>NC_141699.1:59211637-60675137 GCF_964263255.1 Lissotriton vulgaris | reverse complement strand
CTCTCTGGGCTCTAAACATAACCCACGGGGGCCCTGGAGCCTCGCAGGGTTTGAAGACAAAATGGGGCGCCTAAGCCACTTTTGGCTTTCAACGATCACTGTGGCGCCCTGAGCCCCTCATGGGCTCTAAATTACCCACTGCGGGCGTTCGTGGGAGTCTCTCCTCGGGAGACTCGAAAACGGGAATGCCCCCGGAGCCCTCTCAGGGCTCCACACAAGAATGGCCCACTCGTTGGAGTCCCGCTCGGGGGACTCAGAATCAAGAATTGCCCCCAAGAGCCTCGGGCTCTTCAGAACACTGCTCCTGTCGGTGGAGCGGCCCGCTGACACCGGGACCGCTCTTCTTTCACTCGGGAGCCCTCCGCCCTCCTGCACTCACCGGCTCTCCTGTGGCGGGCGGGGCTCCTCTCTCCTCACGGGGAGCCTCCCAGCAGCAGTGCGGGGCTCCTCTCTCCTCACGGGGAGCCTCGGTGAGACGCTGCAAGCTGCTTCCTGCTCCTTCGGCTGCCTCGATGACGCGGGGGAAGGCTCGGCCGGCTGGGCCAATCCCAGCGCGGTCAGGCGATGACGTCAGCGGCTGCTTTCCTCTCGGCTTCTCCTCAGCGAGGACAACACGGGGCAATGCCGGGTGGGCACCGGCTCGGTAAATTAAAAATAAAGCGAGGTGGCACTGTTGGTTAAGGAATATTGTAATTTTATATTCCAACACCTTCCCTACTATTACGTGGACTGGTGTTGGAATATAAAATTGTAATATTCCACAATCCAGGCCCTCCAACGCAAGTCGTTGCAACGACTTGCGTTGTAATGGCAGCGTTGTCAAGTACCGCGATCTAAAAGATCGCGTAGTACTGACATACATCCTTTAACAACAGTATCACCCCAGCAGAGGGCTATTAAGATATATTATACCACCACAGCATGTACATATAAAGAAAATACACACCTTATGGAAATAATGATAGTGTACGCAAAATAAAAATCATAAAGCACTTGCTATTTGCAAATGTCAATAATACATTATTCTTGCAAGTAGTAACTTCAAATTAACCTTTGTCCTTTGCAGTGGAAGTGAGCTGGCATGGGTGGCCAAATCTGGAATTATACAGCTGATGATGGGGAGTGTTACTTTCCAACAGCAGGTTTTGGAAGCAATAAATGTATGTAGTGATAACATAAGAAGTGGAGCATTCTAAACAGGGACATCTGAGCAGCAGAGAAGCTGAGCTCGAGGATGCTGAAAGAATCCAACATTCATGGTCCTCTTTTAAATGGGCTTTATGTTGCCTGAAAATGTCACCATGTTCCCCTGTCCTGAAGAAGATGGGTTCTTGTGTACCTCTTTCAGGGGCCATTACCATATTTGGTTCTCTGTTCAGAAGTGTTGAACTTAGACACCCATTTGAACCCCTGCTACAGCATTGGAGGGGGAGGGAGGGTTCGAGGGGGGTACTTAATGCCCTTCTCTGCCAGCTCAGACCCTGCACTGTCACTCTCAGCCCCCCCCTGTCTTCCACCACCCTGCTATGTCTCCTGGTCTTCCTTTTACCACCTGCCTAACGAAGGTGGTAAATGGGGGTATAATTCTGCAGGGTAAGGGGGATGTTGTGTGGAATTTGACCCAGAAAAACTAAAGTCTTAGCCAAGTTTAGCCCTTAGCCACCCGTATGTCTATGACAGAACACAGAGCATGCAGAGCAGTCTAAACAAGAAAGCTCTCCATGCACAGTGACAAGACCACAGCCACTGAACTTGCAGAGCTGAGACGGGTTTATGTCTGCAGCCTCTGCATAGTAAGCACAGTATGAGTCTGCCACCTACTGGTCAATGTGAATATCAGCCATGAATAAACACTTCAAAACCATTAATTTTCAACAATTTCCAGCTAACAGAACGGATCAGATTCGCAAACATGTACATTTACTCACGTGAATCTCTACTACTGCACGTAGGTGGAAATCAACACAGTATTGTGATGACACACATTTTTTGCTATACACCTTTTCAGAGCGTAAATGTACACCAAAATGTAGACTTACTTACATGTTCTCTCTCTGGTTGAGACTCGTAGAAAAGAAATTTTTAGTCTAAAGCTACTCCTAATCATCGTTGATATGTAAGGGGAGTTCTCCACTACTGAATAGATAATATTCCTACAGGAAAGTAAAGAGAAAAATATTAAAGTTTCTTATTCATTTGGAAATGTTTTAAATATTTAATATAAAATGGAAAACTAAAATGATTCAAAGCATTTAATATACAGCTATACTTCTGAAAATGTGGGAGATTATTAAAACAGAAAATAAATGTGTATTACATTATAAATATTTGTATTTTATGAAAAAAAGAATTCTGAAATAATTATATGTTTAAAAAATGACACCCAGTAACACTTTTATTTTTAGTAAATATGTATTTTATTTGCTGAAAAGTTCTTTGCCAAATTTATTTAAATTCATTATTATTCTTGAAATTCATTCCACACAATTGTCATTCCAGGAAGCTCTCACCACAGAAACCCCTCCCATGTGGACTTCCAGGCCCTGCATGTCAACAGGAAGCACTGCTGGGCAGATTTACAAGGACTGGCGCATCACTGCATATCATCAGGGATGCGCCAGACAAGATGCGTCACGCAAGTTTACCCATGCGCCACCACAGATGTGCCTCATTAATAATGCAGCGCATCGTGTCCCAAGCATAAACAGATGGTTGGCGCATCTGATGGTGTAAGGGCGGTGTTAGAAACGGGACCCTGGCCGGCCAAGACTCGCGTCGAGGTCAGTCAGGGATCACCATTTCTAAAGTCAGGGCAGGGGAGTCACACACCAAGATAACCCCTACTCGCCCTCTAGGTAACGTGGCGCGAGCAGTCAAGGCTAAACTTGGAGGCTATATAGGTTAAGGGTTTGCGCGCGCACCCAGCAACAACACCCAAGGCCCACCACAAAGGAAACTCCACACAAGGTTATATAAAAAAATAGCCTTTGTATTATGTCAAAAACACATTAGATAAAACACACATTTTGTTACACTGTGCCAACAGGCACGGGCAGAATTTACAGGGGGGGATATTTACAAGACAGGGCCACCTGGACCACTGTCAGGAACCATCACTTTTTAGGAATAGTAATTAGCACATAGAATACTTTTAGAACCAAATAGAACATGTAGCACAAATTAGCACACAACCAGTAATTACTGGTAAAGCATAAGAACCTCCTACGCAACCCTAACCACCTTAGGAAACTATTGCGCAGGGAACAAAAGACCTCAACTAGCAACACCTGTACTAGGAGAAAAGCAACCACCTAGGAATCACCAACATCTAGGGGTATAAGCATAGGAACATTACACATGATGCATTAACATTCAGCGGTGTAGGGAAGGAAAACACATGATGTATCCAAACACATTCAGAGGTGCGAGCACAAGAAAACACATGATGCAGAACCTACATTCAGCGGTGTATGCAAGGAAAGACACATGATGCTTCAGAACACATTCAGAGGTGCGAGCACAAGCAATTGCGCAAAACTTCATATGAGCCAGAACCTGTGGCAGTCCCTGTGTCCCAAAGTCAGGGCAGGCTGTAATAAGCCAAAAGTACACCCAGCCTAAACGTAGCAAGTGTCCACTAAGTGCTGGACAGTTGTAAGTAACACGGATGCCAACGTTGGAGCCTCGTGGGCTCAGGGCAACTGACTGGGCCCTCAAGAACCTCTCTGGGCTCTAAACATAACCACGGGGCCCTGGAGCCTCGCAGGGTTTGAAGACAAAATGGGGCGCCTAAGCCACTTTTGGCTTTCAACGATCACTGTGGCGCCTGAGCCCCTCATGGGCTCTAAATTACCCACTGCGGGCGTTCGTGGGAGTCTCTCCTCGGGAGACTCGAAAACGGGAATGCCCCCGGAGCCCTCTCAGGGCTCCACACAAGAATGGCCCACTCGTTGGAGTCCCGCTCGGGGGACTCAGAATCAAGAATTGCCCCCAAGAGCCTCGGGCTCTTCAGAACACTGCTCCTGTCGGTGGAGCGGCCCGCTGACAACCGGGACCGCTCTTCTTTCACTCGGGAGCCCTCCGCCCTCCTGCACTCACCGGCTCTCCTGTGGCGGGCGGGGCTCCTCTCTCCTCACGGGGAGCCTCCCAGCAGCAGCGCGGGGCTCCTCTCTCCTCACGGGGAGCCTCGGTGAGACGCTGCAAGCTGCTTCCTGCTCCTTCGGCTGCCTCGATGACGCGGGGGAAGGCTCGGCCGGCTGGGCCAATCCCAGCGCGGTCAGGCGATGACGTCAGCGGCTGCTTTCCTCTCGGCTTCTCCTCAGCGAGGACAACACGGGGCAATGCCGGGTGGGCACCGGCTCGGTAAATTAAAAATAAAGCGAGGTGGCACTGTTGGTTAAGGAATATTGTAATTTTATATTCCAACACCTTCCCTACTATTACGTGGACTGGTGTTGGAATATAAAATTGTAATATTCCACAATCCAGGCCCTCCAACGCAAGTCGTTGCAACGACTTGCGTTGTAATGGCAGCGTTGTCAAGTACCGCGATCTAAAAGATCGCGTAGTACTGACATACATCCTTTAACAACAGTATCACCCCAGCAGAGGGCTATTAAGATATATTATACCACCACAGCATGTACATATAAAGAAAATACACACCTTATGGAAATAATGATAGTGTACGCAAAATAAAAATCATAAAGCACTTGCTATTTGCAAATGTCAATAATACATTATTCTTGCAAGTAGTAACTTCAAATTAACCTTTGTCCTTTGCAGTGGAAGTGAGCTGGCATGGGTGGCCAAATCTGGAATTATACAGCTGATGATGGGGAGTGTTACTTTCCAACAGCAGGTTTTGGAAGCAATAAATGTATGTAGTGATAACATAAGAAGTGGAGCATTCTAAACAGGGACATCTGAGCAGCAGAGAAGCTGAGCTCGAGGATGCTGAAAGAATCCAACATTCATGGTCCTCTTTTAAATGGGCTTTATGTTGCCTGAAAATGTCACCATGTTCCCCTGTCCTGAAGAAGATGGGTTCTTGTGTACCTCTTTCAGGGGCCATTACCATATTTGGTTCTCTGTTCAGAAGTGTTGAACTTAGACACCCATTTGAACCCCTGCTACAGCATTGGAGGGGGAGGGAGGGTTCGAGGGGGGTACTTAATGCCCTTCTCTGCCAGCTCAGACCCTGCACTGTCACTCTCAGCCCCCCCCCTGTCTTCCACCACCCTGCTATGTCTCCTGGTCTTCCTTTTACCACCTGCCTAACGAAGGTGGTAAATGGGGGTATAATTCTGCAGGGTAAGGGGGATGTTGTGTGGAATTTGACCCAGAAAAACTAAAGTCTTAGCCAAGTTTAGCCCTTAGCCACCCGTATGTCTATGACAGAACACAGAGCATGCAGAGCAGTCTAAACAAGAAAGCTCTCCATGCACAGTGACAAGACCACAGCCACTGAACTTGCAGAGCTGAGACGGGTTTATGTCTGCAGCCTCTGCATAGTAAGCACAGTATGAGTCTGCCACCTACTGGTCGATGTGAATATCAGCCATGAATAAACACTTCAAAACCATTAATTTTCAACAATTTCCAGCTAACAGAACGGATCAGATTCGCAAACATGTACATTTACTCACGTGAATCTCTACTACTGCACGTAGGTGGAAATCAACACAGTATTGTGATGACACACATTTTTTGCTATACACCTTTTCAGAGCGTAAATGTACACCAAAATGTAGACTTACTTACATGTTCTCTCTCTGGTTGAGACTCGTAGAAAAGAAATTTTTAGTCTAAAGCTACTCCTAATCATCGTTGATATGTAAGGGGAGTTCTCCACTACTGAATAGATAATATTCCTACAGGAAAGTAAAGAGAAAAATATTAAAGTTTCTTATTCATTTGGAAATGTTTTAAATATTTAATATAAAATGGAAAACTAAAATGATTCAAAGCATTTAATATACAGCTATACTTCTGAAAATGTGGGAGATTATTAAAACAGAAAATAAATGTGTATTACATTATAAATATTTGTATTTTATGAAAAAAAGAATTCTGAAATAATTATATGTTTAAAAAATGACACCCAGGAACACTTTCATTTTTAGTAAATATGTATTTTATTTGCTGAAAAGTTCTTTGCCAAATTTATTTAAATTCATTATTATTCTTGAAATTCATTCCACACAATTGTCATTCCAGGAAGCTCTCACCACAGAAACCCCTCCCATGTGGACTTCCAGGCCCTGCATGTCAACAGGAAGCACTGCTGGGCAGATTTACAAGGACTGGCGCATCACTGCATATCATCAGGGATGCGCCAGACAAGATGCGTCACGCAAGTTTACCCATGCGCCACCACAGATGTGCCGCATTAATAATGCAGCGCATCGTGTCCCAAGCATAAACAGATGGTTGGCGCATCTGATGGTGTAAGGGCGGTGTTAGAAACGGGACCCTGGCCGGCCAAGACTCGCGTCGAGGTCAGTCAGGGATCACCATTTCTAAAGTCAGGGCAGGGGAGTCACACACCAAGATAACCCCTACTCGCCCTCTAGGTAACGTGGCGCGAGCAGTCAAGGCTAAACTTGGAGGCTATGTAGGTTAAGGGTTTGCGCGCGCACCCAGCAACAACACCCAAGGCCCACCACAAAGGAAACTCCACACAAGGTTATATAAAAAAATAGCCTTTGTATTATGTCAAAAACACATTAGATAAAACACACATTTTGTTACACTGTGCCAACAGGCACGGGCAGAATTTACAGGGGGGGATATTTACAAGACAGGGCCACCTGGACCACTGTCAGGAACCATCACTTTTTAGGAATAGTAATTAGCACATAGAATACTTTTAGAACCAAATAGAACATGTAGCACAAATTAGCACACAACCAGTAATTACTGGTAAAGCATAAGAACCTCCTACGCAACCCTAACCACCTTAGGAAACTATTGCGCAGGGAACAAAAGACCTCAACTAGCAACACCTGTACTAGGAGAAAAGCAACCACCTAGGAATCACCAACATCTAGGGGTATAAGCATAGGAACATTACACATGATGCATTAACATTCAGCGGTGTAGGGAAGGAAAACACATGATGTATCCAAACACATTCAGAGGTGCGAGCACAAGAAAACACATGATGCAGAACCTACATTCAGCGGTGTATGCAAGGAAAGACACATGATGCTTCAGAACACATTCAGAGGTGCGAGCACAAGCAATTGCGCAAAACTTCATATGAGCCAGAACCTGTGGCAGTCCCTGTGTCCCAAAGTCAGGGCAGGCTGTAATAAGCCAAAAGTACACCCAGCCTAAACGTAGCAAGTGTCCACTAAGTGCTGGACAGTTGTAAGTAACACAGATGCCAACTTTGGAGCCTCGTGGGCTCAGGGCAACTGACTGGGCCCTCAAGAACCTCTCTGGGCTCTAAACATAACCACGGGGCCCTGGAGCCTCGCAGGGTTTGAAGACAAAATGGGGCGCCTAAGCCACTTTTGGCTTTCAACGATCACTGTGGCGCCTGAGCCCCTCATGGGCTCTAAATTACCCACTGCGGGCGTTCGTGGGAGTCTCTCCTCGGGAGACTCGAAAACGGGAATGCCCCCGGAGCCCTCTCAGGGCTCCACACAAGAATGGCCCACTCGTTGGAGTCCCGCTCGGGGGACTCAGAATCAAGAATTGCCCCCAAGAGCCTCGGGCTCTTCAGAACACTGCTCCTGTCGGTGGAGCGGCCCGCTGACAACCGGGACCGCTCTTCTTTCACTCGGGAGCCCTCCGCCCTCCTGCACTCACCGGCTCTCCTGTGGCGGGCGGGGCTCCTCTCTCCTCACGGGGTACCTCCCAGCAGCAGCGCGGGGCTCCTCTCTCCTCACGGGGAGCCTCGGTGAGACGCTGCAAGCTGCTTCCTGCTCCTTCGGCTGCCTCGATGACGCGGGGGAAGGCTCGGCCGGCTGGGCCAATCCCAGCGCGGTCAGGCGATGACGTCAGCGGCTGCTTTCCTCTCGGCTTCTCCTCAGCGAGGACAACACGGGGCAATGCCGGGTGGGCACCGGCTCGGTAAATTAAAAATAAAGCGAGGTGGCACTCGCTACGCGCCGCGAATCGGCAGATCAGGCGGCCAAATGCCGGGTGGGCACCGGCTGTGCACAACAGCGCTCCCCAGCGCTAGGACCAACAATAAGTGCTCTCAAGCGCTCAAGGCAAATAAAGCGCTCTTAAGCGCTAGGCCGATAAAACGCTTCCAGGCACCCTAGGGAAAGTCCAAAGCGCTCCCAGGCGCTGGGAACACAAGCACAGCGCTCCCAGGTGCCCTCAGCAGGGCAGAGTTCCAGCAAAGTCCTTAGGTAGGCAGGGGGCAAGGCTGGGCCAGGGGCCAGCTCACTGGCCCTCCAGGCAGGGAGGCAGTCCAAGTGGCGGTTCCTCCTGGCCCCAGCAGCAGCAGCCCCCTCAAGATCCTAGAAGAGAACAAATTCAGTGGGGACACAGCCCCATTTTTATACACTGAAATCCTTTGTCTGTAGGTGCAGGGTGGGGGAGAAACCAGTCGCAACTGGTTCTGGAGCACTCTTGATGGCCCAGCCACCCATTTCATTCACTGGGGAGGCTAGGGTCGTTAGATACACCACAGGGGGGCGGAGCCAGCATTGTGTGGGGAAAACCCAGCCCATCCAGGACACAGGTACACTCCTCCCACACATCACTCATGCTAATCTCCCACTCACCACCGGGCAGACCCATCCAGACTTCCTGGAGCCTGGCATGCCAGCCAGCTCCAGCCAATCACGCTCCAGCACCCTCACTGCACACATATCTCAATGTCCAGAAGTAGCACTTCCCTTCTAGACACATACATGCCGCAGACACCATCTCGCAGCATTCACTCTCACGAGTTTATACATACTAAATTCGAGCCTGCACTCCCCACGCATCAGGAACTACCAGGGACACACACATTCCCCATGCATTCCTATGGGAGGGCAGGCCAGCCATACTACACGCACACGCTTTCACTCTGGGACCCAGGGAAAAAGTGCGCCAAGCCAGAAATCATGAACACCAGGTCGCCATCGAAAGCAAAAAGTTCAGGGGTGAACCAGCCATAAAGGCCCGGGTCCAACACACCCCCCTTTCAGCCAAAACGCAGGGTAGACCGATCACCACCGGGATGGGCTTCCCTGCTTTGGGCGAAAGAACACGGACACGGGCCCGCCACTGCCGGGACACCGTCCTGTTCCACGCCACTGTGAACCCCTGGGATTCCTTCTCAAACTACCATCTGGAACAACTGGGCTACCCCACTGGTACTCCCTAGCTGTCCGCGGCCAGGACCAGGCCCTAGGCCACCCAGGTGCCACTGGTTCCTGCCTACTCACAAAGTGGGGGGTAGTAACCCCTGGCACATAGTAGCCACTCTCCACTCTTCCTGTCTGTAAGATAGGGCCAGACTGCCACTGGTTCTCCAGCCTAGGGTCTACAACCTCAGGCGGACCAGGAGTCTCAGGGAAGGCTCTCCTCCCCCTACCTCTTCGTCTAGGGTTCCTCCACCTCCTGCGAGGGGTACACCTAGAACGCCATTCCAACCCAGGGTTTAACCCCTCAGGTTGCGCCGGGGTCAGAGGCGGGCTCTCCCACCCTCTGCACCCCCTTCCAGAGTTCTGCACCCTCCCAACTGGAGAGGTACCCCTGGAAGAAGCACTGGCTAAGGACTCTGGTTACAGAAGTCCCACCCTTCAGGTCAGGCCGATCCTGAACCTGGCCTCCCAACCTTCGGTCTAAACCCCTAGGTGGGATAATTGCCTGGCACTCCAGGACTTCTGGGGACTCACTCACCATCCCCCTGAGGCTAACACATGACTCATGTGCTGTGTGACTGTCTGTCTGGCGCAGATCTCCCGACCCCTGTCCACCTGACAGTGCGGGCAGATCCCCCAGAACAGAAGTGGTGTCACCATGGTCACTAAACGGGAACTTCGCCCAACTGGGTAGTCCCTGACCCACTGGTTCTCCCACTGGGGAACTCCCCCAATCACTCCTTACTTCGGACTTCCGTGCCCCCCCAACTGGAGTGGCACTGCCGGACACTAGAACCACTGGAACACTATTTAAAGATACTCCAGGTTCTCTAGACACTAGGGGATCACCCTCAAGGGGTCTAACAGGACAGCCTAGATCCCTAACCTGGTGTTCCCTCAAGAAACCATCCAGGTTCTGAGACTGGGTTTCGGGCACCTGGGAACACTCAGTCCCCCACTCACTCTTACTCCACGGAGACAAGACGTGAGCCCCTTCACCCCTCTCGCTACACTGGGACATAGCTGGGCTACTCTGAGCCTCTTCCACCACACTGGTCTGGAAGATACCTAACCCACTACTCTCAAGTTCACTCACCCATGACGTGTCAGAACCACTGGCACCTTCCCAGCGGTCTGCTTCCTTTGCAATGTCCCAAGGACACACGTAGTCACCTCTCGACAGGTGTTTGCGCAACTCTGGCACAAAACAATTGAGCAACTGCTCTCTGATAACAAGGTTGAGTAGTCCATCAAAATCAGGTTCCCCATGAACCTCTAACCAATCAAGCAGGCCATCATGACAATCATCCACATAATCCGCCCAATCCTGGTGAGGCAGTCTCCTACTGCTCCTGAACTTCAACCTGTATGTGTCCTCTCGGGAACAAGGTACCACTCTTTGGAAACGGGGCATGGCACTTCCCGCACCAAACTCTCTCTTGCTGCCACCACTGGATCCAACCCTCCCTGGGGAATCCAGAAAACTATGACTGCGGTCAGGGGATAACCTACCCTCTAGGGCTATCTTCTCCCTGGCCAAGGCCCTCTCAGCCTCTGCAGTCCGCTCATTCACACCCAGCTGCGCCACCTCTCTGGCATGCTCTAACCTGAGTTTCTCCATGGCCAACTGGTGCTCCCTCTCTTCTCTCCTATCCACCCACTCCTCTGGGGACAGGGAAAGGGATGGGGTGCTACATCTGACACTGGACCCAGCAAGGGACTCCCTATCTAGGGGGTACTCGCTCTCTGCTGGCGCCCATTCACTGTCAAACTCACTCTCCACATCAGACTCTTCCGGGCTCTCCTCAGACCCACCACCCTCATGGTGTGCGGTCCGGGCCCTCTCCCTCTCACTGTGCTCATGCTCCCAGTCACTCTTCTGCCACAGGATCATGTTATCCCTAAGCTTGGACTGGGTGTCTGACTCACTCACTGGGATGTCTCTCTCCTTACATAACCGTACCAACTCATGCATACTGTACTTAAACAGACCACAGAGGTTAAAAGGAGATTCCATCTTGACAGGATGCTCACAGACACGTGCAACACAGGGGACTTAACTGTCAAAGCTGTAGCAAGAGCACACGGTTCAAAGTATTTCAGCAAGCTCCCTACTAAAGCGAACTCACACTAATCTGTCCAGGCAACGCACCATTCATCCACGCACACCCCCCCCTCGGACCGGTAAGGCAGTTTTTACCACCCCTGATTTCTCAACCTGACCCCACGTGACACAGGTACCAAACTCTGGGAGCAGGGCAGGGGACAAATGTACTGGACACTCTTTGGAAAAAGAAATACTAGAACTTCAAAGGACAATAATCCCCGACATGTAATTATCTAAAATGCAGAGCTTTGTAGTGTGGCCTGTTGCCACTGCAGTACAACGCAAACACAAATCCGGATCCCACCGCTGCCACCAATGTTAGAAACGGGACCCTGGCCGGCCAAGACTCGCGTCGAGGTCAGTCAGGGATCCCCATTTCTAAAGTCAGGGCAAGGGAGTCACACACCAAGATAACCCCTACTCGCCCTCTAGGTAACGTGGCGCGAGCAGTCAAGGCTAAACTTGGAGGCTATGTAGGTTAAGGGTTTGCGCGCGCACCCAGCAACAACACCCAAGGCCCACCACAAAGGAAACTCCACACAAGGTTATATAAAAAAAATAGCCTTTGTATTATGTCAAAAACACATTAGATAAAACACACATTTTGTTACACTGTGCCAACAGGCATGGGCAGAATTTACAGGGGGGGGTATTTACAAGACAGGGCCACCTGGACCACTGTCAGGAACCATCACTTTTTAGGAATAGTAATTAGCACATAGAATACTTTTAGAACCAAATAGAACATGTAGCACAAATTAGCACACAACCAGTAATTACTGGTAAAGCATAAGAACCTCCTACGCAACCCTAACCACCTTAGGAAACTATTGCGCAGGGAACAAAAGACCTCAACTAGCAACACCTGTACTAGGAGAAAAGCAACCACCTAGGAATCACCAACATCTAGGGGTATAAGCATAGGAACATTACACATGATGCATTAACATTCAGCGGTGTAGGGAAGGAAAACACATGATGTATCCAAACACATTCAGAGGTGCGAGCACAAGAAAACACATGATGCAGAACCTACATTCAGCGGTGTCTGCAAGGAAAGACACATGATGCTTCAGAACACATTCAGAGGTGCGAGCACAAGCAATTGCGCAAAACTTCATATGAGCCACAACCTGTGGCAGTCCCTGTGTCCCAAAGTCAGGGCAGGCTGTAATAAGCCAAAAGTACACCCAGCCTAAACGTAGCAAGTGTCCACTAAGTGCTGGACAGTTGTAAGTAACACGGATGCCAACGTTGGAGCCTCGTGGGCTCAGGGCAACTGACTGGGCCCTCAAGAACCTCTCTGGGCTCTAAACATAACCACGGGGCCCTGGAGCCTCGCAGGGTTTGAAGACAAAATGGGGCGCCTAAGCCACTCGTGGCTTTCAACGATCACTGTGGCGCCTGAGCCCCTCATGGGCTCTAAATTACCCACTGGTGGCGTTCGTGGGAGTCTCTCCTCGGGAGACTCGAAAACGGGAATGCCCCCGGAGCCCTCTCAGGGCTCCACACAAGAATGGCCCACTCGTTGGAGTCCCGCTCGGGGGACTCAGAATCAAGAATTGCCCCCAAGAGCCTCGGGCTCTTCAGAACACTGCTCCTGTCGGTGGAGCGGCCCGCTGACAACCGGGACCGCTCTGCTTTCACTCGGGAGGCCTCCGCCCTCCTGCACTCACCGGCTCTCCTGTGGCGGGCGGGGCTCCTCTCTCCTCACGGGGACCCTCCCAGCAGCAGCGCGGGGCTCCTCTCTCCTCACGGGGAGCCTCGGTGAGACGCTGCAAGCTGCTTCCTGCTCCTTCGGCTGCCTCGATGATGCGGGGGAAGGCTCGGCCGGCTGGGCCAATCCCAGCGCGGTCGGGCGATGACGTCAGCGGCTGCTTTCCTCTCGGCTTCTCCTCAGCGAGGACAACACGGGGCAATGCCGGGTGGGCACCGGCTCGGTAAATTAAAAATAAAGCGAGGTGGCACTTGCTACGCGCCGCAAATCGGCAGATCAGGCGGCCAAATGCCGGGTGGGCACCGGCTGTGCACAACAGCGCTCCCCAGCGCTAGGACCAACAATAAGCGCTCTCAAGCGCTCAAGGCAAATAAAGCGCTCTTAAGCGCTAGGCCGATAAAACGCTTCCAGGCACCCTAGGGAAAGTCCAAAGCGCTCCCAGGCGCTGGGAACACAAGCACAGCGCTCCCAGGTGCCCTCAGCAGGGCAGAGTTCCAGCAAAGTCCTTAGGTAGGCAGGGGGCAAGGCTGGGCCAGGGGCCAGCTCACTGGCCCTCCAGGCAGGGAGGCAGTCCAAGTGGCGGTTCCTCCTGGCCCCAGCAGCAGCAGCCCCCTCAAGATCCTAGAAGAGAACAAATTCAGTGGGGACACAGCCCCATTTTTATACACTGAAATCCTTTGTCTGTAGGTGCAGGGTGGGGGAGAAACCAGTCGCAACTGGTTCTGGAGCACTCTTGATGGCCCAGCCACCCATTTCATTCACTGGGGAGGCTAGGGTCGTTAGATACACCACAGGGGGGCGGAGCCAGCATTGTGTGGGGAAAACCCAGCCCATCCAGGACACAGGTACACTCCTCCCACACATCACTCATGCTAATCTCCCACTCACCACCGGGCAGACCCATCCAGACTTCCTGGAGCCTGGCATGCCAGCCAGCTCCAGCCAATCACGCTCCAGCACCCTCACTGCACACATATCTCAATGTCCAGAAGTAGCACTTCCCTTCTAGACACATACATGCCGCATACACCATCTTGCAGCATTCACTCTCACGAGTTTATACATACTAAATACGAGCCTGCACTCCCCACGCATCAGGAACTACCAGGGACACACACATTCCCCATGCATTCCTATGGGAGGGCAGGCCATCCATACTACACGCACACGCTTTCACTCTGGGACCCAGGGAAAAAGTGCGCCAAGCCAGAAATCATGAACACCAGGTCGCCATCGAAAGCAAAAAGTTCAGGGGTGAACCAGCCATAAAGGCCCGGGTCCAACAGGCGGCACATTAATGGAGTTGTGTTACAAGGGAGACGGAACTCCAGCAATGCTCAGGGGCTGCCCATACCTAACATGCGGGGGAAGGCTCGGCCGGCTGGGCCAATCCCAGCGCGGTCGGGCGATGACGTCAGCGGCTGCTTTCCTCTCGGCTTCTCCTCAGCGAGGACAACACGGGGCAATGCCGGGTGGGCACCGGCTCGGTAAATTAAAAATAAAGCGAGGTGGCACTTGCTACGCGCCGCAAATCGGCAGATCAGGCGGCCAAATGCCGGGTGGGCACCGGCTGTGCACAACAGCGCTCCCCAGCGCTAGGACCAACAATAAGCGCTCTCAAGCGCTCAAGGCAAATAAAGCGCTCTTAAGCGCTAGGCCGATAAAACGCTTCCAGGCACCCTAGGGAAAGTCCAAAGCGCTCCCAGGCGCTGGGAACACAAGCACAGCGCTCCCAGGTGCCCTCAGCAGGGCAGAGTTCCAGCAAAGTCCTTAGGTAGGCAGGGGGCAAGGCTGGGCCAGGGGCCAGCTCACTGGCCCTCCAGGCAGGGAGGCAGTCCAAGTGGCGGTTCCTCCTGGCCCCAGCAGCAGCAGCCCCCTCAAGATCCTAGAAGAGAACAAATTCAGTGGGGACACAGCCCCATTTTTATACACTGAAATCCTTTGTCTGTAGGTGCAGGGTGGGGGAGAAACCAGTCGCAACTGGTTCTGGAGCACTCTTGATGGCCCAGCCACCCATTTCATTCACTGGGGAGGCTAGGGTCGTAAGATACACCACAGGGGGGCGGAGCCAGCATTGTGTGGGGAAAACCCAGCCCATCCAGGACACAGGTACACTCCTCCCACACATCACTCATGCTAATCTCCCACTCACCACCGGGCAGACCCATCCAGACTTCCTGGAGCCTGGCATGCCAGCCAGCTCCAGCCAATCACGCTCCAGCACCCTCACTGCACACATATCTCAATGTCCAGAAGTAGCACTTCCCTTCTAGACACATACATGCCGCATACACCATCTTGCAGCATTCACTCTCACGAGTTTATACATACTAAATACGAGCCTGCACTCCCCACGCATCAGGAACTACCAGGGACACACACATTCCCCATGCATTCCTATGGGAGGGCAGGCCAGCCATACTACACGCACACGCTTTCACTCTGGGACCCAGGGAAAAAGTGCGCCAAGCCAGAAATCATGAACACCAGGTCGCCATCGAAAGCAAAAAGTTCAGGGGTGAACCAGCCATAAAGGCCCGGGTCCAACAGGCGGCACATTAATGGAGTTGTGTTACAAGGGAGACGGAACTCCAGCAATGCTCAGGGGCTGCCCATACCTAACATGCTGCATCATGCCTTGCGCAGGGTTTTGACGCAGCAGCGTCGGAAAAGTGACTCAGTGAAATCTTGTAGATTTCACTGCGTCACTTTTCTGAGGCTTTTTCTGACGGAACGCCCACCCTGCATACATTAAACCTGACGCAGGTTTAATGTGGCGCAGGGCTTTACAACGTGACACATCTCCCTAGATGCGTTGTGCTGTAAATAAGGCGCAACATGGCACATGGTTCACGCCACCACTGCGTCACAGAAGTGACGCAACGGAGACATAAATGTGTCTAATGGCTTGTAAATCTGCCCCTGAGTGGGACATGCCTAACAATGAGCCCGCTTACAGCCTCTTCCCAGCCTCCCTGCCATAAACATGAAAGCTAATTAGGGACCATGAAGGTTTCCCAGTGAAATGTCTCCTTGAGGCCCAACTGCCTCCTTTCACCTCACTCAGCAGAGAGTTGACCCTTTGGCTGAATCTGGGCCTGGCGAACCAGGACTTCCGAGGGATCTTACGGCAGCACTCATGACTGGTACACCTGAAGTGCACTATGCCGGAGTCAGCTGGTTTGAGACCCTTGACAGCTGCCCTTTCGACAACCCACAGCAACTTCCCAGACAGAAGTGGCGAACATAATCCCAAACTGAAGTACAGGGTCGCTTCCTCTTGGATAGGGCGCACCTGGCCACCTGGTGCCACCACTGTGGGCGCACCTGTCTGACACTCACCCTTGCCATGGGCATCCACCCACCTGGTGAACCCACCAAAAGTCTTCTGGGTAGAGTCTTCGTTAACTGCTCATGGCACAGCTGAGACCAACCCGCTGGACAGACGTGCCACCACAATCCCAGACTGAAGCACAGGGTCCCTTCACCTACAATAGAGCTCACCTGGTCATCTGATGTTCCCACAGAGGGTGAAGCCACCTTCTGCACCATCACACTGTGTAGGGTGCTACACACACCAGCCAAACCAATAACTGGCTAGCTAGGGGCCTCAGAACATTCATCTCAAAGCTGGTACACAAGAAATCACCAGGAAGGAGTCGGCTTAAGGCAGAGTCTCCCGCATGCACTTCAGCTACCTGGCCTCTGCCCTCAGGCCTGGGGTCTGCCCCACAGGGCTTACCTGATTAGACATCCATGTGGGCATTGCCCCAGCCACCATCTCAGTTTTAGGTAAAAACAGATCTAGGATGACATCCTTCACTGTTCCTGGGCAGCTGCCTAATCTACTCTCACATCTCCGGGTCCACCACTAACCCATTTTGGGAATCTATGGAGTCCTTTTCCCCTCTCTGATCTCCTCAGGGCCAGCCACTACAACTTGAACAGTGGGAGCCATCCCCTCCGCAGGGCCTCCCACCACTATGGTCTACACTGTGATAGCCTCCGCTCTCCATCAGATAACCTATTGGTACCATGGGAACTACAACTTTCTCGCTTCCACACTGTGGGAACCTTTTCTAGGGGACTCCCACCCACCTGATGGGGACCCCTAAGAGAGCATACTCCAAAGGAGTGTTGTAGCTACTGGATCTAATGTAGCAAATAAGCAGGCATCAGACCTCTTCATGTCACCATGATTTTTAGCTAGCCAAGAGATCACCATTTTGTCTCATGAAAGTACAGAAATAAATCTTTGTCACGATTCAGCATTCCTAGAGCTATAAAGTTTGTCTCTGAAGTTCAGGAAGGCATTCATAATTTCATCATTTTAGGACACCGAAGCACTCACACCATTGCCAGTAAGCCTCTGTGTAGGCTTTGCAATAAAGGAAATGTTTGGAATCCTCTGTCTTTAGTATCCACCCATTCCCAAGATCATTCTCACCTCCGCCTGAGTAGTTGGTGGATTTGTTTTCAAGAATAGAATGCAAAAATGCATCCTTTAGAGACCTTTCATGTCTCTTTCTCAATGTGATGACCCAAATAAATAACTTCTATCATACAGTACAGTATTTTTGTAGGTAACACCTTATGTCTATTGTCAGCAAGATGATTTAAAAGAGCATTTATATCCAGCTTACATTCCTCTTTTTTATTTGAAGCAACCAGTAGCTCATCAATATATTATTCTAGCATTGAGTTACAGAGAAACTGCAGATTTTACAGTTTTTTGTTATGATCTGAGTAAAGATTGAGGGGCTTATCGTATTTCCCTGTGGGATACAGTACCAAATGAGGACTTTATTGCGGACTAAAAATGAGAAAATATATTTACTATCCTCAGTAAGAGAAACGGAAGGGAATGCTTGGCACAAATCAATGACTGTGTGCCATTCTGCATCTGGTGGGATTTGGAGCACAATCACTGTCAGATTCTGCACCACAGGACATCCTGGTATGACAATTTCATTTATTTTTCTACGTTCTTGGACGCCCATCCAGGAGAGTGGCACAGACACCCGGGTGCCTCCTACCGAAAGCCCTGCTCCAACATCTTTTCAATCAGAGGTTTCAACCCTTTCTTACCTTTGTGAATAAGGTTGCACTGAGGAGTTTATGGGTAAACTGCATCTGATTTTAATTTAATCTTCCCTTTCTCTGTAGGTTAAATCAGCTCAATCTCTTTACCCATGATTTCCCATACCTCATCTTTGAGTAATAGCCTGATTCACAAAGGTAAACCTACACTTTTGTGTAATTTCTTGCAATTTGATAAGCAATTATAGGAGTAGTATCATTACGACTCCAAAGGCTCCGCACTAATCAGGGAGAGTCCCCATGTTAAAAGCTAGCCAGTCATAAAAATAAGCAAAGTGAACGTTTACTTTTGTAAATCAGGCTCTGTGTGTCTAAAATCAGGAGGCAAATCCTCTTTTGAAAGCAATAAGAACAAACAGACTTTAGACTCCTCTGACTTAATTTTAAAGTGTGAGGGCCTGATTCACAAAGGTAGACTTACACTTTTTATCTAACTTTACTCTTTTTTGGTATTCACAAAACTGTGATTGAATGGTAACTGAAAAAAACAACACGTCTTTTCTAACTAATGGCTCATTTAATTTCTACCTGGCTCTTTGCCTTCTTTTTCTATCTTTTTATTGGAACATGACCCTATTCATTCAGTGTCTGTATTTTTTTCACAAGTAATCAAGCTTCCTCACATTAAAGAGACTCTCCAAAAGAAATTGCATGTTCTTGTCATCTGACAATGCCTTATTCCAGTCTTATAACCACATACACTTAGAAAAAGCCACTATCAACACCATTTCAAAAGCTTGTGAAACTTTTGGGGGAATTTTCTCCCCTTCCATAATTAGAGTAGAGTAGACTGTTCTACAACTCATTGTCACTCAAATTGATTCAAAACAAACCGAAAACACACAGCAGCAAAGCAACAATCACATCACATCTATGGTTAACGTCAATAAATCACAGTGCAACTCAGTGTGTGACGCCAAGCCAATAAAAGAGCAGCACTATATTATGCACTCGCTCAACACCTGCAAACAATCAACACCTAAATTTAAAAAAGCTCTTGTATGCTCAGTTTAAATAAAGTAAAGGTAAACAATTCAATCTCACTAGGTGAAAACAACAGTAGCTTTGCAGCAGTAACAATAATTAACAGATAGATTTCCATTCAGTGAAAAACTACCCTGATCAGCCTGTCTGTTTCTTGTACACAAGATAAAAAAAAACAATTTGAATTAAAACACACTCATAAATAGACCTTTAGTAATTCAAATGAAATACCATATGGTGGTGAAAATGCAGTGCCTCACAATTGCACACCCCAACTTTGCAGATAAGTTCCACAAATATGAATACTTCAAGACCTTAGAATTCGACTAATCCATTGATCAAAACTACATTAACAACCTCAACAAGAAATCACAACTAATTCACTAATATGACAGATGCATCAGAATCACAGTCAATAAACCATCCAGAAATCTACAGATCAAAATTTCAAAACCCAGAGAGCTCACACCCAGTATAAATCATACCAAACATGCACAACTAAAAAAAACATAATATAATTTGTAAGCTAAAATACACTACAATACATCCAGTTCTATGTATACTCACACTCCTTTGCTCAAGAACATTTCCCAAACACTGGAAAATAGCAAATAAACCAATAGTGGCCATTGGAAGCAAAGGCTGACAAATTCACTTTTTGGGGTACATTGAAATTTGGGGGTGTTTTCCAGATTTTGGGGAGTTTTGCCTGCATTTTCCAAAAAAACTGATAAATGCTATCTTTGATATCTAAATCAATAGTAGATGAAGTTTTGATGCAGGATCAGGGACATTATTAACTTCAGTAGACTGTAAGGCAATCGGGCCCAATCGAAGCACCCCGAATAAATCAAAGAAGAAGGAATTAGGATTCCAGAAATAAGGTCTGGGGTGAATCTGCAACAAATTAGAAAAACACGAAGGTTCACTAAAAAATAATAAGGCATTAGAGAAGGCAAAAAAATACATGAGTCGCATTGTAGGCAAACTTTCTTAGGGAATTAGCCATCAATTGTAGCAGAACATCTGACATAGAATCAGCCTGAGACGGAATTTCACAAGAATTCCAAGTCTAGAATGCGGAACGAATCGGTAAGGATTTAGCGTTTGAGAGTCAGCCCAAGCAATGACTGGTTCACAAATTAATAGTAAAAAAACGTATGATCAGCATGAAATAATCAATATCTACCTAGTGCTAATCAATCAAAATGCAGACTAATGCAACATAACCTAACATCACTCTCTAAATAAACAAAATATTGAATACACTTTATGACATCAGAGCTACAGATGCAACAGTACACAGCTTGCTAAATGAAAATACAATGGTAAACTGTTTAATGCATGAACTTCAATCCCATAACCCTAGAAACCGAAAAGTCCTTTTAAGAAATTGTGTTGTTGGTTTACCTGGGTGTGAGCCCTTGTCGAGCAGCTACTAAACTCCTTGTCAGGATGAGGCAAAATTCAGCCCTTAATTAACCTGTGCTCAACCCTCTGGTGCCAGGCAGTTAGGGCATGAACTGCAGATTACATCTGAGGCCATCCTCATCCTTGGCAAATAAAAATGGGTGACAAACCTTTCAAAGGTCTTCTGCTGCCCTAGATGACTAGTCAGGGGTACATCATGAGCCATCTCCAGTATGAAGGCCCTGTAGCACTGGAGGAAAACCAACAATTGTTTTGCACCAGGCTCAGGAACTTTAAACTCATTATGGAGGAGACCATTTTCCCTGTAATCCAGGTGATCACCAGAGGTATCGCCGGCCGCCTGCTCCTTGACCTGCTTTTGTAGGTCCTCCAGAGTAGGGCACTCCATCTGCACCTTGCAGAACTCCTCCCTGGTGTGACCTACTTCTTTCTACCAGTTAGTTCCACAGCATTACCCTTAGACACAGCCTCCTCCAGGATCGTGGGAGTTTGAGGAGTGGATTTCCCATAACCCTTGCTCTTCCCTTACTTGCCGGGCAGCTGTACCACTCTTCCAGGCTCCAGGTCCTCCTGACTACCCTCATGGGCAGCCATCAACTGTGTGGTCCGGCAAACCCACTCAGAAAACCCTAACATATCCAAGTGCGACCTGAATACCACCTTGTTTCAGATGGTGTACTCTATGTCATTTCCAAGTAGACAATCCACAGGCAAGGGTGGAGTCACAGCTACCCTTAACCTCATCGCTGCTGAGGCAATTCCCCTCCTGTGCTGCAGGCCACTGTTTCCCATTGTTCATGACGAGCTCAGCTCGTCATGAGCACAGCTCAACCGTGCCTCATGACGAGCTGAGCTCATCATGAGCAGCGAAGGGGTTAAGGAACCTGAGACCCACCCACCCCCACTCCAAGGGAACCAGAGCCTCTGGGTTGTGACTTTTGTGGTTTGCGGCTGCAACAACTTGGTGAAATTCATTAGGAACTACCTGCCCTGAAGTCACCAGATCACATCTGACAGTTGTCATGCAAGCCCGAGTGTCTCTCAGAGCCTCCACCCTCTGCCCTTTAACGGTGACCCACTGCCTGTGCTTCCTAGTAATACTAGGCTTGTGGGTTCTCTGTACAATCTCTCCATCATCCATGGACACTAGACTAACCTCTAATCTGTCTCCCACACTATCTAGGACAATCTCTTCCCCAAGCACTATACTAACCAACCCCAGTGTCTGCCCACCAGTAGTGGGGCTGTGTCCCTTTGGGACACCTGGTATCCCCCTTGTAGAGCCCATCCTGTTGACAATCATAGAACTAAGGGTATGCTTTCCCTGAAGACTTACTTTCAGTGTACCGTTTCTCCTTCTACTCATGAGGGGATTGAGACTCCTCACCCTCAGAGCTAATTTGGGGACCATTAGAGAACTCCTTGTTTTTATGTTTGTTTCCCTTTTCTTTTCTGGTGACAATCCCGCCCACCCTTGTGGTGACCCCCACACCCACACAGATACCTTCATGAGGACCCTGGTGCTGAGCCAAAGGTCCGCCTCCTTAGCAAGCTACCTGGGGTCTGTGAGATTACAGTCATTTAGGTGCTAGCACAGATGTGCAAAACAAAGACTGAACACATGCTCTATCAAAATCAAAAATGTACAGCAGTTGATAATCCTTTACTTCACTGCCCTTCACACAACTTGCCTGTACTTCTCGGGGGCGAGGCCCTAAGTTCTGGCAAAGGTGTCCTTTATTGGGGGATATCTCACCTTGACCCTCTTATCCAAGGCCAGTAGGAAGCTCTTCCCCATGCTAGAGATGTGCCTCCAGAGGCTATCCCACAATCCTTCTTAGGATCCTAAGTATCTATAGTGAGGTAATTGAAATTTTTATGGTCAGGTATGTCCGCTAACGTGTACCCCAACGTTTCCATGTACAAGTTTAAAGTGCATGTAACTTCCCTCTGCAACCGAATCTGAAGACGCAAATACATTTGCGTCCAACGTTAACATGTCCTCTATCAGATCCACCATGAATGGATTGATAATTCAGTTCCTAACCATGCCTTGCCAACGTCTTTACATGGTGCACTTTCACGTTTTTCCTGGCTCTGCAGAGCTAGGCCCTGATTCCTGTCATCGAACCACTTTTGTCTCTGTCTCTGAAAGCTGCAGCATGGAGATGCATCCCTGACCTCTGCCTTACTTCCTGCCAAGCGAAGTGGTGCCTGGCTCGGCCTGGCCTGCCTGCCAAAACAGTATTTTGCCTTCAAGTTATCAGTGTAGCCAGTTCAGCCTCCTCGAAAACACATTCCAGTCTAGTGAAATAGGTAAACATATCTCCGGCTGCAGAGCAAAGGGCCATGCCTTCCTGTCTCCTTCATGTAATTCATTGCTCCCGTTACCATGGTAGGCCCATGGCCCCGTGCATTGCACTTAGACACATATGCATTTAGTATAGAATAGCCTCTGCCCGAGAGACCTTTTACTTCAGATTAAACATTCCCCCAAACACAAGATATCAGACATGTTACAGGAACAGGTCGATCTGACATGCCAGACTTTTGTCTCCCCTACTAGTGCTAAAGTCAAGCCCTCTGTTTTTCTCCAGATATACGTCAATCACACGTCATACCAGCTGCGTGCACACCCAGGTCATAGGTTTCAGCTGACTCTGCAGAATCCTCTATGCATCCACCCACTTATGACACGTTTCTGTGATGTTTCCAGCACACACCTCTGTGCACGCCTTTGTACACGCCTTTTTGCTACGCACATGTGTTCTTATCATATTCTTTTCACATGTCACGCCTACTGTATTCATTGCTATTGCACAGTTTTGCTATATATGTCATGTATTGTTAATAAATCGTTGACATCTTTTTGCCATCATTGCATATACCCCGAACCCTTGTATTGATGGAATTGATTTCCATGGCTCGAGCCATCTCGATTAAAGCCCGTATGACTCAGACACCCCGGACTCTGCCTCTCATTTGATTGAGCTATTCTTTTACTTGTCAGTAATTATACGGAAAAACAGACCGGTAAATTATATTTACCACATAATTTGGCGCCCGAACAGGGACCCCTCCCCCACCCCACGCGCCGGCGATGCGTCGCAGGCCTTGCCCCCTACCACAGCCGTGACGGACTCCTATGCGCATCTGCAGGTTTTCCTGTATCTCCCTCAGGCCTACGGAGGTGACGGAGACTGCGGTCGACATCCAGACGAGGCGGTGAGGAGTGCGGAGGATCCCGACCAGAGCCCAGCCGAGAGAACAGTGTCCGAGGTGTCCAGAGGCCCACCTGTCCGAAGCGTCGAGGCGCATGCGTAGTGCGCAGCAGCAGTGACGTCGTAGTGGTCCAGTCCAGACGAGTTTCCGAGGCCTTCCGTTCCGTGCTTCCCGGTGAGTACCGTTACTGGGGACGCATCAAGACGGGTGCATTAATTTGTATCCGGTCAAGACGGGTTTGGGTACACAGATCCGGTCTGCACTGTTTTAGCAGTGTATCTGTACTGTTTAGCAGTGCATCTAGTAATTCAGTTATTCAGTGATTCAGTATTTTTGTTATAGCATGTTTTAGTCAGTATCTGTTTGAAATGTTTCAATGTGTTTAATGTCGTTGTATGAGTGATTGTTTGCATTTCATTACTGTGTTTATCGTGTTTGCGTTCAGAGTAAGGTAGCAATGCCTTTGTTTTCAAAATTACGACAGATAGGAACTAGGAAAGGGATACTCGAAGAAGCAGTTCCCATCCCACCTAGGGACACTCCAGGACACTTTATGTACCATAAGCATGGCTTAGATGCCATACTGTACTTAGACTTATGGGTGGACTATACGAAAGACTTGGCAGAGAATCAGAGATGGCCCGTTACAGGGACATGGGATGCCGAGTGCATCATGAGAGTAGAAGAAGCGTTATGGAAAAAGAAAGCCAGACAATCACAGAAAGATGCCATAGAATTGTGGCACAAAGAATCGCATAGAAGGACAGAGAAAGCGCTCAGAAAAGCAGAAAAGAGTAGAGAGGATTCCGAAAAAGCTAGAGAAAAAGAGCTACTAGAAGAAGGACAGCGAGTCAGAATGGAACAACATGATAGACAGAGTAATGCCCTTATAACAGGACTGTATCCAGTTCTGGCCGAGGGCTTGCCCAAGGCGACCCCGGAAATACCAAATGATCTGCCACCTCCATTGGTTCCGACTAAAGTACGCCATAAAAAGACCGCAGCAGATATTTTTCTTTCTTCCTATTTAGATGATGTAGCTCCCGCATATACCAATGTACCTCGACAACCCGCTAATAATCATCTGCCACAGCATCTTCCTGCTGATCAAGCCACGACCCCTCCACGTCATCAACTTCCCGCACCTGTTGTCACTTCCCCTACTACTGGTCCCCCTACTAACCCTTTTGGTACAGATGCGACTCAGAGTCAGTCGTCTCCGATAAATGTACCTTTCCCACACCCAATGACGTCACGGTTCTGCCTCAGGAGGTGCTTCAGGAGGTCCCTATCGCACTCCGCCACAAGTACATCAATTGACAATGAGAGAATTAGCAATGCTGCGTACACCTAAAGCAACCCCAGCTGAAAAGCTTAAAGAAAGAATTGGAGATTGTAGATACGATCCTGTCCCTGGCAAGCAAGGGGACCTGTTGTTAGCATCATTACGTTTAAGACGTGTTACAGATTACTTGATGACATTACCAGAAATGCCTGAACATCTAGACAAAATATATCACTTCATTCGATCGGGGGAGGGTCCAGAATGTGTTCGTGAAGCCATGGCATATCAGAAAGTCGAGACTCAAGGGTTATTAATGCGATTTTTGATTAATTGTTTGATTAGGGAACAAGATCAGCCAGGTTATTGTAAAAAAGAAATGGAAGGATTGACAAAATGGAGTCAGAATATTGCAGATTGTAAGCATGACAAAGAGAAATGTATAGATGCCATGACTAGAAAGATCCGTAAGGTAATAGTGGCAATACATGCCCGACAAAAAACTGATAAAACACTCGAGTCAGACGAAAAAGAAACCTCAGAGAAGGAGGAAGAACCAGAGACTCCAGCAGTGACTCAAGAAACAATAGCTTACGTAGGTAGGGCGAAACTCCCTAAACAGTATTCTCTTGATAGACCTTTCGACAGACCTATTCGTCCAGAAAGCAAGAAACGTTACCTTTCCCCGATACCAGAGCAATGTTCCCTTGAACATATTTTCCAAGTTACTGATAAAATCCTGAAAGAAAGAGTAGGATATCATGAACTCAATACTTTACGTGATCAGGAACTAGCCCGGTCCGCAGTCCAATGGGCCGGGGATGACAGTATATATAAAGATGATTTAGTAGTGCAAACATTTTTAAGTCTTACTCCAGAAGAACAGCGACTAGCTGGTATATACATGACCCAACATCTTATTGTACAGTACGAAAATCAACAATCTGATCCAGGTCCATTGTATAATCTATTGCAAGACTTACTCCTGAATAGATGGAGAGGCCTAGGTACTGATTTGATTAATGTAATTCTCGAACAACGCCATAAATACAGAACGTTCTTGACTCCACATTTCGTATCTGTTCCACCCCCAGTAAGCTATCCTTTTCACCTAGACAGACAGAATCCTTTATGAGAAATACACCCCATCCGGAAACCAGATGATACACTGGAACGCGTATTTGTATACACGCCCATAACTAAAATGGAATTATTGGAAATGAAGAAAATAGTGCCTAGTCAGGATAAAGATCCAGCAGGGTTTCACCGTGAAATAAAAGACCTGTTACTCATGGGAGATTACACATATCCCGATATTATGAAAATACTAAAAGTGCTATTGCCTGCCGGTATTTACGAGAAACTCAAAGAAAAGGAATGGGAGGTGGGAGATAAAAAGATTAATTGGACTGAATTGGAAGACAAAGAAACCGGTCGAACCCCAGGTTTAGGTCTTGGGGAGAAGACTAAAGCATTACCAGGATTGTTAGTACAGGTTTTGCCAAGATTGTTGACAACTAAAAAGGAGGACTGGGATGCAATCTCAGCCTGCAAACAGAAACACGATGAAGACACTAGTGATTTTTATTCTAGATTCGAGAAATGTTTTATTATAAATAGTGGCCTGAAAACAAGTAGCGAGTCTTACCCGCATCTTTTTGTGACCAAATTGGTTGAGAATTCCTTACCCCCGGTTAAGAACCGCGTATTGAAAGTCGAGAGCACATGGCAAGCAAATACGCCTTCCCAAATGTTACAAATGTTACAGTACCACCAGAATAGAATTAGGGAGGAACATGACCACGAACAGAGATGTATGAAAGACACGAAAATGAAAATGCTAGTTGCTCAGTCAGTTCCAGCTGATGGTCAGAAAAAGGGTACGACACAGTCCAATAATTCGGCGGCTCCCGTTAAAGGGACATGCAACTATTGTAAACAGCCAGGTCACTATGTAAACGATTGTGCAGTTCTGAAACACAATATAGCCACAGGGAAAACTAAAGAGAGACCACGTCCACCTAGACAGGACCAGGTCCAACACCAGGTCCAACAACATATCCCGCAGAACGTACAGCCTATGCCTGTTCCACAACAGACCGTAGCGGTACCACAGCCCCAGCCCATTGCCGCGACACAGCATGTCACACAGCAGATGTACCAGTATGCACAATCTGATTACCCCGATTATCAGCAATACACATGAAACAGCCTAGAGAGGGAGGTTGGCTTGCCTCTTATTGAAGTTCCTGTAGATCAAGAGGGTCCTTATGTACATAGTCAAGTATTAGGAAAGGATAGAAAGTTTTTGATTGACACAGGGGCAAGCAGAACTACCATTAGTCATGACGAGGTTCCAGGGGCACCCCTCTCAGGCTCACAGAATGTTTCCCTTGGATTTTCAGGAAAGCCTATTGTTAATGAAGTATCGAAACCTGTCCCCCTTGCAGTTGGTCCATTATCCCGTACTACTGATTTATTGCTTACTAAATCATGTCCAGAAAATTTGCTTGGTATTAAGACCCTGAAAGCTCTAGGAGCTGTAATTTGTTGTTCTCCGGAAGGAGTAAGGCTGTTCCTTCGTGATTTTAAAGGTCATTATGTGTTGAGAGATTTTGATCCCAGGTTACAGAATGTTCCTGCGCATTTATGGGCACAAGGCCCCACTGATGTAGGTTGTATGCACATTACACCATACCGTGTTACACTCAAGCCAGGAGTTGTACTGCCCCGAATCCGACAATACAAGTTACCACCTGATGCTGTAGTGGCTTTACTGAAAATCATTGACGAGCTCATTGCACAAGGAGTGGTTGTAGAAACCGACTCCAATGTTTGTAATTCCCCTATCATTCCGATTCTTAAACGCACTGATCCAAATGTACCTCCAGTTTATCGACTAGTGATTGATTTACGGGAATTGAATAAATGCATTGTACCACAGTATCCAGTGGTCCCAGACATCTCCTCATTATTGACAGCTATTGTTTCGGAGGCGACGTTCTTTACTGTAATCGATCTCAAGAACGCCTTCTTTAGTGTCCCCATTGATCCGGAAAGCCAGTACCTTTTCGGATTCTGTTTAAATGGCCGTAGCTTCAAATTTGCACGCGCCCCTCAAGGATTCACAGAAAGCCCCAGCATCTACAGCCAAGCATTGAAACGACAACTTGACAGTATTCACATGCCTCCTAACACTGCCCTACTCCAATATGTCGATGATCTATTGATCACCGCCCGAAGTGAACCAGAATGTGAACAAGCATCACTGACAGTTTTGTATTTCCTGGCGGACAAGGGACACAAGGTGTCCCCTTCAAAGCTACAATTCTGCGCCCAGCAAGTGGTGTTCCTTGGGCACTTGCTGTCCAAGGAGGGGAGACAGTTGACACCAGATCGTATCCAGTTAATTGCACATCTTCCGCAACCCAAGACACAGAAAGAAGTACGAGCCTTTATTGGACTCACTTCCTATTGCAGACAATGGATTCCCCAATATGCATTTCTAGTTAAACCACTTATACAGTTGACAACACAGGAGGCAGCGTCTTCGTCTGTCCTCCCATGGACTCAGGAACATACACAAGCTTTTGACGACTTAAAGAAAGCCTTAAGTCAAGCACCTGTTTTAGCGACACCATGTTACAGCAAACCTTTTACACTTTTTGTCACAGAACGCGATGGCACAGCGCTATCAGTTCTCACTCAGGTTCAAGCAGACAAACACAGACCGTGTGCTTATTTTTCGAGTACATTGGATCCAGTAGCACAGGCCTTGCCTGCGTGCTTAAAATCAGTTGCAGCAACAGCTCTAGCAATCAGACAAAGTGATTCCATCGTATTGGGACATCAATTGACAGTACAGGTTCCACACTCTGTGGAAGTTCTCCTAAACAGAACACAGACTCAACACTTGACCATAGCACGACTGACTGGTTATGAATTGACATTATTCCAACCACACATAGAAATCAGACGCTGCAATACACTGAATCCTGCTACACTTTTACCATCGAGCACAACAGATCCTACTCCACATGACTGCGTGGATGTCATTAACACAATCACGAAGCCCAGACAAGACTTGACAGATGTTGCATTATCCAGACCTGACACTTTATGTGGATGGTTCATGTATGAGAACAAGTACAGGAGAACTAGTGGCCGCATATGCAGTGACCACTGAAACTGAAATCTTAGAAACACATCGCATTGACACCCTGTCAGCTCAAGCAGCAGAGCTCATTGCTCTGACCCAAGCCTGTATACGAGCCAAGAACCTTAAAGTAAACATATACACAGATTCACGTTATGCCTTTGGAGTCGTACACGACTTCGGTGTCCTCTGGCAAGAGAGGGGTTTCCTGACCTCTCACGGAGCCAAAATCCAGCATGGTCCCCTCATCCAAGCTCTGTTAGAAGCAATACATTTGCCTACTGCCATAGCCATCATGAAGTGCAAAGCACATACAAAAGTCACAGATACTATTTCCCAGGGTAACGATTTTGCAGATCGAACAGCGAAACATACAGCCCAGACTCATACTCATACGACTGATATGACAAAGACTGACGTATCTTCACTGACACATTGTATGACAGTTAGGGACCCCACACAAGATGTCATTGACATACAGACACATGCTACTCCAGATGAAATAAAGAAATGGACTGAACAAGGAGGGGTCCAGACTGAACAGGGATGGATGACGAAGGGAAAGACCACATGGTTTCTCCCCGACTCTATGGTTCAAGTTATCATCAACACTGCACATAGTCCAGCACATTTAGGAGAGAAAGCCATGTTAGACAGTTTACAGAACCTCTGGTTTAACAAACATTTACGAGCAGCAGCAAAACAGAAAGTGCGTACCTGCATGATCTGTTGTCAGTTCAATCCAGGAAAAGGTATTCCCGTGGAGCGAGGTGGATTTCATCCTCCCGACCATCCTTTTGAAGTCCTCCAGATGGATTATATCCAGATGGACAGATGTCGAGGTTTTAAATATGTCCTTGTAGTTGTATGTGCCCTATCCCGATGGACAGAAGCATATCCCGTCCCAGATTACACTGCTCCGACCACTGCCAAGCAGTTGGTTCGTGAATTCTTCCCGCGGTACGGTTTGCCCCATGTCGTATATTCGGACAATGGTCAGCCATTCTCGTCCGAACTCATGAAGCAGGTTTCCCTTCTATTAGGCTATCAATGGAAGTTTCACTGTGTCCGACATCCCGAGGCAGCAGGTCTCGTGGAGAGACACAATCAGACTCTGAAAACCCGTCTTGCCAAAGTGTGTAAAGAGAAAGGCGTAGATTGGATAGTAGCTTTACCAGTTGCCCTCTTTTATATGCGAATGGTAGCCCATTCTAGGACAGGGCTATCCCCGTATGAGGTGGTCTTTGGTAGGCCTCCTAATATGTGGGGGACGCCTATGCCACGAAAAATAACTGATGTTGATAGTACTATGCTGACAGATTGCCTTGCTTCCTTGATGTCTGCACTACAATCATGTCGTTCACAGGTTGCGGCAGCTTTTCCAGACAACACCGAGGTGAAACCGCATGAGCTGGTCCCAGGAGACGTCGTCGTAGTTCGCAACTTCGATCGGTCAAGCCCTCTGGAGCCCCGCTGGAAGGAGCCGAAGATCGTTTTGTTAACCACCAGGACTGCGGTGAAACTAGAAGGAAGAAAAGGTTGGCTCCACTCGAGCCATGTGAAACGATTTTATGGACTTCCGCCAAAGACTGATTCCCAGCCCTGCCACATTCCAGACACTAATACTAAACTCCCCCTGGTCGAGAAAACTCCTCAGCAGGAGCATCGCATGAAATTGAGGTCTAGTAAGTCAGACAGTTTAATTGTTTAAGTCCCCTCCTGGGTGAAGCGGTTAGACAGTTTCTTGACATGTACAAGTTAGACCCCAATAGAGAGAGAGATAGACAGGAGATCAAGAAAAGAAATTATTGTAAAAGTCTCCGAAGCCGTTGTATCTGCACGTTACTTATTATGTTTTTTTCTGAGTCTTACGTTAATTTGCATCAGTTGGATGTTATATATGTACCTTCCCATTGCACATTCTCTTTCTAATGACACTGCAGAGCACACGTTTAGTGAACTACCCCCACATGAATTGTCTTATCGACTTGCGCTGCGCAACAATACATTCATTCATATGTTACACCATTCACACCAGATCAACAATGCTACTAATTGTTGGATATGTGGCCGACTCCCTCCCTATTAGAATTACAAGGGAGCTCTGCCCCTCTTTCCTTACCCGTTTACACATAATGGTTCCTGTGGTGAATGGTTTAGTTTAATATCCTCTTTAGACACTGAATCCAGAATTTCCCAAGGCAAATGGATATGGGGAAACCTGAACACAGTCATGAACAAAGCATGTTTCCCAGATGAAGAAGGTCTTCCACAAATGACAGGGACCGATCTAGAAAATGAAGTGTATGGATTAGGTAATTTTACACTCAACCTCATGATTCTAAATGTTCAGTCAGAAACTAGCCCAGACTTGCCATCTATATCAGTCTTACCAGCAAAAGGTGTATTATGCGTCAGAAAGAATGGTTCAGTACATCTAGGCCATAGTGACTGTACTACTGTGGTCGAATTCAGTGATGAAGGCAAGTCTACATTCAAAGCTTCCCGACATTCCTATTTCATTTGTGGTCATGCAGCTTATGTACGCTTACCTCTAGACTGGGATGGTACTTGTTTCATTGCATTCCTATTGCCACCAGTTTTTCTAGCCCCATCTGATTATCACAGGAATTCCCGCCTCAATCTCGTTAGACACAAGAGAGATCTCCCAATAGTTGATCAGACTGAAACCGCATGGGAACAATATACAGATTTCAATAAAGTATTCTTTCCTTATTTAGGCACTGTCTCCAATAGTAAACTGACACGCAAATTAACCAGAATTCTCGAAGCAGTAGTGAATGAGACTACTTCCGCTTTGGGCAACTTAACAGAGGAGCAGTCTGCTATAAGACTTGTTGTTCTTCAGAACCGCCTTGTCCTTGACGTCATCCTGGCTGATAGGGACGGAGCTTGTAGAGTCATCGGATCCAGTTGTTGCGTGTTTATTCCTAATAACGCGCCATCAGTCTATAAGGCCATCACCAGACTTCATGAAATTGCCCATCAGATACATCAGAACCCAGGCTCCTGGACTTGGTCCGGTTGGCTCTGGAGTGTAATAACAGCCTGGGGATGGAAGCTACTGTCATTCCTAGGGATTATATTGGCCATAGTATTCAGTTGTTGTTTATGTCTTCAATGTGGGCCAGCGATTTGCGGCTTGTGCGCCACAGCTTGTATTCCCCGCTCAAGTCCACGTTCCCATTCCCGAATAAAGAAAGAAGAACAGATAGATGGTCTCATGAAAATAGATATATCTTAATGGGTCCGTAGGGGACAAGGAGGGAATGAGGTAATTGAAATTTTTATGGTCAGGTATGTCCCTAACGTGTACCCCAACGTCTCCATGTACGAGTTTAAAGTGCATGTAACTTCCCTCCGCAACCGAATCTGAAGACGCAAATACATTTGCGTCCAACGTGAACATGTCCTCTATCAGATCCACCATGAATGGATTGATAATTCAGTTCCTAACCATGCCTTGCCAACGTCTTTACATGGTGCACTTTCACGTTTTTCCTGGCTCTGCAGAGCTAGGCCCTGATTCCTGTCATCGAACCACTTTTGTCTCTGTCTCTGAAAGCTGCAGCATGGAGATGCATCCCTGACCTCTGCCTTACTTCCTGCCAAGCGAAGCGGTGCCTGGCTCGGCCTGGCCTGCCTGCCAAAACAGTATTTTGCCTTCAAGTTATCAGTGTAGCCAGTTCAGCCTCCTCGAAAACACATTCCAGTCTAGTGAAATAGGTAAACATATCTCCGGCTGCAGAGCAAAGGGCCATGCCTTCCTGTCTCCTTCATGTAATTCATTGCTCCCGTTACCATGGTAGGCCCATGGCCCCGTGCATTGCACTTAGACACATATGCATTTAGTATAGAATAGCCTCTGCCCGAGAGACCTTTTACTTCAGATTAAACATTCCCCCAAACACAAGATATCAGACATGTTACAGAAACAGGTCGATCTGACATGCCAGACTTTTGTCTCCCCTACTAGTGCTAAAGTCAAGCCCTCTGTTTTTCTCCAGATATACGTCAATCACACGTCATACCAGCTGCGTGCGCACCCAGGTCATAGGTTTCAGCTGACTCTGCAGAATCCTCTATGCATCCACCCACTTATGACACGTTTCTGTGACGTTTCCAGCACACACCTCTGTGCACGCCTTTGTACACGCCTTTTTGCTACGCACATGTGTTCTTATCATATTCTTTTCACTTGTCACGCCTACTGTATTCATTGCTATTGCACAGTTTTGCTATATATGTCATGTATTGTTAATAAATCGTTGACATCTTTTTGCCATCATTGCATATACCCCCGAACCCTTGTATTGATGGAATTGATTTCCATGGCTCGAGCCATCCCGATTAAAGCCCGTATGACTCTGACACCCCGGACTCTGCCTCTTATTTGATTGAGCTATTCTTTTACTTGTCAGTAATTATACGGAAAAACAGACTGGTAAATTATATTTACCACAATAGAGCCATCTCAAATGCTTCATGCCATATGTCTATGTCATTCCCCACAACAAAGTCAGGTTCCAGACCTTTGGGAATGTGGAACTTCCTGTCTCCATGGGGCACTGTAGAAATGCTGCCACCATCACTGTTGGACTCTACCTTTCTGGCACTAATGTTCAGCTCCTTCAGACTCAGTTCATCAACCCACAAAGTTTACTTTTTCCTCTAAGGTTCCCTCAGCCTTAGACTTTTTTGACTCTGAGGCCAGTTTCTTTTCTTCTGGCTCCATGGCCAGCTTGTTTTCCTACATTCTTAACTGGGCAATCTTTAGCCTGAAGTCCCTCTTCATCTACCGTTCCTCTAGCTCCTCTGAAGACAGGCTGCAGGAAGATACACTGCTCTCTTCCCTGTCAGGGAGCTCCATTTCAGGTGACAAGTCATCCGCCTGAACTGCAGGTGACACCATAGGAAAGTTTTCTCCCGGAACTTTCATTTCATCATCATCTTCCTCTGGGCCACAGCATAGGCATTTGTGCTGACCAGCTCAAACTCCATTCTTGCAGGTGTGATTCCAGGCACAACAGTCTGGGGGAGTATTTAGAACGAGCAAAAAGGCAAATCAAGAAGAATTTAAGATTCAAATTGGTCTCAGATATGGGATGCTAATGTACACAAAATAGTTGTGTGATACAAGTCCTAATACACACCGCTGATCACCAAGGTAAGAAATGTGGCTGTTAGTTGACTCGGGTGTGAGCCCTGATTGAGCAGCATCCCCAATCCTTGTCAAGGTGAGGCACAGGCCAAACCTAAAGTAACCTGTGCTCAACCCTATGGTAGCTAGACACTGAGCAGTAAGGCTTAACTTAAAGGCAATGTGTAAAATATGTGTGCAACACTTCAAACAGAAATAAAGTGAAAGCACCACACAAAATGATACCACATAAAGTTTGAAAATTAGAGTAACTTTTAGTAAATAAAAGGAGACCAAAATGACAAAAATTTAATTAGTAGAACCAGAGATATGCAATGCTAAAACAATCAGTTTCAATAGCGCTGAAAAGAACAAAATGTCAACTGTGGATATATGGTCACGCAGCAGCAGGACAAAGTCACAAGTTCAGGATGACCATGATGGCCAGCTACAGGGACTCAGTCAGGCCCACTGAACAAATTGCTTTAAATCCTGGCTTGGGGAGCATTTCAAGATCTATATCGAAGATGTGTTGCACAGCCGAAGCAACCCATCAGTTCCGAGGTGTGGGAAGACCGTGATGCGAGGAATAGCGCAGTCGAGTCCAATGTGTTGGCTCCGAGGAGCTGCAAGGCTGCAATACAGAGTCTGTCATCATTGTTGAGGCTGCTGTCAATGAGAGATGCAAGGGCATGTGATGAGGGCTGCTTCATGCAGCAGCAATTTTGAAGAGCCTGTGGGCAGTGAAGGTGATTTGGGTCTTTGAGACGGGTCTAAACCACACAGCAGCAAGGAGGCATCGGTTCTGCTTAGGGTTACGCCGCACAGCAGATGAGATGAGTCGTTCCACTGGGACCACAGAGGATGGCTAAGCACCTTAGGCCCACTTTCAAGGGTCCAGAACTGTGGTGGCACTACTTGGAAGGGAAGATTCACAGGTGGCAGAGTCTAGATGCAGGGTGATTGGAATCTTGTTATGTCCCTGAGGCTTAAGATCAGGAGGCCAGCCAAGTAGCCCTTAGAGTCACTCTGGAATACTGGGCTCATGAGATGCTGGTCCAGTCCTTCTCACCCAGGTGAAAGGGCAGCAGTACAGCAGCACAGCACAGAAGCAGTTCCTTTAGGTCAGTGGCAATCCTATCTGCAGCACAACAATCCTTCTTCCTGGCAGAGTATCCACAGGTCCAGAAGTGTACAAAAGAGTTGGTGTCTGAGGTCTGGTATTTATACCCAGTTTTACCTTTGAAGTGGGGAGAAGCTTTTAGAGGCATGCTTTTGAAGTAATCAGGTGCCCTGGCTTCCTTCCCTGGCTCCAGTCTAACTACAGGTGGTATGCAGCCCTTTGCGTGGTGGCAGGACACAGCCTATTCAAGTGTAAGTGGGGCTGTGCCCAGCATCTCCCTCCAATCTTGCTGGTGATGACCCTTCCAGGAACCCTTAAACTCCCTATTGTATATGGCTGACTCTAAAAGGAATACAAAAAACACCAGCTGCTAACTACACCTAGGCATGTGACCCAGACACATGCTGCAGGCACCAAATGTTTACAGGAGATAAATGCCAACTTTCTAAAAGTAGCATTTTCAAAACTGCTATTTAAAATCCGACTTCAGCACATGTTAGGTTTTATCATTAGAATTCTGAAGACTCCAAATATGAACTGGATACCTACACCCATTTGGAATTTACAGCTTATTAAGAGTAATAAGATAACTACAATGTACTCCTATGGGAGGGGTAGGCCTTGCAGTAGTGAAAAACAATATGAGAGTTTTTCACTATCAGAGCATGTAAAACGTAAATGTACATGTTCAACTTTTTAAATACATTGCACCCAGCCCTCTGAACTATCCAAGGCTTACCCTAAAGGTGACGTATATGTGTTTAAAAGCAAGGTTTGGGCCTGGAAAAAGGTTTATCTTGCCAGGTCGAAATGGCAGTTTAAAACTGCACTCACAGGCTGCAATGGAAGTCCTGAGATATGTTTGAAATGCTACTCAAGTGGGTGGCACAATCAGTGCTGCAGGCTCACTAGTTGCATTTAATTTACAGGCCCTGGGCACAGGCAGTGCCACTTTACTAGGGACTTACAAGTAAATTAAATATGCAAATTGGACATAGGCTAATTTTACCATGTTTTGAGGAGATAACACAAGCACTTTAGCACATGTGGAGAAGTGTGGCTCACTGGTTAGAGGAGGCAGACCTGGAAGCAGAGGTCAGCCCGGGACCAGGGTTCAATTCCCGGCTCGGCGGGGTCTTGAGTCCTAAAATGTCCATGGACTCGACAATTCTCGCTCCGGTGCCTACTCGATTCACGGGTTCACACTCTGCGACTCTGGGCAATAGCTTGCTTAATCTCCACAATGGCCCCTCGCGGCGGGATGCCTGGCTTTCACCTTGCGGATACCCTGCCGGGGTTATCTCACAGGGGAATACCAGGACGGGTTCCCTAAAAAGCGCTTAGAAACCGCTCGGTGATTTGCGCTATATAAATTCATGTACATTTACATGTTAGCAGTGCTGATGACAGCAAAAACAAAGTCAGCAAATCAAGTGGTGTGAAGGCAAAAAGATTAGTTGGAAAGCCATGTCAAGGTTTCCAGGTCGAACAATCATTGACTGTTGCGGCCTAAAGGAATGCTGAGTTTACTGTGAATGTGATCTTGTGGCATAAAGCAGTCTCTATAGTGCAGTTTTTTAATGCATGTGGAAAGAGAGAAACCAAAAGCTGAATCTCTTGAAGGAAATTGATGATGGAGATGAGGCCTAGTTCTGGCCTAGAGTGGAAAACCTAGGAAAAACACATTTTACATTGTGCAAACTATTCTAAATGTGAGAATATTAATTAACTAAAATAAACTTTCACAAGGTCCTCAAGTCTTCAATGTGGAACTGTAATTGTTTTTAGTAACTATACAATAAATACTTGCATTGAATTAAAGGTTCTCACATGGATTCCTCTCAGCACCCAAGCACTCATCACCAGCAAGCTGGACTACGGGAACTCACTATGAGTAGGAATCAATGCACTTCTGACCAGGAGACTTCATACCATAAACAGCTCACCAGTGAGGCTTGTACTAAGTGCCCCACCAAGCTCTCACATTGCCTCGAACTTCAAAAATCTCCACTGGCTCTACGTCCACAAACAAGCTCTTTTGAAACTTGTCACGCATACCCACAAAGCCTTGCACAACATCGGTCCCCCCAGTCCTTCTCAGACACATACCCTGCATACCCAGAACCAGATCAGGTGGCCACACCTTCCCGTTCCTCACTCCTACAGCCTAGAAAGACCAGCCTCTACACGTCAGAGTCACCTCCTCAGTTCTTGAACTTTGCAAGAAAGTGAAGATCTGGTTCTTCATCTAGTCTTGGCCCTTAGATAGGTGTAACCAGACCTTGTTCCCACTGTCAGGAATACCCTCCCAGCTGAGTTGTGCGCTTTACAATAACACATACGAGAACAGTGCAACTATGCATCCGGGAAAGGCAACTTACTGTACAATTGCACATTTTTTATTTTTTCTCCAAGGGGAAAACATTTTTCCCTGTAGAGAAACCCCTTCCTTAGTGTCCTCATAAGTTTTGAGATGTTCCCTAAAATGAGATTTACTCGAGTACATTGAGTAAACGTTGCAAATTATTTCTTCTTTCTGTACCAGAGTTATGATGTCTGCCAAGTTGGAAGCGGTAAGAGGCTCCTCTAATGCATGTAATCACCCAACAATTAGCTGGACCAGAGATTTGCACCCTCTGCTTTGCCTCAAAAACAAAAATAAGAGAGCAAGGTTTTTGCAAGCTGATCCACCCAAGTAGAAGACGGCGAGGAAGAGGAGGAGCGCAGCCCGGGGACACCAGCAGTAGAGGTAAATGTTTGTTTTTGGGATTTTTATTAAAAGTATTATAAAAATGTAATAGGCGGGTGGAGGCGGGGGCTGGCCAACTCCACTCTGCTGAGGAGTAGGAATTTACCCTATACTCCGAGTTCTACGGGGAACATGGAGTAAGGAAATCTCTGCACACTCCGCTAGCGGAGAGGAGTTGGGTGCCCGGGGTTATCTAAAATACGACTTCAGCACAAGTTAGGTTTTTTCATTAGAATTCCTAAGACTCCAAATATGAATTGGATACCTGCACCCATTTTGAATTTACAGCTTATTAAGTGTAATACGAAAACTACAATGTTATCCTATGGGATGGGTAGGCCTTGCAGTAGTGAAAAACAATATGAGAGTTTTTCACTATCAGAGCATGGAAAACGTAAACGTACATGTTCAACTGTTTAAATACATTGCACCCTGCCCTCTACATTTACATACAGCTATCCAAGGCCTACCCTAGAGGTGACTTATATGTGTTTAACAAGAAAGTATGGTCCTGGAAAAGGTTTGTCTTGTGAGGTCGAAATGGCAGTTTAAAACTGCACACACAAGCTGCAATGGAAGGCCTGAGATATGTTTGAAAGGCTACTCAAGTGGGTGACACAGTCAGTGCTGCAGGCTCACTAGTTGCATTTAATTTACAGGCCCTGTGCACAGGTAGTGCCACTTTACAAGGGACTTACAAGTAAATTAAATATGCAAATTGGGCATAAGCTAATTATTACCATGATTTAAGGAGAGAGCTTAAGCACTTCAGCACACGTTAGCAGTGCTAATGTCAGAAAAAATTAAGTCCGCAAAACAGAGGTTGTGAAGGCAAAATGTTACTTGGAAAACCATGTCAAGGTTTCCAGGTCTAAAAGTCCTTGCCTGCTGCGGCCTAAAGGAAAGCTGAGTTCACTGTGTATGGGATGTTGTGGTACAAAGCAGGTTCTACAGTGCAATTTTTTATTGCATGTGGAAAGAGAGAAGCCAAAAGCTGAATCTCTTGCAGGAAATTGAAGATGGAGACGAGGTTTAGTTCTGGCCTAGTGGGGAAAACCTAGGAAAAACACATTTTTACTGTGCGCAAACTATTCTAAATGTGAAAATATTAATGAACTAAAGTAAACTTTCTCAAGGTCCTCAAGTCTTCAATGTGGGATTGTAATGGTTTTTAGTAACTGTACAATATGTATTTGAATTGAATTAAAGGTTCTCACATGGATTCCTCTCAGCACCCAGGCACTCATTACCAGCAAGCTGGACTACGGGAACTCTCTATGAGTAGGAATCAATGCAATTCTGACCAGGAGTCTTCAGACCATACACAGCTCACTAGTGCCCCAGAAAGTTGCCACATTGCCCCAAACTTCAAAAACCTCCACTGGCTCCACGTCCATAAACAAGCTATTTTCAAACTCGTTACGCATACCCACAAAGCCTTGCACAACATCAGTCCCTCCAGTCCTTCTCGGACACATCTTCCGCATACCCAGAACCAGATCAGGTGGCCACTCCTTCCCCTTCCTCACTCCTACAGCCTGGAAAGACCAGCCTCTACACGTCAGAGTCACCTCCTCAGTTCTTGAACTTTGCAAGAAACTGAAGATCTGGTTCTTCATCTAGTCTCGGCCCTTAGATAGGTGTAACCAGACCTTGTTCTCACTGTCAGGCAGTGGTAGAAGTGGGCGGGAACAGAAGGGCACGGTGTGCACCTACTTCTAAAAATTATTTCAGTCCGTTCCCCTACTTCTTACTTTCAAAAAAGCATCCCGGGACGGCAAGAATAGTCCGACTTAAAAAATACGATAACTTTTTTCACTAGATTCCAGGGGCTGCTCGCACTTCTCTGTGAACTCCAGAGGCTGCAGCAGCCCCTCCCTGAGCTCGCACAGACCGAGGGCAGGCCCATTGTCATTCCGATTGAGATTGATTATCCCCTTTCGAATAACAATGCGCCCACCCTCTGCCTTTAGCATATCACATGCCAGTGAGATAGGAGTTGGTGATTACAGAGGAGCTTTCCCCAGACAGAGTACGGGAACTTGACACCTTGTGAAATTTGTAAATGTTGTACACAGAGTGAATTGGGCAGGAGCAGTGACCGGACAGAAAAGGCGACAGGAGCCACAGGAAAGGAGAGGTACTAGGGCAGAAGAGGTGACGTGATGGGACAGGAGCGGTGATGAGGCAGGAGTGCTGACCGGACAGGGGCAGTGAACGGGCGGGAGCAGTGAACGGGCAGGAGCGGTGACGGGGCAGGAAAAGTGATGGGGTGGAAATGTGATGAGGCAGGAAAAGTGACGGGTCAGGAGCAGTGACGGGGCAGGAGAGGCAACAGGAAAGGAGAAGTGACGGGCAGGAGAGGTAACTGTACAGGAGAGGTGATGGGGCAGGAGAAGTGACGGGGCAGGAGAAGTGACTGGGCAGGAGAGATGACAGGCAGGAGAGATGACGGGGCAGGAGAGGTGACAGGGCAGGAGAAGTGACGGGGCAGGAGAAGTGACGGGGCAGGAGAAGTGACGGGGCAGGAGAGGTGACGGGGCAGGAGAGGTGACTGGGCAGGAGAAGCGACGAAGCAGTAGAAGTAATGGGGCAGGAGCGGTGATTAGGCATGAGCAGGAGTGGTAACCGGGCAGAAGCAGTGAACAGGGTAGGAGCAGTGACGGGTAGGAGAAGTGACAGGCCAGGAGAAGGGAGGGGCTGGGGAATTGATGAAGCAGGAGTGTTGATCAAGCATGAGCAGGAGTACTGACTGGACAGGAGCAGTGAAAGGGCAGGAGCAGGCGTTTCCCAGGGCGACTTGAAGGGTAGGGGGCCAGTTTAGTTTGGGGGGACCGGTTTTGTACAAGTGCAGGAGATTTAAAAACACTACCAAGTTCTTTGCATATTCAGCAGGTTTCGGTCAACAATACATGTGCCAAGATAACTTTGGTGATCAATGTACCCACTGGAGAGAGATGGGAGCATGTTTTGTCTATTGGCTGTTTTACTCATCCAAGGCAGTGCAGAGGGGTAATAGGCCTGCTGCAAAGAACATGTACCATGCATATCAAAGAGCAATATGTTATGTGCATAGTTCAGTGGGTACTGCTTTGTTTTCACTTCCCGAATGAAAGGACACTTGAATACATATTGCGTGGCAGTTCGGGCTGGACTATTCCCATTGGGCGCAGAATCCAGACTGATTTGCATATGGCTGGGTACAAACTGGAATGGCATGGTGAGCAAAAAACAATGGATTTCGTCCCAGATCTCTGAACCGGGGTGAATGTATGACATTGTTCTGCATTCTGTCCATCAATTGTTCTTTTTGCATTTGTCACCCGAGTGGGACAGGTATGCTCAGACATGAGTCCCGTGCTCTCCATGCCACTGGAATCAAGCTATCCTGGCTGATGAGGGATGAAAGCACGAAACCGGTCCTAGGATGCTCATTTCCAGTCCAGGGAAGAGCTGGCCTGGCAGTTCGGGCTGGACTGTTCCCATTGGGTGCAGGATCAAGATTGATTTGCCTATGGCTGGGTCCAAACTGGAATGGCATGGTGAGCAAAGAAACAATGAATTTAGGCCCATTTGTAAAAGGTAGGGGCGATTTCAACCGAGAACCTTTAAGTATTGCCCGGCGTTAGCCGCCTCTCATACCACTCAAAATTATCAAACAAAGAGGCAGGCACTGGAGACTCGAAGGCAGGAAACAGGAGTTTATTCCGACGGAGCAGAACACGTCAAATCAGACAACAGGGTATCTTCTCGAGGTGCTCTACCCGCATCTCTGAGGCCTGGCCTCTTATACATAGGTTTATGGTCTTTATTACAGTTTATTACATGTGGCACATTCCTGCAAATACTTTGAAGTACGGAAAGACATCCTCGGAATCACTGCTTCAAGCCCGTTCCCACACACATTTACAGTAGAAGTCCCCATCCCAATCTCAGTAGGTGATGACTGTCGCGCAGCTGGACATTCCGCCGGTTCCCAGAATGTGTGCGGCTGATCGGATCTCATGGGGTGGGGGCTTTGATCAGTTATAGATCCTTTGAAGAGAGAAGCTTCCTACTGTATGGGGGCAATAAACTGCATCCTCAGGGCCAGGTGGTGGCCTGAGAATGAGCAGGACAATTGGGCGCAGAGGAAAGGGGGTTCATCAAAGGATGTATGAACATGAAAGGTATGGAGGGAGGTGTTGGCTGGGTACGGGATGTGGCTCCGAGGCAGGGTCGCGCTGAAAGGGAGGTTTATGGCCCAAGCATGTGAGAGCGGGGCTGTCAGCGTGCGGGGGGATGCTTGCGAGGTTAAAGTTCAAGTTCAAGTTCAAGTTCAAGGATTTATATAGCGCACTACTCACCCAGAGGGTCTCAAGGCGCTTGGGGAGGGGGATAATTATTTATCGAATAGCCAGGTTTTGAGTTCTTTTCTGAAGGAGATGTGGTTCTGTGTATGGCGGAGGTGAGTGGGGAGTGAGTTCCAGGTCTGGGCCGCCAAGTAGGAGAAGGATCTACCTCCCATGGTGGATCTTTGGATATGCGGAACTGCGGCGAGGCCTTGATTGGAGGATCTTAGTTGGCGGGTGGGTGTGTAGAAGGATAGTCGAGTGTTGAGGCATTCGGGCCCTAGTTTGTAGAGGGCCTTGTGTGCGTAGGTGAGGAGACGGAATGTTATTCTCTTGTTGACGGGAAGCCAGTGGAGGTCTTTCAGAGGGCCTGTAATGTGATCTTGGCGTGGGATGTCCAAAATGAGTCTCGCTGATGCGTTTTGGATGCTTTGGAGTTTTTTCTGTAATTTGGCTGTAATTACAGCGTAGAGGGTGTTTCCCTAGTCTAGTCGACTCGTAACCAGTGCGTGAGTGACAGTCTTTCTTGTTTCGGCGGGGATCCAATGGAAGATTTTTTTGAGCATACGAAGTACGTTGAAGCAGGAGGATAAGACGGCGTTGACTTGTTTGGTCATCGAGAGTGAGGAGTCTAGGATGAAGCCTAGGTTGCGTGCGTGGTCTGTGGGTCTGGGTGCTGAGCCCAGATCCGAAGGCCACCATGAGTCGTCCCAGGCAGAGGGGGATGATCCTAGGATGAGCACTTCCGTTTTGTCTGAGTTAAGTTTTAGGCGGCTGTTTTTCATCCATATGGCTACTTCTTTCATGCCTTCGTGAAGATTGGTTTTGGCGGTGTTGGGGTCTTTGGTGAGGGAGAGGATCAGCTGGGTGTCGTCTGCGAAGGAGATGATGTTAAGGTTGTGTTGACGCGCGATGGAAGCGAGTGGACTCATGTAAACATTGAAGAGGGTGGGACTGAGTGATGATCCTTGTGGTATACCGCAGATGACTTCGTGGCCTCTGATTTGAACGGGGGAAGTCGGACTCTCTGAGTTCTCCCAGCTAGGAACGAGGTGATCCAGTCCAAGGCTTTTCCTTTTATGCCGATGTTGCTGAGGCGTTGTATGAGGGTGCTGTGACAGACAGTGTCGAAGGCGGCGGAGAGGTCGAGTAGAATGAGGGCCACTGTTTCTCCGTTGTCCAGTAGTGTTCGGATGTCGTCTGTTGCTGCAATGAGGGTGCTTTCGGTGCTGTGTTTGGCTCGAAAGCCGGACTGTGAGGGATCGAGGGAGTTGTTGGATTCGAGGAAGGCGGCGAGTTGGCTATTGACGGCTTTCTCAATGACTTTGGCCGGGAATGGGAGGAGGGATATGGGGCGGTAGTTTTTAAGTTCAGAGGGGTCTGCAGTGGGTTTCTTCAGGAGGGCACTGACTTCGGCATGTTTCCAGCTTTCTGGGAAGGTAGCAGAGTTGAGGGAGCAGTTGATGACATCACGGAGATGGGGTGCGATGATGGAGTCTGCTTTGTTGAAGATGTGGTGGGGGCATGGGTCGGTTGGCGAGCCAGAATGGATGGAGTTCATTAGGCGGGTGGTGTCTTCAGTGGTGATTGGGTTCCAGGCGCTGAGGTTGTTAGAGGGCGGTTTAAGTTCTGAGGGGGGTGGAGAGGATTGTTAGTTGGAACTGTTTTCGAAGCTGTTCTGTATGTCTGCAATTTTGTTGTAGAAGAAAGAGGATAACGAATCGCAGAGGTCTTGGGAGGGAGTGATGTCGTTTGAGGCTGCGGTGTGGTTGGTGAATTCTTTGACAATGTTGAATAGTTCCTTGCTGTTATGGGCGTTGTTGTCGAGTCGATTCTTGAATACTGATTTCTTGGTGGATCGAATCAGCTGGTGGTGTTTGCGGGTGGCTGCCTTGAAGGTGGTCATGTTTTAGGTGGTTGGGTTTTTTCTCCATGATTTCTCAAGAGTACGGCATAGCTTCTTGGATTTCTTAAGGTCATCGTTGAACCAGGGGGCCTTTTTGTTGTCTTGTTTGGTGTGATGGTTTTTCAAGGGTGCTAATTCATCAGCGCTGTGAGTGATCCATTGTTTGAATTTAATGGCCGCTTGGTTTGGGTCCGATGAGAGGGTGGGTGGGTTTTGGTTGAGCGATGTTAGGAGTTGTTCGGTGGTGATTTTGTTCAAGTTTCATCGGGGAATAGGTTGTGGGGGGTTGTGGGTCGAGGTGGTTTTGTAGCTGAAGTGAACACAACTGTGGTACGTCCAATGGGGAGCTGTGGAGTGATCAAAGGAGATGTGTTTGCTGGAGGTGAAGATTGGGTCGAGCGTATGTCCGGCTACATGGGTGGGGGTGTCAACAAGTTGTTTGAGGCCGAGATTGGCCAGGTTGTCAAGAAGGGTGGTGGTGTTGCTGTCGTTTTTCTTTTCCAGGTGGAAGTTGAAGTCTCCTAGTAGAATGTAGTTCTCGGAGGCGAGGGCATGTGGACTGATGAAGTCAGTGATGTCTTCGCTGAATTGTTTACGGGCTCCTGGAGGCCTGTAGATGAGGGTGCCTCTGAGTGTGGTCCTAGGGTCGGTGTGGATCTGGAAATGGAGGTGTTCGGCTGGTGTAAGGTTATCGTCGTAGTTGGTCGTGATTTTGATTGAGTTCTTATGGACGATGGCGATGCCTCCTCCTGTTTGGACGGTGCAGTCTTTTCAGATGATCTTGTAATTGTCCGGGATGGCTATGGCGATGTCGGGTGTTGATGATGCGTTCATCCATGTTTCAGTAAGGAAGGCGACGTCCGGTGATGTAGTGTCGAGTAGATCTCAGAGTTCAGTGGCGTGTCTGTGGACCGAGCGGGTGTTCAGCAGGATGCACTTCAGGTGGTTAGGGTTGGAGCTGTGTTTGGAGTTAGTGGATTTGGTGTGGGTCCTGGTGCAGGCGAACTTGCATGAGTAGCAAGCGAATGGACCGTGGGTACGTCCTGGGGCAGCTTCGTAGCATTGTGGTGTGCGTCCGGGGTTAAGGGCTAGGAGGGAGGCGGCGTCATACGTTATGCTGGGGGAGTGCGGTTTGCGGGGGCCAGGGGGTATGGCGCTGGGCGCGGTCCAGGCGCGGACGGGCGTAGACGGGCTTACCTTTGGCGCACCTTCGGTGCGCATGGGGCGCGACCGCTGCGCATGAACGCTGCACGCAAAGGCATCTGACATATATGGATGGTGGAGGGGGAGGGGCAGCTGGGAGGCGGGATCTAGGTGGAGGGCCGGGCTGGGGGGCACAATCAAAAACATCAAAATGGCAGCAAGTCAACAGCCAAACGCGGCAATACCGTGACCCCAAAAACGCTTAGTGAGGCAGAAATTATTCTACACAGGCCCAAAATGCACACGCAGGTGAGGCAGCAAAATATAGTCACATAAAACGATGAAAGCGCTGCTCAATGGTAAAGCGCTACGCTAACAAATGCAATCACAAAAAGCGCAACAATCCTATTGTCTTCAGGCACATAGATGGTTGCAGGAGCAGTGAAATCGGAAGCGCAGATAGTCTTGAAAGGTGAGAAGCAGTTTATTATTAAAGCGCAACGATACAAGTCTCGGGCAGGGCAGGGAGCTGCGTGAGGAGCGGCTGCTTCTGTGGAGCACAGGGCGGACACAGCGCTATCTCGGGACAGTATAGCCTACACGATCTGTGGGAGGGAGGGGCAGCTGGGAGGCGGGATCTAGGTGGAGGGCCGGGCTGGGGGGCACAATCAACAACAACAAAATGGCAGCGAGTCAACAGCCAAACGCGGCAATACCGTGACCCCAAAAACGCTTAGTGAGGCAGAAATTATTCTACACAGGCCCAAAATGCACACGCAGGTGAGGCAGCAAAGTACAGTCACATAAAACGATGAAAGTGCGGCTCAATGGTAAAGCGCTACGCTAACAAATGCAATCACGAAAAGCGCTACAATCCTATTGTCTTCAGGCACATAGATGGTTGCAGGAGCAGTGCAACCGGAAGCGCAGATAGTCTTGAAAGGTGAGGAGCAGTTTATTATTAAAGCGCAACGATACCAGAGAGAGAGAGATGCGCTGGCTATCGGCAGTGGGCAGAGAGGCCATGATATTCAAAATGGCTGCTACTTACGCGCACATATGAGCCTGAAAAGGGACAAGATGGCACCGATAATGTTGATGTCGCAAACTAGATTTTAACAGTCCTCCCTTTTCAACATATCTAGCCAGCTTTTCAATCTATGTCTATCCCCATCATATTTCGAACTTCAACCCTCATTTTTTTTTTTAACTTCATTTTTATTGCATCACCAATATAACTGTACAGACAAGACAATCAAAATTATAATCACACTGCGTACAAGAGATAGCATTGTTCATTGTGTTCTTGTCCGGGAGGTCCGCCCCTTCCTCAGGTACGGTTAGCCTCTGTCCATGAGTATTTCTCGTACCATCTTACATTGTCCGACACAAGTGGTACTTGAGTATTGCTGGGTTGCTTTTTTTTGGTTTTCACCCCTCCCCCGCCCCATAATTTCGTTCCCCCAACAGCCCGCCAATTCCAGCTTCCTTCCCTCCCTCCCCCGTGGTCGCGCTGTGCTGATTCATCGTTGTAAGAACGTCTGTTGTGATGCAGGGAGCGTATACATTCGCTAAGGTGTGCCCCCCGGTATGATGACAGGGTCTGCTACATCCAGCCCCTCCTCGCCCTCCTGCTCCTCATCATCTATGTCACGGAGCGCCTGCACCATCATTTCCCACGCAGTTGCCCTCTCCAGAGCCTTCTCGTCATTTGTCCTCCAGGCCAGCTGGTACCTCAAGGTGCTTTCACACGCCGCCCACCTCAGACATTCCCCATACCATCTCTTATACGTGGGCCCCACTCTCGATTTCCAATTCCTCGTTATCTCCCGCTTAGCTAGGATGAGCCCCAAGTCAATAAATTTGCTGGTAGCCTTGTTTCTAGGCGTGTGCGGGAACCAATGGAGGATGCCCACCGCTTTCGTGTACTGGATGTCCCCGTCTGTTGCACTGTTGAGGGCTCGCCCCACTTCCTGCCAGTAGTCTCCCAGAGAGGGGCAATCCCATAACATGTGACCTAGGTCCGCCCCAACCGTATTGCATCTGGGGCAAGCAGCGTTTTCTATCCCAAAGTATTGTTGTATTTTCCCCGGTGTGAGGTATGCCCTGTGAATGATGTAGAAGTGGATTAACTGAAACCTGGCATTTCTCGAGCTCTTCCTTGCCCGCCTTAGTAGCTGGCCCCAGGTCGTGTCAGGGATCTCTAATTGGAGGTCCAGCTCCCACTTGGCCTTCAGGGCCGTCAGAGGCTGTAAGGCCTCCCTCTGTATCCTGGAGTACAAGCAGGTGACAGCCTTAAAGGTCCCCGCAGCCATCATCGTGTATTGACATGCCATGGAGGTGCCCGGCTCCTGCAATCCTTCCCCCCAGTGAGCCTGCATAGCGCCCGTGACCGCTGCGTGCAACAAGTAGTCGCCCCTCGGTAGGTCGAACCGCTCCTGCAATTCCTGAAACGGCAGTAGTACCCCATCCTCATACAGATCGCCCAACATTTGTATTCCCACCTCCTCCCAACCCAACAAGCGCGACCAGTCTCCTCCATGCGGGAGGGCCGTGACCATTCCCAGCGGGATTTCAGGGGCATACATAAGGCGGACTTCCGCCCGGTTACGGGCCCGGTTCCAGCAGAGCCGGAATGTCTGCTCCTCGACCGTCAAATCTCCTAGCCGGAGTTTCTGGTGTAACGTGATGTACGCCAGCACATGTCGCGGGGTGCCTTCTACTCTCGCGTCCTCAGGGCCTCTATACACTTTCGCGACCTCCTGAGTAAAAATCTGCAGCTGCGCGGCCAGGTAATATCCCTCAAAATCAGGTACTGCCAACCCTCCTTCATCCTTGGGGCGCAGCAAAGTGTTGAGCGCTATGCGTCTCCGTCCCGTGCCCCATAAGAACGCTATGACCAGGGATCTCAGACGTTTGAAAATAGAACTCGGGACCCACACCGGGAGCGTCCTAAAATAATACAATAGCCTGGGCAAGGCCACCATCTTGAGCAGGGAGATCCTACCAGCCAGGGATAGCGGCAGGGTAGACCAGAAGTCCATGTTCCCCCGCAGGGTAGTAATGCAGCGGGTGATGTTACCTTCCAGCAAATCAGCCGGGGTATGATAGACATAGACTCCTAAATAATGCAGACAGCACGGTTCCCACCGGTTCTTGCGCGGTGAGTGGACACGGTTCTCCTGACCTCAGGGGGAATAAGCAGGATTTAGGCCAGTTGACCCTCAGGCCTGATAGTCGGCCAAACCGCCCCAGTAACCGCCGTGCCCCCTCTAGCTCGGGGCCCGCGTCAGCCAAAAACATCAGCAGATCATCTGCGTATAAAGAAATGTAATGCGGCCTGCCCCTAAACGACAAACCGGCGTAGTGGCGGCCCAGCCTGGCCTCCACAGCGAAGGGTTCCATCGCCAGGGCAAACAGGAGCGGAGATAGGGAACACCCCTGTCTGGTGCCACGCCTGACCGGGTATTGCCTCGAAATCAGAGCACCCACTCGGACTCTCGCTACCGCATCAGTATACAGGACCTTAGTCCAGTTTATGTATCCGTCCCCCAGCCCGAAGCGTCGCATCACCTCATACAAGTACCCCCATTCAAGGCTGTCGAAGGCTTTCTCTATGTCGATAGAAAGGACAAATGGAGAGACGGCGCCCGGCCAGTCCGCCCCCATCAGTCTCGTAAGTCTGCGAATATTGTGGGTAGTGTTGCGCGTCGGGATAAAACCGCATTGGTCCTTATGAACAAGGCTAGTCATGTGCCCCAGCAGTCTGTTGGCAAGAATCTTACTCAGGATCTTGTAGTCCGTCGTCAACATGGACAACGGACGGTATGAGGATAAAGCCGTCCCTTCCCTGCCCGGTTTTAACAGCGGGATCATGAGGGCTTCACACATGGAGCCCGGGAGCCGACCCCTCGATTGCGCTTCATTGTAGACCTCTCGCAGCCGGGGAGCAAGGCACTCCAGATATTTACTATAAAACTCTATCGGGAGTCCGTCGAGTCCCGGGGTCTTATTTCTAGCCATTTGTTTCACTGCACACCCTATCTCTCCGAGCGTAATGGGCCGACCCAGCTCCTCTGCCTCCGAACCTTCCACCCTCGGCAGTCGTAAGCCGTCCAAGAACTCTCCTAGCTCATCTGTCCCCCCTGTTCCACCTCTCTCATAGAGACCCTCATAATAAGTCCGAAACTTATTCAGGATCCCGGGTTGGGTGTGGCAGGGTTCCTCCCCTGTCTCTTGGATCATCATGATCGGCATACCCCTCCTGACTGGGTTAGCGAGCCACGCCAACATAGACCCCGCCTTATCGCCTTCCGCGTGCGCCCTAGTCACGTACGCCTTGTGATCAAAGCTGCGCAGCCGTTCCAGTTCCACAGCCAGACCCTCCCTGGCCCCACTAAGCCCCTCCTGTAACTCAGGGTGATTCGGGCGACCTTTCTCCAGTTCTCTCAACCGCGTCTCAGCCTTATCCAAGTCATCCAACAAAGTCTTGCGAGCCCCAGCCGTGTGACCAATACAGTGTCCTCGCACCACCACCTTAAACGCATCCCACTCTACCGCCCTCGTGGAGGCCGAGCCGTTATTCTCCTCGAAGTAGCACTCAATGCGTTCTCCCAGGGCCTCCCTGAACAACAAGTCATCCAGGGTGTCGGGTTGCAGGCACCATGTTGGCACGCAGTTAGCAGTCACCATCCAGTTCAGGGATAGCAACAAAGGGTTGTGGTCCGATATCGTGCGGGCCAAATATTCCGCCCCTCCCACCGCAGAAAGTACGCACGATGAACACAGAAACGCGTCCAGCCTGACGTGTAGATCATGCAGGTGCGAGTGAAAGGAGTAGTCCCTAGTGGTGGGGTGTAACGCCCTCCATGCATCCGTGAGGGCCCAGCTCTCCTGCCACTCCAACCTACGCTTGGCTACTCTATGCACTGGGGACGCGCGCAGTGGGGGATGGGACCTATCCAATACCACATCCTCGACCGAGTTGAAGTCCCCCCCCAGGAGTACCGGCCCCGTCAATTAGCCCGCCAGTTTACCCGAGAGTGTAGACAAAAATGCGGGCAGATCCACATTGGGAGCGTACACACTGCAGAGAGACACCACCCTGCCTTTCAGCCTCCCCTCCACTGCCACATATCTGCCCTCAGGGTCCACCAATGTTTTTGTAACCTGGAAGGGAACCCCCGCCCGTATCCAAATCAGTGCCCCCCTCGCAAAAGCTGAGAACGTCGTATTAAACAGCTGCCCCCTCCAACGCCTCTGCAGCGCAATCCCTTCTTGCTTATTAAGATGTGTCTCTTGCAGGAACGCTATGTGAACCCCCCTACGCTTGAGGTATGCCTGAACTTTATGCCTGCGTATCATGGACTGCATACCCCGCACATTCCAGGACACACATTTCAACGCCCCGGTACTAGCCATTCCCCTTCACACAAACAGATCGAACAATATAGCTCATTGACCTCGCTCGCTCCGCGACCACGGACCAACCCACCCTCCCTCTCCAAACAGGAAGCCCAACCCCCCCAACAACAACTACCCCCCGAACAACCCCAACTGCTCTCAACTCCCACCCCCCCAGGACAGGCCCCCCCGCAACTGGAAGTACCCCCATCCAAACCAACACTCCCAACCACCCCTCAAAGAAAGGCAGTAATGGTCGCAGTCTCCACTGCGATGACCTTAAGGGCCAGTAGGGCGTGGTACGATGCGAAAGGTTCGTGAAAGCAAATCCACCCGCACACTCCACCCCACAATCCCCACATCATATCGCCCCGAAACCTCAAGTAACAGTGTTCCACTGCCACGGGCCCAGCGCCCCGGTGTCCAACCAGCGAGTCCACTCCACTAGTCCAGATCAGCACGCCTCAAGTATCTCCTCCGAAGTCTGCGGCGTCACGATAGGGCCTTTGGCTCCACCATATTCCGAAAGCCCCGTCTCCGAGCCCGTGCCCGGGCCCTCCGAGTCCGTGCCCTCCCCGGACTGACTCCTGGTAGTTCTGGATAAGTCCGCCACTGCCTGTAGGGCCGCCTGTCTCTCCGTCTCCGTCTGTGACACCGAAGGTCTGCCGGTCCTCCTGCGGTTCCTCCTGATCCGTTGAGATTTCCTGATCGGCTGTGCCACCTTGGCCTCCTCCTCCCTGGCCTTGGCACCATCCGTTCCCGCTTTATAAGTGTCCCACCAGGACCAAGCGTCTGCCGAGGACGTGAAGAAGAGTGTCTGTTCATCTATCACCACTCTCAGCTTCGCCGGGAACAGCAGGGAGTACTTAAGGCCTTCACCACGGAGCTCCCGCTTAAGGGACAGGAAGTTCGCCCTGAGCCTCTGCGTCTCAAACGTATAGTCCGGGAACATAGTGACCCTGTTGTTGTCCACCTGAAAGGGCCCTGCCTCTCTCGCCCTTTGCAAAAGCCAGTCTCTGTCCCGGTAATGGAGCAACTTGAACACCACTGGGCGAGGCGGGAGGCCCGGGGCCGGCGGGCGCGCCGGAACCCTATGCGCTCGGTCAAGGGAGAAGAAGGGGGACAGTCCCTCCGGTGCCACCTCCGTTCGCAACCAATTATCGAGATAGCCCACCATATCGTCGCCTTCGATTTTTTCCGGCAGGCCTACTAGGCATACGTTGTTGCGCCTATTCCGGTTTTCCGCGTCCTCGGCCCTCCGTTCCAGCACCTTCAAACGATCCAGCACCTCCGTCATCTGCGCCTTCACCGCTGCATGGCTCGGGGCCAATTCCTGGACCGTGACCTCCACGGATTTCACTCTGTCCTTGAGCTTATCGTGGTCAGCTTTTAGGAGGCCCAAGCCCGTCGCCACCTGGGCTATATCCTGCTGCAAGGCGTCCCTTGTGGTGGCGATGGCCTCCAGGATGCGGTCCTGCATCCTTTGTAGCGCCGTCTGGTCTCGATCCGCTCCTTCCGCGGCTTCTGTATCGGTCGCACCATCTCCCTTCCCTTTCGGCTTCCCCATCTGGGCCGGCACGAGCGGTGGCCTCCAAGGCTGTCTCTGCCCCCGCTCCGCACGTCGCCAGGCTTCGCCCTCAGGAAGGTCCCCTTGCAGCAGTAGCGGAAAAGGCCCGCCGCGTTCTGCGCCTGGGGCACTGCTCTAGTCTCCGGATTCAAGGCTGCCTCTAGGGAGCAGGGTGCTCGATCGGCCGCTAATCCGGCTGGCGCCAGTCGTGCTCAGTGACCTGGGGCCATTGTCACTGGGTCGCCTCCGTGTTGTCTCCGCCACTACCAAGGGTTCGGATCCCAGCCACCGCTGGTGGCGCGCTAGAGGTCCACTCCAACACCCGGAGAGGGGCGCGATGCAGCCGTCAACACCTATCTGTGGAAGTAGCGGCCTTTAATGTGACTCCGGGCCAGCGCCTTCGTTGTCTCTGTGCCTCATGCCACCGCCGCCATTTTAGGTCGAGGTCTTCGCGCCTGGGTGCAGCTTTCAAAGTCAGATATCGGGCTTGGAGTGGCCCCGAGTCGTCTGCCGTCGGCGCCGGACCCTCCGAGGTACCGTCCAGTGTCGGATTATACCGATTTCATCGGGGTACAATCAGAAATTCAGGATATTTTCCGGGATCGGGCGCGGAGCTCCGAGCTCACGCTGCCTATCTCCTCGGCATCCAAGCCACGCCCCTCTCGAACTTCAACCCTCATACATAGCTCTCATGCGTTCGGCTTCAAAGTCCAAAGTCTTGGGGCAGATACAGTTAGCGCAAAGTGAGCACAGGGGTGGCAAGCATTGAACACCCAGGCAGAATCCACATATTACGACAATCGGTATTAATATGATCATAAACAACCTCCACCCCCAGTCCTTTACAGTACTCCAGAACCAACTCCCAAGTGACCATTCTTCTTGTTCCTGATGAACTTCTGAGGAAAGTCTGTGGAGGTGTTCAATGGCTTTGTAAACTGAGGGCGAATTGTCCGGTATGTAGGTGCAACAGCTGGACCCAATGATACGGCATGCTCCTCCACGAACCGCTAGAACCACATCTAGAACAAGGCGTTTCTGAAGAGCCACCAGGCGGACTGCCTGAAGCTCGGCTGTATTGTTTGTGAGGATGCCAGCTGTAATGTTCATTGTCATTTCAACTGCCTGGGTCAAATGTCGGATGGCATGGCTTTTCGCCATCGGACCCCAGAGTGGAACAAGTCCCTTCAATGCATCCAGGAACTGTGCTCCGGTGGAGTCGGCTTGCTCAATGTCTTTTGCTCGCTTTTGTCGGTGATGGTTTGCTGGAGCCACATAGGTCGGAGGAAGGATGAAGGCAATGTAACAGGTACCCCCCTAGCCTTTGGGGAGCCAGGTGTAGGCTTTTGTACCACAAACAAAGTACATATTCGGAGAAGTGACAAAAGAGGGCGGATCAGTAGTGTCCAAAGTTCTGGTGATGCGGCAAGCACTGTGGCCTACCAGCTGTGTTTCCCAAGGCCTTCGATGCATACAAGGCCCGAGACATTGACGACAGATAGGGCCACAGTCAGGGTGGCAGCTGTACATTTCCGGAGGTAGGAGAAGGTGGGTCTGGCTGGGTTGTTGAACACCTGCATCTCAATCCGTTCTTTGGCAGGGATGTCCATAGGAATAGAGTCGTTGGATGTCAGAGGGCAAAAGGGGGCAGCAGTTCTTCCTGTTTTGGTCTGCCAGACCCCATGATAAAAGTGTGCCATAGTTCTGCTGGAAGTGGCATTATCCCTGTAGCTTTCTTGCTAGAGGATCAGCCAAGCAAGGCAGGAACCGTGGACAGAGAAAGGTGAAGGGATGAAGGGGATGGAATGTCCAGAGCATGGGGTAACAACCCACAGATCCAGCCATTTGTGGCATTGGCGGCAAGGTTGTGTTGGTGCAGCAACTGCACAAAGGAGTTGTTCCAAAACTCCTTACGTCTTTCTCGGAGTTGTGGTGAAAGAGAGACCAGGTAGTGTTCTTTCATTGTGGTAGGCTGTGCAGTGGTTAGAAATGTCTTATGAGCTGGTGCGCTCTCGTCCACGATCCAGAGGGTGGTCATGAGGAGGAGGCAAAAGAGAAGGGCGATAAAGAGTGCAATAGTCTTTGAGCTGTGTACTTTGTCAGTCTTTGGGTTTCTGTAGCGAGTCTTCGGATGTCCGGTTGCTTTTATCATCTTCGTGTCGGGGACTTCCATCATCTTCATATCGGGCACTTCCATCACCTTCAAGGGGCTCGGTAGCGGGCAGAACCACAAACTTTGTTTGGCTTCTCTCCTGGCAGCCTTAGTAGTGTTAGGCCACCGCTCTGAGAATTGTAACTTAGTCAGTGGTCTGCTTAGCCGAAGCTCCCTCCTTTCGTCGCAGGTTATACCCTTCTCTGGATGGCACAGTGGGATCGGGGAATTCTGCCAGTTCAAGTGTCTCTTTATCAGGGTAACAGCTCAGGGATGGTCGATCCTTGTTCAGGAGCTCTTCTTGGGTGGCCACGTCTTCGGTCGTCGTCAGGGTTGAGGAGATCTTCTTGCAGTGGTGCGCATGCAGCCAGTTCCGCTTTCCTTCCACTCGAAGAGCTGTACGGGTGGTGATCAAGACTTGCCAGGGGCCCATCCACCGGGGTTCCAGACTCTTTGCACGCTGGAAGTTACGTATTAAAACATAGTCACCGGGTTGGATGTCGTGTCCGGGGCCCCTGGAAGCATCAGGAATGGCATGCAGCACCTGTTGATGGATAACAGACAGTGTCTTAGTCAGATTGTACAAATAGTCAGACATTAGGACCTCCGGGACCTCGTGAATGGAAGTTGGTTTTGGTGCAGACCAAATGCTCATAGGGCGGCCAAAAACGGCCTCGTAAGGGGTCAAATGGTGTTTGGTGGGGGTGGAACGCATTGATAGCAATGCCAGTGGGAGAGCGTCTGGCCATTTCAGTCCTGTGGTAGCCACTATCTTAGCTAGTTTGAGCTTCAGTGTGGCATTATGTCGCTCAACTAGTCCAGCAGATTGGGGGTGGAAGACTGCGTGGAATTTTTATTTTACACCCAACCCCTTTAAGATGAGTTGGATAACCTCGGCTACGAAGGGGGCTCCACAAAATTCGACAAAGGCCGTATCGAGGGAAGAATTCTTTCAGTAGTACCTTTGCAGTGGCAATAGCAGTGTTGTCGCGAGTTGGATAGGCTTCCACCCACTTGCTAAATGCGCACACGACAACAAGTACATATTGCAGACCTTGGCATCTTTCTAGTTGGATGTAGTCCATCTGCAGGACTTCAAATGGATGGTTGGGGGTCCAAAATCCTTCCCGGGGTACTACAGTTCCTTTCCCATGGTTGTGTTGCAGGCATATCAGACATTGTTGGACCAGACCAGACGTTTAGCTGAGTCTATAATCTTATCATTGTGCCAAACTTTGGAGACAAGTTCGGCCATAGGGGCAGATTCTATCTGTGCAGGAGAGTGTGCCATGGTCAATATGGGGATCAGGTATGAATTGGGTAGCAACCATTTGTTCGTGCCTTTTGTCCGCCAGCAGCCTTCATCGTCTTTCAATCCCACCCGTGCCCATTCAGTCAATTCGTGTGGTGAGCTGGCCATCTGGATGTCCCTAATAGTCTCCCTAGCGTCTGTCCATTTTTCTGCTTGTGACCTGGTCACCTACATGCGGGTTGTTGTCCTATTCTCGGCTGTGGTTCGGGCAGTGATGTCGGCCAGTGCATTCCCCTGCCCAATGATGTCTGTCACCTTTTTATGTGCCTGGCACTTGATTACTGCAAGTTGCTTGGGAAGGAGGACTGCTTCAGTCAGGGCGGAGACTAGATCTCCGTGTAGGATGGGTGTGCCGTATGAGGTCAGGAATCCCCTCTCCTTCCACAGGAGCCCAAAATGATGAACCACCCCGAAGGCATACTGGCTGTCGGTGAAAATGTTTGCTGTGGTTCCTGCTGCTAGGATACATGCTCGAGTGAGGGCAATCAGTTCTGCTGCCTGTGCGGATCATTGTGTGATGTGGGCGGTCTCTACTACAGTTCGGGCTGTGGTAACAGCATAAGCAGCTGAGGTGGTGGCGTCGGAGGGTTTGATGCAAGAGCCATCCACCCACAGTTCTCCGTCAGGGTCTGGGAAGGCAGTATCTCGGAGGTCAACCCTACTCCTAGTCTGTTCGTCCGTGAGGGTCACACAGTCGTGTATAGGGGACACATTGGGGTCGTTCTCATGTAGGGGCAACAGAGTGGCCGGATTCAGCGTGGTACATCTTTTCAATGTGATGTGGGATGCAAGCAGAGTCAGTTCGTATCCAGTCAGTCGTGCACTAGTCAGATGTTGCGTCTTAGTCTGGTTCAGGAGGGTGTCGACCGCATGAGGTACTAACACCGTGAGGGAGTTCGAGAGTACGATCCCCTCACTTTGTCGGATAGAGATAGCAGCGGCAGCTACAGCTCGAAGGCAGGCAGGTAAAGCTCTGGCTACGGGGTCAAGAGTGGCAGAGAAGTAAGCACATGGGCATTGCTTGGGGCCGATGGACTGAGTCAGGACAAAGCGCATCCCTCCCTTTTGTGAGTGTAGAGGGAGAAGGGCTTTGTGTAATCGGGGGTTCCTAGGACGGGGGCTGAGCAGAGGGAATCTCTAGTTCTTTGAAGGAGGATTGGCATTCAGGGGTCCAAGGGAGCGGGAAGGGGACATCTTTAGCCAGCAGGGAAAGCAGTGGTTTCACAATGAGGCTGAAATTTGGCAACCACTGTCGGCAGAAAGAGGTGAGGCCTAGCAGGGAGCGGACTTGTTTCTGGGTTTTGGGGACAGGGGTTTCTAGAATGGTCTGAATTCGATCGGGTGTAAGCTTTCTCCTGTCTTTGGACAAGAGGTGGCCTAGATAAGTGACCTGGGGTGAGAAGAATTGCAACTTTTTCTTGGAGACCTTGTGGCCATTTTCCGCGAGGAAGTGCAGGAGTTGGATGGTGGCTGTGACTGCAAGTGGAGTGGTGTCGGCCGCCAAAAGGATATCATCGACGTACTGTATAAAAACCACTCCATCCGGTAACTGGACCGCGTCCAGTTGTCTCTTGAGGGCCTGGCTATAGATGCTGGGACTTTCAGTTTTGCCTTGGGGTGCTCGTCAGAATCTATATGAGCGGGCTTTTAAGGTGAAGCCAAAGAGGTATCGGCTGTCTGGGTGGATGGGGATGGAGAAGAAAGCGTTCTTGAGATCAATGACAGTGAAGGTGGTGGCAGTGGAAGGAATTAGAGTCAGAATAGTGGTGATGTCTGAGGCTATGGGGTACTGAGGTACAACTACCTTGTTGACCTCTCGTAGGTCGATGATGAAGGGGTACGCTTTCTCATCACCCTCACCCTGCTTCTTTATAATGGGTAGGATAGGGCTGCCTCTACCACTCCTGCATCTATCAGGGACTGGATAATCTTTACCAATGCCTTCTCGCCCTCGGGCGATATCCGATATTGTGGAAGTTTCTGGAGTATTGCGTCTTGTCGAACAGTTATATGCACTGAGACGATCATCATACGACCTACGTCCGAGTCAGTCTTTGCCCACAGATATGGAGGTAGAGTGTCAAGTAGGGATAAGTCAGCATCAGAGATAGAGAAAATGCGTCGGGAGGGACAAAGTCGGAGTAGAGTCGGGTTATCGTACTAAAAGACTCGAACTCCGTCTTGTGAACACCTAAAAGTAGCTCCGAAATGCTTCAGTAAGTCAAGTCCCATAATAGCATCAGTGGTGTTGGATGAGAGCAAAAACGTCATGTAAGTGGTGTTATTTTCCAAGTCAAAGGAGATCGGTGTGGACAAGGGATTAGTGGAGGGCGTTCCATCGAAACCTATCGATGTTATTTGTGAGCCAGACAAGGGTGTCCTTGGAATCAGTCATTTAGATAACGCACTACGTGTTGCGCCAGTGTCTACCAAAAATGGAGACTTCGTACCCAGGACCTTAGCAGTGACATAAGGACCTTGCTGGTCAACATAGAGCTCGACTGGATCCCTCCCTTGCCCTTGGCAGTCCTATGCGAAGTCGTGGGTGTCGTCGCAGTCAGACTGTTGGAACTGGTTCTGTCGGGGACGGTCAAATGTGTTCGGTCTGCCTGGCCTGTCGTTGTTGGTGTCGTTCGTGGACCCTCGTCCCTGTCCTCTGCTTCTAGGCCCACCCGCTACGTCTCTCGTGTCCCTATTCTTTTCATCTCTAACAGAACCGGACACTGGGATTTCCAATGGCCAAATCCCTTGCAAAATGCACACTGGTTCTCGTTGATGTCTTTACGTCCAACATAGGGTGCGGGCGTACAGTCTTTAGGGGGTGGATTTCTAGGAGCATTCGACTGGTAATTTCCCTTGTACTGCTCTCTTCCTATAGTCACCCCCTGCAACTGTGCGATCATCACCCTTTATTTCAGGTCCTTTTTCTTTTTCTCAGTCGCCCTATCATTCTCGTTTTTCTGATGCTCATAATACTGGGCCATCTGAAGGATAGCCGCAGGCTTGGAGGCTTCCCAATTACTCTCGCTAGCCAGTAGCTTCTGTGAGACCTCCTGTGACAGACCTTTAACATCGTTTTGGACAAACAGATGATGTCCGGTTGCAGTGGTCATGTCCTGGCCACTGTAATCGGAAAACACCGCCTCAAACCGGGAGAAGCATTCTGATACGTCTTCCTGGGGTTTCTGGCGGCAGGCCGTTACTATCGACCAGTCCACCTTCTTCTCTGGGATTAGGGTTTTCAATTTCTGTACGATCTTGTCTGGGAGTTCTAAAATAGATTTCAAAGGTTTCTGTCCAGGCTCTCGTTGTCTGTCTATGCCATCGAGTTGTGACCAGGTATGTCCAAACAGCTCAAGGTGGTCGACTTTTCGGATTTGCTTCCACACATCAGCTGGCAGACATAACCCAAAAAACAAATCAATGTCAGCTAGGGTCATAATCGTTGAACCTAAGGCTGTACCTAATTCAGTGTAAAAGGCAGTGGGGTTCTTCCGTAAATCAGGCAGGGATTTTTGGAACGTCAGGATATCTTGTCGATCCCATGGTTGGTAGACCCAGTTATATACTTCTCTCCCTCTCGCATCTTGATGGTTAACGTCATCATGCGTTCCCTGTCCTCGTGGGGGAACCCAGTAAGGAGCGGCCTCCCTTATAGGCATCATTGTGTTAGTTGGTTCTATTTGAGGTTCGGTCGCTACAGGAGTCGTAGTTTTAGCTTCCAACCTCTGTTCAGTGAGGTGGCGGAAAACTTCAAGTGTACGCGTGAAGAGGTCCATCACGTCACACTCGCCCTCATCCCCAATGTCAACTTTTCTATACAGAGTCGTTAGGCTCTCGGGACCTTTGTCTTGGTATTGGTCCTCATAAGCATTGAGGGTGTGATAACAAAATCGCACGACAAAGTGTCGTCTATTGCTATCGGCATATGAATTGTACATATCCATTACGTACTCCTCGCTCTCTTTCCGTTCCACTAGTGTCTTTATTATCTTATCGATCCCTGCTCGCTCATCCTTCCTCAACCTGTTCATTCTAGTGGAATCTTTCTTTCGGGTCTCAGGGTTGTCTAATGCTGTTGCTTGCGCTGCGCTGAGTACGAGGGGTTCGGCTGGCGCGGAGGCCGTGAGGACCGAGGCCCTGGCACTATTCTCATCTGTGCTTGGGGGCTGCGGGTGCTGTACTAAGGGTTGAGAAGGGGCGTATGGAGGGGGCATATAGATGATTGGAGGACCTAGTAATATATCATCGTTTGCTCGCTGTTTCGAGGGTAACTCAGGGTAGAGCGTAGAGGGTGTTCTAACGGGACACTGGCTCAATGTTTCGGACTCTTGCTTCTGTTTGGCTTCCTCTCTTTCCTTAATCTCTTCCTCTAACTTTTTGGCAGCTAGGTGAGCTGCTTTTCGTAGCTCTTTCTCTAATCTGACTTCGTTTCTCTTTTTCCGTTGTTCTGCTTCTTTGCACCACATGCAGAGGCTATCAAGCATAGTGGGCGTTGTCTTATTGTTTCGAAGGGCTGTTTCCAGCACGTTTATCTTATCTTCGTCGAAGATCCTATCAGTGGCCACTGACTTTCCTGATCATTTCTCGTATATTTATGCCATAGCTTACTATAGGCTACGGCGACTAGTCCATACTTGGTGAACATATCTTTATTAGGGGTGCCTTCCAGTGGAGCTGGATATTTCATCTCTAATAAGCGGTCCGGGCTGAACCAACTACCAATCAGTGGGCAGAAGATAGGCATGACAGATTACAACCGGGGACAAAGGTCCGCACTACCTATCCTTCACTACTTGCAAAGACTAGACAGAATATTTCTATTCTACGTTATTTGCAAACAGAGAATATCTCAAAGAACCAACGTCGAACAATCAATGTTCGGACAATCAATCAATCAGTGGGGAGAAAAATAGGCACGACAGATTACAACGGGAGACAAAAGTCTGCGTTACCTACCCTTCACTATCTGCAAAGGAAGAGAGAATATCTCTATTCTTCCCCGTTTGCAGACAGAAAATATCTCAAAAACAATCAATGAGCAATACTAGTATTTTCAAACAATCAAACAATCGTTTCGCAATTTGTCGTGCTACACGACCTTACCCGGACCGCATGGACAGTTTCTCGTCTTCCGCTTCCAGCACCCGATCATCCTCTATTTTCCGTAACTGTTGCGGCACTCCTGATGGTTCCCAGTCAGGACCGTAGATCACTCGAGAGAGGTCTGCTCGGAACCGGTGAAGTTCGGATGATCGGCTGCCAGACGAGGGTCTATCGGGCAGGTGCACTTCCAAATCGTTGCAGTCATTCACTCTGTCGTCAGGACCTCTCCCACTGGATCCACGTGTCGCTGATGGGCCCCACGTTTGGGACCCCAATTTGTAAAAGGTAGGGCCAATTTCGACCGAGAACCTTTAAGTATTGCCCGGCGTTAGCCGCCTCTCATACCACTCGAAATTATCAAACAAAGAGGCAGGCGCTGGAGACTGGAAGGCAGGAAACAGGAGTTTATTCCTACGGGGCAGAACACGTCAAATCAGACAACTGGGTATATTCTCGAGGTGCTCTAACCGCATCTCTGAGGTCTGGCCCCTTATACATAGGTTTATGGTCTTTATTACAGTTTATTACATGTGACACATTCCTGCAAATACTTTGAAGTACGGAAAGACATCCTCGGAATCCCAACTTCAAGCCCGTTCCCACACACATTTACAGTAGAAGTCCCCATCCCAATCTCAGTAGGTGATGACTGTCGCGCAGCTGGACATTCCGCCGGTTCCCGGAATGTGTGCGGCTGATCGGATCTCATGGGGTGGGGGCTTTGATCAGTTGTAGATCCTTTGAAGAGACAAGCTTCCTACTGTATGGGGGCAATAAACTTCATCCGCAGGGCCAGGTGGTGGCCTGAGAACGAGCAGGACAACCGGGCACAGAGGAAAGGGGGTTCATCAAAGGGTGTATGATCATGAAAGGGATGGAGAGAGGTGTTGGCTGGGTACGGGATGTGGCTCCGAGGCAGGGTCGCGCTGAAAGGGAGGTTTATGGCCCAAGCATGTGAGAGCGGGGGCTGTCAGCGTGCGGGGGGATGCTTGCGAGGTTAGAGGGAGAGAGAGAGAGAGATGCGCTGGCTATCGGCAGTGGGCAGAGAGGCTGATAATGTTGATGTCGCAAACTAGATTTTAACACAGATCTCTGTACTGGGGTGAATGTATGATATTGTTCTGCATTCTGTCCACCAGTTGTTCTTTTTGCTGTATTATGATTTAGCAGCTAGCTGGCTGACATGAATGTGAAGGAGCCTTTGTGGGTTTCCATGAGTCTAGATTCTCCTGAAGAGTCCCTTTCTCTTCTGAGCCCTGCTTAACACATGTGTACAGGAGGAGCCCTGTATTCACGACCTCAATGTTTGAGACAAAAAATAATCATGGATTTCTGAACAATGAGAGTTAAGAGTAAAAGTATTAAGGTAACATGTTGTTCCTGCTTATATTTCGCACGCTTTACATGAACCTGCATTCCCTTTGAGTGTTTGCTTTTTCCTGAATTAAACCTCAAATAAACATGTTTATCCATTGTTTTAATTAAATAACGTTATAAGCTGTAACTGGTCAGTGAAATGCTAAACGTACTAAAAATTGGTATGTTTTGCTATTTCTAGCCACACCCCTGACTCCGCCCACTGATTCAATCTACGGTTATTCCCGCCCCCTGATTCTCCACCCACAGTTCCCTTACTTTTTTTTCCCCACTTCGACCACTGCTGTCAGGAATACCCTCCTGGCTGATTTGTGCGCTTTACAATAACACATACGAGTCCAGTGCAATTATGAATCCAGGAAAGGCAACTTACTGTACAATTGCACATTTTTTCAGGGTTTCTTACTCTCCAAGGGGAAAAGATTTTTCCTTGTAGAGAAACCCCTTCCTATGTGTCCTCATAACATTTCAGATGTTCCCTGAAATTAGATTTCCTCGAGTCCATTGAGTAAACCTTGCACATTATTTCTTCTTTCAGCACAGGATTAATGACGTCTGCCAAGTTGGAAGCGGTAAGAGGCTCCTTTAATGCAGGTAACCGCCCCACAAATAACTGGACCAGAGATTTGCGCCCTCTGTCTCGTTTCAAAAACAAAAAGAAGAGAGCGATGGAGTTTATGTCTCGGTTCCTCGTAGGGCTGCGTCACTGTGATACTGTTTACCAGTGTTGTCCCACACGCAGCAGTAATAGGCGGCGTCGTCCTCGGGCTGGACACTGCTGATGCTTAACGTGCCGGTGGTGCCCGGGGTGGGTTATATGTCGTTACCACGAATTCCGTTGCAACGCATGCCTTTTCCACGCATGCGTTACCACAGAATTCGTTTTCCCCTCATCTTTTCCACGTCGTTGTTACGTTCTAAAGAGGAAGCGGAAGTTTATTCCGCTTCCTCTCTTTCGACGCTGATTTCTATGGCACGGTGGGATCGTTTTTTTATGGGGGGGGAGACCCCCCCAACCCCCCTTTTTAATCCTACGTTTTTTTTTCGTGGTTTAGACTATCGTTGTAGGCATACGCGTTGAAAAGACGTTTACGTGGTAAGTGCCTCGTTGTAAACGTTACGCGTGGTAATGCCTTCGTTGTTAATGATGTTTCCCCCCGGGGTGGAGCCGCTGAACCGGTCCGGGACCCCGGGGCCCCGTGTGCTGGAGCCGTACCACACAAACCGCGGGGCCCCGCCGGGCTTCTGCTGGTACCAGTGAAAGCGTTCACTACTACTGGTTTTAGTGCACGTCAGTGTCACACTCTGCCCCGGGGGCACCGACACTGAGGGCTCCTGAGTGACCACATACTGTGCCACGGAACCTGCAAGCGATAAAAACGGATTGAATAGTTTTATGAGCCTTCCATTATTTCAAAAGAGAGCTGTGGACGTGTTTGTACGCTGTGACTTACACGCGGAGAGGGCGTCGAGCACGAGGAAGAGAGGAGCCCAAGACATGGTGCCACGTCAGTGGAGCTCTGATCTCGGATGCAGATAGAGCTCCGGGTTGGACACTCCATCTCTTAAACACCCTCCAAGGCTGGGGAGGAGCCCCGAATGCAAATCTAAAAATAGCTTATGTGGTCTCTGTCTGTACCATCTAAACTCAGCTGATGGCTGGGGCGAGCAGTGATCCTGCAGCGACACCTACCGACCATGGGGCTCATGGAGGAGAGTGCAGGTGTACTGTGGTGGACGTGTGTATCTGGGGTGGCTTTAGGGCGGTGAGGCCAGAGCAGCCGCACTTGGATGGGCGCAGTGTTTAGGAATGAATACCTTATTGGTTTAAAAACACAAGCCACTGAGTTCCTTGCTGTCGAATGTTTTTTAGGCAACATTCAAAAAGTCAAGATAACTCTTGTAATTAATGTTCCTGCCTGAGTGAGATTCGTTTTTTTTCTAGTGGCAGTTTTGATACATCATAAAGTAGCGCAGTGGGGTAATATGCCTGCTAGCTGCTGCAAAGAACGTCTATCATGCAGATCAAAAAAACTGTATTTTATGTGGCTAGCTCAGTGGGTTACTGCTTTTGTCTCAGAGATCCTTTTGTTACTTCAGTTCATAAGCTACAATCCTAATACAGCAGAGTGACCTATGAACTGTCATCAAACTGTTGCTTTCCAACTTCATGGTATAGGGTAGAAACGTTATGTTTCTTCCCCCCAATCTTTCTAGTGGCGGCTGGTAGGGAATGGTGGTGGGAGGGCAGGGGGAGATGGGAATGTAGAAAATAAAAAAATAAAGAAAACTTACCTGCAGGTTGCACTGCAGCCGCCGCCTCTCCTCGTTGTCACAGGACGCACCCAGGATCCAAGACTCCCTAAACCAATGACAACGCTGCGATGCAGCATTGAGATTGATTGCCCTAAGCCAATCACTGCTCTGCATTGCAGCTTTGTGATTGGTCTGAGCGCCGTGGTTCAGCTCTCAGATGGGGACTGTGCATGTTCCCCACCAGGTTGTGTAAAGCAGCCTTGTGGGAAATATGCAAAGTGTGCATGAATGTTTGGTAGGCAGAAGGCGGCCGGTCAAACATTCAAGCGCACTTTGAGTGTACTCACCACTACTCCTGTGGCATCTGCTCGGCCAGACTGTGCCTCCTTGCACCTGGGAACGGAAAAAATAAAATTATATTAGTGTTTTGTTATTATCATTTTAGTTTTCCTCTACACTGCCCTTAAAGCAGCGAGGCGACCCTCCTCCCCCTAAGCGGAAGAGCTGCCTTTGAGTCTTTCCTTATCCTACCTGGTACTTTTTAAATCCTGAGTTTGTGCTTCTCCAGACCAAACACTCTTAAAATATACTGCCCGTAGTATGAATGACATGATTCCTACACATTGTCTTATGCAACATTTCATATAGACTGATTTACACATGCATGATTCATTATCAATGAATAATGTGTGTCTGATGTAAAGTCTGACACCCCACACTGGTAAGAATAGTGTTATAAAACAAATGAAATGCCCGTGAGAGAGAGGCTATGGAGGGATGAGGGGCTCTGTTGGTGGGCGGTAGTGAGGGAATCTGTGAATAAGGAGGTCTGTGGGGGAGTGCAAAAAAGATTGTCACACTGGTCTCCGCCAGCGCTAAAGCTGCCCAGAGTGTAGCTTTGCAGCAGTAGACGATAGTGCAGGTGTGCAGTGGTGATGGAGAGTACAGCTGTGATGGGTGCTAAGTGAGACTTGGTGGAACTAAGGTATAATTGGTTTCTTTTAAAAGAGCATGTGGTGTGGTGTTTCTGGCTGCAATCAGTTGTCCCCTAATCAGCTGTTCCTCAAGTCAGCCGGTGAGCAAACATTGTGGCTGGTCGTGTAAATGGGTTAACAGCACAGCAGTCTAAGCTAATGCCTGACATTTCACATAAGTTTCATATGGCCACAGGACATTTTTGCACCTGTGAGTCAATATAAATCCATTTTGTATCATTGGTTTTCATTGGAGATGATACTTCAAGACTGCATGGCAGTGGCGCAAAAATGGACAGCACAGCTATAAAATTGCCTCTAACCAGAGCAAAATTTTCCAAAACTGGGAAATTTTATGTGATGTGCAGTAGTGTAGCTAGGTTGCCATGGACTCTCATGCATACAAAGTAACTGGGCCCCCTCTCTAGGGTGACATATCAGTCTGTCTGCTGCCCCGATACTCATAAAGCTCCTTCAATAGAGTCTGCATTTTCCATATCAAAATACAATACCATTCTCATACACACACTACTGTATTTCCAATCTTTGCCCTGCATTTCTGCAGGTCAAGGCTAAAACTTTTAAAAGCTCTTGTAAAGTGCATGCACACAAAGACATAAAATCCCCCCACACAAAGCTCTGCCCCCACATATGCACATCCCTTACTCTGCACTCCCACAGGTCACTCTGCACTCATACAGGCGCAATTTTTGACCTGTAGACCATTTACCATGCACTCACACCTACAAAGACAATGTTAATTCTGCATTCAAATAAGCACACCCCTCACAATGCACTCAAAAAACATGATGGCAATCCTGAACTCACACAAACGCACTGGTCACACACAGGTACATCTGTGAGAAGTTGGCCTGGTATATGATTTTCACTATTCTAGTGAACACCTTGCACCAGTCCAAACAACCCTTATGGTGATGGATGTAAGTCAACCTTATAGACCAGCTATCCTAGTGGTAGCGTGGACAGAACAGTCTTAGGCTAAAGGACTCTTGACGGCGTGTAAAGCCAGCTGTTTTACCATATGTAACCCCTTGAATATCAAATGAAAGGACACCACACAGGATATATATAAAATATATATGTATTTATTTACTAACACACTCCTCTGAACCCTTTAGTCAGAATTCGTTAAATTGAACAAAACACAGTTAGGCCCTAGGGGCGAAGCAAACCATATAATAAGAAAGTGGTATAAGTACCACGTCACAAGTAAAGGAAAGGCCTAGGGCCTAGAGAATCGCTGGGGCTACACTATCTGAACCTTAGGTTAGGAGGAGGAGGCCCACAGGCGGCGCTTGCCGTGTCTTTACACACACGCGTGAGTCAATGCAAAGTCAACAGGAACTTGGAAGTTAGATTTAGAAGGATTTAGGACACTTCCGGTCTAGCTAGGAGGAAATAACTAAAAACCTAGACACTTGAATAGTCAATACCCTTGGGAGCACTGAAGTATTCGTGTTACCTCACCCACGGATGGCGGGTGCATAGGTGTGAAGATGTGTCTGGTTTATTCGTTGAATCCTATGGAGCCTTGGAGAAAGATACTGCAGGCGACCAGGAGGAAAAAATCTGGGTGTATCCAAGGGTGGATCGAGGATGAAGAGGACCTGAAAGCAGAGGTGACGTAGTCTGGGTCACTAGCCAGTGGCTGGTTGGAACCAGGAAGGAACCAGGCGACGTCGAGGAGCAATCAGGTGCTGTTGTGAAGCTTGTCTCTTCAGCCACGCGGACCAGGAGGCGTCGAGGATGACCAGGTGCTGGAGGTGAGCTGTCCCACGAAGGTTCTCGCAGATGGAGGGGTTGACTGCCGGATTGGAGTCAACAAGCTGTGGCAAAGGCAACCCACGCAGGATTCAAAGAAGGCTTCTGGTGCAGACCAGCAAGGTCTGAGGGGCCTCACCTTTGCAGGGAGGCAAGGGCCAGTCTGGAGCAACCAGACCAGTGAGTTGGTTCAAAAGGATTGTCGTCACAGAGGCTACTAGCCAACGGGCCAGCAACGGGACAATGCGTCAAGCAGAACACAAGCAGAAGGGCCCCACGCAGAACTCGTGGAGTGTGGAGGGCTGATCTTCGGTGCAGGTGGAGCTCAGATTCGGGGCTTCTCAATCCTAAGTGCACAGCTTCGTGGATACCTCAGAAGCTGCACATTTAGCAAGTTGCGGGATTTTCAAGATGTCCGGTCCCACGTGTCTCGTGGCTTCCACGGATCTCAGCTATGCTGCAGTCGTGAAGAAAGGGTCAGAGAGGTCTGGAAGTCTGGGTCTTGTCAGGCTCTGTGCTCGGGTTCCGGCGGGAACGTCGACAAAGCTAGCCATTGATTTGCTGGATGGAGCCTGGTTGCCCAGGGTGGTCACTCCTTGGCCACAAGGGAGAGTCTTCAGTCTTCAGCTTCAGCAGAACGTCGAAGGTCCAGAGTTTCGTGTCAAGTTTCAATTCAGGATCTAATCTAAAGTCTCAGGACTCAGCTTCTACCTTTATACAACCAAAAGGGGCTGGATTACTTTCTAGGTCCCTCCTATGGGTGGGACCAGGAAGGGGGGTGGTTCCACCTCCTTTCCTTTGTCCAGTTTCGCGCCAGAGCAGAGGCTGGAGTGCCCCAGCAACCGGTTTGAACTGGGGTATGCATGGTGCACCTAGTGTGCCCCAGGAAGTGTCTCAATATATTCAGCCCTCCCTGTCCCAATACACAAAGTCCTGTCTGGGGTGGTGCTCGCACCTCTCCAGGCAGGAAACCTATTGTCCAAACCTCCGTGACTGGAAGGACTCCCAGCAGCAGGAGGTCAGACTTGTGTCTGTGGCAGCAGCGTCCATTTTGTGATGCTGGGGCTCTGGTTAACTTTAACCGGGATAGTCAGAACTAACATGTCTTCTCCCTCTAGAAGGGTGGAATGCTACCCCCGTCGCCAAAATTGGCGAGTGGGTAGTATTCCAAAGCATATGACACCTTACACAACATGTTTGGATAAAGCCAAACCAAAGTTAGCATTTACCCGCGAGGTTCATAATGCACTTAAGAGAATATGATATGGCAATATCATAGAACAGCTATAAGGACATGGTTCCGAAAGCTGCAGACAGGCTCAGCTCATGCTAGAGCACAATCTCACACATAACTAAGCACTCTGCCTTCAGGATTGTTAAGGCCTGCCATAGGAGTGACTTATAGGTTACTATGCGTCTATATATAGGTAGGTATAGGAATACTATACCTAAGCAAGGGGTGATTACACGACCTTGCCCCAGCTGTGTGATCAGCCAGTTGTGTCTATTTGTGTGGCCATCCAGGGGTGGCATAATACATGCTGCAGCCCCTGGTAGGCCTTGGTTACCCCTATGCCCTGAGTACCTAGGGTACACTTCTACAGGCGCTGACAAGGTGAACCAATTCCCAATTGTGTATGTACCTAGAGTACATGGTTTGAATTTAGAGAGAGTGCATCTGGGCTGTGGGTCTGATCGGCAGGCCCACAGCCACATCTAATTCAAAAACCAGTAGAGCAAAGCAAAACGTGGGGGTGACCATAGGAAGCAGACCCTACTCTCCTACAACATCTCTCACTGAGAAGGAGCAGAGTTGGGACAGGCAGGGGATAAGAGGCACAGGTTGAATTTCTCCTACATTGGTCCACTTGTGTAATTCAAAGCTCTGGAAGTAAACTACACAGAGCCTTAATGGGCATTGAGGTTATCTAATCTCCCATCAGCCACAATTCGACCGGCATCAAAAATAAGTCCCACTTGCTCTCTAAAACAACAAGGGGTGGTTTTCTTTGTAGTTAAAGCATACACTAAAATAAGTGAACATACAAATAAAGAAAAAAAAAGAAAAAACTATTCCAACTAAATGTAGAGGGCAACTGAATAAAAACTAATAAAAAAGTAAAGCATTGCACTGGTCTGCCATCTTGGAATAGTAAACAAACATTTACAATGCAATAGGTTTCGCAATTGTGAGATTTTGAGCTATTGGCATTGTAAAAGGCAATGCCTTTTATGGTATTAAAAAGCATTTTCATTTACAACACCAATTGGTCAAACTTTGGCAAAAGCAAGACCTATTGTATTGCAGAGCGCATTGTCAATGAAGCATGCATGGTACTCAGCAATAAAGTTTAAAAAAAGAAACGGTGTGGTGTCTCTGAAGCAGGCACTGTGCTCACCATTAAAGTGAAAAAAAAGAAACAGAGCGCAGTTTCCCTGAAGTGGGTTTCGCACTCAGCATGCAAGTTTATAAAAAAAAAGATGAAAGAACGTGCTGTTCCCCTAAAGTGGAGGCTGCGTTCTTCTAACAAGTTATAATAATAAAAAAGCATTGCCATTGTGTCATGAGTGCTGTGGGTGGTGGGCAGGCACTTTTAAAGTTAGAGCGGCATAAAACTCCAATAAAAAATCGACCACTGTTGCCCTGTGTGGGCACGTTGCAAATGCAAAAAGCAGCTGCCATTGTCCCCTTGTGTCAATAAACAAAATAGTGCTCACCCACTTATAATGCAGACTGTGTAACAAGCCAAGTAAAGGGTCCAGTTGTTATGAGAGGTAACAAATGCAGACAAGGCGGCACCAAGGAGGGACTAACAAGCCTATTTATGAATCAGAAGCCAGCATTTACGAAGGGCAATGACACAAGCCAATGACAAATATGGGCAGAGAGTAGGTGAGGCTTCCAATGCATACTCCAATACAGCATGCCTCGCAGAGTGAGCTGTGCATGCGCGCCGCCTCTCGGCTCGACCATTTCAAGATGGTGGCATAGTTTTGAAGCTTGCAGCATTGATGCTTGACATTCTTTAGAAGAAAGTTCTTGTCCAGTAGCAATGGCAGGGCTGCTGCTGCTACTCTCATTACTCAGCACTAGTCTGCATTTTTGGGTGAACTGCTGATGGATGAACGAAAGGAAATATGTCATTAGGTTGGATTCTTTTGATGCTAAAACAGTCTTTTGGTCAGACCTATAACACATAGAACTAGATAGAGCACAGGGAGCAGGAGTGCAGTGGGTCCTTAGTTCACATGCAAAAGGCATAAATCACTTGTCAGCAGCATCACAATGTTGCTTGGATATGAATTGTCCTTGAATAATTGAAAAGTCAAGAGGTGTTTGGCAAAACAGGAACAAATGGGTTAAATTAAACGTTGCTGGTTGGAGAGCCTGGACAGAATGCAGCTGCTCAAAATCTCTTGATGTACAACGTTTTGGCCGTCAAATTATACAGTTCTTTAGGTACAATAAAATGTTCTCTACATTTCTAAAAGAGCATCTTGATCCTAAATCAGTCACATGTGTGCATCTGATAAGGGCATAGATGGCTCTCAACCTCAGGGAGACATAATGTTGGCCTGGGTGATGTGTCCAGATGTCCAGCATGAGGAGCATGTGATCACTACATGTGGTGTGCATGTCGTGCCCTGATTAGTTTTGTGTACGTATCTATATGTGGTATCTAGCTTTTCATATTTCTGGGGAAAGTGAGTGTTAGAAATGGGGTTTCTGGTTGGCTAGGGTATTTATCTAAGCCAGGGCCGGACTGGAAACTGAAACCGGCCCTGGCAAACTGCTCTGCCGGCCCCTGGGGAGGGGGGAGTGTTGCAGCTTGAGCTGTTTTCAAGGGCCGATTTCAGCTGATTTTGTTACAGAAGCCAAACTTGATGGCTCCCGGTAACAAAAATGGCCCCCAAGTGGCCCAAAACCGGCCCCCACACTTGTGGCCCACTGGGGAAATGCTGGATGCCTGCTACGGCCAGACCAGCCCTGACCTAAGCCAGGCAGAACCCATTATTCTAGTCAGGGCAAGGGAGGTACACGCTGAAGATAATCCCTGCTCACCCCCTTGGTAGCTTGGCAGAGCAGTCAGGCTATGTGTAAAGCATTTGCGCAACACACTCAAACAACAGTGACACACTAGGCACACCACAAAAGAAACTCCACACAAGGTTATATAAAAATAGCCTTTGTGTTATCCACAAAAACAAATTAGAACACAATCACATATATTATACTGTGCCACTGGCACTTGTCATGACTTTACAGGGATTACATAAATCACTTGGCCAATTGGGCCATTGTCATTATCCTCACCATCAGGTTAACCAGTAACTACTGGTAATAGTAGAGGGCGCTAGAGGGCGCACTGCGGAATGGCTGGCTAGTGTGTCAGCTCCGCCGGACGGGCGCGATACTAGTGACCTTTAACCCTCCAGAACCGCCGCTACTGCCCTGTTAAAGCAAGCAACGGAGATCGGAATGTGTGACCGACGCACTCACAGCACCCATATGCCGCTGTAGGAGCCAACGAAGAAAATAGCGGAGGAATTCACCGCGGCGCCGAACGGTGATACAAAATGGCCGCGCCGACAAACGTAGCCGCTGGAGACCGGCGCAGCAGTGAGGACGGTGCGGGCGTCTACTGACCCGAATGCAGGCCGCACAGAGGTACCGTAAGCTAAGCGGCACTGCGAGGAGGCTGGGGGCCAAGGCAGAGAGGGGGAACACCGCAACTCGGGATGCTTTCCAGCGGCCGTAAGATGGCGGCGGCGCTGGAACGCAAATGAACTGAAGCGGCGGCTGCCCGAGGGAAGGACGAGAGGAGCTGCAGGTGCGGAGGTTTCCTCGCTGCGAGGCGGTCAACAGGGGCTGGTGATCCACTAAATGTAAATTGATACTTGTATAGCGCACTACTCACCCGCAAGGGTCTCAAGGCGCTTGTACGAATACCGCTGTGGAACCCATCCTGGCTTTCCCTGTGAGGCGTCCACTCCTGGGCACCCCCAAGGTGGAGGCCAGGCATCCTTAGTGTTGTGGGGGCCGTTGTGGAGATTAAGCAAGCTATTGCCCAGAGTTGCAGAGTGGGACTCCATGATTGGCTAGACCTCTGCATCAGGGTCTGCCGCTCTAACCATTGAGCCACACTTCTCCACTGAGGACTGCAGGACGCGAGCACCCCCACAACATGGCAGAGAGTATCGGCTTGCGACCCCCAGTGCAGTACCACTGATATAACGGTCGATCACAGAGAGGCGCGCTGCGGTCATAACGGGACGTGATGTGCAACAAACGCCAGCAACACACGGGTTGAAATTGATAACCAGGCGGGTATTCTTACTGACTGTACAACACACAACTTGCATCAACGTGGGCGTCCTACACCCTCCGAGATCTGCAGGGGGGCAGCATGCGTGATGTGTGCAGCATGGGGAGCCATGTGGGAAAACAAATATAAGGTCAGTCAGACGCCTTGCTGGCATTGATCGGGCTCGAGGGTACAAGCACGCAGACAAACCATCTGATGAACAGGAGTACCTCACATTGGGGAGCTAAAGCACCGGCGCGCCGCAGCATATCGACTGCAGGTAATTCAACGGCTATAAGCCCGAGGGCAACCAGGCAAAGTCCGCCATCACAACCCAGCACTATGGGAAAGCCAGATAAGCAGCAGACTAAACTCTCATTCGAGACCAGGAAACAGGTCAAGAATAACGCAACCATCTCGGATGTGGAGGGAGAGCAAGAGATGGCGGATGGGACAGGAATGGAGTCGGTACTGAGAGCAATCCAGCAGAGTTTGCAGGAGATGAATGGCAAACTAGACAACGTGATGCTGCGAGTGGACAATATGGCGGCGAAGATAGAAAAGCATGACGAGCGGATCGTAGAAGCGGAGCAGCGGATTTCCAAGGTGGAGGATGACTCCAGAACCACGTCGAAAGTCTACGGCGGCCTAGAAAAAACGGTGGAGAGCCTGCGTGCTAAGGTTGAGGACCAGGAAGCCAGGTCTAGGCGCAATAATATCCGCATTTCGGGCCTACCGGAATCCACCAACACTGGCAAAATGGAAACTTTTGTCGAAACCTTGCTAAAGGAGATCTTTGGCACTGAAAAACTGTCATCGGTGTTCTTGATTGAACGCGCGCATCGCTCCCTGGCGCCTGTGCCGAAACCGGGTGCTGCTCCGCGCATGATCATTGCCCGCGTGCTCAACGACAGGGACAGAGACACGATCCTCCGGCTAGCCAGAGAAATGGGTAAAATCGCATATCAGGGTACTACCCTGGAATTCTATCCGGACCACACCATGGCAGTGCAACTGGCGCGTAAAGAATTTGCTCCAGTTAAAAAGAAACTACGAGATCTCGGATTGGAGTATGCCATGCTCTACCCGGCGAAACTCAAAATTACGAATGCGGGAAAGCCTGTTATTCTACCGACAGTTCAAGCGGCGCAGGACTATCTCAAGAAATTGGGGAAGCGGCGAAAGGCCCAAGATCGAGACGAACCGACGAGTGATATCGACTAAATCGACATGTCAATGACAATTTCCGCTCGCTTTGCAGGATAAACCAGAACGAAACTGACCTGCTGCTGCCATGAACCGGCGAAGGAACTGATGATCACTGCGTCGACGAGGGGTCTAGGAACTACACTTGAAATGGACTGATGCATGGTGGTGAGATCACGAATGACTTGTACGCACTGACTTCACTGCTGATCTGGCACAAGATGGTCTCTTACGCAGTAAGTACTCAGTGGGTGTGATATGGACAGGAGGTGCAGGACAGACCTCATGGTCAGGGGAGTGTGTTGCAAACCCACCAATAGACAACGTTTTGAAATTGTTGGGCATGGGTGTAAGGGACGCCTATACCTGGGATTCACGGACTCGGAATTGAGCCCCACGTCATTGTCCCACTGGACATTGCAAATGTGATAAACTCGCACAAGAAGGGGGAGAAAATTACTGATTTGTATGCCTGTGGTAAGGCGGGCATAGATGACTATGTTTGTGTTACGTGGCTCTGCTGCCTCAAGTTGGTGGATGGAGGAGGGTAGAAGGATTAGTATCGCGCAGTATTGATGACAACGCTCGCTTCTGTCCACGTTCACTATGTGGATGGAGATGTGGGAACCTGGCGACACCCCCGAGTGGGTGCGCCCCAAATCAAGTTTTCTGCTGAGGTCAAATGTTGTTAGGGGATGGCTTTGGCAAAGTTTGGGTGCTAAAGTGGGTGGAGGGCGGGTAGGGAAACAGGGAGTTTTAGAGCTACAACCTCTGGGTCTGAGAAGCATGGCGACCTCCTTATTCATGCACTGTAATGCAAAGTCTGATCTACCTCATTTCAAGCTATTGATCTTTAATTGTATATTAAACTGTCTAACAGACCTACCATACCTAACGAAACGAAAACACCTGGCAAGACACGACGAGCAACACACCAACAGTCATGTCGCAATCTAGCACACTGAAACTCCTCACATGGAATGTCCGAGGCCTAGGCAACCCGAAGAAAATTCGACAGATGTTTGCATACTTTGACCGCTTACACATTGACATAGTTTTCCTGCAGGAAACACACATGGCAATCAACAGCACATCCACACTAGGCGTTAAGTGGGCAGAATCTGTTACCAGCTCGAACTACTCATCTTAATCTAGGGGGGTTAGCATTTTGGTAAGGAAGGGGGTACACTTTGCGATCACACACATACACAGAGACACTGACGGTAGAAGCGTCATTGTAGCAGGTACGGTAGGACAGCAGAGGGTAATGTTAGTGAACACCTATGGCCCTAACATTGATGATCCTGGGTTTTTTCGGAATATGTGGCAAAGCATAGCTGACATCCAAGCTGAACACATAATCTGGGGTGGCGATTTCAACGTAGCGTTACAGGACAGGCTAGATAGGACGATTCACATGTCGGAACCACATGGGAATGCGAGGGCAATGATCAGAGATGCCATGGACGACCTGCAGATGGTGGATAAGTGGAGGGTTCGTCACCCAGGGGAGGCAGTAGCGACACACATTAATGCAGCGCACAAAAGTTGGTCCAGACTGGACTACTGGCTGGGCACGCGAGAAGTACTTACATGGGTTGCACGTATCCAACACCTACCACAAACGCTTTCTGACCACAATCCTGTGCTACTGGAGGTCAACATCCCATATTACGAGCCACCACCATTCACTTGGCGTTTCAATGCAGCTACCTTACGAGACCCCTTTTATGTGGACACCATCCATAAAGCAATGGTAGATTATTTTGAACTGAACTGCCCCACGACTGAGGACCCATGTCTATTGTGGGAAGCTTTTAAAGCCACGATGCGGGGGGTGTGCATCAGTACGTCCACAGGTATCCTTAAGGATATACGGCATCTGCTACACACATGAGAGAGGGCCATACAAGCTTTGGAACAGGCCTACACGCAGACGGGAGACACTAAGGTATTGGGAGAAATTCAGGCCCTATTGGTGGAACACAGACAGTTTGCCGCTGACGAACTTAAATATGTGTCCAAGCGTAAAACCGCCAGACTATACGGAGAGGGAGGCAGGCCAGGCAGGGCACTAGCCGAAAAAATTTGCTCGGGAAAAGCGCCCCGACACATAGCATCCATACGTACCCAGGCAGGGGAGGTGATTAAAGACATTAAAGGGATAACAAAAGAATTTATGGCGTCTTATGGTACGCTTTATGCAGCACATCCATCTCCCTCGCAGGAAGACTTACTATCCTATATGGCAGACCTGGAAATTGCATGGTTAGCGGATGGTCACAGGGAGTACCTGGCTCGTCCTATCCCCGTGGAAGAGATCACGGATACAATTAAACGATTACCTAACGGCAAGGCGGCGGGGCCTGATGGCTTCGTGACAGAATTCTATAAGATGTTCGCAGACCTGCTCGCTCCACATTTATTGAGACTCTATGGGGCAGCACACGAGGCTCAGACTTTGCCCCTGTCTATGAGGGAGGCCTTGCTTATTGCGCTCTTAAAGCCGGGCAAGGAAGATGATAAATGTGACTCATATCGCCCCCTTTCATTATTAAACGTGGACACAAAAATAATAGCAAGCTTACTGGCAGATAGGCTGAAACCACTTATGCCCCTGTTAATACGGCCCGATCAATCCGGCTTCATCCCAGATAGGTCCACTACACATAGCACGCGCACATTATTTGCTTTGGCACATTACCTGGCACCTGAAACAAAAGCTGTGGCAGTGTTACTGGATGCTGCTAAAGCATTCGACACCATCGGCTGGTCCTTTCTACAAGCGGTTTTGATACGTATGGGTTTTCCCCCTATATTCATGGGATGGATCTCCATGTTGTACACCAACTTAACAGCGCGCATTAGAATAAACAGGTATATTTCAGAGCCCATCCAGATATGCCGAGGCACCAGACAGGGGTGTCCACTCTCGCCGATGCTCTTTGCCTTAATATTGGAACCGCTGGCTTGCAAAATTAGACAGCATCATCATTACTCAGCCATACAACTGCCAACACGTCCCATACACATCTCGCTCTATGCAGATGACATGGTAATATACGTTAAGAACCCAGAAAAACACTTAAATCCGCTTTTAAGGGAATACATAAAATTTGGTCAACATTCCGGATTACAGATTAACTGGGCTAAATCCCATATTTTGTCACTGACGGACAGCACACACCGACACCCTTAGACTACCCACTGGAATGGCAGGATGAGCCAACGAAGTATTTAGGGGTATGGTTTCATAGGGATCCCAAATTGGTTATCCAAACTAATTATGGAAGAACCATAGCGTCCCTTGAAGATAAAATTAAGCGATGGAATAAACTGCCCCTCTCCCTGGCGGACAGAGCGGCTATCGTTAAAATGGTACTTTTGCCCAAGTTCCTTTATTTGTTCAACAATATCCCAATAAAACCACCGGCAGAGGTATTCCGAAATATCAAATCACTGGTGCTCAATTTACTCTGGGCGGGAAAGCAGGCGAGGATGGACCTACACACAATGACACTGCCATATGCTAAAGGAGGTTTCAAGGTCCCTGATTTCTATCTTTACTATTTGTACGCTCAGGCGCAGTTTGCGCATACTGGTACCACGAAATACCTTTCTTGACACATGTGGCTGTGGAGGCAGGTGATGCAGACCCGATTCCACTGGCTAACATACTACCGCATAGACGACCTAGGCTACACGACCATGACATTAATCCTGTTAACACTACCACGGAAGCGTGGCGACTGATGGGGAAAGCAGCGAACAGCCTACCACTTTACGCACCTGCACTTCCACTGGCTCACCACCCAGCAGTTTCGGTCACACAAGAACAGGTTGGCATGGATTTGTTAAGGAGGGCGGGAATAGACAGGCTAGGCGACCTATACGTCAATGGTGTCTTTCAGAAACTAGACAATCTGAAGTATATTAGCAACCCATCCCTACTGTTCAGTTTTAATTACTATAGGCTACAAAGGGCAATTAAAGAACACTTTCCAGCATACCCAGAAGAGCCAAAGGCGCTTGCGCCTTTACAATTGATCCTTACCACGCCCACAGCTTCTCACCTGGTATCGAAATTATACACAAGCATACAATGTGACGTAGGTGGAAACACTGACAGGGTTAAGGACAAATGGAGTGCAGTACTGGAAGCTCCTCTATCTGATGATGAATGGGCAACCACTTGTATGCTCACTGGCATGCTGGCATGCTGACGCCAAACGGAAATTTAAGAATCATTCATTATAAGTATCTGCACCAGGTGTATTATACGCCTCAGAGGCTGCACAAATACGGCCTAAGGGATGATTCCAAGTGCAACAGGTGTAGACAAGAGAATGCGGACTTCATGCATTTAGCATGGCACTGTCGTAAGGTGGCGGGATACTGGGAACAGGTGGTACAAATGCTGGATGAAATGCTTGGGGCTTCCTTGGTGTGTGAAGCAAGAGTCTGTCTGTTGGGTATTGTCCCGCAACTAAGAGAACAGAGGCGCAAATTCTGTGTTGTTGCGCTGTTATTGGCCAAACGAAGGGTATCACTACATTGGAACAGTAGGCGGGGCCCAGAGGTAAAAAATTGGCTAGAAGACCTAACATACTGTCGAGACACACTGTCCACATACGAGGAAGAGTTGCGGATCAGGTTCCGGCCCAGGGACTACTGGATGTACTTGCGTACTTATTTGCTGGAACATGGCACGGCAGAACCAGAAGATAGTTAATGGTAAGGTCTACGGATGAATGTATGGAATGGAGCACTAGACTATAAGGTGGTGATGAGGAGGGAGGATGCTGTGACGCAGAGTTCTTGACGCTAGAGGTTTCCTTTTAGTTTTCTTTTATTAATTGTTATGTTGTTATCTCACGGAAAAAAATACAAAAAGTAAGATCACTAGCATGTTTGTAAGAAATCATAGCACTGCTCTATGTTTCATGGGCTACTATTCGCAACGCCGCCGGTCCTATGGATGTCGGCTGATGGGCCGTGTACAACAAGACTGTAATTTGTTTAATGCGAGATTATGTAGCCGGCCTGTTGAGGCGAGGAACCATGTATTATTTTGCTGCAAAAGTGCAATAAACTTCTAACACCAAAAAAAAAAAAAAAAACTACTGGTATTAGTACATTGAGTGTAATAAAGTTTGCCAAACAAAGTTAGCAGTGCACCATAGTAAACACTTGCAGCATGCACATAATATGATATACCATTACTGATATTGTACATACCACCATCACCTCCCAGAGCATATAATGTAAACTCTGGAGAAATGACGGTGATTCTAACCAAGCAATGATTATAAAATTACAGGAATCAACACACACATGGGAAATATCATGCCCACATCAGGGACCTCGTGTCCACAGTAATTGACTTCCCTTGTGTAGGGTCCTGGGCTACCTACCACAGAGAATGTGGTAATGTACTCAGGGCCCATCCTGGGCTCGCCTCACAATGCCCTTTATAAGAGTGAGGGCTCAGGCCAGTAGGACCTGCTGTGTCCCTAACAAGTGCAATGCAATTGACAGCTGCCGAGATTTCTCGTTGTGCAGCTGCTGGCACTAAATATGTAGGCAACCTCTCCCAGTCTCACTGACTTGGCAGCCCAACCTTGCTTCCCATTGTCTGGCCCCAAAATAACTTCCTCGATCAGCACTCATGTTGGGAGCAGCCCGCTAACTTGCGGTGCCGTACTCGCTGCCCACCTTCTCTCTGCGAGTGTGGACTCCCTTGCGGTCATGGGAAGAATCCGTTCAGACTTTGCCGGCCAAAAATAAAGCACACAGCGACGTCTCCACTCTCTCGTGGACCTCCGGCGGCCCCCAGCTAAGGGGAGGTTGCGAGTTCTGCTTCCTCTCACTAAATTTCTCATGGCAATGGGCCGATCCCAACAACAGGGTCAGCCTCTGCCTGGCTTCCGGTTTTGGCCAGATTACAGAGTAAAGTTCCTGTCGGGTCTTCGGTTGTCCAGCAAGGACACTGTCAGCTCCCGCCATATGGAGGGTTGACCCCACCCCTTGGGCTCAGGACAAGAATTAAGGTTGGAACCATCCACCACGTGCTCTGGGTGAGTGGGCGCCTGATCTCACAGCGTGCTCCAAAACAAAAGCGCCTTGGCACTACAAGAAGCAAAGCCCGCCCCCACCTGCAATTTGACCAGTGAATGCAAGGAAAGCGGAGCCATCATCAGCGCTTAAGTAGAGGGCAATAAAGATAAAGCACTCAGCCCAGGGCTAAGTCCACATAGTCACACAGGGCAGAGCTGGGCACAGGCAGGCCAGCACACAGGGTCACTCAGCAGAGTGGAAGTCCTTTCAGCCACCCTGCGGGCAGAAGGACAGTCCCAAGGTACGGTTCCTCCTGGCATACTGCAGTCCACATAGTGTGTTCTCCTTAGTTCCAGTTCAACCAGTTCAACAGACATGGGGTCACAGCCCCAATACTTATAGTCCACATGTCTTTGTTCTTCTCCCTGTTACAGGGCTCTGAACCCAGTCCAAACCAGTTCTGGGGGCACTTTAGAATATATTTACAAGTGCGCCACCACCACCTCCATTCTTAGCATACGCATGGCTCCAGACACACCACAGGGGGCAGAGCCATCATTGTAGAAGGCAGACACAGTCCTATTCAGGTGCAGGTGCCACTCCTACCACCACTTCAAATGCTGACTAGGCCTATTCAGCCTAGCGCTGAGTCACCCAGGTAGAGCAGGACACACCTCAACACGCCCAGGGACTCCCTGTAGTGAATGTACAGCCCCTGTCCAGGTCAATACACATCAAGCAGACACAGACACATAGCACATAGAAAGGCCTACTTCTAAAAGTGGCATTTCTAAAATAGTAATAATAAATCCGCTTCCATCAATAAGCAGGATTTATCACTACTACTCCAAACATACCAAACTCGATCATGGTACCCCTCTCATGTCAGAAGTTACAACTGAACCACATTTCAGGGAATCCCCAATGCAAACTTATGAGAGGGCAGCCTCACAGCAGTGAGAAACCAAATAGGCTGTTTGTCACTACCAGGACATGAAACACAGTTAAGGCACATGTCCTACATTCTACCTACACATAACCTGCCCATAGGGCTAGTTAGGGCCTAACTTAAGAGTGACTGACATCTAATAACAGGGGAGTCGCAAATGTGGCAACCACTTATGTGCCACGTCACAGCAGCAGTAACCTGCGTGCGCAGACTCGGCAGTGGCAGAGGTCTGAAACAGGTTTTAAAAGGCTACTTTGGTGGGTGGTGCAAGCAGTATTGTAAGCCCACTAGTAGCATTTAATTTACTGGCCCTGGGTATATGGGATAACACTATACAAGGGACTGATAGGTAAATTAAATATGCCAAACATGTGCAGACCAATCTTACCAAGTTTACGTAGAGAGCACATGCACTTCAGCACTGATCAGTAGTGATAAAGTGCCCAGAGTCGGAAAAGCACCCACAACAGGTCAGAAACATACAGGAGGAAGGCAAAAAGTTGTGGGATAACCCTACGAAAAGGGCAACGTCCAACAGTGAGCCTTTAGCCAACTGTTTTATAATGGGGCCAATAACCTCAGACTTGTTTGTGGTACAACTAACAATCTGTTAAATTGATCAGGGTTTTCTCAGGGTACGTCATTGCCTTTAGTTTATGGTGGACCGCACCTGCGACCTGCTACACAATGGTTTGCAGTGGGTTGCAGTGGGTTGCAGGACCTGCCTGACCACGTATCTCTGACTCTAGGTCGCTGGAGAGGAGGTCACTGTGAGTAATCCGAAAGCAATGATGTGAGTTCATCGGAACTCCTAAGAAAAACATAGCAGGAACTGGTATCATTTTTATCGACATTAACAACATTGCGCATACAGTTGTACATTGACAAAGTTCTTACTGGTGTTGACAACAATATGTTTGTTGTGGTCTGAAAGTACATTGCAAAACCAATGAGGATGAAAGGAGTCTTAAACATTGCAAACACTCACCCCAGTCTGATCTGGGTTTAATCCATCATCATTCTTTAGCTCACTCCACCACCCCAGTTCAGACATGCCCATATGCAAATCAGTCTGACCCTTTGCCTCAAGGGAACAGTCCATCCCGAACTGCAAAGCAATGTCTTCCCTGGACCAAAAACAAGTATCCTGAGACCAGTTTCTGGCTAAACAGACGTCATCAGCCAGGCTTGCTTGAATCCAGTGGCAAAGTGAGCAAGGGACCCTTGTCTGAGCATACCCTGTCAACGTAGGGTGAACAAAGCAAAACCAAAGGGAATTATAAATGGAGTGGTGAACACTGCAAGCACTCACCCCAGTCAACTGATCTGGGTTTAATCCATCATCATTCTTTAGCTCACTCCGCCACCCCAGTTCAGATATGGCCATATGCAAATCAGTCTGACCCTTTGCCTCATGGTAACAGTCCATCCCGAACTGCCAAGCAATGTCTTCCCTGGACCAAAAACAAGTATCCTGAGACCAGTTTCTGGCTAAACAGACGTCATCAGCCAGGCTAGCTTTAAACCAGTGGCAAAGTGAGCAAGGGACCCACATCTGGGCATACCCTGCCAACTTAGGAGGAACAAAGCAAAACCAAAGGGGATGGTGAACAGAGTGTTGAACATTGCAAGCACTCAACCACACTCAACTGATCTGGGTTTAATCCATCATCATTCTTTAGCTCACTCCGCCACCTCAGTTTAGACATGGCCATATGCAAATCAGTCTGACACTGAGCCTCATGGGAACAGCCAAGCCCGAACTGCCAAGTTATGTCTTCTCTGGACTGGAAAAAAGCATCCTAGGACCGGTTTCTGGCTAATCAGCCGTCCTCAGCCAGGCTAGCTTGAATTCAGTAGCTAAGTGAGCAAGGGGTCCACGTTTGGGCATACCCCGCCAACTTGGGGCAAACAAAGCAAAACCAAAGGGTATGATGAACGGAGTGTTGAACATTGCAAGCACTCACCCCAGTCAACTGATCTGGGTTTAATCCATCCTCATTCTTTAGCTCACTATGCCATCCCCAGTTCAACATGGCCATATGCAAATCAGTCTAACTGTGTGCCTCATGGGACCAGTCCAGCCCGAACTGCCAAGCCATGTCTTCCCTGGACTGGAAACAAGCATCCTGGGACCGGTTTCTGCTAACTAGCCGTCATCAGCCAGGCTAGCTTGAATCCAGTGGCAAAGTGAGCAAGGGACCCACGTCTGGGCATACCCTGTCAACTTGGGGCGAACAAAGCAAATCCAAAGGGGATGATGTACGGAGTGTTGAACATTGCAAGCACTCACCCCCAGTCAACTGATCTGGGTTTACTACATCATCATTCTTTAGCTCACTCCGCCACCCCAGTTAAAACATGGCCATAGACAAATAAGTCTGACCGTTTGCCTCATGGGAACAGGCCAGCCTGAACTGCCAAGCCATGTCTTCCCTGGACCAGAAACAAGCATCCTGGGAGCGGTTTCTGGCTAATCAGCCGTCATCAGCCAGGCTACCTTGAATTTAGTGGCAAAGTGAGCAAGGAACCCACGTCTGGGCATACCCCGCCAACCTAGGGCAAAAAAGCAAAACCAAAAGGGATGATGAATGGAGTATTGAACATTGCAAGCACTCACCCCCAGTCAACTGATCTGGGCTTAATCCATCATCATTCTTTAGCTCACTCTGCCACCCCAGTTCAGACATGGCCATATATTAATCAGTCTGACCCTGTGCCTCATGGGAACAGTCCAGCCCGAACTGCCAAGCCATGTCTTCCTTAGACTGGAAACAAGCATCCTGGGACCAGTTTCTGGCTAATAAGCCCTCATCAGCCAGGCTAGCTTGAATCCAGTGGCAAAGTGATCAAGGGGCCCACGTCTGGGCATACCCTGCCAACTTGGGGCGAATAAAGCAAAACCAAAGGGATGAGGAACGGAGTGTTGAACATTGCAAGCACTCAACCCCAGTCAACCTATCTGGGTTTAATCCATCATCATTCTTTAGCTCACTCCGCCCCCCAGTTCAGACATGGCCATATGCAAATCAGTCTGACCCTGTGTCTCATGGGAACAGTCCAGCCTGAACTGCCAAGCCATGTCTTCCCTGGACCGGAAACAAGCATCCTGGGACCAGTTTCTAGCAAATCAGCCGTCATCAGCCAGGCTAGCTTGAATCCAGTGGCAAAGTGAGCAAGGGACCCACGTCTGGGCATACCCTGCCAACTTGGGGCGAGTAAAGCAAAACCAAATGGGATGATGAACGGAGTGTTGAACATTGCAAGCACTCACTCCCAGTCAACCGATCTGGGTTTACTCCATCATAATTCTTTAGCTAACTCCTCCACCCCAGTTCAGACATGGCCATATGCAAATCAGTCTGACGCTGTGTCTCATGGGATCAGTCCAGCCTGAACTGCCAAGCCATGTCTTCCCTAGACGGGAAACAAACATCCTGGGACCGGTTTCTGGCTAATCTGCCCTCATCAGCCAGGCTAGCTTGAATCCTGTGGCAAAGTGAGCAAGGAACCCAGGTCTGGGCATACCCTGCCAACTTAGGGCAAAAAAAGCAATCCCAAAGGGGATGATGTATGGAGAATTGAACATCGCAAGCACTCACCCCCAGTCAACTGATCTGGGCTTAATTCATAATCATTCTTTAGCTCACTGTGCCACCCCAGCTCAGACATGGCCATATGCAAATCAGTCTGACCCTGTGCCTCATGGAAACAGTCCAGCCCGAACTGCCAAGCCATGTCTTCTCTAGACTGGAAACAAGCATCCTGGGACCGGTTTCTGACTAATCAGCCCTCATCAGCCAGGCTAGCTTGAATCCAGTGGCAAAGTGAGCAAGGGACCCACGTCTGGGCATACCCTGCCATCTTAGAGCGAACAAAGCAAAACCAAAGGGGATGTTGAAAGGAATGTTGAACATTGCAAGCACTCACTCCCAGTGAACGGATCTGGGTTTAATCCATCATCATTCCTTAGCTCACTTGGCTATCCTAGTTCAGACATGGCCATATGCATATTGCTGGGTCCAAATTGGATTGGCATGGTGAGCAAACAAACAATGGATTTAGGCCCAGATCTCTGTACTGGGGTGAATGTATGACATTGTTCTGCATTCTGTCCATCAATTGTTCTTTTTTGCTTTTGTCACCCTGAGTGGGACTGTGTAGCGGTTAGTAACCCCCAGATATCCCAAGAAGAGAAACCCTAAGCCACTAACCTTCAGGTACTGGCCAGCGGGGACCACAGCTCGAAGAACATTATCCCAGTTCCCTAATAATGCCCACTCTCCCCGCACTAAACACATGCAAGGGACAGATGGCACTCCAGGAAAAAGGGAGAGAACAACGAAGGAGGATGTTGTTGAGAAGTTCCCCCTCTTGGTCTAGTCACAAGGGAAGGATGTCTTCAAGTCACAACAATACTGGGAAAACATAAACGAACAGACCATTAGCTCCCTGCATACAGGTCAGACATTACAAGAGACTAAGGAGATAACCGTACTTACAGAAATTAACAGGGGAGGTGCCCAAAAAGGATTCTGGGTGATGTAGTATTGGGTCGATAATCCTGAGCCTCAAGAGTTCCTTTACTACTATGCACTCCTAAAGGTTTATAGGGGTGACTTCGATAGAACCTACTAGTTACTGTCACTGGAGGTAGTAAACGAAGTTTAATTACAACGGACTGGTACTCCACCTCCGAACTAATGGAGACAAAAACAAACAGTTTCTCTAGCACGGCCGTGCTTCGATAGTTCCTACCTCTAAATGTTCGAGAAGGAAAAGATGCGGCGTCCTCCTAGCGGGAAGGCAAGCGTCCGCGCACAACTCCGTCCGGCGTCCTCCTAGCGGGAAGGCAAGCGTCCGCGCACAACTCCGTCCGGCGTCCTCCTAGCGGGAAGGCAAGCGTCCGCGCACAACTCCGTCCGGCGTCCAGCGGGAAGGCAAGCGTCCGCGCACAACTCCGTCCGGCGTCCTCCTAGCGGGAAGGCAAGCGTCCACGCACAACTCCGTCCGGCGTCCTCCTAGCGGGAAGGCAAGCGTCCGCGCACAAGCTCTCTCTCTCCTGAAACGATGGAAGGATTGATAAGCACTGAGCTACGCAGGAGGATTGCCTATATCGCTGGTCCCACAACCACTTCCGGTTTGCCAGCACCCAGGTCCTTCTGGGAGTTGTAGTGCCATGGCAGTTTCTGCGTATTGCGTACCTGTTTCTGTGGAAAAAGGTAGGGCTAGGACCTTTCTCAAGATTTGCCCGGCGCTAACCGCCCTGGTACCATTCAAATTTACCAAGCAATGAGGCAGGCGCCGGAGACCAGAAGGCAGGAAACAGAAGTTTTATTCCGACGGAGCAGAACACATCAGATCAGACAACAAGGTATCATCTCGAGGTGCTCTGTAACAGCCTCTCGGAGGCCTGGCCTCTTATACACTGGTTTATGGCATGTGACCTTCCTTTAATACAATCAGATCTTTGTAAAGCAAGGAAAAGACATCCCCGTAATCCTAGTGTCAATCCCACCCCCATATACCTTCACAATAGAGGTCCTCAACCTGCTGATAAGAGGAGGGGGCCATCACGCAGCTGAGTGTTCCGTCGAGTCTTAGGATGTGTGCGCCTGATCATATCACAGGGGGGTGGGGAGGCCTGGATCAATAGAGGGTCCTTTGAAGGAGAGCGACCTCATACAATAAAGGGCAGTAAATGATATCTCCCGGCTTAGGCAATGGCCTCGGACCTGTGTGGACAGTCGGACACGGGGTGAGGGGCCATCAATGGCGTGGTATTCATGCTGCGTGGACAATTCAGCGCAGGAGGGAGGTTTATCAACAGAGGGGCATTCATGGGAGGAGAGGAGGTGTTGGTCAGGCGTTGGCGTGACTCCCAAGGACAGGGTCATGCAGAAGGGTCACGCTCATAAGGAGGAGGAGGGAGGGGGAGCCAGGGTGCGCGGAGGATGCTTGCTGGGTCAGAGGGACGCGCTGGCGATCGATCGTGGACAGGGAGACCATGATATCTAAAATGGCTGCCGTGCGCGTAGTACATAGGTGACAAGCTGGCGCAGATAATGTTCAGATCGCAAATTAAAATCCCACATTTCGACCTCTCGAGGACAGCAGCGCGACAGATGGGTATGCTCAGACGTGAGTCCCGTGCTCTATATGCCACTGGAGTCAAGCTATCCTGGCTGTTGAGGGCTGAAATCCCAAAACCGGTCCTAGGAAGCTTGTTTCCAGTCCAGGGAGGTTTTGGCCTGGCAGTTCGGGCTGCCCTATTCCCATTGGGAGCAGGGTCAAGACTGATTTCCATACTGCTGGGTCAAAACTGGAATGGCATGGTGAGCAAAAAAACAATGGATTTAGGGCCAGCTCTTTGTACTCGGGTGAATGTATGACATCGTTCGGCATTCTGTCCTTCAATTGTTCTTTTTGGATTTGTCACCCAGAGTGGGATGGGTATGCTCAGACGTGAGTCCTGTGCTCTCCATGCCAATGGAGTCAAGCTATCCTGGCAGATGAGGGCTGAAAGCCCAAACCCGGTGCTATGATGCTTGTTTCTAGTCCAGGGAGGACCTAGTCTGGTAGTTCGGGCTGGACTGTTCCCTTTGGGTGCAGGGTCAAGTCTGATTTTTATATGGCTGGGTCCAATCTGGAATGGCATGGTGAGCAAAAAAACGATGGATTTAGGCTCAGATCTATGTACTGGGGTGAATGTATGACACAGTTCTGCATTCTGTCCATCAATTGTACTTTTTGTTTCTGAACGTACATTGACATTGTTCCTATTGGCCACAATCATGTTATCGTACAAGCATGAACAATAACATAAATTGGAATCATTATTGCTGATGTCCGCACTGCTGTACGGCACAAGTTACAGTATTCATTGACATTGCATTGACGAGCATTGAAAAGGGTATGTGGGCACATACTATGGCATATGTTCACATAGAATTTGTAGATATTGCTTTTGTCGGGCCTGCACATATATCATGATATTTATTGACATTGTAGTTGCCCAATCCAACATTCCCGCCTCTAGTTGATATATCAACTACTCTATTTTGCTCAAATGTTATGACAGTTATGTTATTTGAAAGTGTGTGTGTGTGTGTGTGTGGGTGTGTGGGTGTGTGTGGGTGTGTGTGTGTGTGTGTGTGTGTGCAGTGTTGGTTGCTTTTTCCATAGCTAAGTACATACTACCCAATTCGAGGACTGCTTTTTTTACAGTTAAAAAACCCCACTTGTCAAAACCCACATAACAGAAGATTAACAAGGAGTAAAACCATCACAGATGTCAATTTCAATTTCAATTTCAAAAAGCTTTATTTGGGTCATTAAAAATAACCAGAAAAGCAGGTACATATATCATCATGATAAAATTAATTCATTACATACATAATTAAAAATAGTAACAATAAAGTGCATCAATTAATAAGGGATAGAATTAAAACATCATGCTTTTCGTTGCTTCAATGGATTTGAGCTGAAACGTTGCAATAAAGAAGCAAACATCCAATTCGTTCATTGAGACAATTAGCCTCATAGCAGCATCAATTTTAAAAGTACGATATTTTAAAAATAATGGTTTCAAAAAAGCTACACGGAAATTCTTATACAGTTCACAGACTAGGAGGAAGTGCAAAGTGCTTTGTTTGGTGTGACCATCACACGGACAGGGAAGGCTGGATATTCTTTAATCTTAGGGAATGCTACCAGATGGTGCGAGAGCCTAAATCTTACGCTAGTAAGGACATATCTATGGGACGCTCTAGTTACCAAGCTCAGATAAGTTTGAAAACCTACAGCGTTTGAATAGCAACAGTAGAATTGACAGCTAGTTGACTTTCAGTGGGACTATTGTTCCCCCTATTTCTATGGAATAGAAACAGATTCTTAATTTCAAATTTTGTCAGTTCTAATATTACCACAGGACCGTCCTTAATTTTAAATTTAAAAATGTCATTAAAACACTGTACAACATAATTTAACCAAGGGATATTAAACCGATTTTCCAGCCGGAGACAGTCTTGGATGATTAATCTATTAAAAGCTGTTCCCTCTTTACTCCATATTAGTCTCCAGGACAATAAAGGCATGAGCGCTATTTTATCTGATAGATAACTGATACCAACTTCCCTGTGGATAAGCTCTGTTGTTGCCGAACTAGGAAGGCTAAGCTAATTTTGAAAAAACTTATTTTCAGTTATTTGTAATTGGTTGTTACAGCCGTGACCCCAGACCCCCGCACTGTATAGTGCAATGGATGTACTTCTGGATAGATATATATGTAACATATCCCTAATTCAGCAGTCACCCAATTTTGCTGCAAATTTAAAAACACCATAAGAACTTTTAGCCATTTACGCTTGTACATTTAATTTTTTTTTTGTCCATGTACCATTCCCGGCAAATGTGATCCCTAAGTAACAGTACTTATCAACTGTCTCAATTTTCTGTCCTTCTATGAAAAAGGATTTACATATTTTCCTTTTTTGGCCACACACCATAACATACGTTTTACATTTGTTAATCACCATTTTCCTCCCTGTCATAAACTCAACAAATGCATCAGTAGACCCTGGAGCCCTACTGGAGTTCTTGATAAGAGTACTGCATCATCCGCGTATAGCAGCACTGGCACATGTATTCCATTTGCTTTGGGTGCATCCGATTTAACCTGTTTAAGGGTTGAGTCTACCCCATTAATAACGAGTGTAAACAATAATGGGGCCAGAACACAGCCCTGTTGGATGCCACATCTTACCCTGAATTTAGAGGTACATTCTCCTCCCTGGCCATACCGAACAGATGTAAAAAGCCTTTCATAAAGCCTTGCCAGGAAGAAGATTATAGGTTCCGGGGCACCAAGACCTACTAAAGTTGGCCATAAAATGTAGTGGTCCACTAGATCAAATGCGCTGCTAAGATCAGCAAAACACACATAAAGTGACCCTTGCTTAGCTCAAGTATATTTTCCAATGATTAAATCTAAATTAATCGATTGTTCAAGGGTACCTCTGCCTTTTCTAAAACCTTATTGTGAGTCGACTAAAATCCGATTCTCCTCAGCCAATTCTTCTAATCTTACTAATAGGATCCTGCTCATTATTTTAATTGAAGAATCTAACAGCGAGATCGATCGATAATTTTTTGGATCCGATTTCGCCCCCTTTTTATATATTGGTATTATTGTTGATTCTCCCCAAGAATCCGGTGGGCCTTCCATAACTGCTGTATTAAATACAATATTCAGAAGGGGTCCCCACAGAGCTGGTAATGATTTATAAACATCTACAGGGACCCCATACGGGCCAGCGGCCTTTCCCCCGTACTACTCTTGATACCTTGTGCCACTTCCTCGAGGGTTATATTTAGAGGTAAGATTGGCCAGGTTTCCAGATCTGTAAGGTTATTAGCAGCCTCGGTTTTAAAAATGCTCGAAAAATGGGCAACCCATGTCTCACTATTCACATTGGATGAAAATTCGGGCAAGGCTTCATTCTTTAAGAAAGGGGAATTTACAGTAGCCCAGAACAACTGGCAGTCAGATGGCCTGGTTAAGCTTATCCCAGGCCTCCTGTTGTAGTTCTCTCTTCCTCAATTTAAGAACATCTTTATATTCTATCCTTAGCTTCTTTACCAGCATCGGGTCCCTGGGTGAACTTGCCAGCGCCTTTTTCAGCAGGTTTAGTGAATGTGTGCAGGCATGATTGAACCAGCCCTTAACCCCTGCAGATTCCTTATTTGATGCTATGGTGAGGATAGTACTGATATTGTTATTAATATTTACAAAAATGTGTTAAAATCAATGAGGGAGAGTTACTATCATTCAGGTTCTCTATGATTTCTTGGTAACTATTTCTGACTATATTTCCCATAGTTCTTTCCGGGTTCACTCCTTTCTGTTTAATTCTTACCACATTTGGCCTTATGGGTGCAATATGATCAACAATTACTGGTATGTTATCAGACATGGTGTCCCAGATATCTACCTTTACAATGATACAATTATGATCATTAGGCATAAGTTCTTCTATCCTCGGGGTAGTACACTTAGGAGAAATGCTGGCAGATACTAAAACATGGTCAATAGTCGTGTTTGCATTCCTTCCCGTAAAGGTGGGGGCCACATTTCCCATTCCATCCCTTGCACATGGCAGAATGGCTAAATTCTAATTTGCCATAGAGGTGTTAAGCGATTCCTCACAGATGTCAGTAACCTATACACCCATACAGTTATCCATGGAAAGATAATCCCTCCTTCTTCCTATTGGTTTATAGATTATGCAGCTCTTGGATGGCACTGGTTACATTTGCATTATTCATATCATTTTCGGGGATAAAGTACAACTGGAAGCAGCAATCTTGGTGCACACCTCACCCACCATTTCAGTGCCTCACCATAAGGTGCATGGCTCACAATTCTTCCTTGTAAGTGTTTAGGCCAAGCTCAGTATATTTATTCGTTCTCATCAGCTCCCATCTGGTTATTTGTGACCACTAGGTGCTGGCTTTTGTTTGCAGGGTGAAGAAGGGTATTAACCCTGCGGCGTTCAATTGATTCGCTGTGAACACTCTGAATTCTTCTGTAATGTCCTTGTACTGAGCCCAAGCAAAATAATCAGCTGTCTGTTCTTCTGCTTCAAGCCTGCTGCCACAGCGTTGATTTTTTTTTATGTAAGGGATGATGTGACAACATGGACAGTACTTCTCCAGGGATAGTCAGGGTTTCGGTGTTTATGGTCATGAGGGCACAGAGGTCGAGGGCCGTTTCTAGGTGTTTTACCTCCCTAGGCGAGAAATAAAAAATGCAGCCCCTCCCTTTTATTACCATCACTTATCAGCTACAGGTTTGTAATCCTTGCTAAGCACACTCGGTCTTCCATCCTGCCGAGGTATTTGCAGCCTTTGGAAACTGTATACGCATCGTGAAAAGCGCTATATGAAATAACTGTATTATTTTTGTTTGTGGGGTGGCAAAAGGACGGGAGGGGATGGTTGGGTGGGTGGGGGTAGCAGCGTTCTGTGACATCACATGATTTAGTCTTCGCTCGATCAAGTGACCAGAAAGAAGAGCGTCAGTCAGTGTACTAGTGCATGGGAAGCCAGGTTGCAGAGCTGCAGGCGCTTTTTGCCTGAACTTGGGTTTCATGAGGTGCTTTTTACGAGTCTATCTGTTTGAGCTATGAACTCACCGACTGTAAGATGCAATGAGTAAATAGATTGATGCAGTAACATTTTATTTTAATATTCAACTTGGGAAGGAGAAATGTATTTAAGGCGAGCATGAATAATCAATTAATATTATTATTAATAATTCAGGCTGTATATGCATCAGTGAGCATTATATTTATTTACACACAATGCCTACTATCAAGTATCCGACAGAGAATATCTTCTGCTCCTTTCAATGAAAGTGGAATTTCACTTTGTTGTGGCTCTTACAAAAATCCTGCTATCCCATTTTCTGTTTTGCCTGTTTAATAGTATGCCAATAAAAGTATTACCCAACTTTATCATTGGTTTTGTGTTAAAGGTACTACAATCAAATATACTTTCACATTGTTATTTTTATAACTCTCGCCATAATAAAATACTTTGACATTTTTGTTAGAAAATAGTTTACAATAAAAAAAATACTTAATTTCCCTTTTTTTACACTATTTTACAATAAAAGTAATGGTTTATTTAGTACCGGGATGTGATAAACATATTTCGATAAAGCTTTACTACCCTTTATTTCTAATGAATTAACAAAACATGTTTGTACACTTTTTGTGTTCCTTTGTAATTAATATTATGATAAAAGTATCATAACACGTTATTTAATAATTATTATAGCAACTACGATGTTTTTTTATGTATATATTGCTTCTTATCACTCTGAAGGTGCCTTTATACTGTTGCTCCATCACATTACACGTGGACATTACACAGTTGGTAATTTTGAGTACTACCTAGAACAACGCTAAAGAGTTACTTTGCTTTAATCGTAGCAAGCACAATCTCCACCTAATGCAAAAACTACAATACTTGGCCAAAGTTTGGATAAGCACTTACTTTGTAAAACTATTTGGCAATTAGTAACATGGTATTAACATTATTAACAGCGCTATGAAACCAGAAAACACCAGTAGCAAGCGCCTGGCTCCTCACTCCTAATCCACTGGCTCCAAGGTGGTGCAGAGCTCTTTCTTCCCCATGTAGTATCCACTTTCAGCAAGGCCTAGTCATGCTGCTAAAACCTGTAAACCTTAAAATAGAAGTTGGCAGGGAAACTGGAATAGAAAAGACGTTTATTAAGACCCCATGGGGTGGAACTACATTCAGACAATACCCTTCGGCAATGCATGAAGTAGCACACTGAACGGAAGGCACATGGTCCTACAGGGGATCGGAAAATAGGCGGCACAAACACAAGACGAATTTATGTACAAATAAGGGCATTTTCACCGTACATTCAACAAGTGGGAGGAGCTAACGGTTTAATCAGTTTGGGGTAAACACATCTCGACAGCGGTTTATCAGAAACAGATTTGGCTCAATAGAGCATACGCATATTTGATAAAAAGCTAAAAATAACTTGTTGCTAGGCAGAATGTATGAGCAAGTAATCAGAAAGGTAGGACAAAGCACATGGCGAGCAGGAGGTAATGAAAGCCATACAAAATGGTCGGCAGTAATACAAAATGGCCTCAGAAAACGGGCAACATAACATTGAAAAACGCATTAGCTTCAGCGAATGCTAACTTAATCGTTGTCAATTTACGACAGATAGCCCTTTTAGCATTTAGCTGAAGCTAGCCCCTCATTCTAGATAGTCTGGGTATACATTGTATACATCTATTAGCATTAATTCGGCTATCTCCTTATTTAACATCTGCTGAGCTTTTGTCTCAGTAATATTTCTCTTGGAAGGGATACAAGCAGAGATACAAAGAAAACAAAGCATAGGACCACATTGCAGACATATACAGAAAATGAATACTATCGTAATTATTGCACATAGAATAGTCAATAATTTCCAACCCCAAGTGGTAAATAATGTCCATATCCAACTTGAAAATGTCCATGTACTAGTTTCTTGATGAATTTCTGCAGCGATTTTATGCAGTTTAGAAATTGCCCTATACACTGAGGGCGAATCATCGAGGATGTAAATACAGCAACTACTTCCGATAATGCGGCATGCACCACCTCGATCAGCTAACATTATATCTAAAACCGTTCTATTTTGAAGAGCTACAATTCTTGCAATTTGGAGCTCCTCCATAATATTTCCTAATGCCATAGCTGTTTGATTAGCAACAGCTTCTACAACACGAGTTAATCGTCTTATTTTTCTACTATTTAGTGCAGCACCTACAAAGAAGAACAAGCCTAAATTAAAATCAACATATTGTTGTAAGGTAGTATCAGTTTGATCCACTTCATCTACGCTTATTGTTCTCTTGACTCTATTTACAGTAAGATCACTAAATAATACAAAATTCTTATGATACAATTCAGGTGCCAAAAATACAGGGGGCAACTATAAAGATATATAACACACTCTTGACAAACCCATTGGTAGCTGGTAATATCCTTTATTTCCACATACAAAATAAGAATTATGAGAGGCCGTGAAAGTGCTGTTATTTCTCCCGTCAATATTCAGAACAGTAGAACATTCACTTTCCCCCACTGGAACTATCCCCACATTTTTAATACATAGATCTGCTTTTGCTTTAGTTACAGAAATCACAAAAAGTCCATCCATATTTATTGTTCTTGTTTTGGTGAAAACATACGGTGTTGAAACATTGTCCGGCTGGTATTCTATCCACTCCGACTTAGTTCCTTTTGCCTGAGGGTAACCATCTTGGTCTTGGTAACAAACTTTATTAAGACAAAAGTTAATCCCGCCTACTGAAGGTTTTCTGGAAGCAAACAAGAGCACATACCAAGCTTGACAAGAACCATTGTGAGAGAAGGGAAGAGGAATAAAAGGGGTTCCTCCTTTTCTCTTGTGGGCAGGTAACATCCCGCACGCCCAACAATTGGTGTGTTCGTAGCATTATGCGTATGATGCAACATCTGGATGAAAGTGTTATTCAAGTAGGATTGTCGATGTTTCTGCTCATGGTACGGAAGAGTAAAATGAAAATGCTCAAGTGGAACAGGAGTAGTGGCAAGCAAATATTTTCGAACAGGGACCACCTTTTCCACAAACAAAGCTGTTATTGCTATAGCCACCATAGCAACAACAAATCCTGCAACACAAATGAGCCTTTTGTTACTCATTTTGGCAACAATGCAAATTAACTTTATATATTTTCTAAAACAATCGTTGGAGCGCTTAGCCCTTAGGGCAGCCATTGATTTCTTCACCGAAGGTCAAGACGGGTGTCACTAAGCTAGGCAGGGCTGATCCCCCCTTGCCATTTCGGCATTCTGGGCGGTAGCTCAACCAGTCTTCTTTGACAAAACAGATTCTTTCCTTGGTCTCAGTTGATATCTCGATGCTCCAGGAATCGTGTGGTCCGGGAAGACCTCCTCAGATTCGTCGGGTGAGATGGCTGTGTTTTTCTCCGAATTCAAGATTTCTCGATGGTCGGTCAGTACAGCAGGCTCCACCAAGGCAGATGATACCTTTCGACAATGGGTACCATGAATCCACCTTTTCCGGTTAGTCACTCGAACTGCTGTCCTTGTATCCAGGAGTACTTGTTCTGGACCTCGCTATCTCAGCTCTAGACTGCTTGACCTCTCAAAGGATCGGACCATCACCTGATCTCCTGGCCAAAGATGATGAGCCTCACCCGTAGATCTGCCAGGAAGAGCTTCTCGAACCTGTTGATGAATAGAAAGTAAATTATCTGTTAATTGTGCCAAATAGTCATTCATCAATATACAAGGCATATCATGTATGGGACGTGGCTTAAGAACTCCCCAGATGTTTATTGGCCTTTCAAATACCAACTCATAAGGTGTAAGGCCACACCATGAATGTGGCACGGATCTTATGGACAATAATGCCAAGGGTAGAGCGTCCGGCCACTTTAGAGACGTGGAAGCCACGATTTTCGCTAACTTGAGCTTCAGAGTAGCATTATACCTTTCTACCAATCCTGCTGATTGCGGATGAAAAACTGCATGGAATTTCTGTTTGATTCCTAATCCTTTCAGAACATGCTCAACAACTTGCCCAATAAAATAGGGTCTGTTGTCGCTCCATAAAAGTTTGCGAACACCATACCTAGGGAAAAATTCCTTCAGGAGCACCTTAGCTGTAGTCAACGCTGTATTATCCTTTGTAGGGTGTTAGGCTCCATCTTATGTCTCTTTGGAGCTGTGCTGAAAACACCTGTACCTTCCCCGAAGAACGACCCCAATGTCTGAATGTGAGCACAGACCATTAAGGCAGTTTCACTGGGGAAGGAAAGGAAGGGGACAGCAGGGAGGGAGATCTGCAACGACAAAGAACAAGCTATTTAGAACTTGTATATGCAGACATCCTCATACCTGTAAAGGAAAATAATGGGGACTAGTGCAAAGAGAGGAGTTACAAGGTGGTACCAGTGATTCTGCTCAACTGTATAAGAAAACAGAAAAAACATGCATGAAACCCTATTCCAAGAACAACTATGCTATAGGCTCAAAAAACTCTCCACACATACCATCTCTTATGTGTTCACACCACTGTAACAGAATCCCTCGAACTTGATACCCCTCATTCTGTCTCCTGAATGGATGAGATATGAACAAGGTTGTGGAGAAAAGAAAACATATAAAGCAGGCAGGGTTAATTCCTCCTTAACGTTGTCTGCAAACTAGAAGCCTGAACGCCTCTATACCAGTGTCTTAAGTCCAAACACCCTAAATCCCGGCTATCGTTATAGCCTCAGGGCGTCGATGCATACCAACACCATGGAATGCAACTGATGAAATCCCAGGTAGGAAATTACCAAAGTTCGTCTGACACACTCAGACGGTAACAGCTCTCTCAGCTGAGAGATGCCCGGAGAGTACGTAACACACGCGATGAGCGTGTACAAGAGTCTGGAGCATAAACGATTTGGTCCAAAGAACCCAGGATACAAGGGAACACAGCATTCACGTGCTTACCGCATCCACAGCTTACCGCCCTTCACAGAGAATTGTTCTGAATTATCGCGCTGCCGATGTCTCTGGCGCGGTCTTTAGTTCCGGGAACGGCGTGCTCTATGTTAGTTACGTAACGTTTTTCTCTGCATGCCGGGAAATGTAGTCTTGTGTTCCCGAACCTCGGAGGTTCCCCGTTGTTGTGCGGTGCTCTGCTGATGGAAAAGGTGTAGCGATGCCCTGTCTCCTTGGGGCAACTTCTGACATAGGGTATGCCTCTATCCATTTACTAAAGGAACAAACCACCACTAGGACATACTTTAAATTTCTACAGCGTTCAAGTTGGATATAATCCATCTGCAAGACTTCAAAAGGTGGAGTAGGTGTAGCAAACCCTCCTGTAGGAGTTCGTGTCCCTTTACCAGGATTATACTGCAAGCAAATGTTTAAGATGAAGAGTCCACACGATGAGTTGAGAAAAGGAGTTTATTATAACCAGATCCTTCAGTGCCATCCACTGGAGTGAGCTCACCAACATTCTAATTTGAGCTTCACTCCAACATTCTAAGGTAGGCTGTACCAACAAGGTGGGAAGGGAAAGGGGGCACCGGGGAGGGAAGGAACGTGCCAAGTTACAACACACCTCCCTATGTAAGGGCAGAGGACAGGGATACGGGGTACAAGGGGCATGAGTGGTTTGGAAACCATGGAGAAAACCTGGAAGGTAAGGCAGGTTAAATTACCAAGCAAAAGATTCACAGCCAATGCATAAGATGGAACAAGAGTCAATTATCTTCTTAAGTCTGTTGCACCAGGGTACGTTTACAGAGAACCACAAAAGCAATACATGTGACATGAAGCAATACTTTACATGCTGTAATCAGCTTGCCATGCCGGACACTTACGTTGAGGTGCTATTCTTCCCATGCTAGGATCAACCTGCTGTTCTCCCAAACCATTGTAGCTAGAAGGTTGGGAAACATGAACATTAGTGCAACGAGCCAATCTATCCATGCTCCATAAATTACCATCTTCTAACCGGACAGAATTATTATGGACATCCTTGATTCTAAGGGGTTTAGAGAAGGAGGAAGATTTGGACTTTAACAAAGTGGGTTTTTTGACAACCACCCAATCCCCAACCCTCCACTCCCTGTCAGATGTGCCCCATTTTGCGTCATAATCATTTTTGTACTTGACCTGATGTTCTTTTACTCTCTCCCTTACAGTGTTCCTGTCTACCCACACAGGGGACCCTCCGTTAAGCCAGTTAGGAGTCAGTTTGGAACCGGGGTTTCTTCCTTTAAGAGAAGTAAATGGGGATACACCTGACACAGAATTGGGGGTGATGTGATAGGACCACAACATTTTCCTTAAGCTGTCCTCAATGGGCTCTTTGTTCGACAAGGCAAGTTGGAAGGAGTCCTTAATCATTCTGTTAGCCCTTTCCACAAGCCCATTGGATTTGGGGGGAGTACAAAGGAGATTTTATGTGAGTAACAGACAAACTGTTCAGGAACTCTCTCATTTTGTCTGAAGTAAATTGCACGCCATTGTCCAAAATTAACTCGCTGGGTATGCCTTCTTTTGATAAGGTATCCTTTAAAAACTCAATGAGATACACAGTGGAAATTGAAGGGACAAACCAGGTCGTTATCCAGTGTGAGTGGTAATCAATCAAGACAAAGATAAACTTTTGAGATTGATTTAATAAATTCAATGGCCCAATAATGTCCATACCCAGTTTGTCCCAAGGTTTGGTAGGAACAGTGACCGGAATTAATGGAGCCTTGCGGATATTCTTCGACTTATCACTGGCCCCACACGCTATACAGTCCTTCACTAGTTCTTCAATTTGTGTGTCCATTTTTGGGAACCAATAGTTTTGACGAATTTTACTTTTGGTTAAGCTTCGTTTCGGATGACCTTCATGACCGATTTGTATGATGCGATCCCTCATTCCAGTCGTGGGAATTATTTTATTCCCTCTCCAGACCAGGTCTTCAATTATGGACAACTCATCCTTCGCGTTCCAAAATTCTTGGAGCTCTTCTGGCACGTCATTTTTTTTCTCTGGCCAGCCCGCGGTGATCATGTCTTTCAATTTTCCCAAAACTTCGTCTTCTTGAATGGATTTCCCCCATTCTTCTTTCTTGATGGCTGGAATATCGATAGCTAGGATGGTTTCTTCTTCTTTGGTTTCTTCTGGTACATCAATCTTCAGTGGCATGCGCGAAAGACAATCCGCCAAAGAATTTCTTGAACCTGGGACATGCACAATGGAACAGTTGAACCCCTGCAGACCTAAAACCCACTTTGAGATGCGGAGAGTGGTGTTCTCTAAGTGTTTGTTTACAAACAACGGAATCAATGGCTTGTGATCCGTTTTCAAGCAGAACGGAATTCCCCACAAGAAGTACTTGAAATGGCGTATAGCCCAGTAACAAGCCAAGGCTTCTTTCTCAATTGTGGAGTAGTTCACTTCAGCAGTCTTCAGAGTTCTTGAAGCGAAAGCTATTACTCTCTCTTCGCCATTTACCCATTGAATCAAAGAGGCACCTAGACCTTTATTACTTGCATCTGTGGACAACATGGTCCTTGCATTAGGATCAAAAGTGTGTAAGATGGGTGCTTCCGAAATGGCTTCTTTGAGGAATTTGAAAGTTTGATGGTGCTTCGCACTCCATTCGAATTTTGTACCTTGTTTCATTAACTCCCTGAGAGGTTGGACTTGGTCTGCAAAATTCTTCACAAACTTCGACATATACTCGACCAGGCCCAAAAAGGATTTCAGTTCATCTTTATTTGAGGGAGCCGGTGCGAGTTTTACTGCATCTACCAGGCTGGTCTTGGGTTTAATCCCTTCCCTTGAAATTGTGTGCCCCAGGTACACCACTGTTTCCACGCCTATCTTACATTTATCCTTCTGAGTAGTGACACCAGCGTTGCTGAGTTTTGACAATACTCCCTCCAAGATTTTGTTGTGCTCATTTTAAGTTGCACCATAGATCAGAATGTCATCTTGGAAACAGATTACTTTATCAAGACCCTGTAAGTTGTTTTGCATAAAAAGCTGGAAAACAGCGGCTGCAGATGCAACCCAAAAGGCAACCTTGAAAATTGATATGCACCAAAAGGGGTTATGAAGGACGTGAGGTGTTTAGATTCTGGATGAAGAACGACCTGGTGGTAGGCAGAGGACAGATCCAAGACTGAGAAAAACTTAGCACCATGGATGGCCATCAACATCTTGTTGATGTTGGGGAGGGGGTGTCTATCCACCCAGATGTTAGCGTTCAAATCCCTGAGGTCAACAAAGAGGCGGATGCCCCTTCCCCCCCTTTTGCCGCTACGACAATGGGGGCCAACCATTCTGAACTTTCAATGCGCTCTATTATCCTGTGTTCCTCCAGTCTATTCAATTCTTCCCGCAAAGGTTCTTTCCAAAGCAACGGAATGGATCGGGTTTTGTGTACTACCGGCCTTGCATTCGCTTTCAGTTTGATTTTGTGGAGAAACCCTTTGAGCTGTCCCAATTTGTCTGTGAATACCTCTCGGAATTTTTCACACACTTCCTTTCCCACTGTAGGCTTATCAATAAGTAGAACAGGTTCTGGGGCATTTCGGTCTAACTTAATACCCAAATCCTTTTGGTGTTTCCAAACTAACAAGTTTGAACCTTTTTCTGTGATATACACTGTACCCAGAGTGGTTCTACCTTTAAAGTCTATCTGCATCATCAACATTCCCACCAGTGGTGTAGGATTGTAATTGTAACCCCCAGGTTTAATGTCAGGTGGCAACAGATTATAGTCTTTATGGCCTGAATTTTGTTTGAAGGAAGTCTCATTTATCAAGGTATAAGGTGAACAGGAATCTCCATAAACCTGATACACAACATTGTCAAGACCTATTTCACATTCGGGATAACAATTCACACTCTCTTCATCAATATTCAACACTTGGAAGATAATATCCCCCTGCAAAGGTTGATCAGGATCCTGGACCACCATATGAGTAGTACTTTTCTTTTCATGACATACACTCGAAAAATGTCCCCTTTTTTTACAATTGCTACAAGTGACACCCCTTGCTGGACACTTTACATCATTAGTTAAATGGTTTGGGTTACCACATCTATAGCATTTAGGCTTATTAAACTGTGGGCTGGCTGGATCTAGCTTTGACATCTTTTTGAACCACATTGTGCACGCTATTATCACAAACCTGTTTCACTTCGTGGGTTTTCTTCATTTCACTCATGCAGTAGCTTGTGTGCTCTATGCTAATGGAAATATCAACTGCTCTTTGTAAATCTGGGGCTTCTGCTAAAAGTCTCTCCTGAATTTTTTTTTCACTTGTACACCTGACCAATTGGTCCCTGATTAGAGACTCAGTAATCACTCCAAAATCACAGGTGGCTATTAAACCCCTCAGAACAGCAATGTAATTCTTCACCTTTTCATTTTTTCCCTGGGCACGTAAGAAAAATTTCACTCACTCAGAATGTCCTCATTAGAGGTTAAACGCTCTCGGTGTGTGGCGAACAGATAATGAGTAGAATCACAGTCAATGAAAACTATCCCTCGACAGTGGGGAAACTCAGTCAGAAACTTGACAAATGATTTCACCCCCAAGAAGTTTCCTACCTCTTACACGCTCAAAAGCCCTTCCGTCCTCCACAGATTCTTCCCGGAACGAATGGAAGCGAAATTCCTAGAGGGTGCCGCAGATCATGCGCAGCACTGACGATAAGGGCAGAGCTGAGGGGAATATCAATAGACGTGCCTCTGGACCATCGCCGCAGTGACGCGAAAGTGAAGCACACACACACCCTACCTCGCACGACGCTTACTTCGGAGGCAGTCCGACAATGAACGCTGACAAACTGGAATGTGAGGAAATAGAAGAAGGCTGTGGCGTCCCGTTGCCTTGGAAACACTTCAGGAAACAATCAGCTCGGCTTCCTGAGAGAAACCGGGACTGTTGAAAGGAGGCAGCGTGGCTCGATGAAACAGCAGGAAACCTCAGTCTCTTGCACTTCTTTTGTTCGACGCGACGAAGGCTGTGGCGTCCCGTTGCCTTGGAAACACTTCAGGAAATAATCAGCTTGGCTTCCTGAGAGAAAACGGGACTGTTGAAAAGAGGCAGCGTCGCTCGATGAAACAACAGGAAACAGTGTCTCTTGCAAGTGATCAACGTGGCCTTTTCCGTATAACAGCTCTGCTTTCCAGGTTTAAACTTTATCAGTTCGGGATTCGACCACCCTTCAATGAACTGATACGACGGCAACAAGCTTCCGAGGACCGGTTTCTGGCATTCCAGCCGTCTTCAGCCCGGCTTGCTTGAATCCAGTGGCAAAGTGAGCAAGGGACTCACGTCTGAGCATACCCCACCACACTTATGGCGGAATGCCAGAAACTGGTCCTCGGAAGCTTGTTTCCGGTCCAGGGAAGACGTGGCTTGGCAGTTCGGGCTGGACTGTTTCCATGAGGCACAGGGTCAGACTGATTTGCATATAGCCATGTCTGAACTGGGGTGGTAGAGTGGGCTAAAGAATGGTGATGGATTAAACCCAGATCTTTTGACTGGATGTGAGTGTTTGATTGATTCAGATGCTCCGTCCATCACCACCCCCTTATGATTGCATATGCGGCTGAAGTCGTACCATCTGGTAACTTTAAACATGATCCATCAACCCACAGTTCCCCATCTACATCTGGAAAGGGCGTGTCTTGTAAATCAATACGACCCTTTGTCTGTTCTTCAGTAAGGAAAATGCAATCATGAGGCTCCTTTGACTGGGATTTAGTCACCGGATGTGGCAACAAACTAGCTGGATTTAACGTCACACAACTCTTCAGAGTAATATGAGGCACTAGCAACGTTAATTCATACCCTGTCAAACGAGCACTAATTAGATGTTGCGTCTTGGTTTGATTCAGCATAGCATCTACTGCATGGGATACTAGTACTAGCAGTTTGTGCGACAAGACTATCCCTTCACTCTGACGTATGGACACAGCTGTTGCAGCAACTGACCAAAAACACCCAGGCAACCCTCGAGCAACAGGATCAAGAACTGCTGAAAAGTATGCGCAAGGACGCTGCTGATCACCGTGTGTCTGCACTAAGACTGATAATGCAGGCCCATCTTTCCTGTGCACATAAAGTGTAAAAGTCTTCGTGTAATCTGGTGTACCTAACACTGGTGCAGAAGAAAGATCTTGACGCAACTGATGAAATGCATTCTGACATTCGTCTGTTCATGGAAGGGGGATTGGAGTGTCTTTAGTCAAGAGTGCTAACAAAGGTTTTACAATGTGTGAGAACCCTAATATCCATTGCCTACAAAATGAAGTCAAACCAATGAAAGCACGAACATCTTTCTGAGTGGAGGACACTGGTGTGTCTAAAATTGCTTGATTGCGATCTAGTGTCAGTGCACGGCCCTCCTTAGACAGAAGGTGTCCTAAGTAGGTCACCTTCAGTCTACAATATTGCAATTTCTTTCGTGACACTTTATGGTGGTGTACAGCAAGGAAAGAAAGCAAAGATAAAGTACTTTCTTCACATTGTTCAGGTGTATCGGCTGCCAGCAAAAGGTCAGTCAGTCAGAAATACTTTTATTTGATCTCGTTAAAAATCATATAAGAGTGGAAAATGTTCATTAATACAAACATGTTGAAGAAAATGCATAAATAGATGAGCATTAAAAAGGTGCTAAAAATGAAGAACACGATACTGTTATGACCTAGATATTCATCCATAGATAATACGTAAAATTAACTTTCATATTAAAATGACATTTTGAACAGTGAGAGGCGGTACTGTAAACAAGGAGACCAGAAATAATGTTGGTGCAGGAGAAGAAGAAGAAGGGTCCAAGCAGTCTTTACGGAACTGCTCCAGTTCATTCGTGTTTGTTTTCTAATTCTTTGGCTGCCGTTTTCCAAAGCATAATGGCTTTACACGATAGTTCGATGGAGTGGCCTCCAAGACATTGTATGACTGCAGCTCTGCATGTCCGTAGCTGAATTTTTATCAACAACTTGCGAAGGACCCTTTTCCGAATTTCTAGGAGTGTGGGGTAGATGCATAGGAGATGTAAGAGGCTATCTTCTCCTTGTCCACACAGCCGGCATTCTTTTGTTAACCATACATGTTTCCATTTTGGAGTTAGGTCCTTCTTGGGGAATGACCCCAAATGTAACATAGTCAGATAATGCTTTTTGTGTTGTGAAAAGTGTTCTAACAAGTATGGTTGTGGTTTAAGCGACTGATAAGAATGAATCACTGGGGAGGAGCTACGCGGGCATCCAGGATGGTCGCGTGAGCAGAGAGCTCCTGAGACCCGCGCCGCCCTTCTTGATTTATCCTGCAATTATCCTGGTCACTTCGACGGGCTTTTGAAGTGCTACTCTCACTGATACCGTTGATCCTTTTTTGGCCGAGATCGGACCTCGGGGACCATTTTTACATCGTCTCCAACTTTCAGGCCTAACCCCCGACGAGACCGGGGTCTCTGCTGCCCAGTATGGCCGGGCTGTAATGCAACAACAACGGCTGCCTGGCATCTGCTCCACTGGTGGTGTGCCACTTTCACTTTCGGTTTCCAGCCCTCTCGTCTTTGACTCCTTGGGACCTGCTACTTCATCCTGGTCTGCTGCTCTCATTGAGAACGCTTTCTCCCTCGGTGCCGGCTAGGTGGCCCGTGACAATTTCTTGCGAAACTACACTTTTGGGGTTTGAGACTCGCCACCATTCAGCGGCACCCGGGTGTCCCTGGCCGGCGTTGCATACATCATGGCGACGAAACCAGATGCAGAGAAGCGCAGGAAGACCAATACTCGCGGGGGTCGATCCAGTCCAACATGATCGAGCGCTATACCCAACCGAGGGGTTCCCCCGGCGCCGCTAGTCGTGGCTTGGAGGACCCGAAGACAGACATGTCGTCTTCCTCAGAGGTGTCCCTTCAGGACCTGTTGGCCGCCATTGCAGGCCTCAAGGCCGATATGAGTCAACAATACGAGGCCATCGTGTCCAAGATAGACACGGTGGCGGTGGATGTTACTCTTATTCGTGCCGATTTGGCCAAGATGAACGAGAGGGTCAAGGCATTGGACTTAAAGGCATCGAGTTTGGTGACGGACATGGCGGAGGCACAGTCTGAGATAGGGAATTTGCGTTCTTCGCACGACCTTTTGCTCAAACGCATGGAGGACTACGATAATAGGGCCCGGCGGAACAACATACGCTTGGTCGGAGTGCCGGAAGACAATGGTGCTGCCTCGATCGATCTACTGGTCGAGGAACTCATTGTCGCTAAACTCGCTCTCGCAGGCCTCAGCAAGTTTTTTGCGGTCGAGCGTGCCTATCACTTCCCAGGTGGTCAGGTGAAGCCGGTGGGCCCCCCGAGGCCTATCATTGCTAGGCTGTTTCACTTTCGGGACAGGGATGCCATCCTTCAGGCCGCTCGTAAACACGGCCCGTTGAAGTACGATAATAACTCTGTCTCGATTTATCCTGATTTCACTCCCCAAGTGCAACAGCAACGTTCTGGTTTCCTTGGAGTAAAGCGTCGCCTGAGGGATTTGGGACTGAAATACGCAATGCTGTTTCCTGCTCGCCTGCGGATTGAATACAGGGAACGTGCCCATTTCTTCGATCAGCCTGATCGTGCTAGTGACTGGTTGGACTCGTTGCCAAAAGATGACACCGAGAGCGGAGGCCCCGGAGGCGCGGAAGGTGGTGCGACGGCCCAGGTTTAACTTGGGGCCCCAGAGGTCCGGCTTGAGACTGTGAACTTTGCAGAGTAACTCATATTGTATGCTTTATGATTGTGCCCGTGGTGGTGTGGGTACGGGTGGTTTCTCCCTTCCTCCTCGGGGGTTTCTTTGTGTAGATCAGATGGGGCGACAGGCACACTGCAGTTTGGGGTGGCTCTTTAGTCAGCAGGGGTGCAGGGTGGGGGGCGTTGTAACGGGTTCCTGGTTGGGGGGTGGTTGGTGGGGACTTGGTTGTGTTGTGTGTTTCTTGTTGTTTCTCTCATTTCATGGTATATTACTGATTGCAAGCATTCTGGATCTGTGGTTACGGGAGGGGGTTGGGTTGGGTCGTTCTTCCTGGGATGGGGGGGATGAGATGCAGGTTCTTTCTTGGAACGTCAATGGTTTGGGTGATAGGATTAAACGTGGCATTGTGTTCCAATTCATAAGGCGTCATGCCCCTGATGTTGTGTTCCTTCAAGAAACCCACTTGATTGGTAATGCCTGTAAAGCTCTTGATCGTCGGGGCTACCGATTGGCCGCCCACGCTGGTTTCACGTCCGGCTCCCGGGGAGTGGGTATAAAGGTTAAATCCTCCCTGGCCCTTGAGATTGATGATGATATCCTAGATGATCGGGGACGATATGCTGCAGTCTCGGGGAGATGGGAAGGGAAGCCAATTGTGTTAGTAGCTGTTTATATCCCCCGGGGCTACAGGCGACCACGTATGCCGATCTTGGCAAGACTCTTCTTGGTCTCCCCAATGGTTTGCTGATCATGGGTGGGGATTTTAATTCTGTGATGTCTGGCGAATGTGATCGATTGCCCTCTAGAGTTCTGCCGCAGTCCCAGATGTGGCTCAATGATATGGCTGAAACTTTTGGTCTGGTGGATGTTTGGCGTTCGCTGCACCCCTCCCAGACGCAGTATACCTTCCACTCTGGTGCGCATGGCAGCCTCTCTCGGATAGATTACTTCTTTATGCTGGCTTCTACCCTATCCTTGGTGCGGGAAGTTCGTCATCTCCCCCGGGGTATCTCGGACCATTCCCCCTTGCTGATTGAGGTCTCTGTCGGTGGTCTTTTTGGTAACAGAGTTCCCCCTGTTTCCCCCTGGCACTTTCGGAACCCCCGGCTACGCTCAGATTTGGTGAAGGCTATTGATTGTTATTTCGATGAAAATGTGGGTTCGCTGACCTCCCCTACGGTTCTCTGGGAGGCCTTTAAAACGGTCATACGGGGATCCGCACTGTCTCTCATTGCTGCTGAACGGAGAGCTAAGAGGGAGGCCATGGTGTCCCTTGAGACTGAAATTACAGCGCTTGAAAGTGAGCTGGGTGGGGATGACACGCCTGCGCTTTTACATACTCTGGAGTTAAAACAGGTGGATTACAAAGCTTGTGTGACCGATGCTGCTGAGTTGATGTGAGCAAATCAGTTGGGCCGGCTGTATGATGTGGGTGACAAGGCTAGCAAACTCCTTGCGTGGCTGGATAAGGCTGAAAGAGCGAATCGTGTGGTGCCCGTCATTGTCCGTGAGTCTGATGAATGTGTGTCTGACCCCGGTGAGATTGTTGACTGTTTTGTTGGTCATTTCCGGAAGGTTTACACCCCGGTGAGTGATTGTGATGAGGCTGATTCCCGTTTACTGTTGCGTGATATAGCTCTTCCTTGTGTCTCGGAGGAGGAGGGTCTGGCTCTGGAGGCTCCCTTTACGGTGGATGAGATTGCCCTCGCTATCAGATACTTGCGCTCGGGTAAGGCGATGGGGCCCAATGGTCTTCCTATCGAGCTTTACAAACTTCGGCCAGACAAGATGGCCGCCCATTTGCGGACCATGTTTCTAGACTCGTTCGAGGCCGGAGTCCTTCCGCTTGAACAGCGCCTAGCCACTATAGTGGTCATTTATAAGGATGGAAAACCTTGTGATCGCTGTACCTCCTACCGCCCCATTTCCCTACTGAACGCGGAACCTAAAATCCTTGCCAAGGTTCTGGCCAATCGGTTGTTGACGGTGATCTGTGACCTGATTCATCCGGATCAATCCGGCTTCATACCACATAGGAACACGGCCCTTAATCTGCGTAGGCTTCATGGTGTTCTCGCGAGAGCTGCAACTCTCACGGAGCCTGCTGTGGTGGCCTCCCTGGACGCTACGATGGCTTTCGACACCATTGAATGGCCTTATCTTTGGGCGGCCCTCTCCAAATTCGGCTTTGGCCCTAACTTTATTGCGTGGGTGAGGCTTCTTTATGAACAACCGCTGGCCCAGGTCGTGGTGAATGGCAGAAGCTCTGACCCCTTTCCATTGGGACGCGGCACCCGTCAGGGATGTCCGCTGTCCCCGCTTCTGTTTGCGCTGGCACTTGAACCCCTTGCGGCGTGGCTCCGGTGGGAACCCTCGATTAAAGGGATCCGGTGGGTGCCGGATTTGGAAGATCGCGTCTCACTGTATGCCGACGACATCCTCCTTTATTTTACTTCCCCCCAAAAGTCCTTGAACGTGCTCTTCGACGTTCTTACATCCTTTGGTAAGAATTCCGGATTGGTCATCAATTGGACCAAATCCTGTGTTTATGTCATAGCGGGGGTGCTGCCGCCGCTGCCCCGTAGGTTTCCAATTCTGGTGGCGGATGACGGTTTCAAGTATTTGGGGATCTATGTCTCCACGGTTTCTGCGGTGCGTTATGAACGGAATCTTTATGCTCCGCTCTGTCGTCTTAAACAGGATGTGAGGCGAGGGCGTGAATTGCCCTTGTCTCCGCTGGGCCGAGCGGCGCTCTTCAAAATGATGTCGCTCCCTCGATTTCTATATGCGTTGCAGAATTTCTTCGACCCGGTCCCCGCTCGCTACTTCCGTGAGATCGAAAGTCTACAGCGGCAATTGATCTGGGACGGACTTGCCCGTATTGCACTGTCTAAGCTCACCCTTCCCTGGTACGACGGCAGTATTGCTTTGCCAGATATCAAACGATACTACTGGGCCTCGCACCTGAGCGCCATTAACCACGTAACGTATTCATCGGAACCCGCTCCTGCCTTTGCCCTGGACAAATTTGTACTGCCCGGTGGCAACTTCAATAGGGCTTTGTACTCGAAGTCACCAATCCGTCTCCTTACAGGTCCTATGAAGTGTGCGGTGCGGGCCTGGAGGGATGCGACTGTTGCTACGGGTTGGAGTGGCAAGCTGACGCGTATGACCCCACTGTACGACTCTGATCGATTGGGCAACCTTTGGCAGACGAAAGGGTTTGACCGGTGGGACATGATTGGGATCAGTAAGGTGGAGGATCTTTGGGCCAGGGGCACTGTGAAGTCCATTGAAGCCCTAAAACTGGAATATCAGCTTGATGATAGGGAGTATTTTCGGTATATGCAGGTTCGGCATGCCTTGTCCTCAGCCTTTCCCCCTGGGACTGATATTCCACAATCCTCCCCATTGGAGGATCGTATCCTGGACGGCCACGTCCCCGATAGTACGATTTCTTTGATATATAAGAAGCTCATTAACAACAGGGCTGACCAGCTGGGGAAACTTCGTACTGCCTGGACGGCGGACGGGCTTGAATTAGACGATGAGGATTGGCAGTCGGCTGTTTCTTCCCCTGAGGAAGTAGCTATTCCGGCTCGACTTCGTTTTGTTCAACTAAAGATCCTCCACCGTGTGTATGTAACTGGTATGCGACTGGTGCGAATGGGACTTGCGACGCATGGACGGTGTAGACGTGGGTGTGGTATGGATGGTACTTTTCTTCATGTCCTATGGGAATGCCCGGTTGTCTCGGCCTTCTGGTCCAGGGTGCATGATGTGATGAGACGTGTCACTGGAGTCCCCCTCCTTCCTGAGGCGCGGCGTTGCCTGCTCAATGTGTGGGAGCCTACGGACTGTACTGCTGCTCAGACGTTCTGGGTCACTCTGGGCAAGATGGTTGCCAAGAGGGACATAGCTCATCTCTGGGGCTCCGCCAGGCCACCACGGTTCAGTGCCTGGAAAGACAACATGCACTGGTGCATGTTTCGAGAAAAGACGGCGTACGAGGCACGGGGTCGCCCCAGAAAATGGTCCAGGGTTTGGGCACAGTGGAATTCGTACGTGGTGATATTTGTTCCCCTCCACTCGATTATGACGTTCCTCCTCCCCATGATTGGCGTTCCGTTTTTGTTTCTTACACTACCTGTATCCTTTCTTCCTCCATGGTCACCCCCCCACGTCAGATTTGTTCCTTCATATAAGTACTCCTTCCCTTTTACCCCCCCCTCTTAAGACCCTTGCCAGTACAATGCCATGTGTTTGTGTTTGTTGTTTTATTTCGACAAAATTATAAAATTAAACCTTTGATATCCTTTAAATATTGTTTTGTGCACCACACTATAATGTGTGCTCAGTGATCGTCTCTAATGTGTGTTATCCTGCCTTATTCTTTCAATATGTGTCATAGCGGCCGGCCCTGAGGGGTTGTAGGCAGACGCTGTGTAACGTGCATTTTATAAATAAAGTTAAAAAAAAAAAAAAAAGAATGAATCACTGCCCAAGCGTGTTTTTTCTTTGAGAATGCAGTTTTATCTATTAGCTGCGAAATTTGTTTGGTTGCGCTGTTTACTGCCTTTTTGAAACCAGAGAAAGAGGTGTTTGTATGCCATGCCCCCTCGAGGTGGAGGTCCTGCAGTGATCATTTTTGGACCGTGGCGATGGAATTATTTAGCCTCGCTTGCTTTTCGATTTCTTCCCAGCAGGAGTGGGCTAATGTTTGATCTTCTGCTTGCCTCATCCGCCAATAGTATTTGACAACCGCCCCTTGTCTGGCTGGTTTCTGGTTTTTTAGCCCGTATTCTAGTCGAATCTGGGCATGAGAAATGTGCTGAGGAATTGAAAACAACCTTTTGAAGAAGCTTGATTGGGCTTGGTTAAGGGCGGCTGAGTCTTTTGTATGCATTATTTCCGACCCATATGATATAGTTGGTATGAATTTTGCTGCGATTACCTTCAGCAGATGCCCTGTTGAGCAGCCTTTTAATTTCCAGCAAAATGTAATCGACATATTATATGAGAGCCACTCCTTCTTGCAAATCAAAAGATTCAAGCTGTCTTTGTATTGCTTGATTGTAAATACTTGGGCTTTCAGTATACCCTTGAGGAACTCTGCAAAATCTATACAATTGATTATTCAAAGTGAAACCGAAAAAATATCGTCTGTCAGGATGAATAGGGATCAAAAAGAAAGCGTTCTTCAAGTCTATCACAGTAAATGTAGTCACTGTAGGTGGAACTAAAGTAAGTAATGTTGTGATATCAGAGACCACAGGATATTGCGGTACTACAATCCTATTCACTTCCCGCAAATCAATAATGAATCGATAGATTTTAGTATCAGTATCTTTTTTCGAAATGGGAAGAATGGGGAGAAGAATGGGACTGTTGCAAACATTATAAGGGACTTCTTCCACAACCCCAAACTCAATCAAATCTCGAATAATGTGTGTTAGTGCTTCTTCACCTTCTCGTGAGATTTTATATTGTGGCAATCATGGTAACAAAACACCCTCCTTGACACTAATACGTACTGGTGGAATAGCCATCTGCCCTACATCAGTATCAGAGGTGGCCCACAGAACACTCTGGAGTGAGGCTAATGCAACATCGTCCTTAACAAGACAAAATCTTTCAAACACAGGGTAATTGTCATTCAAAATAACACACACTCCTTCCGGAGAACATCTTATCGTAGACCTGAAATATTTAAGCATGTCAAGACCCACAATATTATCTGGTGTGTTCGGAGAAAGCAAGAATGGACATGGAGCAGCAAACTTCTCAATGTTAAATGGAAGTGATTGTGAAAATGGGATAAGGGAAGGTGTTCCATTGAATCCTATCGATGTAATGGTCGAGCCAGACAGGGGAGCCCTCGGAACCAATTGTTTAGACAAGGCGCTACGAGTAGCTCCTGTATCAACCAGAAACCAACCAGTAGAACCCAAAACATGTGCTGTAATATAGGGACCCCTCTTAACTTCAACCAATTCCTTACCCCATCCTAGGCAATCCTATGCATAAGTTGAATTTTGAAATTCAAGTGGCACACTATCAGATATTTGATACTAGTTCCGCCTATCAAAGGTATTGTACCCATTCTGTCTTCGTTCATTAGAATCAAACCTAGCACGATCAATCGTACTTCCTCTAGGGCCTGAATATCCAAATCGATTTCTCACTTGTCCGCGACGGGTTGATTTTGCTGCGCATGAAACACCGGACAATCGGAAAGCCAATGTCCAAATTGTTTGCAATACGCACACTGGTCAACCGACAAATTGGGACGAGTCAAACACGGACCATAGGATCTGCGTCTACCTCTCTCATTGCCTCTAGAAGGCAGGGGATATGCTTGAGCCATCATAACCTTTGTTTTCAAATCTATGGTCTTTTTATCTTCATTACCTTTCGCTTCTAATTCCTGGCGCTCATAATACTGAGCCATAGGTAAGAGAGAAACCGGAGTAGAGGTAGTCCATGAACTTTCACTTGCCTTTAGGCGTCTAGCTATTTCTGGTAAAAGATTTGTTACATATTTATCGACAAACAGATGCCTACCCGTGTCATCTGTTAATGATTGGCCACTAAAATTGTGAAAAGCTTCCTTAAAACGTGTGAAGAAATCTGAAACTGATTCATCTACTTTTTGCTTACAAGATGCCAACATTGTCCAATCAATCTTTTTAGGGGGCATTATCATTTTTAATTTAGTCACAATAGCTATTGGAAGTTCTAAAATCAATTGGCATGGTTTCTGTGCAGGTTCCCTATCCTTATTTACTAATTCTATATCCTTCCAAATTGCTCATAGATTTACGCGATCATCAATTTTACGAATAGTTCTCCACATATCAGGGGGTAATATTAGTCCCAAAAAAAAATCAATATCAGACAGTGTCATTGTACAAGAACTAATGGCACCTTCTACTTCTTCATAAAAACCTGTGGATTTTTCCGCAGATCAGGCAATGTATTTTTAAGGGCATTTACATCTGCTCTATTCCAAGGAGTATAAACCCAATTATTAATAAAATAACCCTTTGTATCGACAGAATTCTTATCATCATCTGTTCCTTCGCCTTTAGGAGGAATATACAAAGGTGCGGCTTCCCGCATAGGTTTCGCATGAACTATCATAGTCTTATCTAGTCCGAAGATAGAGGCTTCTACCCCATTGGTCTTGGACAAGCGTGCAGCTAAGTCCGCTGCCTTTTTGTCCAACCGCAGTCGAGCTGCCTCATCACCTACTTTAACCAAGCGCCTAATGAAATCAGCTACCTGTGGAAAGAGAAAAAGACCATCACGCATGCTCTTATAATCAACTGTTACATCAGTAGGTTCCAAAATTAGCCGAATACGTCCTAAACCGTTCAATGACTTCTCCAGCAAAGGCTTCTGTAAAAATATAACTGCTCCTTTTCTGACTAGGTCTTCATACCCTCTAAAATATCAGGGACAGAGGCAGCATTAAGGTTAATTTCACACGCGAAAAATCGGAGCTCAACAGAACGCGCATTAGAAATCATGGAACGAGTGTCTTGTGCTTTATCCCGTTCTTCAGAAGATTTCTCTCCAGGTGCGTCAGGAGCCGAAGGAAGGACATATGGCGGTGGAGAATGATCTAATAACGAAAAATCATCAATTTTATTATTAAGGACAGGATAAAGTGGCTGTCTAACAGCGTACTGACCATTAATCTGCAAATTACGCTCTATTTCCTACCTTTCCCTTTGTTCCTTTGTTTCCTTATCTTGTAGCAGTAAAGCTTTGACATGAGCAGCCTTCCGTTGTTCCTTCTCAGTTAAGGCCTGCTCACGCTTCATTCGCTCGCGTACCCCTTTCTCCCACATTCGTACATAATCAAACATATCTTGTCTAGACGTTCGCTGAAACATACACTGCTCCACATACTGAATCTTTCGCAAATCAAATGACCATGCATAGGCCATCGTAACCCAGGATCCTTTTTAGTGCATTTATTCCATAATGTACTATACATTATGGGAGAAACACCATACTTAATATACATCTCCCTATTAGATGTCCCCTCTGGGGGAGCCGGCTGTGCTTCATCTAATCTTAAACTGGTACCACTACAAAAGCAACACATCCTTCGAAGTGCGCTGAAAACAGGCATGCCATAAATACTGCAAAATATGCAATATTATAAGTAAAGTAGCGCTTGAAGTATCTATGTACGTTGCGCTGTTCAAACAAATATAAAAGCAGAGAAAAATCCCCTCATTACCTGCCGATATGAATTGCAACTCATATATACATACTTAGACAAGACCAAAATCAAACGTTATGTTAGAAATGGGATTTCTGGTTGGCTAAGGCTTGCGCCACTCTAGTCAGGGCAAGGGAGTCACGCGCAAAGATAACCCCTGCTCACCCCCTTGGTAGCTTGGCACAAGCAGACAGGATTATCCCGGAGGCAATGTGTAAAGCATTTGTGCAACACACACACAGCAGCAACACACTAGGTACACCTCAAAAAGGGACTCCACACAAGGTTATATATAATAGTAGCCTTTTGTATTATACCAAACACATTAGATAATAAACTCACACTTTACAATGTGCCATAGGCACGGGCAGAATTTACAGGGGATTATGTACATGGGACAGGGCCACGTGGGCCACTGCCAGGAATAAGCACTTGGTAGAACTAGCACTTTGTAGAACATAGAATACTTGTAGGAATAATTATAGCACCAAATAACAAATATAGCACACAACCAGTAGCCACTGGTAAAAGGTAAGTACTAAGCATGGGCGAATTTTGCAAATCTGGCGTTCGTGAATTTTGCAAATTTGCGAACTCGCAATCCGCAAAATCCGCGAATTCTCGCGAATTTGCGGATTTTTTTTTGTGTTCGCAAGGGTTTCTGCCAGTTCGCGAGGGTTTGGTACCAGTTCGCAATTGCGAACTTACTTGTCGGCTCGCAACGGTCGCGACTATGTTGTTTCTAGGTCTGGTTCATCATCACAGGTTCCCAGCACCCTCTGTTTCACCCATGCCACCCTCTGTTACATCAATGCCACCCTCTGGTTCATCCTCACTGTAGATTATGGGGGGAAAGCAAGCACACCTGCCCTGCTTCAACTGACATGAATTAATTTGGGGTTAGTTTATTAATGTGTCACTGTTTTAAAATTCCAGGTCTGGCACCTGCTTCCTTATCAGTAATTTGCTTTCTGTTGCAGTGCAATTTTTTTTTTCCAGGACCTTTGTGGCCTACTTGTCATACAATTGTTGCAACTAGCAACTGAACACTGGAGGGGCCCCAGTCAGGAAGCACTACAGGGAATGGTTACTAATGATGAGTTTGAACTCTTGCACCTGCTGAGTGCTTTCAGTTTTGCAAATCTCGTTTTTCTGCAATTTCGCGGGATTTGCGGGGCGCGAACACGAGCGAGATCGGATTCGGAAGCCGCGAATTCTTGCGAATATGCAATTTGTTTTTTTGCGGCGTGTTAGTTTGTAAGGTTTTGTGCGTTTTCGCGAGCGGCTTGTAGCGCAAGGCGCGAAGTTACCCTCGCGGTCGTTCAAGGGCGCGGCCATCTTGTTTGCATGACGTATTTCCGTTTCCGGGCGCGAAGTGTAATCTCGCAAAGTGTGCGGCTCGCCAGTACAATTTCGCGAGTGTTCGCGTGGAAAATCTCGAGCAAACTTACCTGCGCGGTCGTGAACGGGCGCGGCCATCTTGTTTCTCATTCATTGCTATGGTTCTGGGCATGCTTTTTGTATCCTCTCTAAATCTCTGCCATCCTTTGCTTGTTTGAAGTTTTTTTTTATCTATTTTACTTACTATCTATCCCTCTATTTTTCTAGCCCTATATTTTTGTGTTTACTGCTACTTTTGGTTAATTTTAAACTACTTTTTTAAACTCTTTTCTTTTCTTCTCTTCCCTATTCTATTTTCTTTATTCATTTCCGCCCAGACCATGGTGAAGGGAGCCGGGAAGCATCCCGAGAAGGGTCCCGCACCCCGTGCCCGGCTCCCGTGCGGGCGTTTGAGGGGGGAGCAGGTCGTACCCCGGGAGATCTTTAGCCCGGAGGAGGTGGCTGCACTCATTTTTTATGTTCAGCGCCGCCTCCCCAGGACCATCATGGCAGGTGGCAGGATCGGTGTCGGGTACAGGATCCGGGAGCGCCGGAAGCGGTGGGAGAAGGTGTGCCGGGCCATGTACCACCACTCTCGGGTCCGGCACACCTACAACCAGGCCACCCACCGCTGGACGGATGTCCTGGACCGTGAACGAGATCTGCACGGCCTGCTTGGCCTTGAGATCCCCGGGCTTGGTGAGTAGGAGTAGCTATTTCTTTACTACTCTGTTTTCTCCTGCTGTGTGTTATTATATTGCAAATTTTTGTTTTTTACCAAGAGCAATAATGCTGCTCATTACATTGTAGGTAAATTATATTTCAAAATCTTCTGTGCATTTCAGGTGCACTGCTCTCCTTCTCAGTAGTGTTGCTACTATGCTTATTTGTTTTCAATTTTGTGTTCATTTCATTGGCCTGTGAAATTATGTATGAGTGTAGTTTAAACAACTGCGTAATGCTAAACACTAAGGTTCAGATTTTTAATTACCGGCGCATCCCTGCAAAGTAGCGGGGATACGCCAGTAATTGTGCGCCACGCCACCATCACCCATGGTGCGCCGAATTTACAATGCGGCGCACCATGGGCCCAAAACGTCACCAAAGCATCACGCATCTGTGCCATAAAGGCGGCGCATTGCTGGAGTTGCGTCGCAACGATGGCGCAGCTCCATCAATGCTCTGGGGTGCCCTATCTCCCCAATACTGCGTCAAGCCGTACGTCTGCTTCAAGCAGGCGCAGGGTTTGAGTCACGCATCATTGTAGTTAAAGTGCGTGATTGAAATCTTGTAGATTTCCCTCAGCCACTTTTAGGATGCGTTCCTGCGCAGGAACGCCCTCCCTTGCGCCGTACCGCCCCCTGATGGTGCAGGGCTTTACAACGTGATGCATCTCCCATATGCGTCACGTTGTTAATATACGCCGCACCATTGCGCCTCTTTTGTGCTGCCGCTGCATCACAAAAGTCACGCAACAATGGAGCCTACAGACTCAAGTCCAGTCCTTCCTTTGTACACATGGCGATAAGAAGAAATAGTGGTGGTGGATTGATAGTTTGAGTATTTTAATGACTGGTTAATGTAGTAGGAAACTTTAGTGTTGTCGCTGATCTGCAATCACGATGGACTTTGTCTGTCACTTCGCCTGCTGCGGACTGCTGCCTGCCAATCCTAGGCAAACCTTTTTAGTACTTTATTTACTGAGTTACATAAGAAGTTTCCAATTCGACGGTCCGCAAATCAAGCAATACTATTAACGTAGTAGACCACATGAGATTGGTCAATAATATATCCTGTGGAATAGTTGTCTATTTGCTATTTCGCCAAAATATTTTGTTAGTTCTTTTGAAATGTTTGATTTGGTTGACAAATATCATCCATGTTTTCTGTTTTTCTTTCTTTCATGTTGTACATCAGCTCCCCCCAGGGGCAAGAGGAGGACACAGGAGAAGGAGGAGGGTGCTGTTCAGGATGCAGGCCAGGATCGGGCAGGCGAGGGCTCCTTTGCTGGCCCCAGTAAGTTTTAATTTTAATATAGAGTACTTATTTTTTTATTGCGTTCCTCATTCGATTTTTTCTAAATCGTCTTTGATCTTCTTGTAGACTGGATCTTAATTCTTATCCTGCCTCGACTATGACTCTGTGTGGTATTACTAGATTATTCTTATTAGTCTGTCTGTGTAGCTAACTAAGATTGCACATTTGGCAATTCCATTAGACTCCCATTCTAGTCAGCAATAGCTCTATGCACTGAGTGCAGTCCTCTGGGATTGTCCATAATGTCTTTTCAAGTCTTCTAAAGGTTTATGATTTGACAATTGCCAACAATAAAAAGGTGAATGACCACCAAGAAAGAATAAGATACTACTTTACTTTTGGTTTGGATAGGAGGACAATCCATTCTACTACTGTTGCAGGGACAAATCTGCACAAACAGAACTATGGACACTAAATCATGCATTGCTTAGCTTATCAATTATAATAGGTGCTGTTAGACTTTCCACATACCTCAGTGATAACAGACTTTGTAGTTGAACCCCCAATCTCCTTACTGACTAGATAGTGTGGCAGAGTCATTTAGCTCCCAAAGTCACCGATGATTGATCCCCAATGATGTCAGAGGCACGGACTCATGCTTGCAAAAATTCCAAAACCTTTAGCTCATCCACTCTAGTCTGGAGGACCAAAAACCACAGAGTCTATTTAAGTTTAAAAGCTTTATTAAAAGTAAACACATTTATTAAAATCAAGTTTGTCATAAAAGGAAACGTTTAACTGAAAATGGAAAAGTGCTTAGTGCTGACGATTAATTGGACACATTTCTTGTGGTCGAGCCGAGCTCTCACCTGGTTTGAACTTGATCCTGCTTGTGTTCTTAGAAGTCAAGCTTCTGTCTGTTAAGAGAAAAAGTGGTGCGTGTTAAAAATAAAAAGCAAGCATTCATCAGTTGTGCCAAAAAGTGCAGCAAGACAACAGCCTTCCCTGGAAAAAGGGACATTTTTACTTTAGAGTAGACAGTCACAAATTATTAAATTGTATTCTGTTTTTTTCACATTTCTTTCTTCCTCCTAGACCAAATATTATATAGTAGTGAGGGGAGTATTCTAACATTATTAAATGTACTTTGTAGGTCGAACATCTGGAGGCGGGGCCAGCGCGGAGGTGGTGGTGGCATTGGACGAGGACAACTCTGGGGAGGAGGCGGTGGAAGTGCCGGACAATTCTGTGAGGGATAACACGGTGGTGGCGGGCAGAGGTAAGCTATATATTCCTTACTTATTGAGATTGAAGACTGCAGAGTGGGCTTTCTGCACGGGTGTATTATAAATCAACCAGGTAGTAGCCTCCTCTAAATGTACTTCGACTTAGCTGTGAAGTTTTTGGCGAGAAGAATCCCAATCAGATCTGAGATTAACTTGATGGATGGGATGAACGAAAAGCGAAAGAAGGGTGTAAGTAAGTGTGGAAGGACGAGAAATGTAATGATGACTGGCAAAGAAGAATGATATGTGTTTGCTTGGTCCCCGAGGTGGCTGGGAAGGAAAGAATATGGTATGGTGCATGGCTGGGTGAATGATGAAGCAAGGATGGGTGGAAGGAGAACAGCCTGGGTGGGTGAAACAGAAACTGTATGTGTGCATATACTTTGAATGGATGGATGCCTGGATCATGGTACTATCTGACTCTTAGATAGCATATGTGTATCTAGAGAGAGTAGACGGTCACTGGATGAACTAAGTGTTACTTTAAAGAGCATGTAACACCGCACCCGCACGTCCATTCCAGTGTAGGAAAGGCAAGGAAAAGAAGTTGTAATTTTGTCCAAATACTACCATGAATAGTAGCAGTAGTTTGTATTGCAACTGCAAGCACAGCATATATCCGGTTATTACGGTGGACACTCCCTACCTCTCTTAATAACTTTAGTTTAGTAGTAGTACGTCATTCATGTGTGGGTGTATCACTGTTCACTCAATAATAAGCAAAGCACCTAAAGTCATCCCATATGTCATCAAATATATCCCATGTGAAGTGATAGATAATCAGATTATTTAGCTTCTTCATTTTCCTTTTCTAATACTCATTTGCACTATAGGGTGAAAGCTACATTAATTAAGCAGTAGCCCTTTTAACAGAGTATTCTCAGCGCCACCCATAATAGAAAAGTAAGAGCTTCACCACCTGCATGTACTGGACCGGTACAGTAACGCAAGTCTGTCTCACTCATCATGGTGTGCGTCTGTTTTTCTCAAGTGCAAGTTCACTGTGCTGGCATTATGCCGGCTTGCATAAGATAACGTACCAATTTTCCTAAACAAGAGAGAAGAAGAAGAATAAGACTGGTGTACTGTCATAGTCGACTGTAATGGAAGTCCATAGTGCTCATAGAATTTGTTCCTTAAACTCCCACTAATGTTAGAGCAAGGATGAAGAAGTCGGAGGTTACATAGATACTGTCCTCAATAGTTATGTACTGTGCTTTCAATTTGCTACTTGTACTGTGACACAACTTTCTGCTCAACCAGTTTGTGTTAATCTTAAGGAGCATTGATTACAGACTATGTCTTTCTTTCTTCATATAGTTGCTCCTTCCAAATCACACAGACCATCAAGGAGGAGGGAGCTGGCTCGAATGGCCCGGCAACGGAGGCTGGATGCCACTGTCGCTGAATATCAGCGGCTGGTGGCCCTGGAGGAGGAGGAGACGCAGTCTGGTACTACAACAACATCCACTGGGACAGCTGCATCCTCCTCTGTGCCCCTGCGGGCTGCCAGCCAGCGCAGTGCTCCAGCGGTACGGAGCCGGGCTACCAAAGCCAAACGCCACCGCCGAGCAGCAAAGACAGCAGCTGCCCCCCACAGGATTTGCAAGTCACGCCGGCGCCGCTTATGCCTCAGTGTGTCCTACCTGGAGCAGGAGGTCCTAAGCTATAAGAACTTGGTGGAGGGCCTCTGCTTCGACCATGCCACCCTCCGCAAGGAGCATGATGCCCTGGCCGCTAAAGTCAACAGCACCCTGCGTAGTGTCCCTTGCCCCTTTTTTAGAGACTTTTGGGGGGTGGGAATTGGGAGTTGGGTTTTTTGGGGACTTTTGAAGGACAATCGTTGGGGTTAGGGAGGGTCTTGCGGGAGATTATTTTGTTAGGGCTATAAAAATATACTTTTTGAAACTTTATCTGACCATACCTGTTTTTTATTGCTTTTGAGTCTGGTGGGTGGGGGTTTAACAGTAAGTTTGTTTTCCTGAATAGTCCTAGGACTTTAGTAGTACTACCGTCAATCTCTCGTCTCTCCTAATACTCCATTATACTACCTCCAAACAAACGCTTATCTTACCTGTAATTTGTGTTTGAAAGTAGGGCTAGGCCCAGGGCTGGCTCCACGGGAAATGGCGATTACGGTTGGCAATCCAGGGCGGATGAAATTTCCTCCTCATTTCGGTGGTACTAGTGGTGTGACACAGTGGCAGTTGCATGGCTATGGAAAAAAAGAAAATGAAACCTGGTTTGTCCTTATTGTAGCATTACAACGGTACGATGGAGAATATAGCAGGTGACAGTACACTAGACTAGAACAGTGCCACAATGTAGCCTAACAAATGGTAAAGTATTGTTAGTATAACTTGTACTTGTGTAGGATTTCTTTGACATTGACTACTACTATAAGAAATAGTACTGAAGCTGAGTAAGTCTAGAATATATCCTCGGATTCATTCACCAGCCTGTTGCTATGACCTTATCCTCCCCAGCAAGTGTGTGGAATATTGATGTCATTTAGTCACACATCAAGCAAAATCACACAGCCCGGGGGAAGAGGGTTAGGGTTTGTAAAATGGATGGGAATGGGGGTTTCTTTTTGGGTAGGTTTTGTTGAGAGAAAAAAAAAGCACAGCATGGACAAACAATAATTGAACATAAAGAAATTTTTGGGTACAAAGCTAACCATAAATCTTTTACGTGATATAAAGTAAGTGCATGCACTACTGAATGCATTGTTACAGAAAAGTAAGTAGTACTTTCGACAACCGTGAATGCCAGAATGCGACAGTACAGGGCTACATTAAATTAGGTAAAAAAATAGCCGTAGTAAAACCTATACAATGGTTGTAGGGATCAATTTAGAAGCAGGGAGAGATCCAAGAAATGCAGTCACACACACTAATTGAATAAAAGAATGGATACTGTATCTGTATTGTTGTAGTTGTCCTGTTGAATTTGGTAAGTAAGTTGCATGCAGCAAACAATTCCTCTTATTAGCGGCACTCCTCCATTTCAGCTGACGCTTCGTCCATCAATGTTGGTGACCAGAAGACACCCTGTACACTGCCTGCCTGGCGGATGCTGAATTGCGGCTCGCAATTGTCAAGCCTGACTCCATCCTTTTTTCCCCATTGCAGACTAAAACCCGGCCTGTAATTATTGAACAAAAAACAGCACTGATAAATAAATATAAGGTATGTACGCTGTGTAGTGCAAAAAGTCACACTTTGATTTTCCTAATAGACAGTACAACATTTTTGAAAGTGCGTACTCTGTCTGAGTCACCTTTTCAAGGATAAATAAGTATAGGCGAATTAATTTAGCGGATCTTTCCCCTCAAGCTAGGTGTACTGTAAACTGTGTTTTAGAACAAAATTAGACCTTCCCAGCAGTGCATCCACCCAGACCCTTACTAAAGCCAGTTGCAAAAATGTAGAAGACCCCCAATCAGATCTCAAAAAATGAGGTCTAGAAGAAAACTGGTGACAAAACGTACTTCGAAAGTAAAAGTAGGCCCAAATACCCCCTTACCCACCGTGGATTGTATTCAAACCACTTGCAAACAAGCAAAAGTATCCATAGCCAGCATCGCTCCAAGACTCGAAACCCCCCCCACCCAAACACATGCAATAGAAATACTGCTAACCCTAACGAGCCATAAGTTAAGAATAGTGGCAGAGGCTTTCTTTAACTATGCCAAATCCCCCCTTTCCCACCATGGATTTTCTTCAAATGACTTGCAACCAAAATTACACATTCTCACGAGTGCTCTAAGACCCCAGAACTCAGTTGCAAAAATCTAGAACACCCCAAAACACATGCAATCCAGCTGTTAGGACTAACCCTAACGAACCCTAAGTTACAAAATGTGCCAAAAGGCTTTTCCTTATGGATTTTGTCCCAACCACTTCTATCCGGTATTAGACCTTCCCAGGAATGCCCCAAGACCCGCCAACCCACCCGCCAAAAAGCACAACACCCCCAAACAGCCCAAAAGCAAAATCTCATACTTACAATATTTCTCGGCCTTCGGTCCAAATGCGCTGTGTAGCTAGGCCATAACTCCGGTTTACCACCACGGATTTCATGAAAAGCAAATGCAATCAAGATTAGACTGTCCCAGCAGTGCTCCCAGACCCCGAAACTCACCCACAAACAGCCAGAACCCCCCCAAAGAGCTCCTCAAAGGCAAGCAAGTCAGCAAAAACACAAAACAAATTCTGCCTCCGATTTGGTCCAAACCACTTTTATCTGGTATTAGAGCTTCCCAGCAATGGCCCTAGAGCTGTCAACCCAGGAGAAAACGTGTAGAAGACCCCCAAACAGCCAAAGAGCAAAAGTACAAAAATGTGGACTTAGTCATTTTTCTGCCAATTTCCCAAATCACTCCGCACGCGCTCTGCAGCTAGGCCCTAACTCCCCTCTGCCACCATGGATTTGCTTCAAACCTCTTGCAAAGTAAAGTATTCATAGCCAGCAGTGCTCCCAGACCCCGAAACCCACCCACAAACACCAGGAAGCCCCCCAAACAGGCCCCCGAAAACGCTACATTGAGCAAAATGTCAGAAATAGCAACAACAAAAAAATCAGCGTGGATTTTGTCCCAACCACTTCTATCCGGCATTAGACCTTCCCAGGAAGGCCCCAAGACCTGGTGTATGACAGTTCCGCTCTCCATGCCCTACGAAATGCTACTAGCCCGGCCTGTGATCACCTGGATCTGCCTACTCCTTCAGATTTTATTTGTAAAAACTGTAGCTGGACTCCCTCAATTCGCGTCAGCCGACGCCCATTTCCCGTTCAGGAGTGGAGAATGTTCCTACTAAACTGTAGGTCTTTTAATAAACACCAAATCGAATTACGTTTATTGATTGAGGAGCTTAATCCCCACGCCCTTTTCCTAACAGAAACCTGGCTTCAGGCAGACAACGATCCGGCCATTGTTGGAGCCATCCCTCCAGGATTCACTCTTAAGAGATTGGACCGCCAAATTGGGAGAGGCGGTGGATTGGCTATTGTCTATCGGGACAATTACAAGTGCCGTACCACCCCTTTCATGTCATCGACCTGCGAAAGCCTTCAATTTTCGCTAGAACTCTCCCCCACTACCACCTTCTCTGGCATTCTCATCTATCGCCCTCCCGGCGCCCTCACTGATTTTATTACTAAGATCACCGAGTTGGCTGCCAGTGTCATCTTATCTTCACCTAATCTTACCCTGCTGGGGGACCTCAACCTGCACTTTGATGATCCTCTCGACAATGCCGCTAACTCGCTCCGTGCCAATCTTCAAGCATTGGACCTCTATCAAAAGGGTTTCCATGTCACGCACAATAGAGGCCATCTTCTCGACACGGTCTTTAGTAACATCAACGACATCACAGTGGAGCCCCCTATCCCTTTACCTTGGACGGACCATTTTGTGATACCTTTCATCTGGCGCACTAACACCCTCCCCTCTGCCTACTGTCTTACCAAACACCAAGCTAGGAAATGGTCTTCTCTCTCCCTCCCTGCATGGGAAGCCGCTTTGGCCAGAGACCCTCCGGGGAAGGTGACGCATGCCAACATAGCAGCCAACAATTTTGACGGCTGGATCACCTCTACACTTGATCTGGTCCTTCCTGCTCAAAATAATAATCTCACAAAAAAACCAAAACCAGCCCCATGGTATACTCCCGCACTTAGGAGTATGAAATTAGCCTGCCGTAAGCTGGAGAGAGCCTGGAGACAGGACTATTCCCAAACTAAGAAGGATGAATATAGAGCCAATATTAGGCTATACAAACAGGAGCTAAAAGTAGCTCAAACCTCCTTCTACGACAGCAGAATTCAAGCAGCAGCCAATGCCCCTAGGGAAATTTTCAAAATAATGAAATCTCTTGTCTCCCCTCCAGTTGAATGCCCCGATATTGAGGGCGCTCAAAACCGCTGCAATGATCTGGCTAACTTCTTTTCTCAAAAGATTCTTACAATCTACTCCTCATTTGAGGACTCTAATAACGAGCTGGAACCCTCCACTCCCCCAACCTTCGATGCCTTGGCTTCTTGTAGGCTAGACACTATTCCTCCCTTGGACGCCCCAGCACTGGATAAACTGACTGTTAAAGTCACCTCTGGCTCTCCCAATGATCCAGCACCCCCAAACACCCTCAAACTGGCGATGGATATGATCCGCCCTATTATATTGGATGTCCTTAACACCTCCATCTCCTCCAACTCCGTTCCCCCGACATGGAAGTGCGCAATGGTTAGAGCGCTGCTAAAAAAGCCCAATCTCGACCAAAGTAATTTAGCAAACTACCGTCCCATCTCCTTGCTCCCCTGGTTGAGCAAACTGCTTGAGAGGCACGTAAACAACATCCTAACAAACTATCTGGAGTCAAACAGTCTCCTGCGTGCCTCTCAGACAGGGTTCCGCCCGCGACATGGGACGGAAACTGCGCTTCTAGCGGTTACGGAAGAAGCAAGAGCTGTGCTGGACCGGGGTGGGAAGGTCGCCATTATTTTATTGGACCTGAGTGCCGCGTTCGACACGGTGAACCATGTCACGTTGTTGCAACGACTAACGGACATGGGCGTGTCGGGCGCGGCCCTGGAATGGCTGACGTCTTTCTTGACCGACCGGTTCTTCCAGGTCTTTGAGGGTGAGGCAGTATCATCTAAACATTCTCTCAGGTGTGGGGTTCCTCAGGGCTCCTCCCTGAGCCCCACCCTGTTTAATGTTTACATGGAGCCTCTAGACAGGATAGTCCAACCCTTCGGTGTGCGTATTGTCACCTACGCGGACGATACCCAACTGGTGGTCTCTTTAGACCACGCGGAGGGTTCGTCCCACACCTTAGGTCCCTGTCTAGAGGCGGTCGCCAGATGGATGCATTCCTCCTGTTTAAAACTCAATGGAGAGAAAACAGATGTCATTTTGTTGGGGAATTCTCCCCCCTCTGTTTTTACATCCATCTGGCCACCATGTCTGGGTGAGCCCCCGACTCCCAAGCCCCAGATAAAGAGCCTGGGGATCTGGCTCGACCCAGCCTTGAATTTCTCAGTACAAGCCACTAAGATTGCAGCCACCTGTTTTGGGTTGATGAGGATGCTGCGGAAGGTGCTCCCTCTGCTCCCTTTTCAGGCCAGGAGGATTCTTGTCCAGGCCCTGATATTGTCGCGCCTGGACTATGGGAACTCTCTTTTTTTGGGAGCCCCCTCCTTTGTCATCCAAAAGCTCCAAGTCACCCAAAACAGTGCGGCCCGCCTCCTCTACAATCTTCCTCGCCGACAGTCAGCCAGGGATGCCTTAAGAGAACTCCATTGGCTCCCTATTGCGGCGAGAGTGCAATTCAAATCTATGTGTATTTTACACAAGGCCTTCCATCACACTGGTCCCGCAATCTTGCAGACTTTGGCCACCCCCTACGTGCCTGGGCGTTCTCTCCGTTCTGGCTCCCTTCAGCTGGCCACCTCCGTCAGAGTCAAGAAGGCTCGATGGGGTGGTCGCTCCTTTTCACATAACGCGGCCAGGCTTTGGAACGCCCTCCCCCCTTCTCTTCGGGAAATCACTAACCATCTTGCTTTTAGGAAAATCCTCAAAACACACCTGTATGCAAAAGCACACTGATCTGCCCTGCGCATGCGATAATAAAGAGTAAGTCATGAGCGCTACGAGGCCTCCGGGTAGATAGCGCTATACAAGTGTAATTTAATAATAATAATAATAATAATAATAAGACCCGCCAACCCACCCGCCAAAAAGGACAACACCCCCAAACAGCCCAAAAGCAAAATCTCATAATTACAATATTTTTGGCCTTCGGTCCAAACGCGCTGTGTAGCTAGGCCATAACTCCGGTTTACCACCACGGATTTCCTGAAAAGCAAATGCAATCAAGATTAGAGTGTCCCAGCAGTGCTTCAAGACCCCGAAACTCACCCACAAACAGCCGGAACCCCCCCCAAAGAGCTCCTCAAAGGCAAGCAAGTCAGCAAAAACACAAAAAAATTCCGCCTCTGATTTGGTCCAAACCACTTTTATCCGGTATTAGAGCTTCCCAGCAATGGCCCTAGAGCCGTCAACCCAGGAGAAAACGTGTAGAAGACCCCCAAACAGCCAAAGAGCAAAAGTACAAAAATGTGGACTTAGTCATTTTTCTGCCTATTTCCCAAATCACTCCGCACGCGCTCTGCAGCTAGGCCCTAACTCCCCTCTGCCACCATGGATTTGCTTCAAACCTCTTGCAAAGTAAAGTATCCATAGCCAGCAGTGCTCCCAGACCCCGAAACCCACCCACAAACACCAGGAAGCCCCCCAAACAGGCCCCCAAAAATGATACATTGAGCAAAATGTCAGAAATCGCAACAAAAAAAAATCAGCGTGGATTTTGTCCCAACCACTTCTATCCGGCATTAGACCTTCCCAGGAATGCCCCAAGACCCGCCAACCCACCCGCCAAAAAGCACAACACCCCCAAACAGCCCAAAAGCAAAATCTCATAATTAGAATATTTTTGGCCTTCGGTCCAAACGCGCTGTGTAGCTAGGCCATAACTCCGGTTTACCACCACGGATTTCCTGAAAAGCAAATGCAATCAAGATTAGAGTGTCTCAGCAGTGCTCCAAGACCCCGAAACTCACCCACAAACAGCCGGAACCCCCCCAAAGAGCTCCTCAAAGACAAGCAAGTCAGCAAAAACACAAAAAAAATTCCGCCTCCGATTTGGTCCAAACCACTTTTATCCGGTATTGGAGCTTCCCAGCAATGGCCCCAGAGCCGTCAACTCACCCGCAAAGAAGTAGAACACCCCCACAAGTGCTGAGTCTTTCTTCATTGGGCGTAATCCAGCCCTCTGCTTTGATGGAAATAGGAGTCTGGAGGAGGAGGATAGAGGAGCATGTTCTTCTGAACTTGTGAACCTGAGGAATGCAGACTGCGGCACCTTCAAATCAATAAGCAAACAAGTGAAGACAGTTCTGCTGATGGGCTTGTTTTTGTGATTAGGTGATTAAAGTTTGAAATATATTAACTGTGCACAACAAAGAAAGACAGACACACAGGAATGAAAGTGAATAAGGACGAAAAAGAAAGTTATTGATTCATTGTCTCATTTTCAGGGCTCGGTGTTAAGGTCCAGGAATAAGAATAAGGCTTCGTCTTCATACTCTGCGAATTCAGGCAGGGTGAGCTCAGTGTCACCTGACAGAGTAGAAATTCCCTCATTTATGTTGCTGGCCACCTCCTCTTCATCCGGCACGCTTTCTCGTACTCTGAAATCTGGTGGTATGAGGTGCTGATTCATCTTGATCATTGTTAACCTCTCCACATTTTTGGGCGAGAGGCGGCTCCGTTTGGGAGTTACAATGCCACCAGCAGCACTGAAAACCCATTCAGAAGACACACTTGCGAGTGGGCAAGACAAGTAGTTTAAAGCCAGGTTGGTGAGCTGTGGCCACAATTCTTTTTTCCCATGCCAATACGCCAATGGGTCAGAATCAACATAGACCTCTGTTAAGTCATTCAGATAGTCCTTCACCATCAACTCAAGGTCCTCATCAAAGGTTCCTCCACTTTGCTTAGCTCTTGCTGTGCCTCTGACCTTTTGAGAACCAAACCCACGCAGAGCTAGCCAATCCTCTTCAGCCTCCAATGTTTCTGTTGTGTCTCGTGCAGATGATCCGGTTGCCGGTGTCTTTAACGGCTGAGAGGTCACTTGTGCCACAGCCACAGGTGCAGAAGTGGATTGTTTTGACTGGGGATGGCCTGCTGATGTACTGCCATTTCCTTCAATTTTCAGCCGTTCTGTTTCAAACCTCTTGGCTGACAAGGCTAGCCAACGTTTGTACTTTGGAACATGTTCATCATCAAAAGGAAAGAATGCTTGGCCTGCCAGCGCCTTTTTGTAGCGTGGATCCAGAATAGTAGCACAAATGTAATGCTGTTCTGAGTGGATCTTTTTAAGACGTTCATCACCTTGTAGGAGCTCTAATAATTTCTCAGCCAGAAGCAAAGAGTCTTGGTTTTTGTCATCTTTTTCAAACACAGAACACACCTCCTTCAGTTGGTCCTCCAGCATGTACAACAATGGGATAGCTTTTCCCAAATTAGAGTCCTCCTCGCTGACTGCACGCGTGAAGAACTCAAAAGGACGAAGCATGCGTGTCAGGCTTTGAACTATGTTCCATTGCGCCGCACCCATCCTCAGCTCCTCTGTACCCTCTGTAAGGAAATATTGATCGAGTTCCGTATACTGCTCATACAGACGCTCAAGCATGTAGAAGGTTGAGTTCCAACGTGTTACCACCTCCTGGATGAGTGCTTTCACTGGCATTTTACGTTGATATAGCAGGCTCCTCAGCTGCTTCCGGGCCTTAAAAGAATGGCTGAAATGGTTGCACATTTTTCGGCAGGTGTCCAATACACTGTACGCTGCACTGCCTTTATTACCCAAGAATTTTTGGACCACCAGGTTTATACAGTGCGCCAAACACGGCACTCTGAAATAGTAACCGTCCCTCATGGCCTTAACTATATTGGCGCCATTGTCCGTGGAAACATAACCAACCTGGCGTTTTAGTGGGGACAGCCAGTTAAGGACCTTTGTGTTAAAGACATCCAAAATGTTTTCTGCTGTGTGACGTTTCTCCAAACCAAACATGGCTAGTGTTGCATGTTTCCGAGCAGCTTTAAAAACAATGTCCGCGTCAACACCTGTGTTTAGCTTTGCTTTAGCCCCTGAAAAAGAGACCCAGTGTGCAGTGATGCACATGTAATCAGCGCCTGCGCCACTGGTCCACATGTCTGTTGTCAGATGTATAGTGTGAACAGCACTCTTCTGCAAAGCTGCCCCAATCACCTTCAGAACATCTTCATGTAGTGCTGGAACTGCAACTCGGGCAAAATAGAACCGGCTAGGAACCTTCCATTTAGGGCAGAGCGCTGCCACTAATTCTAGAAAACCAACCCCTTCTACAAAAGAAAAAGGGAGAAGGTCCAGAGCTAGCATTTTAGCCAGCTTAGTGTTATACAGACGCGTCAGTGGGTGGTTGCGTTCATATTGCGCTTCTGTAAACAACATCTTTTTAATGTTGCCCTGGACCAGGGATTTACGGGATGATGATGATATCTTCGACCCAGTTACGCTCACTGATGAACTTTTCCGCATTGATGTCTCACTCTCTCCCACACTCTTAGTGTGCCTCACATGGGGTGTGCTGCTGACAGGGGTACTGGGTGTAAGTGAAGTGTTTGAATCGTCTTCTTCCTCCTCGTCATCATCAGAAGAAAAATCAACGTTTTCATTACGTGCTATTCCGGCTTGCTTAAACGCCTCTAGGTGCGGAAACCATTGGACAGGGTGCGCTCTCTTAAGGTGACCTCTCTGGCCTCCGGTACCATAGTTAGAACCAAGCTTACCACGACCAACTCGAACCTTACAAAGGCTACAAATGGCTACGTTTTCCATTTTTGGGCAAACACTAAAGAAGTCCCAAACTGGAGACTTGAAATGTCTTTGGGGGCCGGAGGAGGCGGCGATACTGGTGGTGGTGGTCCTGCTGCTAATGCCAGATGAAGTGGAGGATGTGGATTGCCGAACTTCAGTACGTTTTGCACTTTCACCACCACGAATTGAGGTCGAGGATCAGGTGGGTACCTTCTTGCGAGGAAGAAATATGGAAGCGGTAGGTTTTGGTGTACTACTTAACTCCAAATCTAATGATTCCATTTCCATTGCCTCCTCGCCGACATCATCATCACGCTCAGCAGCTTCTTGGGATAGGGTCAAAATGTCTCTTTGCTGCATGCCCGGTGGGGCTGCAGTGACCTTTGTGATGACTGGCTCGTCGTCATCGTGAGAGGCTTCATCACCAGCAGTATCTGTCACTTCTTGTTGAGCCTCATCACACTCCATAGGTATGAGTTTTTCGACGACATTCCTTTTACGCTTAGGTACCTTTGTCAGATCATGGTGTGCCTCACTGTCAGACCACAGTTGTGGTTCCCAAGACAGATCACTTGCATCAGAACGAGGTGGGCTTGAAGAAGATGTAGACACCCCCCTTGATCTTTTCCTTGCTAGGGATGTGGAAGACAATGAATGATCATCAGGAGGAGTGGCTTCCAATGATACCTCAGCTTCATTGTCGATTTCCTGATGTGCCCCTACTTCGGGAGGAACAACTATTGTGGGCACTTGTGAACCTCCATGCACCTTTGCTTGCACATCTCCTTTTGCATCTCCACTTGCATCTCCACTTGCCTGCCAGCACATGGCCAGTGCCTGTAGCTGCACTCAAAATGGCCACCAGCCACATGGCCTGTCCCTCCCCATGAACACCCCCAAAAATCGAAAAACACTGCAAAATCAGCACAATCCCATTCCATCCATGGCCTCCATGATGTTTAAGTTCAAGACAGCCCACAGAAAGACTAGGCCCATGCTAGATTCAAATACCCCTGGTGAAAAGGCCACAAGTACAGGCCCAAAAAACGAAAATCACTGAAAAATCAGCACAATCCCATTCCATCCATGGCCTCCATGATGTTTAAATTCAAGACAACCCACAGAAAGACTAGGCCCATGCAAGACTCACTACCCCTGGGCATAAATAAAGGTTGAAAAGTAGGCAAAATGGTTGCAGGCCTAACAACAAAGACTGCATTCAAAATGGCCACTTGCCTGCCAGCACATGGCCAGTGCCTGTAGCTGCACTCAAAATGGCCACCAGCCACATGGCCTGTCCCTCCCCATGAACACCCCCAAAAATCAAAAAACACTGCAAAATCAGCACAATCCCATTCCATCCATGGCCTCCATGATGTTTAAGTTCAAGACAGCCCACAGAAAGACTAGGCCCATGCTAGACTCAAATACCCCTGGTGAAAAGGCCACAAGTACAGGCCCAAAAAACGAAAATCACTGAAAAATCAGCACAATCCCATTCCATCCATGGCCTCCATGATGTTTAAATTCAAGACAACCCACAGAAAGACTAGACCCATGCAAGACTCACTACCCCTGGGCATAAATAAAGGTTGAAAAGTAGGCAAAATGGTTGCAGGCCTAACAACAAAGCCTGAATTCAAAATGGCCACTTGCCTGCCAGCACATGGCCAGTGCCTGTAGCTGCACTCAAAATGGCCACCAGCCACATGGCCTGTCCCTCCCCATGAACACCCCCAAAAATCGAAAAACACTGCAAAATCAGCACAATCCCATTCCATCCATGGCCTCCATGATGTTTAAGTTCAAGTTTAAGTTTAAGTTCAAGTTTAAGTCCTTTTGGACCTATCTGCCGCCTTTGACACCGTGGACCATAACATCTTGTTGTCACGGGTCAGGGCGGCGGGGATTGGGGGGCTTGCACTCGCCTGGGTAGAGTCCTTCCTGCAGGACCGTAATCAAACAGTCCATCTCGGCACCTTCTCGGCTTCCCCTCTCACTGTCAACTGTGGTGTACCTCAGGGTTCTGCTCTTTCCCCTCTACTTTTTAACCTCTACATCTTCCCGCTGGTTTATGCTTTACAGAATATGGAGGTCACTGTATATAATTATGCAGATGATCTCCAACTCATTTTTGACCTTTCCTCCCCTTCAGGGGTTGGCAGTTTCCAGTCCATCATGCTTTTATCCGAGACTGGATGAACATCAACCAGTTAAAACTCAATCCGGATAAAACGGAACTTGTGGCGACGGGCGGTGCTGCCAATCCCTGGTCCTCTTCTTTTTGGCCCTCCTCACTTGGTCCCCCCCCCCTTCCTTCCCGTTCAGTTAAAACTCTTGGGATCACGCTTAACAACCAATTAACCCTCCATTCACATATTAATTCGGTGGTCTCTTCTTGTTTCTTCACACTTCGAGTTATTCGGAAAATTGCCAGATTCTTTTCCACCCCTGCCCTAAAGCTAATCCTGATGGCCATGGTCCTGTCAAAGATGGACTACGGTAATATCATTTATAATGGAGCCCCTGCATACGCTTTGCAGCGCCTACAGCTAGTACAAAACCAGGCTGCCCGCCTGGTTTTTGGCCTGTCTAAGTCCCATCATTCGACCCCTCTACTCAAGAGCTTACACTGGCTCCCGATAAAAGAGCGAGCTAAGTTCAAGCTAGGGTGCTTGACTTTTCAAGCAAGGGCGGGCACAGCCCCGGCCTTCATTAACTCGGCAATTTCTGCCTATGTTCCTTCTAGGCACCTTCGTTCCTCCAGCCTAGCTCTACTAACTACGCCCCGGTTTAAAAAGAAGCGGGCAGGGGGGCAGAAGTTCGCCGTACTTGCTCCCACCTTCTGGAATGACCTCCCCCTATCTTTAAGACTCTCTCCCTCTTATTTGGAGTTTCGGAGGTCACTAAAAACATTATTATTCCAGCAGGCTTTTTGCACCTAGCCCTCTAATTCTCATTAGCTCTTTTTATCTCATTCTGTTAGGGACCTCACCAGCGCCATGAAACTGACTCAGTGTACGTGCGCTTTATAAGTTCTTTTAAATTCAAATTCAAATTCAAGACAGCCCACAGAAAGACTAGGCCCATGCTAGACTCAAATACCCCTGGTGAAAAGGCCACAAGTACAGGCCCAAAAAACGAAAATCACTGAAAAATCAGCACAATCCCATTCCATCCATGGCCTCCATGATGTTTAAATTCAAGACAACCCACAGAAAGACTAGGCCCATGCAAGACTCACTACCCCTGGGCATAAATAAAGGTTGAAAAGTAGGCAAAATGGTTGCAGGCCTAACAACAAAGCCTGCATTCAAAATGGCCACTTGCCTGCCAGCACATGGCCAGTGCCTGTAGCTGCACTCAAAATGGCCACCAGCCACATGGCCTGTCCCTCCCCATGAACACCCCCAAAAATCGAAAAACACTGCAAAATCAGCACAATCCCATTCCATCCATGGCCTCCATGATGTTTAAGTTCAAGACAGCCCACAGAAAGACTAGGCCCATGCTAGACTCAAATACCCCTGGTGAAAAGGCCACAAGTACAGGCCCAAAAAACGAAAATCACTGAAAAATCAGCACAATCCCATTCCATCCATGGCCTCCATGATGTTTAAATTCAAGACAACCCACAGAAAGACTAGGCCCATGCAAGACTCACTACCCCTGGGCATAAATAAAGGTTGAAAAGTAGGCAAAATGGTTGCAGGCCTAACAACAAAGCCTGCATTCAAAATGGCCACTTGCCTGCCAGCACATGGCCAGTGCCTGTAGCTGCACTCAAAATGGCCACCAGCCACATGGCCTGTCCCTCCCCATGAACACCCCCAAAAATCGAAAAACACTGCAAAATCAGCACAATCCCATTCCATCCATGGCCTCCATGATGTTTAAGTTCAAGACAGCCCACAGAAAGACTAGGCCCATGCTAGACTCAAATACCCCTGGTGAAAAGGCCACAAGTAGTGTGGCTCACTGGTTAGAGGCGGCAGACCCGAGAGCAGAGGACGGCCCGGGACCAGGGTTCGATTCCCGGCGCGGCAGGTTTCTGGACCAGGGTCAGCGGACTCGATAATTCTCTCGTCTCGGTGCCCACTCTGATCAGCGATCACACTCGGCAACTCTGGGCATTAGCTTGCCTCATCTTCACTAACGGCCCCACCAGACCGCCGGGGATGCCTGGTCTCACCCTGGAGATACCCATTAAGGGACCATCTCTCAGGGAAGCCAGGAAGGGTTTCGCAGCGGTCGAAGCGCCTTGGGACCCTACGGGTAAGTAGTGCGCTATATAAATGCCAATACATTTACATTACATACAAGTACAGGCCCAAAAAACGAAAATCACTGAAAAATCAGCACAATCCCATTCCATCCATGGCCTCCATGATGTTTAAATTCAAGACAACCCACAGAAAGACTAGGCCCATGCAAGACTCACTACCCCTGGGCATAAATAAAGGTTGAAAAGTAGGCAAAATGGTTGCAGGCCTAACAACAAAGCCTGCATTCAAAATGGCCACTTGCCTGCCAGCACATGGCCAGTGCCTGTAGCTGCACTCAAAATGGCCACCAGCCACATGGCCTGTCCCTCCCCATGAACACCCCCAAAAATTGAAAAACACTGCAAAATCAGCACAATCCCATTCCATCCATGGCCTCCATGATGTTTAAGTTCAAGACAGCCCACTGAAAGACTAGGCCCATGCTAGACTCAAATACCCCTGGTGAAAAGGCCACAAGTACAGGCCCAAAAAACGAAAATCACTGAAACATCAGCACAATCCCATTCCATCCATGGCCTCCATGATGTTTAAATTCAAGACAACCCACAGAAAGACTAGGCCCATGCAAGACTCACTACCCCTGGGCATAAATAAAGGTTGAAAAGTAGGCAAAATGGTTGCAGGCCTAACAACAAAGCCTGCATTCAAAATGGCCACTTGCCTGCCAGCACATGGCCAGTGCCTGTAGCTGCACTCAAAATGGCCACCAGCCACATGGCCTGTCCCTCCCCATGAACACCCCCAAAAATCGAAAAACACTGCAAAATCAGCACAATCCCATTCCATCCATGGCCTCCATGATGTTTAAGTTCAAGACAGCCCACAGAAAGACTAGGCCCATGCTAGACTCAAATACCCCTGGTGAAAAGGCCACAAGTACAGGCCCAAAAAACGAAAATCACTGAAAAATCAGCACAATCCCATTCCATCCATGGCCTCCATGATGTTTAAATTCAAGACAACCCACAGAAAGACTAGGCCCATGCAAGACTCACTACCCCTGGGCATAAATAAAGGTTGAAAAGTAGGCAAAATGGTTGCAGGCCTAACAACAAAGCCTGCATTCAAAATGGCCACTTGCCTGCCAGCACATGGCCAGTGCCTGTAGCTGCACTCAAAATGGCCACCAGCCACATGGCCTGTCCCTCCCCATGAACACCCCCAAAAATCAAAAAACACTGCAAAATCAGCACAATCCCATTCCATCCATGCCATCCATGATGTTTAAGTTCAAACTAGCCCACAGAAAGACTAGGCCCATGCTAGACTCAAATACCCCTGGTGAAAAGGCCACAAGTACAGCCCCAAAAAACGAAAATGACTGAAAAATCAGCACAATCCCAATCCATCCATGCCCTCCATGATGTTTAAATTCAAGACAACCTACAGAAAGACTAGGCCCATGCTAGACTCAAATACCCCTGGTGAAAAGGCCACAAGTACAGCCCCAAAAAACGAAAATCACTGAAAAATCAGCACAATCCCAATCCATCCATGGCCTCCATGATGTTTAAGTTCAAGACAACCCACAGAAAGACTCAGTCCACCCACCACTGAGTACCCCTGGGCAAAAGGCCCCAAAACAGCCCAAAAATCGAAAATTCCAAAATTTTAGTTGCAGCAACTGTAATGCCCCAAACAAACTTACTTGTAAAATTTCTAATCCAACAGTGATCCAAAGAAAGTCAAAAAGGCCTCAAATCCAAATATCCAGCAGCATCCACAAAAAGTAATCCTTCCAGCTCCAGATCCAAATGAAAAGTGACCAGGAGATGGACAAAGCACTGGGAGGAGCCTGCTGAACAGGAACAGGAAGTTGAAGACTGTGGGGCACTTCCTTCCTCCCACCCCCCTCCCCCCCTCCCCAAAATGGACTCCTCGCTAAAAAAGTGCAGGCAAATGTCAACCTAAGGAGTTATTTAGATAAAAATCATCATTTCTAGAAGGTTTATGCTGCTTGCTGGTGGATTTCTTGTGCAGAATTGCAAATTTTATATTTTCGCTCGCCGCATCTCAAATCTCGCAATTGCGAAGTACCGCGAGACGTGATCCTGCATACTGTACCTACACCACCTCAACTATTCCTACTCTTGTATTACTGATCCACCTGTATGACTATGCACTCTGTACTCACCTACCTCAACTATTCCTACTCTTGTATTACTGATCCACCTGTATGACTATGCACCCTGTACTCACCTACCTCAACTATTCCTACCTTTATGCTATCTCCAAAAGCATTTTGAGAACGCTTAAACAAGTATATGCTCCTTCTTTTTGTACTTTTATATTATTGGCGCACCTGTTAACTATGCACCTTGTACCTACACTACCTCTATTTTGACCTACCTCTGGTATTGTGACATACCTATGTAACTATGCACCTTTACCTAACTACCTCAACTATTACATACTATTATTCTATCACCCCCTTGTCTTGTAAAGCACTCTGATATCTGTAAAGATCTTGCTCGTGCTATATAAAACTTTTCAAATAAAATAAATAAATAAATAAATGCACGGCTCCTTGCTCTGCTCTGCTCTTAGCCGCCCGGCAAAGCGTGGCAAAACGTGGATTGGAAACTGTACTGGGAATTCCCTTGTCTTCCCTCTTTATCAATTAAACTTGTAATTTGCACAAAAGCTAAAGCAAAGCCATAACTTTGTTGGTGTTTTATTAATATCAGGCACACAACCAAGTAACTGCCTATTACTGTAAGTGTATTTACTCCTATTCAGGGGTGCTTGGAGCCATGGATGGCAGAAGTGTCATTTGAATAATGTAAAACAAAATAGTAGCTCTAAGCCTGCTAATGTTTACTTGAGGGTGTCCTTGGACTGCTTATCCAGTTTTAAAGATCAATTGAACTGGCCTGGCATGAATATTTTAGAAGAGCCTGGAGCGTATTGGCCTTCTCTCTTTTTAGGTCTCACCTCGCGTTAGCAGGGCGCATGCGGTGTCTCGCCATTCATGGGCTTTTTGGAATCGATACGGTTCAAGAAGTCATGTCTAAGCTCCGCCCGCAATTTTGACTGGTGTGCATCGTTTGTCATCACTTATTATTCTGAACAGACTTTGTTGATTGTCCAGGAGTGTTTTTAGTCCCTCCTGGTTGCCACCCTGTCTGCTTTACGCCATGCCCAGAGGGATTAGATCTTTAACTGGTGGCGTGAGACTATTGACTTGTTGCACTTTTTTAACTATTGCATGCGTTTGCATGTGGTATGCATTCTACTCTATTTTGTTATTTAAACTATTGCATGCGTTTGTGTATGGAATGAATGGGTTCTACTCTATTTTGTTACCCTTCTTTGTTACTATACACTTTTTTTTTAATCTAAACAATGCGTGAATGTGCACATGCAGTTGGAAGCGGTTTGAGGGGATGTTCATAACATTAGCATCCAGACGGCGAAATCGGAATAAAAGTTAAGCTTTTGTGGATGAGGGCTTGGAACAAAAGGTAAGTTTTAGTGGAGTATGCATTTCTGATTGGTTTATTTATGGCTTTTTTGTGTGATATTGGTTATGCTATTAAGGTGTGGTTTCTTGCGTGTGGGATGCATTTTGTTTATTCTATGCTACTTGTTGCTATATCTTGCTTGTGGTATGCTTTTTCTACATTTCATGCTACTTTGTTACTATACGTTTGCAGTGCGGTTGATGTTTTCTCTAGCTAAAGAATACGTGAATGCACACATGCCGCTGCTGGCACACCGCTGCTGACCAACCCTGGGCAATGAACTCTGCTCCAGCGGAGTTTGCAGAGATTTGTTAACTACACATTCCATTAAAAACACGGAATTCAGGCAAAAACTCTGTTCCTCCACGTAGCTGGGTCAGCTACTAAACTGCACCCACAAATGCTTTGATAAAGCAACTTTACATGCTAAAAAGTACATAACCAATTCATAAAAGTGAACTATGAAAATGAAAAATATCAGGCAATCAGAGAGGTGATGATTGTGGGGTCCCCCTAACATAGTGGGAGGACCAAGCAGATGCCTTGAACACAAAGAACATATCACGCTGAACGATTGAGTTCAAGTTCAAGTTCAGGGATTTATATAGCGCACTACTCACCCAGAGGGTCTCAAGGCGCTTGGGGAAGGGGGGTTCAATTTTTGTCGAATAGCCAGGTTTTAAGTTCTTTTCTGAAGGAGATGTGGTTTTGAGTAAGGCGGAGGTGAGTGGGGAGTGAGTTCCAGGTCTTGGCCGCCAGGAAGGAGAAGGATCTGCCACCCGGATTTTCGGATCCGCGGGACTGCGGCGAGGGCTTGATTGGACGATCTAAGTTGGCAGGTGGGTGTGTAGAAGGACAGTCGAGTGTTGAGGCATTCGGGTCCTAGTTTGTAGAGGGCCATGAGTGCGTGGGTGAGAAGACGGAATGTAATTCTCTTGTTGACGGGAAGCCAGTGGAGGTCTTTTAGGTGTCCGGTGATGTGATCTTGGCGAGGGATGTCCAATATGAGTCTCGCTGATGCGTTTTGGATGCGTTGGAGTTTTTTCTGTAATTTTGCTGTGAATCCGGCGTATAGTGTTACCATAATACAGTCGACTCGTGACCAGTGCGTGGGTGACAGTCTTTCTTGTTTCGAGGGGGATCCAGCAGAAGATCTTTTTGAGAATACGAAGTACGTTGAAGCAGGAGGATGAGACTGCGTTGACTTGTCTGGACATCAAGAGAGAGGAGTCTAGGATGAAGCCCAGGTTGCGTGCGTGGTCTGTGGGTGTGGGTGCTGTGCCCAGAGCGGAAGGCCACCAAGGGTCGTCCCAGGCAGAGGGGGAGGATCCAAGGATGAGCACCTCCGTTTTGTCTGAGTTGAGTTTTAGGCGGCTATGTTTCATCCATTCGGCTACTTCTTTCATGCCTTCGTGAAGATTGGTTTTGGCGGTGTTAGGGTCTTTGGTGAGGGAAAGGATTAACTGGGTGTCGTCGGCATAAGAGATGATGTTAAGGTTGTGTTGACGCGCGATGGAGGCAAGTGGACTCATGTAAACGTTGAAGAGGGTGGGACTGAGTGATCATCCTTGTGGTACTCCACATATGACTTCAGTGGCCTCTGAGTTAAATGGGGGAAGTCGGACTCTTTGAGTTCTCCCGGCGAGGAATGAGATGATCCAGTCCAAGGCTTTTCCTTGTATGCCGATGTTGCTGAGGCGTTCTATAAGGGTGCTGTGGCAGACTGTGTCGAAAGCGACAGAGAGGTCGAGTAGGATGAGGGCCACTGTTTCTCCGTTGTCCAGTAGTGTTCGGATGTTGTCTGTTGCTGCAATGAGGGCGGTTTTGGTGCTGTGTTTGGCTCGAAATCCGGACTGAGAGGGATCGAGGGAGTTGTTGGATTCAAGGAAGGCGGCGAGTTGGCTGTTGACGGCTTTCTCAATGACTTTGGCGGGGAAGGGGAGGAGGGATATGGGTCGGTAGTTTTTAAGTTCAGAGCGGTCTGCTGTGGGTTTCTTCAAGAGGGCGCTGAGTTTGGCTTGTTTCCAGCTTTCTGGGAAGGTGGCAGAGTTGAACGAGCAGTTGATGACATCACGGAGATGGGGTGCGATAATGGAGTCAGCTTTGTTGAAGATGTGGTGGGGGCAGGGGTCGGTTGGCGAGCCAGAGTGGATTGAGTTCATTAGGCGGATGGTGTCTTCGGTGGTGATTGGGTTCCAGGCGCTGAGGTTGTTAGTTGGCGGTGTGGGATCTGAGGGGGGTGGGGAGGGTTGTTCGCAGGGAGTGTTTTAGAAGCTGTTGTGAATGTCGGCAATTTTGTTGTAGAAGAAGGAGGATAACGCATCGCAGAGGTCTTGGGAGGGAGTGATGTCGTTAGATGCTGCGGCGGGGTTGGTGAATTCTTTGACGATGTTGAAAAGTTCCTTGCTGTTGTGGGCGTTGTTGTCGAGACGATCCTTGAAAGCTGATTTCTTGGTGGATTGAATCAGTTGGTGGTGTTTGCGGGTGGCCACCTTGAGGGTGGCCATGTTGTCGGTGGTTGGGTTTTTTCTCCATGTTTTCTCTAGGGTGCGGCATAGCTTCTTGGATTTTTTAAGGTCATCATTGAACGAGGGAGCCTTTTTGCTGCCTGAATTGATCTGGTGCTTTTTCAGGGGTGCTAATTCGTCAGCGCTGTGGGTGATCCATTGCTTGAGTTTGGTGGCCGCTTGGTTTGGGTCCAATGAGAGGGTGGGAGGGTTTTGGTTGAGTGATGTGAGGAGTTGGTCGGAGGTGAGTTTGTTCCAGTTTCTCCGAGGAATAGGTTGTGGGCGGTTGTGGGTCAAGGTGGTTTTTTAGCTGAAGTGAACACAGCTGTGGTCCGTCCAATGGAGAGCTGTGGTGCGGTCGAAGGAAATGTGCTTGCTGGAGGTGAAGATAGGGTCGAGCGTGTGCCCGGCTACATGGGTGGGGGTGTCCACAAGTTGTTTGAGTCCGAGATTGGCCAGGTTGTCCAGAAGGGAGTTGGTGTTGCTGTCGTGTTTGTTTTCAAGGTGAAAGTTGAGGTCTCCTAATAGAATGTAGTTCTCGGAGGCGAGGACATGTGGGCTGACAAAGTCAGTGATGTCATCGCCGAATTGAGTGCGGGTTCCTGGAGGCCTGTAGATGAGGGTGCCTCTAAGTGTGGTCCTAGGGTCGGTGTGGATCTGGAAGCGGAGATGTTCGGCGGTTGCAAGATTATCGTCAATGCTGGTCGTGATTTTGATGGTGTTCCTGTGGATGATGGCGATGCCTCCTCCTGTTTGGTTAGTGCGGTCTTTTCGGATGATCTTTTAAGCGTCCGGTATGGCTATAGCGATGTCGGGTGCTGATGATGTGTTCATCCATGTTTCTGTAAGGAAGGCGATGTCCGGTGACGCAGTGTCAAGTAGGTCCCAGAGTTCAGTTGCGTGTCTGTGAACCGAGCGGGTGTTCAGCAGGATGCACTTCAGGTGGTTGGAGTCGGAGCTATGTTTGGAGGAAGTGGATTTGGTGAGGGTCCTGAAGCAGGTGAACTTGCAGGTGTGACAGGCGAATGGTCCGTGGGTACGTCCTGGGGTGGCTTCGCAGCATTGTGGTGTGCGTCCGGGGTTGAGGGCGAGGAGAGTTGCGGCATCATATGTGAATCTAGTGGGCTGGGTACGGCGGGAGCCAGGGGGTCTCCCGTCCTCTTAGGACACCTCAAAGCACAGTTATGGGCAAAAATACAATTCCAAACAAAGGCCCTGCAAAGCATTATGGGACGAGATGGCACTAGATACATAGAGTGAGGGCGATAGATATAGAGTGAGGGAGATAGATAGATAGATAGATAGATAGATAGATAGATAGATAGATAGATAGATAGATAGATAGATAGATAGATAGATAGATAGACAGACAGACAGACAGACAGACAGACAGACAGACAGACAGACAGACAGACAGACAGACAGATAGATAGATAGATAGATAGATAGATAGATAGATAGATAGATAGATAGATAGATAGATAGATAGATAGATAGATAGATAGATAGATAGATAGATAGATAGATAGATAGATAGATAGATAGATAGAGGGCGATACATAGAGTGAGGGCAATAGATAGAGTGAGGGCGATAGATAGAGTGGGGAAACATCCTTTACAACGCAACTTTTACCACGCAGTGCCTTTACAACGCAACTTTTACAACGCAAACCATTACAACGCATTGCGCTGGGGGGCGCTCTAGGATACGGAAAGGTTTAATTTACTATCCAACACCTTCCCTACTGTCCATGGGGACTGGAGTTGGAATAGTAAATTAAACTATTCACTATCCAGCGCCCCAAAGCACTATGCGTTGTAAAGGCATGCGTGGTAAAAGCATGCGTTGTAACGTCATACATCCGATAGAGTGAGGGCGATAGATAGATAGAGTGAGAGTGATAGATAGAGTGAGAGCGATAGATAGATAGAGTGAGGGCAATAGATAGATAGAGTGAGGGCGATAGAGTGAGGGCGATAGATAGATAGAGTGAGGGCGATAGATAAAATGAGGGTGATAGATAGAATGAGGGTGATAGATAGAGTGAGAGCGATAGAAAGATCGAGTGAGAGTGATAGATAGATAGAGTGAGTGAGGGGTGTAGAGAGAGGGGGTGTAGAGAGAGGGGAGTAGAGAGAGTGGTGTAGAGAGAGAGGAGTGTAGAGAGGAGGGTGTAGAGAGGGGGGTGTAGAGAGAGGGGTGTATGGAGAGAGAGGGGTGTAGAGAGAGGGGTGTAGAGAGAGGGGTGTAGAGAGAGGGGTGTAGAGAGAGGGGGTAGAGAGGAGGGTATAGAGAAGGGGTGTAGAGAGAGGGGTGTAGAGAGAGAGGGGTGTAGAGAGAAGGGTGTAGAGAGAAGGGTGTAGAGAGACAGGGGGCTAGAGAGAGGGGTGTCGAGAGGGGGGTATAGAGAGGGGGTATAGAGAGGGGGGTGTAGAGAGAGAGGGGTGTAGAGAGAGAGGGGGCTAGAGAGAGAGGGTGTTAGAGAGAGAGGAGGCTAGAGAGAGAAGGGGCTAGAGAGAGGGGGCTAGTAAAAGAGTGGTATATAGAGAGAGGGGTGTAGAGAGATAGGGGTGTAGAGAGAATGGTGTAGAGAGCGAGGGGTGTAGAGAGAGAGGGGTAATGATATGCCTTCTCCAGATTATAAATAGTCTAGGGAAAAAGCGTTTGAATACTAATGTGCATTGGTTGTTGCGCTCACAGTTTCATGGCATTCCCACTAGTGCAACACCCATTTCTCTATAGGAGAGTTCCACACACGAAAATATTTCTGCAAATCTTTCTTGAGTGTAGAACACACTTTTTGAATGTCAAGTGGCAGTCCGGCTATCTTCACCTGTACACTAAACATATACTGCTACATTGTTTTGCACTTAAACTGAGAATCGTTTCAAGTTGTGAAAGGAGGCCTAAGCAGATTCAACATGGAGAGTTCCGCTATATCTAGTACATCAATTCATTTATTAAATACATGATGGCGAGAAGGGGGGGAGAGACTCCAGAGGAGGTGGACATAAAATTGAAATGAAAGGCTAGTTACACTGCAGAATGGTTACGCCAATGGAAAAAGGAGAGAGTGAGGTGGTAGCGGATTGTTATATGTGGAAAATGGATATAGGGAGATACAGAGGAAGGGTGTGTTCTGTTCTGATCCCAAAGCGGAATAGGATGCGGATGGCTTAACTTCCTGCAGCAGCGAAAGAGGAAGGATTACGCTGGAGGATTGCTTATATGGACTTGGGCTTGAACTCTGTGCATTTTGGTGTCCTGTTTGAACTCTGTGGCAGTGGACTGGGGAAAGGACTCTGAAGCCCCTGACTGGCGGAGAGCATCTACGGGAAACAGCAGGGTCGGGACTGCGAGGTCCAGCGGGCCGTGCGGTGTGTCCAGTGGCCGCAGCTGGAGCCTCTTCCCGAACCCTCCCCCTTCGCACAAAACGCCTCGCAGGCCCTGCTTCGTGGGTCCCGCTCGTAGGCTTGAACTCTGTGCATTTTGGTGTCCTGTTTATACTCTGTGGTAGCGGACTGGGGAAAGGACTCTGAAGCCCCTGACTGGCGGAGAGCATCTACAGGAAACAGCAGGGTCGGGACTGCGAGGTCCAGCGGGCCGTGCGGTGTGTCCAGTGGCCGCAGCTGGAGCCTCTTCCCGTATCCCTCCCTCTGACTATATTTGACACGCCCACTGACGCGCTAGCGGGACACGCGCGCGGGACGAAGACCGGGGCGAAGCCCGGGCAAAGGGCGGGCTGTCTACGGCCGTCAGAGGCTGTAAGAGGCTTGGCTGGGACAGCCCACTAACATCCACACCTCGGACTGTATAAGTAACATCCCAGTAAGCCGTTGTGCCAAACTATATGTGTTTACGCAGTCTGTGTACCGTTATGTTTGTTTAATCTTCTTAAGGTTTAGCAAGGCTCTTTTACGTTTCCCTTTGCATTTAGTATGTACTATGACTTCGAAGGGAAAAACCGTAACGGCAGGAAGGGAAAACAGAGGAACATTGGATAACTATGTAATTAGGACCGCTTCTGACCTAGATAGGGAATTCTCTCCTGCTGAGCGCCGGGCTGATCGACGCCGCTCCGTCGAGCTTATTAAGAACAAGCGCTCATCCCTGGGCTCAATGCAGTTAGCCATCTCGCCACAAAATGGGAATCAGACCGAAAGAACGGCCTCCGAACCATCTAGAAATGATAGCATTCCATTGCTTTTGCGGGATAGAACTTTTTTAATAGATACAATTAGTGAACTAAGCGTAATTGTCTCAACTTCCCTCGGTAACTCGCCACCAGCCGTAGAAATTCAAGCGGCCACATCATCACCCCTAATAGAGACTGCTCAAAAAAGTGTTAAAAATCCCAAGCACACTCGTGACCAAGGTCCGCCACCAAAAAATCGGAGAAAGGGGGTGAGTGGAACACCGATGAGGAAAAAAAGTAAGATCAGTCAAAACGCTACTGATAAATCATCCAAAGGCCCTGCACCAAATGCACCTATGACACCGGTCCTGCTTACCCCTCAGCATCACCCAACAAAGGAAAATTCTAACCCCGATATAGTGGGAAGTATTGAACAAATAGTTAGGTCCCTCATCTTACCTTTAATTGAGAGGCTGAAGAGGATAGCTCTTCAGTTGGGGACCCTGGAACAGGTACTTAGGGAAAACCAAGAAATAACAAAGGCACAATTAAAGCCCGTACCAGCACCCTTAATCACTGTTCCATCCCTAATTTCCACCACCCAAAAGGAAATGGCACCCGTACCCTCAATCATTGTTCCATCTCAAACTGCCTCTACCCTAATGGAAGGAGGACAAAGTAATAACCACACTAAGCCAAAACCATTAAAACCAAGTGCTCCAAAAATACCTCGGCAAAAACCTTTTCACAAAGTAATCAAGGCTCAGGAAGGAGGGAAACCTACTACCCAAGGTATTGCTCAAAATCAAGAGTCCGGGGGAGTTTCTGCTAAGGCAATCAGGCATAAGAGCCACCAGGTAGAACTGCACCCAGAAGCGGTCCCATACGTGGTGGTTCTTACAGGCGTGCCAACACTAGAGGAAGGCAAAAGAGACAATTTTTCTCAGCTTACAAACAAAGTTGTCTTCTGGCTCAAACACAACCGCCCCCTTCCCCCGCATATAAATGGTGAAATTTTAAATGCTAGGCGCCTTTCGCGGTTGGGCTGTAGAAGAAAAGATATAACAGGGGATATTATTATTATTAATTTAAGAGAACGTAGAGTTGTTAAATATATTCTAGGTGAGTTCCAGGATAATGGGAGTAATGGCATCACATCACGTGAACTAACCTATTTTTATCCTAGATCCATAACGGCAACTGTTCCCAATCCTAAGCCATTAACCAGTTACTAAAATGAACGTCTTGTGCCCATCTATAATCGCTACATGGCCCCCAGTAATACCTATGATCCGTACTACTGGTCTCAACCCTTCCAGTCAAATAATAGATTTACTCCCCTGTCCGGTTTAGACGAGAACGACTGACTGGTCACAACAGACCACCATCCAGGGTGTGTGTCTGATACATTTTCTGATTCCATCAAAACAAATGTAAATTCAAAAACTCAGTCTCTCTCTACTGTTAAGGTATCTGAGCAACTCCAACCATTAATGGCGAGCGATCTTCCAACCCAAATAGATCTATTATAAAGGCGGATTCCTCTGTGCTTCACAATAGCGGAATTGTGGCCAGAGCCCAAGCTGTTGTTTCTGATAATATGGTTATGGGGGGTTTGGAAAAAGGTGAACTATATTTCAAACTGATTTTCTGGAATGTTGCAGGTCTGCGCTCAAAGGTAGACCTTCCTTCATGGCTTTCTGGTATCAGACAATATAATATTCTATGTCTGCAAGAAACCTGGCTGACTTCCCATATCCATTTGCAAGGCTATAAAATATTTAGTTCTTCTGCCCAACCCTCAGTTTGTGGCAGAGCAAAAGGTGGATTAGTGATATATATTTCTAATGAACTTCCAATCACAGGAATAAAAGAACTTATTAATGCCCCAAACTTTCAGATGCTTAAATTAATACTTAGCAAAACACACATGTACTATATAGTCAACTTTTACAATAACTTACCCTCTCAAGACGTACTCCCAGTCCTGGAAACTATTTCCCTTTTCCTAATGGAGGAACGGCATAAACATCCCACTACTAGCATAAATATAGTCTGGGGAGGGGATTTCAACTTAACCCTTTGTAAGGAAAGTGACACCAATAAATGTGGAATTGTAGATGAGGCGGGGTTAAATTTAACACATTTTTCACACACCATGACAGGGAATTGTTTAACTGAGATAATATTTAACCTCGACCTGGGCTTTGCAAACAAGCTTGTATCTCCATCAGTTGCTTTCTTACCCACGTTTAATGGCAGGGGTCTATCTAGCCTAATTGATTTTATCCTAGTCTCACAAACTATTAAAGACCAATTGTCTAGCTTTAGCACTGGAAATGATCCAATTAGTGATCATTTCCCTAATACTATGACCATCATCATTCCTGCTACCTCTAAACGGTGCAGTATACCGACGCTGTTAACGCAAGAAACACTAAGGGTGAATAAATTGAATGGATACACCATTAAGTGGGACAAAGTAGATCCCGCAGAAATTACAGCAAAAGTACTGAGACGCACTCTTCCGCAAGTAGAGGTGTGCCTCAGTTAAGCATGAGCGAATTTTGCGGATCTCGCGTTCGCGAATTTTGCGGATTTGCGGATTCGCAATCCGCAAAATCCGCGAATTCCCGCGAATTTGCGGATTTTTTTTTTTTTTGTGTTCGCCCGTGTTTTTGCCAGTTCGCGAGGGTTTTTACAATTTCGCAATTTGCGAACTTACCTGTCGGGTCGCAAGTTTTGCGAACTTGTTGTTTCTACGTGTCCAGCCTGTTTGGGACACTCTTCTTCATCACTGCCACTCTCTGTCACCACTGCCACTCTCTGACTACTCATGCCACCCTCTGGCCCACCCATGCCACCCTCTGTTTCATCACCACACCCTCTGGTTGTCCAGTGTACATTATTTTCGGCAAAGCAAAGCACACCTTCCCTGCCTCAAGTGACCTGAATTAATTTGGGGCTGATTAATGTGTCACAGAATATTTTTTTAGCTGGCACCTGCTTCCTTAGTGCGCCCTGATTAGTGATCTTTTGCACTTGCTAAGTGCTTTCATTGTTGCAAAATTAGTTACAACACCTGCCCTGCCCCAACTGACAATAATGAATTAGGGGCTGATTAATGGATTTTAACTTCCAGCCTGGCTCCTGCTTGTCTCCCTTAGCTGTAATTCAGGACCTTTGTGGCATATGTGTAACTATTCTGAGGTTCAGAGCAGGGTCACATAATAGTTTCAACTGGCAACTGAACTCTGGAGGGGCCCCTCAGGAGGCACTACAGGAAATGGCTACTAATGATGTGCCTGAACTTTTGAACCTGGTAAGTAGTTACTTTCAGTTTTGCTAAAATCGTATTTCTGCCATTTTGCACTTATTCGCGGGGCGCGAACTCACGCGAACAGTGCGAGCAGTGCGAGCAAAATCCGCTGCTCGCGGATTTGCGGATTTTGCGGGAAATTCGCAAATCTCGCGGATTGCGGATTTCCCGAAAATCCGCAAAATCCGCGAGCGGAACGGATTTTCCGCCCACACCTAGCCTCAGTCCAAATTCTGCACCAGATCAAATATTGGCTAGTTTCTCTGCTATTACTAACGTAATCAAGAACAAACTTTTACGTGAAATTAAAGGCACCAAACAAATAAAAAAGGGCTGGTTTAACCCCTCAACCAGGAGAGCCCATTCCTTCTTAAAGAAAGCTCTGTCCAGTTCCGTTAGGGATAAAGACGAAGTAGCAAGATTAAGAAAGAACTATAACCAGGAACTTAAACTCTGCAAGAAGGATATTAAGAAGGGATTATGGGCAAAACTCCACCCGAGCTGCGCCCTCAAGGATTCTACCACCTTCTGGCAAATTGTAAGAACTCCCTTTTTAATTGACCAACAATCCATTCCCCGAATTGAGGTGGCAGTGGGCGAAGCAGCCTAGGTCAGACACTTCTCTAAGATTTTTGGTATTACAGAGGGTCTCACTCCACAGTCTACCACAGACTCTTTGGGGAAAAGTTACCCGCAAAATATCTCAAGCCCACCCCTAGGCCTTAATTTTGATCACGAGGAAGTAGTTACTGCCCTGTTAGCATCCAAATGTGGAAAAGCCCCAGGCCCCGATGGGGTTCCTGTGGACCTTTTTAAATATAATTTAGAACTTTGGTCCCCAATTCTCACTAGGGTTTTTGAAGCAGTCACCAAAATTGGCCCAATCAAGTCATGGACAACCTCCATTTTGTCCCCATCTTTAAGAAAGGTGACCGTAACAGCCCTGCCTGCTATAGACCCATCTCCCTACTAGATGCGGTAGGTAAGGTGGCGGGCCGTCTAGTCCTCCAAAGACTCCAAAACTGGGCTGCAAGCAATCAAATAATATCTGACTAGCAGTACGGTTTTTGTGAGGGTCTGGGGACCGTGGAGCAGGCACTAAACCTTTCATTGCTAACAGGAAAATATGTTGGGGCGAAAAAAGGGAGGTTGCACCTAGCTTACGTCGACCTGTCGGCAGCGTTCAACTGTGTCTCCCATAGCAAACTATGGAAAATTCTTCTGACTATGGGTGTTGACCCACCTCTAGTAAACCTTATGCAAGATCTGTATTCAGGCGCCTTAGCTAAAGTAAGGTACGGTCTGGCGGGGGGGGGGAACTTACAACATCATTCGCTGTAGTTAAGGGAGTCAGGCAGGGTTGTGTACTGGCTCCCTTTCTATTTAATCTTTACACGAATGGCTTAGAGGCTTCTATGTTAGAAGGGAGCCAGGACCTGCCCATGGTAGATCGCCTTCCAATTCCCGCGTTGCTCTACTCGGACAATGCGGTCATCATGGCCAGGATGCCTCGCCAATTGCAATCTCTTCTCAATAAATATTGCAATTTTATGGCGAGTATAGACCTAAATGTCAACATCAAGAAAACCTATGTTATGCACTTAGGGAAACGTCTAAAGCAATCAGGAGGTATTTACATTAATAACACCAAGTTGGAATGTGCAAACTCCTACCCCTACCTAGGAATCCTGATGGACGATAAGTCTAGCTGGCGTCCAGCCATCCAGCCAGAAAATTGGCATTCCTAAGAGCCACTACAGCTCTGGTAACGTTTGCACAAAAACTGGGTCAGCGCCCCACGCGAGAGTTGCTCCAGATTTATAGTGCAAAATGCTGTTCAGTGGCTACTTATGGGGCGGGTGTTTGGGGTTTTGTCACCACTGACGTCATCCAAAAAATAGAAAGCGGGTTCACACGATACCTCCTGGCTGTTCCCAAAAGCTCCCCGATATACAGTTGTCATTTGGAGTTAGGTTTGGACCACATATCTGACATTATTGCTGTCCAACCAATACTGCTATTGCACCGTATTTGGCAAACAAGTGAATGCAAATTGACCCGCTCTTTAATCACTGACTGTCTAGCCTTAGAAAATTGGAAAAAGCATTCCTTGGTTGGCATATGTTCACAATTTTTTGATGGATGCAAACCTAGAGTCTTTCTTTAAGATCCCTGAGACCATAGTCGAAGTACCCCGGAAACACCTGAAAACTCTGTGCTTATCACAATTGCGTGAGCTTCGATTAACTAAGGAGATTTCTAAGCCCTCAAATCTTCATCTCCTGACAGTGCAAGTTTCACTTGGGATCCAGCCTTACTTATTGTTTACCACCAATGATTATGAAAAATATTTACTGACACGGTTCCGGTTTAACATCTACCATTGGTTACTAACATTTCCGAAGAAAAATGACTGGTCTCCTAATCTTATTCCTTGCCCTTGTGATGGGCAGTCTGAGCAATCACTTTTGCACATAGTCTTTTTCTGTAGCCTCTATGAATACCCCCGTAGGCAGTGGATTATCCCCTTGGTAAAACACATGGGCCTTGACCGCTGCCGCCCAGCACTACTCGCCTTACAATGTTTAGACACTGAGTACAGTGTTAACCCCATAGTCTGTTTTTTAAAAGCATGTAATAAATATCGTAAAAATTATGATTGAAATCCAAAAAAGACTAACAACTGTTTAGTTGTCTTTCTTAAAGCTGTTGCCCCATGAGTGTGCCCTTACAATATTTGTATATTATGGTGGTAGTAAATTTCTTCTGACTGTCCCATATCTATTCTTGCTGCTATTGGTCAGAATTTTTTTTGCACTAGGCTTTTAATAATATTGTATTACGTATTTTCTTTTTATCATATATGTATGTGTGTATAAAAATTTTCTCTTTTGATGAAAACTATGCATTTTTATAATATCTTAAAATTCTTTTTCTTAAGAAAAATTGGACATTTTATTGACATTTGTGTACTTTTATGGATATAATTTCTGTATCCGAATAAAGTTTTATTGATTGAATAAAGAAAAAGGAAGGATGGGTGGAAACAGGAAGAATGAGGAATAAACGGCGCGTGAAGGGGTACGGTGGGAGAGGAGGGACAAGGAAGGCAGATGAAAAGTGAGACAGTGGAAGGAAAATATGCAGGGAGAAATTGAATCATCAGCGGACAATGGAAAGGCATGAGGGGTGTGTGTGAAAATGAAGAAAGGGCAATAGCAATGGAGGAGAGGAAGGGGTAGGAGACATTCAGGGAGTGATACAGGAATACGGGAACGTGGAGATAAAGGGGAGCAGGGTACGGTTAGAAAATGAAAGGACCCTGTAGATGTTGGTAGTGGTATGGTGTCAGGGGGAAATATCAATGATGATTTGTAAATGAGCTAGGTTTCTTTTCCGGCTGCTCTAATCCCTCGACATAGTGATCAATTGATCAAAAAAATCACACACTAAGCCTACAGTTTGACTAGAGAATGAAGGCAACAACAAGCTCTTGGCATTGCGCGGAGGGGGGGCACGGGAGCGGATTCGTTTGAAGTGTTAGTGTGGAGAGAGGCTCACAGGCTGATGGTGTTTGATGTGCACGTGCCTGGCTCACATGAAAAAACAGACGATAATTGTGTCCACTAGCTGCAAAATGAATAAGGTGAGCCACACTTCATTGCTGCAATATATGTAAACGATTTTAAAGGTTGAAGTCAGTTTCCCTCCTATGAAGATAACCCGCAGAAGCTGTTCCCTGCTGGAGCCGGAGGTATGCTATGGAGGTTCATGAGAGCTCATTATCTTTTGCTCTTTCTCAAGCATACAGGAATCTTGCAGGTTCTAGAGTGCTTTATGGTGTAGTGCTCACAAATGGCAGCATTGCAGGTTCTAGAGGATTCACATTCTTGTGCACTATCTCTGAAACATACAGCAATATGGCAGGTTCTAGAGTCCTTCAGGCCAGGCTCAGAGTGACGCATGCAAAAGGCTGTCCAAAACAGCTAGGATTAGCTGTAGGTGTTCCACGTGGCAGATGCAGTGACGTAATGCAAATAATGCCCCCTACCCCGCAGAATGTTAAGAGAACTCCCATACCTCACAGATACGCACTGTCCTTTGGATTATGATGGGTTAGTGGGCCCCTGAAGGGTGGTGCCTACCACTCTGCAGGTGACCTGTGTTTATCTTCAAATCTAAAAAGGCCACTTTTCTCTATACTGAAAAAAAACACATGTTAATTCAGCAGAAGCATTTCAGACTGAATAGGCCTCACTTTCATGTTTTTCATGTGCCATGTTTTTAACTTGCACCAAAATGTGTGTGGCAATTTAAATGCAGTCTGTCTGAAGCACAAAAAATAAAACAATGCCTGACTGCAGATGAAATCTGCTCCATCAATGGGTTAGTGGGCCCCAGAAGGGTGGTGCCTGCCACTCTGCAGGTGACCTGTGTTACTCCACTGGGGTGATGTACACTTCACTTCTGTATACAAATTGTAAGGCAACATCAGGAGAGACTCCTTCGAGGAGCCTCAAATGTTATGATAAGAGGGGATTAGGGTACAGAGTGATAAAGTGCTTTGCTGAGGATCAGAAGGAAACAGGGCAAATTTAAAGCTGCAGTAGGCCACCTAGCACTGCACATTGTTGAAAGTATCGTCAGAGGGGCAAAGGGTTAATGGTCTGAAAATGCTGTTGGCGCCGCCAAAGTAAACAGAGGCAGGCAATATGTGAGTACAGGGGGGTGAGGGGGATTCCCAGTGCAAGGTCTCAGCGTTGGCTCTCGTCTGAGAGAAAACCACAACTGCGTTTGTGCTTCCAGGGTGGAAAGGGCTCCGAACATGAAGAGGGAGGAGGAAAGCCAAAAAAACGAAGAAGAAGCAACAGAAGGGAAAGTTGATGCGGGAGTAATATAAATGGGGTTCAAAACATAAATGAGTGGAGAGGGCCGCTGCAGTGTTTCCACACCTCATCTAGAGTTACCAACTGGGCTCATGGCACGAGTGACGGCATCAGCCAGTCTAGTCATTTGACCAACGGTACTGAATGCTGTGATTTTTTAACCTATTGCAAAAACTGGTGATAGAATACTACAAGTCCCAGCATGCAAAGTGCTGTCCAAAACAGCTAGGACTAGCTGTAGGTGTTCCACGTGGCAGATGCAGTGACATAAGTCAAATAATGCCCCCTCCACCGCAGAATGCTAAGAGGACCTCCATAATGCTAAGAGGACCCCCATACCTCACAGATACTCATTGTCCTCTGGCTTATGATGGGTTAGTGGGCCCCTCAAGAGCGGTGCCTGGCCTGTCACTCTGCAGGTGACCTGTGTTACTCCCCTGGGGTGATGTACACTTCAGTTCTGTATATAAAGTTTAAGGCAGCATCAGGACAGCGTCTTTCGAGGAGCCTCAAATGTTATGATAAGAGGGGATTAGGGTACAGAGTGATAACGTGCTTTGCAGAAGATCAGAAGGAAACAGGGCAAATTAAAAGTGGCAGTAGGCCACGTATCACTGCATATTGTTTAAAGTATTGGCAGAGGAGGAAAGGGTTAATGATCTAAACATGCCGTCGGTGCCACCAAAGTAAACGGAGGCAGGCAATGGGTGAGTGCTGGGGAGTGAGGGGGATTCGCAGTGCAAGGTCTCAGCGTTGGCTCTCCTCTGTGAGAAACCCACAGCTGCGTTTGTTCTTGCAGGGTAGAGAGGGCTTCAAACACGAGTAGGGAGGGGGAAAGCTAACAAGTATACAGTAGCGCTTGTTAGAAGCAGAAGGCTTATAAAACAACCTCTGGCATTGCGCAGAGGAGGGAGGGGGAGCGGCTTCCTTTGAAGTGTGATTGGGGGGTGGGAGAGTGGCTTCCTTTGAAGTCTGATGCGGAGGCATGGCGTGGGATGTGGCTGGCTATGTGCAAGCTCCTGGCTCACATGAACTGTCTGTACCAAATCCACAGTTTAGGGAGACTTTTCGGAAGCCTTACTATATTCTCGCCCACCATCCCTACGGGATGGCTTAGACGAGACCTAAAAATGGGGCAAATCTCCCTTGAAAAGTCGGCAAACGAACAATGCAGCCATGGGCTTCCGCAGAAGTTTTTCCAGGGGGGGGGGCTAACCTGGCAAATGAAGGGGCGTGGCTAATGTTAATAAATAGGGGCAGGGCTAAAATGGCAGAGAATCAGGATCGGGTAATGCTCAGGCCAAGCTGAGAAAAAAAAGTGGTGAATTCTGCATTTGAAACTGGACAAATATTAGAGCACACTTATGAACCCTAATATTACCCCCCTGTCCCCTTAAAACTCATACATTCCCTGATCCCTAAAATTAGCCCCCTGGCACCCCATAACCCATACCCACCCAACCCCTAAAATTGTGCCCCTGGCACCCAAAACCCATACCCACCCTGAACCCTAAAATGTCCCCCCCTTGCAACCCAAAACCCATACCCACCATGAACCCTAACATTACCCCCCTGGTACCCCAAAACCCATACCCACCCTGAACCCTAAAATTACCCCAGCCCCCCAAATAATTCATACCCGCCCTGTATCCTAACATTATCCCTGGCACCCCAAAACCCATATCCACCCTGAACCCTAACATTTCCCTTGGCACCCCAAAACACATACCCACCCTGAACCCTACAATTATCACTGCCACCCCAAAACCCATACCCACCCTGAACACTAAAATTACCCCACTGGCATCCCAAAAGCTGAACGCTAAGGGGCAGATTTACAAGCCCCCTGTGCCAGTTTTGCGTCACTTTTAACAGAGGAAAAGTGACGCAAAAGTGGCCCAAGGGGCTTGTAAATCTGACCCTACAAGCTTGCACTACATTTGCATATTCCGAGGGGGCTGTCCTCCTTGAGGTTTCCATGCATGTCAGTCTAAAACACCGTAACCTAGATATCCAGCCAGTAGGTAATGCTGGTGATGCTGTAGAATGCATTTACTGGAACTTACTTAAAAAGTGCTGCCTGCTCTTCTGATACTATTCAGTGGAGTCGGACTGATCAGCAGCACTGTCGTCCTGGCATCCAGCCCCTCCCGAAGGTCTCACTTTCTAGATAGGTGTGGGTCAAATGTCTCCTGGATTCACCTTGCCTGGCCTCCTCTGCTTCTTCATCGGTGCCCTTGGATGCAAAAAGAGAAGGATCCATGGCCCTGTTCACCATTAATCTGGTGAGCAGCGCCGTGGGTGGGAGTGGGAATATGTGCACAGCAGGGGGAAAGGGATGGCCAGTACAGGTGACGCTTTTCTTTTGTAAAGGAATTTCTGCTGGCATCATAGCCCAGGGTTTGCTGTCTGTGCACATGAATAGATGTGTATTCCATACAAGTGCACAGACAGCAGGGTGAAAGGGATGGCAGAGCAGGTGACACTTTTCCTTTGTAAAGTAATTCCTGCTGGTGTCATAGCCCAGGGTGTGCTGTCTGTGCACTAGTATGGAATACACATCTATTCACGTTCACAGACAGCAAACCCAGGGCTATGATGCCAGCAGAATTTCCTTTACAAAAGAAAAGCGTCACCTGTACTGGCATCCCTTTCCCCCTGCTGTGCACATATTCCCACTCCCACCCCATGACGAGGCAGCTACAAGTGGTGATTTGTCATTCTGAGGGGTGTAAATGTTATAAGAATGTGTGTGCCTGTCTGACACAGCTTCCCGTCACAGAAGTGTGGGGGACGCGGGGGATATGTCCCCCCCAGATTTTGGAGGGGGGGGGACACGGGGGACAAGGGTGGGGGGACGATGGCACAAAATAATTACCCCTTGCCCTCCTGTTAATCGCAGGGCCATTAGTGCATGAAAGCGCTACCTAATGGCCCTGCACTTGCCCTGCTGCAGTCAAAAAGGCCACCTGCCCTCTGCCCTTTGTTATGCTGTAGTAAGGCTTCGGTTCTGGGAAGGGCCGAGAAGGTAAAAAAACTCTTTGCCTTCATGCCCAGAGAAGGCAAGGACAGTGTCCACTTCTCCTGATCTGCCTCTGGCAGCGCCCTCCTGTCCTCTCTCTCTCTATTCATGCTCTCTCTGTCTCGCTCTTCCTCACTTGTGTGATTTGAAGAGACACTCTTACTTCTCTCTCTTGCCTCTCCTTTTCTTTATTTGTTCCCCTGTGAAATGGAACCAAAAAAGAGCGGAACACTTTGGCTGGAAATGTCCTCATTTTCTGACTGTTTTCTACTCCAAAGAACAACCACCGAGAGAAAATATTATTAAATACCTATATAAAACAATACAGAGTGGTCAGCAGACAGGCACGATTGTTATTTGCACCCACACACATTAGCACCACTTTACAGAGTTTGCCAGTGAAAGCGCTACTTTCTTTTTATCTTCTTTCTTTGAACAACATTATTTTCCCAGGGTGGGGAAGTGCACCATTCCTAAAGGTACTGCAATACCTGGTCGATGGGTGGAGTAGAAAAGTTTAATATGATCGTTTTCAACTGTTTTAATTATTTTAGCTTATAAAATGTGTACAGCGGCTCTGTGTTTGGGGAGGTAGTCTTTTTGTTTAATCCAAACTTCTTACATTTTGTAAGGATATAAGCAATGGACATTGAAACTGGTCCCTTCCTGGTCCTGTAGTCATATATGAGTTTAAAACCGTTAAGGTAACGTTGTTACTGATTACAGTTCACATGCTTTGCTTATTCTTGCATTCCTTATGAGTGTTTGCTTTTTCCAGTTGTTATTAATTTTTTTTCCAGGCAGAATTATACTGTTGTCTAGTGCATAATTTGAATTTAGTCGCAGCGCAATTGAGATGTAGCCGAAGGCAGTGCGAGATTCTCTCTGTGGGGCAGTATGGTGTTCAGTGTGGGAGAGGATGTGGCACTCTGTCCAGAGCTGCTGAATTTGTAACTGGAGAACCATGTTCAACCTTCATGACCAGTCCATCAGACCACACTCTTGACAGAGCTTATGCCGATGCTACACCTTAGAAGGCCCGATAGACCTTAGAAGCCCTGGTGTCTTAGCATCCGCAGGTGGACCCTAACAGTGGCAAGTGTGAGTTAACCTTGAAGGCCTGTCCACCACAATCCATACCGCAGTTCACCTCCAGTCTTGCGGGCAGACCTAGAAGCAGCACACCCTAGAGCGGCAGTGACTCTGTCACTGAGGTCACAAGACCCTTGAGGCCAGTCCACCTCACCCATTGGTACCTCCATTGGCCTTTTTCAGCAGTAGTAGTGGGGCAACTTACCAGGGGTTGGCAATGTAGCATTTGCATGCACACCAAACTTAGGGGGTGATTATATTGGCAGTGGGACCACCACGTCAACCCATCGGTGGCGCCGCCATTGGTGACTGCATCACCGCCCGCCATATTATAATGGCAGGCTGTTCCCTGGCGGTTGGAAAGACCAACCACCACAAACCCGATGGGCACCTTGAGCCCGCCAGTGCAGCGGAGGAGCTTGTGGTTCCTACAGTCCTGGTGGTGGTGCACCGCAGTAGGGATTACGATGTCTCTTACCCGCCAGCCAATCCATGGCGGTTCACACACCATGGAAAAGATGACGGAAAGGGACATTGGGGGTTCGTACCCCTTTCGCCCCAGCCCCCAGACATCGGACCTGGGGGTCACCTATGATGCCCCCCCTACTTATCACTGCATCATGAGGCAGGCACCGCATTGTGCCTGCCACGTAGTGCATTGATATATGTAACCTGTCTCTTTTTTACATTGCAGTGGATGATACAGCCAGCAGCACCTGCTGAAATGTAAAAGATAGGCACGGCGAACGCCATAGTGGCGGTCGCATTGTAATGCCTATCGTGGGGCCGCCACCTTGCAGGCCACCGGTCCCATAACCCGATTCGATGGCAGATGGGCTGAAGTCCACCTGCTATCGTAATCAGCCCCTAAGTTTTCAAATGTCATGGTCTCTGCTTCATGCACAAACACTTTTAACATGTGCAACCTATTTTCGGGCCACTGGAGTTATGCAGTAATGGAGGGCAAAATGATGTTGCAGTGTTGACTAAATTATGCAACAATAAAAAGGCTGCAGCATAATGCGGTACATTTTATGATACTTTATTATTTTGACATACATACATACTAAGAGCCTCTGGAGAGCTTTTGCCTCATAAATACCTGTGTAACATACAACTGCAGCAGTGGGAAAGGTGAACAGTCAACCTTTGCAAAGGGCCCTACACTCCACAGCAACATAAGTCACATTTCTTTTAGTCATTTTTGATCAGTTTGAGCTACAAAATTGTTTTGGGTGAAATTGTTAGATTATGCAGCAAATGATGGATTATGTGGCATATATGATACAGCCATAGTTAAGCAGTAACTCACTGACCTATTTACATGATAAAACAAAAGGAGCTGATGGACGGAGAGCTGAAACTTTTCAGACACTCACCCCCAGTCACAGATCTGGGTTGAATCCATCATCGTTCTTTAGATCATTTTGCCACCCCAGTTCAGACACAGCTATAGGCAAATCACTCTTGACCCTGTGCCTCATGGGAACAGTCCAGCCCGAACAGCCAAGCCATGTCTTACCTGGACCAGAAACTTTCATACTGGGACCAGTTTCAGGCTAACAGCCCTCATCAGCCTGGCTAGCTTGAATCAAGTGGCAAAGTGAGCAGGGGACCCATGTATGGGCATAGCCTGCCAACTTAGGGCGAACAAAGCAAGTACAAGGAGATGATGGTCGGACCACTGACCACCAGTCACAGATCTGGGTTGAATCCATCAAGCTGCCAAGTCATGTCTTCTCTGGACCAGAAACAAGAATCCTGGGACCAGTGTTGGCCTATTAGCCCTCATCAGCCAGGTTTGAATCCAGTGGCAAAGTGAGCAAAGGACCCACGTCTGGGCATACCCTGCCAACTTAGGGTGAACAAAGCAAACAGAAGGAGATGATGGACGAAGTGCTGAAACTTTTCAGACACTCACCCCAGTCACAGATCTGGGTTGAATCCATCACTGTTCTTTAACTCACTGTGCCACCCCAGTTCAGACACAGCTATATGCAAATCAGTCTTGACCCTGTGCCTCATGAGAACGGTCCAGCCCGTACTGCCTAGCCATGTCTTCCCTGGACCAAAAACAAGCATCCTGGGTCCGGTTTCGGGCTAACAGCCCTCATCAGCCAGGCTAGCTTGAATCCAGTGGCAAAGTGAGCAAGGGTCCCACATCTGGGCATAACCTGCCAATTTAGGGTGAACAAAGCAAACAGAAGGAGATGATGGACGAAGTGCTGAAACTTTTCAGACACTCACCCCAGTCACAGATATGGTTTGAATCCATCACTGTTCTTTAACTCACTTGGCCACCCTAGTTCAGACACAGCTATATGCAAATCAGTCTTGACCCTGTGCCTCATGAGAACAGTCCAGCCCGAACTGCCAAGCCATGTCTTCCCTAGATCGGAAACAAGCACCCTGGGACTGATTTGCATATAGCTGTGTCTGAACTGGGGTGGCAAAGTGAGCCAAAAAACGATGATGCATTCAACCCAGATCTGTGACTGGGGGTGAGTGTCTAAAAAGTTTCAGCACTTCGTCCATCATCTCCTTCTGTTTGCTCTATTTACATGATATGCATTTTGTGATCTACGTGGTACGCATTCTTTGCAGTAGGCATATTACCCCACTGTGGCTACCTTACCATGAGTCAAAACTTCCACTAGGCAAACCTCTGATCTCTCTCAATAAAGAACATTAATCACCAAAGTTATCTTCACATTTTTATTGTTGCCTGAAAATTGCTGGAGACCAAGAATACAGCAGCAGGTACTTTTCAATCCATAATGCACTTGCAAACACAATGCCCCAACCCTAAGTCAGCGACCTCTTTTTGCTTGGTGCATGAAGATGCAAGATTCATATACATGCTTTTTTAACATTTGGTCTGATTACTATGTAAATATAAATAACAATAAAGCGTAGATGCAAACTGTGACTACATGCCTGCTTGTCTCAATATTTCATTTCAAAAGTATGCAATTGTATTCGTTTAACGGGCAGTGATTTGTATAGGGTCACCGGAAAGTCCACAAGGTTGTCCCTGTCACCCCCAGAATTTTAGTGTCTCCTACGCCCCTGCCTTCACTCATCGATCCATCCTTTTGTCCATCTACCCGCCCTTTCACTCACTCATCCAGCGTTACATCCACCCTTTCACTCAACCGTCCATCCATTCACCCTTTCACTTATCAATTCATCAATCCACCCTTTAACTTATCAATTCATCAATCCTTCAAACCTTTCACTCATCAATCCACCCATTCACTCTCCCATCATCCACTCTTTCACTCATCCATCCATCCATCATTTCACTCATCTATCCACCCATTCATACATCCATCCCTGAACTTACTTACTCACTTACCTTTTCACATTATTTATGAGACCCATCAAGAACTCCACCCTCGCCGTAGTTCCCAAGGGGAGGGGCAGGGTTCACTATGCCTCTGCACATAGGCAATCTGAAAAAGTGGAAGGCATGAGTCATGCATAATGCACAGAGCCTGGACAAGGGCGACTGTGACATGGTATTGTTTCCAGAGCTTTAAGTGGGATAAAAAAACTAGGGGGGTCTCTCCAAAGGGGTGTTTGATGTAATAATATGCGTGGCTTAAAAACATAAGCTAAAAATCTGTGCTTAATCCAATGTGCCGCCCGGCTGGTATTTGTGTTGCTTCTGTCATTGCATCCAGATATATAATACAACAAGTAACATTACACCTACAACAAGCCAGAACTATTGGCTTTGTCTATGGTTGCTAGTTGCATAAAATAATAAAGCAGCAACCATGGCTGCTATACAATCCTTTCTTTTCAACTTCTTCCACCACCTTCCTTTGGTTACCTGGATTCTCAGGTAGCGGCAGCATGGGAGTTTTTTCTCTTCCAGGTGACAGAATGCCCTGCCCTGGACCGAGGCTGGAGGAGGCCACCACATGCTGTGCCAGCCCCGACTGACCCATTGTCATTCTGTATGTGGCAATCAGCCCCACACAGAATGATAATGGGTGGGGTGGGAGGGGGGCTGCTCTTGTGCACAGGGGAGTGCGAGGCGGCCCCATCAGGGAGCTGATGCCTTTTGCAGGGGAACAGCTCTGTTCCCTACCATGCCTAAAATTAAGGCGGACGGTTGGATGATGTCCTGCCTGAGGATGAGCCACGACGTCAGGCCTCCCTCTGGGATGCATTTGTGCACATGGGCGTGCGCAGGGGGGGGGGGGGGGGGGGGCAAGGAGAGGCGCTCCGGGGGGGGGGGGGGTAAAGCGCCCCTCCTTGCCCCCCTGCGGACGCCCATGAATGCAGCAACAGATTGATGACATGAATAGAAACCTGAGGACGGCACTGCATACACAAGAACAGCACAGAGCAAGCATCCCACCTGAGCCCTTATGAAGAAGGCAGTACTGATGCAACGAGGGAAATCTCCGTGACCCGTGAGGGGTCCCTCAATCGTGGGTCACTTGTCACTCAGGGGGAGACTCTCAAGGTAGAAATGGTTTGCACCCCGACCCTTCCATCATTGCACTGAAGGCGCATGCTGAGCGCGACTCTGTGCAGTCAGTCAGCAGTCAGTGTGTGTCGGAGCTGCTGAGGTTTTTGTCGCACGTCCCTTCCTCTCTCTCTCACTGTGTGCCGTCTTAGACTCATCAGTAGTCGAACAGTAGTACTCCGCGTCGTCCTCGGGCCGGGCTCCGGTGATGTTTAACGTAGTCGTGTTTCCAGAACTAGACCCGGAGAACCGGTCCGGGATCCCCTCGGGGCGCTCTTTGTCCTTGTACATCACCAGGAGGGGGGCTCCGCCGGGCTTCTTTTGGTACCAGTATATGTACTTCTTACTGACGAGGCTTCCGGAGCAGGGGATCAGTGCCTGCCCCCCGGGCTTCACTGACACCGAGGCGGGCTGAGTCAGCACAAACTGGGAGAGGGAGCCTGCGGCAGAGAGAAGGAGAGAGTTAACAGAAGGCGGAGACGGAAGGAATCAGAGAACTGTTGGGGAAACCAGGCGGACTCACTGGCAAAGGAAGTGTAAGCTGCGGTGCTTGATAAGGGAGTTAAAACTTCACTCACCTGCGCAGAGGGCGCTGAGCGCGAGGAGGAGGAGAGCCCAGGACATGGTGCGCGGGTCAGCAGGGCTCTGGTGTCTGGTGCAGACAAGTCTCTGTGTGGAGCCCTCCAGATCTTCCTTAAACACAGCCCGACTGGAGACCCCTCCCCCTTCATGCAAATCAGCAGGGACTCACTGCCCACCGGGGACTCTTCCCTCTGCCCCATCATCGCTCGACTGGTCCCGTGCGTGGAGCGTCTCTTTCCTCTCCAGTGATTGGTCCTTTCTCATGTGAAGGTCACGAAGGTAATCCCGGTTTGTTTTGTAAGCTGGTGAGCCCTGAGAGGTCCTCCAGTGGATGTCAGCCCAGTCACCGTGTCGCCCCAGGTTCATTCATTGCACGAGTTGGAGTCAGTGTCAGGTGGGATTTGGAAGCAACGCACGGGGGTCCTGGTGAGGTTGGAAGTGGATCTGTACATTTAGTTTAGGAACTGTGTGGAGCGTCTAAACAACTCCGAAATGAAGAGATCCAGCAGGGACAGCACAGTGGCACTATGCACTCGACTGTCTTCAGTGCACATAGCAAGAATACGGCTCATCTCTAGCACCCACAGCAAGCCTTGCAAGCAGACACTAGGAGTGGAACTGGAAGAAAGCAGGGGGGGAGAATCAGAGCCACACAGAGAGTTTGAGAACAGAGGAGACCGTGGCAAGTTTATCAATATGAGAAGATCTTATAAAAGCTAGGCCTAGGTGGAGTTCACAGAGTACGGACTAACAATTTTTGTCATCCTATGCGGAGCTCTGCAATCAGTGGAGTGCGCCCTTCGTGCAGATTTTTAGCAACGGGTGTTTTTCCCGCGTTGGAATATCAGTGCGAATGGCGCCACGCGCAGCGCAATTGGGTGCTGCTTCTTTCAGCTGCTCGTGTATATTTTCTACTCAAGAGGCAGCTTCTTCAACGCAAACGGATGGTTTCTCAAAGCGAGTGGTCGCAGTCATCCATGGCCACCCAGAGAAATCTCACTGGGAGGTGATCTAGCGTTGGACCTCGCTCGCACTCACCAACTTGATGTTGGCGGGCGCGACCAAGGAAAAACTCCTGTCCTTTCGAAAGCCACACGCACCGCGGAGGGCAGAGTTCAGAAAAACTCTGAAAACAGAGCGGACTACACCACCCAGGCCTAATGGAAACACAAAACTATCTCCTTCCCAACGAACCCCTTTTCCTTAACAGAGTCAGTAAACATGGCTGCTTCAGGGTGGTGCAACTGTTACAGCTGCACCTGGTGCTGGTATGGGTGTGGGGGGTTAGGTACTGTTTTTAGAAATATCTTAAAACCACCTTCTGCAGAGTTCCTTATGATTCGGGCAGGGTCGAACTGGGACAGAAAATGGGCTTGGGCACCAAAATAAAAGTGACCCCAATTAGATAACCAGATAGGTAAAAAAAAAAGTAGCCACTTTTTGTAAATTAGCTAAGCTTTGAACTTGTAAAGACACACTGTGTAGGTATTCTGTAAAGTAAGGGAAACTGCATGCATGTGTCCTTGCTACAGGATATGCTTGTAGTAATATCAGGGATCTCAGCAGTAAAAACAGCCACATCTGGCCTTATAAACGGTCTGCAAAGTGTTAAAAAAACAGTCCACACACTGGTCTATCAGACCAGCCCATGAGGCACTGTCTGGTTGCCCTATAGGCCAGTCTGACACAGGAGTCCAGTAGTTTCCAGGCAACAATAAATGTCAAGTTAACTCTGGTGATTAAGGTAGTGCAGATGGTTAATAGGCCTGCGACAAAAAGTGTAACCCATGCCAATCACAGAACTGTATTTCATGGGGATAGCTCAGAGGGTTACTGCTTTTGTCACATAGATCCTTTTGTTAGTTGCAGTTCATAAGTTACAATCCTAATATATCACAATGACCCATGAACTGTCATCCAAGAGCTGCTTGCAAACTGCATGGCATAGGTTAGAAAAATGTTCCCCAGTCTTTCAATATCCTAATGTTGCTAAATAGGGTTCTGTTGGGTAGAAATACATTATTTTTAGTGAAGTCAGCCCTAACCACTGTGGTAAGTTTTAAATCCTGAGTCTGGGCTTCTCCAGATCAAACACTTAAAAAATATTCCATCTACCTATATGGATTATGTGATTCTTACACCTTATAACCCTCATTGTCTTATGTAACATTTCCTATAGGCTAATTTACATATATAATTCGATGTCTGTAAAACGTGTGAGTGATGGAAAGTGCTCTGACAACCCACACTGTTACGAGTAGCACTATAAACAAATGAAATGCATGTGGGTGGCTATGCAGAGATGAAGGGTACTGCTGGAGGGTGGTAGTGAAGAAATAAGTGGAGAAGGAGCTCAAGGGTGGGCGAGGGGGCAAAAAAGACTGTTGCACAGGGTACAACCAGCATTCAAGCCGGCCGGGCCTGCTACCCACTGCATCATGTGTTGTTCCCTACATACATGAAGTGGAGCCCAGAGGTACCGAGATATCTGGAGGGGATAAGAGCACATGGTCTCAAATACACATCATTATCTTCCAGGGTGTTGAGGGTCTCTGGGAGCACAGGGGCATCAGGGATCCAGTGAAATCCCTGTCTTGGCTGCTGGAGGCCAGGCTCTGCTCTCCTAGCGGGGATACCTTAGAGCAGGGGCCTCCAAACCGGTCCTGGAGGGCTGAATCCATGCCAGAATTTTTGGATATCCCCATTGAGATACATGTAGTAATTTTAAAAATCTGGCATGGATCCGGCCCTCCAGGACCGGTTTGGAGACCCCTGCCTTAGAGTAATATTTCAAAACACTATATTTTATGATAACTATGAGTTGCCTTGTTGACTGCTTTTGTCAGGCCCTGTGGACTTGGTCTAATGATGTCTTTGAATTGTGTTTTGTGCACTTGACGTTTCAAGGGGCCTAGGACCATAACTTCCTATTTCACTTCCGTGTTTATATAGCAGTAGCCAAGAGACAGAGAGTAACACTACCTGGCCCTCTCCTGCCCCAGACTGCAGGGAGTTTACCACAATATTGGGCAATCCTGGCTTTCAAAGAAAGAGACACTTATGCACTCATCCACTTTGCTAGGTTTCCATTCCAGACCATTCTTTCTCACAGTGTCCCTTTAAGACCATAACACCTTTTATGTATGGTCTGGCCTGAAATGAGGACAATCGTCAAACATGGCATGATTACATGCAAGAACCTTGGTAAACATCCAATTCAGCTTTAGTAAAAGTCTTTGAAAATACTCCACATTTTTGAAATTATGAGAAGCCACAGCTCAGTCAACATTTGCAAAATTTAGGATTTGCCACCTAATCCATAATCTGCCACAAAATCTGTTAGTTTCAGGCATTTTTTGTTTTTGCTCATATTGCTCAAATTTTGCTAAAACAGATACACTAAGCACTCGGTGCCAGGTGTACTAACATTAAGAATAGCCATTTTGAAATGGTGATTTTCTGTGAATTGCAATTTGGAAATCGCTATTCCTGATGTATGAAACTCATTGAGTTTAATTTAGTGATTCCTAGTTAGTTGCAAATCTGCCTCCTTCATGAATAATAATGTGGCAGGTAACAATATTCAAACCATAAGGAATGGCTGTCATTAAACGGCTAGTGGCCTTCTGTGGTCAGCAGACCACCACGCCTTTGATTGCTTTTTAATAAAGCATTTTTTTTAAATGCAGCCAGTTATTCTTAAAGATAAATGAAATGTGTTTAAAAAGAAAGATATTTACAGTTTCAAAATCATTTTTATGAGTAGAAATCATTGCCAAAAGGGAGCCCAGTCCATTTGTGTATGGGTTACCACCAACTTTGAGTGGATAGTAAAGTGCAAATGTTTTGCAACCACTTTTGGTAACAAAAAATTCATACGTCCAATTTTGATTCGGTATTTTGAAAGGATGCCCTAAAAACACCCCTTCTGAATACTGAATTGGTACCTACTTGCAAATCCGAATTGCAATTCGGTAGCATGTTACTGAATCCCAATTTTGGACCAATACATACAAAAATTAATTTTTGCAGTCACAAATAATCCGATTCTGCGATTCGGGCCATTGCGACAACAACAATTCTAGAAATAGATTCCATCTCACTTTTCATATTTCACCACTCCATAATTGTTTTTTCCATGCATTGCATTTCTTATAACTTATGTTCTGTGAAACCTGTGACGATTATGGCATTGCCAGAACCACTTCTTTCTGGCTCAATAGATCGTAAGTTACAATGTCAGAATTTGGGTGTGACATCAAATGTAATATTCATTCATTCTGCTATTTTAAGTTAAGCGATCTTATGAAACTCTCCATATGGTCAGACTGGTCCTCTCTGCAGCAGGGCTAGCACATTGGGGACAAGAATGCGGTATGTGAAAGTAAAGTCTTTCAAAGAATCTGGCTAAGTAGCAGTACAGGGAGAGCTCTTCCTCGGTCACAGGGGCATCTTTTTGTATTCACTAGGCATTGCTCAGTATTGTAATATTAATGCTTTTTTAATTTCAAAAAACTTTATTGAATTTTGACAATAGACAAACAAAAAAAGAAAACAAAATTGCCATGGTACAGCAATACAAATTATATATTTGAAAAGGATACTGAAGTGTACTGAACACTTGAACAAACATACGCAACACAATAAGCATTATAAGGAAAACCAAAGGCAAGGAAAAGGAAAAATAAATAAATAAATAAAAGTACTAAATATTCAAAATGTACATTGCACAATGGAAAGTGCATAACATAAAATAATGAATAACATCAATAGGCATGACAATTCTGTAGTTGGGATTTAGAGCGAACACGCTATCAGAGGGGTAGCATTCTGGCGGCGGACATCATAGATAACGTACTAGGGACTGACTACAAAACTGAGGAATGTTGAAATAGGAAGCTTACAGGGTTTGGTAGAGGCGAAGTGGTTTTCTAGTGTCTTCCAAACAGGTCTGGTCTGAGTTAATGTGAGTGCTTTGTTAACGGATGTATGTCACTACAACGCATGCTTTTACAACGCATGCCATTACGACGCAGGTTTTACAATGCAAGTCGTTACAACAACTTGCGTTGGGGGCACTGGATATTGAATAGTTTAATTTACTATTCCAACTGCAGTCCCCGTGGATAGTAGGGAAGGTGTTGGATAGCAATTAAACTATTCCCTATCCTAGAGCGCCCCCAGCGCAATTCGTTGTAATAACTTGCGTTGTAAAAGTTGCATCGTAATGGTAGTGCGTTGTAAAAGTTGCGTTGTAAAGGATGTTTCCCTTTGTTAACTATCGTAATCCTCCTTCTTTTAGTAAAGTTTCAACATACCTGCCTCCATGCCAGTGCCTGACAACATTCCTGTTCTTAAGACTTTTGCTGGTATTGCAGGTGGGGTTGGGCAGGGCACTAGAGGGGGAGGTGACAAAGCTTTGAAGGATCAGAGATGGTGGGTTGGTGGCCTGGGCAGGGAGAGATTCTAGTGGATGCTCCTGCTGAGCAGACAGCCAGGGTGCAGGCTCAATGCAAGGGGCTTTGCAACCCGAGGTGATGCAACGTATGCTTCCTCTTGTCCCTAGCTATGGAGCACTTTTGCTGAGGGGGACGATCTGTCGCCCCGTGGGCGGGTGCCGTAGGCGGCTTCCTAGCAGTGTGCAGTGGAAGAATCAACCTTGCACTTATTTTTTGAGACCAACATTTATGTGTCCTCGTGAGACTTAGATCCGGAGCAAGAGAGCAAAACTCACAGGAGGAACGATGGAGGAAGTGAAAGACATCAAAACATGAACAATAAATAAAAGAGGAACCTGCCAGGGTGAGATAAAGGTGCAGGCTGTGTCTGGTGGTGCATTAAAGCGGTAGAGGTGGAGTCAAGTCCGAGCAGCCTTTTTTATTTGTCCTTCGATGGTGTCAGCTGTGGGCGTCTGAGCAAAACGTTGGGCCTTGGCATATCTTTTTTTTTTATAAATGAAGCACTGATTAAGAGTGCAAACGTGGCTAGTGCAGGAGGGGAGTGGTTATAAAGGGAGTGCAGGGTTGAAGTCAGTGACTGTTATTACTGCATGGCTGATGCAGGAGGGGAGTGGTTACAGAGGAGTGCAGGGTTGATGCAGTCAGTGACTGTTATTACTGCATGGCTGATGCAGGAGGGGAGTGGTTACAGAGGAGGGCAGGGTTGATGAAGTCAGTGACTGTTATTACTGCATGGCTGATGCAGGAGGGGAGTGGTTACAGAGGAGGGCAGGGTTGATGAAGTCAGTGACTGTTATTACTGCATGGCTGATGCAGGAGGGGAGTGGTTACAGAGGAGTGCAAGGTTGATGCAGTCAGTGACTGTTATTACTGCATGGCTGACGCAGGAGGGGAGTGGTTACAGAGGAGTGCAGGGTTGAAGTCAGTGACTGTTATTACTGGGTGGCTGATGCAGGAGGGGAGTGGTTACAGAGGAGTGCAGGGTTGATGCAGTCAGTGACTGTTATTACTGCATGGCTGATGCAGGAGGGGAGTGGTTACAGAGGAGTGCAGGGTTGATGAAGTCAGTGACTGTTATTACTGCATGGCTGATGCAGGAGGGGAGTGGTTACAGAGGAGTGCAGGGTTGATGAAGTCAGTGACTGTTATTACTGCATGGCTGATGCAGGAAGGGAGTGGTTACAGAGGAGTGCAAGGTTGAAGTCAGTGACTGTTATTACTGCATGGCTGATGCAGGAAGGGAGTGGTTACAGAGGAGTGCAAGGTTGAAGTCAGTGACTGTTATTACTGCATGGCTGATGCAGGAGGGGAGTGGTTACAGAGGAGTGCAGGGTTGATGCAGTCAGTGACTGTTATTACTGCATGGCTGATGCAGGAAGGGAGTGGTTACAGAGGAGTGCAAGGTTGAAGTCAGTGACTGTTATTACTGCATGGCTGATGCAGGAAGGGAGTGGTTATAAAGGGAGTGCAGGGTTGATGAAGTCAGTGACTGTTATTACTGCATGGCTGATGCAGGAGGGGAGTGGTTACAGAGGAGTGCAGGGTTGATGAAGTCAGTGACTGTTATTACTGCATGGCTGATGCAGGAGGGGAGTGGTTACAGAGGAGTGCAAGGTTGAAGTCAGTGACTGTTATTACTGCATGGCTGATGCAGGAAGGGAGTGGTTATAAAGGGAGTGCAGGGTTGATGCAGTCAGTGACTGTTATTACTGCATGGCTGATGCAGGAAGGGAGTGGTTACAGAGGAGTGCAAGGTTGAAGTCAGTGACTGTTATTACTGCATGGCTGATGCAGGAGGGGAGTGGTTACAGAGGAGTGCAGGGTTGATGCAGTCAGTGACTGTTATTACTGCATGGCTGATGCAGGAAGGGAGTGGTTACAGAGGAGTGCAAGGTTGAAGTCAGTGACTGTTATTACTGCATGGCTGATGCAGGAGGGGAGTGGTTACAGAGGAGTGCAGGGTTGATGCAGTCAGTGACTGTTATTACTGCATGGCTGATGCAGGAGGGGAGTGGTTACAGAGGAGTGCAGGGTTGATGCAGTCAGTGACTGTTTTTACTGCATGGCTGATGCAGGAGGGGAGTGGTTACAGAGGAGTGCAGGGTTGATGCAGTCAGTGACTGTTTTTACTGCATGGCTGATGCAGGAGGGGAGTGGTTACAGAGGAGTGCAGGGTTGATGCAGTCAGTGACTGTTTTTACTGCATGGCTGATGCAGGAGGGGAGTGGTTACAGAGGAGTGCAGGGTTGATGCAGTCAGTGACTGTTATTACTGCATGGCTGATGCAGGAAGGGAGTGGTTACAGAGGAGTGCAGGGTTGATGCAGTCAGTGACTGTTTTTACTGCATGGCTGATGCAGGAGGGGAGTGGTTACAGAGGAGTGCAAGGCTGACGAAGTCAGTGACTGTTATTACTGCATGGCTGATGCAGGAGGGGAGTGGTTTCAGAGGAGTGCAGGGTTGATGCAGTCAGTGACTGTTATTACTGCATGGCTGATGCAGGAGGGGAGTGGTTACAGAGGAGTGCAGGGTTGATGCAGTCAGTGACTGTTATTACTGCATGGCTGATGCAGGAGGGGAGTGGTTACAGAGGAGTGCAGGGTTGATGAAGTCAGTGACTGTTTTTACTGCATGGCTGATGCAGGAGGGGAGTGGTTACAGAGGAGTGCAGGGTTGATGAAGTCAGTGACTGTTTTTACTGCATGGCTGATGCAGGAGGGGAGTGGTTACAGAGGAGTGCAGGGTTGATGCAGTCAGTGACTGTTATTACTGCATGGCTGATGCAGGAGGGGAGTGGTTACAGAGGAGTGCAGGGTTGATGCAGTCAGTGACTGTTATTACTGCATGGCTGATGCAGGAGGGGAGTGGTTACAGAGGAGTGCAGGGTTGATGCAGTCAGTGACTGTTTTTACTGCATGGCTGATGCGGGAAGGGAGTGGTTACAGAGGAGTGCAGGGTTGACGAAGTCAGTGACTTTTATTACTGCGTGGCTGAAGCAGGAGGGGAGTGGTTACAGAGGAGTGCAGGGCTGATGAAGTCAGTGACTGTTATTACTGCATGGCTGATGCAGGAGGAGAGTGGTTACAGAGGAGTGCAGGGCTGATGAAGTCAGTGACTGTTATTACTGCATGGCTGATGCAGGAGGGGAGTGGTTTTAAAGGGAGTGCAGGGTTGATGCAGTCAGTGACTGTTTTTACTGCATGGCTGATGCGGGAAGGGAGTGGTTACAGAGGAGTGCAAGGTTGACGAAGTCAGTGACTTTTATTACTGCATGGCTGATGCGGGAAGGGAGTGGATACAGAGGAGTGCAGGGCTGATGAAGTCAGTGACTGTTATTACTGCATGGCTGATGCAGGAGGAGAGTGGTTACAGAGGAGTGCAGGGCTGATGAAGTCAGTGACTGTTATTACTGCATGGCTGATGCAGGAGGGGAGTGGTTTTAAAGGGAGTGCAGGGTTGATGCAGTCAGTGACTGTTTTTACTGCATGGCTGATGCGGGAAGGGAGTGGTTACAGAGGAGTGCAGGGTTGACGAAGTCAGTGACTTTTATTACTGCGTGGCTGAAGCAGGAGGGGAGTGGTTACAGAGGAGTGCAGGGCTGATGAAGTCAGTGACTGTTATTACTGCATGGCTGATGCAGGAGGAGAGTGGTTACAGAGGAGTGCAGGGCTGATGAAGTCAGTGACTGTTATTACTGCATGGCTGATGCAGGAGGGGAGTGGTTTTAAAGGGAGTGCAGGGTTGATGCAGTCAGTGACTGTTTTTACTGCATGGCTGATGCGGGAAGGGAGTGGTTACAGAGGAGTGCAAGGTTGACGAAGTCAGTGACTTTTATTACTGCATGGCTGATGCAGGAGGGGAGTGGATACAGAGGAGTGCAAGGCTGACAAAGTCAGTGACTGTTATTACTGCATGGCTGATGCAGGAGGGGAGTGGTTACAGAGGAGTGCAGGGCTGATGAAGTCAGTGACTGTTATTACTGCATGGCTGATGCAGGAGGAGAGTGGTTACAGAGGAGTGCAGGGCTGATGAAGTCAGTGACTGTTATTACTGCATGGCTGATGCAGGAGGGGAGTGGTTTTAAAGGGAGTGCAGGGTTGATGCAGTCAGTGACTGTTTTTACTGCATGGCTGATGCGGGAAGGGAGTGGTTACAGAGGAGTGCAAGGTTGACGAAGTCAGTGACTTTTATTACTGCATGGCTGATGCAGGAGGGGAGTGGATACAGAGGAGTGCAAGGCTGACAAAGTCAGTGACTGTTATTACTGCATGGCTGATGCAGGAGGGGAGTGGTTACAGAGGAGTGAGGGCTGATGAAGTCAATGTGTGTTATCACAGTATGGCCGATGCAGCGGGGCGGGGGATAATTGAAGCGTGCAGGTCTGATGAAGTCATTGGGTGCTATTACTACATGGCTGATGAATGAGTGGAGTGCAGAGCTGATGAAGGCAATGTGTGCTAAAACAGTATGGCCGATGTAAAACAGGATTTGTAAGTGAGGAATGAAGTCTTTATGAGTCAGTGAGTGTTATTATTCCATGGCCCATACAGCGGGCGAAGGGGTGGCAACTGAGGAGTGCAGGTCTCATGAAGTCATTGAGTGGTATTACTGCATGACTGATGCAAGGGTGAGCGGTAATTGAGGAGTGCAGGATATATGAATTTGCTGAGTGCTGCTACTGTATGGCTGATGCAGGTTGGGAGTCATGACCTAGAAGTGCAAGGCTGATGGAGTCTGTGAGTGCTACTACTGCATTGCCAATGCAGTAGGGGGAGCAGTGGCAACTAAGGAGTGCTGGACTTATGGAGTCTGTGAGTGATATTACTGCCTTGTAATGCAGTAGGGGGAGGGGTGGTAACCGAAGAGTGCAGGGAGGATGAAGTAATTGAGTGTTGTTACCATACAAATAATGCACAAAAGGGCTGGTAACCATACACCCCTAGGGAGGATGCACCTATAAGGAGGCAATCATATTTCATGAATGGAGGCAGACCTTTGGCAGGCAATGTTCAGCTCTCAGGAAGTGCATTAAGTGAGGGGGTCCAGACACATTTTATTGACCTGCACTTGAGTTGAACCCAGTGAACATAGCTGAAGGGGCCCTGTTGGAGTTTGCTGACACCAGGACACATTCAGCAGCACCTGTCCTTTGTCTGTTTCTGCTGGGAGCAGCATCATGTAGGCGGTAAGGGGGCTTCTTATTTTCTCTTCTAGTTGGGCCTAAACCAAGGCTTCACTTAAAGTACTAGTGCCCCTTCTTCTGTTTGCGTGTGAACCAGGCTTGGAGCTCTCTGGAGCCTCAGACCTACATGCCAATGCAATGGAGGGAAACAAAGGCACACAGCTTGTTACTACTCACAAGTGCTTAAGAGAAAGTATGAATTGGAGGCAGGCTTTTGATCTTCTTCAATCCCTGTATGTAAGACATAAACCTGCAATGTACTAATGTCAGCTGTAACTGTCTATGTGAGTAATTACACAAATAAAAATGTAAATTGCATTCACTATTTTATTTTTTATTTAACCATTTTATAGAAGTTAACTCAATTTAGGATGCCAGAGCACTTTACATCTCACACATTGTACAGAGACTTTACTTTTTTCAAGTGTGTAAATCAATGTAGAAGTAAGTTACACAAGGCAATGAGGGCTAAAAGGTAAATGAGTCAAAGATTGTCCTTACTGGTCGGCATTGGATGGTAAAAGTCCATGATTGAGCAAAACCTAAAGACAAGATTAAAAATATAACACAATGGTTGGCATTATTTGCACTAATATGCCTTTTATTTACTATCAGATCTAACACTTATTAACAACCTTCTAACACGAATTTACAATGCAATTGGTCTTGCATTAGCAAGAGTTAGAGCTATTGGCGTTGTTAATGAAAATGTGGATATTTATTGTTTGGAGTGGAACTATGTGGGTTGAATTGGAATGGTTAGTTGTGGAATTGTGTGGGGTGGGATTGTGTGGTGTTTAGTGTATTTGTGTAGTGGAATTATGTCAAATAGTGAATAGAAAGGAGTGAGAGTCCCACAAAATAGATAGAAAGGAAGCTAGAGAGAGAGATAGGTAGTTTGTGGGCTATGGTGCATCAACCAACAGCACTTAGCATTATGGACTCGTGTTAACAGAAGCAATGTGGACTTTTAGCTTTTATTTTAGAATTATAAGCATAATATTCAATATCTCAGCACACAAATTACAGTTGGCTATATAAAACGTATCCATTTGTTACTGGAGTACAAATAAAATGCACTGATTTATAAATAAAAAATATATATATTATGATTAAAAGTAAAGATGGGAGATACCTTTCTCCTCTTAGTCCCATATACCTTATGTCACAGTAACAGGTACTACTCAAACATAAGTACAAAGCAGGCAGCCATTTGTGGAAGCTGCGTCGGGTCTATGAGGAAAGACCTCTGCCCTCCCACAAGCTTGCATTTATTGCAGAGAATGTGGCACCTGGGAGTGCAAGGCTCAGGCACAACCTTGAGATGAGCGCAACTTTAATGCGTGAAAGGAAGGAACAACTGGAGAAAGATGGCGGAGAAAGAGATAGAGGACATAGGAGTAGAACATAATACAGGAACCCCGTCCACTGCAATCTGTGCCATATAAGAATAGAGAGGTATTACTCAGCCTTTGCATGCTTCCTTGTAATATTTCCACCACTTTGCTTGGACACCAATAAAAATTCAGGGTAGGATTCATTGAGGTTTTAGCAATGGCTAAGCAACAGCATGGGACTCAGAAAAACAAGTCAGAAAGTCCCTGTAAAGAAAAGACACCATTTTAGAGAGTTCTGGCACCTAGTATGAACAATGCTCCTGTTATTAAGTCCCACATACCGCTTTGCAAGAGATTGCCAAGGTAACAGATTTTGACATTGTTTAAAGTCCCTCCTTGCACACTGAGTTCAGTTTCAAAGTGCTTTTGGTTGCAAGGACAAATGGTGCAAGAGGTAGAAGAGCACAGGTGACTGAGACCGTTGCATGCACCAGATAGCACAGAAATGACAAGGGAGTGACAATTTCCCTTTAACAAGCATTGGCATAGCCAATAGGTCTCGCTTTTGGGACCTTCTAAGTATTTAGTTATGCAGCACAATGTCCTTGGTGCAACCACATCAACTGTTGCGTGGATAAACACTTGTAAGGTCCCAAAGGCGAAACCAAATGGCTATGCTAATGCTTGTTATTTTTTGTTCTTGGGGGACACCGGGCTAGTGCCAGGAGGGTCAAGGGTGAGTGACAGGGAGGTGAGGAGTGAATGCCTGGAGGGACAAGGGTGACTGTCAGGCAATGGGGGTGAAGGGTGAGAGCCAGAGAGGGGAAGGGTGAGTGCCGAGAAGGGGAAGTATGAGTGCCGGGGGCGAGGGGTAGCTGCCAGGCACGGGGGGTAAAGGGCAAATGCCACAGAGGTGAATGTTGAGTGCCAGGTCAGGGGGATGAAGGGTGAGTGCCAGGGAGATGAAGTTTGAGTGCCATGGAGGTGAGATGTAAGAGTCAGGAGGGTCAAAGGTGAGTACCAGGGAGGGGAAGGGCGAGTGCAAGGGGTGAAGGGTAGCTGCCAGGCCAGGGGGGTGAAGGGCTAGTGCCATGGAGGTGAAGGGTGAGTGGCAAGGGGGCGAGTAGTGAATGCCAGGAGGGACATGGGTGAGTGTCAGGGAGGTGAAGGATATGTGCCAGGGAGGGGAAGTATGAAGTACCAGAAGAGTCGAGGGTTAGTGTCAGGGAGGTGACAGTTGAGTGTCACGGAGGGTCAATGCTGGGTGCCAGAAAGGGAGAAGGGTGAGTGCCAGGTGTGAGGAGTGACTGCCAGGCCTGAGGGTTGAAGGGTGAGTGCCAGGGAGGTGAGGGGTGAGTGACAGACTACAAACAGTAGTGAGCTGGGGTCTAGAAGGAGGTGCGGAGATCATCACCCGGTGCGTACCAGGCTGGGATGCACCAATGCGAGGCCAGACTTGGGTGGATGCAAGAACCTCTGAAAGGCGGGTGCCAGGTCACTAGTTACCTTAGTACAGGAGTGGGGTGCGCAGGAGAGAGTAACATCTTCAAACAAGAAACTATTCAAAATCCTGAAAACTCCACTTTATGGTCTTGCAACCTTATGTGGAAAATATTTAGCAAATGAATGGGCTTCCGTAGTGGACTTGCAGCTTGTTACAGCAACATATTGAGATAAAGTTTGCATTGCAAATAAGCCAAAGCTAACACAATTTGAATTAGTAATAGTAAGATTTGCAATGAACTAGCAACAATTTGAAAAAGCACACCAGAATTGAACAGAGGATACCGAATTATTAAAAATGGCATTTTGGGTATGAATTGTGCATTCAAGAATCCCAGAAACTCCCAGACAGAGGAAAAGAGCTCCAGGTTTGCCAAGGTAGCTGTTTGAAGTGCACAATAGGAGGTTTCATTCTAGGGTGTGACATATCCAGTCATCCTGGAGGTTAGCAAGAGGTCTGGTTGACACCCCCCTCCATGCCATCCATGACCCGGTATCCAGCCCTGGAATCTAACATGACAATCTAAATCTTCGTTGGCATTGTAGTCTGGCCTGCTCTCACTGTGATAACTAGGCTGGCGAGCCTCATAGCATTTATCTGTGGCTTGTAAGCCTGGTCTGCAAACAGTGTCCATGAAAACGTGGAGTGATTTGGCCAACTAGCCAGGAGGTGGCCCTATAGATGAGCATGGCTACTTGCACACAGATCCCTCTACACGGAGTCAGAAGTAGGATACCACTGCCTCTGCGAGCGACTGGTTCTGGGCAGTGGTGGTGTTTCCTGGCTGTCGCTTACGCAGATAGGAGCCAAACAGAGCCCTAGGTACTCTACCACAAAAAATGCGTCAACTGCCACCAACCAGAATCCACCATCCAGAGAGCTGGTTGAGTCAGCTGTGCTGTGAGTACACATTTGTACTATCCCTTTCCCCATCAAGCAAAAGCAGGGCTTCTGGGGTGCACATCACGACCTGGCCAAAACTCTGGCGATCATAGACCCCACAGTGACCTTCGAGAAGACATGTATCAAGTTAGCAACATTAAAAGAAAATGTGTGCATCCTCCCGACAGATAAAAACTAGATCTCACACAGGTGTTTCTCACCCATTGGCAGTCTTTGCAAAGAACTTTCCATGCGTGGAAGGATTTGATTGACAAGCCCTCAGTTCTTACCACCTTTCCAGACACACACAAGGACAATTCTGGAGATCTCAAGAAGCCCAGGTCTCACCTGTGCCCAGGAGTGTGCAATAGGTTAATATAAACAAGAGATCACTGAAACTTAACATACACAGCCCATAATTCAGAAAGGGAGTGGAACAGAGGATTAAAAAGAACACCGGGAAATGTATTATTTGGGTTTGGAAAGTGTTTGTTTTTTAAAGAGTTAACATGGTTATTTTGCCATTGAGACGATAAAAAACATAATTATAAAGGACATGAAAGGGAAAAAGAGGGAGAGAAACAGAAAAGGAAGCGGAGGGACCGGACCCTGTGAGAGATGAAGACGTCGCTTATCGTGGAAGTGGGAGGGTGCTGACGGGTCTTATCATTTAATTAAAAGCTACAGTCTGAATATCCCGGCTGGGAAGGGACACAAACCGAGAGGGACACAGGGAGACAGAGCAGCAGAGGACCCCACAGATTAGGCATTCATCTTTCCAGCACTTAGAGGGGAAGGAGGGACAGAGGGATGGAGAGCTGGATGGAGAAAAGTCAGGAGACCTCACAGAGAAACTATTTATCTCCACAGCAATTAGAGAAAAGGGAGGAAGACTGAATGGGGAGGGAGAGAGGCTGTGTAAAGAATAGTTAAAGGGAGCAAGTAAGCAAAACGGGAAAAAGGAAGAAAAAAGGATGGGAATGATGGGAAAAGGACACACCTGAAAAGCATAAATATCAAATAAAAAACAGAAGCAGTGACAATACCGCACTTTTTTTTTTAATGAAAAGTTTTTCTCAAGCTTTGTAAAAATACAAAGAAAAAGTTGACATGGGCAGCGGAGGGTGAACTTTCAAAGTGATACAACTTTGACAACAGCGGTGCAAGCTGTTCCCCGAACTGAGCGCGGGGACATCACACCCATTACACAGGTAGTGACACCTGTTTCCCTCATGCTGTGAGAGAGAAAGAAGGAGTGTATGTCTAGCTACACAAGCATACATAAGGCAAAGTGCAGGCCATGTAAGCCTATCCTTCAGTCACATACACAAAAAGCTGCAGTAAAGGTAGGAGTTGTGCAGGTCCGATGTGAGGGTGGGAGTCAGTAGCCTGGTGTGCAGCATGATGCTGCTCCGTGTGGATCTGTGATGTTATTACACAAAGTCCTGTTCATTTTAATCATCATTTCAGATCCATGGGGCCTGGTAAAGCGAGCAAGCTGCGCTTTATCACCCTCCTGAGGCGGAAGCCGGGAGGTCTTCTCTCACCTATTTTTAAATCCTGTGTGTTCCTAACTCTGCCACCATCACCCTCGCTTGATTTAATAAGCGTTTTAGTGTATTTTACTCCCGGTGCCATTCCGCTTGACTAAAAAAGCGTTTTACCTGGCAGACACTTAGCTTCATCTCTCCGCTGCCTGGGCCCACTCTCAGCTGAGCATTGACGCTGAGAGTATGGTCCCGGGGACTCGAACCCTCGACAGCGGCCATCTTGGGTGTGACTGAGCGCTCTGGTGCGCTCTAGCTGCCTATAAAAAGGGCATTTTCGCTCTCAGCGCCCGGGCAAACTGCGCTTTTATCACCCTCCTGAGGCGGAAGCCGGGAGGTCCTCTCTCTCCTATTTTTAAATCCTGTGTGTTCCTAACTCTGCCACCATCACCCTCGCTTGATTTAATAAGCGTTTTAGTGTATTTTACTCGTGGTGCCATTCCGCTTGACTAAAAAAGCGTTTTACCTGGCAGACACTTAGCTTCATCTCTCCGCTGCCTGGGCCCACTCTCAGCTGAGCATTGACGCTGAGAGTGTGATCCCGGGGACTCAAACCCTCGACAGCGGCCATCTTGGGTGTGACTGAGCCCTCTGGTTCACTCTAGCTGTCTATAATGTCTATAAAAAGGGCATTTTCGGTCTCAGCGCCCGAGCAAGCTGCGCTTTATTCACCCTCCTGAGGCGGAAGCCGGGAGGTCCTCTCTCACCTATTTTTAAATACTGTGTGTTCCTAACTCTGCCACCATCACCCATGCTTGATTTAATAAGCGCTTTAGTGTATTTTACTTGTGGTGCCATTCCGCTTGACTAAAAAAGCGTTTTACCTGGCAGACACTTAGCTTCATCTCTCCGCTGCCTGGGCCCACTCTCAGCTGAGCATTGACGCTGAGAGTGTGGTCCCGGGGACTCGAACCCTCGACAGCGGCCATCTTGGGTGTGACTGAGCGCTCTGGTGCACTCTAGCTGCCTATAAAAAGGGCATTTTCGCTCTCAGCGCCCGAGCAAGCTGCGCTTTATTCACCCTCCTGAGGCGGAAGCCGGGAGGTCCTCTCTCACCTATTTTTAAATCCTGTGTGTTCCTAACTCTGCCACCATCACCCTCACTTGATTTAATAAGCGTTTTAGTGTATTTTACTCGTGGTGCCATTCCGCTTGACTAAAAAAGCGTTTTACCTGGCAGACACTTAGCTTCATCTCTCCGCTGCCTGGGCCCACTCTCAGCTGAGCATTGACGCTGAGAGTATGGTCCCGGGGACTCGAACCCTCGACAGCGGCCATCTTGGGTGTGACTGAGCGCTCTGGTGCGCTCTAGCTGCCTATAAAAAGGGACGGCCCTCTCCGCATAGCGGACGCGAGTAGCGGACGAGCCGGACTCAAGCCGGAGTCATGCCAGAGTCCTGCCCGCCTGCGCACGTCCGCGCCAGGACGAGCCCAGGGACCAGTTACCCTGTACTCCTCACACCTGTCCCAGCCACATACTCGCGCTCCACCCTCCTGCAATTAAATCACGCCACTACCTTCCCCAACGCCGCGTGCAAACACTCGGTAGACCCCTCACACAATCAATATCACTGCCGATACTGTCCTTACCAATTGATTAAACCAGCAGAGATCTGGCAGAAACAGGCACACAAACTCAACATGGCTCTGTTGAATTGCCGCTCCCTGACAAAACATGCCTCTGAGATCTGATTCTTTTTTCTTTTTTTTTTAAAATTTTTGGGAACCTTTATTGTGCATCAATAAGAGAACAAATACGGGCCCACAACCGTCAGGCCGGCCACGAACATACTTGAAGCACCAAAGCATGCAATACGGCGACACAGTAGCACATTATTACATGAAGCAGACATGTAATGGTTACACTGTATATCATCATAATACCGTGTCCAGGAACAGTGAAGGTTTGTTTTATATTTTTGTTGCAGCTATTAAAGTCCGACATTTTAAGTTTACATAAACAGCAGACTAAGAAAATGGGTCCGTGCAGGCGTGACGTGACAGTAACAACAATTGTATAGAGTAATCCGAATACCCAAAAATCAAGTCCCCCCAGGCGGGATGGCGGTTCAAAGTTTCTACAACAGGAGTATCAGACCTAACATCACACCCAGTGTCCACCGCCACCCACCCTCATCTGTCCCAGACACGGACCCAAGAAAGAATAAAGAAAAAGAGACGAAAAATGAAGAAAATAAAAGGCACCATAGAAACTGAAATCAGAAAACGAAAAACCCATCCCCCAACCCCCCACCCTACACGCATGCAGAGGCTACGGCCTACCCCCCCCCAGCAGTGTGTCTGTCGCCCAATAAACCCGAAATATAGAACAAGGAAAGAAAGAAGAGAAGAAGAGAAAAGAAGAAATATAACACTTGAAATATAGGGAGTAAGAAAAGATTAGACTAATCTATGACTCCCATGAAAAGGGGGAAGGTGGGGAGGAGCCCACCAAATACCAGGCATCCCGGACTCCCCAGCCTTAAAATATCTCCTACGCCACATGCAGCAATAAATTTGGAAGACATAGCACCAAAGGAGAGCCAGAATCGTTCACACCCAGACCCCCCAGCCCGCACAAAACCGCCACCCCATCAACAAGAGTAGACAACAGGACATAGCAACTGCAACCTTAAGTGGGGAAGAGCATCGCATACAACGCATCCAATATATCAGAAAGCGTTCCAGTCCGGGTCACCGCCAGCCGATCACGCAAAACCATCAAGAGGAACACCGTCAGCCCTGGCCTGAACGTCGAAATCCCTCCAAGCATGGCCACCGCTGAGAGCACACCTCAGGCAGAACAAAGGAGCAAGATGGCCGCTCTCGACAAAGAAGAAGCAGAGGAGGAGGAAATGAGTGCCCCCAGTCACCAGCAAGTTCAGTGTCCAAATTGACGAACGCCCCTTCTATCGCAGGATGACACACACTCCACCAATGTAGAAAAGAGGCTCCGGAGGCAAAAGCAGCGAGGGGGGTCAGCAACTGGGAAGTCGATAAGCAGAGCCATAGTGGCGATTGCGTGGGCATGGTCCCAGTTCTCGAAGTGGAGGGAGAATGTGTAACTGTAGCCTCATCGATAAGTAAACACCCAACATTGTAGCCAGGGACATGTCGCTCCTCTGTACTCTCATGCTGCAACATTGCATCCACTTCAGGAGTAATTAGAGGCAGCAGGGGGCCAGTCAGCCGCGGGCGCCCTATGTCAGATGTAGCTTCCTCAATCTTCCGCCCCAGCTCTCGGGTGTTTCGCCGCCATGTTGCCCTGAAGTCGGCAAGGGCAGCCAGGATGTCGCCACAAGTCAGGTCCCTCTGCAATGTCAGCCGGTCCGCACTGCGCAGCGGCTCCCTCGGATCAGCCTCCAGCTCGAGGACAGGCAGGACAGCGCGTACTGGGGATAGGGGAGCAGCTACCTTCTCGTTCTGAAAGGCAGGCGCCATTACCACCCCTTCAATGAGTCCACAATGGAGGGAGGGGGGCGACATCGCTAGCGAGAAAAACAGCAGTTCGAGCCACCGAAGGAAGCGCGGCTCATAGTCCGGGGGCGGCGCAAAGTGAGAGCCCCCTCGCCTCCTGTTGATGCGGGTGGTCCACGGCTGAGGAGGCGCTCCAAGATGGAGTCTGCTCAGCCTGCAAGCAGCGTAGCAGAGGGAAGCGTTGCAAGAAGGGCTCCCGCCTCGCAAGTAAGCACTTCGTCCCAAAAGGGAGTCTCACCACAATGGAAAGGGTCAACTCCGTCCACCTCCGCAATCGGCCGCACTCCCTTAGAACATCGGCACCTCCCCAGCTCGTCCCACCGACTACGTCCAGCAGCGTCCAGCGGCGGCGATCGGCACAGGTTCCAGGGGCAGCATCGGAGGTCGGCAAACGGTGCGAGTTCTCCGTCAAAACAGCAGGCAGAGACCTCAGAGGAACGCGAGTGGCATCAGCGCGTTTATGTCTCCGTTTTAGCGCAGTGTAGGCGAGGATAAATGTCAGGATATCGATGCGGGATCGGACGGCTTGCGGAGCCGGGAGCCTACACGTCCGTCCCGTCCGCTATCTTGGCTCCTCCTGAGATCTGATTCTTACTTCAGGAAGCGGCACTGGACGTATTGTTTCTCATGGAAACATGGTTGGGACCTAGTTCAGGCCCAGACATTGTCCAGGCTCTGCCTCCGGGCTACTTAATCCAGCACCTTGATCGAACCGGGAACGTAGGAGGCGGGATCGCTATCCTTTACAAGGACCATTTAATCTGTCGCCTGCTAGGCAATCCATTACTTGACTGTGAAAACGTCCATTTCTCGATCACTCCCTCACCCTCTGCCTCCTTTACGGGGCTTCTAGTATACCGCCCTCCAGGATCCTTGGGACAATTCCAGAGGACACTACTAGAAACGGTTGTGAACCTCGCCAGTTCAGCCTCCAATTTTACAATTTTGGGAGATCTCAACCTCCATTTTGACGACCCACAAGATGCGATAGCTGGGGATCTTGCCCAAGACTTAGAAACATGCGAAATGGTTCAAAGAATCCAAAAGCCCACTCACATAAAGGGATACCTGCTCGACCCCATCTTTTCGAATATTATTGACTTATTCACCTTGGACCCGAAACCGGTTCCTTGGTCAGACCATTTCATCATACCTTTCACTTGGAATCTTCCCCCCCTTCCCCCTGTCAAACTCTTTAGCACGAAATAGACTAGACACTGTTCCAAACTCAAGGTAAACTAATGGTCGGAAGGACGACCATACCGCTCGCTAACCCGGACATCAATAAAGCGAACTCAGAGTTTAACCAGTAGATAGAGAACTCACTGGACAACATTCTGCCTAGGAAATCTGTAACCCAAAAAAGGGGATCGATCAATCATCCCTGGTTTAGTCCAGAGCTCCGAAAACTTAAACAGAATTGCAAAAAGGAGGAGAGACTATGGAGGAAAGACTTCAATCCAGAGACAAAAACTAAGTACAGAGCCTCCATCAAAGCCTATAAAGCCGCGTTAAAGGCAAGAAAAACAGCATTCAATGCAGATAAAATCATTGCATCCCCCAATTCATCCAAAGAGATCTTCAGAATCGTCAAAACTCTGTTGAAACCTCCTGACCCCCCCCCCTTGCCCCAGAAGCATCAGGATCCCGCTGTGAAGAACTTGCACTCTTCTTCCACACTAAAATTCCAAATATTCTTCAGGACCTCCCGCTCATCACCTCCCCTGAATCACCCCCCGCCACCCAAACCTCTCTCTCAAGGCTCTTCCCCCGTACTCTCTTCTTTTATCCCGCTTACTAAGGACTTGTTTCCCCCCTCCTCAACTCCATCAAAAGTGGCTCCCCCCTTGACCCCGTTCCAATCAACACCTTGAAACTAGACCTGCCCATTATGGCATCCCCAGTCATCAACCTGATTAACATCTCGATTGAAACAGGTACAGTCCCACGGGACTGGTAAATGGCCATGGTCAAACCTCTGTTAAAAAAAACAATCTCAACTCGGGAGACCTATCCAACTTCCATCCCATTTCCCTTCTCCCGGGCATCAGCAAATTGGCAGAAAAATGTATAAACCATCAACTGTCCTCATTCCTGGAAACCTCCAACGCACTCCATCCCACTCAAACAGGCTTCCGTCCGGGTCAAGGGACTGAGAAGGCACTTCTCAAGGTGGTAGAAGAGGCTAGGAGGATCCTGGACGTAGGTGGCAATGTGGCCATCATCCTCCTAGACCTCAGCACCGCCTTTGATACGGTAAACCACCGTATCCTCCTAGCCTGCTTAGAAAGAATTGGAGTCGCAGGAAAAGCTCTCTCATGGCTCAGATCATTTCTTTGCGAGAGGTATTTTAAAGTATTTGAGGGAGACTGCCACTCCTCGCCTTTACCCTTGCAGTGTCGGGTTCCACAGGGCTCCTCCCTGAGCCCCACACTTTTTAATGTTTATATGTCCCCCTTAGCTGAGATAGTGGCCCCCTACGGAATTGAACTAATCAGCTAAGCTGATGACACTCAGCTCGTGGTTTCCCTGAACCAGACTGATCATCTGTGCCACACGAGTCTCAGTGACTGTTTTGAGGAGGTATCAAAGTGGATGGGCCAGTCCCAGTTAAAACTTAACAACCAGAAGACTGAAGTGATGCTACTGGGCAGGAAAGCATCATTCAACTCCCCCACGCTATGGCCCCCTTCTATGGGCGCTAGTCCAACACCAAAAAGCAAGATCAAGAGCCTAGGCTTCTGGTTAGATGAGGATCTCTCATTTAAAGCACAAGCCAGAAAAACTGCAGCCACCTGCTTTGGCCTGCTAAAATCTCTACGGAAAATCCTCCCTCAACTTGCTGATAGAGCCAAAAACAATCCTGGTCCAAGCCATGATTTTGTTGAGACTCGATTAGGGTAACGCGCTCTACTTCTGTCTGCAAGTTAATCCCCAATGTTCATTGGCAGGGATAGTTATATATAGACCCCCGGACTGCACTGGGGCCAGTTCAGGTGATCTTATGGACATTATTGTCCAAAGCTCTCTTATACACCCCTACTTTATAGTAGTGGGCGATTTTAATGCTCGGGTTGATGGGCTGAGCTGCCCACTGGCAGACCAGTTAATATCTACTCTGAGAGCAGCTAACTTAACACAAATTGTTACTGGTCCCACACACAGATCAGGCCATACGCTGGACCTTATTTTTTCTAACATCCATGATACTATAGTTGAGACCCCACAGCCTCTGTTTTGGTCGGATCACTTCCTGATCCCCTTTGCCATTACTCTACGATCTTGCTCTCAGGCCACTGGTAGACGCTCCTTTGTGCTCAGGCAATGGAAAAATCTTCGACCTGACACTATTGGCGCGGCCCTGACAGTTTACCCTCCAGTGCTAACTACAGATCCAAATGCAGATGCAGTGGCAATGAATGGATGGATAGGCGTCATGATGGACACCATCGCTCCAGCCAAACTCGCCCTATCTCGCAGGGAATCCCCTTCTGCCCCTTGGTTCTCTACAGAGCTAAGGGCAGAGAAGGGCGCATGCAAGAGACTGGAGCGCCTTTGGCGGGTGAACTATTGTGAATCAGCTAAGGCTCGCTATAGAACAGCCCTCCGCAAGTTGCATAAATCTATAAAAAAAGCAAAAAGGGGTCATATTGCCACCTCTATCTGTCAGGCGGAATAATCCAGTAAAGAAGTTTTTAATATAGTGCAGTCCTTTTTCAAGCCGAGAATTATTGAAACAGAAGTCACCCCATCCGAGTCTCTTTGTGAAGGTATCTCGGATTATTTTGATGACAAAATTAAGAAAGTGTATGGTATCTTCTCTGACTCTCGTCCCACCATAATGCCTGATAATGTTGATAATAGCCCATCTACCTCGATTTTTGGTCAATTTCATTCTATCTCATTTAAGGAGGCATTGCAGGAAATAAAGAGGTGCAAATCGGGGGCTCCTGATGATCCTTGCCCACCGAAGCTCTGGAGCATGATGGCGGAGACAATTGTGACCACCCTCCTGCACATTTGGAACAAGTCCATTACATCTGGGGTGTTTCCGGACTGTTGGAAACATGCCACACTCCTCCCTCTGAAAAAAAAAACAAATGGAGATCCGGGGGATTTGAGCAATCTCCGACCGATTTCCCTATTGGCTGCCCCAGGTAAGATGATGGAAAAACTGATTCAGCGCCAATTGAATAGTTTCATTGAAGAGAATAAGATCTTGCATGAAACTCAATCAGGTTTTAGGCCGGGCTTCAGTACTGAGACCGCCCTGATTGAAGTAGCTGAGTCGGTTAGGTGGTCTCTTGATTCAGGAGCATCTGCTATGCTGGTGCTCCTGGATCTATCGGCCGCATTTGATACGGTTGACCACAGCAGACTTCTGCAGCGCCTAGAGGACATTGGCCTTCAGGATAAAGCACTTGGGTGGCTTCATTCCTATTTGACCAACCGGTCACAGAAGGTGGCGTTGGGCTCTTTTTCCTCCAAACCTAAGCGACTGGGGTGTGGGGTCCCTCAGGGATCGGCACTTAGCCCGCTACTCTTTAATATTTATCTGGCACCACTTTTTACTATGATTGCCAAATGGGGGTCACGGCAATCTCATACGCAGACGATACCCAGCTCGTCTTCCCCTACTCAGAAGTGTCGGAGGCAGCCTTCGGTAAATTTAAGGGGTGCCTCTGCGATGTAGCCAGCCGGATGAACACCAATAAATTAAAGTTGAATGCTGGCAAGACGGAGGTGATCTTCTTTGGGAAAGGCCTTCGCCCTTCCCCGGATCTGTGGTGGTCATCTGAGATGGGCCCTGTGCCGTCCCCCTGCATAAAGGCTAAAACTTGGGCGTAATGTGGGATGAGAGCTTGGCCTTCTCTGCCCACATTCAGCAAGTGACAACAGGGTGCTTAAGCAAGCTGAGGAATTTGCGCAAGCTCCATGTGCTGCTTCCAGAAGACTGCCGAAAAATGGTAGTCCATGCGATGGTCACCTCGAAGCTGGACTATGCAAATGGCTTATATTTGGGCCTACCCAATTATTTGATTCAACGTCTGCAGACCGTGCAGAATGCGGCTGCGAGGCTGATAAAACATATTCCTTTTAAACAGCATGTCTCTCTGCATTTGCGCGAGCTGCACTGGCTTCCGGTGGTAAGCAGAATTAAATTTAAGGCGCTAACACTGGCTTTTAGAGCTCTCCATGGCATCTGTCCTAGCTATCTTAAAGCAAGACTCCCTAGATATGAACAGGCGAGACTCTTACGGTCAAACTCCCTACTCCAGCTACACGTCCCACGAGTCAGAAAGGCTCGTTTGGGAGGCAGGACCTTTTCAGCAAACACAGTGAAGCTGTGGAACGCCTAACGTCTGCCATTCAGTCGGCAACATCAGAGATTGGTTTCAGGAAACATTTAAAAACTTGGCTTTTTAATCAAAAGATCTGATTCACCGGCTTTACTTATTGTTTACTCGAGCTGCTCACATAGCGCCGGGACACCTCCTTGCGAGGTAGCTGTTCGCGCTTTAGAAATTTCTGTATTATGTATTATTATTATTACCTGGGAGCTCCGGTCTCTGTGATACAGAAACTGCAGGTGGTCCAGAATTCAGCAGACAGATTACTGACGAGCACTAACCACCGCTCCTCAGCCAAGCCAGCGCTAAGATCCCTACACTGGCTACCGATCAAAGAACTGGTACATTTCAAAGCCCTCTGCATTGCCCATAAAAACCTGCAAGGCAAAGGCCCCCCTATCCTCACCAATCTGATCAAACCACATAAAACTACTAGAAACCTTTGCTCCAACGACCTTAACCTGGCACAAGTCAACAGAATCAACGAGGCCGGTACGGACGGCCGCCTCTTTTCCTACAACACCTCAAAGTTATGGAACTCTCTGCCCCTGCCACTTCGCCTGGAGCCCAACCATCTTTCATTTCGCAAGAAAATAAAAACCTGGCTCTTCCCTGGAAATTAACAAATACATGCCCCGGTTCTTCTCAGACTCTTCTTATCGCAGCTTCAAGCGCTGGGATGCCTCCGGGTAGCCATGCGCTATAAAAGAGCTATCTCATTCATTCATTCATTCATTCAGGGACAAGAGCATCCTACTCAAAACGTCATGGGAAAATTTGTCATGATTTGCATTTAGCAAAACATCGCAGTAACTCCATGGGTAAAGGAGCTACAGGTGTGCCATGGCAGGGCTCATTATAGCCACTGTAATATGGAGTAGGGTGTAGTGGGGGAGGGGGGATATTTCTCCAAGCATATAACATAAATCCAGTCATCCTAGAGGCGAGCAGGGTCACTCCATGTCAACAAGGACACATTTGTCAGATATGGGCCTGTAGTCAGGTTTAGCTATATTAAAGAAAGTTCTGGCAGCAATGTTGTCCGGCCTCAGGTGTGCTGGCAGACCGTTCATTCGAATAAGGGATGCCAAGCGCCTGGAAGCCATCAAATCTCTATGGGCTTCGCAAGGCAAAAAAACATTACAACGCAGCAGGTACGAGGTGAGAAAGACAGAGAAGAGAGCGAGAAGACAGAGTGAAGCAAGGCCCTCACAGAGGGAGTGCGATGAGATGAAAGAGGGAATGAATGCGCGAGAGCGGAGTGGAAGCAGGGAGTAGGAGGAGAGTCTTGTGGAGCGATAAACAAGCATTGGCAGTGCGGCCGTAAAAGTAAAGTCGTGCGGCCGCAAAATGAAATAAATAAATAAAAAACACGAGTGGTGATGCGCGTGGTGCACAAGCGCGTCACCGCAAGTGCTACCTTGCCGGCCACCAGCTTGCTATTACGTGCATGCGTGTGCGCTCTTGTGCGCATGATGGTAAGCTGGTCGCCAGGAAAGTAGAACTTTCCAAAGCAGCTACTAAATGCCTCGGCCTGATCCAGCGCATGCGCTGGATCAGGCAGAGACCTAAAAACAGAACTTTAAGATAACAAGTCAAGTGCTAGCTTGAGTTGAAAAAAAATGCAGCACACAAATTTCCAAAAAAAAGCACTCATCTAAATGGCACACTAAGAAATATATTATTTCTGGCTCAGTTCCCCCATCGGGCCTGTCGAGGAGACGTGACTGAAATAAGGAGTTATGTACGTTCATGCTCAAAAGAATCAATGTATACCACTACTCTTGCAGTTGATTTTGCCACATTATTTCAAGCAATTGTTTTCCTATTATTTTAAATATAGCCAGAGCAGAGTCCCAAGAAAGGACGACACATTGGACTAGGTTGTGCAAGCTAACATTCTGATGAGAAGATTTACCAGGATCAGCCTTTTAAAAGTTAGCACCTGGATAACGACTATTTTACAATCAGATGAGAATATTGAGAGAGTGCTAAACCACCTAAACCAAGCGCCCACGGTCTGGGTATTTATGGAGGTTTGATGGCTTCTAAAAGCGCGGGAAATAAAAATTTGCAGTAACAAAAGGAAGCCAGTATTATTCAGGATAGGTAAGCCCTTCAATTTTCCATTGAAAAAAAAAAAGAAAAATCAAACTCATTCATTTAAAAAACAGAGAAAATGATGCAGGTGTTTTATGCCAAGTAGGGATCAGATATATGGAATCCAACATTTCATTGCAGAAATTTTGGAAGGGAACCTACATTTTCAGGATGGCACTTAGTGTATGAGATATAAGCATGAGGTTATTTCCTGCAGATGGCCTTTAAATCAATTGCATCATACTTGCTTCTGCTATAAGAAATCACAGCCAATATGCAACAATACTTTTTTAATAGGAGACTCCTGCTACCTGCTAGTGTTCCCATATGTGTCTTTAATTACTGCCCATAATCAGAATAACCACATCATGTAAATAATGGAGGCATATTTAACTTGTCAATGCGTCTGTTACCACAAATGCTATTAGTTGGGCAATCTAGTCACAGTAATAAACTACTGAATCTTCGATTTGTAGGCGTAGATACACCTAACGGTATCCTTTCAAAACATGACATTTGTTTTTGCTACAAGAACCGGTTTAACAATATCAAAATTATCTCCAAAACACTTTCAAAATATCAGCTCCAAATAACTTCAATGTGTGTACCCCATTTTATAGAGTACAGGCCTTGCACATCACCGCAAGGTGCTTTGAACGTAGAATCATCAACTTTGTAGCGTGTGAGGTTTTGTGGGGTGATTGTGCGTGCAATCTTGTTGACAGAGAACAATAGATTAGCATTAACTCAGAGAGTGCACATGTGCTATGCCAGGAGATATTTTGCAGACAAATAGAAGAGTTATTGACTGACCACATAAAACAACTACAAACAATATATGGCCAATGTCTGAAAATAAATGGATTATTCGCCGATTTGGGCTATCGATCGTGCACAATTTATTATACTATGTAAAAAATATTAACTGAATTGTATCTTCAGTCACATTTACTTTTAACTTTAAAAAGAAAACTTGTGATTCAAATGTTTTATTACTGATACCAGTGCATAATATGCCCCACACTCAGCTCAGTTAAGAGATAACCAGTTGCAAAGCACAACAAAGAGTTTGACATATGGATAGGATTTTGCTTCTCAGACATGCGGCTAAACGAGCACAAGGGGGGCATGCCCGGTTACTCACCGGTAATAACCATTACTCCGAGTCCTGGTCTCCCCGTCCCATTCCTGATACGTGAGCAGCTAGTCTGCTCTACAGAACCCCTACCTAGCTGAGCTGTTGGCACTTCCCCCTAGGACGACGTCACCATCACGTGACTACAAAAGGGGGAAGTGCCAACAGCTCAGCTGGGTAGGGGTTCTGTAGAGCAGACTAGCTGCTCACGTATCAGGAATGGGACGGGGAGACCAGGACGAGGAGGCAATGCCGCTGAGCAGCCTTCAGTTTGCCGCTAATCAGTTTCCCATTAATTAATTGCTTAGGAGACCTCCTTGTTATTGTCGAGTGTTGCCATTGGTGAAAAGGCTATCTGGGTCACAGAAATTAGAAAAAGAGGCAAGGGTTTGAACTTTCTTTACAAAACCCTGCTTGGCTTGCGGCACCGCAGAAATGTGAGCAGCGATGATGTTAAGTGACTGTTCAGTCGAAGAAGCCTCGTCCCGCGCAAGTGTCTAAAGCAAGGCGGCTGCACCTGAAGTTGTTGCGCCCTGCGTTACCGGGGTCTGCAAACAGCATACAGGCGGACATGTGTTTTGTAAATGAAGTAGGGTCCTTGTGGGTAATCAGTCCAGTAGCCAATAGTGTAGATTATGTCGTTTATTAGGTTAAATGGTAAGATGGTATAAGCCCCATCGGGAACTGCATCCTGCTGCTCAGCCCCCCTCATTCCAACTGTCCACTCCTCCAAACCATGCACTCATGAACATTCTATTGCATCACACTCACACAGGCTGAGCAGCTAGGAACTAAGAGACATAGGATATAACAATGTGGTCTTGCACTTCCCAGGTCTGGGGTGGTGTTTAGCGGAGGCAAGCTTCTGTCTACGGAATCAGTAAATGTAAAATAAAACAAGAGGGTGCCGTGCTAAAACAAAAGTGCGGCACCTGTGTGCATAAAACGTATGAATACAGCAGCCTATGAAGTGGGTGCCATGGCAATGAAAAAAAAACATAAAAGCAGGCGCCATGCTAAATATTAAGTGCAGCACCCATGTACCTTTTATGCAGTGCAAAGAAATATGAAAGCGGGCACTGTGCTAAAACATGAAGCACAACACCCCTGTACCTACATGTTATAAACACTCACACTGTAACAGTACAACAAAATAAAAGAAGTAGGCCTCAAAGTAACACATAAACAGCTATAGCGTAAGGAAACTGTAGGTGGCCAGTGCTTCTTAACTAGTAATAATAATAATAATAATCCACATTTGTAAAGCACGAACCATCACCCGTTAGTGTTTCTACGCGCTGGGGGCCGTCAGGAGGATTAAGCAAGCTATTGCCCAGAGTCACATGGTGCTGGGCTGATCCCCAGATTCCAGAGTCAGTCACCCTGGCCGCGGCACCACACCTCTCCCAGTAACTAGTAACAGAAGTGATCTATCGGGAGTGCCACCAATTAGGGAGCCAGGAAATACAAGGGACACAGGAGTGAGCCAATTGAAGCACAAGGCGGGATACACTCAGTCTAGGGATTACAACAGGTCTTACAGGCATGCACGCTGCCTACGCTCGACCTAATAAAAATAGGGTTCCTTGCAGCTTGCATGCAGCTCTGTGATGCCAATTCATAGCTTACTGTGCCTTATTAGAAGGATTGCAACTAATGAACATCAAGTAACAAAGGGATCTCTGTCATAAGCTGTAACTCAGGTACCAATCTGAAGTACGGATCTCTGATCTACATGTTACACAATACTCTTTGGAGCAGGCACAATAATCCTCTGTGCTACTTTATGAGCCAAAACTGTGACTGCACAACCACAGATCTCTTAAGTAAGTGCATTAACATTCCCAGAATTCTCTCACCGTTAATATTGTGCCCTGAATATTGCAGGTTGCTCACATTTCTCTGCTGGAGGTGTCACCCTGTAAAAGGATTTAAAAACGCAGCCTGTCACCAATTAATTAATACAGAACAAAATTACTGTCACATTTGTCCTTGTTGTGAAAAAAATAATTCAGCAGAGCTTTAACAAAACAAAAGAATAAGTTGTCAGAATCCTCTTCTCGTGACTCCGCCCTTCGTGGCTACACCCCATTTCCGCTGGCACACTTTGAACCCCAGTTTATGGGTGTAACTTTTTTAATTTCCAGCGCTGCTCCTAGACAATGTTAATGAGTAATTCAATAAGGAATCCAGACAGATTTTAGGCATATTCTTTGTTCTCTACAGTAGCTTGCAGCATTTTAATAACGGCGGAATTTCTCCCCTGAAAGAAAGTAATTGAAGCTAAACTTGGTCTGTCTCCATCTCTGGATCTTCCGATGCGAAAATGTCAAGATGGTAGAACTAGAAAGGAGCGAGCGTCCTCTACTGGACACATGCAAAAATGCATCCCTTTCTCAATAAACTTGCTGTACTGACTGTCGTCGAGGTGTGAGCAATGCAACATTATTATTATGGAGAACAAAGGCAGCAATAGCATAGGTAATACACATCACCTTAGTAGTTATGCACCCAGGATGAATGTGTCAACATTCGCATTGAAAAATGTATACAATAACAAAATAAGCAACACTCTTTTCCATTTCTCTCCTAAATACGATTCCTAAGAGATAATCCTCTCCTCGGTCTGTTCAACGTCCACATGGCGCTACTTTACTGCTCCACAAATTAGAAGTAAAGCTGCGGCAGTAAAAAGATCGGCTGCCGCCATCCTAGGCTTTGCTAAAAGGTTGGGTGGTAAACCACCTGAGGCTATATTAGCAATTTATAAAGCTAAAACACTGTCCATTGCGAGGTATGGGGCCATGATATGGGGTTATAAAAATCTGGCCCATATACAAAGAGAAGAAAACTTATTTTTGCGATCCCTACTGGGCCTCCCAAAATCCACCCCAGCCTTTCCCGTACATATGGAACTGGGGATAGGGTACATTGAAGACTCTTTGACTCTGGCCCCATTACTGTCATGGATTAGGATATGGCTTAATCCAGCTTTAATTTTAAACCATGTGATTATTAGGGACTGTATGGGGAGGGAAAACGTGGCTAAGATCGGGTGGCTACAATACATTAAAATTACAGCAGAATACTTAGGCCGACCGGAGTTATATACAAACCCCGAGAGCATTATGAGAGAGGACATTGACTGGGTAAAGAAAAACTTTATAGAGAAAAAGGAATCAGAGAGAGAGGCTATCGAAATTTTAAAACCAACCGTTAGGGCCCACTATATGATGATTGCTTCGTTATCTATTCAATCCTATTTAACGATAGTAAATAAACCTTTTCATAGGTGGGTCCTCACTAAATTCCGTTTTAATCAAGCACATTTTTTGCTAGGCGAATTTGAAAAATGGTGTAAGCCTCACGAAAATGCTCCCTGCAAATGTGACTACTTCTCAGATCAGGATATATTACATTTTTTGTTCTTCTGTCCCTTTTATAAGAATGGGAGGGAAAGATACCTTAAACCAATTCTGAGAGGTTTTGTGCAGGTTAAGCCAGCCCTATTGTACCTACAACTCATGGAAACTTCAGTAGTAATGTACGGGGTAGCCAATTTTCTGACTATGTCAATCCGGTCAAAGCAAGCAAGAGTAAAGTCAAATAATTAACGTAACTTAACTGCTTGTATTGAATAACTGGCCAATGTTTATGTAACCATGAATTGTGCCAATTATGAACTCATGAACTGCACGTTTTGCACTTTACCCCCAGGCGGCTAGCATTTTTGTACCTAAAATTGTAAAGACATTCTAGTTTTGTACTGTATTTATAATCTGAATACCGTCAAGGGACCATAAGATTGTGATTACTGTAAATATGTTTGTAAAGATGATTTTTATATGAATTTCTCATGTGTATAGTAACTTTTTAACTTTTTAACTTGTTTTAAAAACTTGTCTGTATGATTGAAAATGGTTCTGTAGCATACTTTTATAATTTTTAAAAAAATCAAATAAAGTGTTTCTGACTGCTCCCACAGATCCAGACATTGTAGCCAGCATCCAGGGCAGCATGGAAACTCATCCACTTCACCCTCACTGCTGACCTCTGCTGTGATGAAGAGGTCAGGAGATCAAACCTCACCAAGGCCAGCTAAGTCTTCTCTCCTCCCCAGATGATTATAATGAGCTCCATTCAATTTAATGACAATAAATAGTATGATATCTAAGGTGCCTGAAAATTGCAGAAATGTTGCACACACCACCATTTTTTTCAGTGTGCCATACGTTGTGTTTGCTAATGTTCTATGTCAAGCGTTCGATTAGTGCCTGTAGAGGTCTGTGGTGTTCGTTTAGTTATTTAAGCAGAAGAAAATATGAAGCATTAATAATACATCAAGAGGGGCTCGGCACATTTAAATGGAGGTGTTGATGCGGCAATTAGCAAAGGTAAAGGCCCCATGCTAACACTCATTTAGCTGAATTTGATAGCTATCTCAAAGAGTGTCATGTGTCAAAAAAAGTGTAATTCTCTTTAAAAGTGAATTCAGAAAATGTGGCTTTATACATTGAATGCCTCCAACGTTCACATAGTTATGTTTTATTCAACTTATGTATTCATATTTTAAGGACTTTTTGTAGGCGATGTATAGCATAAGTAGTGGCTTAGTTATACAGCAACAAAGCTAACTGCCCTTTTGTTTCATAATATTGCCCTACTGAGGCATTTGCACACTGAACTGAACTTAATAAATGAAAAAAGACCTGTGATGTACAAAAGGTAAAATGAGCTGAAAATGCCACTATTACAGATCTGTGTGGGTTACCACTTTATTTGCTAGTTTGATATAGTGCTAAGACAGTAATCCACCCAAATACAGAGTCAAGGAAGGAAATCAGATTACTTTGGTACCACAATTGTATTACAAGAATATAGTCTGAAATAAATACTGTTGTCAAAATATCTGCAAAAAGGTCACGCAGTTAATAATAGAAAATCTACATCCAATGTGACAATACTTTAGTCACACGATATATCTGCATACAGTATTCTAACACACAATGTCCACATGTTGGAGATGCTATAACATGAGGACCATACACCTTAGCCACGTGCTGGCAGCAACAACTGCATCCCTAGGTACAACCCTGGGCACTAATGGCTTACCAGTTGAATATTACACCATCTTCCTCACCCAAATCACTCAACGCCTTCTTGATGTGTTTAACGAGGCCAGGGAGCAGGGTCATCTACTAGACTCACTTCACCAGGCCCTGAGTGTGTTTCCGTCCAATCCCCGGTAGAGACCAGTTGGATGTTCGCTCATACCACCCCCTCTCCCTGCTTAATCTGGATTGTAAGATCATGGGCAGGATACCAGTGAACCACCTCCTTCCTTTTATTAAGTCATTGGTTCACACTGATCAATCTGGCTTTATCCCAGCACACACTACATTTTTGTAAATTTGCCATCTTTGGAGTCTCCTGCATAACACACTAGCAGAAGCTCTTGATCAGATTGCAGTTTCATTAGACATAGAAAACGCATTCAACACCCTGAGTTGGGATTTCCTTTTTCGGACCTCACCAACATGAGGTTCTGACCTGAATTCGTGGGCTGGGTGTGCACCCTGTATGCAGGCCCTATGGCATGAGTAAAGACTGGGCATGTGATTTCTGATATGTTCAGCATTTGCAGGGGTACGAGACAGGACTGCCTGCTATCCTCTCTCATTTTTGCATTGGCGATGGAGCCCCTGGCCTGCCAACTCTGCCAGCGGGCAGCTGATTGGGGCAGCCACAAATGAGACATGCATCACATAATCTTGTTATATGCCGATGATGCCAAAAAGTAGTAGTAGTAGTTTATAGCGTGATTATTTAAAATCATTACAAAAGTGCATAAAACAAGTTGCACAATAAAACCATGGTATCACATAAAAAAGCATTATTGGTACATGATAAAATGTTTAAATACAAGGGGGTTTAACTGAGGTCAAAACATTTATTTTTGTATTCCACTAACATAAAAAAAGTCATTATCACAAACCGCAATTTACTCATAGTTGGGGATTTGCTGCTAGCGCTGATAGATGAAAAACTTACAATTTAAACCAACCAACCAGTTAAAATGGCTTTTAAAGTGCTTAGTGCTTTATAACCTTAAGTGTTCAAATGGCCTATAATAAAAAGATTTTTTTCAACCAGTGGTCATATTCGCTTGATCTGCTTGTCGGAGTAGTTTCCTGACTTGGGCAAAATATTTTACATCTCGACAAGACAGAATGATTGATGAGCCCTCCATCCATCTATTCACAGCTTGTCTGCATGTGCGAATATTTAGCTTGTTAAAAATCAATTTTAAATAGGATTTCCTTAGTTCCTTTATAGCTGGGTAGACACACAACTGATGTATTAATGTTTCGTCCGAATAACCACATAGTCAACAGTTCTCAAATTGATAGTTACGTTTCCAAGATGGCATTACGTCCTTCGAGTCATGGATTCCCTGCCGATAGTAAATAAAGCTCCCTTTTATCTCGGAGCTGAAATAGGCAGCTAGGTAGGCTTGGGGTTTTGTATGAGTATAGGAATGTATTACTGTCCATGTATGGCATCGTTTCGACAAGATGTTTTTTTCTTCCAGGAACGATTTCTTCTTGGCGGACAGATTACTGACTTTATTAAATGTTGACTTTTCTGCCATGCTGTCCCATACTGCTTGGGTCTCTAGTTCCACTAGTGATTTCCTCAAATACGCTTCCCAAGAGGTAGGCACTTCTTGCACCATTTGTGCATTTATTTCATCCCAGCATAGGTTGTTCAGTGTGCCCAGCTCTAATGATCAAAATTTATGGCAGAGCTTCCCAAAATAATTCATGCTCTCAAACCTTTGATTTTGAAGGCCAAATTCTAGCCATACCTGTGCGGGGGATGTTGACTTGGGAATATTAAAGATGGCTTTGTACATCTTGGTCTGGAGCTCCTTTAATAACTCTGCCTCTTTGCCATGTCATGTTTCTAAACCATAAGACAGAGTAGGTAAAATTTGGGCTGCCATCACTTTTAGGAGGTGAGTATAAGCCGGACAGCTCAATTTTTTATTCAGCAGTCAAAAAGCAACAATTAATGATTGGGCTTTAGCACTTAGATCCTGTTTGTGGTCTTTGTATGAGGTGCCGTGCCCCAGTTTATACCTAGATATTTATAGGACGCTTGCTCTTCCACTTGATCTCTCTCCCTTGACATACCATTTAAACTTGTTTTTCCTGGGGTCAACTAGGCACACCACCTTTGTTTTCTTTTTATTTACCTATAGATTTTCCTGGTCCAGATAAAGTACTAAGCTGTTCATTGCTCTTTGCAGCCCAATCGGACTCTGACTTAGCACTACGATGTCATCCACATATTGTAAAAACGGTATAGGCTCTTTGGCCAACATTTGCGGATGGCTCTTTGCGGATTGCATATGCTCAGTTATGTCTCCTAAGTACAAATTGAACAAACTCAGTTCCAGCATGCAGCCTTGTGTTAAGCTGCACTGACTGTTTATTCTTGCGGATACTCTACTTCCATTGCCTAGTTTTACTCTGGCCCAAGTTTCCAATAGATTGATCAGTAGCCCCCAGGATTTTAATTTATTCCAAAGTCGAGTTCTAGTTACTCTATCGAACGCGGCTTTCAGGTCGATGAAGCATGCAAATAATTTTGTCTTCCTTTTAGTGCTTTCTCGCTGAGAAGAGCCAAAGTGGTCAAATTTGTAGTTGTTCCCATTCCTGTCCTGAAACGTGTTTGAAACTCTGGAATTATCTTCTTCTCATTCATCCATTCTTGTAGGTGAATAAGTAGACATGATGCCTATAATTTGGCTTCTATGTCGATCAGGGATATCAATCTATAATTTTCTGGCTTGCTATGAATGCCATTTTTAAATATTGGGTGGATTAAGTTCCCTCTCTAGGAACTTGCTACGATTTTCTGATTGTAAATGTAGTTGAAAAGGGGTGTGAAATAATTTGCCCAAAACTCAGGTGTGTTATTGAAAAGAGCATTTGGTAGCCCATTTGGTCCTGCTGCCCCCTCCGTCATTAATTTTGTTATTATTCCTTTCAATTGTTTGGTATTGACGAGATTTTCTAATAAGTTACTGCTGATCTCTAGCATTTTTTGAGAGTGGCCTTCCTGTGGTTGGGGACTAAGATGTTCTCCTCTGGGTTCTTTCAACACCGTGGCTGCATTAACTTGGTTATAGTCCAATTTATTGTACATGTTTTAGATATATATATACTTTTTATTGAAATAACCGGTTCCAGAACATAGCACATCAGCTTACCAACGGTAATTCAATGACAATCATGAATATAATCACCCACAGTTACATTGCACAGGCTAGGCCCACCTCCCTCGATAGACCCTTCCACCAAACAGAAACCCATCAATGCCTACACATGGTGAACACAATCTCTCGCTCGCCCCCTCCCACCGGAACCCTGCTGCCCCACTCCTTAATGTAAATGTAAATGTAATTAATTTATATAGCGCTGTATCACCGACCGGTTTCTAAGCGCTTGCGTAGGGAACCCGTCCTGGTATTCCCCTGTTAGATAACCCATTACTTGGCATCCCCAAGGTGAAAGCCAGGCATCCCGCGCGAGGGGCCGTCGTGGAGATTAGGCAAGCTATTGCCCAGAGTTGCAGAGTGGGACTCCAAGACTGGAATAGGCACCGAGGCAAGAATTGTCAGGTCCGAGGAAATTTTGAGCCCAAGACCCGCCGAGGCGGGGAATTAAACCCTGGTCTGGGCCAGACCTCTGCATCAGGGTCTGCCGCTCCAACCACTTGAGCCACACTTCTCCAATGCAGTCCCAACCCCCGGAACCCACCCAGGGGCAGGCATCACAGCCCTCTGCCCTGAAGGACACAGGCCAGAATCAGCAAGTCCTACACTACTTTCCACTCATTGTGACTCTACATTCGGCTGGGAGTCCATCCAATACCCTCTATACTGCCTCCAAGCCGCCCATATCCTTTCCCATTTCTTGGGGCATCCTCGACTTTTGTAGATCACGTTTTCTGCCCGCTGACACCAGTCCAGATCCCGTTCCCATTCCTCCACCGTGGGTGACAGATCACTACCCCACAATCTTGCAACATTTCTCTTGGCCACCATACTAGCTAGGGCTGTTTTAGATATATTTAATCCAAGTATATTCTCCTAGTCTGTTGTCTTGTTGGAGTCTTGAGCTCTTTGTCAGATTATTAATTATTCCCCAGAATTTCCTTGTTATTGGCAGTTTGCTTGCCCATAGTAGTTTATTCCAGAGGGATTCTTTGTACTCTAGTTTTACTTCCCTTAAATTATTCTTATATTGTTTCCGCATTTCCTTGAGTTTGCCGTTATCAGATTATTTTCCTGTTTTTGCTGCCATTGCACGGAAGAATACCTCTCTGGCAATGCTCCTTTTAAGACCTCGCAGTTGGTTGTTAAACCATGGCTCCTTCCTAGTATATTTCTTCATTTGTTGTCCTGGAATTTCTGGACAATTATGAATGAGAAACTGCCCAAAAGTTCCCAATTTTTTAACGCTATTTCTTTGTGTGTCCCTTGGGTCTTCACATAATCCTGGATTGTTCCCATTATTATGTTTGTGTCTTGTCCTCGCCACTTCCGTTTCCTCAGATTATATTTTTCTGGAAATTTTGCCAGAGACTTTTATATTTGTGTTTGAGCTAGATTGATGTTAATTTTCGTTATCTGTGGAAAATGATTGCTTTCTGGACGTGGGCAAATTTGGGAGCAATTTGTCCTAGGAAAGAGATTGTTACTGATGTTGGTAAAGTCTATAATTGATTGACTCTTTCCACTCAGAAACGTGATGGCCGCTGGTCTTTCTCCAGGTACATTACTGTTCAAGGTGATTAAACCTAGAGCTTCAAGCTCTTGGATTGTTGATTTAATTCCCGGGTTATCCCTCCACTTACTTCTGGACTGTTTGCAGTTTATGGAATTACTATTAAAATCTCCCGAAATTATCAGATCACTGTGCTTGTGGGTCTTTTGTAACACCTTGATCAAGTTTACCAATCTTAGAAATTTCGCCTTCTGTTGCTTTCTCTCTGGATGATGTATATGCCGATGATGCCTTGGTCTTCCTGATGGAGTTGGGGTCTTCGCTTCCAGGCCTAATGCAGATTGTGGACAGCTTTGGAGCAATTTCTGGTTTATGCATGAACTGGCCTAAATCATGCGTGTTTCCCCTAGTGCACAGAACAAACGAAAATAATGTGGAACCCACAGGGACTCGTTTGCAGTGGTGTTATGACAATTTCAGATATTTATGCATACAGGTTGATCTCATCAAGAGAGACATCAGGGAGGAAAATCATGCAAAGCAATAGGCTCCATATGCGAATCCCAGCCCTTTTGGCACTTGCTCCCCTTGTAGCCATTAGGTGAATTAGCAATCTTTAAAATGTTAGTCCTTCCCTGATTGCTCTATTTCTTTGCAGCCCTTCCCATTGTGCTCCCTAGGAGCTTCTTTAGGGAACTACATGGCCTACTACTGGAGCTGATATGGAGTTGGGGCCACCGCGGGTTTCCACTGTCTAAACTACAATACCCACTCACTGAGGGCAGATTCGGGGCACCAGGTTTCAAGCTCTATCATGTGGTGGCACAATTACAATGGCGTGGTTGGGCATGCTACAACACCCCAAAACTTTGCTTGCACGTGCAGTACTTATGGGTAGTGGACAAAGCAAACACAAGGAGATGATGGATGGAGTGCTGAAACTTTTCAGACTCTCACCCCCAATCACAGATCTGGATTGAATCCATCATCATCCTTTAGCTCACTTTGCCACCCCAGTTCTGTCACAGCTACATGCAAATCAGTCTTGACCCTGTGCCTCATGAGAACAGTCCAGCCCGAACTGCCAAGCCATGTCTTCCCTGGACCAGCACACTGGGACCAGTTTCTGGGTAACACCCTTCTTCAGCCAGGCTAGCTTGAATCCAGTGGCAAAGTGAGCAAGTTACCGACGTCTGGGCATACCCTGCCAACTAAGGGTGAACAGTGCTAACACAAGAAGTTGGCAGGGAACACCCAGACATGGGTTCCTTGCTCAATTTGCCACTGGATTCAAGCTGGCCTATTTTTCTTGATGCATGTGCACCAAAGGGTACATTAAAAATAAGTAATGAAGTTGCTAGGAAATTCCTAGCCAAAAAGATAGATGCTTCAAGGTCCTAGACAGAAGGGCTGATCAGGGTCTTCAAATGCAGACATAAAACATGATGGAGGATGTCTCTACAATGATAAGTGTAAACAGGATGGGGCCAATAGTACAGAAATTAGAGCTGCAGAGAAGTCACACAAAAATGTTTCTTTTTCAATAGTCTTTAGTTGTGAAACAATCTCCAATTAGGATTCAGTAAATTACAGGTGAGGCTCACGATCTCCGACCAAGATACCCGGTTATGGTCAGAGTTTTCGAGAGGTCGAACAGCTTGGAGCTGATGTGGCGAGGTCCAGAGCAAGTGCTCCTAGCTACAAGGACAGCAGTTTGAGTGACAAACAGAAATAACTTTTTTCCATAGCACACACTGCAAGCGTGTGTCGCCTACCTTGGTGGAACCTACTGTGCTGACCGACCATTGAGAGATTCTGGATACGGAGAAAAACCAAGCCATCCCACCAGACAAATCTGAGGAAGTCTTCCCGAACCACACGATTTCTGGAGCATAGCAATACCAATTGAGACCAAGGAAAGAGCCTGCGTTGTCGAAAAGGACTGGTTGAGCTACCGCCCTGGGTTGGTGAAACGGAGTGCCGATGTGGCAAGGGGGGGATCAGTCCGGTGAAGTGACACCCGTCTTGACCCTTGGTGAAAAAATCAACGGCTGCCCAGGGATGAGAGCTCTAACGGTTGATTTTTTGACGAAGGAGTAATCATCTCTGGTGAAAGATCAAAAGTTGCTAAGATCTGCAATAAGAAAATCATTTGTGCTGTAGGGTTTGTTGATGCAATGGTGGTTATGGCAGCAATTATATGGTATGTTGAGAAAGTGGCTCCTGTTGGAGAGCTTTTGATTGCCACTACTCCAATACCAGTTGAACACCACTACTACCATGAGCAGAAGCATCGACAATCCTACTTAAACAAAACATTCATCAAGATGTTGCATCATACTCATAATGCCATGAATACTACCAACTGTTGGGTGTGTGGGATGATACTTGCACACCAAATAAAGGAGGTACACCTTTTATTCCTCTCCCGTTTTCTCACAACGGTTCTTGTCAAGCCTGGTTTGCACGTTTGTTTGCCTCTGAAAGGGCCAACATTACAGAGATGACAGTGGGAAAAATCAATTATCACCTTAATAAAGAGTGTTATCCTGATGAAAATGGTTACCCTCAAGGTAGAGGAACCAAATGGGAATGGGAGGAGTACCAACCTGATAATATTTCTATGCCACGTGTTCACAAATACAAGGACTATGAAGAACAATGGACCTTTTATAATTTCTGTGACAAGAGCTAAAGCAGATTTATGTATTAGTAGTGTTGGGAGAATTCCAGTCGGGAGAAGTGAATGTACTGTAATTCTAACCATTGAAGGTGCTGATAAAAGCAGTTTTACGTCTTCACATAATACTTACTTCGTGTGCAGAAATAAGGGATATTATCAACTACCTGTTGGGTGGTTAGGGGTCTGCTACGTGTCCTTTCTGTTGCCCCTGTGTTTTTGGCACTTGCATCGTATCATCTCAACTTCAAATTATACAATGACATTTCCAAGAACAGAAATAAGAGGACAATAGGTATGGATGAAGTTGACCAAACTGACACTGCTATGCAACAATATGTCAACTTTAACTTAGGCTTATTCTTCTTCATGGGTGCTGCATTGAACAGCACAAAGATAAGGCGATTGACTCGTGTTGTGGAAGCTGTTGCCAATCAGACAGCTATGGCACTTGGGAACATTACAGAGGAGCTGCAAGTTGCGAGGATTATAGCACTCCAGAATCGTATGGTGCTTGATGTGATTTTGGCTGATCGAGGTGGGCATTGTCACATCATTGCCAGCAGCTGTTGTGTTTTCATTCCGGATCACTCGCCTTCAGTATATGATGCAATTTCTAAACTGCATAAAATTGCTGCAGAGATTCACCCAGAGACTGGAACATGGACTTTTTCCAACTGGTTGTGGACACTCTTTATTACTTGGGGCTGGAAGCTACTGACTATATTATGTGTACTGTTGGTGTTACTATTTACATGATGTATATGTATACATTGAGGTCCTATTTGCATCACTGCTTGTACACCTGCCATGAGAAATGTTGCAGAAATGAAAGCCCAACAAATGCTAAATAAAGAGGTCACTGAACTGATGAGTATTGATATACAAGATGCAAATCTAGATTACGCCAGATGAACGAATATCTTCGGCTAATGCTAAAAGTGTCGTCTGTTGTAATTTGACAGCGATTGGGTTAGCATTAGCAGAAGCCTTTCTGTAATTTGATTCACTCATTTGAAATGATAAAAACTGTTTTAGTGACGCTCCAGAATTTGTCAGTTTAATAAATATGACATGTGAAATAGTATTGTGGTGAACTTTTCTGCAATTTGTTTTTCCATTCGTTTTCTCACATTTGTTTATGTTGAAACACTGACCCTTATCTAACATACTTATATTCTGTATTGAGAGGCTATCTTGTCTGTCTTGTGGAATCCATTTTGTATTTTTGGCAGCCATTTTGTCTGCCATGTGCTACCACATGCATGCCATGTGCTCTGTCCTACCATACTGTTGTCTGCTCTTGAAATCTGCCTAGAGACAGGTTATATTTAGCCTCCTCTGCTTCGCACATGCTCAGTTGAGCTTACAGCTGTCCATGCAGCTGCTGTCAGTCTGTAAATATCAGGATGTGTTCACCAGAATTAGCAACTGTTAGCTCCTCCCACTTGTTGGCTGTGAATGTTCTGTATGACCTTATATGTACCTAAAACCTACTTCTTATACTTGTACCGCCTTCTTTTGAGCCCCTGTGTGGGTATAAAAGGACCAAGCTCCTTCCATTCAGGGTTCTACTTCATACATATCTGAAGGGTGTTGTGTGAATGTAGTTCCACCTCATGAGGTTTAATAAATGTTATCTTTTCTATTCCAGTTTCTGTGCCAACTTCTTTTCTATTGGTCTGAGGACTTGTGCAGAGTAGGGTGAACCCCTAGCACTGGTAGGCCTTGCTGAGGCCCACCACCACAGCCTGGCAGTGTTTAATTTAGAAAAAGGCTAAGCCAGCTCATCTCCTTCCTAGCAAGTTTTGGGATGACCATCAAGCAGGGGCTGAGAAATGGGGGAGGCTAAAATGTGTTTTCTCCATGAAAGTTCCCTTGGGCTTTTTGACCAGCACTACAGCCAAAACAACTGAACAGAAGCACATCAACGTTGGCAGAAAGCTGAATCCTTATCCAAAAAGTTGATTTGGAGAGAATTCCTTCAGCAGTTTTTGAGAAATTGAGGTTGGAAATGTATGTGCATATGGCGATGCAGTACCTTTGCAGTGCTACCATGGAGTATTAGGGTACTGGGAGTTCAAAACACGGTATCAGATTGGCTGTCTGCAACCTGAAGAAAATGTTGCTGCTGTCATTTAATGACTTGCAGGCTCAGCTCCTATGTTGTTGAAAATAAAAAAATAAAAGGAATAAGGTGCCAGGTTAGGGTCCCCTGACCACCTGGGAATTGTTAAGGGAGGGGTTTACCAGGATGACCTCTTAGGGGTCAAATTAAATATATTTGCTTCACCACTCTGATGCCCAGCGTGGCCCTCATTGAAAATTAATGGAAGTACTCTGGCATCATGGCACCACAGTAAAAGTGGGGTCCTTGGGGTGTTGAACAACCAAGGCGATTGGCCAGCAATGGGTGTCGGGGCACCAGTGGGGGGTTCTCTCTGGTGAAGAAATGTTGGCTAAGCACATCCTGCAGGAGGTGCAAGAATACATTCACTGATTCTTGCTTCAAGTCTGTTGGATTGCATGGCTTGATGTGTGGCAAGGGCATCTCTTGTGGAGAGCAAAGTCATAGAGTTCACAGAAAGTATTTGTGCCACAGAATGCATGTACACATATAGTTTTTTCTTTTCTTAACACAGTGTATTCCCATTTTTCATGATGTGTCATCTTACTGACTTAAAAATACCAGTAGTTTATGTATTGATTCCCCATGAAAGAAAAAACACAAAAAGTAAGATATTAAAAACATAAAAAACACTTTAATGGGATAAAAAGAAAAAATACAAATATATGTTAATACCTTGTTTGTGAGACAGAACACTACTAGGAGAATGAGCAATAAGTGTAAGTATGTGAAATTCACACAAACGTTTGTGAAATTATGTGAAATGCAAAAATGGCCGTTAGTGCTGTAGTTTAGTGTGAAATGTGTCCTTGTGTCCATTTTGGATGAAAGGATGCATTTTATGCTAAAAAGTGAAGAGCAAAAACACAACTGCTGTGAACAAAAGCCACTCACATTGGGATGGTTCACTGTGTTTCCATAATCCTATTCGACAATTTTGTCACAGATGTGGCTTATTTATGCCAGGTGACATAATGACAAATCGTCCCGAATTTCACTCAAGAAGCATGAAAGAATTTGAGAAATTTCATCAGATTATTCTAGCGGAACAGAAATTTCACCAGGGCATAGACAAGATCTATATAATTTTAGTGAGACCCCAAGCAGTGTAGGGCTCTTGACAGACTGATAAAGTTCTATTAACTAATTTGTAAAACAAAAAAATAATAAGTGGGGGCAAAGGTTAATCTTGGGGGCCAAATAGCCGAATTCCAGAGCTGCTGAACACCAAGGCTACCTAGCCTTGATTCCATCTCTTACTGCATTGTTCCAGCACTCTGCACTCCTAATGTCTTTATTAAGGGTGGGCGGAATTTGTGTTATCGCGTTACGCAAATCTCCACGAAATATTAAAAAATCGCTGCGAGCACACAGAAATTCCGCGAACACGCGGAATTGCTTGTTCACAAGGCTTTTTTCCTGTTCGCAACCGCTGTTTGCGTGCTCGGGGGGAAATATCTTGTGAACACGCATTTTGAGAACACGAACAAGCAAAAAATTTCACGAAGTCACGGAACGCAGAATTTTGGGCAATTTCGAGTTCTCCGGGATACGTGAAATAAACCAAATTCCGCAAATTCCGCGAGCAGGATGAAATTCACTGCCCAGGTCTACTCTTTATCCCTCTCTTGCAGTTCCTTTTTCTTGCATGCTTGGTCACTTTGTATCTACCTCTTCCCATCTTTATCTTTTTTCCATTTCTTCCTTTGACACTCTGATTCTTATTCAAAGTCTATTGAGTCAGCGCCCTTCACCTGCAGCCATCAGCCCAAAGTGTACCTTATCCCCTAACTAGTTTATATCAGTTTCATTAAGTATTGCCCTCATTCTCAGCGCATCTTATGAGTGACTGGATGAATCTTCCCCCAACCCATGATCTACTGAGGAACCAGGCTTCCTATGCAATTTCCCCAAATCGATTGATAATACTAGGAGGACTAATATTGGTAATGCTAGGCAAAAGTTTCTAAAAATGAGCCAGCTTCTTGTGCTTGGGGATGCCATTGCACGTCACTGCATTTGGCAGCATTGCCACCATCCGTGCCTATCATTCTGACATTTGGGGAGAAGGTCTGTGTCAGAGTTGCTCTCAATAGGCCAAAAGGCATGTGCTCAGTGCAATCACATTAGCACTGTATACTTGGATCCAGATTTAATAAGAGTTTGTGTCAGGGTTGCATCACTTTTTTTGGCACACCACAGATAAAAAATCTATTGTGGGTTTTACAAAGCCACACAAAGCACAATATGTATGTCTTTGCATGACTTTGTAAAAAAAAGTAAAGCAACACAAGTACATATCCCTGCATTGTGTTACCTTGCTCGGGTATCATTACCTGGGTGAAGCATGTGTTCCTTTGCATCCACCCGTTTATTTTAATGCAAACCCATATTTACAAAGATTTGCAAACATGGGCTTTTGCCAACATGTTGCACCTACTCTAGGCTGGCATGGAGAACTATCTTTATTTCTCCTTGTCACTTCCTGTCTGCATGTATATGGAATTCTGCAGCACACATACAAAGAGGAATACTCCGAAAAGGATAGTTGTTGTTCAGGATGGAGCTCTTTCCTGCACATAAACTATACTGACATTATTTGATGGTGCCTGTGTTGATGCTAGACAGTCCAAAGTGCACCAGTGCAAGGAGAGAGCTGAACTGCTTCATATCTTCATGAACATGGTACTGTTCCTCTCTATAACTTTCATGCACCTCAGCGCAGCAAATTCTCTTGCTGATCTGCAGTGCATGAAATGTTAGTAAATATGGCTGCAGAGTTGCAAATTCTCTTTCAAAATATGAGATGCAGAGTTATAACGTCCACATGGTTGTAGATTACTCATGTTGTGAATTCCACTTGCATTCCATGGAAATCTCTAATAATGTTGTCTTATTCTTGTCTTCCTAACCATAAACGTGAATACATAATGAAGCATCAAGGCAGACTGTAAGATATCTTAACCCACGCTGACTTTTGCACACCCTTTTGGTGCAGTCTCCCAAAACTTTAAACAGTATATATACCTGCAAATCTTAACAGTCCTACTTTGGACACAAAGACAAGTTTTCATTGAAAAAATGACTGTGAATCCCTACAAAATAAAGACAGAACGAGTGCTAGTGAAATTCCTCAAAGATCGACATTACGCAACTTTGCATAATTATATGCCATTCACAGTACAAATTTACGGTATACACCTGTTACAACGCATTTGTTACAACGCACTACCGTTACAACGCGACTTTTACAACGCATACCATTACAACGCATTGCGCTGGGGGGTGCTCTAGGATAGGGAATAAGTATAATTTACTATCCAACACCTTCCCTAGGGTCCACGGGGACTGGAGTTAGAATAGTAAATTATACTTACCACTATCCAGCACCTCAAAGCGCTATGCGTTGTAATGGTATGCGTTGTAATGGTCGCGTTGTAACGGTAGGTAGTTGTAATAGTATGCGGAGTAACATGGTACATCCCAAATTTACAGCATGCACAAATGCACCTTGAACACCAAAATGTTAGTGACTGTTATTTGCAGTGCTTTTGTTTAAATGTGTCCTTGACTCAAAAACTGATGAACGTGTAGCAGTTTAGCGGTCCTGCTATTCGTAGACCCGGATGCACATACACCACATCCTCTGGCCAGAGGCTTTAAATAAATGGGAGTGATCCCCTTGCGGTCTCACTCCGATACAGTCATACCGAGAGAATGGTGGTCTTGTGAGGGACCCAGGAGCGGAGCCTACATATGTAGGGTATTGGTAGGCCATCATACTTTTACACCACAAAAAGGATGCTTTTTGCACAAAAACATAGTACAAAATGACTGATTTACATTCTGTATAATTTTGCTGTAATTTCACGCAATTAGGCAAACGCAAATTACTTGAATTTTGCACAACCCTTAATGAATTAATTTCCATGACAATTTGCAGGACACTCCTCTTGGGACTCCAACCAATTTAAGCTCATTAATAAACGACATGCAGAAAACGTGCACAATTTCACAGACATCTGTTTGTTGGCATCTTGCTTAAAATTGATTATCAGTGCTTACCTCTTACAGATGTGGCACATTAGATTCATACTAGAGAATGGTTTGAACAGACACTGGGGCATATTCTCAAGGACTTATCGCGGAGTTAGCGGCACTTTATCACAGCCAAAGTCATAATAAATATATCCCCCATTCACAAGCTGGTGCTAACAGCCCATATCACCAGTTTACCTGCAATAGCAGCTGCAAAACACATCACCACAAAAGCTGTGACAACACCATTTCACAACATTCTCAACGACCTGCCAGATCTGCAATAAGATCACAAAACAGGCGATAAGGCACGTTAGCAGTAGGAATTTTACACCAGCTCTTACCTGGTGTAAAGTCGGACGACAACCTGCCCCATAAAAGGGAGCCCAGCCCAGAGTAACACCTGAAAAACAACAGATGCCATGGAGCTACTTATCATTCAGCTCAGATACCTAGGAGGGCCACAACACCCAGAGCCACCACCCCCAGGACCTCCCCACACAGAGGGAGCGAGAGACAGGGAGAGAGAGGGAGAGAGATGGAAAGAGGGAGAGAGATGGAGAGAGAGAGAGAAAGAAAGAGAGAGAAAGAGAGAGAGAGATTGAACAAGGAGCGCAAGGCCAATCAGGCTCTTTGCTCATACATGCCAATGGTTGTGTGTGTATCGCCATTGGTGCACCCTAAGTCTAAGGCTTAGCATCAATTGCAGCGTGAAGGCCACATCACATTTCAAAAATGTAAGCAGTAGTCAGACTAATATTAGGTATGAAAGCTCCTTTGTCTGAATACACAAGGCGGAAGGACATCTGAACCTCCAACCTTGGTCTTGAATGCAGCTGGCACTCCCTGAGTGAGATACCATACCAGATTTCTACGACTCCGGACCGACACCACGGCCTGCGCTAATGAAAGACCAACTTTTCCACACCCCACACACAGTTTTCCCTGCATAAGGTACACCTGCATGGGATGCCCTTGACAAATAAGTAAAAAACAACCCATATGTCCAAACATAGCACACACATACGACTCATTGCTCCGAGATGTGGCATATCATCCACATAACTGCCGCTCTTCTGAGGAGTGCCGGTGATACAACACCAACAAACGCAATGGCCGGCCATCCCAGCCACATGCACAAACCCTGTCATGTGGAACTGTACTGTACACGAATTCTGCATCTGTTGGGTTCACTGGCAGTGTTGCGCTTCAGTTTCCGCCTGAGTTTCCGTCTTGCGTACGTCACCTGCGCCCAGCCCTTGATCATGCACATTTGAGTGGCCCATGGAGGTCTGCCTATCCAACACAACGGTAGCTGAACTGGATTATGACTTGTGTGTGCGCCACCTGTTGGCCCACGAACAGGAGTGTAACTGTGATACCAGTGCATGGGATGCCTTGATATTTGGTGCGTGTGCTGGCAGTTGTGGATGGGAGATCGCACAAGTCATCATGTGCAGTGACCAAATTGAGACGCTCCCCTATTGGGCTGTGTTGCAGATTTGTTAAACAGCGTGGACGGAGCACTTCTGTCCGGACCAGTCAATGGATTGGCTCGCAGGTTTCAGGTTTCAGGTTTTTTATTAACTGTACAATTAATTAAAATCTTTACAGTAAAAGAGAAAGTACAAAGATCGATAATTCTGAAAAACTTTCTTTCATGTTTAAAAAAATAAAAATAAAAATAGAGGTGTGTACCTATGCGGATTAGGATAATGGGATTGGCTCTCCCTCGTGTTCGTTGAAATCGAAAACGACGTTCTCTTGGAACTGATTGCCCATGAAGCTGCGCTCGCATTCAGGGACAAGTAGCTGCGTTCCTGCAGCCACAACTGATTGTCACACAGAGCACAGGTTCCAACACCTTGTTGCATCTTGGAGGAATGGCCATATATCCCACCACAACAGTGAACATGTCTACCTTTGCCCGGACTCAAAATGCATGAGCGTGCACCGACACGTGTTGGTACACACTTGTGCAAGGTGTTGCAGTCCCATGGACGGAGTTGCACATTATCGTTTGGCAACGCTCTCAAATCTGACATACTGCTGGAGGGAGAGTACACACATGGCAATGTAGTACGACATGTGACCTTGTTGGACCCTTTCACCTGCTCACTGTCAGTAGGGCACACAGTCTGCACAGTCCAGTGGTACAGCACTGTTCAGATCTCATGAGCTGCGAGTCGTGCCCCCTGACAGGGGGCAATGAGCAGACGCCAAACATCACATGACTCATCCAGCAAGGCAAGGTGTGATGAGCGCACTTTTTTTTTATTTTATTTTTTATATATATCATTTATAAAGAGCCTGAATCACCTCAAGCGGGGTATCTCCGCGCTAGGGACAACTGTTGGTACGAAGACCTTGCAAAGTGGATTCCCTAGTGGAGATCAGCAAGGCATTGCTGAAATCCAAACGACTAAGTACCAAAGCATGAACCAAAGTTTTACGTGTAGATGCAAGTAGGAAATTAAAAACCTTGCGAAGGAGGCTTTGGGCATGGAAGCAGGTTTTTTTTGTGGCAGCTATCTGTTCATCAATTTTGAGATATTTATCCATTAACACCCCTAGGTTTTTAACAACTGTCTTGGCAGAGGTGCTGACCCTAAATCCTCAGGCTATCAACTAGGAGACCAGCTGGTTATCGCATCATTGAAGAGTATTATTTCTGTCTTCCCAGCGTTCAACTGCAAGAAATGACTGCTCATTCATGATGTTATGGTTCTCATGCCTTCCTTGAACAAACTTTGAATTTCGGTAATGTCATTCTTGTAAGATAAAATAAGTTGTGTGTCGTCCCCTTAGGAGATCGGGATAAACCTGATCTTCCTAAGCAATGCTGAAAGGGGGGCAACATACACATGAAACAAGGATGGGCTCAGACAGGACCCCTGCGGTACCCCTTTGGTGACAGGTGTGGTCTTGGAAGTAAAAGGTCAGAGACTCACTGTTTGGGTCCTGTCTTTAAGGCAGTCCTGAAGGCTGACTAGGACAGAATCCTGGGTACCTATATAACACAGTCTATCCAGCCGGATTTGATGAGAGATGGTGTCAAATGCGACGGACAGGTCAAGCAGTATAAGAATCACTGCTTGACCAGTGTCCACCTGCATGCGAATGTCATCTGTTACGTTCTTCAGGGCTAGTTCAATACTGTGCCTGAGACATAATCCTGACTGAGATTGATCTAAACAGTTGGAAGCTTCTATAAAGGCAGAGAGATGGGTGTTGATGTTCCTTTCCCATAGTTTACCATCAAGGGGAAGCAATGAAATAGGACGGTAGTTGGACACATCATTTGGAGACAGTTTAAGATTTTTCCTAATGGGCATGCTCTGCGCATCCTTCCATTCTTTGGGGAGATAACCCTGTGTGTTGGAGCAGTTAAGAATAGAGCTCGGAGGCTCTGCTAATTCTACTGCAAGTTTTCTAACTATATAAGTAGGCAATAAGTCTTTGGGAGAACCTGATTTCCATCCGTTATGATTTGTGTTAATTGTTGCATCCCCATTTCTTGCATCCAGACATGTTCCTATGCTGTCTGTAAGTGTCTGTAAGTGTCTTTAGCATTTGTCTGCATGTTGTGGCCCTTGCCTTGCCCGTACTGACACGCACTTGCTAATAAAGTCTACACAACTTCACCAGTGCTCAACTGTGATGAGTGTTTATTGGAATGACAAATCATGTGCCTCAATGAGCATTGTCCATACACAGGGAGGGACTGACTGCTGCATGTACATTGGGGTGAGTCCCAATTGGTAGCTCCACCTCTGTGAGCCAGGCATTGTGGTTGAGATAGTTGCTGGTAGACCTGTGCTCTTACGTGTCTTCAACAATGTGAGTATGGTGTCCAACTTCTTGCCATGTGTATGAATGTGATCCATCAAAACAGGCTGTGCCCACACAGAAGTCTGTGAGCAGGTATGTGAAGAGATGTTATGTTGCCACATGTGATGGGAGACACTACTTCAGGCCTGCTACCAAATTTGATATTTCTACACACAGCCTATTTAATACATGAACTTGGGGCTACATTGGGGGGTTGCGAGATTGTTGTTCATGTGCAATGAGGCCACAGCTAGTTCACACCTTCACAGTCATCTAATTGGCCATGTGGGTCAGGATCAAACATGTTCATTGATGTGATTTACAAGGTGTACCTTTTAGTGCAATCAATGTCCCTACGTTCATCCATCCTTTTATACTTGAGTGAACATGACACATCTGTGTGATTATGAATGTTTTATTCACATTCTGTTGAAAGTCGGAGCTGGAGCAGTACATGGCCATGCCAAGCCCACATTACATTACATGGTTGCCCAGTGGTGTGCCAAGCAGAGTCCTTGGGGAAATGAAAAGTTATTCGGAAGAGAAAGAGTTCAGTCCGCTGCCAGATTGCTGTGTCATTGGTAACGAGAGCAGGTAACCAGGGGATCCTCTTCATCATCACTGAAGAGATGTCTGGTCTGCTCTGCAGGAGGTGTTGATTTCCCCTGCTGCAATGTAAAGGGGAGATGCAGGTTAACAGTGTGTCCCAGGTATGTTGACGCATTGTACATGTTTCCAGACAGACAGCATGACAATGTACATTGTGACTGTTTTGGAGAAGCTGGCTATTTAATGGGAGACAGTGGACATTTTGACTACATGGCGGATATGAGGTTGTACTCGTACATTATCATCTCACAGTTTTCATCCAATGCCAGATGTGATTGGCCAGTTTCTATGCATAAGCGGCACCAGTTGTGTCCTCTGTTCTGTGGTGTAAGTGTTGCACTTTGTACTACATTGTCGTCAATGTTGCTGTGCTGTGATTGCTATGTGTGTGTGCTTCATTGTGGGAGAGTCGCCCCTCCAGCTCTGATTTAGCGGCCCCTTATCCCTTTGAGGCGGTGTTCCTTTGACTTGTGTGCTTTTTGGGTGCTGAGGTATGGAAGCTTTGGGTCATTTGTGCTCTTGGACGGTTTTTGTACTCTTGTGCATTGTTTGTCTGCAGATGTGTTGTTGATGTCAGGGGTTGTATGTGCACGTGGAGGTGTCAGAGTGTGACCTGCTGCTTTGAGGATGTGATCCATACTGGGCCACCTCAGTGTTGTTTCATGCACCATGTCATGTATTTTGGCTGCAGCCATGCTATCGGTCATGCAGTGTCACTTTCATTGTCAGTGTGGCTCACAGAGACGCTGCTTTGCTGGATTCAGCAAATGTGCATGGGTAGGTTGTGGGATTGGTGATAGGGAGAGGGCCCCTTTGTGCACATAGTGGATTGGGGCCTACTTGGTGTTTCTATGTGTGCTACAGTGCACTAAGGGTATCAGGGACTGTTTTCTAAGGCCAAATATTATGTGACATCTCTTTGTGAAGAATACATAACATTTTAGGAATTTCACATAACACAACATTTTTGGAATTCTGGGACATTTCACCTACATAAATATATTTTTGTAATAGGGAATACCTCTAACCATTATTCACACTCAATTTGCTTTGAGGGAGGAGTGGATCAGACCTTCATTCCCATCTGCTTCCTTCACTCTGTCTTCACTTCCTGTTGAGTGACAATGTCCTCAAGGCCCAGACTATGCCCTGGACTGAGCTATAACTCCCATTTGACATAGCCATGTAGCAATAGTAAATGAATAAGGTTTTTTTTTATTTGTTCTTAGGTACGATTCCCAAGATGCAGCAGAGACTGAAGAGGGATTCACGCAGCTTCAACTGGATCATGTGTGGTTGGGCGGCGCTTCAGCACCGGGGCCATGGCAGGAAGATGAATTGAAGGATTTCATATAAAGTTATGAATATGGTGTCACTTGAACCAGAGGGTCCACATTTATTGAGGGCAGAAGCTTTCCTTCTTTATCGTAGTATAAACAATTAAGGCTTCATTACTTTTTAGAAACCCACAACCGTAGATCTCTACTTAAGGAACTGTATTTATGGCTGTTAGTAGTCAATGCAGAATAAGGATTCCATCTAGATTGGTTTCTCAAAAGACATTGCAGTCCAGTTTTAATAAGGTTCTGGTTGTCACAAGGAGGCAGAGCATAGTGTGGAAGAGAGTGGGCACAGGTTCTTAGCAACTGGCACTGCAAACATAGTTGGGGGAAGCGTATTTGTAGTGGCATATCAGTGGAACTTCCCTGTAGCCAATAAAGCCAATAAACATGCAGAAAGTAGCAAAAGATTCCACCAAACAGTAACTTTGATAGAGAAAAAATAGAATAAAAAATTGCAAAACAAAAAAATAAACACATAGTATTCGTGAATCTTTAACAGTGAGAGATGAGCAACTACTTTTTGGATAATCAGTGTCCATAAAGCTTCATTGACCTCACAAGGCATTTTGTGTCTGTGAACTGGTTAATGTTACTTCAATATGTGTTAGTTCAGCCTTTTAGGAAAGACAGGACATTGTATGAAACTATCAGTTAGTACTCTGTCTAGAGAGGTTTCCATGTTGCATGGATAGTCAAAATCAGCTAAGCAATTCCGAAGTGGTTTCATGTTTGATATAAAAGAGATGTGCTGATCCAGCTGACTTTCATCAAGTGACTACCAAACGAGAGTGTGCACCAGCTGTCAGTCTCTCAGTTGCTCCATGGAAATGTACAATATTACAGTTAACAGTGTAGAGTCTACATTGTAGACTGTTAGAACCTACCTCAGGGAAGAACTGAACTCACTTGTGGGAGAAATAAATGACATCTAATGTGGAGCTATTGCCAGATCAAATATAAAGGAGCATCCACTGTCAGTAAAATACAAGCATAGTCCCAGAATAGACTTAACGTCAGCAGGAATGTTCCCTTACTTCTGATTTTCACTGGCAATGTACCCGTCTTGCAGGAGTATCTCATAAACCTCAACAGATGATGCATTGGAGAGGAGTTAACTGAGGAGCTCTGATACTAAGTCCTGATAATGAGTGCTGAAATTCACCCGAAGCAATAACTATGGGTGGAATTCCACCAGCTTTAATTCTGATTGTCTCCATGGCTTTGATTACCTGGAGTACAAACTCCATGTAGGAGAGTAGGGTCTGCCTTCCTATGGTCACCCCAGATTTTTGCTTTTGCTTCACTGGTTTTCGACATAATGTGGCTGTGGGCCTGCTAATCAGACCCACAGCCTCCTGTTCTCTCTCTAAATTCACATCCATGTACTTTAGGTACATGCCCAATTGGGTATTGGATCACCTTATCAGCCCCTGTACAGTGTACTATAGGTAGCCAGGACATAGATGCATCCAAGGCCTACCAGGGGCTGCAGCCTATCTTTTGCCACCCCTGGCTGGCTACCCAAACTGACACAACTGGCTGATCACTCAGCTGGGGCAAGGTTGTGTAATCATCCCTTGCTTAGATATAGTATACCTATATATAAACCTATATCTGAACACATATATACCTATAAGTCACTCCTATGGCAGGCCTTAACAATCCTGGAGGCAGAGTGCTTGGTTTTATGTGAGATGGTGCTCTAGCATGAGCTGAGCCTGTCTGCAGCTGTCGGGACCAACTCCCTTAGCTGTTCCAGGATATTGCCATACCATATACTCTTAAGTGCATTATAATCCTTGCGGTTATTTGCTAACTTTGGTTTGGCTTTATCAAAACATGTCGTGTAAGGTGTCATTCGCTGTAGAATACTACCCCCTCGCCAGTCCTGGTGATGGGGGTAGCATTCCACCCTTCTAGAGGGAGAAGACATGTTACTTTGCTTAAACGCACGATTAAATCTAACCAAAGCCCCAGCATCACAAAATGGATGCTGCTGCCACAGACACAAGTCTGGCCTCCTGCTGCTGACCGAAACTCCAGCAGGGGAGGCCTGGACAATAGATATCCTGTCACAGGGAGGTGTTACACCACCCCAGACAGGAGATAGTGTATTGTAGCAGGGAGGGTTGAATGAAACTAGACACTGCCTGGGGAGCACAAGGCTTCCCATGCATAGTCCAGTTCAAACCGGTGCTGGGACACTCCAGTCCCAGCCCTGGCACAAAACTGGACAAAGGGAAAGGGGTGTAACCACCCCCTTCCTGGGTTCCACCCATAGGAGGGACCTAGCAGGTAATCCAGCCCCTTGATTTGGAATAAAGGTAGGAGCTGTGCCCAGGAGCATTAGATTATCCTGACAGATACTTTGATACAGAACTCTGGACCCTTCAACATCCCACTTGACGTGGAAGACTGAAGAATCTCCCTTGTGGTCAAGGAGTGACCACCCTGTGCAAACAGGCACCATCCAGCGCCCAATCGTTTGCTTTGTTGCAGTTCCCGATGGAACTCGAGCAACAGAGATCAACAAGACCCAGCTTTCCTAACTTCTAACAGCCCGATTCACAGTCCCAGCGAATCTGAGACCCGTGGAGGTGACGTGAAGCGTGCAGCAGGCCATCTTGGAAAGACTACAAAGTGCTGACCGTGCAGCTCCTGAGGCACCCTCGAAGCTGTGCATTGGGGTTTCAGAAGCCCCAGCCTAAAGCAGCTTGTGCACCAAAGATCTTCCCTCCACACTCATCGAATGCTGCGTGGGGCTCTTTTGCATTTTCCTGCTTGACGCGTTGGTCCGGTCACTTGCCTGCTGTCTAGTGGCTCTAGAACCAACGAACCTTTAAATTTACACTGCTAGTCTGGTTGATTTGGATTGGCCCTCGCTCCCCTGAAAAGGAGCCACTGCTCTGACCTTGCAGGTCCGAGTAAGAAGCGATCTTTGAATCCTGCGTCGGTTGCATTTGCCAAGGTCTGTTAGCTCTGATCCAGAAGCCGGCACCGCCGACAGTGAGAGCCTTTGTGGTACAGCTCGTGCTCTACTCCTGGTTATCGTCGATGCCCCAGAGTCCACGTGGCAGCGGAGACAAGATTCATGACAACCACCTGATTGTGCCCAACATTGCCTGGTTCCTTCCTGGTTCCATCCTGGTCACTGGCTAGTGACCCAAACTCTGTCCCCTCTGCTTTCAGGTACTCTACATCTTCGATCCACCCTTGGATCCAACCGGACTCTTCTCTCCTGGCCGCCTGCAGCATCTTCATCTCCAGGCTCCATAGATCACCACGACGAAACTCGACACACTTTGGCACCTATGCACCCGCTTCCTGTGGGTGAGGTAACGAACTAACACCAGTGCTCCTGTAGTGGTTTATTACTCTAGTGTCCTAGTTTAAAGTGAGGTAATTCTATTCCAGTTGGAAGACTTCCAAAACAGTAACTCTTTAACTTTTACGCGCCATTGACTTTGCATTGGTGCTTGCGTGTGCTTTAGGCACTGCACCCGTGTTTCGCGGGTCTCTCCCGACTTCATCACTGCTAGTCCCGAGTAGTCCCAGCGATTCACAATGCCCTAGGCCTTACCATTGTTCGAGAGGTGGTACTTATACCACTATTTTAGTACATGGTTTGAGTGGCCACCGGGCCTATCCAAAATTGTGCAACTTTTGAATGTTTAACTGTGCTTTTGTTTAAACGCTTGTGCCTCTACAGTCATAAAGAGTACAGAGGATTATTCTAGTAATAAATACATATATTTTTATAATATATAACTTGTATGGTGTCCTTTCATTTGATATTACAAGATTGCATATGGTATAACAGCTGGCTTCATATGCCCTCTTGAGTTTAGCCTAAGACTGCTTAGCCCATGCTACCCCTAGGATAGCTTGTCTATAAGGTTGACTTTACAACCACCACCATAAGGGATTGTTTGGACTGATACAGGGTGCCCACAGAACGGTGGACATCATACATCAGGGCAACTTCTCACACTCCAGACCAAATAATTATGGGCTGAAGGCTGTGGACCTCCCTTTCATGCTACAGAGGCTGGGGGTGTGGGTAAGAGCACAATCTGTCCATGACCTCCTTGGTCCATTAACATAGATTCAATAAAATATCATGGATAGCGGAAGTGAAATCACACACTCTTTGACCTTAATGACATCACAGGAAGTGAAATTATATGACTTTTGACACCTAATCTTCCAATGAAGTGAAGTCATATAACTTTAATATAAATGAATTTACAGTAATTGACATTTCTGAAGTTCGGTAAAACATTAGGCATCTATTACAATGTCGGGCGTATCGCCACTGCCCACATGGCGGTGGTGATCCGCCCGACATAATCTCCCACCAGCCTCCCATTTACCCCCGCCATATTATGATGGCAGCGGGGCACAGCGGTGGACGGAAAGAATGTCTGCCGCTTTTCCGCCCAGTCTACCTGTCGACCGGGCAGAAAAGGGTTAAATATGGTGGCAGTGTCTGCTAGATACCACCATCCATATATCAATGGCTGCGGGAACCATCCTTTCCGTGGCGGCATTGCCGCCATGGAAAGTCAAGCGGTTTTTGTAGTTGGCGGCCCGTTGCGGGCCCCCAGGATGTTGGGGGGTGGGGTGGGCACATGTGGGGTACCTATGGTACCCCCACTACATTGCATGCACGACGTGGCAGGCAACATGTGGTGCCGCACACATAGCGTACGGTCCCATCTAATGGTGCAATGGCATTGTAATAGACCCCTTAATATAAAAACACAACACAGATAGATGTCTGTTTTAGATATCACCAATATTAGAGTGTTTACTCTATCTTTGAAAGTAGTGGGGCGTAATACTTTCACTCCACCCATAGCAAGCAAAGCAAGTGAGCCCAACTTATTGTAAGAGAACATTTTTTTTTTAATGGGGTCTAATAGGGCATTTTACAGCAGAATTGTCACATAAATGTGTTCAAAAGCCCTAGACTCCCACAGGGCACTCATTAAATATTCAATCTGTTATGTTGTGCCAAGCCAATGAAACCTGATGCTCCCCATGAGCTGACCCCATTTTTCATAAAATGTGCTATGGGTGTCCCCATATGTCAAAAACGAATTTCATGGTGCCAGAATGTCATCATGGGTTCCCCCATGCCACAAATTTCACGCACTATGCCAGACTAAAAATTTAACATTAATTCCATCCATCTATATATCACTGGAGACCGATTTGTCGGAAATGACCTTAATTTGTCAAGGTCACCCTTTTATTATGGTTGCCTCCCTTCCATACGCCATGGTTGTCCTGTCACTTGCCTCCAATGCACTAGCACCAGCATTTTGCTATGTATGGCCCCAGGATTTTGTCAACTATGTAATCTCCAGGATGTTTCACGGCTGCTAGATATGCTAAGAATTAAATCTAATGCAACAGTGGCAGTATTTTACGATGGGTTCACGATTTGCCAGGAATTAACTCTGTTATACCAGTTTCAGCATTTTTTACAGGAGCTTGTCATGCTAAGAACTGCCACCAGTATGCACTGCCAGCATTTGCACACAACTTAATATCATTAGTCCAGAGCCAATGGCAAACTGGAAAGAATAGATTTACATTCTCACTCATGCTCAATTACATTCACTCTTTCACACACATATTCACAGACACACTTACTCTCTCATTGATTTAACTGATTTGTAATCATTTATTTCCACTCACTCTTTCATTCACTCTACCTCCCATTCACTAATTTGCACTTAAGTCACTCTCACTAATTCATATTCTCACTCATATTTTTTCACCCACTCACACTTACTTGCACTCACTCATTTTCTCAATCTCTCATGGGTACTCACTCTTACTCTCTTATTCTCACGTATTCATTTACACTTTCATTCACACTTTCTCTCACTCATTCATATGTTCTCACTCTGTCACACTCAGTTGTAATCATTCCTCATGATGCTCACTTATTCTCAACCACTCAGATTCACTCATTCTGTCTCTCACACATCCTCACTAATGGTAATTCTGACTCACACTCCATAACACTCCTCACACCCATTCATTCTCAGTCCCCCACTCTCTCAACTGCAGTCACTCTTCTCTCAGATAATCAATCTCACTCACTCTGATTTACCTGTACTTACTGACAATCAATGTCACTTATTCTCACTCACCACCTGTTACTGACTCTCACATGTTCAGTTTCACTTACACACATACACATGCATTCATGTTCTCACATACACTCTCTTCTCTCAGAAACACACAGACCTAGAAGCACACAAACAACATTTTCTCCCAGGGATAGGGTAAAAGTATTTGGAAAAGGACTCCATGGGTCTTTGGGGTTATTTACCATTCTGGGCAAACAGATATATAAATAGTTGCTAGTAATCAAGATCTAGCATTAATACTTGAAGTCAATTAATTGAGTAATCTATGTCACTGTTAAGGATTGCTGACTGTTTCTGACTGTTTTCCAAGTCTCCACCTTAAACTGTGCCCAGCTGCCTCTGTCAATGTTTGTGCTATGACAATAAACTTAAACATGCATACATTTGTGAGTAGGACTCTTGCTTCAATTACTTACAGGTAACTGCATTACTCTGAGTAAATGTTCACCCTAATTAATGACGACGTTATGTCACAGTGCCTCACAGACACACCCAGTTCCTTCTTAAAAAGTAGGAAATTCCCACCCCTCATAACCTCCTGTTTTAGTTGGCACAAACCCCTACCTCATACAGTTGGCCTGATCATAACAGGATGGGAGAGAGGGGTTAATGAATTAGGCTGAAATGTACTTGGAGTAATGGAATTACTGGTAAGTAATTGAAGCATTACCTTCTTGTACAGTTTCACCTCTAATTAATGACAAATTGAGACAAGGCAAGCAATAACATTGACCGGGACAACTGACTGTACATGCACCACTCAGTTCAAGTTATTATGGAATCACACCTCAATTACTTCATAGACGACAACACTTCTGACTCCAAAAACCTCCTCCAAGTTAGTTTCCTGGATTACTCTGTAATGTTGCACAAAAGTAGGGGACGTAACCCGTGTTGCAGCCATACAAATTTCAAGAAAAGAAGCTCCCTGATCCTTCAAAAGCGAAGTAGACATGGCTTTAGTGTATCTACCTTTTGCCTCTGCTGGACACAGAGTTCCTGCCTCCCCATATGCTAATGCTATCAGAAACTTGATCCACCTACTCGGAGTCTGATTGGACAGTTTAGATCCCTTCCTAGCAGACCCAAAATCAACAAAAAATGAAGAAGTAACCCTGAAATATAAACCCAATCCAAACAAATCAGAAAAGCACACTTAACACCCAATTAATGTAATTCCAGTTCTTCAGTTGAAGAGGGACTCGGATAAAACACAATTAAAATAACTTCTTGTTTTCTGTGAAAGACTGAACTTACCTTGGGAATGAAATAAGGCCCAAGCACTGAAATGAAGCTGCACTCAAATACCCTAAAGAAAGTATGCCTTACTGATAAAGAGCCCCATTCTCTTAACCTCCTTTCCAGTGCAATTGCAACCACGAAGAAAGTTTTCAAGACAAGTAATCTCAAATCCACCCTTTCAAGAGGTTCAAAAGGAGACCTCTGCCACACATCCAGGATTGAAGAAAGATTAAAAATGGGTACACTGGGAGGAGGAGCTTCGCGGGCACCCAAGATGGCCGCGTGAGCGCGGAGCTCCGAAGACCCTCCGATCCTCCACATTAATCCTGTCACTTATCCTGGTCCACGTTTGTGGAATATTGACTGTGAACCGACGCTGACACGGGACCCGTTGTCCGAATTAAAATCCGACGTTCCTTGGCGCAGTTACACCGTGTGGAAGTTTGAAGGCGGCAGTGGGTCCAGGGCCCGTGCTGGGGCTCGCGTATGCAACACAGTCGGACAGAGGTGACGAGGTGCACGGTTGGCTGATCCGTCTCCTAGCGGAGCCAGCGGAGTTGCAGAGTGCGCCTGTACCAGACGGAGTGCAGCGGCTGAGGCAGCAGCTTCCTATCATCGGTGGGCCGGTGAGGCCCGGTGTGTGGACGGAAGAAGTGGCCTGGTGCCTGACCATGGCTGGCAGAGGAGACCCCGATAGATCGAAGCCTCGGAATAGCAAAAAATCCACATATTCGCAGTCCAACAATATGGAGCGGTACGCTCAGCCAAAGGGCTCACCTGGAGTCTCCGCGAGACCCAAAGACTTGCATCGAGAAGTGTCGCCTGAGGCTCAGGACCCTACACTCAGCGACGTAATGGGCCCTATTGACGGCATGAAGGCCGATAGGCACCAACAACATGAGGTGATGGCACTCAAGGTGGACACCCTGGCAATCGAAGTGAATTTGATTAGAGCGGACTTGGGCAAAACGAATGAACGAATCAAGTCGCTGGACATCAAGACCTCGAGCCTCACCACGGGCATCTCGGACCTGCAGACCGAGGTCCTTTTTGCAAGGAGGCTTGAGGACTTTGAGGGCCGTGCCAGGCGGCAAAACGTCCGTATTATTGGTGTGCCGGAAGGGGCAGAGGAGTCGGCCACTGACCTTTTCGTCGAGTATCTGGTCCAGAACCATCTAGCCCCCATGGGACTTAGCAAGTTCTTCTCTGTTGAACGCGCGCACAGGCTGCCTGGGGACCGGCCGAAGGAAGGGGCCCCTCCGAGGCCCATCATCGCCCGGTTGTTCAATTTCAGGGACCATGATTCCATTTTGCAGGCCTCGAGGAGTGGTGGGCCGTTGAAGTTCCAGAACGCTGACATTAACTTTTACCCAGACTTCACTCAGTCCGTGCAGAGACGGAGACAAAGCTTCATGGGAGTGAAACGGCGTTTGCGAGACATGGGCATGAAATATGCTATGCTGTTTCCTGCAAAACTGAGAATCGAACATAACGGACGGGCACTGTTTTTCGAGCTGCCGGAGGTGGCGGGGGACTGGCTCGACACCTTGCCCCAACGACGTGACGAACACGAGGAGCGGTCGGAAGGGGCTACAGGCGGCCGCGACCAGCAGGAGTGATGGGTGACTACAGAACTCTTTGGACAATGGATCTACCTTAAGCAGTTCGGTTTGGTAATCCTGTGACTTGTGGGGGATTTCCCCGATAACTCTCTATTTGGAGGCTCGGGGGGGATAGGGTCACCTCCTTTCTCCTCAGGGGCTTCTTGTAGGTTAGTGTTTCTTCTAGGGGCGACAGGCACACTGCGAGTTGTTTTTTTTTAGTCTAATGCAGGGGTGCACGGTGGGGGGTGGGTGGCTTCTTTGTTCCTGTTTTTCGTTGGATCCCTTTTTCTCTTTTTTTCCCTTTTTGGCAAGGCAATTGGTGGTCGGACACTTCTAATGTAGCGACTGTGCCCGCTGGGCACGGACTGGGTTTGGATTTCGATGATGGGGGTAGGAAACTGAATGTTTTAAGCTGGAATGTCAATGGGCTGGGGGATCGTATTAAGAGGGGTATTGTATTACAAATGTTCAAGAGGTGTGTACCTGATGTGATACTGTTACAAGAAACGCATTTGGTTGGAAACACGTGTCACGCACTCAATAGAAAGGGCTTCAAAATGGTGACACATGGGGGTTCTCTTCGGGTTCCCGGGGGTGGGGATTATGGTGCGTTCAACCCTCCCCTTGGAGATAGACTCAAGAGTGGTCGATGAGAGAGGACGCTACGTCGCCGTCACGGGGAGGTGGGAGGGGCGTACCCTGGTTTTAGTTTCGATCTATGTCCCCCCTGGGCTGCAGACGGCCACTTTCAAGGACCTTGGGGGCACCATTTTAGGTCTTCCCGAGGGGCTGCTTATCATGGGAGGAGACTTTAACGCTGTAGGTTCAGGGATGTTAGATAGGTATCCATCCAGAGATCTTCGAGGCTCGCAGACCTGGCTTCCCGACTTTTTGGACACAATGGGACTTATTGACTGCTGGAGGTTCTTGCATCCTGTCCAGCACCAATACTCATTCCACTCAGGGGTTCAAGGTAGTCTCTCCAGAATTGATTATGTTCTGGCTCTGGCGGCCCACGCATCGGCGGTTTCTGAGGCCAGACTAATGGCGAGGGGCATCTCGGACCACTCTCCGGTCTGGGTGTCCTTCGACTTCGATATCGTGGCAGCCGAGAGGGTGGCGCTGATTAACCTGTGGTACTTCCGTGATCCCAAGACTCGTGGACTCTTGGCCAAAGCCATCGAGCTCTACTTTTCCAAAAACTTGGGCTCGGTCACATCCGCTGTCTCCTTATGGGAGGCCTTTAAAACTGTTCTGAGGGGGAGGCGTTCTCCTTAATAGCTGAGGTACGGAGGCGCAGGGACGCGGATGTGGTGACGATTGAGTCAGATATAACGGAGATAGACTCTCAGTTGGAGGTCGGCCCAACTCCGGACCTACTACATGCTCTCTCCCTTAAACAGTCGGAGTACCGGGCCATTGTCACGGACGCGGCGAGGGCTATGGGTAGAGAGCAGCAGGGACAAATCTACGACGTCGGGGACAAGGCGGGCAAGCTTATTGCCTGGCTTGATAAGAAGGAGAGAGCCAGCCGTGTGGTCCCGGAGGTGCTGGGGGAGGACGGCACGGCTGTTACCGACCCCAGTGCTATCGTCGTGGTCTTTGCTGAATACTTTGAGTCCGTCTATGCCTCGGTCTCCGAGATGTCGGAGGAAGACTCTAGCGTCTTGCTTCGAGACATAGAGGTACCGTGCTTGTCGGAGACCGAAAGAGAGGACATGGATAGGAACATCACGGTGGACGAGATCGCTGTAGCGATACGCTCCCTGCGATCTGGCAAGGCTCCAGGCCCCAACGGCATCCCTGTGGAGCTGTATAAGATTAAGCCGGATGTCGTTGCCCCGCCCTTGCGGGATATGTTCCTTGAGGCACGGGAGACGGGTATACTTCCCCCAGACCAGAGGCTGGCCACCATTGTGGTCATTCACAAGGAAGGGAAGCCCAGAGACTTGTGTCGATCGTATCGTCCTATCTCCTTGCTGAACGCTGAGCCCAAGATCTTGGCTAAATTGCTCGCCAACCGGCTGGTTGGAGCGATTAGCGACTTAGTGCACCCGGATCAATCTGGCTTTATCCGGCACCGTAATACCGCCCTCAACCTGAGAAGACTCCACAGGGCCCTTGCGAGGGTCCGCACCCTCCAAGAGCCGGCCATCTTGGCGTCCTTGGATGCCACAACGGCCTTTGATTCCCTTGAGTGGTCCTACTTGTGGGCGGTGCTGGCGAGGTTTGGATTTGGTCTGGGGTTCATAGGGTGGGTCAAGCTGTTATATGCCAGCCCGCTTGCCAACGTGGCGGTTAACGGCCGTGCATCGGCTTCGTTTACTCTCGGTAGGGGTACCAGGCAGGGATGCCCCCTATCGCCCCTATTGTTTGCACTGGCATTGGAACCACTGGCGGCATGGCTAAGAGGGCATCCAGACATCAGTGGGATCAAATGGTCTCCGGGTTTCGAGGATAGAGTGTCTCTGTACGCGGATGACATTCTCCTCTACCTCACCTCGCCGTGTAAGTCCCTTATTGTTGTTTGCGACGTACTGCGCACTTTCGTCAGACATTCTGGCCTTGTCATCAATTGGTCGAAGTCCCACCTGTACGTCCTGAGGGGTGAGGTCCCGAGGCTCCCGCGGGACTGTAATATACAGGTCGCGAGGCAGGGGTTTAAATACTTGGGTATCTACATTTTGGTCGATCCCAAAATACGTTACGCAAACAATTTGCTTCCCCCTCTTGCGAGCCTTCGGCGTGACGTGGAGGGGTGGCGGAAGCTGCCGCTTTCCCTGCTTGGACGTGCGGCTTTGTTCAAGATGATGTCCCTGCCCCGGTTCCTGTACACGCTTCAGAACACCCAGGATCTGGTCCCGTCTGGGTATTTTAGAGAGGTCGAGGGCCTAAGCTGACCCTGCTCTGGGATGGCAGGCCGCACATTGCCATTACTAAACTGACCCTTCCGTGGTACGATGGAGGGATTGCGCTGCCTGACATTCTGAGGTATTATTGGGCGTTGCAGCTGGCTGCCCTTAACCACGGCCTCTATGGTCCAGCCATAAGTCCGGGATATGCCATGGATCGGTGGCTCCTGGGCGACGGGAAATACTAAAGGGCTCTGTACTCGAGGTCTCTGGATGGAGGAATGACAGGTCCCACTAAGACAGCGGTTCACATCTGGAGAGCAGTGACGAAGGCACAGGGGTGGAAAGGCAGACTCACGATGGCAACTCCACTTTATGACTCTGAATTGTTGGGCAAACTGTGGCATACCAAGGGGTTTGACCGCTGGGACTTGATAGGCATCTCCAAGGTGGAAGACATGATAGCTAAGGGGCAGATCAAATCCTTTGAAATGTTACAAAGGGAGTTCCAGTTGGGGGGGACGGAATTTTTCAGATATGCCCAGTTGAAACATGCCCTTCTGGCAGTAATGCCGGAGGGTGAAAAGATCCCTGAATCTTCCCAGCTGGAGGATAGGTTGTTGGACGGCCATATGCCCGACAGTGCTATCTCATTGACCTATAAAAAATTGATTAATGTCCGCGCTGACCTTCTTCTGGGGGTGCGAGATCAGTGGATCCGTGATGGAGTTGAGTTGGATGACGAGGATTGGCAGTGCGCGGTCTCGTCTCCAAAGGAGGTGGCAATCCCGGCCAGACTGAGGCTGGTGCAAATGAAAATCCTGCATAGGGTGTATGTCACTGGCCCCCGACTGATACACATGGGCCATTCGGTGGATGGCCTCTGTAGACGAGGGTGCGGTTCCTTAGCGACTTTCATGCACATTATATGGGAGTGCACGTCGGTGGCTACATATTGGAGGCGAATACATGCAGTGATGGGTGAAGTAACCGGGGTTGACCTGCTGGCCGAAGCCCGGCGTTGCCTGTTAAACGTGTGGGGCCCCACGGATTATAACAGTTCACAGACTCAATGGGTCACTCTAGGTAACATGGTTGCTAAGAGGGACATTGCTCAGAAATGGGTAGCGGCTTTGCCCCCAACAGTAGAGATGTGGAAGGCTAACATGGACTGGTGCATGTTCCGGGAGAAGACAGTGTATGTTGCCAGAGGTAGGCCCAAGAAATGGAACAAGATTTGGGGGCCCTGGAATGAGTATAGGGGTGACATCTGCCTTCCGCCAGACACAACGCCCTTGGAGGAGCGCTTATCCCCTTAGCTCTCGACTCCCGCCGAATGATTGAGGTACAACTGTCCTTCCTTCCTTCCCTCCGTTATCTATACACATGGTTTGCTTGTATGGTCTACTACTCAATATACCGACCCAGCCTTCCACTGGAACGGGGCGATGTCGCATTCATGTTCCTTTGCCTTGCCTTCTTGCACTAGTTAGGTGCCTTCTTCTTTACTACATTGTTTTTCTTTTATATAAAATAAAATAAACCTTATACGATTTTGCATTCTATTCTGTGTGCACCATTCAAGCTGCATAATGCCTTGCTGCCTAGCCTCCGGGATGTATGGCTCAATAGCTGTGTACTACTGTGTTGTAAATAAAGGTTTTCCAAAAAAAAAAAATGGTTACACTGTACTGTCTGAAGGCCTGAGATTAAGAATCCCCTTAGAAAGACTTTGGCAAAGCCCATCAGCATCTTGCACATTACCTCGAAACGTCCTAAAACCCTTAATGGCTGCCCACTAGATCTTGAGAGTGGAAACCTTGGATCCCTGGGCAAAACCATCCTGCAGGAAATTCATCCCCTTCACCAGCTCAACTGACTGCAGGATTACATGCTTAGTTGTACACCATTTCTGGAAAGTGGCACAATGTCTAGAATAGGAAGAAAGTGTGGAAGATCTTCTGGATGCCTGAATGGAGGAAGCTACTTACTCAGAAAACCCCTTTACTTTTAACGCTGTCTTTTCAACCTCCAAATCATTAGCCTGAGGGTTATCAATGATTTAACAGAACTACTCGAAGAGGCATTCCCTTGCTGATCCTCATGATCAGTATCAGATGGTAACAAGCAGTGCGGGCCATACTGGAATTCTCCTGCCTTAACCTTGTAACGACCGGATTCTCGGACCAGATAGAATCAGCTCACCAGAGCACCACCAACCCAGCCGAAACGTAACCACCTCCCTCCTTAGGACCTATTTACAACAGGTATCTATGTTTCCTACCCAAGGATGGGGAATTAGCAATATACATGCCTAAGTCTTCTACAATACCACACTCATACCATATAGTCTCACGGCAACTCAGACCCAGACTATTTTACCCTAGGGCAGTTCTGATTACTTACCATTACACACTGACTGCAACCAGTGCTCGCTCAAGCCACAATCCTGTGGGTATAGGCATCAGTATCCCCCCTGATGCTCTCTCTCTTTCCTTACAAGCCACAATCCTGTGGGTATAAACACCAGTGCCCCCCCCCCTGGTGCTCTCATTAACGCCGCATTACAACGATGATCACTTTCCTATGAATACCGTTAGCTCTTCATGCTGGGGAATCTCTCGCTATTCACTAGAGGTACAATACTACAATATTATAGATCACACAAGAATAGCCAAATTATACGATGTACAACTTATTCTCTATTTCAAGGGCTCCTCTCTCCCTCATTATTCAGTTACCATTTACCTGATCGGGGGTAGCGTCCGTTCGTGAAACAGCACCTGACTAGAAGAACAGGTTACCTTTACTATGTAAGAACAAGAGGCGGCACATACTGGTTCACTAAGAACTGGGGTACTTTATTTATAATAATAATAATAACAATATAACACTATACTATAACATATAGCCTGCAAATGAAAATGAAAGGTTAGAATGTGTGCACGCTAATAAGAAAGGGTCGACGTCACCTTATTAATATGAAGTCTGGACTCAGTAGTCATCTGGGTTCGCTTCTCGTCTGTGCCTTGGCTCGTCTTAGGGCCACACCTCTGCAGTCACGGATACACATCTGCACCGCTATGCTCTGTCTCCTCCGCTTCCCTCCAAGTCACTGGAACCTTCCTCTTATCAGCTGCTTTCTCTCTGGCTGTTCTGCACTACTCCTCTCTCCTCTCAATCACGGACCATCTTCACTTCTCGGCTTCGATCTTATAACTCAGTTTCTGTCACCCTGGTATTCGTTCCCTCAACTAACTACTTCACTCTGCATGCTCTGATTTTAATGTCAAAGCTCGCCAGCTGCTCCAACTAAAATACCTTCAATCTTTCTAAGAGAGTATCAGCTTCTCGGTCTTTCTCGGACTTCAAAATGGCGACTGCCTGCCTTGGAATAATTAGTGGCATTGATGCTAACGACTAGCTGCCGCCTACAGACTGACTCATTCACTACCTCATGCTTTTACTAATATGGAAGCTTGTCCCTTCATGGAAAGTTACGGCCAGTAACCTGCCGCCCACCAAATTCTTGTACCTCCCCGTACCAAGGACACGTTCTCAGCCGGCCGGCCTGATGTTATGTCTTCGGAATGGAGAAAAATACAGTCTTTCGATAAGGGCCAGCCTGAGCCGGTTCTCTCCAAGTGAACAACACCTCGTACCTAAAACATTACATTTGACCTAGAAGCATCTCAAGCTTCTGGGGCAGAAAGAAAGATGGAGTCTCTCCCGTTTGAGGCCTACAAGGCCCGAAATAAGCATAACTCCATGGAAAGTATACTAACACTCTTACAAAAGGACGGATTATCACTAATACTAATGAATCTATCCCCTAACATAAGTTTACAAGCCCTGATCTAAAGAAAAGGGTACGGAATTATATCAACACGTCTTGTGAATAGGCTCTATTTATGGTTCTAATCCTTCCATTAGAATGATAGTAGACTGAAGTCACCTCCAATCACCTTCCCTCAAGGAAGGGCCGAAAAAGTCGGTCAGAACAAACCTGAACAACAACATCAGTAGAAGAAGGAAAGGTATATAGGATAACCTTTGGCCAAGAACAAGAAAGGGTATCCACTGCCCAAGGTCTCTCCTCCCTCAACCCTACAATAGAATGGGGGAAAAGGGTATTCTGAGCAGATGCGAACACATTTCCTACTGGAGTCCCCCACTCTTGGCAAATCCTGTGAAATGCCTGCCTGATCAGACAAAAGTCCTCGGATGAGGGAATTTCCCTGCTCAGTTTGCTCCCTCTGACATGCAACTTCCCCTGAAAGTAAACCACTCTCATCTCCATTAAGTTGTCCTGTGCCCATAGAGAGATCTGATCAGAGATCTTCAACAAGGCTGGATTTCTTGTGTTGTTGAGGTAGGACTTGGTTGTGTTGTTGTCCGTCTCAAAAGAGGAGCAAATGGGAGCACAGCCTGATGAATTGCTTTAGCTCCCTCCAGTTGGAGGACCTCAACTGCTGCACCCTTGACCAAAGGTCCTGCACCTGCTGTGCACAAATCCAAACTTCCCATCCCACTGGGATGGCATCGGTTGTCTAGATGATTGGTGTCTGGAGCGTTAAGTTGATCCCTTTCCTGATTTGTGAAGACTCCATCCACCAAGAAGGCTTCTCTCTCATGACAGTTGTCATCAGAATCCTTATGGTAAATCCTGAGATAACGGGGACTAATGATTCAGAATGTGCCTCACCACCTTGTTCAGATGAAACCTGGCTCTTGGCACCAGAAATTCCAACAAAAGCGAGTGAATCTTGTCGATCCCCTTCTATATCAGCTAAACCAATCCTACGATGGTTAGAAACCTTGTCCCAATGAAAGTTTGGTCCTCAGCAGACATCAGATGAGACTTCTGATTCACCAGAAAGCCATGTCCCAACACAGAAAGCACTCATGTAACATGACCCACAATGATTTCCAGGGAAGAAGAAAACACCAGACAGTTACATCTACTAATGGAAGAAATGTGATGCTCTCCTGATGCAGTACTCCCAGTTTGGAACCAGGATTTTGGTAAAGACCCTTGGTGCTGACTTTAGACCAAAAGGCAGCACCCAAAATTGGAAGAGCAATGGAGCTACTGTGAACCGCAGAAATCTCTGGTGAAGTCTGTAAATGGGGATGCGAAGGTTGGCATCCTGAAGATAGATAGTGGGCAGAAAGTCTCCTTTTGACACCAGAGGAATAAATTGCTCCAAGGCGAGTATTTTTTAAATGAATGGTCCTTACCCTTTGGTTAACTCCTCTTAGGTATAGAACTGGCCATTTTCTCCATCTGGCATATGTGGCAGAAGCTCATTGAGTAAACTCCCTTGCCCTTTCCCAGTGCAGGAACTTCCACAATTGCTCTTTCTATCAAGAGGGCTGGAACACCAGACCACAAATCCTCTTTCTTTACTGGATTTCTGGGAATAGATGTAGGGAGCATTTAGAATCCAGAGGTTTTTGAATAAACTTGATGACAGACTCTTCTGAGCAGACTGAGCACCCATTGATCGCTGATGGACTCCTCGAAGCTCTGTTTTAAAATCCAACAACCTCCCTCCAGCTGGGCAATCCTTCTCCAGAACGGGAGACAAGTAGACTAGTCAAGAATGATTCTTTCTTGTTCCTGCCTTTTAGCAGAGTCCTGAGTTTTGGGAGATTTCCTGGCTTAAACTGCTTTCTTCTGGAAGAATAACCTTTCAAATCCTTCCTAGAAAAATCCTTATAGTCCCTGTTCCAGGACCTTTTTGCTTTGGAGGCTCTGTCCCCCTTATAGGGAAACGTGTCCTTCCTCTCTTTGAAATACTTTTTAATGGTAGCATCCAACAGGTTTCCAAAGAGCTTCTTCCCCTCAAAAGGAATATTCAGGAGAGAATATTTCTCTGCATAATCAGTTTTTCCAGTCCTACATCATCAAATAATGTCTGCAGAAACATTGGCTAAAAGTTTCACCTTTTGTACCATGTGCAGCAGCAAATTAGAACAGTCAGCATTCTCCTGGATGGCAGTAGTAAGAGACTCAAAGTCCTATACTAAAGACTGTTTTGTATATGAAGCATAAAACAGCCGCCTTTATGGAAACAGAACTGACATCAAAATGTTTTTGTAGAAGCACTAACAATTTACAATTAACAGCATTGGCAGGCAAGCAATCCTCTGGATTAATCACTGTCCTGCCACTCAAAGGTGCCCGGATTGAAACCACCTGAATGTTGGGCAAAAATACCTCCTCCCACTCCATGAGGGTATACATATTTTTGAGAACCTCAGAATACTGGATTGATCCACCTCCTTCCAGGGCCTGAAGATGAATTCCTTAATTCTCTTATGAAGAGGCAGAACAAAAGCAATGGATTGGCATACCGAGGGAAGAGTCCTTCTTCATCTTGTTGCTCTCTTATACCAGAGTCCAGATTGATTTATTCACGAAATACTCTACTGAGCTATAATAGACTCAACATGATGCCCAATTGTCAGCAGTTCGACCCTTCCAAAGAAATAAAATAATGTACTCATTGTCAATCAAAATTTCTTTTTTCAAAAATAAGAACTGCCAACACAGGGACAAACTATCCACGTCAACAACTAATCTCTCCCAAAAAAGTATTAGGTTTGCTCATTAATACACGCTCTCTAGTTAAACATAATGTAGAATTTGCTTAATTATTGACAGCACACAAGATAGATATTGCTTTCGTCACTGAACCGTGGGCTGATGGCTCCTAGGATCCTGACTAGTTTCAGCCATTCCCCCGGATTCTCTATAGTTCGAAATGATAGGCAAGAGAAACGGGGAGGTGGCCTAGCAATCATACTTAAAGACATTTTAAATATATTAAGGTGATCTGTAGGAAGCAGTACAGCTTAAAATTGCTTTCCTTTAAAATCATTGTAAGTGATAATTACACGTTCAAGGGAACACTACTGTACTAAACCCCAGTTGCCCCAATAAATGTTGAGGATCTGATTAGTCCTATAATCAAATCAAGTTTTGAATCAGAGGATTATTCCATCCTAGGTGATTTTAATTACCATCTAGAAAACAGGGATGATAACAACAAAGCATTGATGATAGAGATGATGGCCAGTGCAGGAATGGAAAAAAAAGTCAATCATCCTACGCATGAGGCCGGTCACACCCCTGATGGCATATTCACATCCAGCCCCTATTTGAACATCCAAGAGAATTTATCCATTCTTTGGTCAGATCACAAAGCCATCATATTTGCAGTACCTAATATTCACTACTCCCTAAGCACCCATAATTCCTATAAAACACCCAAAGGGCGCAATTGGAGGAACATTCACCCCCAGGCACTGCAAAACGCTCTAGAAGCTTCAAAACCAGTTCTAACACCACAGATAAATCTGGCAACAGCTAACCTCATGCAGTAGATTACGTCCGCAGTAGACACTTAAGCTCCAGTGAGAATCTTTACCAGTAAACGTGCCAAAAAATCTGAACCTTGGTTCAGCGATGCACTACGCGCTCAGAAACAACTATGCAGAAAACTAGAGAGACGCTGGAGACAGAATTATGATGATAGTGAAAAATCCATTTATGCACAATCACTAACTATCTACAAAAAAAATGACCCTGGACAGAAAATTACATTTGCCAGGCAGGTAATTCTAGTAAAATAATTTTTTCAACCCTCAAAAAGTTAGTCACATTACCAGAACTAATAAAAACAGACAGTAGTGTTGAATTCTGCAACTGCCTGGCAGAGTTATTCAAGGAAAAGGTGCAAGGTATTTTTGATACTCTCTCAGATAAGGGAATAGATGGTTTAAGAGCTTCCCCCACCACAACACTCACAGGTCCTAACAGAGTCTTAGATACCTTCGTACTACCCAGTATAGAACAGGTTTCACTGTTAGTAAGCTCCACATAATTCAGAGCTCCCACGGACCCCTGCCCGCCAAAAAAATATCAAATGGCTTCATATAGTGTTAGCAAACATCTCCACTTAATGTTTAACGAAATCATCAACACAGGTATTTTCCCCGATACCTGGAAAGCGGTTTTGATTTTGCCTTTATTGAAAAAATCCAATCTAGATCCTAGCAATACTAGTAATTATAGACCCATCACCAGAATTCCTTTTCTAGCCAAAGTATTTGAAAAGATTCTTAACTCACAATTGTCTGCATTTGTTTCCTCAGCAGACTTGCTGGACTCCTCACAACATGGTTTCCGTCAGGGACAAAGCACGGAGTCTGCCTTGCTAACAGCAGTAGAGGAGCTCCGGGCAATACTGGATACGGGTGCCAGGGCCGCCTTGATCCTTTTAGATCTATCAGCGGCATTTGACACCGTGAGCCATGACATCCTTCTCGGGAGGCTCCAAGAAGCAGGTGTCAAAAATACTGCTCTTAACTTGAGCAAATCCTATCTGAACAACAGGTGTCAGAATGTTCAGATTGGTGACTCCTGCTCTGAGCAGTTTTCACTTTCTTGTGGAGTGCCACAGGGCTCAGCATTTAGCCCTACTCTGTTTAATCTACATGTCGCCCCCCTTTTGGACATTATTAGGAAGTTTGTTATTTTCTTTGGTCTCCTACGCGGATGACACCCAAACAGTGGTGTCCATCACAAACAACTCAGAGGAAACCGCGTAACGTTTTAGTCAATGCATGTCCCAAATTGAACACTGGATGACAGCAAACTGCCTAAAGCTCAATGGGAGAAAAACTGAAGTGCTCTTGTTAGGATCTGACACCTCCTTCTGGACACAGAACTGGTGGACTTCAAATATGGGATTACTCCCGGCCCCAATCTGTAAGGTGCAGAACCTAGGCTTCATTCTTGGTGATAGACTTACGTTTTAACATCAGGACAGTAAGGTTTCCTCTTCGTTCTTTTTCATACTAAAAGCAATTAGAAAAGTGCGTAATTTCATTCCCTGCGAAGCAGTAAAAACCCTGGTAACAGCATTAGCCCTAACCAGACTTGATTATTGCAATGCTTTGTACGTTGGGCTTTAGAAGCAACATATGATTACATTACAACAGGCTCAAAATGCAGCTGCCAGATTGCTGCTGGACATTGCCAAATTCCCGCCTATTGCCCATGACTTGAAGAAACTTCACTGGCTTCCCATGATAAAAAGGACAGCATTCAAAGTCCTTTGTCTAGTTTACAAGGCTCTGCAGGGTAGGACCAAGGTTTCTGAGACACCCTTTATCTTGGTACCAACCTGCTAGAAACCTTCATTCATCCCAGAGAAAACCTCTTCAGATATCCAAATATAAGAAAGCACGGTTGGGAGGAAGAAGCTTCATTCTGGGTACAATGAAACAGTGGAATTTACTCCCAAAGAGAGATCAAGAACAGCCCAACATTGTTCACTTTCAGGAAATTACTGAAAACCTGGCTATTTGCTAGCTAAATTCCACTTTCATAATCCAGATGTAGGTTGACTATCTGCTGAGCTCCTAGACGCCACCGTGCAAATGTGCGCTATATAAATCCTAAAATCAAATCAAATCTGACTCATCCGATGGCTCTTCAAAGTTCAAGTTATTTATTTTCTTTTTTTAATTCTTTTTATTATAAGAAGCAGCTCCATAACATCGCACATCAGTCAGCATCGGAAGTTCATTGGCAAATGCAAACAGAATCAATCATAGAATCCCTTTAACCAAATTGGCCTACATACAGAGATCAAGCCCCTGAATACACATCTATGCAATAGCAAAGGCGCCTCTAATACCACAGGACTAAAACCTCCCACTTTCAAATCAACCTCCACAGCCCGCTCCCTCCCTATCCCTCCGATTCCATAGTGTGCCAATCGTGATCCACAGTAACAGTCTGTTTGGCTCGGGGGAGGCAGGGTAACCCATAACCTCATCATAAACAGTGCATACTGGAAATACAAATCCGTTAGCATACATCTCATTAATCAAGTGCAGACCCAGACTGGGTATCCATCAATTCCCCCCTGTATCGCCTCCATGCGGCCCATATTTTCTCCCACTGCTTGGGGAAACCTCGGCTTCATAGATAACTTTCTCAGCCCTCTGGCACCAGTCCAAGTCCCGCTCCCACTCCTCCACCGTTGGCAAAAGATCACTTCCCCATAACCTTGCTATATTTCTCTTGGCCACCATATTCGCCATAGCCAGCCATATCTTGTCCCATTTCGGCCAAGTGATGTCGCTTGTCACCCCCAAGACCTGCCATCGGGCTTCCAGCTAGACCTCTGCACCCACCACTTCTGACATGACGCCTGTCAGTCTAGTCCAGTATGCCCGGACTCTGGTGCAGTCCCACAAAATGTGGAACAAGGTGTCCTCCTCTCCACAGCCCCTTATGCAAAACCGGGAATCTACATACCCTATCCTATACTGTATCGTGCATGGGATGTATGACCGATGTAGGATACGTAACTGAACCAGCCTAAACCTGGTGTGAATCGCCACCTCCCGGGGACACTGTAAGGCCTCACCCCAGTCGTCATCCTCCAGCAGCCCGATATCAGATTCCCACTTTTCTCGCAGAGGTCCCAGTGGGTCCGGAAGGTTATTTATGAGCTTTTTATATGTGAGGGAGATAGCTTTGTCAATCATGGGGTCCATCAGTAGCCTATCTTCCAGTGGAGCATACTCAGGTAGTTGTTCCCCCTGTCTCATGTGTTGATGTAGGGCATGTCTAAGGTGCTGGTAATGTAAAAACTCTCCACTCCCCATTTGAAATTCTGTCTGCAGGGTCGTAAAGCCCACCAGATCCCCCCTTTTCCAAATATCCCTCAGCACATCAATACCAATTAGACTCCACTGACGAAGACCCTGTAGTTTCGCAACCTTCGGGAGGAAGTTTCCAGCCCACAATGGGGTTTGTGCCGTGAGTTTCGGCTCCCATCCCAGTAGTTTTGTCGCCCGCTTCCACACCCCCACCACTACCGCTGTTTGGGGTGACAAGGGCTGACCGCGCCTGCCCTTGGTATAAAGAGCTGCTAAGTAAGTACCACTACAGAGGACCATGCGGTCCACCCTGTATGCTGGCTATTCCAGTGGGGCAAACACCCAGCCATTGGTATTAATCAGTTGTGTCAACCAGTAGTAGAGGGGGATATCCGGGACGGCCAGTCCTCCCTCATATGGCCCCCGCTGTAGCTTCCTAAAAGCTATTCTCGGGCAACCCCCACTCCACAATAAGGGACGCTGCTCCGACTTGACTGTTCTAAAAATCTGTTCCGGGATGGGTAAGGGCGTACTTTGCAGGACATATATCAGCCGGGGAAGGGCCATCATTTTAAATAAAACAGTGCGCCCCATCAAGGAGAGCGATAGGGTCTTCCAATGTTCCACATCCCCGTGTAGCCGCTCTAATTGCGCCGACACATTCAGGCGTAGGAATTCTGTGTCTTACTTTGTGACCCATATGCCCAGATATCAGAATGTCTCCTTCCAAACCAGGCCCCTACAGTCTTCAGTTAACTGTGGCTGAGGCCCCGCCAATACATGTCCTAGGGACTTGTCCCAGTTGATGCGATATCCGGAGTACTCACTGAACGTGCGTAAAATGATCATCAACCTCTGAATGGAAACATCTGGTCGCTGTATATATAATAAAATGTCATCTGCATATAATGATATGCGCTCCTCCCAGCCTCCTCCAAGGTCTATGCCCAACATCCCGGTGTCCGCCCGTATCCAGTGGGCCACGGTTCCAGCGCTAAGGCGAATAGGGTCGGGGAAAGGGGGCAGCCCTGTCTCGTGCCCTGGCCCAGCTGGAATTCACTTGACAGAGCGCCATTGACTCGGACACTCGCAAGTGGCTCAGTATGCAGCAGCCTCGCCCATGATCGGAAGTTGTCCCCAAAGCCCAGTTTCTTCAAAACCGTATATATGTACTGCCACTCCATGCTATCAAAAGCCATTTGGGCATTGAGGGATAATAGGGCAGCCGGTATATGTATGTATATATGTAATAGGTTTTTGTATAGCTCTACTATCACCCTACGGGCATCCTGGCGCTCAGACAAAGATGGAACAACTGTACCTGCGGCTCAAGTGATGATAACAGATTGACTAATTTCTAGGAAACAATAGGGTTTTCAGACCCTTTCTAAAATCCATCAGGGAATTGGCTAACCTAAGATTCTGTGGCAGCCCATTCCATAGTTGTGCAGCTGCTACACTGAAGGCCCTACCCCCCATTCTGGATCATTTAAATCTGGGAACCGATATTAAGCCTGTGTTAACAGACCGTAGGTGTCTAGAAGGCTCATACCAGTTAAATTTATCATGCAGGGGTAGTGGTCCATATTCATGAACCGCTCTGAAAACGATGCATAGTGACTTGAAGCTTATCCGCTCTTTTATTGGCAACCAATGGAGATCCCTCAGTGCCATAGTTGTGGAGGAGCTCCATGATCTATTCAGAGCCACCTTAGCTGCTGCCGACTGCACCCGTTGCAACCCCTGAATGATATACTGGGGGGGCCCCAAATATACGGAGTTGCAGTAATCCAGCCTGCTTAACACTATGCTCCTCACTACCAATGCTCGGGAGTCATCTGGTAGTAGAGGGAGGGTCTTTCGCAGCATGCGGATTAGAACAAAGCAGACTTGAATAGTTTTGTTAGTTTGGGACACCATTTGGAGATTGGCGTCCATTAGTACTCCGAGGTTTCGTACGGTACTAGTCGGGCATAGAGAGTCTTCCTCTGGAGTGAGCCTGAACTCAGTCGTGGGGTACTTTAGAATTTTTGCAGCTGAGCAGTACATCACCTCCGTTTTCCCCCCATTAAGTTGAAGGGAATTACCTTTGAGCCAGCCGGCCATTTTCCGCATACACTCCTGGAAGACCTCAAGCGATGTCCCCTGTTTACCCTCTAGAGAGAAAGTCAATTGGGTATCATCCACATAGTTTATCACGTTGATACCAAAAGACTTAATGATTGACAACAAAGGTTTCAGATAAACGTTAAACAGGATGGGACTAACTGATGATCCCTGTGGGACTCCATAATGGACAGGAGAGACTTTTGAAGTAAACTGTCCCAAAGTCACCGTCTGTTGGCGGCCCAGGAGGTAAGATTGCAGCCACTCAAAAGCTCTTCCTCTCACCCCGTTGTTCCACAGTCTTTGCATCAAAATGGCATGACTCACAGTGTCGGAAGCCGCCGACATATCAAGAAGGACAAGAATCGACGGGTGCCCTCTGTCGGCGCACAGTCGAAGATTATCCATCACTGTGGTCAATGCCGTTTCACGACCATGCGCTGGTCGAAAACCAAACTGGAATTTGCCCAACAGCTTGTTATCCTCAAGATATTTAGATAGGATTCTGCTAACTGTCTTTTCCAAAATTTTTATTGGAAAGGGGAGAAGAGAAATTGGCCTAAAACTGGCTGGTAGTGTAGAGTCCTGCGATGGGTTTTTTAGCAGCGGAGAAACCGTTGCTTGCTTCCATACTGCTGGGACCACGCCTTCTTCCAAAGACTGATTGCAGATTTTATGAAGCCATGGGAACAGAATTTTACCAAATTGTTTCCAAATTCGGTGGGGAACAGGGTCTGACGGGAGCCTGATGTGATGGTATGAGCTATGCTGGCAAAAGAGTCCTCCGTAAATGATTGAAAAGAAGTTAGCTAGGAGTTGTCACTTAGCTCAAAAACTGGCTCATCCAGTTCAGTATCGATAGAATGAATATTATGAGGGGATAAATTCCCGACAATGTTATTAATCTTCTCCTGAAAATAACACAAAATATCATTACAAAGCTGTTGTGAGGCAGTTGTCTTATTACATTGACTAAGGAGCAAACAGCCTGATTCATCAAGGTGAGTATTTGCTATTCCTTAATAGCGATAATTAAGGAATCGCTATTAAGGAATAGCAAAATGCTATTCACCAAGAAATCTCTAAATAAATAGCGATTTCTAATTATTCCTTAATTGCGATTAGCAAATTGCTAATCGCAATTAAGGAATATCTCCCCATTCATTCCTATGGGCCCAAACGCCCATAGGAATGAATGGGAAGACATTTCAATGTGCGAATCGCAATTAGCGATTTGCATATTGAAATTGCGATTTCAAGGGTGCAGGGGTGTCCTAAGGACACCGTGTAGCAGCCCTGAAATGAATGCTACATTGGTGTTGCGCACACACATGTCCCAAGGACATGTGTGTGTGTAACATGAAACTTAGAAAAATGCATTTAAATGCATTTTTCTAAGTTTCCGCTATTTACCACGAGGTTTGACCTCGCGGTAAATAGCGGGAAATTTTTGCAAATTCGCAATTTTAAAATGTTTGAAGAATAGCATTTAAGGAATCTCTAATAGAGATTCCTTAAATGCTATTCCTCGCAAATATGCGAATTCTTAAATAGCGATTTTTGCATTTGGGATGATGAATCCCAAATGCAAAAATACCGCTCGCAAAGGGCCAGATTCTCAGAATCTGGCCCTTTGCGACCGGATTTAACAATGATGAATCAGGCTGTTAGTGATGTCCTTAAAAATCTTAAAAAGAGTTTTTGTGCTATTCGTGGAGTTCAGGATGGTAGTGGCATAAAAATTAGCTTTTGCTTTAGCAATGTCTATTTTATAGTTTATCTGGATTAACTTAAAGTGTTTTTATCTGAATCTTCATACTGTCTTCTCCAGTTCCTTTCTGCCTTTCTACGAAGAAGTCGAAGCGCTTTTAGATCCGCGTCAAACCAGGGGGCTGAAGTCTTTTCCTTATTTTAAATTTTACGTTTTGGTAATAAGTGGTCTAGATTCCTAACTATGGTGCTGCAGTACTTTTGATAATTTTCCTCCACCGAATCAGTGGGGGTTGGATGGTCATGCTCTTCGACCAAAGCTTGCGCCAAATTGTTATCCAATCTTGCCCACTTCCTATCCAGTCGATATGTAGTTGTGACCCTTTTTTCTTCCTGTCGGACATATATACTAGTGTTAAAAAGGACCAGATAATGATCAGTCCATGTTTGTGGTAAAATGTCTTGTACTGATGTATCAACCTCACTGGCAAATACTAGGTCTAATATATGCCCCGCTTGATGGGTGGTCTGATGTACCAACTCTTGAAGGTTCAAATTGGCACAAGTCTGCTGTAAATCTCTCTGGTGATTCCCCACATTCCCATTCTCCCAAAGATTGAAGTACCCCAATATAATTAATCTGGCATGGGTCAGGGTTAGGTTTGTGATGGTCTATTAGAAATTCTGATAGTGTGTTGATTGTCCCGGGGGCCTGTAGCACGCTACTCCTGACAATAAACTTCCCTTAGTTCCCTGTATAGTGAATCCCAGAAGTTCGATTCTCCTAATTTCATCTAGGGCTAAAGGAACACAATTCTATTTCTCCTTGAAGATCATCCCCACACCTCCACCTCTACCCATCACTCTGGGGTTATGCAGCAATTTATAACCGGTTGGGCACACCAAACCTAGTTCGACTTTCGAATTATCATTGGTCCAAGTCTCTGTTAGAAACATCGTGTCAAGGTATAGCGGGCTGCGCAGACACAGCCTACAACACACCAAACAGGCGCCGCAAATTTAGCTGCGTGCTTCTATGAGGCATAAAGCCCGACTGATCCGGGTGGATCAGACATTGGACAACCGCTCCCAGTCTTGTGGCCAGGATCTTCCGAAGGACCTTCGTTTTGTTATTAAGAAAGGATATGGGTCTATATGAGCTGCACATGTCTTGCGGTTTGCCGGCTTTATGAATAACTACAATTGTTGCTGACCTGAGATCCTGAGGAAGCTTTTCAACCTGTTTTGCCTTGGTGAACATGCGCAGCATGTGAGGTGTGATTCTACTCGATACACACCCAAAAGCCTCAACAGGGAACCCGTTGGGGCCTGGTTCCTTCCCCACCTGTAATTTCCTATGGCCTCTTCCACCTCCTTCACTGTAGTATCGGACTCCAAAATGTCCTTGTCCGCCTGATCCAAGGTAGGCAACTGTAGGAGGGCCAGGAAATCCCTGCAGTTCTGCTCCCGCCTGGTAGTCTGCGACCGGTATACTGCCTCATAATAGAGCGCAAACTCCTCCGCTATACCTTTGCTCGTGTCTCACACAGTCCCGTCCAGCAGTCCTTTCCCTGGCACCCAGTTTCATTCCCTATCCCGTTTCTCCAGCCAGGCTATCATCTTATTGGCCTTGTCCCCTAAGTCATACACTCGCCTCTGGATGGCTAGGGCGCGCGATCTCGCCTGGTCAGTAAGTTCATCCCTCAGTTTTTTTCTAGGAGCCACAACCTGTGTCGCCGATCCTGTTCCTGCTCTTGAGTTACTTTGCCCCCTTGCGTCCTCTAAGGCATGAAGCTCCAACTCTAATTTGTCAATTTGTGCATACTTGTCCTTGCGCCGTTTTCCAACCTCCGCCTGTACAAAGCCCCTGGCTACGGTCTTATAAGACTCCCACACTATTCCACGTGATCTGCCTGAGCCCACATTTTCTGCAAAATATTGGTCTACCCGCTCTCGGAACTTCTCCTGAAACTCCTGATCTTTGAACAGAAATGTGTCAAGCCGGGGGGGGTGTTATTTCACTCTCGCTCAGGGCCTCACAGTTGTACTCCCACCGGAGAGAGGTCTGATATCCCCCTTGCCTTATAATACCCACCCTGGAAACAAAGCCAAGGCTAATTTTAACATGAACCAAAGTCTCAACCAGATCTTCCCTGAAAAGGCTCTTCCCATAAGTCAAAGTGTTAGGACCCTCCATCAAGGACTCGACCCAGGCCTCAGTCAAATAAGCAGGACTGGCCGAGTACTGTTCTCCGGGATTTTTAGGTCTCTGAGCCCAAGGCAGACTCCCCTCAGTGTCAGATGAAGAGGAAATCAACTACCTCATTTGTGCATAATTCTTGCTCTCAATAGTAGTAAAGCACGCCCACCATCATGGAATAAAACCCATTATCACTGCAGCCATGACTGAGTTGCGACCTCCTGTGTGCCTGCAAGACACAACTGAAAACAGGAGGCTGTGAGGGAGGTGTAGAGGCTTTTCTACTTTTTGGGAAGGAACTTGGTGCAGGGACCTCACTTTGTCATTAACTATGATAAAAATGTACGAGGGAGTACCATCTTTTGAGACTAAGCAGGACTGTAAATGATGATGTGTGGATTTTTTGCACAGTGACTCAATGGCTTAACTTACCATGGTTCTGCTCATCAAATTTGAAATAAACACAAAACACATAATGGGCATAGAAGATAGCTTTCAGACTGAGCAGTAGTAGGTGGAAACCTTATGGTTTACTCAGTGAAACACAGTGCTGAATTTGAGCTGGATGGGGGCACCAACACTTATTTTTGACCGGCACATATTTTTGATGCATCACACACTTTCCGATCACATGAGATGGAAAATCATGCAGATGGGTAAGACATAGTAAAATAAAGACTACAAAACTGTCATAAAGGGAGGAAGGAGGAACCTGCAAGAGTTAGATAAAAAGGCAGGGAATGTCCAGTAGTGGATTAAAAAGGTCATAGGTGGATTTAAGGCTACCAGCCGTGATATTAGGTGCACCGATGGTTAATTGCACAGACCCCAGTGCTCAATTTCAGCCAGTGGATTCCGGTGCTTAGCACTGGCACTTAATTGTCAACTAGGCCTCAGTGGAAAACTCCGCTCCAGCAGTGGAGTTTGCAGAGTTTTTCCACTCTGCGCTCCGCTTGGAGCATGGAGTTTGGCAAAACTCCACCAGCCACAGGCAGATCAGAGTTTTTAAGCTCACTCGCCACTCACTCCGTTAAAGCATTCCCAGGAAAAAATAAAGGCTGCCTGTGTCTTTAATTTGGGCTGCTCTTTGTGTGCAACTGCCATAAAGAAGGCACAGGGGGTCAGATGGGACTTGTTGATTTCCATGTAGGTCCAGGAGAGGAAAGACAACTGGAGGAATGAGTGCCTGTAGTGGAAGCAGCCGATGGATGGGAGAGTGCATGAACTGGATGACCTGTAGCCAGAATTGTGCGCCGAGGGTTTGGAGCTAAGGACTAGAGCCACAAATGCACCCATGTGGAGCCTGGGATATCACAGAGTGCTGCATGCTGGAGTCTCCAAAAGAGGAAGGAACTGAAGGAGTCAGATTAAACACTACAGCATTCCCCTAGGCCACCCCTGATGTCCCATACCTCCTAACCACCGCTAGTTTTAGTTTCTTCAGGGGCATCGTATCAATGGAGAGATTTACAGCACTGCTCTTGGGTCACAATGTATGTCTTTCAGTTTTAATAAAGTGCAAACTTGACCCAAAGGTACTGGAGAACTATATATGAGTGCCAGTTCCACTACACAAGATCAGATTCATTTTCAAATAACAATGAATTAAGTGATTTGCCTAGAATTATGGGAATGTTGAGCCAATGCTGAAACTCGGATATGAATGCTCTTCTAGCTTAAAAAAAATCACTTCAACCGCATGCGCGCTAGCGGGTTTTCCAGCTGCGCGCTGAAGATTCGAAATTCGCGGGTTACGTGACAAAGCCAGCTCGTCATGCGCGCAGCGCAGGTAACGCCCATGACGAGCTGGCTTTGACATCCGCATCGAAGGGGTTAACATTTGGACTTGTTTTGAGTTAGTACATTAGATACTGCATTGAGTGCCATTTAATATGCTTCTAAACATGAACTTTCACACATTTACCAACCACTCCTCTGCCCTGTTAAAGACGCCATTTGTGACCCACGAGGGGGTATGGGAAGTCTCTCCTTGGGCCCACATGTTATCGTGCTACACACAGTATTGGGGTTCACCTCTATAAAACACATGCTCAGTGGGAGACAATTCCCCTCAACAGCCACCTGCCATCTTTGCAAGCTATTACATAGCTCACCCTCCTTTGTCTCATAGTCGTTTAGTCGTATCACAGCAGCTTGCAGCAGGCAGTGATCATGGCGTTGGCAAGGTTTGAAGTACTCATTAAATGTTAAAGTGGCCACTTAGTAATGCTAAGACATGATAGTCTACCAGCTGCTCAACCACCCACTAACTTGATGTTTGGTATTTGTGTAAAGGTGGCACTAGCAAGCAGTGCACTACGCTGAAACTAATATACCGCCTCTGTAATTGTGAAAGATTAAAAACAGTGGATTACAGAGACATGCTGCTGTTGCCAGACAAGGCTAACCTGCTCAATTAGCATATGTTTATCTGGGAAGACATAGTTGCAGGCAAGCAGGTTGCAATTTGTAATTTGCGATATAGGCTATGTTTTAGATTGTTTTTGAATTGCGTCAAGTCCCCGTGTGCCAGACAGTTATAAATATAAAATGAGGTGACTTTGTACCCCATATAGAAGAGGCTACAGGTCTTGGTAAAATGGAATGATGTTGTTTCCGGCTGTATGTACCAATTTACAAAAGGTTATCCCTCTACACTCAAACTCGCCATGTTTTCCATGTTTGTGCAGTTCAGACAACAATCTAATAATTAATACGCCCGCTCATGGAACTCCACGGAATTCTACTGAGCTTTTCAGCAGATCTGCGGAATCTCTGCGAGCTCCCATCAAGGCTATTTCAACACTGCACTTATGACAGTGTGCCACATGTCAAGTCAAGTCAAGTCAAGTCAATAAATTTATATAGCGCGCTACATACCCAGAGGGTCTCAAGGCGCTTGAAGAAGGGTGGGGAATTACTTGTCAAATATCCACGTTTTAAGTTGCTTTCTGAATGCTAGGTGGTTCTGAGTAAGGCGAAGGTGAGTGGGAAGTGAGTTCCAGGTTTTAGCTGCCAGGTAGGAGAAGGATCTACCTCCCATGGTGGTTTTGTTGATGCGAGGTACAGTGGCAAGGGCTTGGTTGGAGGATCGTAGCTGGCGGGAGGGGGTGTAGAAGGACAGTCGTGTGTTGAGGCATTCGGGTCCGATTTCGTAGAGTGCTTTGTGTGCGTGGGTCAGGAGCCGGAAAGTAATCCTCTTATTGACGGGGAGCCAGTGGAGGTTTTTCAGGTGACCAGAGATGTGTTCTTTACGCGGGATGTCTAATATGAGCCTGGCTGAGGCGTTCTGGATGCGTTGGAGTTTTTTCTGGAGTTTTGCGGTGGTACCGGCGTAGAGGGTGTTTCCGTAGTCCAGTCGGCTCGTGACCAGAGCGTGGGTGACCGTTTTTCTAGTTTCGGTGGGGATCCAATGAAATGTTTTTTTGAGCATGCGAAGAATGTTGAAGCAAGATGAAGAAACGGCGTTGACTTGTCTGTTCATCGAGAGTGAGGAATCCAGGATGACGCCCAGGTTCCGTGCGTGGTTCGTCGGGATGGGTGCTTTTCCAAGGGCCTCTGGCCACCAAGAGTCATCCCAGGCAGAGGGGGAGGTGCCTAGGATGAGGACTTCTGTTTTGTCTGAGTTCAGTTTCAGACGGCTGTGCTTCATCCAGTCGGCTACTTCTTTCATTCCTTCATGCAGGTTGGTTTTGGCAGTGTTAGGGTCTCTGGTGAGAGATAGGATCAGTTGAGTGTCATCGGCGTAGGAGATGATGTTGAGGTTGTGTTGGCGTGCGATGACCGCGAGGGGGCTCATGTATACGTTGAAGAGGGTGGGGCTGAGTGAAGATCCTTGTGGTACGCCGCAGATGACTTCAGTGGCCTCTGACTTGAATGGTGGAAGGCGGACTCTCTGGGTTCTTCCGGTGAGGAACGAGGTGATCCATTCCAGTGCTTTTCCTTGGATTCCTACGTCTCTGAGGCGCTGTAGAAGGGTGCTATGACAGACTGTGTCGAAGGCTGCGGAGAGGTCAAGGAGGATGAGGGCGACTGTGTCTCCATTGTCCAGTAGAGTTCGAATGTCGTCTGTTGCTGCAATGAGGGCGGTTTCAGTGCTGTGCTTGGCTCGGAAGCCGGATTGTGAGGAGTCGAGGGATTTGTTGGTTTCGAGGAATGCGGCGAGCTGGTTGTTGACCGCTTTCTCGATGACTTTGGCCGGGAATGGAAGGAGTGAGATAGGGCGGTAGTTTTTGAGTTCGGTGGGGTCAGCTGAGGGTTTCTTCAGGAGGGCGCTGAGTTCGGCATGTTTCCAGCTTTCCGGGAAGGTTGCGGAGTTGAGGGAGCAGTTGATGACGTCTCGGAGGTGCGGTGCTTTAGTGGAGTCTGCTTTGTTAAAGATGTGGTGAGGGCATGGGTCTGTGGGGGATCCTGAGTGGATAGAGTTCATCAGACGGATGGTGTCCTCAGTGGAGATTGGCTTTCAGTCATTGAGGATGTTCAAGGGGAGTGGGGGTCCTGCAGGGGGTTGGGTGGGTTGGTCTTCGGGTCGGTTGTCGAAGCTGTTGTGGATGTCTGCAATTTTGTTGTGGAAGAATGAGGCTAGGGAGTCGCAGAGGGCTTGAGAGGGGGTGATGTCGTTGGAGTTGGCTGTGGGGTTGGTAAATTCCTTGACGATGTTGAATAATTCCTTGCTGTTGTGGGCGTTGTTATCTAGTCGGTCCTTGAAAGCGGCTTTCTTGGCATTCCGGATCAGTTGGTGGTGTATGCGGGTGGCGTTTTTGAAGGCGTCCTTGGTGCTGGTGGTTGGGTCTTTTTTCCAGGCCTTCTCAAGGGTGCGACAGAGTTTCTTGGATTTCTTAAGATCATCGTTGAACCAGGAGGCCTTCTTGCTGCCTAGTTTGATTTGTCGTTTTTTCAGTGGTGCTAGGATGTCAGCGCTGATGGATAACCATTGGGTGAGGTTGGTGGCTGCTTGGTCGGGGTTTGAGGAGTGGGCTGGGGGGTTTAGAAGAAGCGATGAGGAGATCTGGTCGATGGTGATTTTGTTCCAGTTTCTTTGCAGAGTGGGTTGGGGGTGGTTGTTGGATGTGGGCTTGTTGTAGGTAAAGTGAACGCAGCTGTGGTCAGTCCAAAGGAGAGCTGTGGTGTGGCTGAAGGAGACATGTTTGCTGGAGGTGAAGATAGGGTCGAGTGGGTGACCTGCGATGTGGGTGGGGGTAGTGACAAGTTGTTTGAGTCCGAGGTTGGCGAGGTTGTCCAGAAGGGTGGTGGTGTTGCGGTCGTTGTTCTTTTCAAGGTGAAAGTTGAGGTCTCCCAAAAGGATGTAATCCTCGGAGGGGAGCGCGTGAGGAGTGATGAAGTCCGTTATGTCTTCACTAAATTGTGCGCGGGGTCCTGGTGGCCTGTAAAGGAGGGTGCCTCTGAGTGTGGTCTTGGGGTCGATGTGGATCTGGAAGTGAAGGTGTTCATTCTTGCCGAGATTGACGTCTGAGCTGGGTGAGATGCGGATGGATTTCTTATGGACGATAGCAATGCCTCCTCCTGTGTGGCCGGTACGGTCCTTACGAATGATCTTATAGCCTTCCGGGATGGCAATGGTGATGTCTGGGGCAGAAGAGGCGTTCATCCATGTTTCTGTTAGGAAGGCGACGTCCGGAGAGATGGTGTCTAGTAGATTCCAGAGGTCGATGGCGTGCCTGTGGACTGAGCGGGTGTTGAGCAGGATGCATTGTAGGTGGTTGGGGTCGGATATCTGTTGTGTGTTCGTAGATGAGGAGTTGTTCTTGGTGCCGTCGAACTTGCAGGAGTTGCAGGAGAAGGGTCCATGGGTGTGTCCAGGAGCGGCTTGGACGCAGTTGGGGGAACGGCCGGGGTTAAGGGCTAGGAGGGTGGTGGCATCGTAAGTAATGCGGGAGGGGTGGGCATTACGAGGACCAGGGGGTCTGGCGCTGGGCGCGGTCCAGGCGCGGACGGGCGCAGACGGGCTTACCTTTGGCGCCCCTTCGGCGCGGCTGGGGCACGATCGCTGCGCGTGAACGCTGCGCGGGGGAACATCTGTCATAAATGGTAAGAGGAGGGGGCGGAGCGTGGGAGGGTCAGCTGGGAGGCGGGCGCTGGGAGGAGACACGGGCTCACGCAGGTAAACACAAACCTAAAATGGCAGCCCGGTCCTAGAAACGAAAGTGAGTTACAGCCGGAGTGGTGCACAATTTTAAATACTCTCCTCACAATTTTCTCTTCCCCCAAACAATGCCAATAGTGCGCCGCTATTGCAGATAAGAATAATGCAGGCAAATGAATCCAGGCGCCGAGTGTGCAGTTAATTAAATAATTAGATGAAGAGGCTGCAGAACGATACCGGGCGCTGGATGCGCTCTTTCAGGGCAGGCAGGCAGCAGCGCAATGTTATTTTTCTGTGCTAATCAGCGTATAATGCAGGCAAATGAATCCAGGCGCCGAGTGTGCAATTAATTAAATAATTAGACAAAGAGGCTGCAGAACGATACCGGGCGCTGGATGCGCTCTTCCAGGGCAGGCAGGCAGGCAGCAGCGCGATGTACTTTTCTGTGCAAATCAGCGTCTGAAGGGAGGCAGAGGGCGAGGGGAGCGACCACTGAGGAAACTAATTTTGAGATGAGCGGAACAACATTGTTTACAAATACAATATACATAAAAAATTGATAATACCTGCATCCCCAGCCATTTCTTTAGCTTTGGGGACCTGGAATAATCTGAACTGTCGCACTTGCAGGCAAGAGAGATGGTTAGTAGTTGTTTTGGCAGAAATGACAGGGGCGATGGTGCAAGCTGTGGCCTCCTGGCCAGGGCCCTGGCACTTATTATTTTACAAATTAAGCACTGACTGGCAGCGGACTTTGTATCAGACCTCTGGGCACAGGTACTCTTTCTTATACAAGGTAAACACTCAGGGCACGAGTCAGGGGTATGTACAGGTACACGGCGTCCACCCACTGGTTTCACAGGGTGGACACCATCTTCCCTGCCCAGAGGTTTTACCCTACAGAAATATGCTGAACTGGTCCCGGTGTAAGACACCGGGACACGTTCAGCAGTGCCTGCTGGTTGTTTGCTTTCCATTTCCAGCAGCAACGTGCAGGCAGGGAGCAGTGTTTTTTAGGTCTCGCTAGAGCCAGAGCATGCACTGCTTTGCGAGACATTCAGTAGGGGCTTTAAAAAGTGCTGCCTCAAGCTGCTTTTGCTGCCCTTGCGCTTGCGTTAACACAAGTGTGCACGCGCGCTGAGACCATATGTCTTTTCTCAGTCGGGTAATTAAGTGTTTTCCAGCACGCTTGTTGTAAACTTAGTGAAAGGCTGAATTTTGTTTTATATTTTCATCGCGATCAGTTTTGCGGCCGCCGGCGACCGTTTTAGGTCTCGGCCTGCGTAGGCTGCGCTTGCTCTTTCTCGCAGGCGAGATCTTATGTTTTACAGAGTGGGGCTTGAAGCCGCCACTCTTCTCCATTGGCTGGCTTCCTAAATGGAGACCAGCCATTGGACTAGAGGGGCATCTGTCCATTTAAGCCCCGTCTTTTTGGGATTGAGGGGTGTGTTTTTTCGTTTCTTTCTCTCCTCTTCCCATTGGCTGGAATTTTACATTCCAGCCAATGGGAAGAGGAGAGAAAGAAAAACACGCCCCCAGTCCAAAAATCACAGGTTGTTTTGGGGATCCATTTCTGGCCTGCAAGCAGAGAGGGCGGTGCAGCGACTGCTGGCTCCGACCCCGGACCCATTCTTATCTCGCCTCTGTCTGCACCAAAATTATATTTAGTTTTATCTTTCATCTATTTGGGTCTTATGTGTTCTGCATCCATCTAACTTGTAGAATCAGGGCGGGTCCAAAAGCTGCATACACGAGACACCTGCTCTTGGCATTCGCCATTAGAGTTGTTCTTTTTCAGTCCGCCATTTTGGGTTCCTCCTTCGTGTTCCCTTGCAGCTGAGCTCGTGTGCTGTCCGCTGCCTGCCTGGATGCCTCGCCCATGTCCGCAGACATGCCTCCGTGCCTGAAATCCCAGGCTCCGGGCCCCTTTTCGCCGGCTCACTCTTGCGCTCTAAGGCCGGGAGCGGCGGCCCACGGGCAGGAGGGGCCTCCTGCAAGGAGCCAGCCCTGTGGCATCCATTTTTACCTGCACTTTCTTCTGAGTAGCGCAAGTGTTCCGGGGGTTCCATGCGCTGGAGGGAGCCCCGGAAGAAGAGAGAGCCCCGCCGCCTATTGCTGCGGTGGGGGCGCGAGGCACACTCCCGGTGCCTGCCACTGCTGCTTCTGAAGAGGGAGACGACCAGTGAGGAAGGGAGACCAGCCGCGCAACAGAGAGAGACCCCCCTGAACTGGTAAGTTTTCTTGCCTCTGTTCCCTGCTTGTGCTCGTGTTTTTCTTGACTCTGTTCCCTGCTTCTGCTCGTGTTTTTCTTGACTCTGTTCCCTGCTTGTTGTGCTCGTGTTTTTCTTGACTCTGTTCCCTGTTTGTTGTGCTCGTGTTTTTCTTGACTTTGTTCCCTGCTTGTTGTGCTCGTGTTTTTCTTGACTCTGTTCACTGCTTGTGTTTTTCTTGACTATGTTCCCTGCTTGTGCTCGATTGTGTGTGGGGCTCTGTGTGTGTTTGGCTCTGTGTGTGTGTGTGTTTGGGGCTCTGTGTGTGTGTGTTTGGCTCTTGTGTGTGTGTTTGGCTCTGTGTGTGTGTGTGTTTGGGGCTCTGTGTGTTTATGTGTGTTGGGCTCTGTGTGTGTGTGTTGGGCTCTGTGTGTGTAAGTGTGTTGGGCTATGTGTGTATGTTGGGCTCTGTGTGTGTGGCTCTGTGTGTGTGGCTCTGTGTGTATGTGTGTGTGTGTGGCTCTGTGTGTGTTTGTGTATGTGTGGCTCTGTGTGTGTGTGTGGCTCGTTGTGTGTGGCTCTGTGTGTGTGTGTGTGTTTGGCTCTGTGTCTGTGTGTGCAGCTCTGTGTGTGGCTCTGTCTGTGTGTGTGGCTCTGTGTGTATGTGGCTCTGTGAGTGTGTGGCTCTGTGTGTGTGTGGCTCTGGGTGTGTGTGGCTCTGTGTGTGTCTCTCTGTCTGTGTGGCTCTGTCTGTGTGTCTGTGTGGCTGTGTCTGTGTGAGTGAGTGTGTGGCTGTGTATGTGTGTGTGTGCTCTGTCTGTGTGTGTGTGTGTGGCTTTGTCTGTGTGTGTGTGACTCTGTCTGTCTGTGTGTGTGGCTCTGTCTGTGTGTGTGTGTGTGTGGCTCTGTGTGTGTGGCCCAGTCTCTGTGTGAGTGAGTGTGTGGCTGTGTATGTGTGTGTGTGCTCTGTCTGTGTGTGTGTGTGTGGCTCTGTCTGTGTGTGTGGCTCTGTCTGTGTGTGTGTGTGTGTGTGGCTCTGTGTGTGTGTTGGGCTCTGTGTGTGTGGCTCTGTGTGGGTAGCTTTTTTTGTAGGTGGGTCTGTGTGAGGGTGGCTCTGTGTGTGTGTGTAGGTGGCTCTGTTTGGGTGGCTCTGTGTGTGGGTGACTCTGTGTGAATGACTCTGTGTGGGTGGCTCTGTGTGGGTGGCTCTGTATGTGTGTGTGGGTGGCTTTGTGTGTGTGGCTCTGTGTGTGGGTGCAAATGCAATAGGTCTCGCATTTGTGAGAGATTAAGCTATTGGCATTGTAAATGGCAATGCCATTTATTTATATGTTTTAAAAACAAAAACATAAATAAAAATAATGTCATGAGCAATGCCATATAGCTCTAACTTTAACAATGCCGAGACCATTGCATTGTAAATGCTTGTTTACTTCTTTCTGTAGGTTACTGTAAATATGACCTCCCCTGTGAAGGCTTATCCTTCACCTCTCTGTATGTGCAGTTTGAGGGCCGTAGATTAGGGACAGGGTCGGATGGGGAAGGCGGGCACTCAGGCATTGGCCGATGGGCCGGGGCTCCAGGGGCACTTGTGGGCCGTTTTTTGGGCCTCTGCAAACTGTCCCAAGAGACTTACAGTCTTCCCTAATCCCCGCCAGGCCACGGCACTCTAATGAGTCACAGTTCTCTCCTGACCTGCTGTAATTGGAGGCTGGGGGCCCCCTGGTGTTGCTCAGGCCTTTGAGGAATTCTTGCCTCGGCCCCCTGCCTCGTGGGGCCTGCCTGGCAAGTAGCAGTGTCATCCCCTGCTGGGCCTTGGTATTCAGGTTATGGGGCAACAAAGGAGGGTGTGAATACGCGTGGGGGTGATTTGTGGCTTTTGTGCCATTCTCACCTTAGGCTATTGTGGGCTGAGAGGGGGTTAAGAGAAGCAGCCTTCCTAACAGCCAGGTGTTGTCACCTCAGCCCCAGTGTCTTTTAGGCCTTTGCTGGGGGGGTACGTGACAAAATGTGTGTCTATAAAAGTACAGAAAGCACTGAGTGGAACAGTGTCAGTGCTGTAAACGAACATTAACAAGAGTTAAATGCACACTGCAGTACAGGAAGATATCAGCGAAACAAAGCAAGTGCACACATGTGGCAAAACCAGATGGGCCCCTGATTATAGGTAACTGAGTAAAGCTGAATAGAGTATTATATCATGAACAGAGCGTCACCTGTAAACCATGAGCTCCTGTAAGACAAGCTTCCTAAATTTAATCATCAGAGACTTCTCTGCTGTCCGACAGAAAGGGTGTTATGCAGCCACAGAAAGGGCTTCCCTGTGTTTTTAGAAGATATTTGATACAAACAAAGGAAGGGTATTCCTGACTTTGTGAGAGTTGCTTGTGAAAGGTCTGTGCAATTTGCACTTCTTGAAAAGTGGGGTACAGGGATTTAAAAAATGTATTATTATTTTAGGATGGCCTGTTTCAAGAACGTTCAGACATGGATAAAATCAGAAAATGGTAACTGGGAGTGTTGACCTCTATCCAGATTTCTCATTGTTTAGTCACAACGCACATTTGTGTCTATATCGATGCACTGAGAAGCTGAAGGGGTGGCGCTGTATAAAACAAATACATAACACATCAGCCCTTTGTATTTATAAAGAAGACTTTGGAGCACAGAAGGGGGCTTCTCCCAGCACTTTTTCAGATTCTGTTCTCTGCCGCCTTGAACAGTCCAGGGATATTGCTACACCAGTAATATGTGTGCCCCAGCAGTACTCACTTATAGCGTTTATACTGCTGGGGGAAAAATTAGAGAAAGTTGTCAGCGGACTTCTTTCCACTGTTTGAGAATAATACTATTTCAGAGTTTTGGTATATTTCCAAGCCCAGAGCAGCAACTGAATCTTTACAAAAAACTCTCTCCGCCTTGTACCATGTTGAAAATATAAAAAGCAAGAAAAAAAGTGCAAACGATTTGGAGGTAGCAGCAGGCAGGGGAAGTTGGAGAGGGAAAGAAATAGTATCTCAATCAGTTGTGAGCATCAGATGGGCATTGATTAACTTGACTCAATCTGTACCTTTGTCCCTACTCCACTGAAATGACCGGAAATTATGTTGGGCCTGGGCTGGCCAATTAGGGAGCCTGTAAAGAAGAGTGGCATCAAAAGTACAAATAGTAAGCAAGTCTTTTTTGTGAAGCTAGCTAGGACAGGCTCGACCCTAAAAATGAATTTAATCTTGTATAATGTATTAGCATAATCGTGTATGATGTAACTGGTGATCATGTAAATTGCTTTAATGACTTCAAGCCAAGTTCACACTATATAAAACTACAAACAAATAACAACAAGAAAAAAAAGGCAAGAAGCAAAGGCTGGGCAATGATAATTAAAGAGAATTCTTCAAACAAAAAAGTCCTTATTTCATTGTAACATTTTTTTCAGCGTTTCTTTTTTAGTTTTACTATCAGTCACAGAGTATTAAGCCATCTTTAGAACACATTTTAAAGTGCTTTCGCCTTGCATTTGCTACTTAAAGTACATATCTGTCAGATGAAAAAATACCGGCTTTGGGTGATTTTGTTCCATTTGGTACAGTCCAGGTGGTAACCCTAGCCAGATCAAGTGTTGTGGCCCTAGGCTATTTTATTTCTCCTCACCTGCATGCAGAGCTTCTAGTTATGGCAATCTCAATGGTTCTAGAAGCATTAAAATATTACATTTACCAAACATTTCTCAAAATAATTTGTCTAAGGAGACTAACCAGATGGTGATCCATGAAAGGGACGATCCGGGAAAGTGGACCTTTTTTTTTGGGAGTGCCCGGGCTGAATTGTGATTCCAATCCGACCCTGATTAGGGATGTTACTTAGTTCAAATTAAGGCTCCAAAAACCTGGACTTTCCTGTCACTTGACACTCCTGGAAGCCCATTACCTAACATGATTTCCATTCAAGGCACTCGGTGTGCCTGTAAATTAGCAGCGTGTATGCTTGCCACACCCGGTAATTTGTGTGACATCTTCTGCATTGTGCGCAGGGCACCACCCCGGACGGTTTGATGGATTCCATATGGTCTTGGACTACCGTCCACCCCCTCCCTGTCATGTAAAACACCACATCCACTCCTCAAGTAATTAGCCATGCAAGGAATTTTCTTTGGAATGCAGGGGGTCTCACAACCCCCCGGCCGTATTTTTTAAAATATGAAAACAAAGTAAAAAATGTAAAATGTAAAATAAACATTATTTATACAAATATTAACATGCAAAATTCTGACATTAGATTTACAGTAATGTAGACAGGTATGAAGGCTTAACCTTAACAAATGTCTAATACAGCGTGTTCCTAACCGAATTTAACATCCTACAAATGAATTTTGCATCCTAACATTTTTGGGCCTACGGCAAGGTCCTTAACCGGTGTCAGATCCTTATTGTCCAGCTACGCCCTCACCTATGAGAGTGCATGCGCAACAAGGCCCGGTTACCGGGAGAGTACGTCCCTCTCCTGGTTACCGCCTATGCTCCGTGAACTCCATTAAACCAAAATGGAGGGCCCTTTCACTCGCGCCATTTGCTGACATCATAGTGTATGTGTGGGGTTGCTAACAGCCCAAGGAAAGCGTAACTCCCTCCCCCGCACCCTTCCAACCAAGTGGATATCCTGCCCCTGAAGTTCTAGGAGAGACCATTGGCCCCTCCCCCTGGGCGACCCCATTCGAGAATGGTGCCGCCCCCTAAGGACCTTAAATTGCTGCTCACCGATCATGACCTTACCGCCTGCCATTGATTACAATAAATACGACAAATAGATACCTGTAAAAGGGAAAAAAGGGCCTAAAGACAAAAACAACTATACTACTTAAGCACACATCATTGTTCACCTTTCGTTCCTACTGCCTGTGAAAGAAGGGAAAAAAGCCTAAGGAAGAAAACCATACCAACATATTTACAGTGTCATAGACCAACAACAGTAAGACCAATTATCGTTAAACAAACTCCTGCTCCAAGGGATGGTGGGTGGGAAAATTATTTAGCCCCTCGCAGAGGGGGTACGGAGCGAGCCTGGGGAGCGCGGGTGCAAGAGGGCGCCTCCCGCGCTCCCCAGGCCTTTTAAACCCTTCAGGCCACCCCCCCCTCGACAAGGAAGCACTCTTACTGCTTCCGGGCGATGGAAGGGGGCCTGCACCAATCGGTGGTGGGGCGCCCCCAGCCACGTCATGTTGGCGTGACAAACAAGGGGGGGGACGCGCCCATCACCGAGGGTACAGGGGGAGGGGGGAGCCGGGCCCCGCCATATGTGCATTGGGGCCGAGCGGCCCCCCCTTTCCTTATGGTCTGGGACTACGTTCCACCCTCTCCCTGTCATGTAAAACACCACAACCACCCCTCAAGTAATTAGCCATGCGAGGAATTTTCTTTGGAAGGCAGGGGGTCTCACAACCCCCCGGCCGTATTTATTAAAATATGAAAACAAATTTAAAAAATTTAAATAAACATTATTTACACAATTATTAACATGCAAAATTCTGACATTAGATTTACAGTGATGTAGACAGGTATAAAGGGCTAACCTTAACAAATGTCTAATACAGCGTGTTCCTAACCGAATCTAACATCCTACGTATGAATTTTGCATCCTAACATTTTTGGGCCTACGGCAAGGTGGTTAACCGGTGTCAGATCCTTATTGTCCAGCTACGCCCTCACGTATGAGTGTGCATGCGCAACCGGGAGAGTACGTCCCTCTCCTGGTTACCCCGTACGCTCCTTGAACTCCATTAAACCAAAAAGGAGGGCACTTTCACTCGCGCCATTTGCTGACGTCATAGTGTATATGCGGGGTGGCTAACAGCCCAAGGAAAGCGTGACTCCCTCCCCGCACCCTTCCAACCAAGTGGATATCCTGCCCCTGAAGTTCTAGGAGAGACCATTGGCCCCTCCCCCTGGGCGACCCCATTCGAGAATGGTGCCGCCCCCTAAGGACCTTAAATTGCTGCTCACCGATCATGACCTTACCGCCACAGGCCAGTATAGTTATTTCAAATTAAGGCTCCAAAAACCTGGACTGGACCTGGAAGCCCATTACCTAACGTGATTTCCGTTCAAGGCACTAGGCGTGCCTGTAAATTAGCAGCGTGTATGCTTGCCACTCCCAGTGATTTGTGTTGATGTCGTCTGCATTGTGTGCAGGGCACCACCCCGGACGGTTTCATGGATTCCACACTCAGTGTTAGCAGAGCTTTTTGGTTGCCGTCCCCTTTGTTTCTGACGGAGTCCGCCTCTCCTTGAACCTGATGAAGTGTCAGGTGATAGCTTAAAGATTAATGCCAGCTCAAGATCTTTAGCACAAAATCTTCATTATCCGTGCTGGAAATCATGGCCCGCTTTCACAGCTCATTTGAGTAGGTGGGGAATACTTCAAATCGGAGCATTTTAATTTGTAGTAAATGATTAAACAGCTTGCGAAGGTTGCTTTCTGCCTCAAAACCGCAGCAGGCTGTAGTTTTTGTAGTCTGTACAGTATCAAATGCACTGGTTAATTTTCCATTTACGGAATACTTTTCTTCCTTCTGTGCGCTGAAGTGCTTCAAACAAATTACGCTGATCCGGCAGCACGCAGCTGGTAGCAGTCATTTTTTCATCCCAGCAATCGACCTTGGGCGTCCAGACATTGCCAACGCTGATTCACGCAGTTAGAGCTGAATTTGGAGATCTAAAAAAAGTGAGTCCAACCATATTAGTGTGACCAGGGCAGGCAAGTGGGATCCACTACTAGCATACAGTACCATGGTCTATAGGTGCACTACAGGACACATTGCACATTCCTGGTGGGCACAGGTTCAAATAAGACCATAAGAGTGCGTCTTTGGAAGATAGTCCAGTCCTACCATATTACCACATACTTAAATATTCGTCCTTCATGTAGTGTGAATTACTGTAAGAATTGGGCTGAAACACGGCTGACACAGGAGTAGTATAACATAATTTGGGCTTTGTCTTCTGGTTTCCTGCAGCATGAGGTAACAGTGGAACAGTTTAAGTGGTATTTCAACCCCTACAGGCTCCCTAGTGATTACCGGCGCCATATTGGGTGTGGGGCTGAACTGTACATAGTGAGCGCCATTTCCCTTCACGCTCTAGTGGCTGGCTGCTTTGCGACCGCCTATTTAGGACTGGGCTTTGCAGAGGCGCGAGACTCAAGACTGGAACTACTGACATCGCGCTGACCCGCGCTGCGGCAAGTTATTGGTAAAACCGGTCGATTTTTCAGTTTTTTAATAATTATAGCTAAGTCACTGTGGTGCACATTTTTACTCCCCTCACTTGCACTATAAAAATTTTATAAAATCACTTGCTGCTTAAGCGGGATTTGAACCACTCCAGGCTCCCGAGTGATTACCGGCGCCATATTGGGTGTGGGGCTGAACTGCACACTAGTGAGCGCCATTTCCCTTCACGCTCTAGTGGTTGGCTGGCTGCTTTGCGACCGCCTATTTAGACAAGGCTATGCAAGCGCGTAGCGCACATTTGCAGCAGGCGCGCCAATGGCGCGCCACAGACGCGGCCAGCGCCAGCCATGCTGCTCGATCCTCTACAGAACTAGGATGGATAAAATATTCCAGGGAACAGCTACTGGAAATAGGCAATAAAGTAAGTGGAGGGCACATCCAGCTTCCCTCAGGAACAGGTCAGGCCAAATATCTTCTGAACTGTGGGATGATCAACTGTAGATCCCTAGTCAAGCACCATCTTGAAGTTTGCTGCTTGATTGAAGATATGAATCTGGATGCTCACTTTCTAACGGAGACTTGGACTAGCCCTGACTCCTCTTTAGAAATGGGATTTGCATGTCCAGAGGGCTATAAAGTCTTTCATAAACCCAGGCTTTGGGGGAGGGGAGGAGGGGTAGGGGTCATTTTTAAAGAGGATTAGAACTTTGCGCCGCTAGAGATGGATGAAGTTAAAGGAATAGAAATCCTGGGGTTTTCTGTGCAAGAGGCTAAAGGTAGGCTGCTCTCTGGAATGATCTGCTACAGACCCCCGGGACAGGACACACACTTCCCTGCACTCTTGGATATAATTTCCAATCTGAGCCTAACCCATTGTAGAATGGTCATAATGGGCGATTTTAATCTATGGGATAATGGCAGTCTGGTCAGCCATCTACGAGATCTGGAAAGTTCCTGTCGGAACCTTAACCTACATCGACTGGTTCAGCAACCCACTCATTTAGAGGGGCATATGCTGGATCTTCTGTTCGCTCTGGAGACAGAGACACAGGTGATAGAGGTATTGCCACAAACCTGGACTGATCACCATCTGATCCACTTTAGAATCAAGTTTCCCAGCCCTAGGAGCAACAACACCTGCTCTGTTACATACAGAAGGGTAGAGAGTGGGCCAAACTGGGTAGGAACAATCTACAGCTTCTCACTAATGTCAATCTTTTCACCCCTTCCATCACTGTAGAGGAGAATTATGAAGCTTTTTGTAGCTACATAACTAATAGTTTGAACCCCATAATTCCTCTAAAGAGTTTAAAGAATAGGAAGAAAACCTCAGCCCCCTGGTACAGCGAGGAATTAAGATTACTACGCTCGTCCTGTAAGAAAGCAGAGAGGAAATGGAGGAAGACCTACTCTGTATCAGATAAAATAGCTTTGAAGCTGGTATTAGCCACATATAAAAAGGCTATTGCTCTGTCCAAATCAAACTTCTATGCTAATTCCATTCTACAAGCCTCCAATAGTACAAAAGCTCTGTTTCAAATCGTCAAGGAACTCTCATGCCCAATGGGCACAAGCAAGAAGGTAGCTGCCTCGCAAGAGCCTTGTGAGGAGATTGCTGCTCATTTTAAAGATAAAATTGCGAAAATTGTCGGAGACCTTGACCTTAATAACAGCAGTGACCTGGAGTGACCTGGATAATTCCGCCCGGGGACCAGATGAAGTGGTCCGGGCAAATATCTCCCTGGACATATTTCCCGCCCTTACTGCTGACTCTTTTAAAATCTTGGCTAAAAGCGTGTCCTCTGGCTCCCCACTTGATCCTCTTCCACATAAAATCTGGAAAACTGTAGGCCATTGAACATTCCCTTGGTTACAACAGATTTGCAGTCAATGTTTGGAAGTAGGAGTTGTTCCAGAGACATAGAAGTTAGCAGCAGTAATACCTCTGCTAAAAAAAACATCATTAGACCCCAAAATACCAGCAACTTTTAGACCTATTTCTCTCTTGCCTTATCCAATTAAAATCCTGGAGAAAGTAGTCAGTAAAAGCCTCTCTTGTTATCTGGAGGATAACCATCTGCTGGATAGGGACCAATTTGGATTCCGTTCAGGCCATGGCACAGAGACCGCCTTGGCGACCGTACTGGACAATCTGCGGATGCGAGCCGACAATGGGAGTGACACCATTTTGGTGCACTCGATATGTCTCGATACGGTGAGCCATGTAATATTGTTGGAAAGGCTGGAGAGTATAGGGGCGTCAGGTCAGGCTTTAAAATGGCTGAGGTCTTATCTATCAGGAAGACAGCAGATGGTGAATCTGGCACCTTTCACCTCTAGTAAGTCTTCAGTGCAATATGGGGTACCGCAGGGCTCTGCGGTCAGCCCTGTCCTGTTTAACATCTACCTTCAGCCTCTGTTCCCTATAATTAAATCTTTCGGCATTGACTTGGTCAACTATGCCGATGACACTCAACTGGTGTTCTCCCTTGAGGGGAAACAAGCAGTGTCGATGGACCTCTTCCAGGAGTGTATGCGGCAGACGGCTGGATGGCTCAGGAGTAACTCCCTACAATTTAATGGTGGGAAGACAGAGGTGGTTTACTGCCCTATGGCCAGATTGTCCCAACAGTTACCTTTGGAGTTCAGGTTTATACCTGAATAGGAACCTCTTACTCCAGCTAAAACGGTGCGAAACTTGGGAGTCTGGGTGGACAGCAACCTTCAAATGGAATCACAGGCTAACAAGACTGTGGGGGTATGCATTTCCTTGATGCGTATGCTACACCAGATCCTTCCACTACTCCCTAAAGATACGTGCGCCTTGGTAGTGAGGAACATAGTGCTGAGCAGGCTGGACTACCTCAACTCCCTGTATCTGGGAGCGCCGCAATACATCTTTCAGGGGTTGCAGAGAGTTCAGTCCATGGCGGCAAAGATGGTGCTGAATAGACAACGTAGGTCCTCAACAGTGCTGGCCTTGAGAGAACTTCACTGGTTGCCCATTAAGGAAAGGGTACATTTCAAATCACTTTGCATTGTATATAGAGCTGCGCATAACTTAGGTCCTATCCCGTTATGAGAGAAATTTACTTGGTATAATCCAAAAAGGCAGCTTCGATCTTCTAGTACAGGCCTGTTGGCGACAACTAGATTTAGGCGCTCCAGGATGGGGGAATGGCCTTTAGCGTGGTGGCCGCCCAACTATGGAATGGGCTGCCACAGAACATTAGACAGGCCAACTGTTGTATTTCATATAATGTGTATATATATATATATTTATCATCTGTCCCTTTAAGTTCATCCTGTTCATCCTGTTACAGGTTTACTCTTAAATCTATTATTGCAATCTGTTTCCATGGTTTGAGTATTCTAGATTCCATGTTGGGCTTTGTGTTGGACCTGCTGAGCTGAGCAGTTGCTGTACTGTGTTCTTCTTCTACAATAAACCTATATTTTCATACAATTTGGACTGGATTACTACAAAATTGGTGACGATTTAACTGGTTTGCTACAACCTTGCTGGAACACAGGAGTGACCAGAGGATTTGAACCTACACTGGATTTATTCTACTTACCTTTTCTGGATATCCACGTAAGAAAATACTCGTTTTATTCTTCTCACCCATTTGACTTTTGGAAACAAATTTCTCCTTGTTTGAACGCATTTTTTTCTTTTCTATTGAATTTTCATCCGGATTACTTACATTTTTGAACTATTTTTTCTTCTTTAAAAAAAAACAAAATTTCCTTTGAAGATACGCTTTTACTGGCTTTGTTTGTGTTTTTATATATTTTGAGACATTTATCTGGATATTCGCATATTTTATATCGAGGAATTTGTTTACTTTTAAAAGTGCTGCCTCGCACCAACGGTATCGTCCAGATTGCATCGCTCGCGCTCCACAAGCTGATCGAGTTGATTGTGTTGTTTTCTCTTTGTTCGTTTAAACGTCTTCACGTCATTTCCTCACGCTCTAGCTTCCTCAAGAAACTCTATTGTTTCAAGTTATGCGCCTCTGATGTCATCGCGCATACGTCGAAGCCATTTTGTTGTTCTCTGTATCCTAGCAACAGAGGACACACGGAGCGGAGCATGGAGGAAGATTCTTCATTAAAAAACAAACGCGAAGAGATTATTTTCATTACAGATTTCGACAACAGGTTTGACTTTATTACCAACATTCATACTTTCTGGTAATTACTCAGTAATTTGACGCATTTCATTATTTCTGCCCAGTCAGATTTTAACATTTGTTATCAGACATGCAATTTGACCTCCCAGCTAAATTTTTGCAAAATAAAGGAATTTCTAACATTCTTAAAAGCTATAGATGGAGATAGATTTTCACAAGAAAGGAAGAAAAACATTTCATTACATTCATTAGGTTCTGAGGGACAAGTTGTTTTCAGAACACTTCCACTGTATTTGATGATGCAATGACTCGTCTTGAAGATAGATTTAAGCCAACATTTAGTATTGCATTGAATCTGAAACCTTTGATGATTTTTTAACTGGTTTGCGCTATTTGTCCACTAATTGTAACTTTGGTCCTATATCTGACGAGATGATCAGAGATCAAATTATCGTTCACACTAAGAGCAAGAAGATTCAGGAACAACTATGGATTATGGGTGATCCAGATTTGAATGATGTGATTGTTACCGCAAAAGCTATGGAACAATCGGATAAGTGGATGAAATCTTTGGATAAAACAGACAAAGATAATACTAATGAAGTCTGTGCTGTAAAATCGGATTCTGCTACTGCCTCTTCCTCTACCAACAACTCACAGCGAAATAATATTAGTTTTCAACGCACATTTAAAAAGAATGATAAATCGCTCCATTGTTTTAGATGTGGTAGTACTAACCATGCTGCTTCTTTTTCAAAATGTCCTGCCATTGGGAAGGAGTGTAATAAATGTGGTAGGCAGGGGCATTTCAGTATTGTATGTAAAACCATTATAGGAAATAATGGGGCTACAAGAAGTAATACTAGAAGTAGAGTTTCTTTCGTTAGTAGTGAGAAGGAAAGGCATGAGGATTGTAATAATGATAATGCATCTAGCTGTGAGAGAGGAATAGTAGTATCCATTATAGATTCTAATGAATCTAATGAACAAAATGTGTTTCATCTCAAACAACCTGAATGTATTGTACAAGTTTTAGGAGTTAATCTTAAATTGATGACAGATTCAGGCTCACCTTGGACCATTATTACTAAGCAGTATTTCATTCAAATGTTTGAGGGAATAGTCACTTTTAAATATCTTAAGAAATCAGATATCATTGCCAAGACTTTTGATGAGTCTATCATTCCGATGGAAGGGTATTTAGGAGTAGACATGCACTTTAGGGGTCAAGTAGGTTTGTGAAATTATATGTGGCAGTGAAAGGAGTGAATGTTCTTGAATGGAGAGATCAGTGGAGTTTTAATATAAGCCTCAATCCCAGGAAATCTGATCCTATTGTTATTGTTAAAAACTAAATGGATGAAAGTCGATCTGTCAAGACTGTTCTTAATACTAGTGAATGTGTTAATGAAATCACTAAATTGTTTCCTAAAGTTTTTTCTAAGAGTTTAGGAAAATTACACAATTTTCAACATTTGATTAGGCTAAAACAAGGAACTGTTCCAGTTACGCAGAAATTGAGGAATGTACCTATCAATGTTAGGGAAGAACTTAAAGCATTGTTAAAAAATCTGATTGAAGATGATATAATTGAGGAGATTGAATCTTCCGAGTGGGTTTCTCCCATTGTTTTAGCTCGAAAATCTGATCAGAGTCTCAGGTTGTGTGTGGATTTGAGGGCCCTCAATTCAAATATTATAGTAGATTGCTATCCCCTACCTAATATAAACGAGGTAGTGTGTATGTTGGAGGGAGCAAAAGTTTTCTCTACTTTTGATTTGCGTTTAGCATATCACCAAATTGTATTGGCTGAGGAATCCAAACAATTAACTGCTTTTCTTACTCCTGAAGGTCTTTTTCAGTATAAAAGGATGCCTTTTGGGTTAGCCTCTGCGGCATCGGTTTTTCAACGTACTATGCACCATATTTTCAAAGATCTGTACAAGTATGTGAGATGTTTTCAAGATGATATTCTTGTGTTTTCTCCCAATAACATATCACATAAAGAACATATAATAGAGGTTTGCAAGAGGTTGGAGAGACAAGGACTCTCTTTGAAAGAAATTAAATGCAAAATGTTCTGTGAATCTGTAGAATATTTGGGACATACTCTTTCTGGTAATGGAGTTGTTCCCAAGAAGTGTCTTGTTGAAGCAATTGTCAAAGCACCATGTCCTGACAACAAAGAAAAGCTCCTATCTTTTAATGGTTTATGCGAATATTATAACAAATTTATTAAGGGATTTGCAACCAAAATGGAACCTTTGAGAGAATTGACAAGACAAAAGGTATAATTTTATTGGGGAGAGAAACAGGAGTCTGCTTTTCAATCTATTAAGCATGAAATAGCTAATGCCCCTACTTTAAAGCCTTTCTGTATCAATAAGGTTTGTGTGGTCACTGTAGATGCCAGTGAATATGGTTTAGGAGGAGTTTTATCACAAAAATATGGGAAAGATGAGTGGTGCGTAGCGTTTGCTTCACGGACATTGAATGAAACAGAAAGAAAATATTCTGTCATAGAAAAAGATCTTTTGGAATGTGTCTGGGGAATAGAACATTTCCGGAATTTTCTATGGGGTAGTCGTTTTCTTTTAAAAACAGATCACAAACCACTTGTCTCCATACTTTCTCCTGGAGGTGGTCAGAATGCTACAGCACGCATTGCAAGATTGATGTCCCGATTACAAGAGTATAGTTTTGATGTAGAGTATTTTCCTGGAAGAAATAATGTGACAGCTGACTGTCTTTCAAGATTGCCTTGTGAATCTAAACTCGTGGGATGTGAGAAAGAGGAAGATGATGTTGATTTTGTTGCTTCTTTGAAAGATTTTGTGGCTGATGAATTTGCTGCTATTTCTGAACTTTCTTGGAAAAATGCTGTTATGCGTGACAAAAATTGGAGCACACTTAGAGGTTATATTTTGAAAGGTTGGCCTAATGGGAATATGGTACCTCCAGAGCTGAAATCTTTTCATCAAGTTCTAAGTGAATTGGAAGTAGATAATGATTTAATTTTTAAGAGTGGGAAATGTGTACCTCCTGAAGACATGCAAGAAGAGATTATTAGACTTGCTCATGAGTGCCATTTGGGGATGTCCTCTATGAAGAGGTTAGTGAGGACTAGTTTTTGGTGGCCAGCAATGATTGACACAGTAGTTTGTGGTTGTTCTATTTGCATCAATAGTGATAAGATGTTGAAAACTCACCCTGCTCCTCTTATACCAATTGCCTGGCCGGAGAATCCTTGGAGGAAGTTGGCGTTTGATGTCTCTGGTCCTTTTAATTGTTTACCTCAAGATGCCCGTTTTGCTTTGGTTTTAATAGATTACCATTCGAAGTGGCCTGAGGTCAGGTTTGTCTCTTGTGCCTCTTCACAGGTGATTGTGGAATTCCTTAGAGAAGTTTTTGCCCGAGAAGGTAGTCCAGAGGTATTAATTACCGATAATGGAGTACAATTAATATCTAAAGAAGTGGAAGATTTTCTTAGTTCTTGTGGAATCAAACATATCACAACTCCTCTTTACTAACCACAGGGCAATGGACAGGTGGAGAGGTTTAATCGTGTGTTAAAAGACTCTGTGGAATGGGCAAGGAAAACTCCTAGTGTGTGGAAGAGAGTTATTAGAGAGAGATTGTGACTGTACAGGATAACTCCCCACTCTGTTACTGAACTTAGTCCTTTCCGTTTGTTGAGGGGAAGGGAACCAGTGTCCAAATTATGTCCCTGGTGGATGAAAGAGAAATTTAATGTTTCTACTCCTGTTGATATTCCTAGTACCTCTTTGAGAGTCAAACACCATCAAGATAAGATGAAAGAATATCACGATAATAAACTTAATGTCAGGATTCCTGATTTTATAGTTGGGGATTTAGTGAGGATACGTAAACCTGGGTTTTTGATTAAAGGCTCTTCAAAATTTGGTCCTGTTCGAAAAGTTGTAAAAGTTAACATTAACAGCGTTGTGACCAATGATGGGAAAGTATGGAATGTTAGACATGTTGTAAAATGCCGTAATTTTTCCAAAGATGTTTTCTCTTCTAACAGTGACAATCTTAATGTGCCTGAAAGAAATGACATAATTTCTTCAAGAGTAAAAACTGACAAGAGGGTTGTCAGAATACCTCTTCGATTTAAAGATTGATTTTTCTCTTTATTTTTATTTTCTTTTTTTTTTTTGTTGTGTTTCTTTTTGGTTTTTTTAGGGATAAGATGTGCTGTATTTCATATAATGTGTATATATATATTTATCATCGGTCCCTTTAAGTTCATCCTGTTGATCCTGTTTCAGGTTTACTCTTAAATCTAGTATTGCAATCTGTTTCCATGGTTTGAGTATTCTAGATTCCATGTTGGGCTTTGTGTTGGACCTGCTGAGCTGAGCAGTTGCTGTACTGTGTTCTTCTTCTACAATAAACCTATATTTTCATACAATTTGGACTGGATTACTACACCAACTCGCTGGCAGATTTCAGAAAGAGCCTGAAAACTTGGCTCTTCCCTAGGACTGACCTTTAATACTGCCCCTACGGTTGCTCTGGTTGGTGTAGGTTGATTTTTCTAAGTCTGAGCGCCAGGATACCCGTAGGGTGACAGCTGCGCTATATAAAAGCTCAATTCAATTTAATTCAATTCAATTATCTGCAACATTGGAAACCTTGTTTAATGTGACAACCATAGAGTAATTTCTTATTGGTCTAAATGTATTTGACTAAATAGCTTTCCATTCGAAATTCAACTTGTCTTTACTTTATACACTGCTGAATGTCTGGTTTTCGAATTGGTACCAAAATACCCATTAGTGAGAATCTCTTCTATATAGATGGGGCTCTTTGTAATCTCATGCGGCTAATAAAAATTGAGTTCAGGTGTCCAAAAAAACTCTGCTGTCACCCGGAGGGTGCTTGGTAAAAAGGTGTGTAATGTATCACATGAGGACCCGGGACAGATTCACACTGGGCTCAAAGGATGAGATCACACTTCCCCATTTGTTTTAAATTCTCATTGTAGATAGATGGGAGAAGTGAGCTTGGGCACCTGCTTCTTACAGGGCTATGTTATGGTGGCTTAGATTAATGATGTCATTGTCTATTTTATTTTGCCGAGGACCATCTTTTGACCTTGCACATGCAGCATACAACAGAAGGATACCTAATGCTTTGCTGAAAGAATTACAAAATGAAGCTCCTGTTTGGGGGAAAGATCCATCAGTGCTTCGCATAATGTCTGCAGGTGCCTGCATCTATCAAGGCTGTTGTTGGCGAAGATGGCCACTTGCCTGATGATTAGCCAGTAGCGGCTACTTCCTAAAGTTTGACCCCTCATGTTTGACATGTTTGGTATCTAGAGTGTCTGTTTTTCTGCCAGATGTTGATTCTAAAGTTATAGTCCTGCCCCCACATGGAGGAGATGTTATACCATGAGATGGGTTACCATGCGTCAAGAAGTTTAACTCATTTCCAGCTGAAAACCTTTATTAAAAAAAAAAAATCTTGCACTAAGTCAAGATTGTCCTAATCGTGGAACGAATTAGGGAAGGTAACTTACATTTCGAAGTACTTCATACAGCTTACATGTTCATTGTACCTGTGTAGATTATTTTGCTCACTTCTTGTTCGTAGATGTAGAAACTGCACCCCAATCCCAGCGTTAAATTTATTTCTGAAACTTTTTATGACTTTTTGTGATCCAGCGGCAGGCAACCTGCAACTAACTGTAATATAGTACAATGTAACTTCATCAAATTAGATATTTAACTTAATATAAACATTTTAGTGTACACGATTTATTGTGTGTTCATTGACTATTAGGAACAATAATCTGAAAGATTAAAGACTGAAGTACACTAGCCACACCCTGAGTAAAATAACCTGATTGGTTAATATAGAAAACAAGCATTGGCATAGCCAATAGGTCTTGCCTTTGGGACCTTTTAAGTGTTTGGTTATCCAGCACAATATCCTTGGTGCAACAATATGAACTGTTGCGTAGCTAAACACTTATAAGGTCACAAAGGTGAGACCTATTGGCTATGCCAATGCTTGTTTTATTTTACCTTACAACAAAGGGAGAGGTAGGGAGATTCAAGGACACTCTCTCAGTCCCCGGTTAAATCTACGTAAACAAAAACAGAGAGGTCAGGTCAGTCTCATAACTGCCACAAAGACGGAGCAAGATAGAGAAGAGTCACACACTCACTCTGGGTGAGTTGGAAGGCCCTCACACACCGACCTAGTCAGTGTCATGCTTCATCACTGGGCCCCACCAAAGAGGCCGAGTGCCTCTTTGGTGTGCTGCGATGCCAGAAAGACTGCGGAGCTGGTTGTGTGAAAAGGGCGTGACGTGAGGGTAATTACAATTAAAAGTGCCTAAGAGGGTATCGGTAAAACATTATTTTAATGAGTGATCCCTAAGACACAAGTGAAGAGTATATATGTGTCTGAATTTACATGCCAAGGCTTTAGGATTGGTTAAATTCAGAGAAATACAATAAGTCAGTCAACATGTTTCTGCCATACGGGTGGTTTCAATTTACCAAGGCATTCGTCAGGACTATACCCCGGCGGTATGGACTCTCTAATCGTCCACCCTGACCTGGGGGCGTGAAAGTGAAAAAATAAAAAAGTGGTGAAAAAGTGCTTTAAAAATTAGAAGAGCAAGTCGCTCATTCCAAAAAATGCTCCAAATTCTGGAGTATCTCAGCACCTGTAAAGTGAAAATACACATACAAACACAAAGAGACATACATACAATTAATATGCGCCATTGCGATTGATCATAGTGCTCCATAGTTTGTGGCAAACAATGGTGTACCCAAAGTAGACGCTATTTTTAGCACCATCCAAGTAGCCCTGTGGGGATGATAGCGTTAACTCTGGGAAGTGAAGTGCTAAAGTTGTTTTGTTAAAAAACTACAACTGTAGATATGGGGTTAAAAACACGATGTAAATACTCCTTATGGAGGGATCAATGGACCAAAAGGTCTGTGACCCCCTAAGTTGGTAACTTGAATGATATCTCACTTTAAAACAGGGCGCTACTTGCACCATGGGTCTCGGGAGGGGGGTTGGAGCGTACCTGGCACATCCTGTGAAGAAAGAGGGTTTGATGTAAATGCTCAGGAAGCAGGTTGCACTTAGCTCGTTTTTGTGGAATGCCAATAGTCCTGTGTCCGCAGTGCACTCGCGCCCTCAACGCTCGCAGCCCACTCTGAACCTTCGTATCACCTCAAAACCGGACCCCGACGATGGTGAGCGGGGCCGGTAACTGAGTATAAGTATGTTTTTGCTGCCGATCGCGTTCTTCCGGTTGGGCGTGTCCAGCCAACCCGAGGCTTGGAACGCACCCGCCCAGACTGCAGAGGCGCGGCCAGTTTCCAGAGCGAGGTTTGGAAACAGGAGCCTAACCGGCATCTATGCCGGTGAATAGCTTAATGGAATATCATGCGATTGTAAGGCTGAGTTATGTGAAAGATTGGCAATGTGATACAGACAACTGGGGCATTTCAAAAAGAACTTGCCAAAGGTATTTTATGGCAGATGGGTACCTAATACGGATGCAAAGCTCTGTGTGCGCTGTATTTGTGGAATAAAAACACAGCAGGGATATTCCTGCTTATTTGCAGAGAGTGAAAAAGAGAAAATGGCAGTAAAATAATTACTGGAATGGGATATTGTTACAGAAGGGCACAGAGAAAGCATATGCACGTGTATTCAAATTGTTAAGGACATGCTACTTGGATTATTCATGTTATTCAGAGTTTCCAAGCTATTATGCTCAGGAAAGCACAGTATTCCACGGGATGTCGTCGTTGAGGCCGTTTGTGTTAGTGCCTAGACGATACACCCAGCGCTGCTCTTTTTCGAAGAGTCTGTTTGTTATATTTCTTGTGCCGTTGATTGCTTCAATTACGGTCCACCTCATGTCATTAGTTGTGTGGTTATTGTCCAAGAAATGACGGCTTCGTTTGGTTGTTACTTTTTTTACACCTTACGTTGCTCCGATGTTCGCAAATGCGCTGTTTAATCTTGCGTGTGGTCATGCCAACATAGCGGAGCTGGCAGGGACAGGTAATTAGATAGACAACATTCAATGAGTTGCAGTTAGTGTGTTCTTTCTGAGTCCACACCTTCCCTGCTTCCAGTGACAGTGTTTTAGTTGCTTCTGTTAAATGGCAGACGCTGCAGTCAGAGCAGGGGTAATGCCCGGTGATTTTTGGCAAACCCCATGCTGCAGTCACTGTAGGCATAATGTTTGGTGGTTTTTCTTTTGTGCGGGTGTGGACCAGTGCGTCTCGCAAACTCCGTCCTTTTTTAAAAGAAAAAAGGGGTTTCTCCCAATTTTCTTTGCAAGATGTCAAAATGTTCCAGTGTTTGTTTATACTTTTTTTCATCAGATTGGAAAGGCTACTATATGTGGTTACACAAGTGAGAGGTATTAAATCAGAGTTGTTCATCTTTTCGTCCAAGAGTGCCTTACTAACAGGATCACGACTTTGGTGAGACGGGCAGAGGAACAAGGTCACCTGTCAAAAAATGAAGCAGATTTTTTGAACAATACAAGTAATGTCATACCTTACTTCTACACGCTGCCCAAGATGCATAAAAACCGATTGCCACCCCCCGGACGTCCCATCGACTCAGGGATTGGCTCTCTCTTGGAGCCTCTGTCTCAGTTTTGTGACTATTTCTTAAAACCTCTAGTACAATCAACTCCTACCTACCTAAAAGACACCAAGAGCCTACTACGATTACTAGCAGAGATCACGTTCCCAGAGAACTCAGTCACCTTAGTGACTCTCGATGTAGAAAGCCTCTACACGAGCATTCCACAGGACGATACCATCGAAGTCCTGGTTAAGTCACTAGACTCCATCGTATGGGATTACCAGACACCCAAGAACTTTATCATCGAATGTGCCACTATAGCGTTAAAAGAGAATTTTTTTTCCTTCAAAGACAAGCTATTCCTCCAGTGCTCAGGGACATCTATGGGCAGTACTTTTGCCCCTAGTTTGGCCGGGCTTTATGTAGCTGATTTTGAGGCCAAACACATTCTGCCACCAAGCGCAGTTTTTTCATCGTCAGTGCTTTTATGGAAGCGCTATATAGACGATATCCTGCTCCTCTGGACAGGCAACCATAGTGACCTAGAGACTTTTTTGATATGGATAAATACCCTAGACCACAATCTAAGGTTCACTAACACCATAAGCAGAACAGATATTGTCTTCCTGGATGTGGTCATCTCTGTGAATGGGACTGGACTAACAACTAAAACTCATAACAAACCTACAGCTAAAAACAACCTCCTTGAATTCAGTAGCTTTCACCCTCGCCCTCTGAAGGAGAACCTTCCTTATGGGCAATATCTGAGACTAAGGAGGAATTGTAGCACTCTTTTAGATTTCAAAGATCAGTCCTTGTTCCTCACAGAAAAACTAAAAGACAGAGGCTACCCAGCACCTATCCTGAATAAGGGATTTAAAAGAGCAAGAAATCAGCCAAGAGAGGCACTCTTGGACGAAAAGATGAACAACTCTGATTCAATACCTCTCACTTGTGTAACCACATATAGTAGCCTTTCCAATCTGATGAAAAAAAGTATAAACAAACACTGGAACATTTTGACATCTTGCAAAGAAAATTGGGAGAAACCCCTTTTTTCTTTTAAAAAAGGACGGAGTTTGTGAGACGCACTGGTCCACACCCGCCCAAAGGAAAAACCACCAAACATTATGCCTACAGTGACTGCAGCATGGGGTTTGCCAAAAATCACCGGGCATTACCCCTGCTCTGACTGCAGCGTCTGCCATTTAACAGAAGCAACTAAAACACTGTCACTGGAAGCAGGGAAGGTGTGGACTCAGAGAGAACACACTAACTGCAACTCATTGAATGTTGTCTATCTAATTACCTCTCCCTGCCAGCTCCGCTATGTTGGCATGACCACACGCAAGATTAAACAGCGCATTTGCGAACATCGGAGCAACGTAAGGTGTAAAAAAGTAACAACCAAACTAAGCCGTCATTTCTTGGACAATAACCACACAACTAATGACATGAGGTGGACCGTAATTGAAGCAATCAACGGCACAAGAAATATAACAAACAGACTCTTCGAAAAAGAGCAGCGCTGGGTGTATCGTCTAGGCACTAACACAAACGGCCTCAACGACGACATCCCGTGGAATACTGTGCTTTCCTGAGCATAATAGCTTGGAAACTCTGAATAACATGAATAATCCAAGTAGCATGTCCTTAACAATTTGAATACACGTGCGTATGCTTTCTCTGTGCCCTTCTGTAACAATATCCCATTCCAGTAATTATTTTACTGCCATTTTCTCTTTTTCACTCTCTGCAAATAAGCAGGAATATCCCTGCTGTGTTTTTATTCCACAAATACAGCGCACACAGCGCTTTGCATCCGTATTAGGTACCCATCTGCCATAAAATACCTTTGGCAGGTTCTTTTTCAAATGCCCCAGTTGTCTGTATCACATTGCCAATCTTTCACATAACTCAGCCTTACAATCGCATGATATTCCATTAAGCTATTCACCGGCATAGACGCCGGTTAGGCGCCCCATTGGCTCCTGTTTCCAAACCTCGCTCTGGAAACTGGCCGCGCCTCTGCAGTCTGGGCGGGTGCGTTCCAAGCCTCGGTTTGGCTGGACACGCCCACCCGGAAGAACGCGATCGGCAGCAAAAACATTCTTATACTCAGTTACCGGCCCCGCTCACCATTGTCGGGGTCCGGTTTTGAGGTGATACGAAGGTTCAGAGTGGGCTGCGAGCGTTGAGGGCGTGAGTGCACTGCGGACACAGGACTATTGGCATTCCACAAAAATGAGCTAAGTACAACCTGCTTTCTGAGCATTTACATCAAACCCTCTTTCTTCACAGGATGTGCCAGGTACGCTCCAACCCCCCTCCCGAGACCCATGGTGCAAGTAGCGCCCTGTTTTAAAGTGAGATATCATTCAAGTTACCAACTTAGGGGGTCACAGACCTTTTGGTCCATTGATCCCTCCATAAGGAGTATTTACATCGTGTTTTTAACCCCATATCTACAGTTGTAGTTTTTTAACAAAACACCTTTAGCACTTCACTTCCCAGAGTTAACGCTATCATCCCCACAGGGCTACTTGGATGGTGCTAAAAATAGCGTCTACTTTGGGTACACCATTGTTTGCCACAAACTATGGAGCACTATGATCAATCGCAATGGCGCATATTAATTGTATGTATGTCTCTTTGTGTTTGTATGTGTATTTTCACTTTACAGGTGCTGAGATACTCCAGAATTTGGAGCATTTTTTGGAATGAGCGACTTGCTCTTCTAATTTTTTAAGCACTTTTCCACCACTTTTTTATTTTTTCACTTTCACGCCCCCAGGTCAGGGTGGACGATTAGAGAGTCCATACCGCCGGGTATAGTCCTGACGAATGCCTTGGTAAATTGAAACCACCTGTATGGCAGAAACATGTTGACTTACTTATTGTATTTCTCTGAATTTAACCAATCCTAAAACCTTGGCATGTAAATTCAGACACATAAATACTCTTCACTTGTGTCTTAGGGATCACTCATTAAAATAATTTTTTACCGATACCCTCTTAGGCACTTTTAATTGTAATTACCCTCACGTCACGCCCTTTTCACACAACCAGCTCCGCAGTCTTTCTGGCGTCGCAGCACACCAAAGAGGCACTTTGTGGCAGTTATGAGACTGACCTGACCTCTCTGTTTTTGTTTATGTTGTTTTATTTGACCTCCAGCTGTTCCTTAGTTAAGGGCCATCAGGCCTCCTTTTGTTTGTATATGCTGACTGGAGGCCGCCTGGAACCTCATACTTAAATGTAAATGCCACAGAGGGAAAAAAAGGCGCACAGCTTGCCTTCTCTTCACAGTTACTTAAGAGAGGCAGCCTTTGCCTTTGTCCTCTCACAGACACTGTAAGACTGTCAGATGGGTTGGTCTGTCCCAGTATTTACACAAATAATTTAAATAGCACTATTTTATTTCTTTTATAGCGCTACGATGATGATGTCATTTTCATACACCTTATTTGGTCAGTCCCCCCACTTCTTGTTATAGGACTTGTGCCCTGTAAACACTCCTGGCAAAGAATACATATCAAAGCATAAGTCAAGCGTTTTTAAAATTATGATTTAAAAAACCATTCCCTTTCATATTTATATTTTTCCAAGAAAAAATTGTATCTGTTAATTTTGGGTTCCCGTGATTGATTTTTTTTCCTTTTAAAAATTGCATCGGCTGCATTTCTTCAACTACAGTTAAAGAGGGAACAAGAGAGGAAGGGCAGTGCTTTATGTCTCGGTTCCTCATAGGGCTGCGTCACTGTGACTCTGTTTACCAGTGTCGTCCCACACACAGCAGTAATAAACGGCCTCATCCTCGGGCTGGGCATTGCTGATGCTTAACGTGCCGGTGGTACCGGAAGTGGAGCCGCTGAACCGGTCCGGGACCCCTGGGCCCCGTGTGCTGGAGCCAAACCACACAAACCGCGGGGCCCCGCCGGGCTTCTGCTGGTACCAGTGAAAGGAATTGCTGGTGCTGGTTTTAGTGCACGTCAGTGTCACACTCTGCCCCGGGGACATCGTTGCCGAGGGCGCCTGAGTGACCACATACTGTGCCACGGAACCTAGAAGCAGCAAAATGTAAAGTTCGATCATCGTCTTCGCCTAACGTCCATGTTACAATGTATCTATAAACCACTCTACATCTGTGCATGGCGGCTCGGCTGGAAGGTGGGCACTTACCTGCACAGAGCACGCTGAGAACCAGGAGGAGGCGAGACCAGGACATGACGCAGCGTCAGCAGAGCTCTGGTCTCTGATGCAGACGGATCTGTGCGGCGCTTTCTTAAAGCTCCGGAGGGGCTGGGCGCCCTGCATGCAAATCTAATCACAGTTCGTTTGGAGTTCTAGACTCCATTCTCATTTATTTGCTATCTACATTCCTCTGGGCAGAGTCCTATGCTGTGCCTAACTTATAAAATAGCGTATCAGTCAGTAATCAACAAGCGTAGGGACTCACAATTGTGCTTAGAAGGCCCCAGCTGGCACTACCGAATACCAAGCTTGCCCAGTCCACGTCATGCCTCTCTCCTCGCCACCCTTCCCTTCTGTCTCTTCATCTCGCTCCTGAAAGATCCTTTTCATCCCTCTGTTCTTCCTGTGTCAGAGACACAGGGGCACTGTTTTCCCCCCTGTACCATTCCTCCTTCAGTCTCACAATTCTACCTCTCTGGTATTTGTCAAAGCCTTTATGCCATTATTTATGTATTTGGTTATCATGTTTTTATGTATGTATTAATGTTTGGGGATTTCTATGAAGCGAATGTCCTCCAAGGGTATTAGTGCATTTTCCAAGAAACAAAGATAATTTACATATAATAATTAGAAATACAATAACACATATCAAACACATCAAACACAGAGTAAACATTAGCCATAGCAGGTGAACACAATCAGAAAGAGAACAAATGTATCAGAGAAGACAGTAGAAAAAAATGCCATATGATGAAAAATACGTCCATGTACATAAACAATTGAGTGCTGGAGCCCACCACTTGCAAACCCCAGCTCAAATTAAGCACCGGTCCTGTGTGCATGGCACAGATGATGAAGTGAGACCCTGGTATGTAGTTGAGCATTCAAGCCGGTGCCTGTGCAATGCACCCAGGTCAGACTAGGAAGCCTGCAAACAAAATCAGTAGAAGGGGCAGTGGAGGGTAAGAAGAGAAGAATTACTGATCTAATAGAGATTACATCATTTTTCACTCTCCTAGAAGCAGCAATAAATCATTAAAAAATGCTCATTTAACAATCTGCGTCCATACTCCACCCTAGATTACAGAGACGCCTTTCACTGGACCTAAGGTTTGCATTCATATGTGGCCGAACAGGGGCAATGGATTGAGACTGGCTGTTTATATCCAGATGGGTTCTTTTTCTCTACTCTCTGGGTAGAAGCTTCACCACGAAGCACATAATAAAGTATGGATTGGTAACAGGTGTAAAATGAGGATGTTTTTCACTGAGGGGCTCTGAGTGACATCAAATATACAACAAAAGAAAAGCTGGAATTGTTTGTGAAAACCTTCAGGTCCTGACATGAAAATCAGCCACTTTTTTTCTTCACTTTTTTATCCATTCTTAATTGTATGTATTGTGTGTCCCCTAAAATCATGTAGCCCTGCTTTCAAATGCTGCGCAGGGGCAGTGGAGTAACGAGGATCTACACATAACCTGGCTTCTCCTCTGTGGCCTCCAGCCACCCAACCCACCACTTTCCCTGCCATCTTCAGTATTTCCAGCAAATACCCAGACCCAGCGTCCCAACCAGAGTCACCGTAAAACGTGCCCCTCTAGTGATTGCAAATAGTTGCCCAAGAGCACTCAGTGCTTAATTTGTAAAAAAAAAAACATAAGTGCCAGGGCTCTAGTCAGGAGGCCACTGTAGCTTGCACCACGAATTGCCATGCGGCCAAAGATAGTAACACAACTACTAACGTCACACTCCTACAAGTGTGAATGCTCAGTCTATTCCAGGCCCCCAAAGCTATAAGAATGGCTTGGGCAGAGATAGATAATCGTTATTGTGTCCCTCGCTAAATTAGCCAGATATCTCCACCTTGTGGCTGACTGTCACAAGCCCAGGTGTTGACAATGAAATACTGGTGCCGAGCACCAGAAACCACCGGCTCAAATTAAGCACTGGCTCTGACGTGGGTAAGCATTGAGAGAGAATGCATATTTACACTTTTTTAAATTCTCAATCAATGTGAATTTGCTTCCACAAGCTAACTTTTGTTCCTTTACTGGGAACATACTTTTCCCTTTAGTAGACCTTTCCCTACACCTCACGAATATTGGGGTGATTCCTCGGTATCTCTGACTCTTGATACTGTTTACTTTTTCCCCTGATAATAATATAATTTTGATAGCATTTAAAATAGTACTGTTTCGTGTGCTTGGGTGTTCAGTTCACCAATTTTCGTATTGTTGTATTGTTAATTTAGGTGTAAATAGATTTACGCTTACAGATTTAAATGTTATGAATTTCGAACTTATACAGGAACTGTGATCTCATGCAGTTCCGCACGTATTGAGGTTAGTTAATAAGCTTAGTGAATCAGGACATTGTTTTACGATATACTGACCAGGGTATAGAATATCTTTTTACCTGGGGAATGTGACTCGAGTGCCCTCCAGTGGCTTGTTTAACCATGAGCTTTAAGGAGCATAAAATATTCCTGAGCCTTATGTGTAGAGAAGGCGTTTAAAATTGAGTGATAGTTATGGATTGTTACTGAAACTATACAAACTGAGGTGAACATTAAATGGGATTATGTGAATGGCACAAGATGTGGTTTTCCTTTATCTTGCATGAAAGTTCCGTGAGATGGCATATCCGAGTAAAAACGTTACACAACATAGATTTAGAGAACTTGTTTGCAAGACATTTTCTCCTCAAATATTTAACAGGTGGCCAAAAAAAGAGACACAACTGCAAAATTCAGTCCTTTGCAAATTTCTTGTAATGTGAATGGTCTGAATTTCTGAAACACATGTAAAAATTAGCAGAGAATTATTATTATGAAGAATCTGTGTTAGAGCTTGTGAAATTTATGCAAAGGTAGGATTAATCTCAACTGACATTCTTTGGCCTGGATTTCAAAACAGATGCAAAATTAATTGGTTTGATACCCAAGATTTTTTTTTCACAAAAAAAGTGGATTTTTAAATGTCTTTTTATTTTATTTTATTCATTGTTGTATATGATGTACGTGTTTATTAATAAAATAACATTTATTGAACATTATTCTGTTGTGTAGTTCCTACCAATCCCTAGGACCTGCCCATTGTTCGGACAACATAAACTAAGGGCTTGGTATCAAGATTGAGTCCGGACACCCCTGCAGGATATGTTGTCCTATAGACCACCTAGCTCACAGTGCCACTATATGCCCCACTAACCTTCCCAGGGAGCGAATGGACTCTGGCAACCACTCAACATGATAACCCTGATCACTCAGGGATCATGGAAATAGTACAGAATCTTTCGCTCAGTCACTCATGCTTACTTTCTCTCAGAGAAGAATTCAGAGTACACAGTAGACTTTTTAAATATATTTATTCAACCAACGTCATTTGTGTATTAAATACATGTACTTCAATGATTAGCAGACAGAAGCAAAAGAAGGAGATTACAAGCACCAAACGAGTGAACAGTGGATAAGATTCTACCACGGTGCTGAAGCAATGAATATATGCAGGCATATATACAAGACATGGCAATCTAACGTACTTCTATGATGCGGACCCTACTCTGAGTGTAGAGAACTAGAGGAACGGTTTTTTGTAATCAGGGAAAAGATCCAAGGCGCTCTGCTCTATATACGCAACAAATTGCAAAATCGAAGTCTCATCTGTATGGTGCAGCTAGGAGAGGGGATGAGCCCCGTAACACCCCAAATGTGTGTGGGTAAGAAATCCTCACTCAACAAGTAAAACGGAAACCTAGGCACACATAAATGGTGAATTTACACAGTGTGTATAAGTAAGTGCTAAGTACAAAATACAGAAAATGGACGGAAAATGTCTTCAGAAATGTTGAGTAATTTTAAGCCTTTTAATTTTTCTTAAGATTCAGTGATCAATGGAAGCACCAGCCGACACGTGTTTTGTTGCATGTGTAAATTACTTCCGCGACTTCCTCAGGGCTGAATACAGATGAAGAGAATCTAGATTGTTGCTCAGCCGGTGATAATTCCGTCCCGGCTGTGCAAAAGCCAGTCCGGGTAAGTCTGTTCTTTCTGGACGTATCAATATTGGGGTAATGACGAGTATCCCGCATGCATTGGTTACATTTCAACAGTGCTTCTTAAAGGAATGGGAATCGTCACACCAGGTCAAAGTGGACCAACTTGAGACTCTGTAGTCCGCGTAGTGGGATGCCGTGAGGGGGTTGCAAAGACTGGGACGTATAATTCCAGCAATATTGTGGATCTCAAGGCAGGTGCGCCCGGGGAGTCCCTCCGGCAGATCACTGTGTTCCGGGGTATGGAGGCTGAACATTACTCAACATTTCTGAAGACATTTTCTGTCCAATTTCTGTATTTTGTACATTGCACTTACTTACACACACTGTGTAAATTCACCATTTATGTGTGCCTAGGTTTCCGTTTTGCCTACTCTGAGTGTACCTAGAGTGTGTATGGGTGTAAATCCATAAATCCCCCCAAGAGAAGATCCAACCACTTTACCTGATAGGAGAGAGTGAAGGACCCTGTCTCGGTCTTAAGTTGGACACCACTCATTAAATGTCAGACCAGTGTGTGGTGATTTCCCAGCATGTAACGACCTTCAGTGTCAGCATAAGTGCCTCCACCACCAATCTATCGGGATGCCTGTAATTTCTGATAAAAAGAAGCCTTCTAGATGTGCATGTTAGATTAGTGATGCTATGGATATTGTTAGATATGGAGTTTGTGGCTGGCTGGGGCTTGCGCCTAAGTCAGGCAGAAACCACCACTCTAGTCAAGGCAAGGGAGTTAAACGCTGAAGATAACCCCTGCTCACCCTCTTGGTAGCGTGGCATAGGAATAATGCTTATACTAGAGGCAATGTGTAAAGCGTTTGCGCAACATGCTCACACAGCCGCGACACTCCACAGAAGAAACTCCACACAAGGTTATATTAAAAATAGCCTTTGTATTACTCTTAAAACACATTAGAATGTGATCACGTATAGACACTGTGCCACGTGGCTCTTGGTATGACTTTACAGGGATTATATACACTACATGACCAATCAGGCCACTGTCATCACCATCATCATTCACAATTAGAAAAGACAACCGGTAACTACTGGTAACATTGCACTTAGCATAATAAACACATGTGGCATGAACATCCTAGCATTACCTAGTATAGCATATTATGCAAAACATCATAGTCATCAGTGCACTCTAGTAGTCTGAATCTGTTTGTAATCCTCACTGGCCAGGAGATAAAACATCACCTACTTACATCAGCTGTGCAGTATGACCCATTACATTACTTCAGCAGGATGCCAGGCAAAACCCTGGTCACCTGTACGCACTAGGGAATTTTTGTGCCCACACCAGGCAACTGCCTTGACTAATAGGAACCTAGACTGTAATTGCTCATGCACCACAATATCTCTGAGAGCCCATTAGCCGTCAAGCGGCAGCCCCGGTGCCTCAACGCGCATCCCTTGGACTGCGCAGTGGTTTTGTGAAGGTTCCTTTTGCCACCAGGGCTCGGGGGCCTCTGTCGAGGTTTTCCCTGAGCTACCATGACCCACAATAAGGCTCAGACCGAAAAAGCAGGGCTAGGGGCCCTGGGTTATCCCAGCAGTTGCCCACTACCATCCGGGGCAGCTGATACCCTGGCCACGTGTGGTGACGCCGACTCGGCTCTTCACCTGACTTTGCGCTCAACACTGAAAAGAAGGGCGGTGGGGGTGCAACCCACCCTGTATCCATCAATGGAGAATGCCCCTGGTGCTGAAGATGATAAAAAATGCAGCCACCCACGTCTGTGAGATACAGATGCCATCCAAGCCTGCACATATTCTCTTCCGATCCCAGTACGGATCCTTCTTTTCCCCCCCACGTGCTTTCTTGCCCTGCAGCCTCGTTGGTCTCCTCCTTCTTCAAGGGAGCCCCGCCCATGGTCAGGCTTCTGAGTGTCTGAATTAAGCAGACCACTCCTACCCAGTCCAAAGATCAGGGCTTGATCCATCACCGTTATTTATCTCACTGCACCATCCCAGTTCAGAACCTGGCTATATGCAAATCAGTCTGTCCCTGGCCCAGTGCATCATGGGAACAGGGCAGACTAAACTACCAAGCCAATTCTTCACCCGAAAGGAGACAAGCTACCGGGGACCGGTTTCTGGTATTTCAGCCGTCGTCGGCCCGGCCTGCTTGAATCCTGATGGTGCAGTGAGAAAGGGACTCATGTCTGAGTATACCCTGCCACACCTATAGTGGCCAAAAACGATTCAGAAAAGGGGGTGGCATCCTGTCACGGAGGGAAGCTTGGCCTACAGTCAGGAAAGGCCACCTGGCTTCCTGATCGGGCCGGCGGCTCCATTCTCGGCCGCGATGCGGGGTGGGCACCCGCTTGAAAATAAATCAGAAATGCGCGGTGGGCACACGCAAAATTAAACAGTTCATCAAGCGGGGTGGGCACCCGTCTAAAAATATGTATAAAACGGGGTAGGCTCTCGCTCAGCTGGGCAAAACACGGGGAAATCCCCACACCAGGATTTCCTCTGTGCACAGGCTGCAGCCCAGCGCAGCAGATGCCAGCTCCTCTCATCAACAGCAGAAAAACACCCTTTAGAGAAAGTAAAGCACTTACAAGGTGCTAGAGGTACTTCAAAGTCCAAGGGGCATAGCTGTGCCCAGAGAGGCCTGCACACAGGGCCCTCAAGCGGGGAGGCAAGCCCTCGTGGTGGTTCCTCCTGGGCCCCCAGCAGAAGCAAGCCTCAGCAAGTACAGGAACAGCACAACTTCATGGGGTCACAGCCCTTATATTTATATTACATATTCCTTTGTCTGCCCCGGCACACAGCTTGGGGGAACCAGACAAAACTGGTTCAGGGAGGAATTGGAGCACTTTGTTTACCAGGCTCCGCTTCTGTCAGGTGGGGGCTCGGTGATCAGACACACCACAGGGGGCAGAGCCAGCATTGTGCAGGCTAGGCCCACACCTATTCAGGGATCAGGGACTTCTCCTCCCACTACTCCAAATGCTGACTCCCCCTGCCCCTCCTGGAGCCACACACACCTCACCAGCCCCTGTCACTCAAGAGCCAGACATGCAATTCACATCAGGCAGGCAGACACATAGCACACAGAAATGCCAACTTCTAAAAGTGACATTTCTAAAATAATCATAATAAATCTGTGCACACCATTGCGCAGCATTTATTATTACAATTCCAAATATACCAAAGTTGGCCACGCTGCTCCTCTCATATCAGGAATTACCACTGAAACACTTATCAGGGAATCCCCATGCATTCCTATGGGAGGGCAGCCCCATAGTAATGAAAAAACAAAATGTCACACACTTAAGGTACATATCCTATGTTTTACCTGCAATGAACCCTGCCCAATGGGCCAGCTAGGGTCTACCCTAAGGGTGACTGACATGCAGTAAAAGGGGGGTCACAGACATGGCACACACTTTAAGTGCCACGTCACAGCGGCAGTCACACTGCGTGCACTGGCCCTGCAATGGCAGAGGCCTGAGATAAGTTTGAAAGGCTACTTTGGTAGGTGGCGCAATCAGTGCTGCAAGCCCATCAGTAGCATTTATTCTACCAGCCCTGGGTATTTGAAATACATCTTTACATGGGACTGACAGGTAAATTAAATAGGCCAAACACTTAACATAGAGAGCTCACACGCTTTACACTGGACAGCAGTGCTAAATTGCCCAGAGTCCTAAAACCACCTACACCATGTCAGAGACAAGGCTAAGAGAAAGGCAAAAAGTTTAGGGATGACCCTGCAAAAAGGGCCAAGTCCAACACAAACTCCCACTCACTAATTCACACTGATTTACACTTGCTCACTCTCATCCCTTCATAGTCTAACACTCAGATTTGCTCACCCTCTCACACTTACTTGCACTTACTCATATTCTCAATCTCTCTTGTTCACTCACGCTTATTCTCACATATTAATTTACACTCACATTCACTCTTTCTCTCACCCACTTATGTGAGTTTGTGTTGTTCTCACTTTTTCACTCAGTCATACTCATTCTTCAAGATGCTAATTTATTCTCACTCATTCAGAGTCATTGTCACTCACAGATACACTCACAGTCACCCACTTTCACTCATCCTAACTCATGGTCATTCTCACTCACATTCCCTCACACTTCTCCCACTCAGTCATCCTCAGTCCCCCTTTCTCTCAAATGCAGTCACTCTCCTCTCACTTAATCATTCTCACTCACTCTGAATCACTCGTACTTAATGTCAATCAGTCTCACCCATTCTCACTCACCACCTGCCACTGACTCTGACATGCTCACGTTCACATACACACATACACACGCACACATGCTCTCATATACACACGCTTTCTCTCACAAACACAACTTCACCCAGAGGCATGCACACAACATTTTCTCCCAAGGATAGGGAGAAAATTACTTAGAAAAGGACGTCATATATCAGGGTATGTGTGGTTATTTTCAATTCTGGGCAAAAAAATGTATATGTATATAAAAAGAATATGTGTAATTGCTAGTAATCAGAGTGTAGACATCCTGTCGCCAAATCTCTAACAAATCTATGTCACTGTTAATGACTGCTGACTAACTGTTTTCCAAGTCTGCACCTTACACCATGCCCAGCTGCCCCTGTTTAGGTTTAAGCCATTATAATACAATTAAACATGCATACATTTGTGTTTAGGACTCTTGCTTCAATTACTTACTAATAATTGCATTAATCCAAGTACGTTTTACCCTAATTAATGACAAAGTGAGGCCAAAGCTTCTCACAGACACACCCTTTTGCTTCCCAAAAAGAATTCGTAAATACCCTTGGGGCTGGTTTTAGAATGAAAGGCAGCACCCACAACTGGAAGTGCAATGGACCTACTGCGAACTGCTGAAATCTCTGGTGATGTCTGTACATGGGGACGTGAAGGTAGGCATTCTGAACAGCGATGGTGGCCAGAAAGTTACCTTTTGACACCAAAGGAATAACTTGCTGCAAGGTGAACATTTTGAAATGATGATCTTTACCCATTGGTTCACTCCTCTTAGGCCAAGAACTGGTCTGTACTCTCCGTTTGCCTTCGACACCAGAAACAGAATGGAGTAAAGTCCTTTGTACCTTCACGGTGCACAAACTTCTACACAGCTGCTCTTTTTTCATGAGGGCTAGAACACCAGACCATAAAACATCTCTCTTTACTGGATCACTGGGAATAGATGTAAGAAGCGTTCCTGAATCAGGAGGTTGTTGAATAAACTCCAACTGGCCAAATCTCCTCCAGAAAGAGAGACTAGTCAGGAACACATTCTGTTTATATCTTCCTGTTTTCCAGTGTCCTGAGCTTTGGAGGATTTCCTTGGCTAAAGCTGCCTTCATCTTGAAGAATAACCTTACAAATCCTCTGAATACTCCTTATTTTCCTGTTGCAGGACCTATAAGAATTGGAGGTTGCCTCCTTAAAGGGAAAAGTGTGCTTCTTGTCTATGAAAGACTTTGGGGCCCATTAGGATCACGGGTGGATCGCCACCGCCCGAATGGCGGTGGAGATCCGCCCGTGATATGACCCTGCCCACCACCCAAATCCACCCGCCAGATTACTATGGTGGGGGGACTGCGGCAGACGGAAAGACAGTTCGCCGCTTTTCCGCCTGGTCAACTAGTTGACCGGAAGGAAAAGGATTTAATATGGTGGCGGTGTCTGTTAGACACCGCCAGCCATATTACTATGCAGACGGGGACATGCCATGCCGCCAAGGAAAGGCATGCAGTGTTTGACATTGGGGACCCGTTGTGGTCCCCCAGGGAATCTGGGGACTGGGGGTGCGCATGCACAACATGGCAGGCACTATGCGGTGCCTGCCATGTTGTGCATGGAAGTGCACAACATGCCTTCTTGTCATTGTGGCGGGCTGAGATGAGTGCACCACCCGTCACAATGACAGGAATGCAAGATGCGCCCGCCACTGTGGCGGGCCCATGATCATTGCCCTCACGGGACCCCCACCCTTATGGCGGGTGGTCCCTTTTCCCGATAGGGTGTGTAGTAGGGAAATCGTATTGCAAAATTAAGGATTTGCAAAACTTGCGATTCCTTAATTTTGCGAAAGCATTTAAGGAATCACAAATTGCGATTCCTTAAATGCTATGCAACAAGCATTCAATTTTTGCGATTTCTCCTTAAGAAATCGCAAATTACCACCAACTTCAAGTTGGTGGTAATTTGCGATTTCTTCCACAAATGCACTTTTTGGAATTTGTGAAGGTGCCATATGGCGCACATACATGCCCTTAGGGCATGTATGTGCACCATATGCGCACACATGTTCATTTCAGGGGTGCATTAAGGGTCCTCATGACACCCTTGCACCCTTGAACTTATTCTCAATTTGCGATTCTCACATTGCGAATCGCTAATTGAGAATGACTTCACATTAATTCCTATGGGCCTCCTGGCCAATAGAAATGAATGGGAAAGTATTCCTTAAGTGCAATTTGGCAATTCGCTAATCGCAATTAACGAAAACTAAGAAATCCCTAAAAAATGAATTGTGATTTTTTACATACATCCATTTTTGCAATTCTCAAATAGCGATTCTCAGAAAAATCGCTATTTGAGAATCGCAAATTGGGATTTTCATACATATGCCCCTTAAAGTTCTCCTGGATGGCAGTAACAAGAGACTGAAAGTCCTTCACTTAAGACTGTGTGGCATGTCTCATAAGTAAATAGACAAAGAAAGAGAGGTTAAAGTATCCAAAAAGCCACGTAGATGGAGCGAAACAACTAGTGGAACTCACACCCTATTTGGGTGGAGAAAAAACCCCTCACACACCGACCTAGTCAGTGTCAAGCTTCATCATCGGGCCCCACCAAAGAGGCCTAGTGCCTCTTCGGTGTGCTGCGACGCCAGGAGACTGCGGAGCTGGTTGTGTGAAATGGGCGTGTTGTGAGGTTAACTTAAAAATAAAAGTGTCTAAAGGGTATCTACAAAAAGTTTAATAAATGATCCCTAGGACACGAATAAAAAGGTTTATGTGTCTGAATTTAGTGCCAAAGGTAATGGATGGTTAATTCAGAATTAAATCAGTCAACATGTTTCAGCCTTAGGGGTGGTTTCAATTTACCTAGGCATTCGTCAGGACAGAGATAAACCCCGGCGGTATGGACTCTCTAATCGTCCACCCTAACCTGGGGGCGTGAAAGTGAAAAATTAATAAAAAATTTGATAAAGTGCATAGAAAAAGTGGAAGAGCGGGATGCTCATTCCAAAAAATACTCCTAGTTATGGAGTGTATCAGTACCTGCGGAACAAAAAAACAAACAAACACATAAGACATACAAACAATTAGTTGTAGAGCTGTGCCATAACGTTTTTTGTTTGTTGTTGATTCTGTGCATTTCTAGCCTATTCTCTTTATCTTTAGGATGTGCCAGGGACACTCCAACCCCCCTCCTGAGACCCATGGTGCAGTTAGCGCCATATTTTAAAGTGAGATATGTTGTTTTTTATGAAACCTTTCATTGGGGGTCACTGACCTTTGGTCCATTGATCCCTTGAAGCACTCATATCGTGTTTTAACCCCTATTCAGCCACTTTGGGCTTTTTAATATAAACACTTCTTTTCACTTCACTTCCCAGAGCTGGAGTTATCATCCCTATAGGGTTTGTGGATGGTGTTAATTCTAGTATCTATTTTGGGAACACATTCGATGCCACTATTATGGAGCACCATGAACAAAAAACGTTATGGCTGAGCTCTACAACTAATTGTTTGTATGTCTTATGTGTTTGTTTGTTTTTTTGTTCCGCAGGTACTGATACACTCCATAACTAGGAGTATTTTTTGGAATGAGCATCCCGCTCTTCCACTTTTTCTATGCACTTTATCACATTTTTTATTAATTTTTCACTTTCACGCCCCCAGGTTAGGGTGGACGATTAGAGAGTCCATACCGCCGGGGTTTATCTCTGTCCTGACGAATGCCTAGGTAAATTGAAACCACCCCTAAGGCTGAAACATGTTGACTGATTTAATTCTGAATTAACCATCCATTACCTTTGGCACTAAATTCAGACACATAAACCTTTTTACCTTTTTATTCGTGTCCTAGGGATCATTTATTAAACTTTTTGTAGATACCCTTTAGACACTTTTAATTTTAAGTTAACCTCACAACACGCCCATTTCACACAACCAGCTCCGCAGTCTCCTGGCGTCGCAGCACACCGAAGAGGCACTAGGCCTCTTTGGTGGGGCCCGATGATGAAGCATGACACTGACTAGGTCGGTGTGTGAGGGCTTTCTTCTCCACCCAAATAGGGTGTGAGTTCCACTAGTTGTTTCGCTCCATCTACGTGGCTTTTTGGATACTTTAACCTCTCTTTCTTTGGTTATTTGCATAAAACCGGGGATCAAGAGAGTGTTCCTGAATTTCCCTGTCTCTCCCATTGTTATTTTATGTCTCATAAGTAGCCACCTTTGTGGAGACAGAGATTTGCAGCAACACATTTCCTAGTAGCACTATCAATCTTGCAATCTACAGCATCAACAGATGAGCAATCCTCTGGGTTAATCACTGCCCTGACAATCAAAGGTACCAGTACAGAACCACCCGTCATTTGGGCAAAAAAAACTCCTCCCTCTCCATAAGGGTATACATCTTTTGGAGGAAACTTAGAATACTGGATTCATCCACCACCTTCCAGTGCCTTAAGATGAATTCCTTATTTCCCTTAGGGAGAGGCAGAGACAAAAGTGAAAACTTGGCAGAGTTAGGGAAGAGACGCTCTTTATCTGGCTGAGCTGATGGCTCCTAAACCCATGTTACTTCTGGTTCAGTGACTTAATATCAAGGGACATAATATAGAATTCCCAAATATTGACTCCAAAATATCGAAGTACAGAATATAGAATGCCTATCTACAAACACGTAAGTACCAAAATATAGAATCCAAAATATAGAATGTTAAAATATAGTTAACTAAAATATCGAATTTTTTAAATATATTAAAAATAATATAAAAATAATTAAATATTAAAAACAATTAAATAAAACATACTTGAAATACTCTAAAGCAGAGGTCTTCAATCTGTGGGACGCGACCCCCAGGGGGGTCGTGGAGTCCTTGGAAGGGGGTCGCAGATTCTGTCAGGGGCATGCAATTCCTGGCGTTGGGCTGATCGAGGATGCTCATGGCGGAGGCCTAATTCACACTGAGGTGTGAAAAGCATCAAAGGCTCATTAACAAGTAGAAGGTCTTTTAAAGACCTGTCAAGTACTCGGATGTGTGTCCCTGAAACAGTTTCAGCCGGGCTCACACACACGAGCTGGGGGAGGGGGGGAGTGGGTGGGGGGTGGTGTTCGGGGGAGCAGGCTGTAGTGTAGCCCTTTGAGTATAATGGATGTTGCGCGCCTGGAGCTGTGGGTCCCGTGACACGTCCCCCCCTCCCGCCCCCAGCAGGGAGGCACAGAGATGCCCTCCCATGAGCGGGAAAGAAGGAAGAAGACACAGAGATACTGACCCCCCCTCCTCCTTCCCCCCATGAGAGATTCACAGAAAAGGTGGGTGGATGAATGATGGGTGGATGGATGGATGTAAGGATGAAGGATGGATGGATATGTGAAAAGGTGGGTGGATGAATGATGAGTGGATGGGTGAAAGGGTGGATGGATGGATGGATGAAAGGGTGGATGGATGGAAGGATGAAAGGGTGGATGGAAGGATGAAAGGGTGGATGGATGAAAGGGTGGGTTGATGGAAGGATGAAAGGGTGGATGGATGGATGAAAGGGTGGATGGATGGATGAAAGGGTGGATGGATGAAGGATGTATGGATGGATAAAAGGTTGCATGGATGAATGTGTGAAAAGGTGGGTGGATGAATGATGGGTGGATGGATGGAAGGGTGGATGGGTAAAGGATAGATGTATGGATGGAAGGATGAAAGGGTGGATGGATGAAGGATAGATTTATGGATGTAAGGATGAAAGGGTGCATGAATGGATGAAAGGGTGGATGGATGGAAGGATGGAAGGGTGGACGTATGAAGGATGGATGGATGGATGAAAGGGTGGATGGAAGTATGGATGGATAAAAGGTTGCATGGATGAATGATGGATGGATGTGTGAAAAGGTGGGTGGATGGATGGAAGGGTAGATGGGTAAAGGATGGATGGAAGGATAAAAGGGTGGATGGTAGAAGGATGGATGTATGGATGGAAGGATGGATGTAAGGATGAAAGGATTGATGGATGTGTGAAAGTGTGGGTGGATGAATGATGGATGGATGTGATGAGGTCTAACAGGCGCATTTATAGTTGTCAGAAGTTGATGATGAGGAGTACCAGTTTCTAGAAACTTTTGTCGGAAGGGGATCCTTACGCCTAAAAAGGTTTTACAAGGGGGTCTCGGCATCAAAAAGTCTGAAGACCTCTGCTCTAGAGCGGTTGGGATAGCAGCCACCTCGGGAACAATCGAGGACTTAGCGTTGTTCCTCGATTCCACCATTCTCTGCTCTTCACTAATTGTAGGCGGAGACTTTAACTCTCAGTATGAACCCCTCCCGGATCACCTGACAGGCTTAACAAGTGAAGAGGATGAACTCTGGGATATCCCCACATTGGTGGGCCCCCCTATAAAGGCTTGGACACCACTTGCCACCCAAATAACATCTTTCACGCTCTGCCACTCGCTGAGGGCTTGTAATGGGCGGATTAAAGGGGACATCCCACCAAAACATACCTTCACCAGACCTGGACATGAGTCAAGTATTGACTACATCCTGGTCTCAGCAAGGGACTGGGATAAAGTGAGGGACTTTGAAATAATTGCCAGGTCTGATAGTGACCATAATCTACTCTCACTGAGATTTGCGATTCAGGGGTCACACACAGCTCTGGCAGAAGAAAATTTGGCATACCCAGCAGATATAGCTCTAACCAGCAATAGACGCAGAATTAAATGGCTAAAATTGATGGAAAACCCATATAACATCCAAAGGCTGTACGCGCTAGTCGTCCCTGCCCTAGAAAAGGTTGAGGTTCTCAGGCACCAGCTAGCTAATGACACCGAGCCCTCTGCTCTAGAAAAAGCTGCGGTACCTATCTCCTTGCTAGCTACTTCTGCAAAGTTTAATGCGCTTGAGGCTATTCACTCTGAGCTATGCACTAACCTGGTAGAAGTGCTGAACCCGGTAGCTAGGCCAAAGAAGCCTAAGAAGAAAAGAGCCACATGGTTCAACGCTTCCTGTAGGAGAGCAAAGGCCGTACTACTAGAGTCCCTTAAAATACGAGAAACTTCCAGTAAGATCAGGGAAAAGCGGTTAGCTTATAAGTCCATCCTTCGTAGTGCCAAAATAGATTGGGATGAGCCCATATACTACGAGATGCCCAAAAATTCTGACAAATCGTTAAGCATGGCTCAGCTGAACCCCTAGCGGCAGTAGAAGCAAACATAGCACCCCCCGTCTGGGAGGAACATTTTAAAACCCTGTATAAATCACATAATCGGGACCAACTGGTAACCCCATCAGAAGATATAATGCACCAACCCAATGAAACTGTAGCTCCCATGGATGGATTCACTTTGGCAGAAGTTAGTATGGCAATCATGGGCCTGGCTGCTGAAAAGGCGCCAGGTCTAGATTGGTTGCCAGGGGACCTATACAAACATGAAGTCAAAATTTGGGCCCCGTACCTCAGGGTGCTGTACAACGCGATTTTGAATGACATGCAAGTCCCCCCAACTTGGCTGGGTGCAGAGATAGTCCCAATCTTCAAGAAGGGATCACCTCTGCTCCCAGCCAACTATAGGCCAATAAGCCTGATAGACGTCTCACAAAAACTGTTCGCCAGGCTGTTGTTGGACCGCCTGCTGGATTGGTTGACGGAACACGATATCCTGAATCCTTTCCAGGCTGGCTTTAGGGAGAAGGTCTCAACCATCGATCAGGTCTTTCGGCTTGTCCTCATCTTATGGAAACGGTGCAGTTGGAGGGTGGCAGCCTCTACACTGTATTCGGGGACCTGAGGTCTGCCTTCGACCTGGTCCCCCGTAAAAAGCTTTGGGAGGTGTTGGCCAAACTGGGTGTCCCCGAGGGTTTGCTTGAGATGATTGTTCGTCTTCATAGTACCAATTTTGTGCAGGTGAGGTGTGGCAAGGTGGGAGCATTGTCTAATAGGCTCCCCGTTGACAGGGGGGTAAGACAGTTTTGTCTCTACGTCAACGGGGTTATCTCTCACTTAAATGGGGTTGCCAACTCCGATGCTCCCAAGCTGGCTGGCGTCAGGGTGCCGGCGATCATATTCGCCGACGACACCCTGTTGCTTTCAAAGTCTGCAACGGGCATTCAGCGCGTTCTTGATGGCTTCACGGACTTCTGTGGGGATCACGGTCTAGAAATTAACACCATAAAGACCAAATTTATGGTCCTTAACCCCCCCCTGAAATTCCGCTTCAGCCCTAAAATCGGACAGAGCAGACTCCTGCAGATGACTACGCCCCTCCCCCCCAGCAGTGTGCCTGTCGCCCGAGAACCAAACCCGAAATATAGAAGAAGAGGAGAAAAAAGAATAAGAAAGGAAAACCCACCCAACGGGGAAGCGGAGGAGGTCGATAGTCTAGACGCTCCCGGTCTCTCCCCCCCGCCCTATCAAAGGGGCCCCCCTAAGCCAACACAAGTAAAATTGTCCACCATACAAAAATACCCCGGGGGGGAACCACAAACCCCCGCCCCGGAATCCGTCTGTTAATGAAGCAGTCCCGTTACCAATAGATCCATCGTAAACGATTCAACCCACAATCTCAGCCTTGGCCCCGTCTAACAAAGTTGCCGAGTCCCTCGGATAAGAAAAGCCACATCCCCGGAAAGTCAAAGTTCACACAGAGGCAGCCGGAGCTTGAGTCATTAATTAGGAGAGGAATAGCAGGTCCCAACGCACACAGCTTGCACCAACGATGTCCCTACCCGTCCCCAAAGCCAAGCATCGTTCCATCCGCCATGTTGGGAGACCGATTGGGGAGGGGGTGCGACTCGTTCCGACACAGTTCAAAGTGTGGGCCAACAGTGCCCAGGATGGGGGAAGCAGCAAAATTCTCCGATAACTGTAGGACCGATGTTTCCGAGAATGTAAGAGAGTCACCAATCTCAGCACACACGATGAATTCCGTTAATTCGGGGGCAGGCACAGCTTCCCGCACCGGGTCCAAACACACCAGTAGGGCTTCCAACAGGGGGCAAGTCGGATGCCGGGTCTCAAAGAGCAAGTCAGGGCTCGTTCCCGGTCCTATGATCCCATCTGTTGCCGACAGCCAATGATTGACCTGGACCCTCACCATCGCGTGAAGTGCCGCAACTTCCGCCATTACCATCCGCAAGGAGGGGCCACATTGAGTCCGTTCCGCCGGGTTCCATACGGCTGCAGGCATAACGATCCCCACGGAGAGTCCCCTTCTCCGGGGCAGGATACGCCGGAGCAGAAACAGGCCGTGAGGGATGGGCCAGCAACATGCAGCAACGCGTGGCGGGACCCCCACCCCGGGGTACCAGCAGTGCTAGTGCCGGGTCTCCGGGCCGGGGCCCCCCGCGACGCAGCACCGCGCACCACCCATCGCCTCACCTCAGGTACAGCACCAGGCAGCAGATGGTTGCAAAGTAGTCCAGAAAAATTTTCGAAAGTTCCAAAGACCGGACCCAACCACCCTAGGCAGTCCGTTGTTGTTCACTTTGGATCCGGGTAGACCAGCAATCGAGACCCCGGCTTCCAGTCTGGGTTAGGCCTCAAAACATTTTCGATGTTACTTCACACCAGAACATCAGAAAAATTCCGCGATCACACCATCGGGATGCAGAGTAGTTCACCCACATGACTCCGGGACAGGAGATCAGGATATACGACAGGATAAGCGAGCGTAGGACGGGGGTCAGCGGAGCCGGGAGACTATGCGGCCATCTTGGTTGGTGTCGTAGCTCCTCCCACTATATACATAATATTAACAAAACATATACAATATTTTTTTCCGTAGGATAGCAAGAGGGTTAAATTTACTATTCACACTCCAGAGAGTGCAACAGTAGGGAAAGTGTTGGATAGCGTAAGGATAAAAATTACTATTCCCACCCCAGTGAGTGCAACAGTAGGGAAAGCGTTGAATAGCGTAGGGGTAAAAATTACTATTCCCACTCCAGTGAGCGCAACAGTAGGGAAAGTGTTGGATAGCGTAGGAGTAAAAATTACTATTCCCACTCCAGTGAGTGCAACAGTAGGGAAAGCGTTGGATAGCGTAGGGATAAACATTACTATTCCTACTCCAGAGAGTGCAACAGTAGGGAAAGCGTTGGATAGCGTAGGGGTAAAAATTACTATTCCCACTCCAGTGAGTGCAACAGTAAGGAAAGTGTTGGATAGCGTAGGAGTAAAAATTACTATTCCCACTCCAGCGAGTGCAACAGTAGGGAAAACGTTGGATAGCGTAGGGGTAAAAATTACTTTTCCAACTCCAGAGAGTGCAACAGTAGGGAAAACGTTGGATAGCGTAGGGGTAAAAATTACTATTCCCACTCCAGTGAGTGCAACAGTAGGAAAAGCATTGGATAGCGTAGGGGTAAAAATTACTATCCCCACTTCAGTGAGTGCAATATTAGGGAAAGTAAATACTTCATATATAAATATAAATAACATCAATATTAATACCAATTACAAAATAGTAAAAATATTTTACAGTTTTATAAAAATATATTAATTAATCAATTAAAATTACAAATACAAATTAACTAATAATAAAAATTACCTACTAATACTAATTATTTACCAATTACCAATACATTATTTTCAATATAAAAATAAATAAAAATTAGACACAAAAAATATTAAAAAAATATAATTGCTTACAATTAAATTACTTCACAAGCTATTCCCCTATAAACACACAACCCACTACAGAAATTAATGTAATAAAGGTTACATATTTATCAATTAATCATTTACAATAAATTACTAATTATATTGTAATTGATTACCAATTAATAATTAGCAATTAATATTAAATAAATACCAATAAATAAAATAACACATTTAATTAATTATAATTAAATTACTTCCCACCCTATTCCCCTATAAACCCACAACCCGCTACAGAAAATAAATTACTAAAATTAACATATTTATCAATTAATCAATTAAAATTAATTACCAATTCTATTTTAATTAATTACCAAATAATAAGTAATTAACAAGTAATTCTAAATAAATACCAATAAATAAAATAACATATTTAATTAATTATAATTAAATTACTTCCCACCCTATTCCCCTATAAACCCACAACCCGCTACAGAAAATAAATTACTAAAATTAACATATTTATCAATTAATCAATTAAAATTAATTACCAATTCTATTTTAATTAATTACCAATAATAATGAATTAACAATTAATTCTAAATAAATACCAATAAATAAAATAACATATTGAAATAATTATAATTAAATTACTTCCCACCCTATTCCCCTATAAACCCACAACCCGCTTCAGAATTATATTACACAAAAAATAAAAATTAATATTAACTTACCTTAAATTCGATATTTTTGTTGTCTATATTAAGTCTAGTCGATATTATGTCCATTCTATATTTTTGATTCGATATTATGTCCATTCTATTCGATATTAAATTTTTCTAGTCGATATTTTGGTAGTCTATATTATGTCTAGTCGATATTATGTCCATTCTATATTTTTTACTCGATATTATGTCTGGTCGATATGAAAAATTCGATATTTTGACTCTATACCCTACATTGTCTTTTGTAAAAGGTTCTCTCCCTTGTAAAATCCTGAATGAACAACAACTTGTGCAAGTGGGACTAATTCTGTACGCCCATATAGTGCTATACAGTTATTTCTCCCAATTCTTTCCTGCAGAATTAGCTGCTTGAACGCTGCCCATAATCACTCTATTAAAACACTCCACAATTCCATTACCAGCTGGGTGAAAAACTGGAGTTTTCTTTCCACAAAGACCATTCCTTTTTAAAAATTGTAAGAAGGTATCTGAACAAAACTAGAAATACCCTCACGTAGGAATAATTTTTCCAATAAATTTACAATGACCTTTGAGTCACACCTATCTGTGATTTTGATCTCTGGCCATTTGGAATACTTGTCTATAATGACTAAAATGTGTTTCAAGCAACCAGCTTGATCTTCAATTGGACCAATCAAATCAATACTCAAATCCTCTCAAGAGTGTTCTGGAATATACCTGCTACCCAGAGAAGGATTAAACACTTTCTGAGCTTTGTCAGAAGTAGCACAAATGGAGCACTGTTGCACAGATTTTTCAATGTCTCTGTCTAGCCCTGGCCACCAATAAGACATCTTCACTCTATTTTTAAGTTTAACGACACCTAAATGTCCTTCATGATTAATCGCCAGAATCTTTGAACTTAACTTAGAGGGTACCACAACTCTTCCACCCCTACATAAATGATTGCAATCATTGATGCACAACTCTTCTTTAATTTCCCGAAAGGATCTTAAATCATCCTGTAAGCAAGACTTGATGGCCAACCATCTACAACATATTTCGCTACATCACATAAAGTTTTATCACTGTCACATTCCTTGTTCCACATTTCTTTCGAAATAGCATGTGTGGTGTCAAGACTAGACTCTTTGATGATAGCAACATTATACTCATCATAATCAATAAATACATCATCTTGACAGGGTAAAGGAGCTCTGCTCAGATAATCTGCAATTTGGATCGTTTTCCCTGGAAGGTAGTCTACATAATAAGTGAATTCCAATAGTTTGAGGCTCATTCTAGCTAACCTAGGAGTAGCTTTGAGAATGCCATCAGGTGACAATATTTTAAGCAAAGGCTTATGGTCAGTACGTAAAGTGAACCTGGTACCCCTAATAAATTGTCTAAATGTGTCCATGGCCTATACCGTGGCTAACATCTCTTTCTCTATTACAGAGAACTTCTCTTCGGAACCAGTTAGAGAACGAGACGCAAAACCAATGGTAGCCTCGGATCCATCATCACAATTTTGGGAAATAACCGCCCCTAGACCTTTCCCACTGGCATCAGTGGTAATAATACTGTGGGCCATGCAGTCAAAAGCTTGTAAAGGCAACGTGGACACCAAATCTTGTCTAATTTTGTCAAAATCATGTTGCAGTTCAGCATTCCAAATAAACTCATGTTTGGTCCTAAGGAGCTGTCTGAGGTTATAAGTTTTGCTAGCAAAATTTTGCACACATTTTGAGGAAAACTCTGCCAGGCCAAGGAATACCTACCTTCATCCGTAGATTTAGGAATGGGGACATTCCCAATGGCATGAATTAACTTTTTTTTTAGGGGAAATTCAGTTACCACTCACTTCATGACCTAAATACATCACTGAATTCATTTCAAATTTACATTTCTTGAGTTCCGCAGTGAGACCATTCTTGGCAAGAACGTTCAAAACTTTAATGAGTCGCTCATCATGCTCTTCCTTGTTCCGACCCATAATTAAAATGTCGTCTTGAAAATATGTGACTCCCTCCGGCTTTTTGAATAGCTTGTGCATTAGACGTTGAAAAACTGCTGCTGCAGAAGCCAATCCAAATGGCAGTCTGAGAAAGCGATAGCAGCCAAAGGGAGTAATGAAAGCAGTTAAGTTCTTACTGGACTCATGTAAAGGCATCGGTGGTACGCAGAGGTTAGGCCAATGGTTGAAAACCATTTGACATCTTTAGTACGGGGTAGAAGTTCATCTATTCTAGGTAATGGAAATTTATCAACCAATGTATTTTTATTTAGGTCCCTCAAATCCACACGCTAGCGGCCATCCGATTTGCCTGCGACGACTAGTGGGGCCAACCACTCAGCGCATTCAATCGGTTCAATAATGCCTTTCTTCTCAAGAGCATCCAAATCAGCCATAACAGCTTCCCTCACACTGACAGAAATGTTCCTTGCTTTATGACACACAGAACGGGCATCATCTCTAAGTACAATCTTATGGGAAAACCCATCTAACTTCCCTATTTTTCCAGATAAGACTGTGGGAAACTGTTTGACAATATGATCCATATATTGTTTATCACATTTGTCTAAAATCATTACTTGATCATCATTTTTAGGGTTAAGAATGATACCCAGGACCCCCTGATCAATCCATCCTAACACAGAGGGTCCAACTTCTGCAACTTACAATTTCCCTAAGGCCTTCATACCTTTAAATTCAAATATTTCTTTCACAAATCCCACCATGGGTATCTTTTCGCCTGGAAATATTACTGTTTGAATGTCAGAAGGTCGCAGATCTTTGTTAAGGGTATTAGCAAATAGATCATTCCAAACAATGCGCTGAATAATTGTATACGGGGAGCCCGCCATGGAAAAGTATGCGGTCCCTGAATGTGGGGGCCCATTGCAGGCCACCAGGGTGTTGGGGGGGTGCGCAGGGGGGTACCTATGGTACCCCCCTGCATTTGCATGCACTATGTGGCAGGCACTGCGCGGTGCCTGCCACGTTGTTCAAGTAAATGCACACGGACCATCTACAGCTTTGTGGCGGGTGATGCTGTGAGCACCGACCGCCACAAAGTTGCGGATGAGGGATGCCACTGCCACCATGGCGGTGGCATCCTAATTGCTAGTGCGGGACCACTGGCGGCTCGTCCCAGCACCGCTAGCGTGGCGGGAAGACGAAAGTCCGCCCACCATAGTTGTTAAAAATATTGTTTTTCATTATTGTTATTTATTTTAATATATATTTAGATGTATGTTAAGTGTGTTTTTTTCTATAAGAATTGTTTGTATTTTTAATATATTAGTAAAATTTTTGGTAGGTATTACTTTTTTTAATTTGGATTTTGTGCTTTTAGTTCCGTAGAGGGTTGTTGGTTTATTGGGAAATCGGGTGGGAAGTAATTTAATTAAATATTTTTTATGTTTATTTGAATTTTCTGTTTTTAGTTCCGTAGCGGGTTGTTGATTTATAGAGGAATAGGGTGGAAGTAATTTAATTATATTCAATTTATTATATTTGAATTGTGGGTTTTTAGTTCTGTAGTGGGTTGGGGGTTTATAGGGGAATAGAGTGGGAAAATGTATTGATTAATTTGTATTTATTACTATAGGGTCGATTCCGATTCGGGGAACAAATCCGTACGATGATTTGAATTCGTAGCCGTTCCTGTACGAATCGTACAAATCCATCCGAATCGCGCAGTACGATCCGTAGTAAAAAAATACATCTGAATCGATGAAAAGCAAGGGAAAATCCGTACGATATGGACCCTGAAAGTGAACCGTACAAATCGTAAACATGCCGTACGACCCGACAAGTACAATCCAGGCCTGGGAATGAGTACCCGAATCGTACGGTAAACGTCGCATATGAGCAATTCGTACGGAGAGCCACACAATCACATAGGGTACGGTTCGTACACCTCATGATCGTAGGGGTACGGTTTGTACACCTACGATCATGGGGTACGGTTCGTACACCTCATGATCGTAGGGGTACGGTTTGAACAACTACGATCATGGGATGGGGTACGGTTCGTACACCCCATGATCGTAGGGGTATGGTTCATACTCCTCATAATCATAGGGGTACGGTTCGTACACCCCATGATCGTAGGGGTACGGTTTGTACTCCCCATGATCGTAGTGGTACGGTTTGTACAAATACGATCATGGGGTGTACGAACCGTACCCCATGATCGCAGGTGTACGAACCGTACCCCTATGACCATGGGGTGTACAAACCATACCCCATGATCGTAGGTGTACAAACCATACCCCTAAGATCATGGGGTGTACGAACCGTACCGGGGGTCCGTTTTGCATGCATTTCGAGTGAAATTCTGCTTTTCCAGGTGTTTTGAGCTCTCGTAAAAAAAGAGTCGTACAGAGTTTTGACTGGACGAATCGTACTTGCTGAGTCGGAAAATGATGCTTCGATCCGTATGGACATAGCGTACTGCGCGTTCCGAATGCGATTCGTACGGATTATTAAGTCGTACGGGCTTTGGTACGATTCGGACGGAGAACTGCTTTGGGTATGCATCGTACTGCATCGTAAGTACGGGGACGTTCGAGGATACGATTCGTACGGGAAAAATGCTCCGTATGGCTATTCGTACGGGATTCTACCTAATCAGAATCGGCCCCTCAGTGTTTAATTGAGATGTTATAGTGTTAAATGATGTGTAATGTAATTAATTATCAATTAATCAATAATTGGTTGTTAATTAATTTTAATTAGTTAATTGGTAATTAATAATGGTAATTGTTTAATTAATATTAGGTGTTTATAGGTGTAAAGGGTGGGAAGTAATTTTTGTATTAATTTAATTGTTAGCCATTTTGGTAATTTTGTAATTAATTTTAGGGGTGTGTGGTGGTGTTTATAGGTGTAAACAGTGGGAAGAAATGTATTTTTTAATTATTAATTGGTTGTTAATTAATTTTAATTATTTATTTGGTAATTAATTTTGGTATAGTGTAATTCATTTTAGGTGTGTGTTGTGATGTTTATAGGAGTAAAGGGTGGGAAATAATTTGTTTTTAAATAATTAATATATTGTTGCTAATTAATGTTAATTATTCAATATTTATTTTTGGGTAATTGTTTATTTTTTGTGAGTTATTTTTACCTGTAAAGGGGTAAAGGGTTTGTATTAAATGAAATAAAATAATTTAATTATTAGTTGTTAATGGTAACAGTTTTTAATTTTAAAATAAGTTTAAATTGTGTTTATTATTTTATAGTTTAATTTAGGTGTGTGTTGTGGATATTATAGTGTTAAAGTGTGTGTAGTCAAGTAATGTTTATTAGTTTTTTTATCAATAATATTTTTTAATCGATTATTAATTATGTTAATTATGTAAATTAAATTAATATATAATGTTGAAGTGATTTGTTATTGGTGTGGTGTTATAGGTTAGGAAATATAAAATGCTGAAGTATTTTGTTATTGGTGTGGTTTTATAGGGTAGGAAATAAAAGAAAAACATTTATGTATAATAATGTTTTTTATTTGTAAATATTCTCTAGATGAAAATAACATTTTTTTGTAAATGTAATAATTATTCTATTTTATATAATATGTGTATGTTTTTTGATATATGTACTTAATATTATATTATGTGTTCTTTTTATATGTTTTATATAGATTATGTAAATATTGTTTATTAATTTGTATTATTAGTTATAATTTTTCATATATATATATATATATATATATATATATATATATTACCTACTGGCGGTCGCCAGTAGGTAGTTATAGTTAGGATTTTTTTCAATGTTAAATCTCAAAATTCTATTTGGAATAACTTTGGCGCCGGTTGACGAATCTGCCTGAAATTTTCCTGAAAATGGCCTCGCGGGGATCCGGTCCTTCCCTGAAAGTTTGGGGGGGATACGTCAAGCGGGGGCCGAGATAAAAGGGGGGTCCCAAAACGCGTTTTCCCCATGTTAATTTCCATAGGGCGGTCGATTTCACTTTTAGCCCGAACGGCTGAATGGATTTCCACCAAACTTTGCAAAATTGTAGGGACTGGTAGCCCGATGTGCCTTTGCTATGTCTCAAGATATGTGCTTCAGTGGTTTTTGAGAAATTAACGTTCAAAAAAATATATATATCTATAGGCGCTCTCCGGTGCGCGCACCAGTGAGCGCTCCAGGCGCGACACGCGACTTGCGCGCAGAAAGCTGATTGGCTCTCAGTTGTCTGTAAACATTCTAAACAGTCCGGAGCGGCCGCCATCTTGTCTATCGGTAAAATGTAGTCATAAGAGGTGGCAAAAACAAAGGGTGGAATTGACCATAAGGGGGTAGGGTAGACCCCCCCTGACCCCCTAGGTTTAATGTGGGGGCCATAAAAGGGCCCCGCGGGGTCAAAAAAAAAATATAATTTTTTTGATTTTTGCGGGGGGCGCGCACGGTACGCGCACCGGGAAGCGCTCCTGGGAGAAAAGAGAATGGCAGAATTTTAAAATTTAAGTCATTTTATATAAATGGGAGGTAGTTCTGAAAAGAACTGTTTTTTTATTCTTTTTGTTGTTTTATATTTTTTTTGGGAGTTTTTAAACTTTTTTTGCTTTTTTTGGTTTTTCAGAACATTTTTTGTTTTTTTTTGTATTTTTTAAGGAGAGAAACAAAAACCAAGCATTTCAAACGGGATCAACAGGAGAAAAAAAAAGGGCAACAAATTAATATTTCCTTTGGCACTTGTGGTTTTCCCAAGCACGATTAATAAGAGTGATGCATTGCTCACCATAGCAAATCATTTGACCACAAAATTTACAAACCATTTTAAAATTTGAAAAGTTGGTTTGTATGATGGAGCATGTCTCCCTAACTTCCAGTCCTGATGGGGTGGGAACATTAGTTTTGGAGGTGCTGGCAGAAGATTGTACAGGGTTTTTGGCCAGTTCCCTGACCTCTGCCCTAGAATAGTTGTTGGGATGTTTTCTTTGCATATGCCTAATCATTGTGTGGTTGCCGAAGGAGTACTTCTTGTTGGGATTCCCCCTTGACATCTCCTGATGACAGATAAGGCAGGTTGCTTTAGGTGCATTCACTTTTTTTTTGTCACTCGGGATAGAAAAAAATTGCCAAATGATGTGCTCTTTTCGTTTGTATGTTATGTTGTCCTCTGGGACGAATCTACTGTCCTCTTCGTCCTCATCTTCCTCCTGTTCTGGATCTGCACCACTGTGAAGTTGAGGAGGTCCTTGTGGTGGTGGTGGTGGTGGTGGTGGTGGTCCAGAAGATCCAGCAGCTGCAGCTAATGTAGCCATTTTCTATAGATAAAAGTAAAGGTCTTCCTCTCTCAAAGCAAAAAGGTAGAATAAGGAAAAAAGGTGGGGGCTTTCCTCATTTTGAAAAAAAAAATATCCTGAACCAATGAGAAGTGTTAATTTTAGGTCACATGACTAGGGGTTTTATCATTATGAAACCAAAACTGTTATGAACCAATCAAAAGTGTAATTTTTCGGGCACATGACCCGACGCGCTTACGCTACGCGCCCAGGGGCGTGCCCGGGGGCGTGCCCCGGGTCACGTAGCGTAAGCGCGTCGGTGCGCTTACGTCGTGCGTTTCACGCCTACGCGGCTACGCGGCTACGCGATACGTCACGATCATGTTTTCGTTTGCGATATTGGCGCTCACGGGACGCTCCCCGGAGCGCGCTCGGGAGCGGTTTTCGGAAATACGCTTTTCGGGGCGCACTCCGGGGCGCGCTCTGGGAGCGCTCCCCCCAAAAATTAAAAAAAAAAAAATGGGATAATTGTAGGGACAGGTAGCCCTATTCTGAAGTGGTTTGTAAAAAAATTAACTTTATAAAAATATGTATTGTGCTACATTGGGCTTAATATATGTTAGAGCCAAAATGTAGCCCAAATGTAGCCCAAAGTAGCCCAATGTAGCCCAAAGATGGCCACCAGAGACCAAATATTGTAAATGTAGCCCAAATTTCAACTAGATGTAGCCCAACTGTAGCCCAATGACAGAATGTACCAGAGTGTTAAAAAGAACAACTAGAGTGCTAACAGTCTTATTTATAAAGTGAAACTTATAGTTAGGAATTAGCATTAACAAAACCTATGAAATTCACTGAAAAAACCATAGGTTTCACACCAGTTATAGTTAGGAATTAGCATTTAAAAAACCTATGAAATTCACTGAAAAAACCATAGGTTTCACACCGGTTATAGTTAGGAATTAGCATTTAAAAAACCTATTAAATTCACTGAAAAAACCATAGGTTTCACACCAGTTATAGTTAGCTGGAAATTTTACTGATATAAAACCATTGAAATTCCCACGTTATAGTTAGTCGGACTCACTATAACTTGCGCGTGCAATGCACTGCTGATGACATCACATATTACATCACTCATGACATGGTGAGTGACATCACTCATGACATCACTGATGACACCATCCAGTGAATATGTGTCTTTCTGAAAAATAAATATTAGTGAGTTATGTTTAAATATTTAAATACATATATTAGTGTTTCACTTTGTGTATAAGTGGCTACATGTGTTGATAAGTAGCTACATGCGTATGTATATGAGTTATTTGATATTTTTATTAGTATCAGTTTGAGTGTCTATATGGTTTGGTGGGGGTATTACTTAGCACATAGATGCATGAGTGACTGACTCTTTGTTTGTATGTGTTTTGAAGACAGCATATGTACAGGACTGTATGGGTGGATGAGTGTCTATATGTGTTCGTTAGTGAGTGAATGACTGTCTCACTAGTGTCTTTATCAGTAACTACATATGTTTTAATCTAGTATATATGAATATTGATGTATATAAGTGAGTATATGTGAGAGTAAGAGATTGTAAGAGTTCCTGTTTAAATAAGTATGTGTTTCTATAAGTGATTGTTTAAGAGAATAAATATGTGTAATTTTCAATAGAAGTAAGGTGGAAGTGTGTGTATAACTCTATATTCAAATAAATGGATCTTCAATAGTTTATTTGCACGTGTGAATATGTGTGTGAGTAACTTTTGGATGAATGTCGGTGTGTAACAGGATGTATTGGTGTATCTCTTCATATGATGAGTGAGTATATGTATGAGTGACTATATAGAACTGTTGGTGAATGAGTGGATGTGTATATAGATAGTGGAAGTACAGAATTGCTTGTTGTAACTGATATAGGTATGTCCATTTTCTATTTTTGAATATGTGTCTCAATGGTTACTTTACACTGAGAGGAGGTCTGTCACTGTGTCACAAGGATGGTGTCATCAGTGATGTCATGAGTGATGTCACTCACCATGTCATGAGTGATGTAATATGTGATGTCATCAGCAGTGCATTGCACGCGCAAGTTATAGTGAGTCCGACTAACTATAACGTGGGAATTTCAATGGTTTTATATCAGTAAAATTTCCAGCTAACTATAACTGGTGTGAAACCTATGGTTTTTTCAGTGAATATATATATATATATATATATATATATATATATATATATATATATATATATATCTTCGTGGTTTGGTTCTCTGTAAGACGCCGGCGCTCTTGATAGTAGCATGGTGCCCTCCTTGGACGACAGAACCAGTCGTAAAATTTGCACACGAGAAAAACCGGCTGAAAACCGGTAAGGAGGCACACACTCAGGTTATTTCAGTTTAGACCAACTGCTTTTATTTCAGCATGCTCGTCCTAACCCAACGCGTTTCGCCTTCAGCCGAAGGCTTGATCACGGGTGTTGAGCTCCAACACGAGCCTACTTTTATTTCAGTGCACAGTGAAAAAAACTTTACAGTGATAATGCTTTGCATTGTGGATAACGTAGTTTTTCATGTGGACAAGTGTTAATGTGCTCAATTTACAATGAAAATGCAACTATTTGGATTTTGCAGACATAGCAAAATTATTAGAACGATGTTTCTATCATAGTCCTTATTTTTAAGTCAGTAGTGACTGTCATTCACGTCCGTGAATTTCTTTGTGATTTTTGCTCTCTGGTGAGCAATACCCATGGGCCAGTCCTGTTTGTTCTTTATTGTTTCTCAATAGGCATTAGAACAACAACTACAGCAACAGCAACAACCCACAAGGGGCAAAGGGAGAGGCAGGGGCCGTCCCCGCAGAAAGGGAGGAAAACAAGAAGAGGCCAGAGAGGCCAGAAACGAGGCAAAGGAAGATTCTTGGACCACATCGAGACTCCGACAACCCCGTCGTTAATAGATCAAACCTCTGACTCCCAAGAACTAAATGTAATCAACCTCTCGACCAGAGTTCCAACAGATGAAGAAAAGAACACACTCAAAAAGGGATTAAACTTCTGCCCCGTGACACATCTAAACATTGCAGACACCCGCGTAGATTTGTACAAATATACGCGGAAACTAAAACTTGTAAAAATCTACGCAGAGAAGACCACCAAAAAAAACACTCAATCAAAACAAACGTCAAATATAAATCTGAATGCTGAGGACACTGAGGCACTCTCCACCTTAATGACAATGGGTGCCATGTCAATATCACAGGAAGAAGAAGAGCTCATTGCCATGGAAGAGTCCATGGAGCAAGATGGTGCCAACGAGAGTGGCTTAAAACAAAAATCTACATACAATCCTATACTGCCTCCAGGCAACAAGATTGGTCTGTTCCAGGAACTTGTAATCGATGAGCTATATAAAATCAAACAAAACCAGACAAAGAATAACTTTTCCTTGAAAGAAAAATTGATCATAAGAAACCTCTCTGAAGATAAAAAAAATAGAGATAAAGCCAGCCGACAAGGGGGGAAATATCATCATCATAGACAAAACAGACTACGCAGAGGAAGCAGAACGTCAACTACAGGATAGAAACTACAGGATAGAAACAGCCGTTTTTTCTCGTGTGCATATATATAATATATATATATATTTATATATATATTGTGTTTGAGTGGGAATAGTAATTTATTTACTCTGCTATCCAACACTTTCCCTACTGTTGCATTCACTGGAGTGGGACTAGTAATTGTTACCCCTCCGCTATCCAACACTTTCCCTACTGTTGCACTCACTGGAGTGGAAATAGTTATTTTTACCCCTCCGCCATCCAGTACTTTCCCTTCTGTGCACTCACTGGAGTGGGAATAATAATTTTTATCTCTCCACTAGCCTGCACTTTCCCTACTGTTGCACTTACTGGAGTTCGAACAGTAATTTTTACCTCTCCGCTATCCAACACTGTCCCTACTGTTGCACTCATAGGAGTGGGAATACATTTTCCCCCCCTCCGCTATCCAACACTTATCCTACTGTTGCATTCAGTGGAGTGGGAATACTCATTTTTACCCCTCCACTATCCAACATTTTCCCTACTGTTGCACCATTTGGAGTGGGAATAGTAATTGTTGTCCCTCCGCTATCCATCACTTTCTCTACTGTTGCTCTCACTGGAGTGTGAATAATACATGTTACCCCTCTGCTATCCAACACTTTCCCTACTGTTGCACTCACTGGAGTGGGAATATCAATGTTTACCTCTCCGCTATCCAACACTTTCTCTATTGTTGCTCTTACGGGAGTGGGAATAGTCATTTTTACCCCTCCGCTATCCAACACTTTCCCTACTGTTTCACTCTTTAAAGTGGGAATAGTCATTTTTACCCCTCTGCTACCCAACACTTTCCCTACTGTAGCACTCTTTAAAGTGGGAATAGTATTTTTTCCCCCTCTGCTACCCAACACTTTCCCTACTGTAGCACTCTTTGGAGTGGGGATAGTCATTTTTACCCGTCCGCTATCCCACACTTATCCTACTCTTGCACTCACTGGAGTAGGAATTGTACATTTAATTATTTTGCTATCCAACACTTTCCCTACTGTTGCACTGATTGTATTGGGCAATTTAAGTTTAAATATGTTTTCATAGTTTAATGTTTTTATTTATTCCAGAATGTTTTTCTATATTTTAAATTATGTGTCTGTAAGATCCTCCCCCTTAGCCAGTGAACAAAGCCTCTACCAATCTCTTGTGAGGTGCTGTGTATTTTAAATGGACTGCAAATAGTAAGAAGAACATTTGCATTTGAGAAAGGCAATTGGATGCCGAAACACGTCATGCAATCCAACTTGCAATAATAAAAGGATTGCATCCCAGGCTTCCTGTGTGGTCCCTTTTCTTCTGGAGTTTTAAAATAAATTAAATATTTTATTTTTTATTTTAAAGAAAATATAAATGTATACATTATTGTTTTTGTATGCTTTTTTTAACGTAGTGTATTTGTTATATTTTGTAAAAATGCATATTAAATGTAATTTATTTTGTTAAAATGAATGTTAATTTTTAATATAATTAATATATATTATTTTATTTTATATATATATATATATATATATATATTTAAATCGATATTGTACCGGCGTAGTATGGGAGTTGATATTTTTGTAGTCTATATTTTTGTTCGAACATCGATATTTTGAAAATCGATATTCTATCAGTGAACCCTCCACAACCTAGGACCTGCCTACCTCAACCATCAACTGAACTTGCAACATCCCGCTAAACACCTGCGCTCCTCCTCACTCACCCTCACACACACACCCTGCATCCTTAGCAGCTGCAGCCGTGGCCGCTCCTTCTCCTACATCGCTGCCAAGACCTAGAACAACCTCCCCTTTCAGCTCCATACAGCCCCCTCGCTGACCGACTTCAGAAAGAGACTCAAGACCTGGCTCTTCGATGGAGACACAGTGCCCAGATACCCACAGGGGTGCCAGTGTTGCGCTTTAAAAATGCAGATTGATTGATTCATCGATAACTTTCGCTAATGCTAGACTGATTGCATTGCAAAGGCTTGTTCACAAATATGATTTTAAAAAGCGTTTACATGCACATTTATATTTTTTCAAAAAAACTGTAGGTCTGTTAATTTTGGCTCCCTTAATTTATTTTTTACCTTTGAAAAAGCTGCATCGGCTGAATTTCTTCAACCACAGTTAACGAGGAACAAGAGAGGAAGGGCAGTGCTTTATGTCTCGGTTCCTCTTTGGGCTGCGTCACTGTGATACTGTTTACCAGTGTTGTCCCACACGCAGCAGTAATAGGCGGCGTCGTCCTCGGGCTGGGCATTGCTGATGCTTAACGTGCCGGTGGTACCGGAGGTGGAGCCGCTGAACCGGCCCGGGACCCCGGGGCCCCGTGTGCTGGAGCCGTACCACACAAACCGCGGGGCCCCGCCGGGCTTCTGCTGGTGCCAGTGGAACTCATAGCCGGCGCTGCTTTTCGTGCACGTCAGTGTCACACTCTGCCCCGGGGGCACCGACAACGAGGGCGCCTGAGTGACCACATACTGTGCCACGGAACCTAGAAGCAGCAAAATGTAAAGTTCGATCAACGTCTTCGCCTAAATTCCGTGTTACAGTGTATTTATAAACCATTCTACAGCTGGGCATGGCGGCTCGGCTGTCAGGTCAGTACTTACCTGCACAGAGCACGCTGAGAACCAGGAGAAGGCGAGAACAGGACATGACGCAGCGTCAGCAGAGCTCTGGTTTCTGGTGCAGACAGATCTGTGCAGCGCTTTCTTAAAGCGCTGGCGGGGCTGGGGCAGCGCCCTCCCTATGCAAATCTAATCACAGTTCCTTTGGAGTTCTAGACTCCATTCTTGTTTATTTGCTTCCCACATTTCTCTGGGCAGAGTCATATGCAGTGCCTAACTTGTAAAATAGCAAATCTGTCAATAAATAACAAGTGCAGGGACTCATAATGGTGCTTAGAAGCCCACAGAGGGCACTATCGAATACCAAAGGTGCCCAGCAGTGACTCCACCTCATGCCTCTCTCCTCACCACCCTTCACTTCTGTCTCTTATCTTGCTCTTGAAAGTTCTTTTTCATCCCTGTGTTCTTCCTGTGTCAGAGACACAGAGCCACGGTTTTCCTCCCTGTACTATCTAATTATCCTTCCGTTTCTGTGTTCTACCCCTCTGTTAATTTTCAGTCTTTGTCATTAGCTATTTATTTATCAATGTATTTATTTATGCAGATTTCTATAAAGCGAAGGTAGCCTAAGGGTATTACTATCCTTTCCAAGAAAAAAAAATTACATATATAATAACAAATACAATAAAACACAGAGTAAACATTAGCCATAGCTGGTGAACACAATCAGGAAGAGTAACACATGTAACGGAGAAGACAGTAGGGAAAAAACACCATATGATGAAAAATAAGTCCATGTACCCAAAAACCCTACACACACCATCTCAAATTAAGCACTGGTCCTAGACGCACGGCCCAGATGATGGAGTGAGAACCTTGTATGTAGTGGAGCATTCAAGATGGTGCCTGTGCAATGCACACAGGTCAAAGTTGGATATCTGAAACAAAATCTGGAGAAAGCGCAGTAGAGGGTAAGAAGATACCAGTTACTGATCTAATAGAGATGACATCATTCTTCACTCTCCAAGAAGCAGCAATAAAGCATTAAAAAATGCTAATTTAACAATCTGCGTCCATACTCCACGCTAGATTACAGAGACCCCTTTCACTGGACCTAAGGTTTGCATTCATATGTGGCCGAACAGGGGAAATGGATTGAGACTGGCTGTTTATTTCCAGATGGGTTATTGTTCTCTACTCTTTGCTAGAAGCTTCACCACGAAGCACATAATAAAGTATGGATGGGTAACAGGTGTAAAATGAGGATGTTTTTCACTGAGGGGTTCTGAGTGACATCAAATAGACAACGGAAGAGAAGCTGGATATCCCCCAGATCCTGACATAAAAATTAGCCACTTTTTTCTCTTTTTTATCCATTCATCATTTTATGTTATGTGTGGCCCCTAAAATTATGTAGCCCTGTAATGAAATGCTGCACAGAGGCAGTGAAGTAACAAGAAGCTACAGATAACGTGGCTTCTCCTCTGTGGCCTCCAGCCACCCAACCCACCACCTGCAGTACCATCTTCAGTATTTCCAGTAGCTGCTGGACCCAGCGCCACAACCAGAGTCACCTTAACACACGCCCCTCTAGTGATTGCAAGGAGCTGCCCAAGAGCACTCTGTGCTTAATTTGTAAAATATATAAGTGCTAGGGCTCTAGTCAGGAGGGCATTGCAGCTTGAAGCACACATGGCCCCTGCCATGCTGCCAATGATAGTAAAAACACAACTACTAACGTCACATTCCTACAAGTGTGACAATTCGGACTATTTCAGGTCCCAAAGCTATGTGAATGGCTTGGGCAGCAATAAATAATTGTGCTTGTGTCCATCTCTAAATTAGCCAGACAGCGTCACCTTGTGGCAGACTGTTACAAGCCCGGGTGTTGACAAAGAACTTGATGGTGCTCAAACAGAGAAATGTTACTCACGTATGTATGCATTAACCCTTTCACTGCGGCGGCTATTCCGCCGCAGTGCTAAGGGGGCGGGGCGGCCGCGCGGTGGCCGCATGCTGGTGACGGAACCGCTCCGTCGCCAGCCTCGGTTGAGCTGTGCTCATGACGGAGCGGTTCCGTCATGGCCTGCCCCGCTCAATGGAACGCTCAGCGCAGGCGCGGAATTTGCGCCGCGCAGGCGTGGAATTCGCGCCGCGCAGGCGTTTCCGAGCGGGTCATGACGGAACCGCTCCGTCATCAGCACAGCGCACCCGCAGCTGATGACGGAGAGGTTCCGTCATCAGCATCCAAGGGGTTAAGAGAGATTGCATATTTGCACTTCTTTAAATTCTCAATAAATGTGAATTTGCTTGCACAAGTTAACTTTTGTTTCTTTACTGGGAACATATTTTTCCCTTTAGGAAACCCTTTCCCTACACCTCACGAATATTGGGGGTCATTCCTCGATGTCTCTGACTCTTGATAATGTTTACGTTTCACCCTCATAAATATATAAGCCCATTCTGCTGTTGTTTTACTCACCCGAGGCTGTTGTGAACAGAGGGCTGTTAGGCATATATTGGAGCCATGCTGTGCCCCTAGTGCCGCCACAGTTCCTCGCCTGCCGGGGACTACATCCACCTTCATCCCTTGCAGGGGATGACGCGCACCAGCCCGGAAGCGCCAGGAGGCACTCAAAAGGACGACAGGGCTCCCATAGCGCGGGAGCCCGTTCTGCTGTTGTTTTACTCACCCAAGGCTGCTGTGACCAGAGGGGCTGTTGGGCAGATATTGGAGCCACGCTGTGGCTGAGTGCCGCCATAGTTCCTCGCCTGCTGTGCCCGAGTGCCGCCACTGTTCCTTGCCTTCCGGGGACTTCATCCCCCATCATCCATTGCGGGGTACGACACGCAGCACGCCCGGAAGCACCAAGAGGCGCTCAAAAGGATGGCAGGGCTCTCGCATCGTGCCCGTCACAGCCCGAAAGAGGCTGGGCTGGGCCACCTCACTAACATTTGCCTCCAGGAAGGATATAAGTTGGACGCTGCCGCAGGAAGGTACAGTGCTCAGTGAAATTCTTCAACACCGTTGTCCTTCTCCCTGGTTGGGACTAAGCTGCGTAATCAATTAACTGAGTATTTTAAGGAGATGGAGAAACGTAAGGGTGCAGCAGGGACACTGGACGCTTTTTTGGTCAGGACAGAATCAATTTTGACTCATGAAATCGAACTAACAGAATGTCGATTATCTATGGACCCCTTAATATTAAGAGAATCTCAACGGGTGGGTACAGGTTTGAGTGTGAATGATGGATTATCTATTAGCTCCCCTACCTATCCTTCATCTTCGCTAAGTTCCCATTCCACTGTTTGTGCCCAGGAACTGACGCCGGAAACGTTGGAACGTAGGGTTACGAGGCATAAGGTGCAAAAAAATGTGGTTGCTAAAGGAAAAGTTGCAATCCACGCAAAAGGGAAGCGGGTGGCCCCTGTAAGAAAATCAAAAGGCAATAGATAGTACCAACAAGGAACATGTGCCCAACAGATGTCAATTTTTTACCACTTCTGTTGGCACACAGACAGACCCTTTGATCTTTGATGTGGGCATAACTAACGTCAAAGAAGCCGCGACAGACGGCACTAGTAATAATGAAATAATGGTAATGAGATGCAGGGCTTACTCGACAAGGGGCTTACACAGTTATGGGATAAATTGAACAGACTAGAAGTATTAGTAACTTAGGGAAAAATAGGGAGGCCAGACTAGTTGAAGATTGTTAGATCTGGGGGTCTCTAGTGTGCAATGGTATTCTCCTTTGTCCAAAAAGGGACCATTACTTCTAAGTCAAGATAAGGGGATTGCACTCCTTAATAACCCCTGCTCACCCCCTTGGTAGCTTGGCACGAGTAGACAGGCTTATCTCAGAGGCAGTGTGTTAAGCATTTGTGAATATACACAGTAATACAGTGAAAACACCACAGATGGACACAACACAGGTTTTATAAAAATAAGTTTTCTTTATATAGACTTAACACAAGACCACAAACGACAAAAATCCACAATACTGTACTAAAATTTGACTTAAAGACGATAAACGTTGCTTACTTCAAGTTGATTTTAAATGCAACAAAGTTCTCAACAAAGTACCTGGATGTGTAAAGTAAAGTAAAAAATAGGCTTGCAAAAGGGGAGATGCTTCGGTTCCGTGATCCGGGGGAATCGCTGCGTCTTCCCTCAATGCTTGCGCAGAGTGGGGGACTTGTTGTGAGCCTTACCAGTGCGGAGGTGATGCGTAGATTCTCGGCCTGCGGGCCCGTTGCGGTGCACAAGATGGCGCCTTGATGCGATGCAGTGATCCGGTTGCGATGCGAGAAGATGGTGCCCTTGACGTGGCATTGCGATGACGATGCGATGATGCCCTGGCAGCCTTGCGACGACTCTGTACTTTGGAGCCACGACTGGCCCTGCGACACGCTTCTCCGGTGATGCGATGACGACTCTCACAATGGCGTCACACTTCTTCGGTGATGCGACAGCAGATAGCTTCGATGAACACACGCTTCCAGGGAGATGCGGCGAAGGCTCGCTTCTCCGGCGAAGCGATGATTTCAGCTGCGGAGGTGACACGCTTCCTCTAGATGCATCGCGCTTCCAGGTCCCAGCGACACGCAAATATCTGTAGATAGAATTCCCAGCAAGGAAATTCAAAGGGGGAGCTGGAGGTGAAGTCTTTTGGCCCTGAGACTTCAGCAGGAGGCAAGCAGCCTTGCGACGACTCTGTATTTTGGAGCTGTGACAGGCCCTGCAACACGCTTCTCCAGTGATGCGATGGCGACTCTCACAATGGCGTCACGCTTCTACGCTGATGCGACAGCAGACAGCTTTGATGAACACACGCTTCTAGGGAGATGCGGCAAAGGCTCGCTTCTCCAGCGATGCGAGGATTTCTGCTGAGGTGGCGACACGCTTTCCCTCGATGTGGGTTGCGCTTCCAGCTCCCATCAACACGCAAATGTCTGTAGATAGAATTCCCAGAAAGTAAATTCACAGGGGCAGCTGGAGGTGAAGTCTTTTGGCCCCGAGACTTCAGCAGGAGGCAAGCACAGTTGAAGCCCTTGGAGAATATTCTGTAGATGATGAAAGTCCTTAAAAAGTTCCTTCTCTTTTCCCTTGGCAATGAAGCAACCACTGCAGGCCAACCCAGCAAACAGCACACTGGCAGAGAGGCAGTCCAAACTCCTGCAGCTTCCTTGGTTCTTCTCTTTGGCAGAAAGGTTTCTCGTTCCAGAAGTGATCTAATTTCTTGGGATCAGGGTCCAAATATTTATACCCCCAAATTATTTTTTCTCTGAAGGCAGAGAGGCCTCTGCCTAGTCCAAACCAGTTCCTGACCACTTTGTTTACATGACTCTCTTCTTTCTTTCACTGTGCAGGGCAGAGACATCAGCCGCCCCACAAGAGGTGGAGCCAGCACAGGGGAGGGAAGATACAGCTCTGGAGCACTTTGTTGTCAAGATTCCTTCTCCCTCTCACAGTGCAGGGCAGAGACATCAGACAAGCCACAGGGGGTGGAGCCAGCATTGTAGAGGGAAGGCCCAGCCCTATTCAGGTCCCAGGTGCAACTCCTCCCTCCCATCTAGATTCAGATCTCTCTATTCACCACCGGGCTGCCCCAGCCTGTCTCCTGGAATCCCCCAGCCTTGCCACTCACAAACCCAGACAAGGAATACACAACCCAGCAGAGGCAGGCCTGGACAGTTAGGCAAGAAAATACATACTTTCTAAAAGTGGTATTTTCAAACACAGAATATTAAAACCAACTTTACTAAAATATGTATTTTATTATTCTGGGTTCAGGCATAATAAACTTGAATTTATACAGTGTTCCCTGAGTCAGTTAGGATTATAAGAATGTAATAATCTAACTGCCCATTCTAGCCTATGAGACCAGGTAGATTTCAATAGTGAAAAACAAAAATGGCTGTAATTCACTATTAGGACATGCTACACACATCAGGGCATGTCCTACCTTATACTTACAATGCACCCTGCCCTTGGGCCTACCATCGGGGTGTCTAATATGAAGCAAAGGGAAGGTTTAGGGACTGGCAAGTAGGAGCACTTGGCCAAGTCGACATGGCAGTCACAACTGCATACAGGCCTTGCAATGGTAGGTCTGAGACACACTTTACAAGCTGCTTCTGTGGGTAGCACAAAGACTGCCGCAAACCCACCAGCAGTATTTGACTTACAAACCCTGGGCACACATGGTGCATTGTACTAGGGGCTGACAGTAAATCAAATAACCCAATTATGGAATAACCAATTAGTACATCAATTTTAAATAGGGAGCACTTGCATTGTGGTACTGATTAGCCGTGGCACAGTGCCCAAACCATATAAACAGCAAAAAGATATCAAAGCAGAGGAGGCAATCCGTCAAAAAATGGAAGGGAGACTCACATCAATCCTGTCAGGTCTAACACGTGTCCCCTCCAGCTGAAATGTGGGGAGAACTACCCTTCCCCTTGGGAGTTCTCTTCACTAAGGTGGAAAAATCTTTACAGATCATCAGCGTTGACGTGTTCTGTACCAGGGTGGTGTTCCACCGTAAAGTCCATACCCTGTAGGGAAATGGACCACCTCAACAACTTTGGTTTCTCACTTCTCATCTGCATCAGCCATCTGAGGGGCCTGTGGTCGGTCTGAACCCGGAAGTGAGTCCCAAACAAGTATGGTCTCAAGTTCTTCAGTGCCCAGACCACAGCAAATGCCTCACGCCCAATTGCACTCCACCTCTGTTCCCGTGGAAGTAACCTCCTACTGATGAAGGCTACAGGTTGTTCTAAGCCCTCTTCATTAATCTGTGATAGAACAGCTCCCACACCTTGCTCTGAAGCGTCTGTCTGTACAATGAATTCTTTTGAGAAGTTGGGCGCCTGAAGCACAGGTGCTGTGCACATGGCAGTCTTCAGGGTGTCAAAAACCTTCTGACAGGTGTCAGAAGGCTTTTGACACACTTTCTTGGGCTGCTTCCTGGAAGTCAGCTCAGTCAACGGTGCAACAATGTTGCCATACCCCTTGACAAACCTTCTGTAGTACCCCCTGAGTCCTAAAAAGGCTCTCACAGGAGTCTGAGTCTTTGGGGGTTCCCATGCCAGGATGGCATTTTGGGTTGTAGGGGCGCCACCTGGCTGCTTCCTACCTGGTGACCCAAGTGCACCACGGAACCCTGCCCGATCTGGCACTTACTCGCCTTGATTGTGAGGCCTGCCTTGCACAGTGCCATCAACACTTCCCAGAGGTGGTACAGATGTTCTAACCAACTGGCGCTGAACACTGCAATGTCATCCAGGTAGGCGGCACTGAAATCCTCCAGTCCAGCCAAAACCTGGTTGACCAACCTCTGAAAGGTTGCAGGGGCATTCTTCATCCCAAAGGGCATAACCCGGAATTGGTAGTGCCCATCTGGTGTGGAGAATGCTGACCTATCTTTAGCCCCATCAGTCAAGGTAATCTGCCAGTACCCAGACATCGAATCAAACGTGCTGAGGTACCGTGCAGCCCCTAACCGATCAATGAGCTCATCAGCTCTGGGGATGGGGTGTGCGTCAGTCCTGGTGACTGAATTGAGCCCTCTGAAGTCCACACAGAACCAGAGTTCAAGTGTGGCACCCGGCGAGGCAGCCTTTGGGACCAAGACCACTTGGCTGGCCCAAGGACTGTTGGAGGACTCAATGACCCCTAAAGCAAACAACTTGGAGATTTCCTCCTTAATGTAAGCCCTAACCTTGTCAGTCACTCTGTAAGCCTTGACTGTCTCCAGTGTCCATATCATGGACGCAACACTCTGTGACACCAGGAACCAAGGAAAATAGATCAGAGAATTGCCCCAACAGTTGGCAACAATCTTGCTGCTGATCAGGGGTCAGTGTGGCAGAGAGGCTGACACCATCCTCTGACCCATCTTGCTCTGTCGCAGACAGGAGGTCAGGAAGAGGCTCTGTCTCCTCCTCCATTCCATCATCTGTCGCTAGGAGCATGCCCACTTCGGACCTTTCTAAGTGGGGCATCAGGCCGTTAACATGAAGGACCCTCAAAGGGTTGCTTGGAGACCGCATGTTCACCAGATAGGTGACATCACCCTTGCGCTTCACCACCTCATATGGACCAGTCCACCTTTCCTGGAGCGCACAAGGCTCCGCAGGAGACATGACCCAAACTTTCTGTCCAGGTTAAAGCTCAATCAGAGTGGCATTCCGATCATACCACCGCTTCATCTCTTCCTGGCTGGCTTCTACATTCGCCTGAGCAAGATCTCTGAATCGCTGAGTCTGGTTTCTGAAGGCCAGCATGTAGCTATATACATTCTGGGGAGGTTTCCTGGGAGATTGCTCCCAGACTTCCTTGACCAGACTCAAAGGTCCTCTTACCGGGTGACCATACAAAAGCTCAAAGGGGCTGAACCCTAGGGACTTTTGTGGCACCTCACGGTAAGCAAACAGAAGGCATGGCAAGAAGACGCCCCACTTATGCCTCATTGGTTCTTCAAGACCCATGATCATGCCCTTAAGGGTCCGGTTGATTCTTTTTACCAGCCCATTACCTTGTGGGTGGTTAGGAGTGGTGAACTTGTAGGTAACACCACACTCCTTCCACAGAGACTTCATATAATTAGAAATGAAGTTTGTACCTCGGTCAGACACAACATCTCTGGGAAACCTCACACGGGAGAAGATCCCCCATCAGTGCACGTCCCACCACGGGGGCTGTCACTGTCCTGAGCAGATTGGCTTCCGGGTACCGGGTAGCATGGTCCACCAAGACCAGGATAAACCTGTAATCCATGGCTGTCTTGGGGTCCAGTGGCCCGAGAATGTCAGTGCCCACCTGTTTAACGGGGGTACTGACTACAGGGAAAGGTTTGAGAGGGGCCTTGTGCCTCCTTCCACTTTTCCCACTTGCCTGGCAAAGTTGACAAGTCCTACACTGAGTATCTGAACTCTTCCTCATCTGGGGCCAATAAAAGTGGGAGACAAGAATTATCAAAGGTCTTGTTTTGCCCCAGATGACCAGCTAAAGGAACATCATGAGCCAAACCCAGTCGGAAGGCTCTGAAGTGCTGGGGTACCACCAGCACACAGGCTTACCCAGGCTCAGCAACCTTAGGCTCGCTATACAGGAGATCATTCTCCCAGTAGATGCAATGCGATCCAGACTGATCACCTGCTGCCAGGTTTGTGGCCTGTTGCCTCAAACCCACAGGAGAAGGGCACTTCTGCTGCTCTTCACAAAATTCCTCCCTGGAGGGACCCCCTTCTTGCTGCCAATGGGTCAGCTCAGGTAGGTTCCCCAGTTCAGATACTTGCTCACCAGTGGGTTCCAGGGCATCCCCCTCAAGGTCTGCCTCCTCCTGGACCATGGGAAAAATGGAGGCTGGTTTCCCGTGCCCCTTACCTCTTCTCTTTAAGGCAGGTCCCTGGGACATACTCTCAGGCTCCAGGGTCTCTTGAACACCCTTAGCTGCCATAGACCGAGTGGTCACACACGCCCACTCAGGTAGACCCAATATCTCTAAATGCGCCTTCCTCTCCACCTTAGCCCAAGGGGAGCTTTCTAAATCATTGCCTAAAAGACAACCAACAGGCATGGATGGCCTCACAGCTACTTGAAGAGTACCAGAGACCCCCCACACTCATAGGGAGCTTGAGCCACCTTGCAATGGCTGTCTGTGTTGTCAGCGTCAACAACTGGGAAGAATGCATTGGGGACCACCTGCTCTTCAGACACCAAGTGACACTTGACAGCTGTCACACTTGCTTCTGTGTCTCTCAGAGCCTCCACTCAATGTCCATTGATGGTCACCCACTGCCTGTATTTTTTGTGTTATCAGGCAGCTGAGTTTTAGGGACCATCTCAAAGTCTCCTAATGAGACAAGGGACATTTCTGCGGGACCCCACCCACCTTGGGCACCCATCTCCTCCCCACCTAGGGCTACACTTGCCATCTGACGGGGTGGTGCACGGGGTGGCACATACTGACCCTTCTGGGAACACTGGGGATCATATCAATGGTGTCCCACCTGCTTACACTGAAAGCAGGTAACAGGCCCCCTATAAACAGGTTTACCTGTCGGGGGTCCTGACTTCTTCTCAGGCGGAGGCTGGGAACCCTTAACCTGGTTCCCTTGGGAATTACTTTGGGGCCCTTTCCGGAACTCCGTCTTTTTACCCTTGTCCACCCACTCTTCTGCTAGGGACCCTGCCTACCTTTAGCAGAGTCTCCCACAATACCCTTGTGGACCCTGGTACTGACCCAGCGGTCCGCCTCCTCAGCAAGCTTTCTAGGGTTAGTCAACTTGCTATCAATAAGGTGCTGGCGTAGCTCTGGAAAACAATTAGCAGATAAGTGCTCCCTGGCAATCAAATTATAGAGCGCTTGAAAATTATCAACATTGCTACCCCTCACCCAACCATCCATAACTCTGCAAAAGAAAGACACATATTCTACCCAAGTGGTTCCCTCCAATTTCTTAAAATTCCTGAACCTCTGTCTATAGAGTTCTGGAATCAAACCATACATTGTCATCAGTGCTTCTTTCATGTGGTGATAAGACATCCTATGCTCACTGGGTAGGTCTAACAAAGTATCCCTCCCCTCAGACAGAAAGCGGCCCCACAACCCCGCTCCCCAATCCTTCTCAAGGACCCGGTGGGCCAACATTGCTATCTCTCAGGCTGCAAACCACTGCCCACTATCTTCACCTTTGTGAAAATCTTTGATGACATCCTTAGGAATATGTACCCTACCTTCTAAAGGCACAGATGGTGCGCTGCCACCAGTGGGATTGACTTCTAAGCCCCTGGCCTTGATCTCTAACTCCCTCAACATCCTTTCATGCTCCATTCTCATTCTCTCTTTTTCCAAAGACAACCTGTTATTCTCTGTTTCCCTCTGGCCCTCCATCTTAAGCTTAGGCAACTCCAGCTTGAGTGCCCTATTTTTCTCCATGTCTTCCAGCTGTCTGGGGGACAGGTCTTTGGAAGAGACAATGTTGCCATGTGGGGACGGCACCCCTCCCCTGGCTGGAAACACTGGCCTATCAGTTTGCCCATCTACATCCCCAACTGGCTCCACCACAAGATCAGGGGCATTTCTGGCTTCAACCCAGGCCCTCAGCGCCTTCTGGTAGTCTTCCTTTTTAGAAATGCCTGGTGTAGCAACTTTCAATTTCCTGCAGAGATACTTGAGCTGTTTCATAGTGTAGGTTTCCAACCTCTATTCCTCAAAATCAAGATCCATAGATGCAACAGATGCTGTTTAACTCATGGTAGTAAGAATTGGGAGTGCTCAGGAAAAATAACATTTCCAAGGAAAAAGATTCTATCAAAAAAAGTATGTGGTCGCGTTTGGTCTGCACTCACTAGTAGTGTACACCAATGACTGTATATGAAACACAAATGCAAAGTCCAAATCCTCACCGCTGACCACCAATGTTAGATCTGGGGGACTCTAGTTGGAAATGGTATTCACCTTTGTCCAAATAAGGACCCTTACTTCTAAGTCAGGATAAGGGGAATACACTCCTTAATAACCCCTGCTCACCCCCTTGGTAGCTTGGCACGAGCAGACAGGCTTATCTCAGAGGCAATGTGTTAAGCATTTGTGAATATACACAGTAATACAGTGAAAACACTACAGATGGACACAGCACAGGTTTTATAAAAATAAGTATTCTTTATATAGACTTAACACAAGACCACAAATGACAAAAATCCACAATACTATACTAAAAGTTGACTTAAAGATGATAAACGTTGCTTAGTTCAAGTTAATGTTAAATGCGACAAAGTTCTCAACAAAGAACCTGGATACGTAAAGCAAAGTAAAAGGTTTGCAAAAGGTGAGATGCGTCGGTTCCGTGATCCGGGGCAGCGGTTGCGTCCTGCCTCAATGCTTGCGCAGAGTGGGGGACTCGTCGTGAGCCTTACCGGTGCGGAGGTGATGCGTAGATTCTCGTCCTGCGGGCCCGTTGCGGTGCGCAAGATGGCGCCTTGATGCGATACGATGATCCGGTTGCGATGTTTAAAGATGGCACCCTTGACGCAGCGTTGCGATGATGTTGCGATGATGCCCTGGCAGCCTTGCGATGACTCTGTACTTTGGAGCCGCGACAGGCCCTGCGACATGTTTCTCCGGTGATGCGATGGCGACTCTCACTATGGCGTCACGCTTCTCCGGTGAGGCGACAGCAGACAGCTTCGATGAACACACGCTTCCAGGGAGATGCGGCGAAGGCTCGCTTCTCCGGCGATGATTTCAGCTGCGGCGGTGACACGCTTCCTCTTAATGCGTTGCTCTTCCAGCTCCCAGCGACACGCAAATGTCTGTAGATAGAATTCCCAGCAAGGAAGTTCACAGGGAGGAGCTGGAGGTGAAGTCTTTTGGCCCTGAGACTTCAGCAGGAGGCAAGCACAGTTCAAGCCCTTGGAGAATATTCTGTAGATGATGAAAGTCCTTAAAAAGTTCCTTCTCCTTTCCCTTGGCAATGAAGCAACCAAGGCCAAACCAGCAAAGGGCACACTGGCATAGGGGCAGTCCAAACTCGTGCAGCTTCCTTGGTTTTTCTCCTTTGCAGAAAGGTTTCTTGTTCCAGAAGTGATCTAATCTCTTGTGATCAGGGTCCCAATGTTTATACTCCAAAATCATTTGTTCTCTGAAGGCAGAGAGGCCTCTGCCTAGTCCAAACCAGTTCCTGAGCACTTTCTTTACATGACTCTCTTCTTCCTTTCACTGTGCAGGGCAGAGACATCAGCCGCCCCACAGGAGGTGGAGCCAGCACAGGGAAGGGAAGATACAGCTCTAGAGCACTTAGTTGACAAGATTCCTTCTCCCCTTACACAGTGCAGGGCAGATACATCAGCCAAGCCATAGGGGGTGGAGCCAGCGTTGTAGAGGGAAGGCCCAGCCCTATTCTGGTCCCAGGTGCAAATCCTCCCTCCCGTCTAGATGCAGATCTCTCTATTCACCACTGGGCTGCCCCAGCCTGTCTCCTAGAATCCCCCAGCCCTGTCACTCACAAACCCAGACAAGGAATACACAACCCAGGAGAGGCAGGCCTGGACAGTTAGGCAGGGGAACTATTGTACCTTTGGTGAAGTGAAGTGTTCAGGAGCAGTAGCGGGGTCACGATCAGGTGGAGAAACACGCTCTGCAATTCTTCCAGTTTATTTCTGCACCGCTACCACGCATCTTCTCGTGTTTCCCGCTTCGCGGGAAACACTCGCAGCTGGGGGCTTGAGGACTGGGCAGAGAAGCTAACTACAGCGCCCATTATCCTTCTGGGCTTAGAGGTACGCCCACGCCACCCACAGGTGTACAAAATTGGACTGCGCATCCCGTAGCGCGGGGAACTATTGTACCTTTGGAGAAGTGAAGTGTTCAGGAGCAGCAGCGGGGTCACGATCAGGTGGAGAACTACGCTCCGCAATTCTTCCAGTGGATTTCTGCACCGCTACCATGCAACTTCTGGTGTTTCCCGCTTCGCGGGAAACACTCGCAGCTGGCGGCTTGAGGACTGGGCAGAGAATCCTTCTGGGCTTAGAGGCACGCCCATGCCACCCACAGGTGTACAAAATCAGACTGCGCATCCTGCAGCGCGGGGAACTATTGTACCTTTGGTGAAGTGAAGTGTTCAGGAGCAGCAGCGGGGTCACAATCAGGTGGAGAACCACGCTCCACAATTCTTCCAGTGGATTTCTGCACCGCTACCACCCAACTTCTCGTGTTTCCCGCTTTGCGGGAAACACTCGCAGCTGGGAGCTTGAGGACTGAGCAGAGAAGCGAACTACAGCGCCCATATTCCTTCTGGGCTTAGAGGCACGCCCACGCCACCCACAGGTGTACAAAATCGGACTGGGCAGCACGGGACGCACGCGGGACGAGCCGGGCGAAGCCCGGGCAAAGGGTGGGCCGTCTGTGGCCGTCCGGGGTTGGCCAAGGCTGGGCTGGGCCACCCCTCTAAAGTTTAAAGTCTGGACATAAACAGGCATTAGGATATACTTATTGTATCCTGCACTACTCCAGAAGATCAGTTATTGTGTGAGTTCTATAGTTAAGTGTGTTTTCCAATGCCAATGGCAACTCGATCTGGTAAGGGTATGAGGGTGGGGGGAGGCTGTGTAAGTGGCACAATGGACCAGCTCATCACTCGGGCGTTTTCGGTTATCGAAAAAGAGATTGCCATCACTGAGCGCCGCCTCTCACTTGAGCCCCTTAATCGAAAACGCTCCTCCCTTGGGCCCTTGGCATGGTCGGTCTCGCCTGCACATATAGTTGAGCACCCTGATGTAGCTATTTCTAGTGTAGATCTGCCTAGATCAGAAGCTATAAGGGCTAGCCTGGATAGACTTAATGCCCTAGAATTTCGCTGGCACTCGGTTACTCAGCCAGCTTTGGGGCCTGCCTTGCCCTTAGTGTATCACGCCTCTACTGGTAATTCCATATCCTTCGAGGGTCCACCTGTACAATCTGAGGCAGCGGCTGTCAGTGGAGTTAGAGCAGCACCTATTAAAAGAAAAAGAGCCATAAGCTACCAAAGGGGTTGTTATCCTAAACCCCCTAAGAAGTTTAGGGGAAAATGTTCTAAGTGTTGTCCGAAATCTATGGGGCTGGGGACGGTTGATAAGCAAAGAAAAATATTCCACAGCGGATCAAACAACCAGCACCTCTATTTTCCAACGTCCCTCAAAGTGTTCAGTCTTTGTTCTGCTGACAACCTCAAGGACCTGCTGCGGTTCGGTCCCACTGGAATTCCAGATAGAAACTTTAGAGAAGAATGGAAGCAGCGCCAAGCACGAAGTAAAACAGGATCACGTTGTATCAAAAAATATATTTTTCTTTTTATTTTTTCATATTTTCAAAGTGCACCAGACAGCCAATGCGTTTCGCTCCCCAACCGTGGGAGCTTCATCAGGGCAAAGATATCGAACACGATCGAATCCGTCACGGGCCATTGCTACAAAACGAAGCTTGGAGCACGTGTGGTAGCAGCTTACCAAGGACTGCACATACATCGCCCTACGTACAGTCTACCTTAAATATTAATACTCAATTGAGATACTACCCTTCATGCAACTGATGTTATCAACCTGACGGCCCGTGACGTTTGTTTACATCTCTATTCCCAATATCGGAGTCTTGATATTAGCATCTCTACCACTTCATTGGCCAGCTTTCTTGTCAACGTTATTGTATCGCATCAAGACTTACCAATATCTTTGCCCTGATGAAGCTCCCACGGTTGGGGAGCGAAACGCGTTGGCTGTCCTGCGCACTTTGAAAATATGAAAAAGAAAAAGAAAAATATAATTTTTGATACAACGTGGTCCTGTTTTACTTCGTGCTTGGTGCTGCCTCCATTCTTCTCGACGGTTGATGAGCAGATCACCTCTAGAACACAAGGGGCTTCTTCGACTGGTGGCCACACAATATGCGCCCCAAGCGAGCTGGAGAATGGAAACCCAAAGCCTATTCCCACTGTAGGCACTTTACCCAAGCTACCCCCTATCACCCAAATTGAGAAAATAATGAAATCCCTGATACTCCCTGTACTCGAAAGGGTGAAAGTTTTGACGGAGAGACTGGATAGATTTGAGCAAGCCACTCTCAACAATTTCTTTTCACTCAAGTCCTTAATTAAATTACATTCTAAAAAGCGGGAGGGTGTGCTGGAGGCAAGTAAGGAGCTCCAGGTGGACATTACACTCTTAGAGGCGAGGGCACCAATAGCGCCAGGGAAAGTCCCTGGGTCTAAAGTGTGTGCGAATACTGTTGTTCAAGGTGGACCTATTCGCACCAATGCTCAAATAAGCCCCAATTGCAACCTGAACTTCTATAAAGGGTCCAAAGGTTCCCGACAAGGTCTCTCTGCTCAGAGAATAGACATTGCTATCACCGGGGAGGAAGTGGGGGCAGAATTAGTAATCCACCTGCACCAACAAATATGCCCTTCACGGCTCAGAAGGGAGATACCAACTCTCCCCCCATTAACCTACCTCCAGAGTGTCAGCCGTAGGTAGTGGTACTCACTGGGGTCCCACAGCATAGGGCTTGCAAACAGGAATCATATAATGAACTCAAAAACAAAACTATGTTTTGGCTAAACGAGAATAGACACTTGCCTAGTTCATTTGACGGTCAGGTTCTTCATGTTAGAAGGGTTAGTTGGGTTGTAAATAGGACTAAAGACAGTTGATTGCATTCTGGTTACTTTCAGGGATGCTAGGGTTGCAAGGTATATCTGTAACCAACAGTCTGGCCTAGGTAATACAGGAATTGGCACACACGATCTTAGCTATTTTCAACTTCAACCAGCATTTCCCCGGAATGCCAGCTACCAGCCCTGTGGTGGGAGGGAAAGAGGGCTCACCCCTATGACTTCCATTCCCATATGTCCTACATGTCAAATACAGGCCTAGGAGCCTACAGGATGGGGCTTGGCTGCTGACTAGGCGCTTACTCCCCTGACGAGAGGCTACCCGCTGCAGCCGACATGTTTGGGTGCAGTAAGGTGACTGAGTGCGGTGCATCACATGGGCCTCTATGTTCTCCTGAGTACCATCCCTCTCCTATTATTAGCCCAACGAACAAGTCTGTGCTTGTTTATTTCCAACCAGAGATTAACCGTTGGCCTGTTGAGCTGGAGGGCACGCCACTGGAGACCCGAACTGGGTCTAGCATGCTCGACACACAGTCTCCATCTGAGCGAGTTAGAGTGAACAGCGATGTGAGCATCCTCAGTTGGAACATAGCGGGTATTTCCAAAAAATTTGATCTCCCAGACTGGAATACCCTTATTGAGTCCTTTGTGATTTGTATCTTCCAAGAGACCTGGAGCATGGAGCCTTGCCATAAGGTTGGTTATACCATGTATTTTGTTCCAGCAACTCCCCCCCTTACAGTGAGACGTCGCCCCTCAGGAGGCCTCCTTATATGGGTCAGCATTTCTTTGCGCTGCCACATCAGGCACAGAGTAACTAACTGTGAGGGTGGGTGTGCAGCGGGCCGGAAAAGCAGGCGAGGAGGCCGTATATAGTGGGCTATAGTGGATGTTTATTGCAGATAGTCACAGAGGTAGAACACAAGAGAACAAAAATGACTTCAGGGTACGGGGTCCACTCCGGGTCTTCTTTGCAGCTCGCGGTCTTCGTTGGTTCCGACGGCGGCTCCGGTGACGTGGGGGATCCACGGAGGGCAGGGAGCAAAAGAGAAAACAAGGGACCGTTAGTCCAATCCTAGTCTTAGGATCTCTTCAACACTCACCGACACCCGGGACGTGTTGGGGAACGGAACGGAAAAGAGACAGTGAGGGAATGAAGGTATCGGGAGGAGGGAAAAACGGGGCGGTAAGAAGAAAGCGCGTTCGGTCGGGACGTGAAGGAATTGGCGGGGCACACAGTGCAGTGCTACACAACTATAATACAGTGCAGGGGACGTGCTTCTATAGAGAAGGGGAATATTGTACAGGGACTTTACAAGGGACTCCTAGCGAGCAGACAATAATACGGTTGAAGGCACTCACGCGGTCCGCCGTAACTCTCCCGTTGAGTTACGGCTGCTCTACAGCCACCTCCTGTGGACTCCACCACTCTTAAGTCCACACGTCCGCTTCACCCGTCTGCTCTCCGTCTCCAGCGTCTTCTCCTTCACGACCACCAGTCCGAGGTTCCTGCCACAAATCTCCGACGACTTTCACTTCCTGGTTCTCTCTTTTATCCTGTGCTGTCGCTGCCATAGGGGCGGAGCTTCCGGGGTCCGCGAGATTTGAGTCCGTCTGACCCGATGTTCTGGTTGGTCCCAGTGGGGAAAAGAAGGGTGTGACTCTCTGGGGTCTTGTTGGCGTTTCAAGTCGGGTCCTTATGGTGGTGTTATGAGGCCGGGGATACAGTCCCGGGGGTAGCGAAGGAGGTAAGTTCGGGGAAGGGCGGTGTTCGGGTCGGGGTTGCCGGGCCGTCGTCTCACATCCCCTTTCCCTAGCTGTCCTTCTTGTAGGGGCGGGAGATGAAGGGTATCTCGAAAGGAAATCCGCGTTGCCCTGTTCGGATCCCTTCCTATGTTTGGTTGTGAAGCAGAAGGGCTGTAGGGAGAGGAACCATCGGAGGACTCGGTCGTTCTGACCTTTGTTCCGGGCCATCCACTCCAGAGGGGCGTGATCCGTGTAGAGGACAAAGTCTCTGCCCTCCAGATAATAGCGGAGATGGTCCACCGCCCACTTGATGGCTAGGGCTTCCATCTCCACCACGGCGTAATGTTTTTCACGAGGAAACAGCTTGCGGCTGACATAAAGAATAGGCTTTTCATTACCCAGGGAATCTTTCTGGGACAGCACCGCCCCTAACCCATGATCAGAGGCATCGTAGGATGAAGGGTAGGGAGTAGTCGGGGGGAACCAAGACAGGACTTGAGGTCAAGGCTTCCTTTAAGTCCGTGAAGGCTTGCCAGGCTTCGGGAGAGGGGTTCCGTAGCTTCTCCTCGGATCGGTTTGATTTTTTTAGCAGATCCGTCAGGGCTGCTGCTCTCTGGGAAAAGTTTGGCACAAACCGTCGATAATACCCGAGAAGTCCTAGGAAGGCTCGTAGATCTTTTTTTGTTTGGGGAAGGGAAGGGATCGAATAGCAACAGTTTTGCTTTCTTGGGGTCTTATCAAGCCATCTCCCAGAAGGTATCCCAGGTATTTAACTGTTTTCGCCGCCAGGGTTGTTTTGGCGGGGTTGATGGCGAACCCAAAGGATCCTAGGGAGGAGACAACATCAAAAAGATGTTTCAAGTGTTGGGGCCGGCTGTCACTGAAGATGATGATATCATCTAAATAGGCGCCGGCGTACTGTTAATGGGGTCTCAATACGCGGTTCATGGCGCGCTGAAAGGTGGCTGGGGCGCCATGTAGACCAAAGGGCATAACTAAAAATTGGTACAACCCCTCAGGGGTAGAAAAGGCGGTCTTCTTTTTGTCTTGTTCCCTGAGGGGTATTTGCCAATATCCCTTGCATAGATCCAGGGTCGATATGTACTTTGCTTTGCCTATCCTTTCAATCATTTCATCCACCCGGGGCAAGGGGTAGCTGTCGAAGGTAGAGACCTTGTTGACCTCCCTAAAGTCTATGCAAAAACGGACTGATCCATCTGGTTTTGGCACAAGGACAATTGGAGAATTCCAGTCGCTCACTGAGGGTTCTATGATTCCCATCTTCTGCATGTCCGCTATCTCCTGTCGTATGACCGCTCGGCGTGCCTCGGGAAGTCTATAGGGCCTTAAGCGGACTACTTTTCCTGGTACCGTTTCTATTGCATGCTCGGTGATGTTGGTTCGGCCAGGAGAGGAGGAGAAGACCGCTTTCAGGGGTGCCAGAAATTCTCGTAACTCCTGGGTTTGTACGGGAGTCAGTTCTGGATCTAAACAGGAGTCAAAAGAGAGAGGAAGGTGATCGGGGTTTCCGTGTAGAACTGGACGGGGTCCTTCCCATTTTTTTAGCAAGTTTACGTGGTATATCTGGGAGGTTCCACGTGTAGGGTCTATCTCTACCTCATAGGTAACCGGGGTCACCTGTCGGAGGATGGTATAAGGCCCTTGCCACTGTCCAAGAAGTTTTTGGTCGGACGAGGGCATCATGAGGAGCACCAAGTCGTTGACAGCAAAGACGCGGGACCTGGTGCCCTTGTCATACTGCTTCTTTTGGTTGTCTTGAGCGTTCCCCAGATTCTGTCTCACGATGTCTCGGATCATAGAGAGGTGTGTTTTCAGGTTCTCGAGGTATTCAGGGAGCGGACGTGTACGATCCGGCTCGGCTTCCCAGGCCTCCTGTGCCATGTCTAGCAGGGTACGCGGGGGACGCCCATACAGTAACTCATATGGTGAGTAGCCTGTGCTGCTCTGGGGTTTGCAGCGGATGGCGAAGAGGGCCAATGGTAGCATGTCCTCCCACCTTTTGGCTTCTAGGCCCAAGAGCTTTTTTAGGGTCTGCTTGAGGGTGGCGTTGTAGCGCTCCACCAATCCGTCCGTCTGCGGATGATAGGCAGAAGTTCTGATTTGTTTTATCCCAAGTTCAGCGCATACTCGCTTCATCAAGGCAGAAACAAAAGGCGTGCCCTGATCGGTCAGGATTTCCCGGGGAAACCCTACCCGGGAAAACAGGGAGATCAGCGCTTTGGCTATCGTTTGGGTAGTGGGTTGTCGCAGGGGTATGGCTTCAGGAAAGCGAGTGGCATAGTCCACTATGACCAGGGCATAGCGACACCCACTACGGGAGGGCAAGAGGGGTCCTATGATGTCCATCCCTATTCGGCTAAAGGGGACATCAATGAGAGGGAGGGGTTGCAAAGGCACTCTGGGAGGTCTATGTCGGCTGTTTTTCTGGCATACAATGCATTCCCGACAATAGGTTTTGATCCTTTGATACACCCCGGGCCAATAAAACTTCTCCAAGACGGTTTGACTGGTTTTCTCGTCCCCAAAATGACCCCCCAGAAGGTGGCTGTGGGCCAGGAAGAGGACTTTGTCCTGGAAGGGACCTGGGATAAGTAACTGTGCGTTCTGTTGGGGTCCCCCTTTTCTGTACAGCAACCCGTTTCTCTTAAAGAAGTAGGGACCTACTTGCAAGGGGTCTTCGTGATCGAGGGCCCTTCCCCAAGCTTCCTGAAGAAGGGGATCCTCTTGTTGGGCAGCTCGGAATTCCCTGTCCGTCTGCCACGGGTGGTCATCAGTAAATGTGGGGTAAGCGCTGACATATTCTTTCTTCTCTTTTCTCTTCTGGCTTTTGGTTTTGTGGGGTTTAGGAACCGTCACTGGGTTGTTCTGCCCTTGGTACGGAGCGTCCTTCCACCACTGTGTCAGGGAGTCTGATGTGTCCTGGAGAAGCATAGGCAGTCCCGGATAGTCGCTCCCTAGTATGGCTTGTTCGGGGAGAGCGGGCACAAGACCAATGGTGAGGGAAGTTCCGGGATCGTGCCGATGCTGGACACGCACCTGGGTAGTGGGGTACTGTTTGGTGTCCCCATGGACACACTGAATGGCAACCATCCCCGTAGGACTGACTGGATGTGCCAGGTCTTGAGGTCTCAGGACGCTCTGACGACAGCCGCTGTCGGCCAGGGCCATTACTCGTTGGCCGTCGATAGAGACCGGACAGTGGAAGGCTGGTGGTGTGGTCCCTGGAGGGTTGCACAGATAGTTCCTTACAAGGCCGACCTCCATTGGTTCTTCCTTCTGCGGGCACACCCGGGCGATGTGCCCGAACCCACCACAGGCATAGCACTGGGGCCCAGGATTAGGGGGACGGAACACAACTGGTGAGGGAAACAGGGGGGTCGGTTCTGGTCTCCGTTGTGGAAGGGGCCGGAGAGGCCGTGATGGTCCTGCGTTCGGGGCTCGGTGTGGATGTTCCTCCTTGCCCCGCTGGAGTTCCTGTGCTCGACTAAACGCTGAGGCTATCTCAATGGCGGTTTCTAGGGTGAGTCTGGAATGTTGCCTCACCCAACGCTGGGTGGCCGGATGTAAAGAGTTCAGGAACTGTTCTAAATAGATTTTCTCCAGTATGTCGTCCTTTGTCGAGGTCTCTGGCCGGAGCCATCGGTTTGCAAGATCTCTAATCCGAAAGGAGAGGGCCCTTGGGTTCTCATGTGGCCTCTCTTTAGCCTGTCTTAGTTTTAATCTGTAGGTGTCATCGTCAATCCCAAGACGTTCCAATATGCACCTCTTGATATCAGCATACGGTGTGGTGCCCTGTATGTTGGCCTGCTGGTAGGCTGCTTGCAGATCGCCTGTGAGAAGGGGACCCAAGTATTGTCCCCAACGGTCCACTGGCCAATTGGCTGCTTGGGCTAGTCATTCAAAGTTAGTGAAGAAGTAGTCCGGGTCTTCCCCCGGGACATACTTCTGCAGTACCACAGAAGGGAGGGAGGCTAGTGGTCTCTGCTGACCCAGGGCCGTTGTTAGCTTCTCCATGGTCTGTTCGTGGACGGTCCCTTGACCCTTCAGGACGTCGTGAAGTTGGCCCCTGTCGTCTTCGGCGGTCTTTAGGAACTGTTCCATCAGTTTACCAAACTGTTCCTGGGATTCCGCCATCTTTCTAACTACGGCCTCCATGCTTCTGGCAGATCCCACTTCTGACACCAAATGTGAGGGTGGGTGTGCAGCGGGCCGGAAAAGCAGGCGAGGAGGCCGTATATAGTGGGCTATAGTGGATGTTTATTGCAGATAGTCACAGAGGTAGAACACAAGAGAACAAAAATGACTTCAGGGTACAGGGTCCACTCCGGGTCTTCTTTGCAGCTCGCGGTCTTCGTTGGTTCCGACGGCGGCTCCGGTGACGTGGGGGATCCACGGAGGGCAGGGAGCAAAAGAGAAAACAAGGGACCGTTAGTCCAATCCTAGTCTTAGGCTCTCTTCAACACTCACCGACACCCGGGACGTTTTGGGGAACGGGACGGAAAAGAGACAGTGAGGGAATGAAGGTATCGGGAGGAGGGAAAAACGGGGCGGTAAGAAGAAAGCGTGTTCGGTCGGGACGTGAAGGAATTGGCGGGGCACACAGTGCAGTGCTACACAACTATAATACAGTGCAGGGGACGTGCTTCTATAGAGAAGGGGAATATTGTACAGGGACTTTACAAGGGACTCCTAGCGAGCAGACAATAATACGGTTAAAGGCACTCACGCGGTCCGCCGTAACTCTCCCGTTGAGTTACGGCCGCTCTACAGCCACCTCCTGTGGACTCCACCACTCTTCGGTCCACACGTCCGCTTCACCCGTCTGCTCTCCGTCTCCAGCGTCTTCTCCTTCACGACCACCAGTCCGAGGTTCCTGCCACAAATCTCCGACGACTTTCACTTCCTGGTTCTCTCTTTTATCCTGTGCTGTCGCTGCCATAGGGGCGGAGCTTCCGGGGTCCGCAAGATTTGAGTCCGTCTGACCCGATGTTCTGGTTGGTCCCTGTGGGGAAAAGAAGGGTGTGACTCTCTGGGGTTTTGTTGGCATTTCAAGTCGGGTCCTTATGGTGGTGTTATGAGGCCGGGGATACAGTCCTGGGGGTAGCGAAGGAGGTAAGTTCGGGGAAGGGCGGTGTTCGGGTCGGGGTTGCCGGGCCGTCGTCTCACACTAACTCTCCTGACATATTAAGATTATCAGTTAGGGGGCCCCAGAGAGGGCGCACTTTGGAGATATTTAACATTCATGCTAGGGGCTTCAGAGGTGGTTTCCCATCTCCAACCATTACTGGGATCGAACACGAACTTAGTCAGTGTAGTGCTAGCATGTATGTCCTGGTTGCAGGGGACTTCAACTGTACTTTTGAGCCCCTTGCGGCAGAGGACATCTTGGGTTTCTCTGATGAGGATGCCAGGAGGGGCATTCCATCTTTGACAATATCGCCCATAAAGAGGTGGTCCCAACGGGCCATCCAGCTTAACACCTTAACTTTGGTATTTGGTCTAAGGGCAGTGAATGGCAGATCAACATCGGACCCTACTGGAGCCCACACGTTCAACAGGGTAGACCATTCATCGAGGATAGATTATATCCTACTCGACTTCAAGCTCTGGAGCTTTATGCACATTTTATGGAAGTTCTGTCGACTACGGACAGCGACCATAATCCGCTATCTTTGATCTTGCACCCCATGTGGTTGCTCACAACTGGTCCGCAGGTACCCTCTGTTAAACGGTCAACCTCAGAAGTTTGCCCCTCAAACTGTGGGAGGTGTCTTAAATGGTGTAAGGTCGTCCTGGATGAGGGGAAGGTCCAGATCATAGGGGCACTCACGGATGCGGTGCTGTCCAAGATGGACACTACCACCTTTGGCCCCCCAGAAGTATCCATACTTTTTTGTGATACCATTAATGCCCCGGGAAACCTATTTATAACACAAAGCAGGGGTCCCCCCATAAGGGAGCGACAGAGTTCCATGGGCAACCCGGGGTGGTATACCAAGAAATGTCGGCAGATAAAAACTGCACTTTTGAAAGCAGTCAAACTCAAGGGCCCTGAGTTGATCCGGACTGCTAGGAAGGAATATAAGCTCTCCATCAGTGAAGCAAGAAAAGATTGGGAGGACCAGTTCTGGGTTGACCTAAAGAAAGCCAGTGCGGGGAGGGACTTTAGGGGTTTCTGGGATCTAGTAAGGGCTAGGAACAGGCCTGCCAGCACCCTCATAACATGCAACATTACAGAGCAAACGTGGTTTGATCACTTTTCTCTTCTCTATTCTACCAACCTGGATGACAGGCAGGCCCCGATTAATTTACCACCTATGGGCCCCATCGGGGTGAGCGAGGCTCTTTCCTTTACAGCTAAGGAAGTGGAAAATGTGATAAAATCCTTAGTTCCAAACAAAGCAGCAGGTCCAGACGGGATTCCGGGGGACTTGCTCCGCCTCAAATGTAAAGTATGGGGGAGGCTTATTTCATCTTTACTTAATGCTACTTACTATGGTGCGGCAATCCCAGACTCTTGGAGGGGGGCTGAGGTCATCCCGATCTTCAAAAGGGGGGTCGGGACGACCCTGCCAACTATCGTCCTATAAGCCTAATCGACTGTACACAGAAGGTTGCAGGAAAGGTGGTCCTAGGGAGAGTGCTCCAGTGGGCCGATGACAATAAAATCCTTTCAGATTTCCAAGCAGGCTTCAGGTTGGGCACTGGGACCATTGAGCAGGCATTTAGATTGCTGCTCATATACTGGAAGGTAGTCACACTAGGCAAAGGCAGTCTTTATCTCCCTTTTATTGACCTAAAGACTGCCTTTGACCTGGTGCCCTGGGATCGTCTGTGGGGGGTACTGTCTGACTTGGGGATGCCCGCATATATCTTGTCTTTATTGGTGAAGTTCCATACTGGAAACTTTGCTCCGGTGAGGTGGGGCACTCAGGGCCAGAAGACTGCAAGAATGCCAGTGAATAGGGGTGTCCACCAGGGATATGTTTTTGCCCCTACTCTGTTCTCACTTTATGTGAACGGAGTGGTGGAGCAACTCTTGAAAAATCCATGTGATGCACCATTTCTGGCGGGCAAGAGAATACCAACTCCTAATCGCTGACGACACCCTCCTCATCTTTAAATCCCCGGTGGGTTTACAGAGCCTCTTGGATAGTTTCCAGTCTTTTTTCACAAGTAGGGGGCTCAAAATTAACACGGACAAGACTAAATATCTGGTACTGAACCCCCCCAAAAAGCTTGGATGTCCACCTGTACTAAACCAGGTGCCCCTGGAAAGGGTCAAGGAATGTGATTACTTAGGCATCTGCTTATCTGACACCATGCAGTGGAACCCACATCTCCAGAAGATGCTGTTGAGCCACAAAAGGGTTGTGGGGGCACTTCTTAAAGAACAGCGCTCGTCCTCATTCAAACCCATTGCCCCTGTGATAGATATATACAAGGCGAGAGGAGTTAGCGCAGCCCTCTATGGGGCAGAACTATGGGGATCCCATAACATTGATCAGTTATCTAGATCCGAGAACAAATTCTTGAAGGATCTGATGGCTCTTCCTCAGAGTACCCCGTCTCTACCCCTGCTACGTGATCCGGGGTGCTGTTCAATCAAAGATCAGGCACAGCTCCGTCCGCTACTACTTTGGGCCCGCCTGTGGAGTGTTCCCGAACTTGCTAATTATGCTGAAAGTTTATCGGAAGTATTGTCGATGCCCGGTTGGTCCAAAATTCGGTGGCTTAAGGACGCTAAATTCTTGCTTGGTGAGCTGGGGCTGGGGGATGCTTGGGTCTCTAGATCTGCTCCCCCTAAATCTGTCCTTAAGAATATCTATTGGAGTTGGGTATCTAACAAAAGTAGCTCTGACCCCAAACATTGTAGAGCAACCATTGAGTTTCTTAGGTTTAAGGACGTGGCCTTCCGCAAACCCTACCTCGGTATAATTCTAAAATCTACAGATAGGGCTCTGTATTTTAAGTTTAGAGTAGGCATACTCCCTGTGGGTGAACTGACTGCACACTGGAAAATCCCAGCCCAACCCTCACCCTTTTGTGTATTCTGTACGACTAGAGTGGAGTCTGTTGCCCACATCCTATTTGAATGTCCAGCTTACAAATTCCCGAGATCTAGATGGCTAAAACCATTGTGTAGGGAGTTGGGCACCAGACACCACATAGTCGCTCTGCGAATTTTGACTTCGGACACCCGGTCCTTGTATGTGTGCAGACTGTCAAAATTCTTAGGATGGGCATGGTCGATCAGATCCAAAAGGCTTAATGAAATTGTTTAATTATGGTCATTGCATTTAGACCTTCTTAAATATTTTATTGTTGCCATGTGCACTATTTTAGTTGCTCTGCTGATGCCTTTTACATGTTATGGTTTTTAACCTGTTGTTTTATGTAATGCTTTTAAAGATATGTTTTATCGATATTAAGCCTATTGACTGACTGACTGACAGTTAGGCAAGAAAATACCTACTTTCTAAAAGTGGTATTTTCAAATACAGAATATTAAAACCAACTTTACTAAATGCATTTTATTATTCTGAGTTCAGGCATACTAAACTTGAATTTCTACCATGTTCCCTGAGTCAGTTAGGATTATAAGAATGTAATAATCTAACTGCCTATTCTAGCCTATGAGAACAGGTAGCCTTTAATATTGAAAAACTAAAATGGCTGTAATTCACTATTAGGACATGTTACACACATCGGGCATGTCCTACCTTGTACTTACAATGCACCCTGCACTTGGGCTTACCATAGGGGTGTCTAATATGAAGCAAAGGGAAGGTTTAGAGACTGGCAAGTGGGGGCACTTGGCCAAGTCGACATTGCAGTCACGACTGCATACAGGCCTTGTAATGGCAGGCCTGAGACACACTTTACAAGCTGCTTCTGTGGGTGGCACAACCAGTGCTGCAAGCCCACCAGCAGTATTTGACTTACAAGCCCTGGGCACACATGGTGCACTGTACAAGGGGCTGATAGTAAATCAAATAACCCAATCATGGAATAACCAATTAGTACATACATTTTAACATAGGGAGTACTTGCACTGCGGCACTGATTAGCAGTGGCACAGTGCCCAAAAAATATAGCTAGCAAAAATAAATCAAAACAGAGAAGGCAATCCATCAAAAAATGTAAGGGAGACTCACCCCAATGATGTCAGGTCAAACAAAGATCAGACTGGGAGAAATATCGAAAGGGTTGAAAGGGTGGATAGAATTATACAAAGAAACTGCCATGAAGCTCCTGGTGACTTGGCACACATGTTTTTTCATTGTTCCCTATTACGAACATTTTGGAGTAAAATATTTACATACATTCAACAAGTGCTTGGAATCACGCCTGTCCAAGACTTCATATATGTCATTTTAGGTCCTCTGGAAACACAATTGCCGGACATTCATGACAGGCAATTGCTTGACATTATGCTGACATTGGCGTGCAAGGTCATTCTTTACAAATGGAAAAATTTTGACGAAGTCAACTTCAAAATGTGGCTGGAATGGCTCTCATTTTTAAGAGGGGCAGATAATCCTGCACTACAGTCAGCCACTTGGAAGCCCTCGAACAAAAAACTCTGGACATCCCTGGATGCGTCATCCTCCCACTTTGAACCACCATGATATGCATCTCAACAATTGACTTTCCTAGACAGTATCTAGGTGGAATTTGAGGTGTTTGCTTTTGGTTTTGTATACTTACTGCATATTCTCTGCTACGCACACAGTGTGCCAAGTCTGGGTAAACCAACTACTATTGCTCTATGGATACACCTGTCCTCTCTCTTCTCACCTCTTTCTTCTCCTCTCCTCTATCTTTTCCCTTCTCTACCTCTCTTTCTCTTTCTCCCTTTTCTTATCTTCTTCCCTTGATTTGCTTTTTGATTATTGTAAGTGTCATGATACCAAGAATTTGTTCATTTGTACCTTTAAAGATTTATTGTATTGTCTTTATTTTTATCCTTATTCTTCAATATAAAAGATTTGAAATAAAAAAAAAAAGAATTATACAAAGAAACGCCCAGCAACCGAGTGAAGGAAATGAAGGTATCACTACCCAGATTATGCAGACTGGTATAGATGATAGATCCCAGGTGTCACCAACTAGCCCAGGATCACCAGTGGCACTGAGGAATGGTATAGCAGACCATAAAGTGGATAGGGTACATGATGCACGGAATTCGAGTGGAACTGCCAACACGGATATTTTAAACATGCCGCCTGCTTCATGTCCATATACGATAATGTTAGCTGGCGTTCCTGCCCTTAGATCAAGTGAGAAAGAAAGTTGGGAAGACCTCAGAATAAAACCATAGACTGGTTAGCTAAAAATAAGACCTTTCATCTAGGGGACACAAAGGAAATATTAATTGTTCGAAGGGTAGGCTGGCTTGGCTACTCCACTAAAAGCATAGAAGGGGATTGTACAGTGATATATTTTCGTCGACCGCAGTTGGTACGTCGTATTCTGACTAGGAGTGTGGAAACAAGTGTTATGGAACCCAACATCTAGACAGTATACAGTGACACTGACAAATAGATACCATGCATTGCCAGACTTGAACGCTCAAGACTGACAATTACCAGTGCCATGTATAGAATTCTCTGTAGTCCATTTGCAACCCCCGGATGAAAGGCAGACAGTACATTAAGCACAGTAACAGGGTGTATGAAATAAATTGAGGTAGGAAACTTAAAGGAGATAGTACTGATCTCCTGGAACGTTGCAGGCCTTTGAAGGAATTTAGATGATGTGGTGTGGCAGGAATACATCAATCAAATAGACAGAATTATGCTGCAGAAAACTTGATCCATAGATCCTCTACACAAAGTAGGCTATAAAACATTTAGTAAAAGTGCTATTACATCTGTTAAAGGGAGGGCTTATGGAGGCCTTTGTATTTGGGTAAAGGTTACTCTTGGTCTAGAAGTCAAGCAAGTCCATATAAGCTCAGAGGACATCCTGAGAATAAAATTTCAAACACCCGACTAAAAGGAAGTCTATATAATAAATATATACTCTAGACCATATCTAACAAGTAAACAATTGATGGCAATCGAGCAGTTAGATAACTTTTTAAGCACGATTGAGTCAGGGGCATTGAAAATAGTGGGAGGCGATTTTAATCGCAAATATGAACCAGTGGTGGTGCTAGAAAATATTTTTCAGGAAGAAGACTTGGCCAATAACATCCCGCTCCTGGACAGTCAGCTAGTAGTGCCGTGTACAGTAGCGGTTGCTCAGTTATTAAGACTCGTGTCGGGACATTGTGTAAGAGCCTGTAATGGCCGTCTACCATCTCATAGTCAAGCAGCGCATACATTCACTAGGAAGAATATAAAAAGCCATTTAGATTATATAATAATCTCAATTGAGCTTTGGCCTATAGCCTTTGACTTCAAAGTCGACATTAGAGTAGAGAGCGACCATTACCCATTATGATTATCACTGTCAACCCACCTTTTTAACCCTGCTACCTTAACAAGAGGGGAAATTGGCAGTGGAAACTTAGATCCAATCCTAAGTAACAACAGGAGAGCTTTAAAATGGACTTCGATAGAGAATAATCCAGTGGCTATTAAACAGATTTACGAAGCTCGAGTAGATAGGGCCACCCCGTACGTAGATTGTCCTGTATTAGATATTCCTATTGGGGATATTGACCACAATCTAGCTAAGGACTTAGGACCTCCACTAAGCAAAATCCTGAAGAGAGCTAATAACGCGATGAAATGAAAAATTTAACTTATATAGCGCGTAACTACCCTGAGGCCTCGCAGCGCTTTAGCTAGAACCATTCAGGCGGCAGGGCGGGGCACTAAGCTCTTGCAAACAAATGTGTTTTTAATAGCTTTCTAAAAGCTGTCAGGCTGTTATTTTCTCTCAAGACCAACGGAAGAGCGTTCCACAATCTTGCAGCATTGTGCGAAAAAGTGCGACCACCCCAGAGGGATTTTTTTACTTTTGTGGTGGTGGCCAGATGTAGCACACTGGAGCGGAGAGCTCTAGAAGGGAAGTATGGAGTGACCAAAGGGAGCATGATGGATGGACCTGACTTACGAAGAGCCTTCTGAACCAGGCACATAGATTTAAATTGTATCCTGGACGCTACTGGGAGCCAATGCAACTTCTTCAGGGCAGGTTTGGCCGACTGCCAGCGAGGAATCTGAAAAAGTAGTCTGGCCGCACAATTTTGAGTAACCTGGAGTTTGGTAATTGTAGCAAGGGGGGCTCCAAGGCAAAGTGCATTGCCGTAATCCAGGCGTGAGAGAATCAGGGCCTGGACCATGACTTTCCTCGCCTGGAATGGCAATAGAGGAAGAACCTTCCGGAGCATTCTCATAAGTCCGAAGCACGTGGCAGAAGTCTTAGTAGCCTGGACAGTGAAATCAAGTGAATAGTCTAGCCAAACTCCCAGGCTCTTTATCTGGGGTTTGGGGGGAGGAGGGGGACCTAGACAGGAAGGCCAGATGGGGGTCAGGATGGTAGGTGAGGGATTACCCTGCAGCTTGACTTCCGTCTTTTCCCCGTTTAATCTGAGACAGGAAAGTTCCATCCATCCAGCGACAGCCTCAAGACATGGGCTCAGAGTGCTAGACGACCCCTCAGCATTGTTCAAAGATACCACAAGCTGATTGTCGTCTGCATAGGTGACAATACGGATGCCAAATGGATGGACGATCTGTGCAAGGGGCCTCATATAGACATTAAAAAGTGTGGGGCTCAGGGCAGAGCCCTGGGGCACCCCACAGCTGAGTGGCTGTTTGGTGGACGTAGCTTCTCCTTCAAAAACTTGGAAGAAGCGTTCCTCTAGGAAGGAGGTGAGCCATAACAGTGCCGAGCCCGACACTCCCATTCCACTAAGACGCTGTAATAAAGTGGCATGGTTAACCGTGTCGAACGCGGCACTGAGATCTAGTAGTATGATGGCCGCTTTTCCTCCCTGGTCCAAAACTGTTCTGGCCTCCTCAGTCACTGCTAATAGAGCTGTCTCTGTCCCATGTTGAGGAAGGAATCCAGTTTGAGAGGCACATAACATATCATTCGATTCAAGATGTTCCACTAGGATGTTATTAATGTGCTTCTCCAGCAGCTTACTCATGCATGGCAACAGAGAGATGGGACGAAAATTAGCTAAATTATTCTGATCTAAATGAGTTTTTTTTAGTAAGGCCCTAATCATTGCACAGTTCCAGGACTTTGGGACGGTGCTTGAGGGGATAGAGGAATTTAAAACGTCCAAAATGGCTGGGCGAATTAACTCAATAGCTGAGGTAAGGACTTGTGGCGGTGCATGGTCCTTGGGGGAGCCTGAGGTGACTTTAGAAATTATTTTGTCTAGCAAGACTGGGTCTATAAGGGTGAATTTTTCTAGAATACAGCAAGGGGGTGTATTTGGGTTTGCTACTATCTCGGCCTCAAGGACGGTCGGATCAGAAATAAAAGAGGAATAAATGGTCTGATTTTTTTGATAAAAGAAAGTTGCTAGGTTATTGCAGCGAGCAAGCGCCCCAACTAGTGGTATTTGCTCGGGTGGGGGGGTGATCAAAGACTTCGCTATCCGAAAGATTTCCTTGGGGGCATTGGCGGCTAAAATAATTTTTGATTCATAAAACTGGGCTTGGGTTGCCTTAATTTCAGTTTTATAGAGTCTGATGGCGGCTCTGTAATCTGCCTTTTTTCCCTGTGTCTGATCTTGTCTCCAGATCCTTTCTAATTTGCGGCATGATAATTTCATATCCCTTAGTCTGGGGGTGTACCAGGGAGCTACTTTTTGCCTTTTTATACAATGAAGAGCTTACTTCGGAAGAGCTAAATCAAGGGAGTTGTCAATCCAATTATCAAAATTGGCACTAACTATATCAGGGTTAGAGGACCTCGGAAACTCACATACCACAAGCATGGATTCCCACTTAATGGAGGGAAGTTTTGACCACTTCCTACCCAGGTGTCTTTTAGGATCTTGTACAGGGGGGGAGCTCCCAGTGACAAAGTTAATGGGTAACAAGTGGTGATCCGTCCAGGGTAGAGGAATAGGGGGTTCAGTTTTTAGGGCATCAAGATTACTGAACACGTGGTCCAAGAGGTGACCTTTAACGTGTGTCGAGAGGAACCCCTTTTGAATCAGGTCAATTGCTCGAAGGCTCAGCCGAAGGCTGTTGGCTGCTGAGTCAAGTTGATCGTCTACATGAAAGTTTAAGTCACCCAAGACAGTGAAGTTAGCCGATGTAATCGCTAAGTTAGCAGCTAAGTCTGCTAAGTTTGAGGTAAATTGACCTGGCGATCCGGGTGGTCGGTAGATCAAGAGACCGGTGAGGGAATCTGTAGAAGATAGCTCTAATGAAAAAAACTGGCTTTCGCAGGCTGGTATAGATGTAGGTGTCAGACAGCATTTAAATCTTTCTCTGTAAATGATGGCCAGACCATCTCCTCTACCCTTATTACGATCAAGTCTCTTGATTGTGTATCCTTGTGGGGTTGCCCATACAGTGGCTGGATCAGCTTCTATATGGAGCCAAGTCTCCGTCAGGAAGAGTACATCAGGGTTGTACTCCTCTATTAGAAGGGCCAGCTCGGTGTGATGTTTGGGTAGTGATCTACAATTGAGAAGGAACATCTTCCATGTCCTGTGGGTGGGGATTCTCTTTAAGGTTTTTCCTGGTAGTTTCCAATTGCAATATGCGCACTTACGTGAAGCATCTAAGGGGCGGGTGCGGTGCAGGCATTTGGGGTTAGGGACCTTTCTTAACTTATGCAGAGCAACGGAGTTATACGTGATTAAATTCCTGGCCATTTTACCAGAAAACTTGGTTATATGCACGATAGGTGCGGCTGGGCGCGGACTGGCTTCTCTTAGGCGACTCTTCGGCGCAATGAAGGCGCCCGCTTACGCGTCCGCTGTGGGGAGAAGACATACTCTAATTATATAGCTGAGCAGGGGAAGTGAGGAAGCCCGCCCCACTGGACCGCCGACCAGCGTGCCTGGCTCCTCCTATGATGGCTGCTGGTGGTGTATGCAGCCTACAAGCCTACATGTCCCACAATGCCCCTGCGGTACTTAATCTGCCGTACAGGTATGGGAACAGGAAGAAGTGTAGCGCAATACAATGCCACCGGACAGAGGAATGCAAGAAGGATCAGCAGGAATCGATAGCAGGAATCAATAGATCCAGAAAACACCCGGCTTCAGCCTCAGGTGTAGGAAATGAAAGGAGAGAAAGGTGCACAGAGCACGTGAACACGGACAGGTAAGGGCAGCGAGTGGCGAAATACTAACGCGCTAGCAATCAGCGCAGAGTCAAGCTAAAACAAAATTAAATTAAAGCAGCAATGATGGGGAATATTACTGGCGCTAGCAATCAAGGCAGCTTACACAAATGCAGCACAAGTTTAAAAAGTGCTTGTGATCAGCGCGCTTTGACGCAATAAAACGGCTAAAAGCGATGCAATCGCTCAACTACCCCCAACCTCCGTCTCAGGTTCTAGCAGCGATTACAGTGACGGCTGAGTTAAAAAACCCATGCTATAACAAAGCATGCTGTACTGTAAAAAATGAGCTCATTATGGCTTCTAAAGCTAAAAACATAGTGGCTTTAAGGGAAAAAGGAATAGAGTATAGGCAAATGTTAACCTCCAAAAAGAAAGAGTGGGAGGCGAACACTTGGGATGAATTGCGAGCAGCAGCAAAAGCAAAGGATCAAGTTGGCTTTTGGCGACTAATCTTCAAGGCAACAAAAAAGGCAGATGTAGCAGGGACCTTTTTCTAGATGCTGAAACTTGGATAGCACATTTTTCTAGTCTCTACTCTTCTTCCCCAAACGATATTGATTATTGTCCTATGAATTATGAAACTGTTACAAATGCAGAACCTTTAGTTTTTAGCCTTCAGGAAACCCTCATATCCATAAATGCAGTAAAGCCAGGAAAGGCGCCTGGTCCCGATAAAATACCTGGAATATCTGTGGAAGCATGACAAAGGTGTGTGGTGTCCCTATATTAATTTGTTGTGTAATTCACTTGCATCAGGTGGGCCCTTACCCAAAACTTAGAAAGGGCCAGTGATTACGACTATCTTTAAGAAGGGTGATCGACATAACCCATCAAATTATCGACCAATTACTCTTATCGATGTTCTCCAGAAGGTACATGCCAGGCAAATTTTAAATAGATTGATTGGATGGATTGAGGTACATAACATTTTGCCACAATACCAGGCAGGTTTTAGAGTGAAGAATGGCACGGCTGACCAGGTTTTTAGATTCCTTTGTATAGCTTGGAAATATATAATATTCAGGAAGGGGCATCTATATATCGCCTTTGTGGATCTAAAAGCAGCATTCGACCTTGTCCCTAGAAACCTCCTGTGTAAGTCCCTAAAGGACCAAGGGGTTCCGGGAGAAATTCTTCTACAGATTATAAGATCACATGAAGACAACTGGGCAAAGGTCAAATGGGGTCCACGAGGCGAATTAACCAAACCAATTAAGGTTAGGAGGGGTGTAAGGCAGGGGTGCGTTTTAGCTCCAACTTTATTTTCTTTATATGTTAACGACATCCCTGATCACCTCTTGGGATGTGACCATGACTCTCCTAGGTTAGGAGGGCTGCCTGTGCCGGCACTCCTCTTTGCCGACAACACAATTTTAATTTTCCCAAACACTTAAAGGGTTATAAAATTCCTTTGAGAATACTGTAAAGCCAAGGGGCTAGAATTAAACCCCAGAAAAACAAAATTTAAGTCAATTAACCCATATAAAACCTTCAGAAAAAATGTAACTGTGGATAATCAGATAATTGAGTTTGTGCATTATTTTATTTATTTGGGTATTACTTTGGATTCAGAACTGACTTGGAGGCCTCAGCTAGAAAAAAGCAAAACTATACTCCTCCAGAACACGTTTCCATTAATAAAGAAAATCGAAAGTAGTACATCCGAAGCAATTTCACCCGCTCTTGAAGTGTTCAAATATAAAGCACAGTCGGCTTCACTGTACCGGGCAGAGCTGTGGGGTCCCACTGTAAACGAATCATTCAAGGTGGGTGAAAACAAGTTTCTTAGGAAAATATTAAGTTTGCCCACATGGACACAATTAACTCCTGTATTGATGGATTTACATTTTAACCGTGTGGACGACTAGGCTAACCTTAGACCATTGTTATTTTGGGTTTGCCTATGAAGCACAGAAGAGCTTATCCACTATACGGAAGGTCTAGAAGAAATATTGGGATTAAATGAAGGTGTGGGGTTGCCTTGGTTAAAACACATTCATGATTGTTTTTTTAAATTGGGATTAAGGCACTACTGGGATGAGCCGTCCGATCTGACATTGGCCTCAAAAATGCTTTTAAAGGAAAATTACTGGTCTTTCATACATGATTCCATGTCCCATTCTTCTAGGGTTGGCTCTTTGACCACACGATTCCTTCAAATGAAAACAGATTGGAATTTTGAACCCTTAATAGATGAAATACAGCCACAATTGGCTAAGTCTTTATATCTCAAATATCAATATGGTATCAATATGGTATCCGACAAATGAAGACAAATACAGTGAAATGGGCGCTGGGCAAGGACAAAGAGGATAGATGTGTCTAGCGCGATCTAGGTGTAACGGAGAGCGAAGCACATCTGTTGTTTTTTCGTCCGGCCTATGCGCACTGTAGGAATAAATGGATAAAACGCATTTGTTGTTTGCTTGGCATTAGATCCTGCCTTGAAGCAGAGTGACTATCATGTTCTGACACCAGGCAGACTGTGGTTTTTAGTGTTAGTCGATATTTGTTTGGTGTGAGCTTGATAAGGAAAAGGGAAGGTCTGAAACTCTAGGCTGAGAAAATGAATGGGAATGCACTTTTAGAACTTGGCACGTGCACTTTACTGGAACAAAATGAAATATATATTTATTAATATATCATCTAAAAAGCCTGTTTATGAGAATGTCTGTTTTAATTATTTTTATTTTTGTTGTTGTTATTTGCTTGTATAGGTACTCCCTTTTTTTAGAATAGGTTGAAAGAGTTGTTCCTCTAATCTTTGTTTTATTAATACTTTAAACTATTTAATATTTAGGAAATATGTAATACCGCAAGAACATCGTCAAATTGGTTGGGTTGATCTAGGTTTGCTTTATAATGAATTCTGTAGCATTGTGTTTTAAATCTCATGGATGTATTGTTGAACAATTGTATTATTTTGTGCAATCTTTTATGGTTACTTTAACCGAAATGAAGAATAAATGAAATATAATTTTGATACCATTTAAAATAGTAATATTTCATGTGTTTTGGTGTTCAGTTCACCAATTTTTCAATTTCTGTAATGGTATTTTAGGTGAAAATAGATTTACACTTACAGAATTAAATTGTGTTCATTTTGAACTTGTACAGGAACTGTGATATCAAGCAATTCCGCATATTGAAGTTAGTTATAAGCTTAGTTTATCAAGACATTGTTTTACAATATACTGAACATGGTATATAATATGGTATACAGTCAAAATATCGAGTTTTTATTATCGATTTGCATTAATATCGATTAAAAAATATAGAATGGACACAATATCGACTGGACAGAATATAGACTACAAAAATATCGAATAGGATAGCATTAATATCGAATTAAAAAATTTGGAACTGACATAATATCGAATGGACAGAATATAGAGTACAAAAATATAAAATGGACAGAATATAGACTACAAAAATATAAAATGGACAGAATGTAGACTACAAAAATATCGAATTTGAGGTAAGCAAGTTAATATAAATTTTTAAAAGTGTTTTTTATGTTAGTATATGTTTGAAAATTGTATATTTATTTTATTATTTATATTAATTAATTAGTTTTATGGTATTTGATTTTTGCGTAATATAATTCTGGAGCAGGTTGTGGGTTTAGAGGGGAATAGGGTGGGAAGTAATTTAATTATGATTAATTAAATATGTTAATTTATTTATTGGTATTTATTTTGAATTCATTTTTAATTAATTACTAATTGGTAATTAATAAAAATATAATTGGTAATTATTTTTAATTAATTGATTAATTGATAATTATGTTAATTTTAGTTATATATTTTCTGTAGCAGGTTGTTGGTTTATAGAGGAATAGGGTGGGAAGTAATTTAATTATAATTATATAAATATGTTTATTTATTGGTATTTATTTTGAATTAATTATTAATTAATTATCATTTGGTAATAATCAACATATAATTGGTAATTAATTTAAATTAATAGATTAATTGATAAATCTGTTAATTTTAGTAATTTATTTTAAGTAGTGGGTTTTGGGTTTATAGGGGAATAGGATGGGAAGTTATTTAATTATAAATAATTAATATGTTAATTTATTTATTTGTATTTATTGTGAAATAATTGTTAATTAATTATTAATTGGTAATTCATTAACATATAATGGGTGATTAATTGTAATTAATGTATTAATTGATAATTATGTTAATTTTATTAATTTAGTTTCTGTAGTGGGTTGTGGGTTTATAGGGGAATAGGGTGGGGAGTAATTTAGTTGGGAGTAATTCTATTTTTAAATTATTTTTTTTATTTTATCAAATTTTTAATTAGTTTCTAATTGTTAGTTAATTTATTGTTAATTGATAAATAATTTTTATTAGTAGGTAATTATTTTTATTAATTAATTTTTATTTGCACTTTTAATTGATTAATTAATATATTTTATAAAAGTGTTAAGTATTTTAATTAATTTGTAATCGGTATTATTATTTATTTTATCTTTATTTATATATGAAGTATTTACTTTCCCTACTGTTGCACTCACTGGAGTGGGAATAGTAATTTTTACCCCCCTGCTATCCAATGCTTTCCCTACTGTTGCACTCACTGGAGTGGGAATAGTAATTTTTACCCCTACGTTATCCAACGCTTTCCCTACTGTTCAACTCTCTGGAGTGGGAATAGTAATTTTAATCCCTATGCTATCCAAAGCTTTCCCTACTGTTGCACTCTCTGGAGTGGGAATAGTAATTTTTACCCCTACGCTATCCAACGCTTTCCCCACTGTTTTGTTTTGTTTGGGTCTGGCCACACCGCAGCGCTGATTCGTGGACTGTCATAAGATACTTGCGTGTCTTTGTGGGAATTTTTGCCTGTGGCACCTTCCATTCGGTCTAGGGTCCACTGTTTGCCTCTAAGGTTTACAAGGATGGCATGCGTTCATTGGGGGTAATAGTGTTGTGGAGCGAATGAGCCAGGATTTAAAGCAGTCTTTGACAGCCAGGGTTATAGGTACTGGCAGGAACTGGCTAGCCCAACTCAATATCGTACAGCTTGCACTTAATAATCTACCTAGAAGGTCTCTGGGTGGGCGGACCCCATACGAAATGCTCTTTGGTATCAAAATGTTCGTTCCGGACCTTGAAGGTCTAGACCAGGCGGTGGCTTCTGCCCCCTTTGACGTAGATGAACATTGTCATGTTTTACAGACTCAACAAGAGACGACAGACAGTCTTGCAAAGGAACACTTGTCCTCCACATTTGATGCTGCATTGCAGATCCCGGTAGTTGGCTGGCTACCCCGAGTCAGAGAACTGGTCCGAGAGAAGATCGAGAACAAAAAAGAATTTGGCCCCTCGTATCGAGCTCCAGTTCCTGTACTTGGAGTACAGGGCACAAGAACAGTCATTTTACCACCACTTCCAGGTTGTAAAGAAAAAAGGTACATATCCATTGAAAATGTCAAACTACACAGAGTGGCCGATACTTCTTAGCATGACACCTACGGTCTCCTGTCCGGCTATGCTGCGGAATTCAGATTTGGAGCCAGCTCCTAGGAACAGGCCTGTTGAGGTTGCTTTGGAAATGCTTGCAGTTTCAAGTCCTTTGTTGAACACTATTCCTGATACCCATCTTGATGATACTAAATATACTTACCCCACTGACTTATTGATGCCCGATTTACAGACCTGTTTGGCTAATGAGTCCAGATTTTCTTTTGACACTCGATCTACCACGTCAAAGTCCCTTTCAAAGAATTGTGTTTTTGCTACATAGTTTAAGAAACATTTTTTGATACCCCCTTGGACTTACATCTGGTTAGTTCTTTTTTCAATTTTTTTGTGATTATGTCAATTGGATTTGTGGTGTATTTTTTCAGTCTTGTGAATGGACACTACATTGAGGAAAGAACAATTATTCAACAAATTAATGGAACATTGGCACCCCACTCCTCATCCCACAGAATTAAAAGAGACTTATCCTATGTTAATATTACTGCTTGGCCCATTTTAGATGCCATTGTATGGGATGCTGTAAAATTTCAGATTCATGGGCCCACCGAGGACATAAATGTCCCAAATGTGCTGAGAGTTTCTATGGGGGATGTAATTAAACAGAATATACGTGCTGATGATTGGGATGTCCAATCCATAGAGGCTTTGTTTTCAGATTCGAAATACTATGCTGCCTTTGATGCTGAGGATTTATATTTAAATTCTGCTAATTACGGTAATCTGTATTGTTACTAACACTTTGGCAATCACTACCTGCACAAGGCAAACACAAGAAGGAATATAGTAAATTACACTCAATGGGAACATTGCCCAGACCCTCTAGATGGCAGCTCTAGTGCTCTTTTAAAGGGATTGACATATTTTACCGATTTCAATCAGTCAAATCCTAATTCGTTTTATTTTAACTTGACCGAAAAGTTTTCTTCCAAAGTTAGACTTACCCACACTAAATTATTATATTCCAAGTCCTTTCTTGACCAATTGGCTACTGGGGGCTATGAACTGTGGAAAGATACTGTTGATCTTAAATCTGTTTGGGGTTCTAAAAGTTGGCAAGTGCAAGGCACTGATGCTTTGCATCATGCATGTCTGATCCCGAACCATATGTTGTTTTTGAATTCTACTATTTCACAACCACTTGCTTTGGAATGGCTACAACAAAAAAAATGAATGCACCTTCTTTTCCTGAATTAGAAGTATATCCTGGCTGGGATAATTATACTAGTATTACCATTCGAGAATTACAGACCATGTTGCTGAATTCTTCCTTTAACATATCCGCTTTGGATCCTGAAGGTTGGTTGCTTTGTCACAAAAGTCCTGATTCCTGTCAATGTTGTTTTCTGGGTATATCCCCTTGGTTTACACAGGTTAGAGTGGATCCCCAGGTTGAGAGTAACCATTCCGTGACTACCTATTCAGTAGGCAAGCTGTGTCAGAATTGGCTCAAACATTCCACTTTAGCATCTGTTAAGAACCATTTGTCTAAACTGACTGACAATGTTGATCTGAATGACTTTGTAAAAGGTCCTGTGACTGGCAGATAAAAAAGATGGATATACGCTGTTTATAATGAAGTTTGGAAAATTTCTCAAATTGAAGCAGCTTCACGTTTGAGAGCAATTGATCAAGCTACTTCAGAAAAAGTGCTTGCAGTTGTAGATAATAGCATTAACATGCTTTCTTCCCGCATTTGTACATTAGATAATATTGTTTCATCTGTGGTTGACATTGTGCAAGAAGATGTGTCTGTTTTGTTTCATGGACAAAATCAACTGCGTTCCATCATGCAGTTTCCGTGGACTTTGCAACCGTTAAAGGCTGGGTGAGTGCCTTGGAACTATATGAACACGTCCTCATTATTCGCTCCTTTTAATTTAACGGAAAAGCAGCAGTTCATGTCTATGAAAGATGCAACGTTCTCTATGTTACACATTGAAAAGTTAGAACCTTTGCCTTTGTCTGTTGCCGAATATAATTCAGCTGTGTGGCTTGTTCATGGGTTAACCACACTCCCTTTCCCTCTTTTCAAATTTGAAGCTTGCATGAAGTATTATGCCATAGGCAGATATGAACCTTTAGGCAGCGCTTATCTCCATGAAGCTTGGTTTCTGCCGTTTACATACAGATGCCTGAAGGTGGGTAAAGAAGTTTATTTAAATGGTGAGGATGGCACAACGGCACCTGGTCGCTCATTAGTCTGTAGGAATATTCAAATCCATGGCTCGTGTAACCAGAACGCGCCTAATTTGGCCTGTGTTTTGAAAGGCACACCTACACATCAATCACACTAACATTCACAATACTAACTAACGGTAGTTATTTACTTTTAAATAATGAAGATTGTTCTGGGACGCTCTCAGGAATTCCTTATATAGTTAAGGTTTCTGAAAGAGTAGTCTGTTGTTTCCTCCTCCACATTGGAAGCTGGATGATTCCATCTGGCCGTCGATTCCGACCTTGAAAGCAGAGTTCAACAAGATGAAATGAATAAGAGCTCTGTTGTCGCAGAAAGAGGTTGCCCTCACATCTGCCCGTGAAACATTTGTCCTTCACGTAGCAAACACCCGCACAGAAGTGCATGCTTTATTAAATACGGATTTACCCTGGCATTTTGGGGAGTTAATTCACACTATCTTTAATGCTTCCTCGACTACGGGGCTGGCTCACTTTTTTAAAGATGTTAGTAGTGGCCTTGTGACTTCTTTCCAAACTATATTTGGTGTGTTCCCGGCATTTTTTCACTCTATTTTTTCCAGTCTTTTTGGTGGATTTCCCTTAATGCTCGCTCTGGTGGCCGGTGTGCTTCTGGTATTTTGTTTATTTCAACATGGATGCACTTCCTGTGGCACACGACAATATGCCCCGCCTGCTGTTGCTCCGCAACCGAATGCTTAGCTATTATGGAGCGCTGCATCTAGCTACTTTAAGTGCAGGTTATGGATTATCATTTCGATTTTCCTTTTTACATGTGGCCAGCCTGTCTTTCATTGCTTGAGCTGCGATTTCGACTGGGCCCTGGATTTGTGTCTCTGCAGTTTGGTGTCTCCCAACGTGGATTATGATCAACTGATGACCCCCCTTTAAGAAACATTTTTTGATACCCCTTTGGACTTACATCTGGTTAGTTCTTTTTTCAATTCTTTTGTGTTTATGTCAATTGGATTTGTGGTGTATTTTTTCAGTCTTGTGAATGGACACTACATTGAGGAAAGAACAGTTATTCAACAAATTAATGGAACATTGGCACCCCACTCCTCATCCCACAGAATTAAAAGAGACTTATCCTATGTTAATATTACTGCTTGGCCCATTTTAGATGCCATTTTATGGGATGCTGTAAAATTTCAGATTCATGGTCCCACCGAGGTCATAAATGTCCCAAATGTGCTGAGAGTTTCTATGGGGGATGTAATTAAACAGAATATACGTGCTGATGATTGGGATGTCCAATCCATAGAGGCTTTGTTTTCAGATTCGAAATACTATGCTGCCTTTGATGCTGAGGATTTATATTTAAATTCTGCTAATTACGGTGATCTGTATTGTTACTAACACTTTGGCAATCACTACCTGCACAAGGCAAACACAAGAAGGAATATAGTAAATTATACTCAATGGGAACATTGCCCAGCCCCTATAGATGGCAGCTCTAGTGCTCTTTTAAAGGGATTTACATATTTTACCGATTTCAATCAGTCAAATCCTAATTCGTTTTATTTTAAGTTGACCGAAAAGTCTTCTTCCAAAGTTAGACTTACCCACACTAAATTATTATATTCCAAGTCCTTTCTTGACCAATTGGCTACTGGGGGCTATGAACTGTGGAAAGATACTGTTGATCTTAAATCTGTTTGGGGTTCTAAAAGTTGGCAAATGCAAGGCACTGATGCTTTGCATCATGCATGTCTGATCCCGAACCATATGTTGTTTTTGAATTCTACTATTTCACAACCACTTGCTTTGGATTGGCTACAACTAAAAAAATGAATGCACCTTCTTTTCCTGAATTAGAAGAATATCCTGGCTGGGATAATTATACTAGTATTACCATTCGAGAATTACAGACCATGCTGCTGAATTCTTCCTTTAACATATCCGCTTTGGATCCTGAAGGTTGGTTGCTTTGTCACAAAAGTGCTGATTCCTGTCAATGTTTTTTTCTGGGTATATCCCATTGGTTTACACAGGTTAGAGTGGATCCCCAGTTTGAGAGTAACCATTCTGTGACTACCTATTCAGTAGGCGATCTGTGTCAGAATTGGCTCAAACATTCCACTTTAGCATCTGTTAAGAACCATTTGTCTAAACTGACTGACGATGTTGATCTGAATGACTTTGTAAAAGGTCCTGTGACTGGCAGATCAAAAAGATGGATATATGCTGTTTATAATGAAGTTTGGAAAATTTCTCAAATTGAAGCTGCTTCACGTTTGAGAGCAATTGATCAAGCTACTTCAGAAAAAGTGCTTGCAGTTGTAGATAATAGCATTAACATGCTTTCTTCCCGCATTTGTACATTAGATAATATTGTTTCATCTGTGGTTGACATTGTGCAAGAAGATGTGTCTGTTTTGTTTCATGGACAAAATCAACTGCGTTCCATCATGCAATTTCCGTTGGCTTTGTAAACGTTAAAGGCTGGGTGAGTGCCTTGGAACTATATGAACACGTCCTCATTATTCGCTCCTTTTAATTTAACGGAAAAGCAGCAGTTCATGTCTATGAAAGATGCAACGTTCTCTATGTTACACATTGAAAAGTTAGAACCTTTGCCTTTGTCTGTTGTCGAATATAATTCAGCTGTGTGGCTTGTTCATGGGTTAATCACACTCCCTTTCCCTCTTTTCAAATTTGAAGCTTGCATGAAGTATTATGCCATAGGCAGATATGAACCTTTAGGCAGCGCTTATCTCCATGAAGCTTGGTCTCTGCCATTTACATACTGATGCCTGAAGGTGGGTAAAGAAGTTTATTTAAATGGGGAGGATTGCACAACGACACCTGGTCACTCATTAGTCTGTAGGAATATTCAAATCCATGGCTCTTGTAACCAGAACGCGCCTAATTTGGCCTGTGTTTTGAAAGGCACACCTACACATCAATCACACTGACATTCACATTACTAACTAACGGTAGTTATTTACTTTTAAATAATGAAGATTGTTCTGGGATGCTCTCAGGAATTCCTTACATAGTTAAGGTTTCTGAAAGAGTAGTCTGTTGTTTCCTCCTCCACATTGGAAGCTGGATGTTTCCATCTGGCCGTCGATTCCGACCTTGAAAGCAGAGTTCAACAAGATGAATTGAATAAGAGCTCTGTTGTCGCAGAAAGAGGTTGCCCTCACATCTGCCCGTGAAACATTTGTCCTTCACGTAGCAAACACCCGCACAGAAGTGCATGCTTTATTAAATACGGATTTACCCTGGCATTTTGGGGAGGTAATTCACACTATCTTTAATGCTTCCTCGACTACGGGGCTGGCTCACTTTTTTAAAGATGTTAGTAGTGGCCTTGTGACTTCTTTCCAAACTATATTTGGTGTGTTCCCGGCATTTTTTCACTCTATTTTTTCCAGCCTTTTTGGTGGATTTCCCTTAATGCTCGCTCTGGTGGCATGTGTGCTTCTGTTATTTTGTTTATTTCAACATGGATGCACTTCCTGTGGCACACGACAATATGCCCCGCCTGCTGTTGCTCCGCAACCGAATGCTTAGCTATTATGGAGCGCTGCAGCTAGCTACTTTAAGTGCAGCTTATGGATTATCATTTCGATTTTCCTTTTTTACATGAGGCCAGCCTGTCTTTCATTGCCTGAGCTGCGATTTCGACTGGGCCCTGGATTTGTGTCTCTGCAGTTTGGTGTGTCCCAACGTGGATTATGATCAACTGATGGCCCCCTCTGTTGCTCATGAATTGCTTTGTTTTGGAGGCGGGATTATGACCTTTGCAGCAATGCATGGAGTCTTGCGTCGTTGAAATATTTTTGCAGCGGCGCATGATTTCTTGGCATGCAGTTACATTGAAGTAAACCAAAGTTGTCTTCTGATGGTACTAGAGGCTCCAGTGATTGAGGAACATGTATGTTCATTCCTATTAATGAATTGAATGGCTGAGCTGTTTTCCGATGAGAACAATGACTTCCTATTGGAGGCTGTTGCAACGTATGGTGCATACACGCTGTTGGAGTGAAACATTTTTTTGTGTTCATTCTCTTCCACGACATAAGTCATGAGTTGAACAGTGGACTTTTATTTTTTCTTTCTTTATGGTCACTATCCATGGAACATTCTAAATTTATATGTTTTAAAAAAAAAAAATTCGGAGATTGCTCCCGTTTTTTCCGTTGTGGCAAATTTGAACTTGAATCTGACTCTTGAACTTGAACTCTGCATTCCCCATTTGCCCACATTGCTTACACGTGCTCCGATCAAGGGAGGGTGTCGTGGGGATGGGCCGTACATTCCCACTGTGTTAAGTTAGCATGGGCTTATTAGAAGTCTAAACACCATTTTTACTTTTCTGCTCTGTTATGCACACGACACGCATTTGCGCTATTGTTTAGAGAAAGCTGAGTATTTTGCTTCATATGAGAATAACTTGTTTCGATACATTTCTAAGCCGCTTCTACTAGCTAAGTCTGTACAATGTGTGCCAAGACCGTCAAGGTTATCTTGAACAGTGTGGCTGTTGTTCTGACTGATCAGCGCACGTTCTAGCCATAACACATATGCAGCTGTGCCCACTTCTGATATTGGCGCGTTTAATAATGCACTGCGTAGGCATGATCGCACACACTTGGAGAACATTCGTATGCTGAGAGCTCATGCCGAACTCGATGTGATCCACTTCTGCTAAAGCCAAGAGGTATGGGGCCGCCTATGTATGCCTAAAAGACCTTCTGTAGTTATAAAATAACCTACTAGCAAGGGAGGGTGAAATATAGGTATATATTGAACCTGTTTCCATTTAGCATTATAACATGCTTTCTCCTTTGTATTCTATGGAATAGTAACTATGCTGACAATCTTGATTCTAATAATATGTCTGCTTGTATTTGCTAAGGTGCTGCGCTTGAGATCACGGCGTTAGAAATGAACATTTCAAAATTGCACGTGTCTCATTATTTACTCCCTGTTTTGGACTGGTATGAGAATATAACGAAAGAGTGTTCTTGTTTTCAACATTGCCTGAGGTACCCTAAGTCGCATGTTCTGGGTTGTCTAATTATTGGTATTATGCTATAGGACGAAGGGCCAATGAGACACTGAGTCTGGTAGGGGATTTATGGTACTAAGGTGGGTTTTGGAACGGATGTATGACGTTACAACGCATACTTTTACTCCGCATACCATTACAACGCGGTATTTACAACGCATACCATTACAACGCATAGCGCTTTGGGGTGCTGGATAGTGGTAAGTATAATTTACTATTCTAACTCCAGTCCCCGTGGACCCTAGGGAAGGTGTTGGATAGTAAATTAAACTTACCTCTTATCCTAGAGCGCCCCCCAGCGCAATGCGTTGTAATGGTATGCGTTGTAATGCCTGCGTTGTAGTGGTAGTGCGTTGTAAAAATTGCGTTGTAACAGGTGAATACCTTTTGGAACACCCTAATTCACTAAGGTCCTCAGTCTCTATGCACAGTTCTGTATAGGAGCAGAATCCCTGCAACAGCAAAACCCTAAATCTCCCCCTCCCGAAGCTACACCCTGCATTCAACTGATCTCCAAACAGCTTCTTCCCCTCAAAAGACATTTTAAGGTGGGATTCTTTCTGCTCATAATCAGTTTTCCATTAGCGCATTAATAAATGCTGGTATGCCTGGATGAAAGGACCTGAAACCACTGCTATTGTTCTAATAATATCTGAGAAAAACGTCAGCTAACAGTTCACTTCCTGTTCCATTTGCAACAGGAAGTCAGAACAGTTAATATTCTCCTGGACGGCATTAGCAAGAGACTCAAAGTCCTTTATTTAAGACTGAGTGGCATGCCTCATAAGTGGCCTCCTTTGTGGAGACAGAACTGGCATCAAAACATATCTTATTGTCAATCTTGCAATCTACAGAATCGACAGATGGCGCAATCCTTTGGGTTAATCACTGCCATAACAATCAAAGGTACCAGTATTGAACCACCCGTAAGTTGAGCAAAAATACCTACTTCCCTCCATAAGGGCATACATCTTTTGAAGAAAACTTAGAATACTGGATTCAGCCACCTTTTTCCAGTGCCTTAATATGAATTCCTTAATTCCCTTAGGAAGAGGCAGAGACAAAAGCGAAGGCTTGGCAGAGTTAAGGAAGAGCCCTTCTTCATCTGGCCGAGCTGGTGGCTCCCCGAAGCCCGGGTTACTTCTAATATGATCCATAATCTAGACCAGATCTTCCCTGGAAATCTATTTCCCAAGAGGTGAAGTATCAGTATCCTCCAACACCGAATCTAAAGAAGTGTCCTACATATCTCCCCCTACCATGGAAGACCCTGCTTTCTTTTCCCTTCTCTTAGGTTTGGCAGCCAATGCCTTAGAAACTGCCATCTCAATAATGGGCTGGACCTGGGCCTCAGTCAAGTAAGCAGAACTGGCAGGGGACTGTTCACTGGCCTGTTTGTGTCTCTGAGCTCCAGGCAGACTCCCCTCAGAGTCGGATGAATAGGGAATCAACTACGTCTTTTACACATACTACTTACACTCTATAGTAGTAAAACACACCCTCCACCATGGAATAAAATCCACAAACACTGCGGCCAAGGATGAGTTCCGACCTGGTGGGTGTCGTCATAGCACAGCTTTCAAAATTTTGTGTAATGGCCAGAGCTGACTTTGGAACTGGGACCATGGTTCAAGTCTCTGCATTAGCTAAACATCCTGTGATTTTTGGCGAAACCCTTAGGACAAGACGTGCAATACATTTTACCATTTGCAAACGGCCTGATTGGCCGTTTGCGATTGGTAAAATGCATTTTCAAATGTACCAACTATATTTTGCGAGTCGTAACCTATTACCTACGTGCAAAATAGGAAGGAATGTGCCTAGAGGGTCCCTTCCTAATAGTGAGTTGCACTGGTATGTAGGAATGTTTTGCAACGTTAATGTGGTTGCAAAACATTTGCAGTTTCGCATTCGCAGCCAAGGTCATTGAAAAGACCGATAACACCCAGCTAGCACACTTCATTGAAGCCAACATCCTAGACAACTATCAATCCAGATTCGGCATCAACCGCAGCACCAAGACTACCCTCCTTGCAGCCACAGATGACATCCATGCCCTTCTTGACCAAGACAAATCGGCAGCCCTCATCCTTCTGGACCTATCAGCGGCCTTCGACACCATCTCCCACCACACACTAGCCAACAGATTCCACAATGCTGGCATCCAAGGAAAGGTGCTAGACTGGCAGAACACAGAGAATAAGAATCCCAACCTTCCTTTCAGAACCAACAGAGATCAGAGGCAGAGGATCCCAAGGATCCTCCCTTAGCCCCACCCTCTTCAATGTCTACATGGTCCCCCTCGCAACCATCATCAGAAACCACGGCTCACCATTGTCTCCTACACCAATGACACCCAGCTCATGCTCTCCCTCACCACGGAAACTGACATTACCAAGGCACAACTTCCAAGAAGGGATGAAAGCTGTCTCAACCTGGATGAAGAATAGCCACCTGAAACTCAACTTAGAGAAATCAGAAGTCCCCATCCTTGGCTCCACCCCCTCTGCATGGGACAACAACTGGTGGCCCCCGCCCTCAAAAACCCACCCACCCCGACCAACCATGCATGTAACTTCGGCATCATGCTGGAATCATTGCTCACTATGAAGCACCAGATCAATGCCGTCTCCTCTGCATGCTTCAACATGCTACACATACTACGTAAGACATTCAAGTGGACCCCCCTCAATTCCAGGATAACGGTCACTTACGCACTTATCACCAGCAGACTGGACTATGGCAATGCCCTCTGTGCCGGAATCAACAAAAAATCCTCTTCAAACTCCAGACCGTCCGAAACGCCGCAGCCAGACTAATCCTCGATATCTCACGGCACAACCACATTATACAAAACCTCCATGACCTCCACTGGCTCACCGTCAAAAGAATAATAATTTTCAAGCAGCTCAAACATGCCTACAATGGCCTCCACAACATCAGACCTCAATGACCGCCTCTCCTTCCATGCCCCCAAGAGGAACCTCCACTCAGTCAACCTATCCCTAGCTACAGTCCCATGCTTCTACACCACCCGAGGGGTTGGAAAGTCCTTCTCCTACGTCGCAGCCTAGACATTGAACAATCTCTCCCTTCACCTCCAGCGAAACGTGACACTGCACCAATTCAGGAAAGACCTCAAGACCTGGCTTTTCAAATGACCCCAACCGAGCTGCGCACACCCACCCCTCAGTGTCTTGAGACCCTAATGGGTGAGCAGTGCGCTCTATAAAACTCTGATTGATTGATTGAGTTTACCAACAATTTCAAATTGGTGGTAAGACATTTGAAAATGGGAAGGGGGACCAACGGGACCCTTTACCCTTTGGGAATGGGGGCGCCAATATTTTTTAGAGCAGGCAATGGTCCCACGGACCACTGGCCCCTTTGAAAAAATGAAAAGAAAACTTTTCATTTTTATTTTCAAAAAGCATCTTATTTTCTTTAAGGAAAAACTGCAATTAAAAAACAGCTTTATTAAAAAAAGCAGTCATCATTATGTCACCATACCTGTGAATGCCTGACATTCACAATTAGTTGCAAATTACGACCTGCCTCATGAATAATAATGAAGGTGGTACCTTGCGACCCATTTGGAAATCGCAAATAGTGTCTCAGACACTGCTGTTCATCCGGTTTTGCACCTCATAAATTGCAAAACCCTGATGGTCATACATCCGGTCCCAAGTCTCCAGAATGTGTCCTTATGTAATGGAACTGGTACTCATGTAAAGCTCTCCAATACCTTCAGTTGATTACCAGCTATATAAAACTGCAAAAATATTTAAACTAAAACAAGAGGTTGCAAGGGGGTGTGTCTATGAGGCACAGCGGTATCACTTTGCCATTAATTAGGGTGAAACCGCTAAAGGGGGTATTGTCTGGTGCGAGTAAGCATGACTGAAAATGATTATGTGTGCATTTTTTGTCAGCGACCCAACGCCTGCATTTGATAAGGTTCTGCTCAAAAAAAATTGAAAGAAACACAATACACATATATTAAAATGATACAACATTCAAATATAAGTAAGCAGGTTTATTGCAGCATGGCTAAGGAGTCCACCTAGGTTGATCTCCATATGCAACTGGAGACAGACGAGTGGAACCAGCAATTACAAGCATTACAAAGGGAATGTAGAACACATGTGAATAATACACAAACATGCTATATAAATAAAGGCAAACATAACAGTGGATACCTGCACAATATGAAGAATATAATAAATGTACATATATGAAATGCAACACATCCCCCTCATTAGGAAAAAAAGGGAAAGGGTGAGGAAAAAAAGAGATTAAATAAAATCATTAAACAATTTAGGAACACTTCTCATGCGAGTGTTTGTTTTGACTCTGGAAGTCACAGATTCATTGTCATGTCCACTAGTCTGGTTTCCATTCTGGGGGTCGATGTTCCTATAATCAGAAATCCGAGAAAGAGAAATGATCAGGGCACTTAGAAACCTTCCTAGTGTTCCATACCTTACCATCCTGAGTGATTATGCTGTTGCTGAAGACCTTCTTAACTTGCATGGCCTTTCCATATCTATTGGAACCATTATTGAGAAAACCAGGTTTTAAAACTTTGACCCAATCACCAACCCTAAAGTCATGTGCTTTCATTCTCCATGTATTATATTGTACCATATTTTGGTTTTGTTTTGTTTAGTTTTCACCCTCCTGGCAGTATCGTGGACACATTCTCTCTCTTGCAACAAACTCTTTAATTTTTCCCTGAACCACCAGGAAACTTAAAAGGACTGACTTCAGTAGTGGAATGTGGGGTAATGCGATACACCCAAAGACGTTCCCTAAGCGCACTCAACCAATTTCCTCCTTGTTTGAAGGAATCAGTGACAAAACCCGTAAGCACAGGGTTGAAACGCACAACCTGACCATTCCCATGTGGTTCATAGAGCGAGGTGAGTATATGCTTAATACCATAGCCTTTGAGAAAACTCTCCATTTCAGACAATGTAAGTTGCACCCCATTGTCGGAAACAAGGGTAGATGGGAACCTTCATGTGCAAATACTTCATTAAAGAGGTTCACAACAGCACTAGTGGTGGCCTTTGGAACAAACTTCACTTTCGGCCATTTAGAATGGTAGTCGATCATGACCAAAGCAAAATGCGAGCCCTCAAGCAACCTACTGAAAGTACCTGAAATGTCTAAAGCAGCTTTCTGCCATGGCTCCTCAGGCCATTTAACTGTCTTAAGAGGAGGAATATGTACATTTAGCATTTTTTCACAGGACACATTCATGGCATTCTCTGACTAATCTATCAATAAACCTGTCCATTCCAGGCCACAAGAAGTAGGTTCTGATTAGAAGCTTCATGGCGGATATAGCAAGACTTAGAGCATCTACTGTTCACCTGTCCCAATCCAAAAGTAGTAGCGGCAAGGGCAAAACATCTGTACCCCATATATGTCAGATGCCGTATTACCACCGTAAAGGAACTGATTATCACATGTAAATCTCCCCCGAATGAACTAGTATGTTATAAATTTTATAAATTTTTAAAACCTTTTTTATCTTTGTACTAACATGAGAAGTTTTAAATGTTGTAGTAATTTAATCTTATCTGTATAATATTTGTGGTCCTCAGTGGAGTACCAAAGCAAATAAAAATAAACTTGACTTGACTAGAAGCTTCATGGCGGATATAGCTGGATGTGTCTTGTGAGATAACTTCAAAATGAAATCTTGTATACCCTTGGGAGGAATGCACGTCCCCGCTTTGAGAATTAAATCACCTGTGATTCCTAGTTTGTCTGCAACATTGTAAAAAGACAATAAATCTGACATCACATCATTCTTCCTTGACCAACCTTCCATCACAAACTTCTTAAGATCACTCCACCTATCATCATTCTGTTCACTTTCTCTCCAGAGTTGTACTGTGATTTCCTGGTACTGTAAAGGAATAACGTCAGCAATTCCCACCACATAATCCACTTCTTTAACAACGTTGACATTAAAATCATTATTTAACCTTAAAATTATACTCCTGGAGTTTTGATGCTAAATGGTCAATTCTGGCTGTGGAATTCCATCCTCCTCCTGTGGACAGAATATGTACTAATGGGTTGTGGTCCGTCCTGAGTATGCTTGAACAAAAACTAGTAGTGGGTCTATTGAAAAGTTGGCTCTAGTATGTGTCTGCAGAGGTAGGTTTAAACTAAAGGAAGTTGAGAATCTTTCCTGTGTGGCCCTCCCCTCTCTCTTTTGTGTATAATGTTGGGCCCTCCCCTCTCTCTTTTGTGTATACCGTCCTGAGTATGAACTTGCTGCCCCACACATAAATTCTGTAATGTTCAACTGCCCATACACATGCAAGCAGCTCTCTCTCAATCACTGCAGTCCTTGAAGCAAAGGCAACATTCCATTCATTTCCACCATCCTTTTGAGATAATACACTTCCAAGCCCATATAGACTGGCATCAACAGTTATGATGCATTCATAAATAATATCTCTTTTTATGGCTTCAAACGCTTTTTGTTGCTCTTCATTTCACTCATACGTGACACTCTGCCTTAACAATTTCCTCAATGTTTCCATCTTGGTAGCAACATGCTCAACAAATTTGCTGTAATACTCACACATTCTTGAGAAAAATAATTGCTCCTTGTTTTTAGGAGATGGGGCATTCTGGATGGGTTCAACATTGGATTTTTTAGGAATAACACCCTCAACAGATAACGTATGCCCTAAATATTCAACAGAGTGTTGCAAAAGCTTACACTTGTGAGCCTTGAGGGTAAGACCACAATTTTCAAGTCTCTTGAATACCTCATTCAAAATGGACTTCATGTTTTGATACATTTCTTGAGAATATTAAAATAGCATCTTGAAAACATTTAACATAAGTGTCAATGCCCCTAAAGAGCTGAAACATTACCCTTTGAAAGACTGATGTCGCCGACACCAATCCACAGGGCATTCTAGTATAAGGTCTTGTGGTGTGATGAAAGCGGTATACTTTTTCGACTCCTCTGTAAGTTCTATTTGGTGATATGCAGACCTTAAATCAAGGGTGGAGAATATTTACGCACCTTCGAATAATGAAACAACCTCATTAATATTTGGAAGAGGGTGGCAATCCATCATAATGTTAGAATTTAATGCTCTCAAGTCCCCACACACTTGAGTTTTTGATCGGGTTTGCGCACTAGAACAATAGGTGAAACCCATTCAAATGATTCGTTGAGCTCTATAATTCCCTCATCTGACAACTCTTTAGGCATTTCTTTCAATTCATCCCTAATGTTGAGGGGTACTCCCCTCAATTTTTTGTTTAATTGGACTGGCCATTTCTTTTAATAGAATTCTATGTGTGAAATTTTTCAATCTCCCCAATTTGTCACAAAACACTTTGTTATGTGTATTTAACAACTTTGTTTCTCTTGCAAGACCAGCAACATTTGTGTACATTGTGGCGATACTGCAAATTTCTTGTTCGCTACAAAGAGAAGCAGGATCTTCAGATTATGCCTTGCTTCGAATTAATCTTGCCAATCTAACACATTTACGTCTCTCACAGCAATATACAATTTTATATGAGCACATCTCCCTTTGAAATACAATGGTACTAGGGACAAAACCTTCCATTTCAATTTTTGACCCTTCAAAGCTTTCAGCAGTAATGTCAGATGGTTACAAATTATCATAATTACACACAATTTGTAGCTTCTCTTAAAATATTGTGTGGTAATAATTGTCCACAGTGACCCTGAGTCCACCATGAGCTCTAGATTGGTACCTAAATCTTGAAACACACATTTGGGAGACTTCATGAAAACTTCTTTTTCAGGTCCACTGCGTATGATTGAAACAACAACACCTTTGTTATAATCTGGAATCTCTTTAACATTGGTTACCCTATTAATTTCAGGAGTACCAGAAGTAGTACTCTGTGTGTGGTTATTGTAGCACTTATCTCTACAAACATTGCTAAAGTGTCCCATTCTACCACAAATTCTGCACTCTCTTTTGATTGCAGGACATCCCTGAAAAGATGCCACATGGAATCTGCTTCCACATCTGTAACATGTATCATAATTAAATGAATTAGCATTCCTTTCACCAGCATAACTGTTGCTGGTATATCTAGTAGAACATTTTCCTTGTGAAATATCATTTTTTAAATCACTTTTTATTTTAATCACACAAATCTCCTCCTCACATGACGATTTATTATGATTTTGTCTTACAGTCTCCATCCACTTTTCTGGAGTTTCATAGCTTTGGCCATAGAAATTGTTTCATCTAATTTGGGGTCACACATAACCCATAATTGTTCCTGTACCTTTTTGTTTTTCGCATGTACGATGATTTGATCACAAATAATTTCTACAGTGATGGTACCAACATTACAAAGAAGACTCAATGATCTCAAGGCAGTTAAAAAATCATCAAAAGACTCATCCTCTTTTTGAGACCTGGTGTAAAATTTTAATCTATTGAAAGTGATATTTGTAGTGGGTTTGAACCTCATTTCCATCCTGGTTAACACTTCAACATACACGTTCATGCCATCTCCTTCGTCTCCCCCCCTTTAAACAGTAATTTGGGGTAATGTTCTGAAAACTACCTGCCCCTCAGAACCTAGACAGTGGAGAAAGATACTTTTTTTCTTTCTGTGACCATGCGCTCACCATCTATGGCCTTCATGTAAGTAATGGACTCTTCTTTCCACCTTGACCATGGTACAGGTGGGTCACCTTTGTTTTGAAGAAATTTGGCCGGGGGATCAAACTGCATTTTGTAAATATGCACAAATATACTTTGCATTTATGAAAGATAAATCACTGGTGCAGAGGATGATACCATTCAGATAAATAAGAGATAGATTAATAATCAGTAAATGAGTTTTCCTTTGCAAATAGTCCACAAAATGAAATATAAATGTAAAAACTAAATAATGTCAAAATTAAGGTAACTCACATCAGTTTCACATGGTGAGTTAATTTCCTTCATTCGCTAATTACTTCCATGCCATAAATATGTACCAGGCTCATACAGCAGTATCTATTTCCTTCAACGTAGACACTTGCCAATGCGCGATGAAGCGCTGTCAAGGAAATAACAAAATGGCAGCTAGGCACGTTGCACGCTCAGGCTAACGCAATGACGTATAGTTATTTGCCTCAAAGCGTGTTCAATGGAATCTCAGATGCTCCAATTGTCATGATTTGCCAAAAGCGCCTACAGAACTACTACTCCCAGAATGCCTGGCGAAGGGGAGGAGCCGAGAACATATAATCTCACGTAGCGCAGGTATGCACTGTACGTGATTCCACATTTGAATTTTGGTGGTTTGTTCCTGAGCACCGAGCAGTACGTAATTTTGCGGATTCTGGATACCTGGATCTTGGCGTTCTCGACCTCTACGCGGGTCCTGTGTTTAGGAGTTCATTTTCGTATTTGGAAGTTCGACGGTGCCGGACTGTTACACGACGTCCTTCCTGCTTGCGGCTACAGTGGGGAAGAACTTTACGCGTTCTCGGCTGAGACGCGCTGCTGCCAGTATACATGTTATGACTGGCGGATTACCTTGCCTACATCCACGAGACCACTAGATTTAATTCGACTCTCTGCGCCGCTCTTGACTCTGTTGCTCCTTTTGTTCCACTCACTTCTTCCAGATCTCGTCCCTCTGCTCCTTGGTTTTCTCCTTTGCTTCGTGAGGAGAAAAGCAAGTGTAAGCAGTTGGAACGTAAATGGAGACAGGATTATGACCCTCTAGCCAAACTGGCCTATAAATCGGCCCGGAATCATTTTCACAAACTGAAACGCTCCTCTATAAGAACGTACTTTTCCACTCTCATTCTACAGGCGCATAACTCCTCCAAAACTCTTTTTTCCATTGTGAAAGACTTTGTAAATCCCCCGGCTTCAAAATCCCAATGTATCCCCACTCAAGATCTGTGTAATGGACTCTCGGATTACTTTCAGGAGAAAATAGTCAAACTCTCCTCCTCCTTTGCCACGGTATCTTCTAACCTCCTTGAAGATAATCCATGTTCTACTCCCTGTTCTTTCAATTCTTTCAATGAGCTGACTCCGGACCTTGCGCTGTCTCTGCTACACAGCGTAAAGTCTGGTTCCCCTCTGGACCCAGTCCCGGCTAAGGTCATGGGCATTCTTGCCCCTGTTCTAGTAAATCCATTTCTCTCCATCTGGAATACCTCCCTGTCCTGCGGACAGTTTCCTTCAGTGTGGAAGCAGGCCAGGCTAATTCCCATACTGAAGAAACCTGGTGCTGACCCCTGCAATTTAGTAACTACCGGCCCATATCGCTCCTGCCCAAACCTGCTAAGATCTTGGAGAAGGTGGTACAGAAACAGTTGGCGCAGTATCTAGAATCTAACCAGCTCCTACATGACTCCCAGTCCGGTTTCAGAACCGGTTACAGCACTGAGACGGCGCTGGTAGAAGTCTCTGAGATCATTAGGGAATCAGTGGATAGGGGCGAGGAGGCCATGTTGGTCCTCCTCGACCTATCCGCTGCATTTGATACTGTATCCCATAATATACTTGCCACCCGTCTGCAACAGTTAGGGGTAGGAGGCACAGTGCTGGCCTGGACTAAATCTTTTTTGTCCAGTCGATCTCAGAGGGTTACGTAGCACCCTTTTGATTCTGAGGACAAGCCCCTCCTGTGCGGAGTGCCCCAGGGTTCGGCCTTGAGCCCTTTATTGTTTAATGCCTATGTGGCTCCTCTTGCCAGGGTAGTTGAGTCTTGGGGTGACAGAGTGGTCTCTTATGCTGACGATACTCAGCTTGTTTTCTCCTTTAGAGACCACTCTGACTCCCTCTTTTCCAAATTTAGAAACTGCCTTGGCAATATTTGCACATGGATGGCATCCAATCACCTTGCCCTTAACACCGACAAAACGGAGGTTCTCTTTTTTAGCAAGAAATCTCCCCCTCCTGCAAATCTTTGGTGGCCCACTGTTTTGAATCCTCCCCCCTCTCCTGTACAGGCGGCTCGTAATCTTGGTTTCACCTTTGACAACACTTTGTCTGGAAGGGTCCAAGTCAACAAAGTGGTAGGTGCTTGTTTCTCCAAAATGCGAATGATCAGGAAAATTTTCCCCTACCTCCCTCAATCATCTCGCAAAACAGTCATCTAGGCACTCATTACCACTCATCTAGACTATGCGAATAGTCTATATGCAGGTGCCCCCCAATACCTAATTGACCGCCTGCAAATTGTCCAGTACGCGGCAGCTCGGCTCATTGGTAATATCCCCGCTCGTACCTCGGTCAGAGCCTACCGGGATGAGCTCCACTGGCTTCCCATAGCCCGTCGCATTGATTTTAAAATTCTGACCCTGACATTCCGAGCAATCCATGGAATCGGCCCTCTCTATCTGAGAAAACGTCTTATGATCTCTTCGTCAGTTAGACACCTGAGATATAATAGCTTGCGTCTTCTGACGGTGCCAAGATTTAGGCTTTCTCGTAGTGGCGGCAGAACTTTCACCGTTACTGCTGCCAAGCTCTGGAATAGCCTTCCTCTTGATCTCAGGTTCTCTGATTCCGAGCCAGCCTTTCGACGCCAACTCAAGACCTGGTTGTTCACTACTCATTAGGGCTGCAGTTCTCTTAGGTTCAGTATTTTCTTTTTCCTGATTGTGATGTATCCTTGGTTTACTCTTTTTGGGGACTCTCATGTAATCTTAGCGCCGGGACACTTCCGCCGGAGGTAGCCGTGCGCTTTATAAGCTTCAAATAACTAAATAAATAAATCCTTTCCGCTTGCGGCTGTAGCGGGAAAGGTTGTCATTTTTTGGATGTTTCATTACCTCCGTTTCTGAAGCTCTAGTCATTGCCGTCTTTTGCTGGGAGCATGTCATTTCTTCCTGGATCTTGGATACGGTGTCCTGGTAAGCCTCCGGAGGAGGTTCTAACTACGTATTTTCACTGACCTGCATTTAAGCATACTTTTGTACATTACTATTTAGCTGGGCTCAGCTACAAGTACTATTTGAACCTTTTGTGTATGTGCAAGACTTTGATAGAAGCAGCAACTTTTACTGGATTAAGAACATTATGATTTTTACCCGATTCCTTTCAACCCCTGTGTGGTTTTTTTTCACTGGTTACTGGAGAGGGGTTTTTCATTTCGATATTGGGAGAATTGAAAGGGTATGTATGAGGTCTAGTATATTGCTTTTTAAGAATTCCAGAGAGATCATTTGACGGAATAATAATATTGGCTTTGTGTTGTAGGAAGCTACTGATCAGTGAAATAGAGAAGCATCTACTACATCAGTCAGAGAGGAAGGGTTCAAATCCTGGAATGGTGTATAGGTAGATGTTCCCCTACATCTTCTCGTTTCAGATATCTCTTCCGTTGCTGTTCCTTCCCTTTCCCATCCCTCGCTTGATTACCTCTATGCTCTGTGTATGGTGGTTGTATGGCATTACAACGCGGGCTTTTACCATGCGTGCCATTACAACGCTGTTTTTACAACGCAAGTCGTTACAATAGTGGAATAGTTTAATTTTCTATTCCAACTCCAGCCCACGTTACAGTAGGGAAGGTGTTGGAATAGAAAATTAAACTATTCACTATCCAACAGCGCCCTCCAGTGCAAGTCGTTATAACGACTTGCGTTGTAATAGCAGCGTTGTAATGGTAGCGTGTGGTAATACCCGCGTTGTAAAGGCTGTTCCCCTGTATGGTCATTCAGTCAGAGTGTGGGGAAATCAGGAGGTGGACCCCTTTGAGCATTGCCTTGATCCTGAGGAGGTGACGATTGTGACACAATTGTCAGAGCACAAGCAGAAACATCGGAGACTCGATGGCGAGTGACAGAGTCTTGGGTAGGTAAGGAATCCGTTTGAATGTTATCATTTGAAGCAGACACTTACCAATATATTGAAATGTTGGTAAATGAGTAAAAAAATAACAAGAGGATTGTATCAAGAAGAGATCTCCATTAAAATTCTAGATGAAAGTTTGAGACCATTTCCAGGTCTGGCGCTGATAAGAAAGTATCCAAAATTTCCAAAACCTAAAATATGTTCTGTGGGTGTAGAACCACTCCACTCCTGTGCTGCAGGGTGGGAAGGAGTGATACTTGAACTCATCACCAATATTTAAACGATTATAATCTAAATATGAGTAAGTAGGTTTATTGCAGCTCGGCTAAGACATCCGCTTAGGTTGATCTCCAAATGTAACTGGAGACAACCAAGTGGACCTAGAAATGACAAGCATTCCAAAGGAAATGTAGAACACATGAAAAATACACAACCTGCATGCTATTGAAATAAAGGCAAAGATAACAATGGATAGATGCACAATATGAAGAACATAAGAAATGTACATATATGAAATGCAACAACATAATAGACATGGAAGATAGCCGTCAGACGGAGCATGTTTTGCTTAATGGCACACAGTGCTTAATTTGAAGTAAGGGGCACTTATTTTAGACCGGCACATATTTTTGGGACTCAGGACTTATATTCCACATCAGATATTTACAGGCACAAAAAGTACACAGATGAGTTAGATGGAGGAGGAGAAAGACAGCAAATCCGTTGCAAAAGGAGGAACCAGCAAGAGTCAGATAAGTAGTGGATTCAAAAGACCTGAGGTAATTTAAGGCTACTAGGCGTGCCAATGTTAAATTGCACCAGCAATGGGCTTTTAAGCAAACCTCTGGGCATATACATTCTTTTGTATTCAAATGAAACACTCTTGCAAAGAATACATATCGAGACAAAAGTCAAGCGTTTTAGGATGGGTGTGACACTGTAGCTATGCGACCTGTTGTAGATCGTTTGTGTAGTTAAACTCTGTCCACTACTTGCCTTTGCTTTTTATTTGTCTGTGCCACTGTCTATTAGAAATCCATGCTTGCTACTGGGCAATCGTTCCTCTTTTCCCTCCTTTGTGTTTCCGCTATCCTGCCACAGGGTACCTGCCAAGTACTGTAATCTTACGCTTTCACTGTTTAGGTATTCCACTCAGGACTACTTTGTTTTATTCACTTGTGCCAAGTTCTGAATCTAAGCATTTCATCCCCAACCGCCCTTTCTCATTCAATATGGCAGCTGCCTGCCCCCTTTTATCTGCTTCTGCATTGCAGCGCAGCACGCCGCGATTTATCTTTACGTATGGTGGCGGACAGCTTTTGTTTCCTACAGCATATCAGCGTGGCACACTGCACTTTATCTTTACATGTGGCTACTGTCCACTTTAGTTTTCTTGTGCATATCAGTGCAGCACGGCGCGTATTATCTTTATGTATGTTGGTGGTCAGCCTTTGTTTCCTTCGGCCTGGCTGCTCTGCACCTGAACTGGAGGCTTGGTCCGACCTGGTGTCTTGCCCCTCACAGTGTCTACTCTGCCACCGAGACCAAGGACTCAAGCAGTTTCCTGCTCGCAACATGGAGGTCATTGGGTGTATGCATATTACTAGCAGTGCTTTTCTCTGCATGTCTGTTGTCTCGGTGCTGCCCCTTCACCAACCTGCTTCCACCTCTGCATCTGTGACAAACTCACCCCAAACTCGCACATGCGCATATACATTCTCTTTCTTCTTTCTCACTCTATCCCTACCGCTCTCCTGCCTATCAGTTTGACTTGTTATCACTCAATAAAACTTTAGATATAAAACAACCCTTTAAGACTAACACATGAATAAATAGGTGCCATTATGTGCTCTCCACCTGTTTCTCTGATGCTACCTCCATGTGTTTACCGATTATTTTTATCTTTATTTGATTCCTTTTTCTAATTCTCTTTCTTTACTGACATATCTTTACCTATCACGTCTCTCTGTGCATTTTCCCAATACTCTCTCTTAGCTGTTCCAACCTTTTCTTCCCTCCATATGTATCATCTTCCTCCTGGTTTTATTTCCTTTCAGACGTTGAATTTCATTTCTATTTCTTCTCTTTCCTCTTCGTCATTCGATCTGACCTCTCACTGTTTCTTTGCTTGCTTCTCAGACTCTTCTCAAGACCTGTGTTTCTTACACCGCTCCAACCAGTTCCCTCACCCATAACTCACGACTTTCCCCTTATCTCCCTTATAATTGCAGCCCTTTATCTTTACCTGCCATTGTCTCAACACTTTCCTGTCCATACCTTTTTCCTTCCCCTCTCTCCTTTCTCTTTCACTTCTACAATCAATCTTTTCTCTCTTGCCCCCACCCCAATGTACATATCCTGTTCAATTCAATTTATAATCTTTATTCGGTTCTTAAAAAGACACCATAAAAGCACATATACAATATACACAGAAAATATTTAAAAAAGTGAATTTCCATTAAAAAGTTATGAAAGTTAAAATTATCTAACACCATAATTCATTAAGCTAGGGGAGCAGGAGTTAATTGTCCAAGGGGTCAAGTAATGTTAGAGTCCAGATTCTCTGGTGTTCCTCAGCCGTAGTGCCATCCGGATAAAATTTACAGTGCAGAAAAGAGTATAAGCGTCTTCAGCTTCCTGTAGGAACTTCAGGGCCAATTTTGCTTGTTTAAACTTTAAGTCTTTCAAAATCCCCACCAAAAACTTGCGTCTTGGTACAGTATAAAATGGACACAATAAAACAAAGTGAAGGGTATCCTGCGGAGACCTGTGGTCGCAGCCGCAGGTACCCTTCTCTGCCACTGTATGAGTGAACCCGGCCGGAACCGCAAAGAGATGGTGAAGCATGTAAAGTCTAAAACGGGTCATGACATAGCGGTCCTGAGCATTATACGTGACCCTCAGATAAGGTTCCATTCCTTGCTTCGCTGTGAGTTCACTGTAAGATAGGATAGTGGATTTATGCCTTTCTTTCTCAGCCCTTAATATCTGAAGCCGTGCAGGAAAAAGTTTTTTCACCAAGGCTTTGCTCTCAATGGTTAGAGAGTCTGTGGATGTAAAGAAGTTTATACAATCAATCTCTGCTAGTGAGTTCTTGACATACTTCAACCAGGGTATGTCGTGACCTTTGTCTCGTTTGAGGCAATCCAATATAATTTGTCTTGTTAAGGCAGCCTCGGGGTTGGTCCATACTTTGACCCATGCCAGGAGAGGTTTAATTTTAATCTGGTCTTCTATAAAGGGTTCTCCCACTTCCTCATGGATGATGTAAGCCGGTACACTCTGGGGCACTTTCAGAATTCTTCTCAAGAATTTATTTTCTTCTGTCTGTATTTGCTGTGCTTTGTTATCCATGAAGCCCCACACTTCTGCCCCATAGGATACCTTCGCACAGTAAATTGTCCTGTACAGGTTCAGTATTTGCTCTGGGGACCATCTTCCAAGTCTTTGACCGTACCACATGATGGCTCCTACTGATGCTGCCAGTTTCATTGAATGCTTCTCTACCAGAGGTTTGAAGTTGAGGTGGTTATCGAACAATACCCCCAGGTATGAAAAGGTCTTGACCTGGTCTATCTTGTGTGACCCAATGCGGTAGGTGAAGTTCCCTTTTGTCAGTTGCCCTGATGACATAATATAGGATTTTTCCAAGTTTGTCGCTAGGTCCAATTTGTCCATGAACACGACAAAGCCGTCGATCAGTTTTTGTAATCCTAGAGGGGTTCTGGCAAGCAGTACCGCGTCATCGGCGTATAGTAATACAGGCACTGCACGATGACCGATTTGGGGTGAGTCCACCTTTAGTTTGAGGAGGTCTTTTTCCAGCGAATTAATGTATATGGAAAAGAGGAAGGGCGCGAGGATACATCCCTGCCTTACTCCACTGGTGCAAGCAAAGGGATTGGTCTTTTTTCCCTCTTGGTTGTACCTCACGCTTGCGGTTGTATTCCAGTGGAGGTTTTGCAGGGTGTCAACTAGCGGTTGATCCACTACTAATTCTAACAACATGGACCAGAGCTTTCTTCTGTTTACGCGGTCAAACGCCGCTGAAAGGTCCATAAACCCCATATAAATGGACCCCTTCCGAGCGATGGTATATTTAGCTGTCAGAAGATATAAGTTCAGACATTGGTCGGTGGTGGATCTACCCTCCCTGAAGCCATATTGGATTTCCAAGAGGACCTGGTGCTCCTCAGCCCAATCTTGTAAACGGTGTAAAATGACTCGCCCCAGTACTTTTGCGGTCACATCAATGAGTGAAATGGGTCGGTAGCATTGAGGGTCGTCACGATTCCCTTTTTTGTAAATAGGAACTATGTCGCTGTTGACCAGGAGCGAGGCAGTCCTGCCACCACTGCCTTGTTCAAAACCCTGGTGAGCAGCGGGGCCCATAGCTCGGGTCTACTTAGGAATAAGTCGGGTGGAATTCCATCCGGGCCGGGTGCTTTATTTTTACTGAGCTCTGCTATTCCTATTTCGACTTCTTTCAGGGAGAAGTCCAATTTCGCCGGCTGAAAACTCCTTGGTACGTCCCCCTGGGTTGAATGGCTTGAGTGGTTGTATAGACTCTGAAAGTGGTTCTGCCATTGTTCCGGCAAGATGTTATTCGTTATTTTTGGTGCCCCTTGGTCCTGAAAACATGGGGAATTAATAACTTTCCAGAAACTTGCAGAGTCTTTCCTTTCAGCAGCGTCCCTTAGGTCCTCCCAGGCTTGATTTTGTAGGCTTTGTTTGCGTTTCTTCAGAGCTTTTTTGTATTCGGCTCTATTCTGTGCGACCATGATCTTGTCCCTTGGTTTGGCATGGAGGCTGACTTTCAGTTTTTTAAGCGCCTTGGTACAGATCGAGTCAAACCAACGTGGAGTTGGGGGCACTTTATTAGTCCCAGTAGTCTTTCAGAAATTGTTTACGTGAGACGCAATTTCTTCAAATGCCCTGACCACCAAAACTCCATCCACGCTTGGGTTAAGGCATATGTTTATTGCTTCTGAGCCCTCTGCTATCAGTCTTTTATAAAATCTATCCCGTCGATCCTAGCCCATTTAATTCTCCTTCCTTGGTCCACTGCTTTTTCTATGGTATCGGGTCTCTTTGAGCCCAGACTAAAATCAAAGCCTTCTGTTGTGATAATAACCGGATTATGGTCGCTAAAGATGCTTGTATCTATTATAATTTTACTAATATTTCTTTTTAATATAGGCGAGACTAGAATATAGTCAATGTAAGAGTGGCAACCTCTTCCTTTGTATGTTGGGGTTAATTCTCCTTTTTCGCCCAGCACAACAAGATCTAGAGTTTGAATCAGGTTATGCCTTTTCGTTAGTCTCTCCAGGTCCCATCCCTCTTTTGAGTGAGTGAAATGTGGGCCTTTCATTATGGTGCATCTCGACCAGTCTTTATTAAAGGGTTTTAGTTTATCACAAAGGTGGCAATTAAAATCCCCCATAAGTATTAAACTTGGGGGGTTTGGTGTCTTATTTAAGGAGTTCAAATTTTCTAGGCAGGCGTCCAGCTCGTTTACGGCTGTTCCCTTTTCCATTGTGCCAGGAGCGTTGTACCAGTTGACTAGAAAAAAGTTTAGTCTTGTGGAGACGAACCTTACTACTTGGAGGTTGTGTGAGACCCAGTTAATGTTTGACCAGGTGCCCTGGATGTCTAGGTTGACGTATATTACAAGTCCCCCACTGGCTCTCCCCGAGGATACCTTTTTGGCAGGAACAAAGAAACTTTTGTAGCCCTCTAGGCTATAGTTGTTTAGCTCGGTGACCCATGTTTCTTGCAGGCATATAATTTGGAATTTGTTTATATAGCTAAGCCATTCTTGGGATTCAAATTTGGCTGCTAATCCTGCTGTATTCCAGGATACAACTTGTAAGTTTTCATAAGTGTTTTCCTTTAGAGTTCCTGTTAGGTCTCTTAATGGGGGCACTGCCTGTTTTTCCAATTTAGATGATATGTCGAGGCTAGGTTGTGAGCTACAAGGGATAGCTGATCTACTCTGTTTGATGGATGACCTGTGTTTTGGGGATTTTATCAAGTCGCCTTTTCCCCTGCTTCTGTTCGGCGACTTATTGCTACCTCCTTTGCTGGGCGCGGGTTCTGATCTATTTCCCGTCCCCGTTCTTCTTCCTGTTATGAGTGGACTTGCCCCCTTCAGCCTTGCATAATTAGAGGGTTGTTTTTCCCGTCCCTGTCAGTCGACCTCTTCAAGTACGCTAAACCTGTTCCAATGAGCGTGCTGCATTAGGAAAGGGTCGTAGTTTGGGGTCACATGGTATGGCCTTTGCCACTGGGGTAGTCTGTATTGGGGATCCATTTGGGGCATTCTGATCGTCGGTGGTCTATTGCTCTGCATGGGTCTATGAGGTGCAAATGGGTAAAAGTAGGATAGGTGTACCGGATAAATTTGTGAGTGGGTATAACTAGGGGGGGCATTACAGATAAAATTGACTGCTGCAATGTCTCTAAAGTTTACCGTGATTATGTCCCCTGCTATGGTCTTTGTGCCGTTGCCGATCCACTCCCCCCTTCTTACTGAGAGAATCTCCCCATGAATGTTGGTGGGTAGTGGTCTATGTATTTGTAGCCACTGTGCACATTTGTTTTTTAACTCTACTTGTGTTTCCCTTTTGCCCTCTCTTAAAGGTGGGACTCCTGTTAAAACAACTACGAAGGGTAAAGCTTCAGGCGGGAGGTTAATTGTCCTGAAGCGGGTGCTGTTTTATTTTCTTTAGTGGTTGCAGATGGAGTCGGATTAGTCTTGGAAGTCGCTTTGGGAGTTTGAGCGTTATTTCCTTGTGATGTTTGGGGGGGTCCCAGCGATAGTTTGTTAGTTTCAGTAATTGTTTGTTTATTGATTTTGCCTGTGTTCGGTGTGGTAACGACCTTTTGTGTATCTTTCATACTTTTTTGTGTGACTCTGGTGGAGTTGTTTGCTACCGTGTCAGATATTGGGGTGGCCTTATCTTTGGTTGGTATTTCAGGTATGGCCTCATTCTGTTTTGTTAAGGCAGCCTCTTGTGCTGGTTGGCCTTTAGGGCCAACACCCTTGTTGTTTACAAGTGATGTTAGTCTGTCGATCTTGGCTATAAGAGGTTTTATCAGCACAGTGATGGAGTGTTCAAGGTCCGTTTTAAGGTCAGCCACCATGTTGGTAATCCAACAGGGTATTCCTGGTGTAGATGGATTTATAGGCGTCACCAAATTGTGATTTCTAGTTTTAGTTGGGCCTTTTTTACCTCCGCATTTAGAGCCTTCTTTGGGCAAGATTTTTTCAGTGGTATTTAGTTTCCTCTTGTTGTTGTTTGTTTGTAGATCCGTTCGCTCCCTGCTAAATTCGGCGGGCGCCTGGGCACATGGGAGATCGACGAAAGAAGAGGGGGTAATGGCCAGGCTAGTGTCAGGGTCATCTGCCGAATCTAAGGAAACTGCAGATAAATTGATAAGAGCTTCCTGGGTGTCTTGGAAGATAGTCACGGGTGGCAGAGACAGCCTTCTCTCCGTGTTTGCGATGGCATTGGATACCGCCCCTATAGTTTGTTTAAGCATCTTATCGATAGCAGTTAGAGTTGGTAAAGGTGGAGGAGGAATGGATCCACTTTGGATTTTGTGCTTGATCTTAATGTGGGCATCTTGGGCTTCTTAACAGTTTTCCTCATAGTCTAAAGATAAAGGGTGCGAAGGCGATGGATGGATTTGATTAAGTTAAGTAAATCACGATTAAATACCTGATATGCGCAGTGCCTTAGAAGACTTTAGAGGGGTGGCGCAGCCCAGCCTCCTCAGGCCTCTGAGGGCCACAGAGGGCCCGCCCTTTGCCCGGGCTTCGCCCCGGGCGTCCCGCTCGCGTCCCGCGGAGCTGAGGGCTTGCTGCTTTTATAGCCCCTCCTGGCACCTTAATCGCGTGTCAGGGAACGCGCCGCAAAGACTGCCGGGATTTGGAGTCCCGGAGCGGCGGTGGCGTGCCTGGTGATGGCGGTCGCTGAAGATGGTGCTATCCGGTGTGGCGTGGGTCGGCAGGACTCCTCCTGCACTTTCCTCGTGAAGTCCGCAACGTGTCTCTCTGCCAAGTAAGGGTAAAGGTTTGACTCCCACCGCTCCACCGAGGGCTTGCTGCTTTTATAGCCCCTCCTGGCACCTTAATCACGCGTCAGGGAACGCGCCGCAAAGACTGCCGGGATTTGGAGTCCCGGAGCGGCGGTGGCATGCCTGGTGATGGCGGTCGCTGAAGATGGTGCTATCCGGCGTGGCGTGGGTCGGCAGGACTCCTCCTGCACTTTCCTCGTGAAGTCCGCAACGTGTCTCTCCGCCAAGTAAGGGTAAAGGTTTGACTCCCCTTGCTCCATATCCTGTTCCCTCCCCCACCCAGGTCTGCCTCCTCCTTGCTTCCCTCATTCCTCAACTCCTCTCCAAGCCCAGGAATCATTAACAGACCCCTCTGGCAACATGTTGTGCATCAGTAAAACATTAGGGCACACTTGTACTAGGAAACCCAATCTACTTGCTTTGCATCCTACGGTTAGAAGTGTAATAGCTATAAAACAAAATGTTCCCTGATTTGTCAGTTGCCTGACAGCCTACAGGAGCTGCTCGCGAACCAGCAACAATCATGTACCCTGGGGCTGTGGCAAATCCATACTTTCTAGATGTGTGCTGTGTGGGGCCCTTTCCATGCCTCAGCTGTGCAGCGACATTAAAGCATTATGCCTTGACCTTTAAATCACACTGGGGCATATTACCAACAACTAGCGATAATAATCGCTATGTTGGCTTAGCGGCAATATTTTTATCGCTGAGCTGCGGCGATTCTTATCGCTTAGGAACCTTGCTATTATCAAGGTTTATCTCCTAAGCGATAAAAATCGGCCGAAATGCATGAATATTGCTGAAAAGTCAGCGATATTCATGCATTACCGAGCTAATGCTCTTAGCCATGTTATCCACCTCCCATTGGATAACATGGCTAAGAACTGCTCAGGGCAGGTGTTAGCTTTTGGAGATATTCACGCTTAGCGCGAATATCTCCAAAAGTTGGTAATAGGAGATAGCGATGTTAGCGACTGTTTCCAGTCGCTAACATCTTGCCACGCCCACTTTGCATGTCATTAGTGATAAATATCACTGACATGCAAAGTGGGGCCCAAGATGGTCGCTATCTCCTACTAGCTGTCGCTAACTGGTGTTAGCGACAGCTAGATAATAGGGAGATAATTTTATCTCCGCTTTCTTGGCTTTTAAAGCCAAAAAAGCGGAGATAAACCCCCTTGATAATATGCCCCACTATTCTTATCATAACCTTGGAGGTAATTTGCATGGCTCCAATAATGTGCTTGGAGCTGCTGTTCAAGAGAGACATTAAAGCATTGTGCCTCTAATACTGCATTCAACAGAAAACAGTGAGAAACAACGGGGCATATTACCAACAACTAGCGATAATTATCGCTATGTTGGCTTAGCGGCAATATTTTTATTGCTGAGCTGCGGCGATTTTTATCGCTTAGGAACCTTGCTATTATCAAGGTTTATCTCCTAAGCGATAAAAATCGGCCGAAATGCATGAATATCGCTGAAAAGTCAGCGATATTCATGCATTACCGAGCTAATGCTCTTAGCCATGTTATCCACCTCCCATTGGATAACATGGCTAAGAACTGCTCAAGGCAGGTGTTAGCTTTTGGAGATATTCGCGCTTAGCGCGAATATCTCCAAAAGTTGGTAATAGGAGATAGCGATGTTAGCGACTGTTTCCAGTCGCTAACATCTTGGCACGCCCACTTTGCATGTCATTAGTGATAAATATCACTGACATGCAAAGTGGGGCCCAAGATGGTCGCTATCTCCTACTAGCTGTCGCTAACTGGTGTTAGCGACAGCTAGGTAATAGGGAGATAATTTTATCTCTGCTTTCTTGGCTTTTAAAGCCAAAAAAGCGGAGATAAACCCCCTTGATAATATGCCCCAACATTCTTTAGTAGACTGCATTAAAGGTGCAGTACCTTATGTGAACAATAGAGCTCTCTTTAGAACTCCAGAGGGACACCTAGTAACATTCTGTGGTACTGCACCATTTCTGTGCTTCGTGAATTTTCTTTGATTGCTTATGCTACTGCTGGTATATTTTTAAAAAAAACGTAATTTAGAAACATATTCATGTTCAACATCCCCCTCGCAGACGCCACATCCCACAGACCAGGGCCGGACTGGCGACCGGGTGTTTTGGCATGCTGCCGAGCTGGGGGCTGATGTCACTGCGGTGGGGGCTAATTTTGTTGATGGAGACCTGTGTGTGCTTCGAAATAAACAGCAAAATGAATTTCATTCAGCACACTCAGGTCCCCATCAAATAAATCAGCCCCCAGTTCGGCAGCATGTCAAAACGCCTGGTAGCCAGTCCGGCCCTGCCGTAGACTCAACATAATCTCTTACGCAGATGACATTCAACTGATCCTCTCGCTCCCCGAGGGCCCCTCCAACACCAAAACCAACTTCTGCAATACAAAGACCTACTTAACCAAATGGATGAGAGACAACTGCTTCTAACTAAACTCTGACAAAACTGAAGTACTGATCTTTGGGAAGAATGCCTCCACATGGGAGCAAAGCTGGTGGCCTGCCCTCAGACCTGCACCCACACCGACCGACCTTGCTCACAACCTCTACATCATCCTCGACAGCCAACTGACGATGAAGTGACAAGTCAATGAAAACGCCTCCTCCTGCTTCCACATACTTTGCATGCTCCGCAGAATATTCAGTGATCGCAACCAAAACCAGAAAGACCGTCACTCAGGTCCTTGTCACAAGACGCCACGACTAAGGCAAAGCCCTCTATGCCAACATCTCAAACCAGCTCCTTAGAAGACTCCAGATCCTGCAGTACACAGCAGCGAGACTCATCCTGGAAATTCCCAAATGTTCCCACATCACCTCCACCTGAGACCTCCACTGGCTCCTCATCCAGTAGAGATGCCAGTTCAAGATCTTCACGCACGTCTATTAAGGATGCAGAGACAGAATATAGAGTAAAAAGTACTGAGTTGTATAAATATAGAGTCATTCAGAAATATCGACAGCAAGAATATCGTAGTTAAGAATATCGACTTAACGTATATAATATCGATTTTAAAAATATCGAAGTGTTTTATATAGTTTGCAAAAATATAGTTGTTAAAAATATTGTCTTTTATTAATGGTATGTATATTTTTTTGTATAAGAATTGTTTGTATTTTTAATATATGTGTAACATTTTTAGAAGTTATTACTTTTTTATTTGAATTTTACACTTTTAGTTCCGTAGCGGGTTTATAGGGGAATAGGGTGGAAGTAATTTAATTATAGAATTATTATTTTTATTTTTATTTTGTGTTTTTAGTTCCGTAGCGGGTTGTGGGTTTATAGGGGAATAAGGTGGGAAGTAATTTAATTATATTATTATTATTATAATTTTCATTTGAATTTTGCGGTTTTAGTCCCGTAGTGGGTTGGGGGTTTATAGGGGAATAGGGTGGGAAGTAATTTATTTATATTCAATGTATTGATTAATTTCTATTTATTCATATTTGCTTAATTGAGATGTTACAGTGTTAAATGTGTAAAGTAGTTTATTAATAATTAACCAATAATCGGTTGTTAATTAGTTTTAATTAATTATTTGGTAATTAATATGGTAATTGTTTAATACATTTTATGTGTGTTTTTGGTGTTTATAGGTATATAGGGTAGGAGGTAATTTATTTTAATGTATTAATTAATAATTGGTTGTTGATGAATTTCAAGCAATTAATTGGTAATTAATTTTGGTAATTGTGTAATTAATTTTAGGTGTGTGTTGTGGTGTTTATGGGAGTAAATGGTAGGAAGTAGTTTGTGTTTAATTAATTAATATATTGTTAATTAATGTAACTTATTGGATATTTATTTTTGGGTAATTGTTTATTATTTTTGTGTTGTTTTTACTTTTAAAAGGGTAAAGAGTGGGTATTAAATAAAATAATGTAATTATTAATTGTTCATACTATTAGCTTTTAATTTTAAAATAAGTTTTAATTGTGTTTTATTCTTTTATAGTTTGATTATTTAGATTTGTGTTGTGGACATTATAGTGTTAAAGTGTGTGTAGTCAATTAATATGTATTAGTTTCTTTATTAATAATATTTTTTATTGATTATTCATGATGTTAATTATGTAAATCAAATTAATATAAAATGAAGCGCTTTGTTATTGGTGTGTTAGAGTGTAGGAAATAAAAGAAATACATTTATGTTTTAAATATTTTTATATTTGTAAATATTTTCTAGTTTAAAATAATCATTTTTTTGTAAATTTAATTATTATTCTATTTTATATAATACTTGTAGGTTTTTGTTGTATATAATTAATAGTATAATACAAATTCTTTTGATATGTTTAATATATATTTTTTTAATATTGTTTATTAATTTGTATGGTTAGTGTAATTTTTAATATACATATATATATATATATATATATTTTTTAGTGTGAATTTCAATTTTTTTCTCCGCTATTCTGCACTTTCCCGACTGTTGCGCTCACTGGAGTTGGACCAATAATTTTTACCTCTCCGCTATCCAACACTTTCCCTACTGTTGCACTCCCTGGAGTAGGAATAGTAATTTTTACCCCGCCGCTATCCATCACTTTCCCTACTGCTGCTCTCGCTGGAGTGTGAATAATACATGCTACCCCTCCGCTACCCATCACTTTCTCCACTGTGGCACTCACTGGAGTTGGAATAGTAATTTTTACCTCTCCACTATCCAGCACTTTCTCCACTGTTGCACTTACTGGAGTGGGAATAGAATTTTTAACTCTTCGCTATTCAACACTTTCTCAACTGTTGCACTCGCAGGAGTGGGAATAGTAATTTTCCCTAACCTCATCCAACACTTTCCCTACTGCTGCTCTCACTGGAGTGTGAATAATTCATTTTACCCAACAACCAATATCCAAGGGGAACCCTGCAAATGAATAACGGGAGGGTGGAGCAGGGAAAATTCCAAAACACCAACAAGGCAACAAATCACCCTCCCACACAGGTAAATATAAGGCCCAAGAAACAATGTCCTAGTATATAGGCACTGAGAGCTGACCCACATATAAGCACAACACCATCATTGTATATACAAAATATATTTGTATTTTTATTTTCAAAAAAGTGATTTATATATTGATATAAATAGAATATACAGTATACAAAATACAAAATCATCTGTGGATATATAGATGTATTTGTCCCACACGTAACACAATCGTAAACCTCAATCATACTTTCATTCACTTTCAATAATATACACATTAATACTTCAACACATACAGATTTCTACTAAACTAAAAGGCACTCTAGATGGTAAGGCTGCCATTTGTCTCCAGAATAGAACAATCTTGTGTGTCCACCAGATAATATAAGGGAATTGAATCCAAGGACACAGGAGGGAAAACACCAACAATGGTGTAAAATGTATTTAAGCACCCATGAACATTTCTCTTGCTTACACCACGTCGATGCTATTGAAATCACCAAATTTGAGGACTGGGGAATATCACTCTCCATCCCAGTAATCCAACGATATCAGTCTCCATTTATTCACAAAACAAAAATTCCAGGAAAAAATAAAGTTCCCTCGATACTAAAAGGTGCAAAGGTGCAGAAGGGGAAAATATATCTCAACAAAGGAAAATAAAGCAGGGACTGTCCATCCAGTGATGGACAGAAGAATGAAATTATAGTCTAACCGGAGAAACAGTAGCTCCCACTATAAAAATCCTATCCTGGAACATCGCAGAGGCAAAAGGAATCCTACAGGACAAAGGAAAGACAGCATCCTGGAATAACTATGAAATTATTATGCTACAAGAAACCTGGCTGACAGCCCCTGTAGCTATCCCAGGCTGGATAGGATATCATGTTAATGCTACTCAAACGCAACAGCACAGAAGAGCAAAGGGGGGTCTTGCTGTGTACATCTCAACATCATTAAAAAGCTCGACAACTCAGGTGCTATCGACAACTCCAGCTATGCAAATAATAAGAATGGCCCTGGGTACACAATCAGGGGCAAGCACTATTATTTTAATCAACATCTATGCTCCCCCAAAAACCAAACTAAAAAAAGATCTCTTCAAGAAAGTCTTAGATGTCACCATAGAATACCGTTGTGAACACCCAACATGGGAGATAATTCTCACCGGGGATTTTAATGCAAACTTATTTATTCCTCAAGAAGAAGAAGATAACATCCTTGTAGCAAACAGAATCTGGGCTGTAGAAACACAGTTGTTTCATGAACAAAACCGTAATGATAAAACAGGCCAGTAATTGATACGAGAACTTGAACATCTGGGAATGCGTGCCTTAAACGGAAGAACAAAACAAGATAGACCCGCAAATTGCACTTATATTGGCCCCCGTTCGAGCTCAACTCTGGACTACACAATAGTAACTTTCCCACCTGTTAGTCAAACGATCAGCTTTCAAATTAAATGCTCAGCCAATAGTGATCACTCAGCTCAGCATATCGAACTTAAAACAACACTGTTTAAACATCGAGAAGCCCCAGCCATTGATGGGGAAATATCAACAATTAATTTGAAACGTCTAAGGTGGACATGTAACACTCTTCCGGACATCGCTTTAAAAGCCAAAAATCTAATAACATCACTTGAGCTAGAAAATAAAAGAGTTTCAGAAACATGGACTGTTTTCCTGGAAAAACTCACCGAACCAGGAGTAGTCAACAAATGCTCAATTAATAACCGAAAATATATCAATAGCAACCTGAGTCAAACATCACAAAGCTTGAGAAAGCACTTAAGAAAGGCCCTGCGTAAGGCACAACGTCAGAGTCCCCGGTCAAACATATGGGATGAAGTACGCCTATTAAAAAGGAAATACAAAAAAAAAATCTGGATCGATAAGAAAACCGAAGAAAACAACTTTTGGACAAAATTGTTATACAATGCAAAAAGAACCGATGATAGGGCATTCTGGGGCCTGGTGAATTCCATGAATTGAAATTTTAAAACTATCAACATGTCCTGCGTAACTGAGCATGCATGGGTACAGCATTTAATTTCAACTTTCTCAAATACTACAGACCATCCGTTCATAGTCATGACGAAGCCAAATGAAAAGCAGAAAGAAGATGCATCTCAGTTGACAGCACCCTATGCTGAAACTGAAATTCTACAGATCATAAAAAAATGTCGGCTGGACAGTGCACCGGGTCCAAATGGTGTTCCACAGGCAATTTATAAGCAGGACCCCAATTTCTGGGCATGCAAGATCGGTAGCCTGTTTCAGATGATCAGCACCACTAGAGAATCCCAGAAAGTTGGAGAGGTGCGATTATTAACCCAATGTATAAAGCTGGAGATCGTTCAGATCCCGCAAATTATCACCTGATCGCGTTGATTGATGCGGAGACCAAAAACTATGCATCCTTGATTCTAACTGACTTGATAAACTGGTCCGATGAAAACAATAAAATTCCCATGAATCAGTCGGGCATTTGACGCAGCACAGGTACAATATCAAATATATTAGCAATAGAGCTAATTGCCGATAAAAGCCTAAGACAGCGTCAGGAACTCCATCTATGCTTTGCGGATTTTAAAGCGGCCTTTGACCGCGTCAATCGACATATATTATGGGCCAAACTTAAGCAACAGGGCTTACCAGACACATTTCTAAATCCAATCATCGCCCTCTACACGAACACCTGGATGCAGGTTATGATTGCCGATGGACAGAGGCTCACACGGAGGATCCACACTAATGAAGGGCTTAAACAAGTCTGTGTATTGGCCCCATACCTTTTTAATTTATTTATGGCTGACTTAACACCAAGGCTAGACAGGGTCAACTCCCACCCACAACGGCTGGGTACACTTCCACTAACACACTTGTCCTATGCAGATGATGTTGTACTTTTAAGCCACACGAGAATTAGATTGCAACGATCAATCCATGAGTTAGCGGATTATACCAAAATACATCTAATGGAAATAAACAAAAAACAAAAGTCATGATTATAACAAACCGTCGAACGAAACATCTAAAATTTATAATTGATAACATCAAATTGGAAGTAGTTGATAGCTACAAATATTTGGGCTTAAACTTGGACCGAAGGTCTTCATTTGCTACACAACAGGAAAGAATAGACAAAAGGGGAACTGCTCTACTGTTTGCTTTTTGCAATATTCTAAAATGACTAAAAGGCCCATTGTTCGCCCTGCTCCTTGCAGTTATGAAAGCAAAACTACTACCGACTATTGCATATGGAAGTGTGGTTCATCATGGGAAAAGTGTGCCATTATTAGACAAAATACAAACACCAATCTATAAAAGAGTATTCCATCCCCCAATCCTCCCAGCCCAAGTACGTCTTGAGTTTGGATTACAAAAACAGAAAATACACAAAAGCTACGAGACATTCATATTTTGGTATAAAATATGGCTGAATCAACCGTGCACTCTGGGAAGCTCTGCAAAATGATACAAAATCATACAACGCAAAGTACTTTAATTCCTCACTGAAAATAACTAAGATGGAGGCTCTCTGGCAAAGGAAACTGCCATGGACATCTTTTTAGATTTTTATAAAAAAAGCGGCAAAAGCTCACTCTTTAATCGAAGATAAAGCAACCTTAAGCCGACGTGTGCACGCTTGGATGGTCTTACAAGCATATTCAAGGTCTGAGCCAGCAGCATATCTGGCCTTAACATTTCCGCCGTATCTGAAAACAAAGTATATGGAGTTGCTCATGGGGAAATTACCGTCCAATGGCGATCAACCGATCTGGAGGGCCCATGGCCGAAAAGACTGCGATCTATGTGGAGCAGCAGTACAGGACTTTGCGCATATACTATGTATCTGCCCAGGGCTAGAGCGCTGCCGCCAGGATTTGCTTAAGAGAAAATGTAATGAAAAATGCATATGTACCTGCAGATCAGCAATATTAATGAGCATGGACTCAAAGGACCCACAATTAGTTTGTTATATAATCAAATTTTTTACTTATTTTGAGAATTTGTAGAAAGAATAATGTTTACAATATTAGCAGATCTTGTAAAAAAGTTTCAAAATATTTCTTTAGCTTGATATTAATTGATTCATCTGATCTTTTTTAACAATTCATGAAGGCAATATGTAATATATTTTATGTTATGGAACATTGTAATAGTTTTAATTAACTACACAATAAACTATTTACTTACTTACGTCGATGCTAACAACGTTGCATGGATAGGTTGGTCCGCTTGTTTCGGATAAATAACCAAATTGGCTTTAATATGTAGAACCAAGTACTATACTGTAAAATTGACTATAGGTACTGACAGAGTCATTAAGTTTGACACCGTGTACATTTTTAAATTATGCTTAATGCGTGTTTTTTAAACTACATTGCTAGTAATGTGTAGACCATGCATTATGTTTACTTTTTACATTGTTCCAAGTTTCAGTTACCGAGCAGGCAGAATTCAAGTGCCTCATTTGTGTTCATCAATTGTTTATTTAAGCACGTCTTTCTTTACTGTGATTATCGTGTGACCAAGACACCACTGTGTGGCGCAACGCGTAACGGTACGAAAGAATAATTTCTAGTGAATCACCTCTCCTGAGTGCGCATATTACTTTCTTCTTGGATTCGCATAATATTCAACCCCTTTTGGGTCTCTGCCGGCTATGCGCCACCCGACCATGGGATTGACCCCGGAAGCACCCTCAACGCGCATGTCCAAGAAATGAGGCATCGTACGCCGGCCACAACCAGGATTCAGCGAACTGATCAACGAAAGGAGTTTGAAGACGAGCGAACTAAGAGCACCTCTGCGCACTGAGGTAAGCCTGGCCCCGGGTTTTTTGTGTGGAGGGGGGAGTGCCCGAACTCTTCTGTTTGGGCTGCTACCCATTCTAGCGGGAATCCAGGTAGTCAGGCTTGCCGAGTGCTCATACAAGAGCGGCTCTGCGGTCATGGAAAGAAGGGGACACTGAAACAGCAGGCGGGAGGTCTCGCTCACATTAACCCATTTTCCGGCAGTATCAAACACTCGAGCTCTTCTACTTCTGGAAACATTAAGTGGCATCAGGAACTGCCTTATCATAGGCGGGGGAGAGGAATCATACACCAGTACAAAGGAGGAAGTGGTAAGAGTTTTTATACCGCAACATTCCAAAGACGTGCATGTGCGAGACCATTAACATAAGCACACTGTCAACACACTATATCAAATTATGGATGAGGATGGTGAGAGGCTTAAGGAAGCACAAGCTCTCTTCGCTCGAGCACCAGGGAGAGGCAAACATGTAAGACCCATTGCTGAAAAACCAGAAGGCAATCAGTTGAATCTAAAATTGAGAAGTTATGAAAAATTGAAGAAACAAGAATCTTCAAAGTGGTGGGAGGCGACTTCCCTGCAGGACTATGTTGAAAAGGATATGGTTCCACGTGGACTAAGAATTTATATCACTCCAGCACATGAGTCCTTGAACCCACATATGCTGCAAGAATGGGCAGCCAACTTGGCAAGCAGTTCGAAGAACATGTTATGTATACTTATTAAATATGCCTTGGAAGACCGTGAGAGCATAATAAAAAAATTAATAGACATAGAAGAGGATTTCAAAAAAAGCCCCGAACAAGAAAGCATTAAGAAATTCAAGGAAGATCTAAAAGTAAGATTAAAAAAATACGAAGATGATATAAAGTAAACCCCTACACTACAAAGAGAGGAGAATCGGCTCTGTAGGAAACTGCTGGGGGCCCCCATTTCATCATCGAGGTACATTTGTCACTCAGAGTTGAATATACCGTATATCAGTGATTTTATTGCTGCAAGGCCTGCACTATTCTGGCTGGCCATTTGGGCTAATGACTATGGTAGTTTAACACAGGATATCTTGAGGGAGTGCCTAGCCTGTGATAAATGGAATAGGATCCCATGGCTTTGTGCTATACAAGAAAGTTTGTCTAGCATAGGCAGAGGCAATCTCTTTGATAACCCATCTGATATCAAGAGTACTGATAAAAAGGAAGTCCAGTTTGAACTATATGCAATCTATAATGAAAAGAGACTGTCAGATGAGATGCGGAAACAAACTGTTGTGTCCTATACTAACAATGGCTTATTTATACAACAACTCCCATTGTATCTGATATTGCCAATGTGTAATTGCGAAAGATCCTTACTTTTTCGAATGAGAGCCGGAACTATTAAGTTTTCACTCTGTTTCCCTTTGGGACATAGCACATCTGGAAATACTCCGTGTCCTTGCGATGGAGTCAGTAAACAAAATGACTTACACTTCTTTTTTAATTGCAAGTTTTACATGAAATATATGAAATGGTTTTTAGCCCCATATTTTAAAAAACATAGACCGCTCTCCTTGAATCAGTCCTATTTAATGCTCCTAAAATTAGAGGATGATGAACTTATATTCCGCACAAGCACTTTTTTAAAAGTTATTTTTAATGTACGTAAAACTATGGAATGCCCCTGATTTATCTGCACTTTCCATGACTGTTGACCTTCTTTTTTTGGCACTTTATATATATATAATGAGAAAAATGAAACCCTGTAATTGTATTGATATGCACTTTTATTACATCTATTGTAATTGTTAAAATTGTTGAATTGTATTTTAAATGTGCTTTTATAGATTTGTTGGAATCCGAATAAAGATTTTGAATCGAATCGATATAAAGTATCGTAAACAAAGAAAACTGCACAGAGACTGTGGGGACTATGAAAGTTGTCGGATTCTGACATATAGTCCTAAATATGACTATTTATATAAACAACAAAATTCCAATGAGAGAGATACTAGTGAATCCACAAGACAAGGAGAACAACAAGAGCAGGTACAAGCCAGCGACTCCGACACTGATATCTCTATCCACACATCAAGTATTGTGTCAGATGTGGAAATAACGAAAAAACCGGCAACTTTTTTTGACGAGTTCTGGGTTTTACGATCACGCAGAGACAAAGAAGAAACTCTGAGTAAGAACACGACACCACAGAGGGCTCGCGGCCAAGGTCGAACATGAGGAAGACTAAGAGGCAGGGGCACTCAAAAATAAGACGTCTCAAAGCAAGACAAAGAATCAACAAATCAAAAGCCCATGGGAACCAGAAGGGGAGGCTACAGAAAAACCAAATAATGATGGACACAGAAATGGTAAACAGAACTATCATGAACTTGTCTGCAAGAACTTTGAGTGAAGTGGAGAAAAGAACTCTATGTTTAGGACTGACTTTCTGCCCTCCTGAACTTTTTAATTACTCTAACACCAGAGTAGATATTTTTAAGTTCAAACGAAAACTAAAATTAAGAAAATGGCACACCCTGTTTTAATAAGAAACCGACAGATGATGAAACACAAATGGGGGCAGAGATGAATACCCCGGGTTTAACTGTAGGAGATGTAGAAACATTATAAACAGTGTATGACCTGGGGATTGTATCAGGATCAAGAGAGATAGAATCTGGTGCACAAGAAGAGAATGCCATCCATATGGATAAGGCAGCCTGTACCCCTTTTAGACCAAAATCAATGTTTCTGCCAATAATGCACCACAATGCGATTGATCCCTTTCACGAGGTAGTAACCAGGGAATTGGTCAAACACAAACACAATCAAGTCAGGAACAATTATGCAAAGTTTAATCTATCTAAAACGCAACGTGACTTCATTGTCTCATTAGCAGGGGATAGGAATGTCATTATCAGACCCTCTGATAAAGGGGGCAATATTGTTTTGTGGGGGAGAGAATTGTACATTGAGGAGGCCAATACACAGTTGGATGATAGAACTTTCTACTGTAAAAGCAACACCAGGGAGTATAAGCACAGCATAACTGACACGTGGGAGAAGCTAGCCGAGTGGCAGGAGGCAGGTTTGATCATGTAGCAAGAATATTGTTACCTCAAAAAATATTATCCCAAATTGCCTATATTATATATTTTGCCCAAAGTGCATAAAAACCGTAACGTAGCAAGGGGCAGACCAATCGTTTCTTCTTTTGGGAGTGTGCACGAATGTATATCTAAATACATAGACCATTTCTTAAGCGAATATGTGACACAGTTACATTCACACATCAGGTACACAAAGGATTTCTTGAACAAAATAGAGAACATCACTTGGGAGGAAGGGCTCATACTCATTACGATGGACGTGAGTTCACTTTACACGATAATTGATCATGACCAGGGAATAGATGCATGTTTCCATTATTTGAAAACCAGAGACATAGCAGACTCGGAACACACTCACATGCTTGTAGAGATGATGAGGATATGTCTCACAAACAATATCTTCATGTTCAACAACGATCTCTATAGGCAGGTGCGTGGAACCGCGATGGAATCAAGCTTCACGCCGAGTTTTGCAAATCTCTTCCTCAGCAAATAGGAGGAGGAGATCTTATGTGACAAAAATCTCAGCATGGAGTTCACCAAGGTCAAGGTATATATTTGTTGCATTGACGACCTCTTTGTAATATGGAGGGGATCAGAACAAGAGGCCAGGAATCTCATTGTGAAACTGAATACGAATCCATACAATGTCAAACTCACATCCACTATGAGCTCTAGCAGTATTGAGTTTTTCGATACACAAGTTACAGTACTAGTCTCACTACTAGTAAACTTACTACTAGTCTCCACAGGAAGTCAACGGCAGGTAACAGCCTTCTTCATGCCCTCAGTGCTCATCCAGAGACATTAAAATGGAGTATACCCTAAGGAGAGTTGATGAGGGCGAGAACAAACTGTAGTACTGACAAACTTTATGAGATAGAAGAAAGGAGAATGGTAGTCAGATTTAAAGAAAGGGTTTACCCAGAATGGGTGCTGAACAAAGCTGTGAATAAAGTGAAAGTCACTTCTAGGTCCAGCACTCTAGAGGAAAAACAGAGCCTTCCTGACAAGGAAGTAGAGACCAGGGTCATCACCACCTTCAATCAGGATTCTCATAGGGTTTGTAAAGTTCTGGCAGATAATTGGCGGATACTAAGAGTGGGCGTAAAACCCGTTCCGTTCGCGAAATTTGTGAATTTTTGTCAATTTCGCGTTTCGCAAATAGTGCAAATTTGCACAAAAATCCACAATTCTCAAGCTGTCGGCGTTGACTTACCGTGATTCTGGGTTTGAAGAGTTGTTTTCCTCCCTGTTTGTGTGTGCTGCGCCATTTTGGATCTTGCTGCGTGATCGCGTGAGAGTTTTTCGACCGTGAGTACGTCATCGCGGCCCGCCATCTTGCACAGCGAGAGTTTGACAACGCGAGTACGTCATAAGGGCCTGCGATCACGCATCGCGGGAGTGATTAATTGCGAACACGTAGATGCAGCGTGCAGCTACCAGCTTGCGTTTGCGAACTTGCAAAAATTGCAATTCTGCACAAGAAATCCACCAGCAGGCAGCATAAACCTTCTGAAAATGATGATTTTTATTAGAATAACTTGTCTGCACTTTTTTGTGCAGGGACTCCATTTTTGGGGGTGGGTGGTAGGAAGGAAGTGCCCCAGAGTCTCCAACTTCCTGTTCCTGTCCAGCAGGCTCCTCCCGGTGGTTTGTCAATGTCCTGTTCACTTTTCATTTGGATCTGGAGCTGGAAGGGTTACTTTTTGTGGCTGCTGCTGGATATTTGGATTTGAGGACTTTTTGGAATTTAGATCACTTTTGGATTTGAGTAAGTTGGTGTTGTTTGTTTGGGACATTGCATGTGCTGCAACTACAATTTTGAAACTTTTTCATAACTTTAAAAAAAATATATTGTGGGTAGCCACAGTATCCAGTAGGACCGGGGTTAGTCATAGGTGCATGATACAACTGTTTCTGTGATTTTTTTTAACTTAAATCTCATTTATGTCATGGAATTTTAGCTCACTGTTATATGTGGAATTTTGTTCTTTTTTTGGGGGGTGCCTGAGTGTAAAGCCACACTAATCAGTAGGCCCAGTGGTAGTGAGTGGTGCATTGACCAAGTGTTTCTGTGGGGTGTCTTGAATTTAAACATCATTGAGGGCATGGATGGCATTGGATTGTGGTGATTTTGTGTGTTTTTTCACTTTTTGGGGGTGTCGTTGTGAGCTGGCCATGTGGGTGGGGGCCATTTTGAGGCCTGGTCCAGGCAGGGCCTGGCCATGTTGCTGGGAGTCAAGGGTCCATTTTGAAGCCATGCAGTGTGCTCAGGCCTGCACCCAGTTAGCCTTGCTTTCACCCATTATGCCCAGGGGTAGTCAGTGGTGCATGGACCAAGTCTTCTGTGGGGTGTCTTGAATTTAAACATCATTGAGGGCATGGTTGGCATTGGATTGTGGTGATTTTTGTGTGTTTTTTATCTTTTTGGGTTGTTGTTGTGGCCTGGCCATGTGGGTGGGGGCCATTTTTAGGCCTGGTCCAGGGCCTGGCCATGTGGGTGGTGGTCTAGGGGCCATTTTGAAGCCAGGTAGTGTGATTTGTGCCATAGGCCTGCACCCAGTCTGCAATGCTTTCATCCATTATGCCCAGGGGTACTCAGTGGTGCATGGACCAAGTGTTTCTGCGGGGTGTCTTGAATTTAAACATCATTGAGGGCATGGATGGCATTGGATTGTGGTGATTTCTGTGTGTTTTTCGACTTTTTGGGGTGTTGTTGGGGCCTGGCCATGTGGGTGGGGGCAATTTTGAGGCCTGGTCCAAGCAGGGCCTGGCCATGTTGCTGGGGGTCAAGGGTCCATTTTGAAGCCAGGCATTATGCTCAGGCCTGCACCCAGTTTGCATTGCTTTCACCCATTATGCCCAGGTTTAGTGAGTGGTGCATGGACCAAGTCTTTCTGTGGGGTGTCTTGAATTTAAACATCATTGAGGGCATGGATGGCATTGGATTGTCGTGATTTTTGTGTGTTTTTTTACTTTTGGGGGTGTTGTTGGGGCCTGACCATGTGGGTGGGGGCCATTTTGAGGCCGGGTCCAGGGCCTGGCCATGTGGGTGGGAGTCTAGGGGCCATTTTGAAGCCAGGCAGTGTGCTTTGTGCCATAGGCCTGCACCCAGTCTGCCATGCTTTCATCCATTATGCCCATGGGTACTCAGTGGTACATGGACCAAGTGTTTCTGTGGGGTGTCTTGGATTTAAACATCATTGAGGGCATGGATGGCATTGGATTGTGGTGATTTTTGTGTGTTTTATTTTACTTTTTGGGGTGTTGTTGGGGCCTGGCCATTTGGGTGCAGGCCATTTTGAGGCCTGGTCCAGGCAGAGTCTGGCCATGTTGCTAGGGGTCAAGGGTCCATTTTGAAGCAAGGCAGTGTGCTCAGACCTGCACACAGTTTGCCTTGCTTTCACCCATTATGCCCAGGGGTAGTGAGTGGTGCATGGACCACGTCTTTCTGCGGGGTGTCTTGAATTTAAACATCATTGGGGGCATGGATGGCATTGGATTGTGGTGATTTTGTGTGTTTTTTTACTTTTTGGGGGTGTTGTTTTGGCCTGGCCATGTGGGTGGGGGCCATTTTGAGGCCTATGCCAGGAAGGGCCTGGCCATGTTGCTGGGGGTCAAGGGTCCATTTTGAAGCCATGCAGTGTGCTTTGTGCCATTGGCCTGCACCCAGTCTGCAATGCTTTCATCCATTATGCCCAGGGGTACTCAGTGGTGCATGGACAAAGTGTTTCTGCGGGGTGTCTTGAATTTAAACATCATTGAGGGCATGGATGGCATTGGATTGTGGTGATTTCTGGGTGTTTTTTGACTTTTGGAGGTGTTGTTGGGGCCTGGCCATGTGGATGGGGGCCATTTTGAGGCCTGGTCCAGGGCCTGGCCATGTGGGTGGGGGTCTAGGGGCCATTTTGAAGCCAGGCAGTGTGCTTTGTGCCATAGGCCTGCACCCAGTCTGCCATTCTTTCATCTATTATGCCCAGGGGTACTCAGTGGTGCATGGACCAAGTCTTTCTGTGGGGTGTCTTGAATTTAAACATCATTGAGGGTATGGATGGCATTGGATTGTGGTTTTTTTTGTGTTTTTTGTTACTTTTGGGGGTGTTGTTGGGGCCTGACCATGTGGGTGGGGGGATTTTGAGGCCTGGTCCAGGGCCTGGCAATGTGGGTGGGAGTCTATGGGCCATTTTGAAGCCAGGCAGTGTGCTTTGTGCCGTAGGCCTGCACCCAGTCTGCCATGCTTTCATCCATTATGCCCATGGGTACTCAGTGGTGCATGGACCAAGTGTTTCTGGTGGGTGTCTTGAATTTATACATCATTGAGGGCATGGATGGCATTGGATTGTGGTGATTTATGTGTGTTTTTCGACTTTTTGGGGTGTTGTTGGGGCCTGGCCATGTGGGTGCAGGCCATTTTGAGGCCTGGTCCAGGCAGAGCCTAGCCATGTTGCTCGGGGTCAAGGGTCCATTTTGAGGCCAGGCAGTGTGCTCAGGCCTGCACCCAGTTTGCCGTGCTTTCACCCATTATGCCCAGGGGTAGTCAGTGGTGCATGGACCAAGTCTTTCTGTGGGGTGTCTTGAATTTAAACATCATTGAGGGCATGGATGGCATTGGATTGTGGTGATTTCTGTGTGTTTTTCGACTTTGGGGGTGTTGTTGGGGCCTGGCCATGTGGGTGGGGGCCATTTTGAAGCCTGGTCCAGGGCCTGGCCATGTGGGTGGGGGTCTAGGGGCCATTTTGAAGCCAGGCAGTGTGCTTCTTGCCATAGGCCTGCACCCAGTAATATTGATATTATTCCACATTTGTAAAGTGCGAACACACACCCGTAAGGGTCTCTAGGCACTGAGGGCCATCGGGAAGATTGAGCAAGCTATTGCCCAGAGTCACATGGTGCTGGGCTAACCTGCCACCGGAGCCAGGGATCGAACTGTGATCCCCAGATTCCAGCATCAGTCACCCTGGCCGCGGCCCACACCTCTCCCACCCAGTCTGTCATGCTTTCACCCATTATGCCCAGGGGTAGTGAGTGGTACATGGGCCAAGTCTTTCTGTGGGGTGTCTTGAATGTAAACATCATTGAGGGCATGGATGGCATTGGATTGTGGTGATTCTTGTGTGTTTTTCGACTTTTTGGGGTGTTGTTGGGGCCTGGCCATGTAGCTGGGGGTCAAGGGTCCAATTTGAAGCCAGGCAGTGTGCTTTGTGCCATAGGCCTGCTTTCATCCATTATGCCTATGGGAACTCCGTGGTGCATGAAACAACCCTCTCTGTGTGGTCTGTTTTCTATTAATGTAAACGTCTATTTTTTATTAGAAATACATTTTAAATTTTTATTTTTGGTTTTTCCATTTTGTGGTGTGTTGTAGTAATAAATGCCTAGTTGCAAACTATTAATTGAAGCACGACATATGCAACATTTATTTAACTGATGTTCCTCTGGCTTCGTTTTCTTTTAGGAGCACAAAGACGAATCAGCCTCATCGTTCATCATCGTTCATCATCAGTGCCAGGAAGAAGTCCTGCTGCGTTGTGTGCAGCACAACGTCACATGTGGCCAAAAGCAGCTCTGCAACTCGTGCAACTGCAGCCTGCTGTTCTGACATCTGAAAATGACGGGCCAAAAAAAGGTGGCCGTAGCTCCTCTAGCAAGAAAGATGCCAGTAAGAAGGAGCAGAAGAAGCAAGTGGCGCCACTTACCAAGGAGACTGGTGTGCTGACCGGCACATTTTTTGGGAAAAAAAAACTACGCCTGCAGCAGCGGGGTCTGCCGAGGACCAAGCTGGGAGCAGCACCTCCGCTTCATTGAGCTCAGTGCCACCACGTCAAGTTAGGTCTAAGTCCATGAGTGCTGTAGAGACAGCCACTTTACTTGTTCAATCACCAACGACCAGTGATGTTGGCTCATCGCAAGAAAGTAGCATCCAATCAACGCAGGGTGTAACTCATCTGACGAGTGTTCAACAACCACAGCCTCACCAACAACCACAGGTGCAGCAAGTAGAAGCCCAAGTACATGCGCAAGGAGAGGCGCAAGGAGAGGCGCAAGTAGAGGCGCAAGGAGGTGCTCAAGGAGAGGCGCATGGAGAGGTGCATGGAGAGGCGCAACTAGAGCCGCATGGAGCGGCACAAGTGCTCACAATGCTTGTTCCTCCAGAAGTAGGGGCATATAAGGAAATCGAAATTCAAGCAGAGGTATCATCCGAGGAAGCCACTCCTCCTGATGATTCATTGTCTTCCATATCCCCAGCAAGAAAAAGATCAAGGAGGGCTACTACAAGTTCTTCTTCAATCCCCCTTCCTTCTGATGATCTTGATGTCGACTGGAACCCACCGCCAAAAACAACAATGCATTCTGAGTCTGAGAGTAAGGCACGCCATGAGCCGACAAAGGTAGCTAAGTCTAAAAGGAACGTTTCCGCAAAGCTTTCTATTATGAGTGAGGACAACGAACAAGAAGTGGTGTATTCTGCTGAACAATCTGACGACAACCCAGTCATCACAGACGAGATTCCAGCCCCAGCGGGCATGCAGCAAACAGACATTTTTACCTTGTCCCGAATTGCTGCTGACCGGGATGTGGGCGGCGTGGCACTGGTACCACCACCAACGCAGTTAACTAGTACACCAACACCACTTACAGCTTCCATATTTTCTCGTCAGAAGGGCCAGCAGGGACCTCCATCCAGCTTGACCTCCATTACCTCAAGTAGTGGTGCTGTAAGTGCGCAACAGAGTAAATTTAAGCAACGCCCATCCTCCACTTCATCTGGCATTGAAACTCAAAGTAGCACCTCCACCACCAGCAGACATTTCCATTCCCCAGTTTGGGACTTCTTTACTGTTAGCTCAAAGGCGAAAACATGGTCATTTGTACGATTTGTCACCTTTCAGTTAGTCGTGGTAAGCTTGGTACCAACTATGGCACCGGAGGTCATCTCCAAAAACACCACACTATCATTTGGGACGCGCACCTAAGGAACATCCAGGGAGCCAAAAGTACAACAAATCCAAATGTATCCATTGTATCTGATGATGATGACGATGAGGTTATCATGCAGGGGGGGGGTGGAGAAGCAACAAACATTATTTTCTGGTACACCCAGTACCCCTGGTAGCAGCACACCATCTACCCCTGCAACATGTGAGAGGCACACTAAGAGTCTACATGAAGATGTGCTGGAGGTGATTGGGGCAGCTTTGCAGAAGAGTGCTGCTCACTCTATCCACCTGACAACAGACAAGTGGACCAGTTGCCAATCCCTTTATTACATGTGCATCACTGCATACTGGGTCTCTTTTGCAGGGGTTACAGAGAAGGTACGTGCAGGTGATGACCACAACACAGTTTTTCAAGCTACTCGGAAACATGCAACAGTAGCCATGTTTGCCATGGAGAAATCTCATACTGCAGAAAACATTTTGAATGAGTTTCAAAGTAAGGTCTTTAAATGGCTGCATCCAAGAAAGAGTATGATTGTTTATGTTTCCACAGATAATGGCATTAATATAGTTAAGGCCATGCAGGAAGGTAAATATTTTAGAGTGCCGTCTTTAGCGCACAGTATAAACCTCGTTGTGCAAGATTTCTTGAAAAAAGAAAAGACAGTCAGCAAGTTACTGACCACCTGCCAAAGAATCTGCACTCATTTCAGCCATTCTTTTAAGGCCCGGAAGAAGCTGAGGAGCATGCAACGTGAACGTAGACTGCCAGTCAAAGGACTCATCCAGGAGGTGGTAACACGTTGGAACTCAACCTTCTACATGCTTGAGCGTCAGTCTGAGCAGTGGGTGGTAATCAATCAGCATGTCTATGAACTGGGTTCGAATAATGAAGACATGAGGCTAGAGTTGGTGGAATGGAAGCTAGTTAAAAGCCTGACAGACATGCTTTGGCCTTTTGAGGTCTTCACGCGTGAAGTCAGCAGGGAGGACTGTACTTTGGGCAAAGCTATCCCATTGTTGCACATGCTAGAGCACCAACTGAAGGCGATGTCTTCAACGTTCCGAAATGAAGCTGTAAAGCAAGACGCATATCAGTTGGCGGAGAGCTTATTAAGCCGCCTAGTTGACAATCAATGGCTTAAAAAAATACATACAGAACAACATTACATTTGTGCCACTATTCTGGATCCACGGTCCAAAAAAGAAGTGGCCAGTAAAGCATTCATTCCTTTTGATGAAGCAGATGTTACAAAGTACAAACATTGGCTAGCTCTGTCAGCCACTCGGTTCAAAAAAGAGCGGCAGAAAATTGAAGAAGGAACCGTCAGTAGTACGACTGAATCAGCAGGCCATCCAGCGTCAAGGTCCACTTCTGAATCTGTGGCCAAAGGGAATCACTTTCCCTCACAGCCGTTAACGACACCAGCAACCATATCATCATCATCCTCACCTGCACCAGGCCCACCCATAATATTGTCGGAAGCAGATTGGCTAACTCATCAATGGTTTGCTCGTTCCAGTGATGCAAAGGCCACAGATGGTACGCAAAGTGGAGCAACCCTGGAGAACATTGAGTCGATGGTGCAGGCCTATCTGGATGACACAACAGAGGTCTTCGTTAATCAGAACCCATTGCTGTATTGGTATAGGAAAAGGGTTTGATGGCCACTGGTCACCAGCCTGGCTCTAAATTATTTGTCTTGCCCACTCGCAAGTGTGTCTTCTGAACGTGTTTTCAGTGCTGCTGGCGCCATTGTAACTTCAAAAAGGACCCGCCTCTCGCCCAAAAATGTGGAGAGGTTAACAATGATCAAGATGAATCAGTACTTCATACCACCAGATTACACAATACGTGAATGCACGCAGGAAGAAGAAGCCACCGACTTAGGTGACGGAAGTTCTTCTCTGTTACCTGACCTACTCCCGTCTCATTTCACAGAGTTTGAGGACGAGCTCTCCTTCCCTGACACAGAGCCCTGAAAATGACTTACTTTCTTTTTCGTCCTTATTCACTTTTATTCCTGTGTGTCGTTCTTTGGTTTTTTTGCAACTTTTTCCACAACAAAACTTTAATCACCTAATCACAACAACAAGCCCATCAGCAGCACTGTCTTAATTTATTTCCTTATTGATTTGAAGGTGCCACAGTCTGCATTCCTCAGGTTCACAAGTTCAAAACAACTCAGTCATGCTCCTCTATCCTCCTCCTCCAGACTCCCCCTATCCATTTCCCTCAAAGCAGATGGCTGGATTCCGCCTAATGAAGAAACTTTGTCTTCGTAGACGAGTCCCCTCAAGTGGGACTGGAATTACTACTGACCCCACATTGCTGATTGCTGACAGTTACTTCTGAAATTGACAGAAGAGGCTGCCCTGTGGGGCTTCACATCCAGAAGAAGATGTGGACAAAAAGTGGAACAGGTAATGAATGAATAATGAGAAGATGGCATGCAGTGGACAGCAATGGCTGTTTGGCTCTGATGGAAGCAATTGCTGTTTGTTTGTTGTGCATGAAATGAATCATATTTTTATGTTATTATTTAATCTTTTCCATACTTAATGTAACTCAAGTCTACTATGCTTTTTTTTCCTTGTTTAATTCAAATTGTACTTCATCTGCAGGGCCCACTACGTTGCATTTTCCAATATGCAAAATGTCCTTGGACTCACTGTTTGCCAATATACCATGATGATTGATGATGAGTGTTGATGATCAAAGTTAAATAATGTATATTTTTTCTTTACAGTCACTCACTGGGATGGATGGATCATCATCGTCGGTTTATGGAAGAACTATGTCCAAGTCGTGAGTGGCAAACAGGTAATCCAGTCAACAACAACTACTACAGCAGAACTACATGTTTGTCTAGTCTTGGTGGAGTGGTCAAGCCAGTGTAGTGTTGTTATGCCAGGCAGAGTCCAGACAGCAGTTCATGTAAAATTAGGGCTATGTGGCTTGCTGCATACAATTAGATATGCTGCAAGGGTGAAAAAACAGAAAGCAATCACAGCCTCCTAGAGGCTGGAAGGGCAGGCCTCTGCGAGGTAGCAGTATTGCATGTTTTTGGGAGGGTACTGTGGGGTGTTCTTGATTTTTGGGAGTGGGTTTAGGGGTCTGGGAGCACTCGTGGGAATGTCTAATTTTGATTTCAAGTGGTTTGAAGAAAATCCATGGTGGAAAAGGGGAGTTTGGGCGTAGTTGCAGAGAGCGTTTTGGCACGATTTCACGTTAGGCCTCTTTGAGGATAGCAGAATCTCATGTTTTTGGTGGGCTGCTTGGGGGTGTTCTATAGTTTTGCGACTGGGTTTAAGGGTCTGGGAGCACTGCTGGGAAGGTCTAATTTTGATTGCAAGTGGTTTGAAGAAAATCCATGGTGGAAAAGGGGTGTTTTGGCCTAGTTGCAGTAAGTGTTTGGCAAGATTTTAAGTTAGGCCTAGAAGTATTGCATGCTTTGGGGGGGCTGCTTGGGGGTGTTCTCGATATTTGAGGGTGGGTTGAGGGGTCTGGTAGCACTGCTGGAAAGGTCTAATTTTGGTTGCAAGCAGTTTGAAGTAAATCCATGGTGGAAAAGGGGTGTTTTGGCCTAGTTGCAGAAAGCGTTTGGCACGATTTTAAGTTAGGCCTAGCAGTATAGCATGTTTTTGGGGAGCTGCTTGAGGGTGTTCTAGATATTTGAGGGTGGGTTGAGGGGTGTCGGAGCACTGCTGGGAAAGTCTAATTTGGGTTGCAAGAGGTTTGAGGAAAATCCAAGGTGGAAAATAGGGGATCTGGCCTAGTTGCAGAAAGCGTTTTGCACGATGTAAAGTTAGGCCTAGCAGTGGTGCATGTTTTTGGGGGGGCTGCTTGGGGTTGTTCTAGATTTTTGCAACTGGGTTTAGGGGTCTGGGAGCACTGCTGGGAAGGTCTAATTTTGGTTGCAAGTGGCTTGGAGAAAATCCATGGTGGAATTGTTTTTTTTTTGTGCGGTTGCATGTTTTTGGGGGGCTGCTTGGGAATGTCTAATTTTGATTTTAAGTAGTTTGAAGAAAATTCATGGTAAAAAAGTGTTGTTTTGGGCCTACTTTCAAAGTGCGTTTTGGCACCATTTTCCACTAGGCCTCAGCCAGGTAGCAGTGTTGCACGTTCTTGGGGGTCTGTTTGGGGGTCTTCTAGATTTTTGCGACTGGGTTGAGGGGTCTGGAAGCACTCGTGGGAAGGTCTGATTTTGATTGCAAGTGGTTTGAAGAAAATTCATGGTGGAAAAGGGGGGTTTGGGCCTAGTTGCAGAGAGCGTTTTGGCACGATTTTACCTTAGGCCTCTTTGAGGATAGCAGTATCGGATGTTTTTGGTGGGCTGCTTGGGGGTGTTCTAGAGTTTTGCGACTGGGTTCAGGGGTCTGGGAGCCCTCGTGGGCATGTCTAATTTTGATTGCAAGTGGTTTGAAGAAAATCCATGGCGGAAAAGGGGAGTTTGGGCCTAGTTGCAGATTGCGTTTTGGCAAGATTTTAACAGGGCTCTTTAGGGTTAGCAGTATTGCATGTGTTTGGGGGTGTTCTAGATTTGTGCGACTGGGTTCTGGGGTCTTGGATCACTCGTGGGAATGTCTAATTTTGATTGCAAGTGATTTGAAGAAAATCCATGGCAGAAAAGGGGGGCTTGGGCCTAATTGCAGAGAGCGTTTTGGCACGATTTTTAAGTTAGGCTCGTGCCAGGTAGCAGTTTTTGGGGGACTACTTGGGGTTGTTCTAGAGTTTTGCGACTTGGTTTAAGGGTCTGGGAGCACTGCTTAGAAGGTCTAATTTTGTTCTAAAATCACTGTTTACACCTAGCTTGAGGGGAAAGATCCGCAAAATTCACCCATACTTATTTAGCCTTCAAAAGGAGACTCAGAGTACGCACTTTCGAAATGATGCTTGTATGTATTGTAATACTGTCGACTCTGAAACCGAAAGTTTGACTTTTTGCACTACACAGCGTACCGTATATTTTTTTCTTTGTGGTGTTTTAATATCACTTCCTGTTTTTCCATCAACAATTACAGGCCGGATTTTACCCTGTACAATGGGAAAAAAAGATGAACTCAGGCTTACCATTAGCGAGCCGCAATTCAGCATCCTCCAGGCAGGCAGTGGACAAGGTGTCTTCTGGTCACCAACATTGATCGACGGATCGTCAGATGGAATGGAGGAGTACCGCGAATAAGAGGAATGGCTGGATGCATGCAACTTCCCAAATTGAATAGGACAACTACAACAACATACAGTTACAGTATCCATCTTCATTTCTACTTATCTTTTAAGTAATGTTATTGCTGTTAACTTCTATGAGTGTGACTCTGCATTTGTTTGCTCTCTGCTTCAATTCATCCCTCCAGCCATTGTATACGTTTTTCTTTGCTATTTTTAAAACTAATTTAATGTACTAAGTGGTTATTCTCTCTGAGTGCAGATAGGCAAGTGAAATCACGTAATTACTGCAGCCCTATACTGCCACATTGTTTCTTCATAGGTAGTACGTTGTAGAAAGTACAAACTTTTCAGTAACCTATCCATTTATCAAACAACTTCATGCATGCAGTAGCGCATGCACCTCCTTTATGTCCCTTAAAAGATTTATGGATAGCTTCGTATCCAAAGCTTTGTTTATCTTCATTTGTTGTTTGTCCATGCTGTGCTTTTTTGTTTCCTCTCTCAACAAAACTTTCCCCAAAAACCCCATTCCCATTCAATTTGCAAACCCTAACCCTCTTCCCCCGGCATGTGTGGTTTTCATTGAGGTGTGAGTAAATGACAACAATAATTCCACACACTTGCTGGGGAGGATAAGGTCATAGCAACAGAAAATGAATTACATTTCAAGGGTGGTGAAGGAATCCGAGACTATATTCTTACTCAGCTTGGCACAGACCCATGACTATTTGCAAATCAAATCAGATTTTCATGGGCGCCATCAACTGAATTGATCATCAAGAACATCTCCTCTTACACGTAGCGAATGATTACGCTGCTGTGTCCTTCACCTTCAGTACTATTTCTTGTAGTAGCCAAAGCCAAACTCCACGCAACTAGTAGTTATACTTTCAATACTTTAGCATTTGTTAGGCTAAATTATTCTTGTGTACTGTGCTATCTATTGTACCATTCTAATGCTCCGCTCAGTCCACTCAAGGTTTCATTTTCTCTTTTTTTCATATGCTGCTACTGCCACTGTGTACCACCACTACTACCACCACAACAATGCCATTTCATCCGCCCAGGATTGACAACCTTAATCGTCATTTGCCATGCAGTCAGGCCTGTGCCTAGCCCTATTTTCAAACATGAATCACAGGTAAGATAAGCCTTTGGGGGGAGGAAGAATAATGGAGTAGTATTAGAGAGGAGAGACTGACGGTAGTACTAGTAAAGTAGTAGGACAATTGAATTCACTAACTCTGTGAGTGGCACTTACTTTTGTAAACTTTTGGGTGATTACTTAGACAATTTGAATCAAGCAGCCAGTTAAGTTTTAGAAAAACAAACGTACAGTTAACCCTCCCGCCTCACCCGCAAAACGGTAAAAACGCGTATGCTATGTTTAAGTTGAAAGTAAATAATTATTTTTATCCCTAACAAAAATAAACTATCCCGTAAGACCCGACCCACCCCCTCCCTAACCCCAAAGAATGTCCGTGAAATAAAAAGTCCCCAAAGTCCAAAAAACCAAACTCCCAATTCCCAACCCCCCAAAAGTCTTTAAAAAAGGGGCAAGGGACAGTCTCTCCTCCTCTACTGCCGCCGGCGGTGTCCTTTGGCCAGGTGGTCCAGTTGATCCTTGCGGAGGTTCTTCTTGAGCAGGGTTTTCACTCTCTTCATCTCCTGCTCAAGGTAGGACACCCTGAGGGTTAGGCGGTGTATGCGTGCCTTACACCTGCTGTGGGGGGCAGCTTATTTTTTGGCTGCTTGGCGGTGGCAGGTGGCTGCGGTACCACGGCTCCTTACCACTGGAGGCTTGCGCTGACTGGCTGACCTAGGGTGCGCGGAGGAGGATGCAGCTGTCGTGCTGGATGTTGTCAACTGAGATTGCGTGTCCTCCTCCTGGGCCACCAGCCGCCGATATTCAGTGACAATCGCCTCCAGATTCCTTTGCCGGGTCCGTCTAGCCAGCTCCTTCCGTGTTAGTTTGGAAGGAGCATCTATATGAAGAAAGAAAAGCATACCGTAACCAATGCTCTTTAAGATTCACACAAAATAATTCAGCTGAAAGTTGTGTCACAGTAGCACTAGCAACTTGCAAGCACAGTACATAACATTTGTGGCCTGTATCTATCTAACCTCCCACTTCGTTGGCCTCTGCTCTAACATTAGTGGGAGTTTCAGGAATCAATCCTAGTAGCACTATATGGACTCAATACATTAGACTCCGACAGTACACCAGTCTTCTTCTTCTTCTTCTCTCTTGTTTAGCGAAATTGGTACGCAAATTTCTGGAAGCCGGCATAATGCCAGCGCAGTCAACTTGCACCCGAGAAAAACGGACGCAAGCCATGATGACACAGACTTGCGTTACTGTACCACTCCAGTGCATGCAGGTGGTGAACCTCTTAATTTTCTATTACAGGTGGCACTGGCCATACTCTGTTACAAGGGCTACTGCTTCATTAATTTAACTTTCACCCTGCAGTGCCAATGACTACTAGAAAAGGAAAATGAAGAAGATTAATATATTTATGATTATCTATCCCTTCACAGGATGTTTGCTTACATATGGGATGACTTTATGTGCTTTGTTTTTTATTGAGTGAACACTGATAGGCCACAAATGAATGACAGAGTTGTAATAAAATTATTAACAGAGGTAGTGAGTAGCCCCTGTAATCACAGGATATATGCTGTGCTTGCAAACTACTGTTACTAGTTTGGGTAGTATTCTGAAAAATTACAACTTCATTTCCTCGCCTTTGCTACACTGGAACGGACGTGCGGGTGCGGTGTTACATGCTCTTCAAAGTAACACTTAATTCATCCAGTCACCATTTACTTTGTCTACATACACCTATGCTATCTATGAGTAAGATAGTACCATCATCCAGGAATCCATCCATTCAAAGTAAATATCAATCGTTCTTCTTCATGTCTCAACTGGACAAACCTTAGTTTTTCTCATGGAAAAACTACCTTTTTAATTTATTTTGGAACCCACCAGCCATGCATCCGTGCTTGACTGGCATTTGAATTTGAAGCAAAGAATATATTGCGCACACATACAGTTTCTGTTTCACCCACCCAGGCAGTCCTCTCTTCCCTTTCTTCTTCGACCCATCCTTGCTTCAGTCTTCAACCGGCCATGCATCATATTCCCAGCAAACTCGGGCAGCATTCAAAAATACTTATCATTCTTTGCCAGTCATTACTTTTAACTCGCTCGTCCTTCCATGCACCCTTCTTTCCCTTTTCATTCATCCCATTCATCAAGGTCATCTCTGATCTAACTTGGCTTCTCGATAAAACTTTCACAGCTGAGTTGAAGTCAAATTTAGAGGAGGCCATTAGTTACTCATCAACTTCCGCTGCTAATGCTATTGCTAATGCGAAGTCAAGGGTGAATGTCTTCTACCTGGTTGACAAAAACTTTGTTCTAAATTTGTAAGTCTTCTAAACAGTAAAGTGTACTTGTACTGTACAACATATACACCCATGCAGAGAGCACACTCTGCAGTCTGCAATCTCAATAAGTAAGGAATATAATAGCATATCACTGCCCGCCACTCCTGTGGCATCCCCCACATCAGTTCCAGAAGGCTGTTGCACTGCCTCCGCCCCAGGAGTGACCACCTCCACGCTGGCCCCGGCACCGGTGGATGGCTGTGCCGATGTTCCGTCTAGAAAATACATTTCATAATCTTAGATGCCATATACACCACTCCCTATTTCGTCTAGGAATTAGTTTTTTTTACTAGTACCTAGTACTACCTAAACAAATGTAATAATTTGAGACTCTCTAGTCTGTAAACTATAAATTCCCCTTTCTTCAGGGAAGGGTGTTTTTTATTTATGCTTGCTACACTTTTTGGCACAACTGATGAATGCTTGCTTTTTAACATGCACCATTTTTCTCATAACAGACAGAGGCTTCCCTTCTAAGAACAAGAGCAAGATCAGATCATCATCACTTAGACGGAGTCAGCGACGATTCATCCCCACAAAGAAGACTTGAAGTTCCAACCAGGTGAGGGCTCTCCCACAATTAATGTGTGCATTCAGCCACTTTTTAGTTTTTAATCCTTCACCGTTTATCAAGTTATATGATGAAGTTGATATTAATAAATGTTTTTACTTTTAATAAAGCTTTAAAACGTACATAGACTCTGTGGTTTTTGGTCATGAGTGAGTGAGCGAAAGGGTTTGCAATTTGCAAGCATGAGTCCGTGGCTCAGAGAGGTCGGGACTCTGACTCCGTAGTCTTATGTCCTGGGTTGTATAATCATTGGGGATTTATCATCGCTGTATTCGGGAGCTAAATAAGGACTCTGACACACTAACTAGTCAGTAAGGAGATTGGGGGTTCAACTTCTGTTAGCACTGAGGTATGTGGAAAGTCTAACTGCGCCTATTATAATTTATAACCAATGCCCTATTTCTTGTCCATAGTTCTGTTTGTGCAGAATAGTCCCTGCAACAGTAGTCGTATGGATTGTCCTCCTATCCAATAAAAAAATAAACTAGTATCTTATTCTTGGTGGCCATTGACATGTTATTGTTGGGAATTGTCAAAGCATAAACATTTAGAAGACTTCAATAGACATGGACAACCCAGAGGACTGCACTCAGTGCATAGAGCTATTGCTGAATAGAATAGGAGTTTTGTTTAACACCTTTTGCCAACTGTGCAAGCTTAGTTAGCTACACAGACAGACTAATAATAATCTAGTAGTACCACAGGGAGTCATAATAGAGGCAGGATAAGAATTTAGAAACAGTCTACAAGAATATCAAAGATGATTTAGGAAAAAATAGAATGAGGAACGTTTGGAAAAAATACAGGTGTTGTAAAAGGTAGGGAAGTATAATTATTAATATTAACAGGAAAACTTACTTGGACCAGTAAAGGAGCCCTCGGCGGACGGATCCTGGCCTTCCTGCTGTTGTCCCTGCTACGCCAGCGCCGCTACCTCCTCCTGTGTCCCCTTGCCCCTGGGGGGACCTGATGTACAACATGAAAGAAAGACACAAACATGGATGATTGTTGTGAACCACATCAAACATTTAAAAAAAACAATAACAAAATATCTCGGGGAAATAGACAACAATTGCACTACATGTATTGACCGATATCTGATGTGGTCTACAAGGATATAGTATTGCTGGATTCACGGACCGTCTACTTGGAAAGTTATGTAACTCACTAAACCAACTACAAAGAGGTTCTACTAGGACTGGCAGGCAGCACTACGCAGCAAGCAAATTGACAGATACAGTCCGTTATGATCACCACCACTATCTCTTTCTAGTGGAAGGAGTACAGAGGAAGGATGGACTTGAGTCTCTAATGTCTAGCATTACGCAGTTCTGTAAAGTACACCGATACATGATAATCATCACCCAGGCCAAATGAGCACAAAATTGAAAACAAGTACTAAGCATAGTAGCACCGCCAGTGTTTACCAGGTGAGCACCTGCAATCACAGAAGATTTTGAAACATAATTTTAATTTACCTGCAATGTAGTCAGCAGCATGCTTGTGCATCAGAAAAACACATATTTGGAATATCATAATAACTCAGAGAAGGAGAAAACAAAGTAGTGATTAAATACTAGCTACTACTACTCACCAAGGCCCGGGATCTCGACTCCAAGCAGGTCGAGCAGGGTCTGTTCCTGGTCCAGGATGTTGGACCACCGGTGTGTTGCCTGGCTGTAGGTGCGCCGGGCCCCAGACTCCGGATAATATGCACGGCACACCTTCCCCCATCACTGGCGACGCTCCCGGAGATCGTCCCCGAGACCGGGCCTGCCGCCTGCCGCGACGGTCTTGGGGAGGTGGCGCTAGACAGAATAAACCAGTGCGGCCACCTCCACCACGCTGAAAATCTCCCAGCTACTACTGTCTCCCCCCTTAAGTGTCCACATGGGAGCCGGGTATGGGGTGCGGGTCCCTTCCCCTTGCTGTTTTTCCCGGCTCCCTTTGCCATGGTCCTGGACACTCGGAAAGTTAAATAAAAAATAGGAAAGAATAGGAGAAAGGTAAATAAAAGAAAAGAGTTGAAAAAAGTAGTTTTAAAGTAACCAAAAGTAGGAAAAAACACAAAATATAGATGTAGAAAAAGAGAGGGATAGATAATCAGTAAAAAAGATCAAAAAAAGTTCAAAGGATTGGAAAGATTAGGGGAGGATTGGAAAAGCATGCCCAGAACCATAGCAATGAATGAAAAACAAGATGGCCGCGCCCATTGAGGACCGCGTGGTAAGGTTGCGCAATATTTACCCCGCGAGCGTGCAGAAACGCCCGCGGCCACGCAATCCCGCCCCGCACACAACGCAAGCATGCAACTGCGCCCAGAAATGGAAATAAGCAACGCGGACAAGATGGCCGCGCCCATGTACGACTGCATGGGTAACTTGAGGTCAGTGCGCTGCAAGAGGCCCGCGAACACGCAAAGCGCCCCGCGAACACGCAAAAAAAATCTGCAAATTCTCAGAATTCACAGATTAAGAGGACCGCAAATTCGATTTCGCACGAATTTGCGAAACACGAATTCGCAAATTTCGCCCATACTTAGCGGATACTTTAAGCTGATACCATCATTGGTCCATACATTAAAGATAGACCCCAAATTACATACTGAAGAGGCAAAAGACTAAGAGTTATTTTGGTCAAAGGGGACATCTCTGAAACAACAAACCACAATGTTCACAATTTAAAAGGGTTTTACCTATGTGGACATTGCAGAGCGTGTAAAACCAGTAATATGGTGAAAGGAGTGGATGTCCCAGGGAGAAAAAAATCATACCCTGACACAATTTCTAACTTGCAGCACCAACTATGTTGTATATGTGTTAGAATGTCCGTGCAAACTACGGTACGTGGGTAGTACTGTCTGTATGGTTAAGAAACGTTTACAAGAACATCTTCGAGCCATTACCAACATTGATTTGCACTACCCTATTGCTCGAAAGTTCCAAGTAAAACATTAATCCAATAATGCACTCCTCAGATTCAATGCCATTGAACAGGTGAATATAGGGAGGGGGTGGCAACAGGGAATTGGCGTTAGGAAAGAAAGAGTCCAAATGGATTATGGAATTAGAGACCTGTTTCCCTGGGGGACACAATTTGAATGAGGAACTGGCAACCCATCTTCATGAAAACTAAATGTAATATGTAGTTATCCAGCTAGATGTGTTGTGTGTACAAAATATGAAAATTTAGATTTATAAGTGTATGTTTTTGTAAATAAGGTTTTTAAATTGTTTTTTTATTTGGTTGTTTACAGGAGGAAAGGAAGGGACCCATCTCCTGGGTTTTATGAAACATCACGGTTTCCCTACCCTTTTCTTCAAAGGATAGACACTATGCACCGATAAGATAAGAGACTTTCCGATCTTGGAAATGGCACTTTTTCACACTTTTATTTCTTCATTTTCTTCTTTTTCAGTTGTAAGTTTATTTATGTGATAATTTGTTGAATTGATATAGTATTTGTGTTATTGATTGTCTGATCTGATAATAGAGGCCAGCAATTGCATTCATTTGGGAACAGTTTAGGCACTAGTTCGCCAGTATAGCATCTACACATATGGGTTTTTAAAATGGCAACAGACCGTGTAAAATGTATTTAAGCACCCATGAACATTTCTCTTGCTTACACCATGTCGTTGATAACAACGTTGCATGGATAGGTTGGTCCGCTTGTTTCGGTAAAATAACCAAATCGGAGTTAATATGTAGAACCAAGTTCTATACCTTAAAATTGACTATAGGTACTGACAGAGTCATTAAGTTTGACACCGTGTGCATTTTTAATTTCTGCTTAATGCATGTTTTTTAAACTACATTGCAAGTAATGTGTAGACCCTGCATTATGTTTACTCTTTACACTGTTCCAAGATGGCGCTCGAGTTTCAGTTACCGAGCAGGCAGAAATCAAGTGCCTCATTTGTGTTTATCAATTGTTTATTTAAGCACATCTTTCTTTACTGTGATTATCGTGTGACCAAGAGACCACTGTGTGTCGAAACGCGTAACGGTACGAAAGAATACATTCTGGTGAATCACCTCTCCTGAATGTGCATATTACTTTCTTCTTGAGTTTGCATAATATTTACCGGGTTTTGGGTCTCTGCCGGCTATGCTCCACCTGACCATGGGATTGACCCTGAAAGGACCCTCAATGCGCATGTCCATATATATATATGTATATATATTATTTTTTTAATCATTTTTAAGTTTTAAAATAAATTAGCTTATTATTTATTTTCAAGTAATTTTTTTTATTTAGTTTATTTGTTAAAATGAATATTAACGTTTAATATATTTCATATATATTATTTTATTTTATATATATATATTTAAATCGATATTGTACCTGCGTAGGTATGGGAGTCAATATTTTTGTAGTCTATATTTTTTTTGAACATCGATATTTTTAACATCGATATTCTGTCAGTGAACCCTCCACAACCCTCCTCAATCTAGGACCTGCCTACCTCAACCATCAACTGACCTTGCAACATCCCTCAAAACACCTGCGCTCCTCCTCACTCACCCTCACACACACACCCTGCATCCTTCGCAGGTGCAGCGGTGGCCGCTCCTACATCGCTGCCAAGATGTGGAACAACCTCCACTTTCAGCTCCGTACAGCCCCCTCGTCGACCGACTTCAGAAAGAGACTCAAGACCAGGCTCTTCGATTGAGACACAGTGCCCAGATATCCATAGGGGTGACATTGTTGCGCTTTAAAAATGCAGATTGATTGATTAATCAATAACTTTCGCTAATGCTAGACTGATTGCATTGCAAAGGCTTGTTTTAAATTAGGATTCAAAAGAGCGTTTACATGCACATTTATATTTTTTTGTAGGTCTGTTAATTTTGGGCTCCCTTACTTAGTTTTTTTACCTTTGACAAAGCTGCATCGGTTGAATTTCTTCAACCACAGTTAACGAGGAACAAGAGAGGAAGGGCAGTGCTTTATGTCTCGGTTCCTCACAGGGCTGCGTCACTGTGATACTGTTTGCCAGTGTTGTCCCACACACAGCAGTAATAAACGGCCTCATCCTCGGGCTGGACTCTGCTGATCCGTAACGTGCCGGTGGTACCGGAGGTGGAGCCGCTGAACCGGTCCGGGATCCCGGGGCCTCGTTTGCTGGAGCCAAACCACACAAACCGCATGGCCCCGCCGGGCTTCTGGTGCCAGAAAAAGTCATAGCCAGCCCTGCTTCCAGTGCACGTCAGTGTCACACTCTGCCCAGGCGACACAGTTGCTGAGGGTGACTGAGTGACCACATACTGTGCCACGGAACCTAGCAGTAAAATGTAAAGTTTGATCATTGTCTTCGCCTAAATTCCGTGTTACAATGTACCTATAAACCATTCTACATCTGTAAAGTGTGCATGGGGACTCGGCTGGAGGGTCAGCCCTTACCTGCACAGAGGGCGCTGAGCACGAGGATGAGGGGGGTCCAGGACATGGTGCAGCATCAGCAGAGCTCTGGTCTCTGGTGCAGACTGATCTGTGCAGCGCTTTCTTAAAGCGCTGCACCCTGCATGCAAATCTAATCACAGTTTGTTTGGAGTTCTAGATTCCATTCTCATTTATTTGCGTCCTACATTCCTCTGGGCTAAGTCCTATGCAGTGGCTAACTTGTAAAATAGCAAATCAGTCAATATTCAACAAGTGCAGTGTTGGACTTGGCCCTTGCAGCAGGTTCACCCCTAAACTTTTTGCTTTTAGTTGTAGCTTGGTGTTAGTTATGCGATAGGAATGCATGGGGAATGTGTGTGTCCATGGTAGTTCCTGATGCGTGGGGAGTGCAGAGTCGAGCTTGGTATGTGCAAACTCATGAGAGTAAATGCTACGCGATCATGTGTGCGGATATAATGTGTCTGGTGTGGAAGTGCGACTTCTAGAAGTTGGCATGTCTGTGTAATAAATGTGAATTGACTGGCTTGTGATTGGCTGGAGCTGGCTTGTGTGCCTGGCTTCAGGAGTCAGGATGGGTCTGCCTCGGTGGTGAATGGAGAGATCTGCATGTTGATGGCAGGGAGGAGTGAACTTGGGACCTGAATAGGGCTAGGCCTCCCCTCCACAATGCTGGATCTGCCCCCTTTGGTGAGTCTGATGTCCCTAGCCTGTCCTGTGAATGGGCAGAGGGGCTGAGCACAACAAAGTGCTCCAGGACTAGCTGTGACTGGTTTCCCCCACCCTGCAGCCTGAGACAAAGGAAATATGTGTATAAAAATGGACTGTGACCCCAAGTAAAATGTTCTGCTGATCCTAACCTGAGGAGGGTCTCCTGCTGCTGCTGGGCGCCAGGAAGACCACCACTAGGGACTGCCTCCCTGCCTTTGCCCCCCGCCTTACTTCCAAGACTTTTCCTGGACTTCTTTTGCCTATAGCGCCTAGGGAGTGCTGGATTTTGAATGCCCCAAGGAAGGAGGAAGGCGTAGGGCTTAGCAACGTTGTACTGGATGAGGAAAGGGAATTCCCGGCGAGGGATTCCCCTGTAAATACTACCCAGTGCCAGTTGGCACCGTGTAAATTGTGTGTTTATTATCTAATATGTTTGGTATAATACAAAGGCTATTTTTTATATAACCTTGTGTGAAGTTTCCTTTGTGGTGGGCCTTGGGTGTTGTTGCTGGGTGCACGCACAAACGCTTTAATCCCATTTCTAACATGCAGGAACTCACAATTGTGACCAGAAGCCCACAATTGGCACTATTGAATACCAAAGGTGCCCAGCAGTGATTCTACCTCATGCCTCTCTCCTTGCCACCCTTCACTTCTGTCTCTTATCTCGCTCTTGAAAGTTATTTTTCAGCCCTGTGTTCTTCCTGTGTCAGAGACACAGGGGCACTGTTTTCCTACCGTACTATCTAATAATCCTTCAGTTTCTGTGTTCTACCGCTCTGTTAATTTTCAGTCTTTATGTCATTAGTTATTTATTTATCAATTTATGTATTTATTTATGCAGATTTCTATAAAGCAAAGGTAGTCCAAGGGTATTAGTATCCTTTCCAAGAAACAAAAAATAATTCACATATATAATAACAAATACAATAAAACATATTAAACACAGAGTAAACATTAGACATAGCTGGTGAACACAATCAGAAAGAGTAACACATGTAACGGAGAAGACAGTAGGAAAAAAACACCATATGATGAACAATAAATCCATGTACCTAAAAACCCTACAAAGACCATCTCAAATTAAGCACTGGTCCTAGGTGCACGGCCCAGATGATGGAATGAGACCCTTGTATGTAGTGGAGCATTCAAGATGGTGCCTGTGCAATGCACACAGCTCAAAGTAGGATATCTGAAACAAAATCTGGAGAAAGCGCAGTAGAGGGTAAGAAGATACCAGTTATTGATCTAATAGGGATGACATCATTCTTCATTCTCCAAGAAGCAGCAATAAAGCATTAAAAAATGCTCATTTAACAATCTGCGTCCATACTCCACCCTAGATTACAGAGATGCCTTTCACTGCAGCTATGATTTGTATTCATATGTGGCCGAAAAAGGGGCAATGGATTGAGACTGGCTGTTTATTTCCAGATGGGTTATTTTTCTCTACTCTCTGGGTAGAAGCTTCACCACGAGGCACATAGTAAAGTATGGATGGGTAACAGGTGTAAAATGAGGATGTTTTTCACTGAGAGGTTCTGAGTGACATCAAATAGACAACAAAAGAGATGCTGGAGTTGTTTATGATATCCTCCAGATCCTGACATAAAAATGGGCCCTTTTTTCACTTTTTTATCCATTCATAATTGTATGTTATGTGTGGCCCCTAAAATCATGTGGCCCTGCTTTCAAATGCTGCACAGGGGCAGTGGAGGAACAAGGATCTACTAATAACCTGGCTTCTCCTCTGTGGCCTCCAGCCACATAACCCACCACCTGCAGTGCCATCTTCAGTATTTCCTGCAGATACCTGGGCCCAGGGCTAGAACCAGAGTCACCATAACACCTGCCCCTCTAGTGATTGCAAGGAGCTGTCCAAGATCACCCAGTGCTTAGTTTGTAAAAAAAAAACATACGTGCCAGGGCTCTAGTCAGGAGGCCACTGTGGCTTGCACCACGCATTGCCATGCTGCCGATGATAGTAACAACACAACTACTAATGTCACACTCCTACATGTGTGACAATTCTGACTATTACAGGCCCCCAAAGCTATAAGAATGGCTTGGGCAGCATTAAATAATTGTTGTTGTGTCCCTCTCTAAATTAGCCCAACAGCGCCACCTTGTGGCAGACTGTCACAATCCCGGTTGTTGACAATGAAGTGCTGGTGCCCAAATTAAGCACTGGCACTCAACTGGGTAAGCACTGAGAGAGAAACCATATTTGCACTTCTTTAAATTCTCAATAAATGTGAATTTGCTTCCACAAGCTAACTTTTGTTTCTTTACCTGGAACATACTTTTCCCTTTAGGAAACTCTTTCCCTACACCTCACGAATATTGGGGTGATTCCTTGGTATCTCTGACTCTTGATACTGTTTACGTTTCTCCCTGATAATAATATAATTTTGATAGCATTTAAAATAGTAGTGTTTTGTGTGATTGGGTGTTCATTTCAACAATGTTTCAATTTCTGTAATGTTATTTTAGGTGTTACTAGATTTACACTTACAGATTTAAATTTTATGAATTTCGAACTTGTACTGGAACTGTGATATAAAGCTATTCCGCATGTATTGAAGTTAGTTGTTTAATAAGCTTAGTGAATTAGGACATTGTTTTACGATATACTGAACAGGGTATAGAATATCTTTTTACCTGTGACTCGAGTGCCCTCCAGTGGCTTGTTTAACCATCAGCTTTAAGGAGTGTAAAATGTTCCTGAGCCTTATGTACTATAGAGTAGGTGTTAAAAATTAAGGGATAGTAATAAATTGTTACTATAATTATACAACTGAGGCGAAAATGTAATGGGATTACGTGAAAGGCACCAATATGGTTTTACTGTATCTTGCATGAAAGTTTCATGAGATGTCATAACTTCAGTAAAAGCGTTACTTAAAATAGACGAAGAGAACAGGTTTGCAAGGCATTTTCTCCTCAAATCTTTCTCATGTTACCAAAAAAGAGACAAAACTGCATAATTCAATTGTTTGCAAATTTCTTGTAATGTGAAATTTCAGAATGTCTGAAACAAATGTAACAATTAGCAGAGATGTATTAATACCAAGAATCTGTGTTTGAGCTTGTGAAAATTATGCAAAAGCAGTATGAATCTCAACTGACATTCTTCGGCCTGGCTTTCAAAACAGATGCAAAATTAATTGGTTTGAAACCCAAGAATTTTTTTTCACAAAAAAGTGGATTTTTAAATGTCTTCATATTTATTTTATTCATTGTGGTATATGTTGTACGTGTTTATTAATAAAAAAACATTTATTGAACATTATTCTGTTGTGCAGTTCCTACCAATTCACTAGGACCTGCACAATGTTTCGGACAACATAAATTAAGGGCTTGATATCCAGACACCCCTGCAGAATACGTTGGCCTATAGAGCAGCTAGCTCACAGTGCCACTATAAGCCCCCCTAACCTACCAGGGAGTGAACAGTTTCTGGCAACCACTGACCATCACAACAGTGACCACCCATGGATCATGGAAACAGTACAGAATCTTTCACTCAGTCACTCGTGCTAACTTTCTCTCAGAGAAGTATACAGAATACACAGTGGGACATTTTCCATATATTCATTGAACCAAAATCATTATTGTTGTATAAAATACATGTGCTGAAATGATTAGGAGACAGAAGCAAATAAAGGAGATTACAAGCACCAAGAGTGAATAGTAGATACATTTCTACCATTGTGGTAAAGCAATGAATATATGCAGGCATATATGCAATATGGTAATCTAACATACTCCTACGATGCGGACCCTACTCTGAGTGTACCTAGAGTTGTGTACAAATGTAGAGACAAGAATCCCCCCAAGAGACAATCCATACACATTACCTTATAGGAAGAGTAAAGGACCCCGTCTTGGTCTCGAGTTGGACATCCCTCATGGAATGTCAGACCATTGTGTGCTGATTTTTCAGCATGTAAGGACATTCAGTGTCAGCAGAAGGATCAATAGGGTCCAAGGATGAAAACTACCTAAAGGTTCCTTGCATATAATTGATCATGGCAGTTTAGAGGCCAGCAGCCTTTGTTTCACTTGCCATGTGTGCACTGCTGAGAGCCTGGGGTCATTTTAAAAGCAGCCCTGTGTTGCAGCACTGCTTTTAAAAGTAAAATTCACTGTAAACTCGACTTTGGTGATATGGGCACCATAAAAGTGATAATCTACCTTATTTTCAGACTGTGGGTACCCCCAAGATCTCCCCTAGATGTTCCAGGGGTGGGGATCATGCAACTATAAGCAGGGTCCCTATAAAAGAGGTTTTATAAACCCTGGTGAGCGAAAGCTGCACATTTAATTGTTCCCCAGTGTCGGAAATCCACTACAAATTCGACTTTGGTTCTGTGGGCATTGTGAAATCATAACCTAAATTGTTTTGCATATTAGGAACCCTCAGATCTCCCCTAGGTGTTCCAGGGGCGGGGCACCCTGTAACTGAGCAGCGGCCTTATTAAAGATGTTTTATAAATCATTTTTTCCCCTTTAAGATAGTTGGCTTCATAGGCTAACATGGCAATGTGTTATGGATGCATAACTATTGTTAGGAAAATGTGAAGATATCATTCAAAGACTGAACAGAATGGAATTGTAAAACCAGCAAATTGTCATTGTTGTAGTTATCATGTTTTGGGCAGAAAAGAGGTTATAAGACTTTCTTATTTTAAAGCAAAAATCCAGCCTCTAGCACACTTACCTGATTGGTCAGCCATGAGGTCATTAGCCAGGATGCCTAGATTAGGTGATAAGTGGCCTGGCTGGTCAGAGGCTATCTGATGGAGAGAGCTTTGTGGGGTACATGAATGCCAGAGCAAGGGGTTGAGCCATAAAGCATCAGCTTCAAAAGAAGAGCAGGTGAAGCAAGCCTGTCAGCCAGGGCCACCCCCACTTCCTGTCAGATGGGAGGCTTAAGGAAGAAATTAACAGATATGTGTTTATGGAAATAAGCCATAGGAGTTTGGTTTACTTAGCTCTTTCTGCTCTGCCGAAATGTTAATCGTGATGGATTATGAGAGAATAGTGCTTTCTGGGACAACACCATGCCACGCTTTAGAGGAAGTTGGCAATTTTGGGGGCTTTGTCCTGCACCTCATTAAACAGGGGTGTTTGCCTGCTTGTCAACAGAAAACACTGGATAAAATTGTGAGATTTACAGAGCCTCTCAGGTCTGCTGCCTGAAATTACAAGTAGAAGGAAGAGTGTCTTGCTGGAATCATTATCTGCACCCAAGGGTCTGACTGGTGAAGACGACTCTAGATCGCTGTAGGAAGGTGGATATCTGACTATATGGTTACCCCAACTTTTTGCCTAGTGTTCTGCTGGTTTTTGACATAGTTGGCATGGGATCCTGCTAAACTTAGGATCACGAGGCAAGAAGTTGCCCTTGCAAAACAGACCCTAGCTCTTGAGAGAGAGAAGAAATTGCGTGGGCTAGAGTCCACTGGTGGCAGCAACAACCCTAGTGGTATGGAAAGGTCTTATGACCATAGAAACCTAAACAAGATTGTCCCACCCTATCAGATTGGGTATGACATCCACAAGTGGAAGACTGCTTTGGAAAGGGACTGCAAGGTACAGAAGGTCCCCAAGGAGCAGTGGGCAGCAACATTGTGGCTTTCCTTTGCAGACAAAGGTAGAGATAAGCTCCTCACTGTTAGAGAAGAGGATGCTGACAACTACACAGTTCTGAAGAGTGCTCTGATGGATGGGTTTGGCTTAACCACTGAGCAGTATAGCTTGCTGTTCAGAGACACCCAGAAGACACAGACTCAGGACTGGACTGATTTTTTAGATTGTGCTACTAAGGCTCTGGAGGGCTGGTTACTGGGCAGCAAAGTACAATACTATACAGGATAGTATAATTTGATTATGAGGGGGCAGATCCTTAATAATTGTCAAAACCAGCTTCTACACCAGCACCTGGTGGACTCTGATCTGACCTCTCCCCAAGAATTGGGCAAGAAGGCAGACAAATGGGTCAGAACCAGGGTTAGGCCTAAAAATCAGTGTGGTGACCAGAAGAAAGATTCTACCAAACCACAAGAGAAAGGTGGGGATAAATCTAAAGAGAAATCCTCAACAGGGCCACAAAAATCCTCTGAGGGGGGTGGGTCTCAAACACCTTCCTCTACTGGTAAGAAACCTTATTGCCATTAAGCATGGGCGGAATTAGCGAATTCGCGATACGTGAATTTGCTCAAATTCGTAATTGCAATACGCAAAAATCCGCCAAATTCCGCAAGCTTGCGTTTTTTTTTTGCGAGTTTGGGATATTTTTTTACCAGTTCGAGAACGAGAACTTGCACATGCGGTCGCAACGGTCGCGAACATGTTGTTTCCACTTAACCAGCCTGCTCACGATGCCTTTTTCCTGTTTCGGGTCGCAATGATGTGTTTGCGTTTGCAATTTCCTGTTTCAGGTCGCAATGACGTGTTCTCATTCGCAATTTCTTGTTTTGTTGTCACAATGACATGTTCGCGATCGCGGCGTCGCTCAGCCAGCTACAAAATCTCGCAGCGCACGCGAACAGGGAGGAAAACTCATCAGCAAACACAGAATCATGGTAGGTCAATGCCGTCCGTGCGAGATTGTATTTTTGAAACGCGAACAAGAAAAAAAAAAACACCAACTCGCGAATTGTGGATTTGTGGGCAATTTCATGCGATTCGCGGATCGAGAAATTGCCAAAAATTTGCAAATTCCACGAGCGGAACAAATTTTCCGCCCATACTTAATTGCCATGTATGTAAGATACCTGGCCACTGGAAAACTGACAGCAGTTGCCCAAAAGCCAGCAATAAGGAAAATATTCCTCCAACACCTCCTGTTACTACTAGTAGTAATCCCCCAGGTGGTGGGAGTGCCCCCAAAAATGTGACTGGGTTTACTTGGGGAACTCAGGTGGACTCTGGCCTAACCAGGTCCCCTACCACAGCAACTCTAGTCTGTAATGGTGGCATGGGGTTTGCCAACTTCACTGATTGTCCCAATACCTTGGGCAAGTACAGACAGGAGCCCCACATCAATGGTCAGAAAGCTGAGGCCTATAGGGACACAGGGGCTAGCATCACTATGGTGACTGAGAGACTAGTCCCCTCAGAACAGCTTTTACCTGGGTTCACATACCAGGTGACCAATATTGATAGAGTGCAGAAACATCATGCCATAGCAGTAGTAAATCTCAGCTGGGGAGGTGTCACTGGCCCAAAGAGGGTGGCAGTGTCTACAAACTTGCCTGTAGATTTTTTACTGGGCAATGATCTTGAGATCTCAGCCTGGGCTGAGATAGAAAGAGAAACCCATTTCAAAATGGTAGGCCTGCCTGAAAAGGTTGGTAGGGCTGTTATGGTCACAGCCCAAACACAGACAGATTTTAGTGTTGTGAAGCCCGAAACTATGGATCACTCCACACAGACAGATATCATTGGGGAGGAAGATGAGTGTCCCTCCCACCAGACTTTAGGTGAGGGTCAGCCTCCTCAGGGAACTGACCCTACCCCTTGTGAAGGAACTGCCCCAGAGGTAGCCAGGCCTGGCCTGACAGAGCCCCTGATGTCAGTGGACCCTTCCAAGGTGGTACCCAGTCTGGAGCAGGTAACCTGCCCCTCTCTACCCTGCCTCAGTTAGCCCAGGGCTGCAGAGGTCAGGGAGGCCAGTGGACCCCACAGGGCCCCCTGTCCAGAGGAACCCCCCATCAGCAGATTAGGGGCACCCAGGCTAGCAGCCCTAGCCAGGTGAAAATTCCTCAAACCTCTGAGGGATCTCCCTTATCCTTGTGTACGAACCTCCCCCAGATGGACTCTGTTGGACGCAGACAAACCTGGGACCCAGTGGCCCCAAACCTGACCTGTCCCTCCAGAGATCCAACCAAAGGGACCCAACCTCCAGCTATAGGCAGCCAAAGGTTGACCCTGAGAGCACAGTGCAACTCAGTCATGGAAAAAAAGTCTTTATGGTGGATAGTGATTGGAGGAAGCAGAGCCCAACCTTAGTGGAGCCTCACTTCAGTACTCCATCCCAGCACCAGCCTTTTACTTTGCCAAAACACCCCACGGGTAGAGATTCCCTATGGTGGAGACCCTCTGATACCCTTAGGGCATGGAATTGCTTAGTGGACCATAAAACAGGGGGTAACCATGCTAGTGCAGGTACTTCCTTATATGGCTAATTAGTCAATATAGGCTTACCGGGACAAGGATAGCCTTATCTCCTTTTGTTTGGGGGGGGAGGTTGTGTAGGAAGGTGGATATCTGACTATATGGTTACCCCAACTTTTTGCCTAGTGTTTTGCTGGTTTTTGACATAGTTGGCCTTGGATCCTACTATTCAGGGTCCCAGGCTATCTGTTCTCAATGTAAAATGGACTCCATGTACTTTAGGTACTTACCAGATTGGTTACTGGGTCACCCTTGTGAGCCGCCGTATAGTGTACCATAGGTACCCAGGGCATAGGTGCATCCAAGGCATACCAGGGGCTGGAGCATGTATTATGCCACCCCTGGCTGGCCCTCCAAACTGACACCACAGGTCTGTTCACACAGCCTGGGTAAGGTGGTGTAATCACCCCTTACTTAGATATTGTATACCTAAATCTACCTATATATAAAGACACATATGCACCTATAGGTCACTCCTATGGCAGGCCTAGACAATCCTGGAGGCAGAGTGCTTGGTTTAATGTGAGAGGGTGCCCTAGCATGAGCTAAGCCGCTCTGCAGCTTTCTGAACCATCTCCTTATAGCTGTTCTATGATATAGCCATACCATACACTCTTAAGTGCATTATAATCCTCGCGGCTAATGCTAACTTTGGTTTGGCATTATCAAAACATGTTGTGTAAGGTGTCAAACACTTTGGAATACTACGCCCCCCCCCCCCCCCGCCCCCGCCTGTGATGGTGGTGGGGGTAGCATTCCACCCTGCTAGAGGGAGAAGACATGTAGTTACTGCTTTACCCTGTTAAAGTTAAACAGAGCCTCAGCACCACAAACTGGATGCTACTGCCACAGACACAAGTCTTACCTCCTGTTGCTGGGGAAAACTCCAGCAAGGGTGGCCTGGACAATATGTTTCCTGTCCAGGGAGGTGCCAGCACCTCCCCAGACAGGGGGTTTGTGTATTGGGGCAGGGAGGGCTGCATTCAGTGAATGCATCTAGACACTGCTGGGGCACACAAGGTGCTCCATGCATAGCCCGGTTCAAACCAGTTGCTGGGGCACTCCAGCCCCACTTTAGCGCAAAACTTGACAAAGGGAAAGGGGTGTAATCACCCCCTTCTCAGGCCCATCCATAGGAGGGACCTAGCCAGGTAGTTCAGCCACTAACCTAAGTATAAACATAGGAGCTGTGTCCCCAGGACTTCAGATTACCCTGGAAGAATCTTCACAAGACATATCCTGGACCTTTGACATTCCATTCTGACTGGAAAGTGGAAGATATCTCCCTTGTAGTCAAGGTCAGCGACTTTGCTGGTCTGCATTTTCAAGGTTCCCGTCGGATCCCGAAGAATCTGTGACACAGGAACTGGACTTCCACACTTCTCTGACTCCGAACCACATCCACAGCAAAGCTTAGACCCATGGTGGACACAAGAGACGTGGGACCGGACACCCTGGATATCCAGCATTTTGCTAACTGCTCGACTCCCGAGGTACCCTTGCAGTTGTGCATTGGGGTACGAGAATCCCCAACCTGAGCACCATTTGCACTAAAGCTCAGCCCTCCACACTCCACGATTGCCACCCGGAACCTGCTCTTGCATTTCAGCTTTGTGCATCTTCCTGGTTCCTTGCATGTTAGCTAGTGAGCCCCCTGAAGACCTTTCTTTAAAACAAACTCGTTTTCCTGGTTGCTCCAGGTTTGTTCCAGCTTCCCTCCAAAAGAGAAGTGCCACAAACCTTGCTGGTCTGCAACAGAGCCAATCTTGATATCCTGCATGGGTTGCGTTTGCCAATGCTTGTTGGGTCCAATCTGGATACCAACACCGCAGTCAACTAGATCCATTGTGGGACAGCTTGAGTACAGCGCCTGGTCATCGTCGATGCCTCCTAGACCTCGTGGCTGAAGAGACAAACTCACCTTCTTCACCTGAGATCATCGCATAATCGCCTGGTTCCTCCCTGAACACTGGCTAGTGACCCAGACTCTGTCCCCTCTGCTTTCAGGTCCTTCAGATCTTCGATCCACCCTTGGATCCACCCGGACACTTTTCCTCCGGTCGCCTGCAGCATTTCTTTGCAGATCTCCATAGAAAACGACGACGAAACCAGACACCAAAAGGCACCTATGCACCCGGCTTCCCTGGGTGAGGTAACACGAGTACTCCGGTGCTCCCGTGGGTCTTGACTCTCGAAGTGTCCTTAGTCTAAGGGGGTTTTGTCGTAGTCCATCCGGAAGTGCCCTTAAACAGTAACTTTGTAACTTCTTTGTTTCCCATTATAAGTCAATGGTAACTCGTGACTGTGTTTAGACACTGCACGCGTCTCCTGTGGGCCTCCTACTTCCTAACCTTTCATTGTTTAATGTAGCCCCAGTGATTCCCTAGGCCCAAGGCCTACTCTCTATTTCAGACGTGGTTCTTATACCACTTTCTTAGTATATGGTTTGTGAGGCCCCTAGGGCATTACTGAATATTGTGCAAGTTATCGTATGCTAATTGAGTAACTTGGGATGTACTTTTATCTCTGACCTCATAAAGAGTGCAGAGGGGTTGTGTTGAGAATAAATACATATATATATATATATATATTTGATATATACCTTGTGTGGTTTCCTTTCATTTGGTATTCAAGGGATTATAATTGGTAAAACAACTGACTTCACATGCTCTCTGAAGTCTTAGCCTATTGACTGCTGGTCCATGCTACCACTAGGATAGCTTTCTATAAGGTTGACTTTACAACTACTATCAATAAGGGTTGATTAGACTGGTGCAAGGTGCCCACTAGAACTAGTGGACATCATATGCCAGGCTAACTTCTCACAAGCACTATCTGGGAATACAGCTCTGAGGACTTTGGCTTGATCCGAAGAGGAGTAAGGGGTGGACTCCTTGCAGCTACAGGTTAACAGAGTTTAAATGACCCGTCTCCGGCCAGAGTACCCCTCCGGGAGTGGGTCCAATAGAGTTTTAAGGTGTTAAACAAGTGCATTGTAATAAATGAAGTCCAAGTGTGCCAAGGACCATCGAGGAGATTACAGACCCTTGGATGTGTGTTCTGAACACTTGTAACCCACTGGAAGACCTTCTGGAAGTTTGAGAAACTTTTTGGGAAAAGCTCCAAAAGGTGACCGAGCGACAGCAAGAGTGAAGCAGGCCACCTTTATCCGGGACCTAGCCCAAATTACAGTTTCATCCCGCTGGAAAGCAGCAGTGGTCTGACTTCCAAAGTATGACCGGGACTTCTCTGAAAGTCACACTGGTGAACACTCATCAACTCTTTACTGGCAGAGAGAAGCAAGGGCCCTTGGCAGTAAAAGCTCCAGAAACGTCCAAAGGTCAAATTTGACCAAGGCCTACTGCAAGGGGTACCCGAGCAGGACTCCATTGCAGTCGGCCTCAAACTTTGACTTTGTTCCTGTCAAGCAAGACCAGATGTCCAGAAGTGGCGCTATTGGTTATTAGGCACTATAAAGTGTTTATTCTTAAAAAAATCATATTTCTGGTTCCCTGCATTTGCATGGTTTCAGTGTAATTTTAAAGACAACAATATTTCTAATGTTATAATTTGGTGTGGGATTTTTATTGGGTGTTGTGTCTTAAGTATTTACTGTACTGGTGAATTTGAAGGATTTATATGCGTGTTTCCAAAGTTATGCCTTATTTCTTGGTGTCATCTGCCAAGGTTTGAGCAAGATATTAATTTATAAAGACCCTATTAAGGACCCAGTATCATGTTGGTGGCCTTGCTGCTGGTGATAGGTGCCTACCTGCCCCTCTCAACAATCCACCTTCCAACAGTGAACTAGGTATTTAGCCTCCTCTGAAAACAGACACCATTCTGTATAGTTAAAAAGTGGGATGGACAGTACTCATGGAGTTTCACTATGGAATTCGACAGTCACATAAATACTTTGTGAGATGTTGCAGAGTTCCGCGAGTGGTGGAATTCCGTATTTTGCACTGTTCATGCTGAGTTTTAGTGCCTGGAGCATGTTCTGAGCTATAAAAGCATGAACTGCGCCTCATGTCACACAAGAGGGAGATGCTTCTTTCTGTCATTCAAGTACATTTTCCACTTGATTTGCAGCTTTCTCAACACAAACGGTAGCGACCTGCTGCATCCACCTGCTTTCAGATATCTCACCTGGAGGTATTCTAGCACTTGATTTTTTCACTCTCACAAATCAACTTAACGTTGGTGAGACACATATGAGAAAAAAACTCCGCCCGCACTGGTTTTGAAAGTGTTTCCAGAACACCATGCTGCCAGAGGAGTTGGGAGTGGGTAAAACTCTGCAAACACTGTCAGAGGCACGTATTTTATCACCCACCACTAGTCATAACGTGTCTTAAGGGATGTTCTGTAAACTACCCTTTTCTTGTGTAACATTATTCTCCATAGTGTCCTTATTTGGTTCATGAGTATCATCAAGGAACCATTATCTTCTGACCTTAAAATCATTCCAAAAATATAGTTATAGCCACTGGAGTTATGCCGTGGTGTAGGACCCTCAGAGCCCAGGATCTGTGGAGAAAGCAAAGGATAATGGGCCTCACATCTAAGGGGTGTTAACACTCAGTAGCAGTGATGTCTCATTACTTAGCAGTAATATTTAATACCTATAGTCCTGTTGTCCGCGCCCCATTCACCACTAATGAGATGTCTCCTTTTCTCCATACAGAAAAAACCCAGAGGAATGATCGTAGATACTATCCCTCCCCCTCACATTGCAGCATTTGTCAGCAGTACCTACCAGCATTTCGCCTTAACTACCAAGCCCTCCAAGCGAATGCCGGCAATTCAGGAGAGAGGAGGGGAGGGGAGGGAGAGGAGTTATGAATGAGATAAGGACAACAGGACAAGGAGTAATGAAGATTACCGGTAAGTAATGAGACTTTACCCCTAGGTCCCCTTTGTCCTCATCCTCTTCATTACTAATGAGAAAATACCCTTGCTCGGTACTCCCTTATAAAATGAGTTTTTATATGCCTATGTAAAGTGAAATGTCAAATTTCACTCCCCACATTGTGATAAAGTGCTCCTCAAATTCGAATTTGATGCTAGGAGCACTGTGGAGGGAGAATATTTCTACAGATTCAGAACCCCTTAAGCCTCCCCTAGTTGCACATGGGGTGGGGTTCCTGTAGATATAAGACAAGTACTTACCAAATATGTTTTTGTAAGTCCTGGTGCTGGAAAAATGGCTCAAGTCATTTTTCCCCTTGCAAATCCCCTGTTACATAGGTTAACACGGTAGTAAGTTATTGATTTATAACTCTTGATAGGAGAGGGCTATAAATGCCATTCAAAGACTTCCCAGAATGGTATTATTAAATCCAAAATATCATAATGTTGAATTTCTCCTAAAGTGTACATACATGAAGTTATAAGACTATCTTGTTTGTAAGTCCAAATTCAGCCTTCCAGTGGTCTGCCCTCATTGGTCAGAGTTAAGTGGATTAGCCAGGCTGTCTTGAAGAGGTGACAAAGAGCCCCTGGGGTTAACCAGCTCTCTCTGCTGGCAGGGCAGTGTGCTTTTCCTTAGGAATGCCAGGACAGGGGGAGGAGTTGTAAACTATGTTCTTCAAAGAGGTGAGTAGAGACCAGTGTCAGTTACAGCTCTGAACTTCCCACCTTAGGCAGATGGTAGGATTAAGGAAGGTATGAGCAGATGCAGGGGGGCAAGTCTAAATAAATTAGCTATCCTAGGGTTGTGTTTAGCCAGCTCTTACATCCTTGCTAGAAAAATCAGCCACTATAGATTTGAAAGATTTGATGCACTCTGGGACAATATAATGCTACACTCTACAGGATGTGGTCATAACTTTGAGGCGTTACCCTGCTCCCATTGGTCTGAAGTGACCTCCTGCATGACCCAGAGAACATGGAATAAGTATCTGAGAGGGGCAGAGCCTCTCAGATGTGCTGCTTGAAACTTGCTGAAGCAAGAAGTGCCCTGTTGAGAAGTTCTGCTGTGCAAAGATTTCTAAGGCCTGACCTCTGATGACTGCACCATGTGAAACTACAGCCCTGTGGATTATCTTGCTGAAAAAGAACTAAAGAGTGGACTCCCTGAAAGCTACAGATTAAAAGAGATCATCTGGAACATCACCAACTAAATCTACACCTTGGAGAACCATCAGTGGATTTGTAAGGGTTTTGTACTAGTGGATTGTGGGAACTGCCGTCCTCAACTTTAAAGGACAATCTTGGAGCTTCCAGACGCTTGGAGTAAGTTTGAGACATGTTGGGACCCCTTGAGGAACTTCAGGAAGAAGTTCAAGAACTTTGGAGCAACTTTGAAAAAAAGGTTCATAGAGGGAAAGACTCAACCTGGCCAGCCATGAGCCGGCCAAGCCAACCAGGTTCGTCCCACCAAAAGCTCCATGGGTCCAACTTCCAGAGTTTGACCAGGACTAGAAGAAAACTGAAGCCTGCGAACCCTCACCGGATCTGGCTACATGAGGAGCATCGAGAGACCCCGCGAGAAAAAGCTCCAGAAAAGTTTCGCTCGTTGAAAAGGTGACCGGGAGCAACCACGAGAGCCAAGATGCCTGCCTTCCATCGCTTGCCGGCCTTGATTCCTGGGTTGCCCCGCTGAAGCGATCTTGAGAAATGTTCTAAGTCTGCTCCAGAGAAGTTGACCGGGACCTCGTCACAAATCAAGCTGGCGAACCCTCACCAGATCCGGACTGGCTGGGAGCTTTGAGGGTCCTCGGGAAGAAAAGCTCCAGAAAAGTTTTTTGAGTGTGAAGGTAGAAACTGAGACCGGGATCAGCCAGGAGCTGTAGCCGCTCATGGCTCCATCGTGCCCGGCCTGAAACTTTGACTTTGGCCCGTTCTATCGCGAGCAAGTATCATAATATGGTGCTATAATCTTCTAAGTGCGATATTTAATTAAATCTTGGGAAATTCATATCTATGGTTCCTAACATTGGACTTTTGTCATTTTGGTGTCATTTTAAAGATAGAAATTTTCCTATTTTCATCAATTGGTGTTAGATTTGTATTATGTGTTGTGCCTTAATTATTTCCAGAAATGTTTTTACATGCTTTACATACCTGTCTTTGAAGTTAAGTCTGTCTGCTCGCAGCCACGTTACCAAGGGTTGAGCATGAGAATAATTTTCTAAGACCTATGCTAAGTCCTACCATGTGTTAGTAGCCTTATTGCCAGTGGAAGACCTATATTTGCCCCTACCAATAAACCACTTTCCAAAATTCTCCTTTGCCATAGGAGCCTCCAACTTTCCAACTGCTTTGAGGATGTAATAGTCACCTATTTTATAGGTCAAGAACTTAGTATGCACAATCTCCAAAGGCTCAAAAGAATGAGAGACCAAAGCATTCAGAACCAGAAGCAAACCCCACCAAATAAAATAGTATTTTTACCAAAGGTCTGGACAGAGAACAACTGTGCAACAGACATGCCACTAAGTCTTCTGCATCAGCCAAATTACTCCAAGGAGACCTGAAAGCTCGAATAGCCACCCACTGGGCATCTAAGGTAGAGACTGACAGACGTTTTTCAAAACCTTCCAAGAAGACCTGCATAGCATTATTCAGATCACAAGCACGAGGGGGAAGCTGTTGAGGCCTGTTTACTTTGAGTAACCGTCCACTTTGCAATCTTACGAGAGGCATTGTTTTTTTTTTCAGAGGTTATGTAGATCCTGAAACTACCCCAATGCCTCACGTAAGATTTCAAAGTGAACGTTTTCTGAGACTGCTGAATTGCTTTAGCTAAATGTCATGGCAGACCCTCCCGCTGCAACCCCCTCCTCTTAATTTCCAAACCAAGAGGGACAGCCTCTGCAGAGACAGGAAGGGAGAGGTTCTGAGAGTGAAGGTAGAGCGGCAAATCATCCACAGGCCTTGGGCTGCTAAGGTCTTGAGCCTGGGAACCGGTAAGGGTTTGGGCGAAAACGGGACCACCATCACCCGGTGTTCCACGAAGAGTCTGAGCAACAACTTGGAAATCAGAGGAACAGATGGAAAGGCATATAGTAGCTGATCCAGCCATTTTCTGTTATTTTCTTTATTGATTTTAATAACAAAATACATTTACATGACACATCATCAAACAATGGATGTAAGGCAAATAGATGTTGAGAGAGGCCGTGCACACTTACATAAGAGCACTTTAAGGGATAGAAGACAAGCACTGTAATGCATACATCATTGGTAAGCTCCACCCTGCACTTCAGGGTAACCATCCTGTTCATTCGGGGCAAAGTAGTGTGTTATATTCTAAGGTTTGCATTCATATGTAAATCAGCCTAGGTCCTCCTAGCTGCTCAGCCAGGGTGAGAGATGGTGACGGAATGTTGGTGTGCCTGTGATGAATGGAATGCCTGGGTGCCTGCGTGGATGAGTGGGTGACAGTTGGAGATGGGCTGAGCAGCTAGGCAGGCTGATCCTGTTGGGGCTGGCATAGGAGTTACTAGAGCTGGGTTAAGAGTTGTTACATGGCTGATCCTACAAGACATGGATTAATAAAGAAGACTATAGAAACTTACAACCTGGCTACCAGAGTCTTCATGTACAAGGTACAACATATTTTCGGCGACGAGCGGCCCTGGACCCAAGCCTACAGAAACCCAGAGACTATAAAGCAACCATTGTAACCAGTGCAACTACGAAGAAAAAAAAGGGAAACACATGAAGCAGAATGGAGTAAAAGGCAAGCCAGCCCCACCAGTGTTCTGTCATCGGACGGCCCCAACCTGTGTCCTGCCTGAACTTGCTCCATGGACTTGACCACAGGTATGGTCTGTATGCTAGGGTATGAATGAGTTAAGATTCACCCTACCACTTCCTTTAGTATCTGCTGTATTGATGTACCTACAGCGTGAAGGAATAGTGGCTGCTCAAATGAGAGTTACAGACTAAACTCTGTGAAGGATTTCACATGTACCACTGGAGCTGTGGGTTAAAGTCTAAATGCTGTGAAGGATTTCATGTGTGCCACACAGGTGCGGTGTGGTTCTGTCAAGGAAGCAATACTGAAGATGTTCTCGTCAAATACCAATCTGCTGCAGTTTCTGTTCAGATGGAGAAGATGTAAGGCAATTCAAATGGAGAGAGCCTATATCATGACAGAGCGAGAATATGCTTGGGGTTGTTCACTTTCGAAATTGGTTCAACACGCAGCTGTAGTGAATCACAGAACTCATGGGAGTTCGCATTTACACGTTTCACTTCTTAAGGATGTATTTTTATTAATCTTGTGGCAAGCAAAGGAGGCTCCTGTCATCTGTATACCTGCTGTGCACAACTGTTCAATTGTGGGGTGAGATACTGCACTCATAGATGTTTATTTCTGAAAGATGTGCCACATATGAGCAACAGCTTGATTTTTCAATAAAGAAAGACACACGCAGGAGAAACAATGAGGCCATCGCTTTCAGCTAATATGCCGGTTTCGAGGTACAAAGGTTTATTGACTTTTCTTATTTGGGCATCTTTGGTATGGGCATGGTTCAAAAGAGGCACGAGTCATGAGGAGCTTTGAAAATGATAAGCATGTCTTACTCTGCGCGCGCCAGCTCACCTGATCATCTCTGGAATCCTCTCTCCTCTCTACAGTATTCTGGCCTGCTTGTGGACGCCTGCATGTTCAGACGCACTGCGAGCCATTCGGCTCACCGTCATGTACGTGCAACCATCTTTGGATTGTATGCCACATCTTTCTCACATTGTTATGCCAACCACGAGTCCCAGCACTATTTGAAGGTATACAGATTTATTTCTACGTGGCAGGGGCGGCTCTAGGGTCATGATGGCCCTGGGTAGGGAGCGTAGGTAGGGGGCCCCGGAAGAGGGGGTCCGGGTGGGGCAGAGCGTGGAGGCCAGTAAAGAGGGGGGGGGGGGGGGGGGGGGGTCAGGGTGTTTAGAAGTGGAACTGAGCCGGAGGCCGCCAAATCCCTGCCAGGGGGCGCCACACAAATATGTATCCATTCTCAGAGGATAAATATATTAAGGATATATATTGGTGTGGTGGCCCCTGGGGTTTGGTGGCCCTGTGCAGGTGCACAGCTTGCACATGCCTAAGGCGTTCGTGGTCTGCTTCATACCAACAATGCCACATCGAATTTGGACTTCTGAAAAAGGACTCGTACATTTCCCTTCACATCGGAATGAACTAGGCAACTTATGGTACTATATTATATTACAATGCCATCTAGTGGTCGTTTTCGTATTTTACATTTCTTTTAACATTTGATTAATTTTACTTTTGTGCATCTTACGCTCCATTATTCATCTATCCGGAACTTTCAAAAGTATTTTCTTTGTACCTCATCGCGCTGCGAGCCAAGGCTGCTTATTTTCGAATGTAAACAGCTGTACTTGAAAGCTTAGAACCTATTGTAGAGAGCCACTCGGGCTCTCCACTACTTTGTATCCTTTCCCCCACGCACGCAGGCACAACCCCGGGGCGGGCTCGCGCCGGGGTATAAATAAAGATGCGGAAGACCGCTCGGGGTCTTTCCACTTAACCAGCAAGAGAGTCAGTGTCCATTCCTTACATGTAATAATTGCCACGTGCTTAGGCCTTACCCCAAAGTCTACACTGGCGACGAGGCCGGTAGTTCCTCACGCGTGCCTGCTGCCTCTAGCACGCTGTCCGGCTGGTATCCTGCAGCGGTGCCCACCCGCCTCATCGCGCCGCGGCCTCCGTGCTCGAGACCCGCCCACGCGTCTCCCGTGAGGGAGCGCCTTCAGCTGGCGGGACTCGTGGAGCCACAGCGCAGCCTCATCTTCCTGCGGGTGAGTGTTCCTTCTGCCCCGCCTGCGCGATCACCGCGCCCTCCTCGATTCGCCGGCCGGCGCGGAGGAGGTGTGCCTGCGGCCTCCGAGGCCCGACTGCAGAACCTCGTGTCAGCGGCCCGCAGCGGCCCCGCCCCTTGAAGACGGCGATTGAGCGGCTCCTCTGCCGCGTGTGCTCGCGAGGCCCCGCTCCTGGCCCTGCCCGCGCTCAAGCGCACCTGGGATACCGTTTCTCGAAGGCACTCGAGCGGACAACAAGCATTGGCTAAGGCAAGCCCCATATGGCACAACTTCAATGAACACTGACAAAGGCTATCCTCATACCGGATAAACACTGTACTCCAAGTGGCAATAACACAAAAAAAAAAAAAAAAAAGGCAAGAGGCAGTGAAGTCATGGCCATTACCAGGAAGTGAGGACACATCACAGTGAGGGGTGGCAGGGGAGAACAAAACCCACCACAAGGGCCACCTGAATCAGCGTGCCATCCTAAGCCCTGCCATTCCCCGAAGTCCCAAGCGACCTGCTTTGCGCGCATCACCAATCCCGGAAAGCACCAGACCACCTCGCATAGTGCCCCACCATGAATCAAAATGCGACAGGAGCGGCCCAGGACGGGGCTGTTCAGCCTCCACCACCAGCGGTCCAGCCACCGCCACCGGCACCTGCAGCCCCCCCACAGGCGCAAGCACAAGCGGGAGCCCAGGCACCTCCTGCACCTGCACCTCCTGCCCACCTACATGCCGGCGCAGCACCCATCCCGCCTTTCAGCGAAACGTCCGATCCAGCCACGGCCGCGCTCCGCTGGAGAGCGTGGGTCGGACGCCTCAACCTATATTTCAAAGGCACCAGGGAGACGGATGGGACAGTGAAGAGGTCGCTCCTCATCTTATACGGAGGTCAAGAAATCTACGACCTATTCGAGTCGCTCCCCAATACTGGGCCCGAGCATGACTACGACGCCGCCGTCGCGGCCCTCAACGCCCACTTCGACCCACAGCTGAACAACGACTTTGAAAAGTTCAAGTTCAAGCGCGCCTGGCAAACTGAGTCTGAATCTGTCGACATGTACTATGCTCGACTCCGTCGCCTCGCGAGCACGTGCCCGTTCACAGACTCCCGAGAAGAAATCAGGGATCAAATCATCGTCGGATGCAAGTCGAAGCTGTTGAGGAAGCTGATCCTCAGGCAACCAGGGATATCACTCGATGAGATACTCATCCTGGCCAGATCACATGAACTGTCCGATGCCAGGGCTGAAGAGATGGAGGTGGCGTTGCGCACCCCGGTCATTGCCCCGACAATGGCGCGAACCCCGACCATCAAGGAAGAGCGGATAGATGTAATCCACAGGCGATTCCTGCCAGTCAGGCAGAGACAAGGCCCACCGCGGAGCAACCGCTGCGGATACTGCGGCGAAGATCATCCTGCCACCGCCACGTGCGGCGCCAAAGGCAAGACATGCCTCAAATGCGGGCGCCTAAACCACTTTGCCGCTGTCTGCCGGGGAGGAAAGTTCAGATCAGCAGGCCCACGTGCCCGAGCGGTGACTCAGCGGATCCAACAGCTATCACTTGATCAGGAGCGACCCCACCTGACACCGAGGCACAAGACAGACGACCCAGGTATGAGGACGACGAAGATGACGAGGTATACGTCATCTCCTATGTCAGCCGAGCATCTACGAAACGGAGGCCACCACCCATGTGCTCCATCACCGTTGACGGGACGAGCGTCAACGCGCTGATAGATACCGGAGCGTCCGTCAACGTCATGGACTCGGACCAATATGACAAAATGTCCCCGAAACCGATACTGGCACCGTCTGTGGCAAGAATATACACTTATGGAGGTACGGAACCGCTACCTCTTCGAGGAGTAATCCAAAACACTGTAGTCAATGGGGAATACTCTACGGAGACCAAGTTCCACATCACGGAGGGCAAGAAAGGCACCCTCCTGAGTTGCCACACCGCGGAAGATCTCGGCCTGGTATTCTTTGCCAACCAAGTGCACCAGGCACATGCGGACTTCATGCTAAAAGACTTCCCCGAGCTGTTCAAAGGCCTCGGCAAACTCAAGGGACGGAGGTTCAAACTCCACATAGACACTACAGTCAGGCCCGTCGCACTCAGGCATAGGCGGGTACCTTTAAATCTCCGGCCACAAGTAGAAGAGGAGCTATGGAAGCTCGAAGATCTGGGGGTAATCGAGAAAGTGTCGGGACCGACACCCTGGGTCTCCCCGTTGGTCGTCGCCCCCAAGCCGAAGCAGCCAGGAGCCATTCGCTTATGCGTGGATATGAGACTCCCGAACACCGCCGTCAAGCGCGAGAGGCATATCACCCCCACCATGGATGATATCATAGCTGACCTCAACGGGGCGAAGTGGTTTTCGAAGCTGGACCTCAACTCAGGTTACCACCAGCTAGAGTTGGAGCCAGCCAGCAGATACATCACCACCTTTTCGACGCACGTAGGGCTGCGTCGCTACACCCGGCTCAGCTTTGGCGTATCATCGGCAGCCGAAGTCTTTCAAAACGCCATTCGTGAGGTGCTATCAGGACTGACGGGCGTAATCAATCTGAGTGATGATATTCTAGTGTATTCTTCAACCCTCGAAGAACATCACACCAACCTGAGAGCGACCCTACAGAGGCTTGCTGACAGCGGGCTGACCTTACACCGAGCCAAATGTGCCTTCTACCAAGAATCGGTGGACTTCTTCGGATATACGTTCACCAGGGAAGGCCTCAAAGTGGACCCAAAGAAAGCGGAGGCGATCAAAGCGGCCAGCACGCCTCGAAACCCAACTGAAGTGCGCAGTTTCTTGGGCATGGCCACGTACTGCGGCCGGTTCATTCCGAACCGGGCTGCCATCGCGGAACCCCTCCGGGCTCTCACCCGAGCTGATCAGAAATGGGACTGGACTGCGGCCGCAAACAAAGCATTCCAGAACGTCAAGGCTGGTCTTCTGGACAACACCACTATGGCCTACTTCCAGCCAAGAAGAAGAACCGAACTGATTGTGGACGCCAGTCCTGTGGGACTAGGAGCCGTTCTCTTGCAAGAGTATGGTCCGGAAGAATGGAGACCAGTCGCCTATGCCAGCAAGGCACTGACAGACACAGAGACCAGATACGCACAGATAGAGAGGGAGGCCCTGGCCATCAAATGGGCCTGCCAGCATTTTCATCTCTACCTCTGTGGACAGGAATTCACCGTGGTCACGGACCACAAGCCTCTCCTACCCCTCTTCGCTGGGACCTCAAGATTGGCTCCCCCACGGATCGAACGGTGGGCCGTTCAGCTACAGGGCTACCGATTCAAAGTTGTGTTCCGGCCTGGGGCTCACAACCCCCCTGACTACCTGTCACGGCACCCGGACGTCACCTCACAACTGCCACCCACCGAGGACGGAGAGGAAGTGGAGGAGATCGTGCACATGGTCACGCAGGCCGCGTGTCCAGACAACATGACCCTCAAGGAGATTGGAGACGCCACGGCGGAAGATGAGACCCTCACGAAAGTCCGTCGAGCCCTCGAGGAAAATCAATGGGCCCGCTTCCTCGATGGCGCCGCTAGCCTCCGCCCGGAAGTCAGCCATGCTAGACAGCAGCTATGGCACATACGCAGTGAACTCAGTGTGGGAGAGGAGGGAGTGATCCTGCGAGGACACCTCCTCGTCATGCCAGAAAGCCTTCAACAACGAGCGTTAAGCCTAGCACACGTGGGACACCAAGGCATGGCTAAGACGAAGGCGCGCCTACGGAGCAAGGTGTGGTTTCCAGCGATGGACAGCCAAGTGGAAGCAATGATACGGTCCTGCCACGCATGCACGATCACTGGGGGCGAACCCATTCCAGCACCGGTGATCACGGAAGAGGCGCCTCGGGCTCCCTGGACCCAACTCAGTATTGACTTTGGCAGCTTCCCGGACGGAAGGCACATGTTGGTGCTGGTAGATTCCTTCTCGAAATTCCCCATCGTGGAAGTCATCACATCCACAGCTTTCCCACACGTTAAGAAGGTATTAAACCGTGTATTCGCCACAATGGGACTTCCCGAGGAAATCAAGTCCGACAACTGACCCCCCTTTCAAGGGAGAGAGTTCCAGTCATACCTGGAAACCTCCGAATCAAGCATAGAAAGATCACCCCGCTGTGGCCTCAAGCCAACGGAGAAGTGGAGAGGCTGATGCGAACGATAAACAGAGCCCTTCGGATAGCGGTGGACAATGGGGAAGATCTGGAGATGGCCCTGGATCAGTTTCTAGGAGCCTATCGGCAAACACCGCACTCGACGACAAAGTGCGCCCCGGCTCACGTACTGTTCAAGCGGGCCCCCAGAGATGGCATACCCACGGTGAGTGCGTGGGTGCCGACAGAGAGAGATGCCGATGCCACCCAGGCAAGGAGGCAGGTCACCAACACCAAAGCAAGCCTACATCGCCGCGCCAAAGAACCGGACATCAAAGAAGGGGATGCAGTGGTCGTCAAGGATCGCTATCCTGGATGGAAGTTTCGAACACCATTTGAACCCGAAGTGTGGAGAGTGGACAAGGTTCAAGGGACAATGGTCATAGCAAAGAGAAATGGACAGACCGTGACAAGAAACATATCCTGCTTCAGGAAGGCAACGGAAGCAGCCGCTGGGCACCAGCGAGCGGATGAAACTGAAGCGGAAGAGCTGGTGTTAGAAGACGCAGATTGTCCCAGGTCCCCGAGTTCTCTGCCAGGACCGACACGAGGAGAGAGTCAACCGAGGCCAATGTCACCCGGCCTCAGCACCGAGCCGAGTCAGCCAAGGGCATCAGAAGCGAGCGCTGATCCGAGGGCAACCCCGGCCGGGGTTGTCGAATCATCAGGGACCCGGAATCACCGCTACAGCCTGAGGCCCAATCCGATGCCCAGTCAACGGCTCAGAGACTTTGCATGTACATCCCCTTGAACTGTGGTCCGAGTGTCGGGGAGCTGAAAGAACTAAAACAAAGGAGGGATGTAGAGAGCCACTCGGGCTCTCCACTACTTTGTATCCTTTCCCCCACGCACGCACGCACAACCCCGGGGCAGGCTCGCGCCGGGGTATAAATAAAGATGCGGAAGACCGCTCGGGGTCTTTCCGGCTAACCAGCAAGAGAGTCAGTGTCCATTCCTTACATGTAATAATTGCCACGTGCTTAGGCCTTACCCCAAAGTCTACACCTATGAACAATACACAGCGTCGGACTCATCTGTGAGTGCCACCATGTTTCATGTGAATTGTCTTTTGCATGGACGTTGTTATTTAACACAACTTTATTAGATTTTTACAGTAAGATGTTGCTTGTGTACTTACACTCAACATGGTAAGGATTTGTTTGTGACACCTCGGTAACATGGTACATTTCTATCATACAAGTTTTAGTTACTATCTCTGCCATGTTTTGCTTTATGTGTATCATTATTTTTAGGCATGTGCTCTATTTAGTTCCCTTACGCAGGGGTGTTTGCAGTGGCGGCTGGTGACATTTGAAAGTGGTGAGGCGTAAACTGATAATCATACTGCACCATAGCGAGCGAGCGCAGCGAGCGAGCCCGAACCCCCTAAAGAGGGTTCGGGGGGAATTCCCCGCGAGAAAATTTTGAAAAAATAGTGAAAAAATTGTGCATTTTTAAGCAAATTTGAGAAAGCAGGAAGGTTATTAAAGCAATTGTGAAAGTGCATGTATTACATTATCAAAGACCTGTTATATAGCATAGGTAGCTCAACCACAGAGCTTTATAACAGCATTCAAAAATACCCTAAGGCCTTGCAGTAAGTTGAAGTTCATAAAGAAGCCATAGCCACTATGGCTACCTTGAATAATCAACTGAGAATTTCAACAGCCACAGAGTCCAAATCTGAAACATTGAAATAATAATCACTCAAAGTCCTCAACTCGATGAGGGTACCATCTCATCTGGCAGTTACCCCACAAATTACTTGATAATGATAAAACAAATCTGATAGGAGACGCTTTGGTTGCTGTAGGTCCTGGACTCAAGTCACAACTTAAAGCTCCATGGTTCTTGGGAGCGTTGTTTATAGGGAATATAGTGGCTAATGTACAAACATTAGACTATCTATTGGATATCGATACCTACCAAATAACATTACTGCCCCCCCCCAGCCCAAATGTAATGGTATAGTAAATATGAAAAGGGCTGTTAAAGTTCACAGGAGAGGAAACATCAAGATCTAGTACCTCAAGCTTAGTACTGGTGAGATATGGTATGAATTTTGTTATCACCTTAAACAGTTTGTTGAACGGAAGAATTGTTACGTTTGTCCTTGGGTATGTAGTTGGGAATTTAAGTTGAAGCCAGTAGAGAGAGCAAGAGAGAGAGGGTCCCACAGCAGCAACAAAACACAAAGAAATAGGGCCGCTTAGTAGGTTGAGGGGTGGGGCACTCCAACACAGGAAGGTCTCCACAGCCAATGACTCAACACTTTTCATAATCCGTTCCAATTCACAGCACATTTTAGGATAATAACATGAAATGTCAGGGGGATACGCACAAAAGGGAGGGATAAAGATACAACCACTTGGATTAAGTGATCCGCAGAGAGGTACAGTATGCATAAGGTGAAACTGGGATATTTCTTTCATAGCAGTCTGTCAAGAGTCCGATAATGGAGGAGAGCACACGAGCAGCACAGACCAGCAGGGCTCAATACTATGGGTCCCTGCCCCAAGACAGCTTGACAAAGAGTTAATCAGAAGCAGTTGCTTCACCATACTATCCACAAGGTGGGGGTAATTCACTGCTTCAGAACTGGAAAGGAACTAAGGTAAATAAATTAGCCTCTCAAACCAAATGCCTAACTGGTAAAGGTTGCCTGGCTCTTCTGAAAACAGATAAAAGACAGACCTGATGTTGCAACTCCCCATTTCTACGCCTATACTCCATTGATTCTCAAGGCTGATTGCCATAGCCACATTAGTATATGTCACAGAACACATCGCTAGCTCAGCATAATCATGAACTGTTACACCTCCTGGCAATTATAAGTGGCCTTTAGGTCTCTACTGTATGATAATCCCACTCCCAATCAACACAGCTTTTTGTCACAATAGCCCCAAAGCTAAACTCACAGTTTCAAAACAAAACACCTCTATGTTCCGGATCAAACCATCAAAACATTTGCCTTAATCAGAGCATCATCAGGTGCACTCATATCTCATGCTCTCATTCATTGTCACAATTCTTATACAAAACAAAGTTATCAAATGCTAGGGATTAACATTGTTTGCAGAAGTACCTAGTTTATGGAGCTGTCGTTCATTCCTGCTTGTCACTGAAGTCCAGCACTTGTTTTATTCCTGTCTGGTGTTGCCTCAAAACCCTGTAACTCCAAAAGCTGAATTTGAAGGTACTCTTGAAGAGGCTGCCCTCTAAGGCTGCCACCCTACCATTCCCAAAGAGCTTCGCTCTGCTTCTGTCTGCCTGTGGTACCACCTAACAGGGCCCCAAAACCACCTTGTTTCTCCAAGGCTCACGGGGTCTACATGTGGGAGACAGAGACAGAGAGAGAGAGAGAAAGAAAGGGAGAGAGTAAAAGTGTGAAGTAGAGCTTCAAACAGAAACAATATGAAAGTGAGCAAGAGAGAGAGAAAGCAAAGGAAAGAGCGGGAGTAGGAGAAAGGGAGTGAGCAAGAGTTGGGGAAGCAGAGTTGAAGAGAGGTTCTGAGAGAGAGAGACTGACGGAGAAAGATTCAGATGAGAAAAAGAAGAGAATTGCCAAGATACGGTGAATGAGACCCCAAAAAAGATCGAGTTAGCCTCAGATGTAGAAGAAGAGAGTAACATGGAAACAGACAGTGAGACGTGCACATCCATATCAGGTATAGGAATAACACATAGTGTACCAGGCGTGGATAATGCGTTCCTAAAAATAAAAGCTCAGAGGGGAAGAAAATGTATCATGTCTGGGAGTGAACACACAAACAATTATAGCACCCGCACCTGTGTGACAAATTGGACAACTTTGTACGTTTTTCTGCTCTTTTATGCCTTTACCCCAAAAATGACAGACTCTTTTGGGAGTTGTATTTGTCTGAGTATTTAAAAGACACTGAGAGAATCACTTTGTTATTGAATGTTAAACAACATTATCTACCAAGCTTTAGATCCATGGAAAGTAGGCATTTTCACCTGTTAGAGCCCTCTGTGAGTTTATTGATTGGTCAGTTAATGGACTGCACGTGGAAATTACCATTTGTCTCCCAGAAGTCAACGGGAGGAGAACCTTGAAGCACACTCGTGAAGCTACCCTTCATTCATTCTCCTTTTAATCAATGTTAATCACTCAACCTGCTTTACATTTGTTCAAGTTGAGGCTATTATCCTTGAGATAAATCCAGGTTGGGAACTCGGCACATAGTACCAAATGTAGTACAAACCAGTCAGCACACTAGCTAAAAGGTATAGAATACACTGTCTCACAACAAGAGGAACACCCACATTGTATTTTTGCAGGAGACACTGGCCACTCAGCATATGCACAAGTTATTAAATCCACTCAGTGTTCTGGCCCATATTATTGACAGCGCTAATACAATTGTCGTATGCCCCCTTGATTCAGGGTGGTGGTTTTAATCGCGTTTTTGATGTTCTCCAGACAGCTCACTTCTGCCGTTCTCACATGCATTGGCCGCACTTAGCTAGAGAATTAAACCAATAGACACCCAAGAACCAGGCGTTCAGCTTATAAATCAAAAATGAAAACAGCAATACTCTCGCACACAAACACAAGGTATAACACTGGTAGTCAAGTAATGGTAAAGATAAAACATATGTAGCCAAAAAGTAGACAGATGCAGTTTTCCAGATATATTCTTAACGTGGGTTGTTTAATTAGGTCCACAACCAGCCGACACGTGTTTTGTCGTGTGAGAATGAATCACAATGAATCTTCAGGGCTTGTGGTCCGTTGCTCGGAAAACGGCGACCGGGAATTACAGGAGGAGGGATGCCACGTATCTGAGGAAACGCCAAGATTTCAAGTGATACCTGAGGTATACTTACGGAAGGTGGATCCCCTCCCGGTACCGACTTAATACCCACACGTATTAAGCGTCAATTAATAGAGCACCCGCTTACCCTGGGTGCTCAAAATCGACAGACGACCACACTTATAGTTTTTATGGAATACTTGACTCTGAAAAACTGACATACGCACGAATACCATTAAGAACCATTGATTACTACCTAAAGCAAATCTTTATCTTCTGGACCTACATGCATGTAGGTTGTGCCACAAGCCCTGAAGAGTCGTTGTGATTCATTCTCACACGACGAAACAGTTGTCGGCTGGTTGTGGACCTAATTAAACAACCCACGTTAAGAATATATCCGGAAAACTGCATCTGTCTACTTTTTGGCTACATATGTTTTATCTTTACCATTACTTGACTACCAGTGTTATACCTTGTGTTTGTGTGCGAGAGTATTGCTGTTTTTGTGTACTGTGGGAGTCCTTGCAGACTCTACAATTGAATGGTTAAGGGCTTTTCCCGTTCACTCTTACGCACCATACCTTCACCTAACCCTTGAAACACTCTCAAAGTACATACTAGGTGGAGCGCCCTACTTATCTGAGATTCCCCAAAAAAAACCACCGGCAGCTGTATCTTATAAATCAAAAATTATTTCGGACCGTAACGTATGTGACCGCCAAGCCCTATCTGCAGTACTGCCTATCTGGTTTATACAATGCTTCAATATAAAATATCTGCATTCAGATTATGGCACATAATTAACGGATGCTCACGCCAACAGAATAAAGCAAGTAACCTTAGCCTAATGAATTAAATAATCGCATACAACCTACTCCCTAACAATAGCACTTAGAGACACCCACAGCAGAGTGGTATTATACAGGCCAGCCATTAAAAAAACTTAACTTACAGGCGGTTTCAGACATTCACAGACTGACTCTCAGTCTCACGTCTCGAAGAGAAGACAACTGTTGCACACTGGAATGGCCTGCACAGTCACGAGTCACGAGGTCTGAGTCACTCTCCTCGTGACTCTGGTGTTGTTGTTCTGCAGTCCACGCTAGGGCGAAGTGACTTCCCCACAGCGGCGCCAATCACAAGTCCATCCTCGTGCACGTGAACTAGCCAATCCTGGCGCAGGCATGACATCGCCACTGCGCCAGGATAGGCTAAAGAGCAGGGCTAAAACTGCCCATAATGAGACCCGGCTCCCCCGCCCAGCGGCTCCTCTCCCGTCTATGGTTGCTGAAGAGCTGGGCCGAGCGGGCCGGTGGGCTGTTGTGGGGGATCGGTTGGCCAGCCTGGACCTCTGCCGACCTGTGGATCCCGGACAGTGACTGTCCCCAGTCTCTGCCTGTGTCACGGCTAGGGGGAGGAGGAGGAGGGAAGGGGCTATTGTGTGTTTTTGCATGCGTTGGCAAGTCATAAAAATGACTTGTCCTAAATGCGCCACCACACTGCTGCCTGCCACGACGCTGCCAGCCTGCCACATGCCACTCAGTGCTGTAGGCCCGCCCCCCCACACCTTCCGCGATCGCACTGGATGACGTCACGATTTGTGACTCCGGTCCGGCCTTAACTGCTGTTCTTGTGCGCTCGTAATTCTTTTTTTAGTGTGTCAGTCAGACAAATGTTGTGAACAGTGACGGTCGTCCATGGATAGTGGGGCAACGTCCCAACACCCCCAATGGACGAACCGCCACTGGCCTCGAAATAATTAAATATTGTGGTGCAATGATGAGATCCTCAATGATGTAACTGGTGGTGTTATATGTTATCGCATCGATAATGTATTTATTATGTCATGATCAATGATGTCATTTGAGATTTCACCAGTGATATCATGATTACAAGCAGAGAACGAGTTAAAGTGTGCATAGGGGAACATAGCTGGGCTAATTCTGTTGTTTTGCTTATGTTTCAGAAACATAACTTATTTTAACTGCAGTTTTTTTCACTGAATTTATAAGGCTTTTTTTTTTAACAGAGATAACTGCCTTATGACAAGAAACCATAACTGCCCCATATCAAAGTTTTTAGTGAACCTTTGAGTTTTATAATGATATTCTCTGTTGTTATGCTGTGCAACTGTTGAAGTGTTGGTTTATGAATAAAATATTAGCTTATCCTAGGTTGCTGTTCACAGCTGTTCATGATATGGGCCCTGAGTTTTTCATTCCTGGATGAGGGGCCCTATCCTGATTCCGTTGTTTGCACTGCGTTGATTCAGAAGGGGTCGGTGTCACCTTTTCCCGTCTTCAGCGCATGCATTAACACTAAAAATATCCCAATAGTGTAGGTGCTGTCGGAGCAGAGCTCGGGAACACGGATAACTGGGATGTATGTCCGAAATGCGCTGTCTGCAGCTCATTTTAGAGTTCATTTATAAAGACGGAGAAGAAAAAAAGGCAAAAACTCATCCTACCTACATGATGTATGTAGCCCTCGTAAAGAGTTGATCCTACATTTCATGTAGCAATTTTACCTGGAGAAAATCTGGTATGGCACAAAGCAATTTTCTTTGCTTTGTGCCAGATAGGATTTTACCCACTTTTGAGTTTTGTTTTCTTGCTCAAAATGAGTGGTGACATGCAGAATTATTGCAACCTATTTGTGCACATGTTCCATCTTTCCAACAAGTTATCCCCTTAAAAGTTTGCCTGATATTAGCTGGCTAAATGTGCACTGGGAAAATTTGTGAGTGCGCAGTTTTACCGCACAACTCAGAGTTTTGGAATTCAGCAATATATTTCCAAGCAACTTGTAATGAGGGACAGAGAGCTTAACTTGTCATGCTAAAATGCCCACCCGGAAGTGCATCTGACATTAATTAGCAGTTCTTTCATTTGGTTCTAATATGCCTTGCCATGATTAATAAAACATTTGAATTAAAGCACCAATTTATTTCCGAATAAAACCTAGTGAAATAACTCCATAAGGGCAACAGCATTAATATGTCTGTACTAGGCTTGAAAGTTTTCATGCAGGAATCACAGTGCAGCTTTAATTAACCAAACGTAATTAGCATCAATTTCTCTACTGTAGATTCTATAACTCCTCACATCAGCACACAGAACAGGATCGCGACAGGCCCCCTGGAGTGCCATCAGAAAAAGCATGACTTTAAACATGTAAGAAAATATAGATGTCACGCTCAAGCCCGTTAAGAATCTTCTCCCTTGTACCAACATCAAACATCAGAGCCTTCGGTCTACTGGCCCGAGGTAGATGCTCTTCGGTTTGGATTCCTTGTGTTTTGTGCAGCATCAGCACTTCTCCAAGCTTCTTGTCCTTGATTAATTTTGACAAAATGAATTTATGTGCTTTGTGCTTAACAAACATATATTTAACGTGCTCCTGCTCCATTAAAGTTAACAAGCAAGCACTGATGCAGTAAGCGCTAGCGTGGGAAGCAAGCCCATTATCACTGAAAATTGGGTCACAAAGTGCAGAGGCCTGCTGTCGAGTTCTCCTCGCCTGCCTACTCTGTGTTTCTCCTTCCCTTCTCCCGCAAGCCAATCACGATTGTGTGTAGCCAGTCCAGTGATGACAAAATGCTTTGGCCTATAGTTTCATTAACCTTTAAGCCAGGGCTTCATGCTAATCCTCAAGGGGGCCCCCCAGACTGACTATGTAATGAGCCATTGGCGGGAAGCACAGCACATTGGCAAAAACGGCAATTGGAAGCCAAGCCATCCCATCGTTTACTCAGAGACAGAACAATTACAACACACCACCTTAAGACATCTGAGTTGCACTTGCACTCTTGCAGCAAAGCCATAGCCAACGCTGGACTATAAGTTAAAGATTGCCCGCCTGGGCCTTACCTGGTGAACTGATCAAGCTCACTGCCAGCCGAGTCCTTCCTCCTTCAACTGCCCTACTCCAGTCCAGCCAGCAACCACATAGACTACCACCTGCTGCACTCTGGATCGTAAATTAGCTGCCATGTCCTCTCTCCAAATGCTGACACAAGTGTGGCGCGCGGGAAGCAGTGAGTCAGGTTAGCGTCATCTCAAGCCTGCGCAGACGGTCCTTGGCTGACACACCCATTACCAACTCGTCTAATAAATCTTAACAATTTTCATGAGGGAGGATGGGGGATTTTGATGCATGTTTTTAATATGTCTTATCATGCCCATCTTTTCTTGTTTGCTTTGTTCTCTCTTTGGTGATGTTTTGAGTTCATTTTCAGTTATGAACATGATCGCCTTTTGTGTATAGTTTATTTTTCCTTAAATTTGTTACTTTTGTTTTTCATTTTAAAGGAAAGGGATAATGTTATATTCTAAGGTTTGCATTCATATGTAAATCAGCCTAGGTCCTCCTAGCTACTCAGCCAGAGTGAGAGATGGTGACGGAATGTTGGTGTGCCTGTGATGAATGGAATGCCTGGGTGACTGTGTGGATGAGTGGGTGACAGTTGGAGATGGGCTGAGAAGCTAGGCAGGCTGATCCTGGTGGGGCTGGTATAGGAGTTACTAGAGCTGGGTTAAGAGTTGTTACATGGCTGATCCTACAAGACATGGATTAATAAAGAAGACTTTAGAAACTTACAACCTGGCTATCAGAGTCTTCATGTACAAGGTACAACATAGTGGTTATTAGCCATTCATGTTCACATCATGACATTGGTGTTCATCACTATCTACCACACCCTCAGGCTCGCCGCTTCCTTTGCCAATCAGATACTGCTGGAATACCCTCCAGTAAATCTGTGGCCTAGATTGCAGTGGAAGAAGTTCACTATATGCATTCGACTGCATGTTGCAATAAATCATGTTTTTTTCCAGTCCTCAATTGTGGGGACCGGACCCCTGCCCTACCTCATTGCAACATGTCTCTTGGCCATCAGCTGAGCCGTCGCCACCAGCCACTAGAATCTTTATCTTTTGCTTCGGCGTAACCTAGAAGGGCTAAATTTGGGTGCAGGGCCAGTGCAAGGCTTCTTCTGAAATATTTCCCCCAATACTCTAACACATTAGGGCAGTTCCAAGCTAGGTGTATGAATCGGCCTCAGGCTCTGCGCAGTGGGAGCATGTGGCAGTCTTTTTGCAAGCCATACCTATGCAGATGCACTGGAATTTAGTATGTTCTGTTAATGAATTTGAAGTATATGAGGTGGTGCCTGCCATTCATGAATAACTTTTGCATAGTTTTTCAGCAATACTGCCATTGTTTGTCCCCAATAGCCCATATTACCTAGATTCTGAAAATAGTAGTACGTATTTGCTTGTGTGATGTTATAAATTGTAGAGAATAATTTAGAAGACAATGGAGTTTTAAGGACATAGCAGAGGGCCAGGACCTCGGGCGTCTCCTGTAGGTTATCCCCCAGAAGAGCCTTCAGACCATGCCATATTCTAAAGTACTGGAAATGAACCAGTAACGTAGGTGTAGAGCCATCAGCTGTCAATTGCTCCCAGCCCAGAAATTCTACCCCCTCAAAGAGGCCTCCAATAACAGTCACATTAACTTTGCTCATGGCATTTGTTACCCCCCTGTCTATACTGGCAGGAGGCCAAGTGCACCACTCTAAAGGGGTCAATAGAGAATACAAAATAGCACCTGCTTGTATGTCCAAGCATGACTAGTGGCATTAATAGAATCTAGAATACTATGTCTTCTTGTTGGTTTTCTAAACAGTGCCAGAGGAAGCGAATCTGTGACGGCAGCTATTTTCTCTTTATGTATATGAGGGAGAGGCTTGAGGCAGCATAGCCAGGTAGAGGCATGTGAACACTGTGCTGCTCTATAATTTAAGTCTAAGTCTGGGGCGTTAAGGTCACCAAAAGCGTATGGCCAAATGAGTATCTCCCATTTCACTCGAGGTTGTTTGCCTGCCCAGGCTAATTTTATCATGAGGGACCTTAGTTTAGTGAATAGGTGTTGTGGGAGCACCATGAGTATATTCTAAAACAGAAATACCAGCCTAGGAAGAACGATGATCTTCAATGAATTACGTCCTAACAAAGATAGTGGTAATTGTATCAATCTAGTAACGTCCTTCTCCATCCTGCGGACTCCGTTGGCACCAAAACACGCGCACTGCGCTGTAGAGACTCACTTTCTTCCCGTGCGCACGATGATCTGCCGATCACCTCCACAGTCCCAGGTTGAACTAAAGCATGCACACTGCTTCACTGAGACTTAGTCCAACTCTGGTGCCCCGATATCCAGGCGCTCTTCACCAACACCTTCTGCTGCACCACAAACATGCTCACCGTGTCCAAGCCTCTCTTCTCCTCTGGTGCATTCGATGACCAGGCGCTCTTCACCAGCGCCTCCAGTGCACTCTGACATGCACCATGCGCGTCCGAGACTCACTCCACTTCTGATGCACTCATTGACCAGGCGCTCCTCACCAACGCCTCCTGTGCACCATGACACGCATCCAAGACTCCCTTCTGCCCCGATGCACATGCTGACTAGGCTCTCCTCACCAGCACCTGCGGTGCACTACGACATGCACCTTGTGCGTCCGAGTCTCACTTCACCTCTGATGCACACGCTGACCAGGTGCTCTTCACCAATGCCTGCGGTGCATCACAACATTCTCCTTGTGTGTCCGAGACTTGCTTCACCTTCGATGCACACATTAACCAGGTGCTCTTCACCGACGTCGCCTTTTCACCACGACACACTCTCAGCGTGTCCGAGTCTCACTTCTCCACTGTGTGTCCAAGATCACAGGCACACCTTCCGAGGGCCACAAGCTGCCACAACACAAGCCCACTGCGTCGCTTGAAACTTCTACGGAAACTTTTATTTTCCTGTGTTTCCAAACAGAGAGCCAGCTCACCTCCGGCCCTTAGGGTTACATGACACAGCACAAAGCACAGTCTTCTTCAAGCAGGGGGACCCAGCATACACAGCACAGTCCCACCAGCCTTTTTTATGGTTAAAACAGCAAACTGCAGACCAGCTCCAGCTCACGAAGCCAGGTTTGGTCCTTCCCAGCAGTCTCTTCAGTCGTTTCTTCCTTAGCAGAGGTTCCTCTTGTCCACAAAATGGGTCTAAGCCTTTTCAGTCTCAATCCATTTCTATTCCCACATTGAGGGGCATCAGCTCTCATAGTAATACCCATAAATGTCTTTGAAGTTCGTTGTGCTCAGGGGTCCCTGACCCCTGCCTAAATCACTTCTGGGTGTCTCTCTCCCAGTTTCACCTTTCTCCCCTTGATACTGGGGGTCTGGATCCTTAATCACTCAGCAGGGGATGGGTCAATTGGTTTATAGCAGCAGCCCAGGCCTTTTCACCTCCCAGGCTTTTCCTCCCCCTACTCTCCAGATGCAGGGCAGCATGGTGCCATCTCAACCCCTTGTTGGGTCATGCCCTCTCCCAGCTCCTCTCACCTCTCAGATCTAGACAGTCAATCTACATTCAGCAGAGACACACAGAAATGCTTAAAACACAAAACTCAGCCACTTTCTAAAAGAGTGGTTTCTGAACACACAGTGACAAAACCACTTTCATAGAAAGATGTAGTATGACACTGTGAGTTCATACATACTAAACTTCACTTCTCCATTTTAAACTTATAGGAAACTAGGCTAACAAACCCAACACCTGGCCCCCCCATTCTGCCCTATGAGCAGGATAGCCTTTCAGCAGGGAAAAACGAAATGGAGTGTTTTTCACTGTCAGGACATAACACACACCTTATTATATGTTCTGCCTTTTCCTTACACTGCACCCTGCTCAGAGGTTACCCAGGAACTACCACAGGGGTGCCCTACCACAGGGATGCCCACTGTACTGTACTGTACTGGGGTGTTATGTTCTGGGGTGCCAAATCACGTGTCTCTCTGCTAAGGTTAGGAGGGCAAGAGAAGCACTATAGCTAGTCGGACTCATGCTCCAAGATACTGATGTGGTATGGTGCCACAGTCCCTACATACTGATGTTCTATGGTTCCACGCATAGTTCTGTTCCTGAGCAGAAACACTGCAACAAAGGTACTTCCAACATGCTAATCTACCTCATTTTTACAAATAGGTCACCCTCAAGGTCTCAACAAGTTCCTTCAAGGGTGAGGTAACATGTAACTATGAGCAGTGACATTATAAAGTATGTTTTATATGCCCTGGTGAGGGAAAGACTGTCAATTTCATCCCCCCCGCCCAACGGTAGGTTAGTAGCTCCGTAAGCTAACATTGGAATATGTTGTTTAAGTAAAAATATTACTAGGAAGAACCTTAAAATAGCATTCAAGGGCTTAAAAGATTGGTGATGATAAATCCAACGACTTGCCACTGCTGAATTTGTCATAACTAGTACACAAATTAAGTTATAGGACTTTCTTTTCTATGAGCCAAAATCCAGCCTTATAGCAGCCTTTCCTGACTAGTCAGCCTTAACAGGCTTGGCCAAGCTGTTTGGATGAGGTGATAAGTGTCCTTCATAGAGGAGAGTTTATCTGATTCGGGGAGCTCTGCAGCTGCAGAGAACAGGCCAGGTCAGAGGCTGGGTATATCAAACAGGGCTTCAGAAATAGTAGGACAGTAAGGAATTCCAGCCAGGCCTACCCCCTATTCCTGTACCCCCAGCCAGATGGCAGGTCCAGGAGTGGAATTTGCAGGAGTTGGAGGGCGGATGTTAAGAGAAACGAGCCATACCAGGGGGTTGCTTTAGCCAGCTCCTACTCCAAAGGAGAGAAAATCTCCATCTTAAATATTATTGTGAAGTGCTTTGTGGGACAAGAATATGCCACACTTTACAGGAAGCTGTCATGCTTTTGGGTGGCACCTTGAACCTCATTATACAAGGGTGCCCCCCTCTTGTCATCCTAGATCATTGAATAAATAGGTGAGAGCTGCATAGCAAATCAGATTTGCTGTGAAACTACAAGAAGACAGACTGCTCGAACCCTGGTCTAAACGACAAAGGATTTCTCCCTGAAAGACTGCTCCTGCTGCACTCTTTGAACTACAGCCCTGAGGACTTTGCCTTGCTTTAAAAAGGTTTAAGGAGTGGACTACCTGAAAGCATCAAGGCAACACAGCTTCCCTACACCATCTCATTCAAGAAGGCCCCATCCTGGAGTGCGTCCTGTGGACTTTTAGGGGTTTGGCCAGGTGCATTGTGGGAATTGCAGTCCATACTTCCAAAGACCATCTCAGAGTTTATAGACACTTAGATTTGTGTTTTGGACACTATGAACTCTCAAGGGAAACTTCAGGAAGAAGTTCCAGAAGTTTGGAGAATCTTGTGGAAAAAGCTCCATAAAGGGACCGACCCAACGTCAAGAGCCAAGCTGACTACCTTCACCCGCGACCCCGCCTGGATCTCAGGTTCATCCTGCTGAAAGCTGTGGAGCTCCAGACTTTCAGGATTTGATCAGGGCCTCGCAGAGTAGCAATACGATTACGTTGCATCGAAATTGACATGCTGGAGGGGACAGCAAAATGTCGAGAGAAAATCCTCCAGAAACGTTTCTAAGTCCAAAGTAAACTTTTTACTGGGCCCTCCTGCTTAGTGTATCCGCACTGGGCTCGATTGTGTTCGACTTAAAACTTTGACTTTGTTCCATTCAAGTGCAAAACAGTTTTCCCATGTTGTAGCCATACGTTTTTAAGCACTAAAAGGTTTTCATTTTTAAAAATTCATATCTCCGGTTCCCTTTATTGGATTTTTGTTGTTTTAGTATCATTGTAAAGATAAAGATATTTCCTATTTTTAATAACTTGGAATGGGGTTTTTATTGTGTGTTGTGTTTTACTCATTTAATGTATTGGTGTTTTTAAATGCTTTTCATTCCTGTCTCCTGCGTTAAGCCTGCCTGCTCATTTCAAGCTACTAAGGGTTGAGGAAGGGATTAATATATTAAGACCTTTCCTGGACTTTAAATTGCTTTGCTGGCCTTATTGCTAGAGGTAGGTGCCCTACTAATAGTCCACCTTCCAACATATGACACAACTGGGTTATGGGACTTCTCATTAATATACTGTTATCAACTGGCAAGTACACCTTTCATGGTATGTAGGGTTTTGTATTAAAGAATGGCTATGGATTTATATATTAAAGTCATTACAGATAAGCTGATTTCGGCAGTACTATGAACTACATGCGGCTCCGGACAGCGTAACGGTTAGGGAATATGAAGAGTTTTTCGAGGGATTACAGATAGCCACATTATACGATGGCCAAATAGCAGACTTAAAGAGTCCAATCACGCATATGGAAATTAAATGCGATAAATGCTCTCCCACATAATAAATCACCCTATAATGACGGACTGCCTGTTGAATTTTATGCGATGTACTCTGAATTTTTGATTCCCCGTCTGTTGGAGCTGTATCAGTCGGCGTTGGAAGATGGATTCCTCCCACACAGTACTGTACAGGCGACGGTGATCTCCTTGTTGAATACAGGTATGGACAGCAGAGACATGGATTGCTATAGGCCCCTATCACTCCTTAATACAGACTATAAGATTTTAAGTAAGATACTCGCAACTATGAATGAATGAATGAAGTGGATCTTATAAGGCGCAACTTAGCCCAAGGGCATCAAAAACTAGATTATTACAATATACACCCAGCCTGATTCACACTGATCAGTGTGGATTTATACCGCATAGGAGCACAGCACTCATATCCGGAGGCTCCACATGGTAATGTCACAAATACCCATGGATGCTGCTCTGCGAGGCTGCATCTCTTTGGATCTGCGGCAAGCGTTTGAGTCGCTCCTCTGGGACTTCATGATGTTTGCATTGTCCTGCTTTCAGATACCACCGGAATATATAAAATGGGTATGATTGTTATACACGACTCCAACGGCAAGGGCCCACATGGGATTTCACATTTTGAGTCAATACCGGGTGGAGAGGGGCACTAGGCAGGGTTGCCCACTCTCGCCCCTGTAGTTTGTTTTAGTGCTCGAGCCTCTCTTGCAAAAGCTACGTACAAAGGCCAGACACAGGGGGATACACATTAATGGGGAAGTGATGTGATCTCGGCATACTCAGATGATCTCATTTTATTTATTAACAATTTAGACGAGGCCTATGACCCGATACCAGGGATTTTTTCACCGTTCCACCGCCTTACCGGACTTGCGATCAATGAAAACAAATCATATGCTTACTTTTTTAATGATGTAACTAGAACTGCACCAGTTCAATTTGGCCACTGGAAGTTTCAGACCGCGCAAGTCACCTTTAAATATTTAGGCATACAAATATACAAAGATGTAGAAGATATGCATGGTGATAACTTGACCCGTTCCATCACATCGATATGGAAACAGATTACGTTTTGGACTTCCCTACCGCTATCAGTCGCTGTCCGAATACACATAGCTAAAATGGTCATGCTACTGAGACTTATATTACTATGTTAATTTGCCCATTCTGATACCATTATCCACCTTTAAATTATTAGACACATTGCTAATTGAAATAATATGGGGATCAGGGAGTAGGAGGATAGGTCTTGCTAAGTTACAACAACCCAAAAAACAGGGAGGTATGGGAGTCCCTGAAATGAGGGCTTATTGTTATGCAGGCCAATTGCTGTGGTTAGCATACTGGATAAAAGGTCACCACTTGAAAGAAATATCCATGACTCACGGTCAGCGACTACCAAAATATGCCCCCAATCCTGTTACGAAAGAAACAAAGTGCTGCTCCGCAATCCGCCCCGGATACCTCCACTCATCAGCAAATACGGGCTGTGATACTGACTTGAGCTGCGACTCGCAATGCAAAGATGGAAAAGGCCGAGAGCAATCTCTCGTAGCACGCACTCCCCCCCAGGTGGCGACACATGCATGCTCGCTGGAGGTACAGTCTCTCCCTCCTCTCCTCGCTGCTTGGGCGTCACGCTGTGCAGCTTTGGGTTGGCGGTGGCTGCTCTTCGCAGTGAGAGTTGGGCTACCAGGTGACAGCCTTGCAGCTGATCGGCTCCCAGCGCAACTCCATTGATCTTGGGCAAAGAACCTTGGACCCACGATGGTGAAGGTTCACAGGTCTCTCTACTTGGAAAAGGCAGGCTTGGGCTGGTGGAGGTGATTTCTCACAGCTCCCCCTTGGGACGATGGTCTGGGCCAATAGGGATAACGATCACAGTCCTTCTGGTCACGCTGTCAATCTAAGCAGAACGCAAGACTGCTCTGGGGCACACGGTCATGAGGCAATTCTCATGACAGTCTCAGGCTGCAAAATGCACACAGCATCAACCTTTCGGCGCGTATAGCACAAATTAAACTGAATAGGATCTGGTATGATGGTGGGATTGCATTGCCAAACCTACAGTTATACTATTGGGAAACGCAACTGAAGGCCATCAACCACTGGATTCACACACCCCAGGATGATCCAGCATACAGACTCGGCAGGCTACAATTGGGCACAAACAACATGCTGGGGGTGCTTTATAACAGAAGTTTGGCGACAAAGCTAATAGGGCCCATAAAGCAGACAGTGGCATTGTGGTACATAGCACAGGCAAAACTGGGATGGAAAGGGATCATCACCAAACTCACCCCACTCTGGGACACAAAGGCATTGGGACAGTTGAGAAACAGCAAGGGATTTACACAGTGGGACAATATCGGAATTTCCACGGTGGGTGACATGTGGGATAAAGGGACAGTGATTCCCTTTCCTCAGCTCCAACAGCAATATGATTTGGGTCAGACAGAAACATATAGATACGCGCAAATCCGACATGCTTTGCTAACGGCACTCCCAGCTGACACAGACATCCGAGAGGCCTCACCATTGGAGGAACGTCTACTCACTGATTTTATGCAACAGCACGCAACGTCCCTAACATATCAAAAGTTACTTAAAAACATGCCCGACCCTACACTTAAACTCCGGGACAAATGGGTGGAAGACATAGGAGAAATGGATGATACGGACTGGTTAGCGGCGTTAGCTTTTCCTAAAGAGGTGGGCATATCTTCCAAGTTCCGACTAGTGTAGCTCAAGATAGTACATCCTGTGTACTACACTAGAACCACCTTACACCGGATACAACGAGTGGAACATCCCTTCTGCCTTAGGAGGTGCGGAGATGAAGGCACACTTTTACATACACTGTGGGATTGCCCAATCATAATAGAATACTGGCGACAGGTCCTACGCACTATCTCCCAAACACTAGAGGTTTCACTCCTGCCTGAACCACGAAAATGTATTCGGAACATATGGGACCCCACCGATCTCACCCAGCATGGTCAAACCTGGAGTACATTAGGCATTATGGTTGCAAAGAGGGACATAGCGCAGAAATGGCATGGCTGACCCCCCCACGTTAGCGTTATGGTGCAGGAATTTGGACCTGATTATGGTAACAGAGCGGACAGTGTACGCAACCAGGGGTAGTCTGCGTAAATGAAACAAAATCTCGGCACCCTGGAATACCTTCAGGGGGGGTATATATGAGTTGCTGCTTGAAGATGACATTGATAGTTCAGAAGACGAAGAGTAAGAGATCTAATGGGGCAGTGCTTAGGTGGACATGTTCAGTTAAGAAGGGAAAATATGAGATAGCTGCTATCTCTAATAATGTTGATATGCCTACGTTTCATAGCTCGAGAGTAACTGTTGGCTTGTGAAATATTCGATTGACTAATTTTATTGACCGAAAGTAACTTTAACATGTATCATTGTCGAAAATGCCACTGTTTTATTCAATAAAAACATTTAAACAAAAAAAAAAGCACACAGCATCGCTGAGACACACTTGGAAACTTTTTTGTTCCTGAGGTTCCACAACAGGGAGCCAGCTCCTCTCGGGCTCTTGGAGACAACTTACTTCAGGACACAGCACCCAGCGAATTCCTTTCAAGCAGGTGGACACAGCACACAGCTCCAGAACACACAGCAAGGGCAGTCCTTCTCTTCAGTCTCTTCAGCTGTTCTTCTTTGGCAGAGGTTCCTCTTGATCACAAAGTAGTTTCAATCCTTTTTCAGGCTTGAGTTCAGTCTTGAGTTCAAGGGTTTCAGCTCTCACTTTTATACCCCTAAATGCCTTGGAAGTCTTTGTGTTCAGGAGACTGTGAGCCCGGTCCAAACCAGACCTGGGTGTCGTCCTGCCAGTGCACACCCTCTTCCTTTGATAGTGAGGGTCTGGGCCCCAGACGCTCCGCAGGAGGTGGAGCCATCTTTTAGTGGCAGCAACACAGGCCTCTTCACATCCAGGGGGGCTACTCCTCCCACCACACAAAATGCAGGCCAGTCTGTTGCTGTCTCACCTACTCCTCTTTGGTGTCAGGACACTCCCCAGACCCTGTCACATCCAAACCCAGACAGACAATACTCAACCAGGTTGAGGGCCGCAGAATGGTTAGGACAAGAAACCAGCCAATTCTAAAAGTGTAGTTTCTAAACACACAGTTTAAAAACCACCTTCACAACAAGATGTGTTAATAAATTCTGAGTTCAGGCACACAAAACTCCATCTCTCCATCTTATGTCTATGGGAAGATATACTGGAAACATGTGACACAGCATTCCCCATGCTTTCCTATGGGCAAGATGGCCTTGCAACAGTGAAAAACGAATTTGGCAGTATTTCACTGTCAGGACATATGTAGTAATTGAATCCAGGAATCAAATAAATTAAAATAGGAATTATTGTTCAGCACACCATTGACAGTCTCTCTGCTATCAGATCCAGATGCAACTGGCTCTGTCTTCATAACCACCTTCAGAATCCAGAATGTCATTGGAATATAAACAAGGTGTACAGGCAGGCATCTGTGGAACTATATAATGTCACACAAGCAGATACAAATGAACATAACAAGATATGATGAAGGATGTAACATATCCCCCTTTTCCATAAGAAAACAAAGATGTTCACACATAGTCTCTAAACTTAGTTGGTCTATTTCTTACACGAACATCTTGCTTGATCCTAGAAGATATAGTGTCATCAACATTCTGACCTAGAAGATCAGAGTAGGTTTTATCTTTTGAACTAGAACCATGGACTAAATTATTACACTTAGCAATTCTCCTTACATTCCGCAATTTTCCATCTTGTGTAATAACAGAATTAGAAAACACTTTTTTGATTTGTATAGGCCTACCAAATTTACATGAACCTTTCATCATCAGACCAGGTCTCATAATTCTCACCCAATCCCCCACAACAAAATTATGAGTTTTAGCTTACCATTTTTTATTGTACCAAGCCATGGTCTTGATTTGCTTTGCTTCAACTCTTTTAGCTGTCTCATGTACACATTCCTTAATATCCAACTTATCCTGGCACTTATTTTTAAACCACCACAGACAGATCTTAGATGCTGGATCTCTTCCCTTTAGTAATCTAAAAGGGCTAAGTTCTATAGTAGAATGAGGTGTGATTCAGTAAACCCACAACCTTTCTCTCAACTCATTCATCCATTCTCCTCCTGTCTTCACTACATATGATACATAGGACTTTAACACCCTGTTAAATCGTTCAACTTGGCCATTTTCGTGTGGCTCGTATAATGACGTACACTTGTGCGTAATACCATGTGCTTTTAAAAAATTCTCCATCTCTAAAGATTTCAATTGCACTCCATTATCCGTTACTAACATTGAAGGGCAACCCTCACGAGCAAAAATTTCTTTAAAGAAAATAATCACAGCATTAGTAGTGGCATTAGGTACGAATTTCACTTCGGGCCATTTCGAGTGGAAATCAATCAAAACTAAAGCATATTGCGAATTCACAGGTAAATTCTTGAATGGCCCCGAAATATCAAACGCCAATTTTTGCCACGGCATGTCTGGCCACTTAACTATCTTTAAAGGTAGAACATTAGTTCTAAGCTTTTTCTCACTTGACACACACTCTTCACATTCTCTTACAATCCTATCTATAAATGCATCCATTCCTGGCCACCAAAAAAAACTTCTAATCAACCTCTTCATAGATGATATCCCAGGATGCGTCTTATGAGCCAACTGAAGAATAACCTCTTGTATACCTTGTGGTGGAACACACTTGCCTGACTTAAACAGAAAATCATTTTCCCACTCGAACTCATCTGCTACTCTTGCAAACGGTAACAGCTCTTCTTTAATTAAGTTTTTTTTAGGCCAACCTTCCATCACATATTTTTTGAGGATATTCCACCTATCATCTATCCTGACACAACTATTCCACTTTTCCTCTGTAATTCCTTGAAACTGGTCACCCATTACATCATCTATCGTTACAATATATTCTTTCCCCTCAACCACATCAACCTTATCTTGTTCACATGGCAAACGAGAAAGAAAATCAGCAGTGACATTTCTTTTCCCTGGGACATATTCCGTGCTAAAATTGTATTCCTGCAATCTTGAAGATAACCTCGCAATTCTGGCTGTAGAATTCCAAACACCACCTGTAGACAATATATTGACCAGTGGTTTATGATCTGTCCTCAAAGTGAACCTACAACCCCACACATACAGCCTAAAATGTTCAACTGCCCACACACAAGCGAGTAATTCTCTCTCAATTGCCGCATACTTTCGTTCACATTCATTAAGTGTGCGTGAAGCAAACGCACGGTTCCATTCTTCTTTCCCCTCTCTTTGTGACAAAACTCCTCCTAACCCATATAAACTGGCATCCACCGTTATTATGCACTCTTTCTTCATCCTAAACGGTTTCAATGTAGGTGCATTAACGATGTCTTTCTTGATACACTCAAAAGCTTCTTGTTGTTCACTTGACCACACATATTTGACATTTTGTCTCAATAAGACCCGCAAAGGTTCCATTTCTGTCGCAAAACCTTCCACAAACTTACTATAGTATTCACACATACCAGTAAATGATAACAATTGATCCCTGTTTATCGGTGACGGAGCCTTGACAATTGCGTCTACATTAGTTTTCTTTGGAACATTACCATTTCCAGACAATGTATGACCCAAATATTCAACTGTACTTTTGAAAAGCTTACACTTATGTGCCTTTAATGTAAGTCCATGACTCTCTAATCTCTTGCAAACTTCATTTAAATGGCCCACATGCTCAGGTTCATTCCTTGAAAAGATCAAAATTTCGTCTTGAAAACATTTTACATATTCGGCCAAATCTCTAAAAATCAAAAACATTACCCTTTGAAAAACTGAGGCCGCTGATGCCAGGCCAAATGGCATCCTCGTATATTGGTAAAGACCAAACGGCATGATAAACGCTGTCAGTTTCTTCGACTCCTCCTTAAGTTCTATTTGGTGGTATGCAGAACGTAAATCTAATGTTGAAAAGATATTAGCTCCCTCAAACATTGATACAACCTCATTAATATTTGGCAGTGGATGGCAATCTATGATGATACTAGCATTGAGAGATCTTAGGTCAACACACACCCTCAGTTTTTGATCAGGTTTGTGGACCAAAACTATGGGAGAAACCCACTCAGCTGATTCAATTGTTATAATGATACCCTCATCCAAAAGTTCCTTTAACATATCCTTCAGTTCTTGTCTTACACTTATTGGAACACCTCTAATTTTTTGTTTGATAGGTGTGGCATTTTCTTTTAAAACAATTTTATGAGAGAAATTCTTTAATTTCCCCAACTTGTCACAAAACACATTCTTGAAATTGTTTACCAAAAACTTCTCCCTGTCATTACACTCATCATTGTTACAAGTAGTAGCAACTTGATTATATAACGTGTCATCACATAAAGTCACAGGTTCCTTTGCTCTTGGATTCAAAATGATTCCTAAATTATATTGATCACGCCACCCTAGTACATTAACTCCTCTCTTTGCAACATACAATTTAATGACAGAACATCTATATTTAAAGTGAATGTTTACTTCAAAATAACCTTCCACTTCAATTTGATTCCCTTCAAAACTCACAGCCAAAATATCAGGAGATATTAAATTCTCTAAACACAACTGTTTCCCCAATTTCTCCAAAAAATATTGCTGTGTAATGATCGTCCAAGGAGATCCTGAATCTACCATCAAGACTATATCCACTCCACATATCTTAAAATCACTGTTCGGTGATTTCTTAATCTGATCTGGAACTACATCAATAATGGAAACAACAAATCCTTTGTCAACATCCTCTGTATTACCTGTTGAATTAGACATCATGACTTCATTGTTAGTACCGTAAGATACAGCTCCCTTAGAAGGTGTGACTTTACGCCTGATATCCCTACATCCACTTGTAAAATGTCCTACTCTACCACAGTTCCTACATTCTTTATTGATTGCAGGACACCCCGGAAATGACGCCAAATGAGATTTATTCCTAACTCTAAAACAAGCCGTCATATTCCGTGATGGACTTTGAACATTTCTGTACATGTTCATGTTAAAGCCCCCTCTATAATTGTGTTGAAAACGTGAAGGTTGTTGCTGCATTTGATTATCAGTCTTTTGTTTAATATAACACACCTCCTCCTCAGTATTTTTTTTTATTAGAATTGTCTTTAACCACTTCCATCCATTTTTCAGATTGCTCTAAAGCCTTTGCTTCTGATATTGCTTCAGTTAAACTAGGGTTTCCTAACACCCATAACCTTTCTTGAATCTTTTTATTCCTAACATGTACTATGATCTGATCTCTTATCATTTCATCCGTTAGTAGTCCAAAATTACAATGCAAAGATAACGATCTTAATCCTGTAAGAAAATCATCAAAATTTTCATCATCTTTCTGAGATCTAGTATAGAACTTGAGTCTATTTAAAGCAATACTTGTAACAGGTTTAAATCTTCTTTCCATCCTCAATAAAGCTTCATTACATACATTCATGTTATCACCACTTACATCACTCTGTGAAGTAATTTGAGGTAAAGATCTAAAGATAACGTGACCTTCCGATCCCAAACAATGTAAAAAAATGCTTTTCTTTCTTTCTGCCCCCATGGTTCACCATCTATAGCCGTCATATATGTGATAAATTCCTCTTTCCATCTTGGCATGGGGGGATCACCTTTGGATTGTAAAAATTTTGCTGGGGGGTCAAACTGCATGTTTATGTTATATTGCAACTAACTTATGATAGTAAACACAGTTAACACTATGATACATGTAAATGTAAATATTAATAACTGCTTACTATTTGTAATTATGACCTTAAAATATTCTAAACATAAAGTTATAAATGTAACCTTAATAACATTTCATAAAAGTAAAATGATCTAAATAATACTTAGGATATAATAGTATTTGGTTGTATTCCACCGTTAAATAAATAAAGAAATCGCCGTGAAAAAATGTATTAGAACTGCTTGTAAGAAAATCATCGGCGTTTGTCTGAGATTACTGTTTCCAGGGAAACCAATATGGCCGCCGATGACGTTGCACATCGCCGATGACGTTGCACGTAGACACGCTCAGGTTGCGCGCAGTTGAGAGGCTGTAGAGACGCTCTGAATCTATATAGAACAACAATCCTAAGACGAAACGTTCTAGAAGTGATGCGCAACGAAGATCACGCCTTGGATGACTGCCTTTGGATCGCGCCCTTAAGAATCCAAAAAATGCGGACCACAACTGTAAGTTGACACAATGATGTTTCCAAATGTTTCCACAGTCAAAAGTAGAGAACAGAGTTGATTTCCAATCTTGCCACAGATCAAAGAAGTAAACGGTGCCAATTAAGATAAGGCAGCAAGCAGATAACTTTGAAAATCGGCAAATAAGCACACAGAATCTGCAGGTAAATCCCAAAATGGTGTATATAATTCAAAACAATCGCAGATTCAGTTTAACAAGAGAAAAACAGCCGCAGGTGCTATCAATGCACAACATGAAAGTACATTTTGAAAACTGCCGCAGGTGCTATCAAGGCACAGAAATATGAGAAACAAAATGAAATTCTTGAAGCAATCCGTACCTGTGCTGGTAAATGACTGGAGTGTATTTAGGTTCTACTTCCTCGTCGCCAAAATTGTAGTAATTCAATCCAGGAATCAAATAAATTAAAATAGGATTTATTGTTCAGCCCAGCATTAACAGTCTATCTGCTATCAGATCCAGATGCAACTGGCTCTGCCTTCATAACCACCTTCAGAATCCAGAATGTCTTTGGAATATAAACAAGGTGTACAGGCAGGCATCTGTGGAACTATATGATGTCACACAAGCAGATACAAATGAACATAACAAGATATGATGAAGGATGTAACAACATAGTACACACCTCAGTACATGTCCTACATTTCACATACACTGCACCCTGCCCAGGGGGGTACCGTGGGCCTACAATAGGGGTGTCTGATGTGCATAAAAAGGGATGGGTAAGGCCTGGCAAACAGGTGCAGTTGTAAGAACAACAAGGCAGTTTACAAACTGCAAGCAGGCACTGCAGTGGCGGGCCTGAGATTTCTTTTTTAGGGCTACTTGTGTGTGTGGCACAATTAATGTTGCAGGCCTATTAGTAGCATTTGCATTACAAGCCCTGGCACATATAGTGCACTTTACTAGAAAGACAAACATACCAATTATGGACAACTAATTACCATAACACTTTATATAGGGAGCACTTGCACTTCAACACTGATCAACAGTGGCAAAGTGCCCATAGCATCTAAGCTAGGAAAACAAAATTCATCACAGCATCAAAAATAGAGGAGGTATAGGCAAAAAATCAGGGTTAACCACGCCATGAAATGCCAGTTCTAACACATACATATTGAGCTAAGGAAAGTCCACAACTTGCAACATGTGAAGAAAGACCTTAATTCCACTAATGGGCACAGTGTTAGGCTCCAGTTGTGCTCAACGTCTTCCAGCTAGGACTAAAATCGGACATAATATGGTTGAGGAGCCATTTGCTCACCCCTGCCCCCTTTGAGGCTTTGGTGACATGCACAGTAGATGACACTGCTGCATCCAATATCAGCACACTGCACCATAACACTGACAGAAAGAAACACTGGGGCTGGTCCAGATTTAAGATCTGGACAACTAATAGCTGCCTGGTTCTGGGATCCATTTGGATCACACTCTATTACAACACTACATATGAGTGCACCATTACCAATTCTAAGCACCGTTGTGGCATTATTTGTAGACTGTATTCACTTTCCCTTCTCTGAAAGTGGTCAAGCATTGAGCAATATTCAACATTTCCTGTATAGAACTTCAGTTTACATGCTCAAGCAGGACATTTAATGCAAACAAGTTTGGCTATTTCCAGTTCAACTGATTTATCTATTGAACAGAACAGAAATGGTCCACTGTGTCCAATGAGCAGTACTATAACACACTTGCCATTATTCTATGACCAAAATCAAGTAGGAGTTGTTAGGTATCGTAAACAATAACTAGCATAATTATGGTATCATAGGAAATGACATCATATGATATGTGCCATGATAATGATATTACAGAAATTACATCACATAAAACTTGAGTTGGGTGCAATCTCAGGAAATTTCCTCAAGAATAAAGATGGTAAAACAGCTGATTCCAACTTCATTAAAGTGTAAGTATTGTATTGTATTGTAATTGCATTAATATAGCGCTTACTACCCCTGACGAGGGGTCGAAGAGCTTTTTCGGTGAGTAGCACGCTATTCCGGGACCCATAGAGGATTTGTGTTGAATTAGTATAGTGAAACATGCAAGTACATTTTAAGTGGTGGATAGGTTAGTCAGCTATTTGGATTTGGAATGATAGCAGAAGGATAGAGGAGGAAAAAGGTTTGTATTTATATAGCGCTTATCACCCCTGATGGGGCGTTGCACGCTATTCAGGAAGCCCATAAAGCATTAGTGGTTCATTAATATGGTGAAATATGTAGTAATTTCAGTGGTGGATATTAGTCAGTTATTTGGAGCGAGAAGGAAAGCAGAGGGATAAAAGGGGAAGAAAGGTTTGCATTCATATAGCAATTGTTACCCCTGATGGGTGTTGAAGCACTTTTCTGGCGAGTAGCACGCCACTCCGGAACCAAATATTAGTGTTGAAAATTAGTATAATAAAATATGAAGTAATTTGAGTAGTGGATATGTTATTCAGTTATTTGGGTAGAGAAGGGTAGAGGACGGGATAGAGGAGGGAAAGAGGTTTGTATTTATATAGCGCTTGCAACCCCTGATGGGGTTTGAAGTGCAAGTAGCACGCTAATCTGGAACCCATCAGGATTAGTGTTGAATTAGTATGGTTAAACGTGAAAGTAATTTTAGTTGTGGATATGTTTGTCAATTATTTGGATTGAGAAGGGTTGGGGAGGTGTAGAAAAGAGGGAAAAGTTAAGAAAGGTTTGTTTTAGGGGATCGGTATAGTAAATGAGGTGTCAGATGATGCAAGGAGGTGTAGAGTCAGAGGGAATCTAGAAAGGGTTATTTTGGAGAACATAGTTGTGATGGGGTTTGGGATAAATGAGAGGGTGGATGTAGAGCATATATTGAAAGATGTATTGGATGAGAGATAGGCTAGTGCATTGGAAAGAATAGTAGAAAGAAGTTTGAGATGAGTCAGAAGGTTGGGCTAGAAGATGTATTGAGCGAAGTATAAGCTGAGAAATAGGGTAGTGCATTGAAAATGCTAAATTAGAAGAAAGTGATAAATATATAGATCCATAAGTACATTGAAAGTATGTAGATACATAAAGGAGGTAAGTATATTGGGCAGAATTCCTGGTCCTGACAAGTCTCAAACAGGCAACTGCCCTTGTCCTCTTTGCCATTAGCCTCGACGCCCAGGCTGAGACGCCCCAACCCTGGTCTTTTATAGCCCTAGTAATCAGTTGACCCCTTCAGCCAATGGGAACCCTAGCCCTAACACTATCCAATCACAACACTAGCCCTACAATCTAGAACAAATAGGAGACCAGGACCTTACAGCCAATCTTAGCCCTAGTCCAAGCACCCAATCAGTTCACAAACCCTGATCTCTACATCCAATAAAAAGGCCCTAGCCCTACCAGTAGTTCCCAACCCAAGTCCAAGCTACCAATGGCAAAGGAAGCTCTAGTCCTACTTCCAATAGAAATCCTAACCCTACTCTTAGTCCCACAACTACTCCAGCAACCAATCACACCAGAAGCCCTAATCGCTACTTCCAATTAAAGGTCTAACCCTAGCCCTAGTTCCACCCTACTCCCAACAACCAATAACATAGGAAGCCCTAGTCCCTACTTCCAATAGAAATCCTAACCCTAGACCCAACCCTACATTGATTGAATCAGAGACTGAGAAACAAATCAGAACGCTCAAATACCCAACCAATGAGGACACCAATCCTAATCCAATAGAAACACCAGATCCAACCACCAATCAGTGTACACATGTACCAACCACTAGCAGACCATATACGGTCCCAGCGACTTCAGACAAGGTTTTCTGGCCAGGCAGTTGGAAGCTGCTTCTCCTAATCAGAATCTCCTAGGAGACAGACAGGCTCAATCCACACTTTGGACTTCAGCAGGTAAAGGCCTCACTAACTTGAAATCTAACAATACTGTTTGAATAAAACTTTACTCCCTCTCCTGGCCAGTTGAACTGAACTGGTACTGCATTTTACGGAATTCACTATTTTGATTAATAAGAAGACAGAACTAGACTCAAAGTGATTGCAAGGTTTAGTTCTCCAACGATTCACCTCCTGCCTCGCATATCAAAAACAGTTGTTTAGATTAGGTGCTGCCACTTCTAATCCAGCGACCATCACCTGGGGAGGTCGAGCGGGCTCCATTCTTGCACCAATGCTTTTCAGCCTTAACATTGAGCTGCTAAAAGAAGTCATGGAGGGGTTAGGTATCAAAATTCACCAGTGTGCTGGTAAGCCCATAATCACCTGGAAACAAACTCCTTTCAAAATATCTGCATCCTGAAAAACTGTTCTGTAAAATTGGATCTTTGAGACACAATCAGGAAAAAAATGAAGTTATCCTACTACAGAAACAAAATCACAAATTGAAAACTGGTCGACTAAACTTCAATTTTTTGGTTTCAACCAACTCCTTTGCTCTGAAGTAAGATCATGGCCATGCGGATGGAGCACTCCCTCGCTACAACATAACACATCAATCGTATTGGAACATTTACCAGAATCTCCATCCTTTCGGTAAAAAACTGAAGCCTTTCCTATCAACAACTGATTTCCCCATTGTCGTCCAATTCTTTGTAATTCGGTGATGATTCTCTTCGGAGCCCTGAAGTCCCCCTCTTGCCCCACTCAAAGCTGCCCTATATTCAGACATCCGTAAATTGGATCACATATCCCCTCTTCTAAGAGCCCCGCACTAGTTCCCGTTTGAGGGGCAAATTAAATTCAAACTATCCCATATAGCCTTAAATGCCGTTTACTCTCCTCACCCACCATGTATGCAGCCAATCATGAAACTATCTGGTAGCAACAGACAAATCAGCAGAAGCATTCTAAGACTCGAACACCCCCCTCCCCTCCCTCCTCCAGTTAGCCATGTCACAATTCTTACTCTCTAGAACTCACTTCTTGATAAAACGTAATACAAGGGCAACCTTCCAACTTTACAAAATAAGCTCAAAACCTTTTTTAATGTAATGTATATTATTTCCTGCACTAATTTAGTTCCTGCTTTGTACCCTGAAGTGTAACAATTCCCCCATTGACTGCTCCTCTCCAACTCCTGTCTCCATTCTTATCTTCTCAGTCTTCCACCTAAGTCCCCTGTCTTATCTCATTTACACCATCCTCTCCTGCCACCTTGCTACCCATGACCACTTTCAGCCGCCTGTGCCCCCTTCATCTTTCTATGACACTTCCCCCACCTTCCACTTTGCTAGCTTCATGACCGCTCTCTTCCCACTATCCTTACTCCTTTTAACCTTTGTCTCCTGCTACTGAATATCTCCAATATGTTTTTCCTTCTCCTTTTGCTAATATTTTCCTTCACTACACTCTGCCTCCCGTTGCGTACTCTTTCCTCCTTCTATACGTCATTCCCTCCACCTTTCCCTCCTATTCCTTCACCTTATCACCTTCTTAACCTACCATATTTTTCACCTCCCTTCCTGCCCTTTCTTCTCCCATTTTCACCTCACCCTGCTACCCCACCCTCCACCTTTCTGCCTTTTAATCCCCCCTCAGCTTTGCACCCCTTTGTAGTGTACCAACCCTCTTCCTCAACGTCACTACCCTACTTTCATCTGCACGCTGGATTGGGTCTTCTCCAATGTTAGTGTTTTACTCTCTGGTCCTTGGTTCGTTGTAACCTTTCCCTTTCCTACCAGCCTCCAACCCTCCTCCAAGTGTCTATTGGGCTTCACTTCTTTTAATGTTTCCTTATTGTTTCTATAATTTGTTGAATATACCATTGATGCAAAATTCATTTCAAAATCACCAATGGCCAATCTTTTCCTACAAACTTGGAATTCCGACCTGGCTGCTGACGCACAGTTCTCAGAGGCATGCCTCCACACAGACTTCCATTTCATACTCATTTTCATCTGCAGCTCTCCTGCTGTTGTCGGCACCGCTATGAAACGACAACTTCTCCTTTCCTCTAGGACTGGGCTCCTGCCCAGCAGACCAGTGCTCCCTGGGTCAGTACAGCAGGGCAAAGGGCTTGTGAAATGTCTTACTTCACTCCAACACCCACTGAACGTTCCATCATATGGCGAGAGGTGTTGGCCTAATGGCTAGGGCGCTCAACCTCGGACCTGGGTTCGAGTCTCGGTAATTACGCCAAACATCCTGTGATACTGGGCAAATCACTGATGGGCATATCATCAACGGCCAGCGATAATTATCACTGGGCGTGAGTTTTCGCTGGCTGTGTGTGGCATGCAAACAATTAACGCCGCATATCGCCGGATTCTATCGTCTGGTGACTATCAGCAACGCGTATCGCTGAGGCAATAAATCCCATGCAAATGAGGCAGAAAGAGTCTAAATCTACGGAATTCCAGCGATAGAAAACCGCGTAAGGGAAGAACCTTATAGATAGGGAGACGTGCACTCAGGAAAACAATCCACCTCCCATTATACAAATGGCTTACTAAGGAAAATAGCAGGCGTTACAAACCGGCGAAAAAGCCGGTTAGCGCTGATTTTAATGCGCGTTAGCGATACACTTGAAAATAGAGAGAATCAGGGTTAGTGATAATATCCCATGTTGTTTCACGGGACATGCCACCCTTGCATCTCTTTAGCGATGCAAGGCGATGCGATGTTGAAGCCAGCGCTAATCCCATTGAACACGCGTTAGCGTGCTCTTGTAAATAAAATGATACTTTTATCGTCACATTTCGTCCGAAAACTAACGCAAACACAGCGATAAAAATATCGCTAGCCCTTGATAATATGCCCCCAAATCTCCACATGCCTAACAAAAATGAATGTGTCCTCACGTAATGTAAGTGGTGCTGTGTAAAGCGCTCTGATACCCGATTCGGATTTGGGTCTAGTTCATGCTATATAAAACTCAAAGCTTTAACTTCAGGCAGTAACAGAGATATAGAGAGAACCCATCCTCGTGACCTCTCATTGACTAGGTAAGAGTGTTACAGCCGCTGTTTGGCTACTAGGAGCTGGTCCAAATCTCAGACAGCCTTCTTGACTGCTGCTGGCTTGTTAGGTCTCGCTCACCATACAGTGCAAGCAGTCTGTTTCCAGACCTATTGTCAGCATACAATGGGCTTAGAAACCACCCATCGCGTACCATTAATTGGCTTTATTGTCACTCTCATTTCCTTGGTTCTTATTCAATGGTTTGTCTTGGCTCGCTTATGCCTGTTCCTCCCATGGAGCATAGCATCTTAACTTGTATTACCTCCTCGTCCGTCTTCCTTGCCACAGCAATTACCCATGAGCCTCCGGCTCCCACAGAAACTCCAAGCAAACTTTTACTTTCTAGTCTCCCTCTCCCTCCTCCAAGATGCCCCCCAGTGGCTACAGCCAATCCCATAAAGGGATACAGAAAACGCCCAAACGACCTGTTTTTTGATTTCAGCACTACTCCGAGTTCTGTCTGTATGCCGGTTATATGGTGAGTGGGGGCTGGGGTCTTGCTGGAGCATCCCCTTATGGCCTTCAGTATTTTAATAGAGGGCGTGCAGTAATGTTTGTGTAGTTCTTACGTTTTGTGTTTTAATTGTTGTTTCTTCCCCTTTCTCTGACTACGCTCTCCGTGTCCTGCTCTAGCGGACTCTTGGAGCGTTGGTGTATGCTGGGTCGCTTGGGCCTCGCTACGTGGGGGTGCGCCTGAGGTCCTGCTGAGCGGGATCGGGGTCAGGTGTGCTCTGTTACCGGCCGCGCGTCCTGCTTAGCGGACGTGGCGCGGCAGGGTGCGCTTCGCAATGGGAGCCGGAGGCTCCCGGGACTCGTGCTCACCTTTTGCCGCCTCTGTTGCTCAGGAGCTGGGGAGTGCGCGCGTTGGGTCCTTCTGCTGGTCTCTGTCGGGGGCCGGTCTTTCTTTCCTATTGGGCGCGCGGGACTTCCTTCACTTTTATGCTCTTTGGGGGGCGTATTTGTGATGTTTGGTTTGGTTGCCTGGCAACCGCTTGCTTTTTTACCGGGAGTGTTCTTCGGTGTTTTTTGCATGTGTATTTCACTTGTGTGGTGGCTATCATGGAGAGTGGTTCGTCTGATGGGTCTGCTCCTGGTTCATTGGATTCTGGTTCCGTGGTGACGATTCCTTCTTTGGAATTGTTGCAGCAGATGATTAATTCTGCAGTAGCAGCTGCTTTGCAGGATAAGGTGCCGGTTCCTCCTGATAAAAGGGCGAGGAGTGATGGCTCTCCTGATGTTGACTCTGAACTTGAGGAGTGTTAGACCTGACACCCTTGGCGTGGTTTTTCCCCATCTTTTTGCCTCTGACTCATGTATTTTTGATGCTGTGCTAGATTTCGTTTTTGCTGGTTTAGATGCTTTGGACCCTCTGCCACTGCTGATCAGTGTCAGAGGGTAAGTGCTCCCTCTGTAAATTGTCATATTGATTGGGTATACCTGATTGGCATATTTGTATCACCATGAAGTCCCTAGTAAAGGGCACTGTGTGTGCCAGGGCTGGTGATGACAGATGCTACTAGTGGGCCTGCAGCGCAGATTGCGCCACCCACAAGAGTAGCTCTAAAATGGTGTCTCAGGCCTGCCAGCGCAGGGCCTGTGTGCAGTCAGCGGGCTGCCATGTCTGCCTGACCAGTGTCCCCACTGGCTGGGCCTAACCCTCCCCTGTCTGTGCACATCAGCCACCCCTATGGAAGGCTCAAGGTACCCCCCTGGGCAGGGTGCAGTGTATGGATAGGGTAGAGCATGTACTAGTGCAGTTAACATGCTCTGGTAGAGAGCAGCAGCCATTTTGTGTGCTCACTGCTGTAGGGCTGTATGGCTCCATAGAGTAACATAGGGGAGGCTGGTCCCATTGGATCCCAGCCTATCTTCCTATAGGAACAAGATGGAGCATAAGTGAAAGATATCCCTGAACTCAGAATTTAATAACACATCTTTCAGGAAGGGTTATTTTTGAATTCGGTGTTTGAGAATAGTACTTTTAGAAAGTGGCTGTTCTCTTGTCTAAACCTTTCTCTGTGCCTGGGCCTGTGTGTGGATTGCCTGTGTGACAGGGGCTGCAGGGCCCCGGAGGGGGTCGGAGTCAGCCCAGGGGTGAAAGGCAACATCTGTTGCCCGGGAAGGGGGAGGAAGAAGCGCCTGATAGTGCCGGGCTGTGTCTGCCTGACCACCGTGCTAGCTAACTCCCCTGCCGACCCACTGTCACCTCTGGCCGTGAAGCTGACAGGAAGAAGAACACCAGAAACATTCCAGTGCTCAGGGCCCCCTTGCACAAAGACTTCAAAGGACTTCAAAGGCTTTTTGGGGTATAAGGGAAGGACCCCTGGCTACAGAAGATTAGATTCTAAGATTCTACAATCAAGAGGAACCTCTGCCAGAGGAAGGACTGCGGCAGGAGCTGATGGAAGATTGCCTTGCTGTGTGCTTTAAGGGCTGACCTATCCTGCTATCCAACTGAAGGAGAGGAGAAGAAAGGGACTTTGCTGTGAGCTGTGACCCTGCCTGCTTGAAACTGCTAAGACTTTGCTGTGTGCTGTGTCTGCAACCTGAATCTCCAAGGGCCTGAGAAGAGCTGGCTCCCTGTCTGCAACCCAGGAACATAAAGTTTGCCTAAGGACCACAAGAATCTGCTGTGCCCCCCTGAAGCTGCTGTGTGGCTAAGAGAATGTGAAACCCTGTAGTTTGCCTGCTTAGCGCACTGGCTGCCCTCTAATCTGCTTGAGGGCGCCGCGCTGACCCAGCCTGCTGCGTGGCTAAGATCGACGTGTTCATCGACACGTGGGTGGTGCAGACCAGAGACTTGTGGGCCTCTCCAGCGCAAGTAGCGCTGAAAAACGATTGCTGGCCGTGTCACCGTCGCAACCCGGGGTCAGTAACCCCCGTGGAAGTGCCCCGTATCTTCCCGGTGTTTGCGGGCTGAAGATCGAGCCCGCCGCGCTCTGATTGGGTGAGAGAGCCGAGCCCCCTCACCAGTGCCGCGACGGGATTGGTTGCTGGAGCGGAGCGTCATCAGCGAGGCCGCGCTGCCATTGGTTGGCGGCCTCGCGTTTAGAGGGGCTTGTCGCAGGAGCCGCAACGGGATTGGCTGCCTCCGCTGAAGCTGCGGGAGGTGCCGAAGAATTGCCGTGATCACCGCCGGGACCGGGGAGACTGACCTGACCTCGACGAGGGATTCGAAAAGCGTCCCGCACCTCTGATATGCAGTCCCACACAAGATGAGCATCACCTCCTCCCCCCCCGCTCGTTGGATTGTCGAGAGCGGGCGGGAGGGGAAAGGGGACCGGCCGGGGCGGGGACGAGAGAGATCTGCACGGCGCGGTGCGCCCGGAGCCTGAGAACGAGTGAGGCTGTCCCGGGGGGGAAGAAAGAGTCCCTGGGCCGCGCGGTGAGGCGCATCTGCAGCACTTGAGGCCCATTGCTTTGCGGGCTGATAGTAACTCATTGGCATAGTTTGGCTTGCTCGTTTTCAGAGCTAAATGGAGATAAAGAAATCGTATTATTTTTAATATCGATTTAGAAGAGACTTGAGACTACATTTTTATTGAGAGACTTCCTACATGCATGCAACCATTAAAGAATTAAGTGCAACATTTTTATAATGAAGTGATCATCGTGCAAATGCTTGATTTACCTTGCAGAAACTAGATAAAGTTATATTTTATATATACTTACCTGTGTGGTCTCAGTTTGTGGTGGATTGAGGATTATTGTGGTGTTAAGTGCAAATGTTATCCACATTGCCTCTGTTTAGCCTAGACTGCTCGCGCCATGCTACCTAGAGGGTGAGCAGGGGTTATCTCAGAGGATTATTCCTTCACCCTGACTAGAAGCAAGGGTCCCTACTTGGTCTAAGGTACTTACCCCTGCCAACTGGAGACCCCCAGTTCTAACATTGGTGGCAGCGGTGGGATTTTGAACTAACAATTGCACTTGACCTGCAGTGATTTCTTGTACATCACTAGTCTACATCACTTGTCCTGATGATGATCTAAAGCTATATAGATCGAAACGCCGTCGACCTACCCAAGGAATTTCACTCGTTCTATTGTATATAATTGTTGTGTTTTTATCCTTGTTGTTGTTGTGTGACAGTCCGTTCACTTTGATCACTTATGTCACGTCCTGCACCGTACTATTCACTTGAGCACCTGCAATACAGTATAATTATTTATGTATATCCTTAAGAAAAAAGAGTAAAATAAAAACTCCTACCTGTACCTACTACTTTTGCTCCCTAGCGACTTATTAAATACTCGCTTTTGTTCTACTCTCTTCTAAGGACCTCATAAGGCCTACCTCGAACCATTGTTCTTTTAAAAGTATCTCTTTACCCCAGGTTCTACTGTATGGGGTTCCCTTGTTTATAACAAACATAGTCTAGTTTAGCAGCACAGGTTGCGCAAGATTTTTTATTTTTGGAGTGAAACCTTTTTAGTTGAAAAGGGCAGGAAGCATCATGTCTCGGAAAGCGCCAAGCGTGACTGTAGAAGTGGTAGGGGAATTTGAAATCCAGGAGGTGTTCATCTATAACAAGGAGCAACTGAAAGCATTCTGCAAACAGCTTGGATGCCCAGCGAAGGGCAGCGCAAACAAGGAAGAGCTACAGAAAGCTCTGAGGGCCTGGTGGGAGGCCAAACATGGTGATCCAGAAGCTGAAACTGGAGAGGGTGGCGCACAGGAGAATGTTTTTCTGCCTAGTGATTTGCCAGTGAGGAAGCCAGGGTCTAGGACCGGCAGCAACCACTCCGGTAGGATTATTTCTCCAGAGGAAGTGGAGGAGAATCAGAGAGCTAGGACCCATGAGATTGAGCTTTTTAAGCTCAAAACCCAAGCAGAGGAGATGAGACTGCGCCTTGAAGCTGAGAAGGCGTTGGAGGAGAAGAAACTCCAATGGGCTCATGAAAGGAATAGGAGGGAGCTGGACTTTAAAAACCGACAGGGGAGGTCCAGCCCTAATGGTGGCAGCGCACAACCAGTACAGGCGGGTAAGGTATACATACCAAAAGATCTGGTACAGAATTATCAGAGGGGTGAGGATATTTATGCGTGGTTTAGATCGTATGAACTTGCCCTAAAGATGAATGAGGTGCCTGAGAGGAATTGGGGGGCAGGATTGTGGAAGCATTTTGAGGCCTCTGGGAGGGATGTCTTGGCACCCTTAGAGGTCGCAGGTACTTTATCCTACCCCAACATGAAGGAGGCTTTATGCCTCAGGTATGGGCTCACTGCAGAACAGTACCGCCAGAAGTTTAGGAACTTCAAGAAGCTTGATTCAAGTACTTGGGTGGAGTGAGTGAGTATGTACACGCGTGCACTGGAAGGTTGGATAAAGGGCAGCAAAGTTACTGATTATGTGGGGTTGTGTCACTTGATTAGTAGGGAGCACTTAGGTAGTTTATGTGTTCCAGAGCTGCGCCAGCATCTTTTAGATAGCAAGTTTACTGATCCCATTGAGCTTGCTAAAGAGGCGGACCGCTGGACTAGCACCAGGGTCCACAAGGGGGTGGTAAGTACCCCAGCCAAGGGTGGACAGGGTCCCCAGCAGAAGAGTGGGGGGACACGGGTAATCAAAAGGAGTCTTCTAAAGGGCCCCAAACTGGTTCCCAGGAGAAGGTGTCTACACCCCCCAAGTCTAAGAAGTCCTGGCCCCATAAAGGCACACAGGACAAAAAGACCCCACCTACTTGCTATTCGTGTAGGGAGGTGGGGCACATTGCCCCCAAATGCCCAAAGAAACCTCCAGCACCCTCTGGTGCTCCAGCACCGGCGTTGGCCAGTGTAGCTTTGGGAGGGGATTTGATTTCTAGTGGGGAGAAGGGGTTAGCATTGATGACCCTTGTCTCTCTAGGAGACCAAGAGATGGCCCAGGAAACTTTGCTGCCCCAAAACACTAAGAAATACGGGCAGAAGTTGACCATCAATGGACGGGAGGTAGAGGCTCTGAAAGACACAGGGGCCAGCGTGACATCTGTCAGGTGTTGGTGGGTGTCTGAAGAGCAAATTGTTCCCGAGGTACTCCGGCCTGTGGTGGCAGCTGACAGTTCAGTGCGCTACTGCAAGTTGGTGAAAGTTCCATTTGAATGGGGAGGAGTCTCTGGTATTTTGGACATTGTTGTAAGTGATGCCTTGCCTGTAGATTGTCTATTAGGTAATGACCTGGAGAGCTCCCCATGGAAAGAGGTGGAGCACAGGACTCACTTGGAGATGTTGGGTTTGCCTGCGTGGATCTGTGTGTCCACCCGGGCCATGACAGCCAGAGAGGGCGGTCTAGCAGAGCTGGAGCCTGGAACAATGGCCCAGGAACCTGCCAAGAGAAGAAGGGGTAGAGGGCGCGGGAAACCCACGGTCCAGGAGAGGCAGACCCAGAGGGGGATGCCCTGGAACCTACAGGGGAGCAGGTGGCCGAACTAGGGGAATTGCCTGAGCTGTCCCAGTGGCAGCAAGAAGGTGGTCCCTCCAGGGAGGAATTCTGCCAGGCTCAGAAGAAGTGCCCTTCTCTCGTTGGTGTGTGGCAGCAGGCTGCTGACCAGGCCTCAGGCCTGGGGTCCAAGGAGCATTTGATCTACTGGGAGGATGACTTACTTTATAGTGAAAGTAAAACTGATATTGTTTTTTTGGACGTACTGATTACAATATCTGGCACAGGTTTAACGACAAAAACTCATCATAAACCGACAGCAAGAAATAATCTACTAGAATTTAGTAGTTTTCATCCACGCCCCCTAAAAGAAAACCTTCCCTACGGGCAATACCTGAGGTTAAGGCGGAACTGTAGTACACTCACTGATTTTAAGGAACAAGCCGCAAGCTTAACTGAAAAACTGAAAGACCGAGGATATCCTTCTACTATCCTCAACAAGGGCTTGAAAAGAGCCAGGAATCAGCCGAGAGAAGTCTTATTAGAGGAAAAAGTCAACAATCAAGAAGCAATGCCACTTACTTGTGTGACAACATTCAATGGGCTCTCAAACTACATGAAAAAAACCATAAATAAACATTGGAGCATCGTAAAATCAGCAAAAAAAGACTGGGAAAAACCTTTGTTCTCTTTCAAAAAAGGCAGAAGCTTAAGAGATGCCTTAGTACACACCCGCCCTAAAAACAAGACTGATCCTCAACAATCTTCAGTCACTTCAGCATGGGGTCTTCCTCCCATCACAGGACATTATCCCTGCTCAGACTGTAATATATGCCATCTCACAGAAGCTACAAAAACATTAACTTTGGAACCAGGTAAAATCTGGACACAAGTTGCTCATACAAATTGCAACTCAAATAATGTGATATATTTGATAACCTGTCCATGTTCCTTACGCTACATCGGAATGACTACAAGGAAGGTGAAACTGCGCATTGGTGAGCACCGGAGTAATATCCGATGCAAAAAACTAACAACAAAACTCAGCCGTCATTTTTTTGAACACAACCATACTCCAAATGATATGATATGGACAATAATTGAGAGAATTACAGGTACTACAAATATCCCTACTAGACTTTTTGAAAAAGAGCAACGGTGGGTGTATCGTCTTGGAACCAACATCATTGGGCTCAATGATGACATTCCATGGAACAATGTACTCAGCTAAAAGCCTTTGATTCAAGTTCCTTCTAAACTCATGAACCATGTAAGTCCGATTATTAGCGCTCCAGTTAATAACATTGCGCATAAACAACTTTGCGCACTTAGAAAAACGGGTATACTGAAGTAGATCCCAAATAAAACACACTAGCCTATCCATACGGTGTTATACTGGCATAATAGCAAGCCTCGTTGAAATTTATCACCCTCAATTTCTCACATGACAACAAACCCTAGGTTGTCTTGCAATCGTACACTTCCTGTATTATATGGGCTAGCCTGTTCCCTTTTCGAGTAAAAAATCTCAAAACCGAAGCCTAATAATTAGGGATCGGCCCATTACAATTAAACCTCGACAAGTAAACATCACACGAGGCTGGCATCGAGGTTTCCATGTCAACCTGTATAACCAAGCCTCGTTTTGAAGGATCGGCCCGCTAGTAGCGTGCCTCTCTGTGTAAAAGAGGTTGCTATGACAACAAGTGTATCCAAGCCTCGGTTTCACCCAGTTCTAGCGACCGCGCCCACGGGATAGAACTCCCTGGCCTCGGTCTGGTAGAACCACGCCCACCCGGAAGAGCGCGAACAGCGTTTCACTGCCACTTAAAAACAAACCCACCGGCCCCGTTCTCCATCGTCGGGGTCCGGTAGAGGCAGTACTAGGTGTACAAGCGGGCTGAGAGTGCTGAGGGCGTGAGTAAAGCTACAGAGAGGATCGGACCAACTCCATACTATCGAGCTAAGTCAATCGCGATTCGTATGTTTCTAGCCTATTTTCTCTTACCTTTAGGATGTGCCAGGGACACTCCAACCCCCCTCCTGAGACCCATGGTGCAGATAGCGCCAAACTTTAAAGTGAGACTTGTTTTTACATTATACTTGCGTGTGGGGGTCACTGACTCTTTGTCTATTGATCCTCTGAAACACTCATACCATGTGATTTTAACCCCTTGAAGCCATTTATGGCTTATTTTAAATCACTATTTTTTCACTACACTTCCCAGAACTAGTTATATCTTCCCTATAGGGTATGTGGAAGGTGCTTAATGCTAGCAGTTATTCTGGGAACACGTGTGCTGCCACTTATTTGGAACACCATGAAGCGTAAAAGTACTTTGGCATAGCCCTACAAATAAATGTTTGTTTGTTTTATATGTCTGTCCGTACTTTTTATTCTACAGGTGCCGAGACACTCCAAATCAGGAGTGATTTTTGGAATGAGCTTCAGCTCTTCCAATTTTTTTGCACTTTAAACACTTTTATTTTTTTCACTTTCACGTCCCCAGGTCAGGGTGGGTGATTAGAGAGCCCATACCGCCGGGGTTTATCATTGTCCTGACGAATGCCTAGGTAAAATCAAACCAACACTAAGGCTGAAACATGTTGACATATTAATTTAATACTATATCTGAATTAAACCAACCATTACCTTGGCTTTTACAATTCAGACACATAGCATCTTTATATTTGTGTCCTAGGGATCACTAATAAAAAAATTTTTCTAGATACCCTTTAGACACTTTTTAAGTTTAAGTTTATTCATCCTCACAACACTCCCTTTACACAATACCAGCTCCGCAGTCTTCTGGCGTCGCAGCACACCGAAGAGGCACTAGGTCTCTTCGGTGGGGCCCGATGATGAAGCATGACACTGACTAGGTCAGTGTGTGAGGGCTTTCCTTCAAACCCAAATAGGGTGCGAATATCTTGAATCTGGTGGCTCCATTCAAGTGGCTTTTGAGAGACATGAACCTCTCTTTTTTTGTTTACTGTTACTTTATAGTGAGCCTAAGTCCGCTGAGCCCGGTGCAGCCCGAGTGCTGGTAGTGCCCGAGCGCTTCAGGAACTTCCTACTGGGTCTGGCTCATGACGTGCCTCTCGCAAGACAAGACCTATCACAGGCTTGTCACCCATTTCTACTAGCCCCAGATGAAGAAGCACGTCGCTGCCTTTTGTAAGTCTTGTCAGACTTGTCAGGCCAGTGGCAAGAGCGGAGGGAAGTGCGTGGCAACCCTCCAACCCTTTCCCGTGGTGAGCACCCCTTTCGAGCGGGTGGGCATTGACATCGTGGGGCCCCTGGATCCCAAGACAGCCCTAGGCAACAGGTTTATCCTGGTCTTGGTGGACCATGCCACTCGGTACCCGGAAGCCATCTCGCTCAGGACTGTCACAGCCCCCGTGGTGGGCCGTGCCCTGATGGAGATCTTTTCCCGGGTGGGATTTCCCAGGGAGGTGGTCTCGGACAGGGGGACAAACTTCATTTCTAGGTATATGAAGTCCCTGTGGGCGGAGTGTGGGGTGACATACAAATTCACCACTCCTTACCACCCTCAAGGAAATGGGTTGGTTGAGAGATTCAACCGCACCTTGAAGGGCATGATTATGGGCCTGGAAGAACCCATGAGGCGGAAATGGGACGTCTTGTTGCCGTGCCTGTTGTTTGCCTACAGGGAGGTGCCTCAGAAATCCTTAGGGTTCAGTCCCTTTGAGTTGCTCTATGGCCACCCTGTCAGAGGGCCTCTTACTCTGGTGAAGGAGGGGTGGGAGAAATCCCGTGGGAAAACCCCTCAGGATGTGTTCAGCTATGTGCTGGCCATTCGCAACCAGACCAAGCGCTTCAGGAAGCTCGCTCAAGAGAACCTGGAGGCTAGCCAGGAGTAAATGAAGAGGTGGTATGACCAGAACACCTCTCTTGTGGAGTTCCAACCTGGGCAGAAAGTGTGGGTGATGGCGCCGTTGGAGCCCTGTGCGCTCCGTGACAAATGGTCTGGGCCATATGAGGTGGTGGAGCGCAAGAGCGAGGTTACCTATTTGGTTAACCTGAAGACTCCCAGGCAACCCCTGAGAGTGCTACATGTGAACCGCCTCAAACCCCACTTTGAGAGGACTGAAGTGACTATGCTCATGGCTACAGATGCTGGAGGGGAGGAGGATAGTGATCCTCTCCCTGACCTCCTGGCAGTCAAGGAGCAGGACGGGCCAGTGGATGGTGTGGTCCTCTCCCCCACCCTGACCCCAGAGCAGCAGAAGGACTGTCGCCAAGTCTTGGGTCAGTTTGCCCCCCTGTTCTCCCTGACCCCAGGTGTCACCACGTGGTGCGTCCACGATGTGGACACTGGAGACAACCTGCCTGTGAAACAGAAGTTTTACAGAGTGGCTGACAAGGTCAGAGCTAGCATCAAAGAAGAGGTTTCTAAGATGTTAGCGCTAAGGGTAATTGAGCCCTCCAGCAGCCCCTGGGCTAGCCCAGTGGTCTTAGTGCCTAAGAAAGCTGCTACACCTGGTGGCCCCCCAGAACTCCGTTTCTGTGTGGACTACCGTGGGCTCAATTCGGTCACCAAGACTGACGCGCACCCCATCCCCAGAGCTGATGAGCTGGTGGATCGGTTGGGAGCTGCCCGGTACCTGAGCACCTTTGATTTGACTTCAGGTTATTGGCAGATTGCCTTAACTGCGAGGGCCAAGGAAAGATCAGCATTTTCAACACCTGAGGGGCACTTCCAGTTTCGTGTCATGCCCTTTGGGTTGAAAAATGCCCTGGCCACATTCCAGAGACTGGTCAACCAGGTATTAGCAGGGCTGGAGGAATTCAGCGCAGCATACCTGGATGACATTGCTGTGTTCAGCTCCACTTGGGAGGAACACTTGCAACACCTCTGCGCAGTGTTGAAGGCTCTGCAGAAGGCAGGCCTCACTATCAAGGCCAGTAAGTGCCAGATAGGGCAGGGATCTGTGGTGTACTTGGGACACCAGGTGGGGAGCGGTCAGGTGGCGCCCCTACAGGCGAAGATTGATACCATTCTGGCTTGGGAACCCCCCAAGACCCAGACTGAGGTGAGAGCCTTTTTAGGTCTCACCGGGTATTACAGACGGTTTGTCAAAGGTTATGGCACCATTGTAGCCCCTTTGACAGAGCTGACATCTAGAAATCAGCCCAGAAAAGTGAATTGGACTGAGGCCTGTCAAACTGCTTTTGACACCCTCAAGACTGCCATGTGCACAGCCCCGGTGCTTAAGGCACCTGACTTTTCAAGTGAGTTCATTGTACAAACTGACGCTTCAGAGCAAGGCGTGGGAGCAGTACTCTCACAGGTCAATGATGAGGGTGGAGACCAACCAGTGGCTTTCCTTAGTAGGAGGCTACTCCCCAGGGAACAGAGATGGAGTGCAATCGAAAGGGAAGCTTTCGCTGTGGTCTGGGCTCTGAAGAAGCTGAGGCCCTACCTGTTTGGGACTCACTTCCGTGTTCAGACCGACCACAAGCCCCTCAGATGGTTAATGCATATGAGGGGCGAGAATCCAAAACTGTTGAGGTGGTCCATTTCCCTACAGGGGATGGACTTTACGGTGGAGCACCACCCTGGTACAGAACACGCCAATGCTGACGGTCTGTCCAGATTCTTCCGCCTTAGTGATGAGGACTCCCAAGAGGTTGGGTAGTTCTCCCCACTTTCAGCTGGAGGGGACACGTGTTAGACCTGACACCCTTGGCGTGGTTTTTCCCCATCTTTTTGCCTCTGACTCATGTATTTTTGATGCTGTGCTGGATTTTGTTTTTGCTGGTTTAGATGCTTTGGACCCTCTGCCACTGCTGAGCAGTGTCAGAGGGTAAGTGCTCCCTCTGTAAATTGTCATATTGATTGGGTATACCTGATTGGTATATTTGTATCACCATGAAGTCCCTAGTAAAGTGCACTGTGTGTGCCAGGGCTGGTGATGACAGATGCTACTAGTGGGCCTGCAGCGCAGATTGCGCCACCCACAAGAGTAGCTCTAAAATTGTGTCTCAGGCCTGCCAGCGCAGGGCCTGTGTGCAGTCAGCGGACTGCCATGTCCGCCTGGCCAGTGTCCCCACTGGCTGGGCCTAACCCTCCCCTGTCTGTGCACATCAGCCACCCCTATGGAAGGCTCAAGGTACCCCCCTGGGCAGGGTGCAGTGTATGGATAGGGTAGCGCATGTACTAGTGCAGTTAACATGCTCTGGTAGAGAGCAGCAGCCATTTTGTGTGCTCACTGCTGTAGGGCTGTATGGCTCCATAGAGTAACATGGGGGAGGCTGGTCCCATTGGATCCCAGCCTATCTTCCTATAGGAACAATATGGAGCATAAGTGAAAGATATCCCTGGACTCAGAATTTAATAACACATCCTTCAGGAAGGGTTATTTTTGAATTCGGTGTTTGAGAATAGTACTTTTAGAAAGTGGCTGTTCTCTTGTCTAAACCTTTCTGTATGCCTGGGCCTGTGTGTGGATTGCCTGTGTGACAGGGGCTGCAGGGCCCCGGAGGGGGTCGGAGTCAGCCCAGGGGTGAAAGGCAACATCTGTTGCCAGGGAAGGGGGAGGAAGAAGGGCCTGATAGTGCCGGGCTGTGTCTGCCTGACCACCGTGCTGGCTAACTCCCCTGCCGGCCCACTGCCACCTCTGGCCCTGAAGCTGACAGGAAGAAGAACACCAGAAACATTCCAGTGCTCAGGGCCCCCTTGCACAAAGACTTCAAAGGACTTCAAAGGCTTTTTGGGTTATAAGGGAAGGACCCCTGGCTACAGAAGATTAGATTCTAAGATTCTACAATCAAGAGGAACCTCTGCCAGAGGAAGGACTGCGGCAGGAGCTGATGGAAGATTGCCTTGCTGTGTGCTTTAAGGGCTGACCTATCCTGCTATCCAACTGAAGGAGAGGAGAAGAAAGGGACTTTGCTGTGAGCTGTGACCCTGCCTGCTTGAAACTGCTAAGACTTTGCTGTGTGCTGTGTCTGCAACCTGAATCTCCAAGGGCCTGAGAAGAGCTGGCTCCCTGTCTGCAACCCAGGAACATAAAGGTTGCCCAAGGACCACAAGAACCTGCTGTGCCCCCCTGAAGCTGCTGTGTGGCTAAGAGATCGTGAAACCCTGTAGTTTGCCTGCTTAGCGCACTGGCTGCCCTCTAATCTGCTTGAGGGCGCCGCGCTGACCCAGCCTGCTGCGTGGCCAAGATCGACGTGTTCATCGACACGTGGGTGGTGCAGACCGGAGACTTGTGGGCCTCTCCAGCGCAAGGAGCGCTGAAAAACGATTGCTGGCCGTGTCACCGTCGCAGCCAGTCAGTCAGTAACCACGTGGAAGTGCCCCGTATTTTCCCGGTGTTTGCGGGCTGAAGATCGAGCCCGCCGCGCTCTGATTGGGTGAGAGAGCCGAGCCCCCTCACCAGAGCCGCGATGGTATTGGTTGCTGGAGCGGAGCGTCATTAGCGAGGCCGCGCTGCCATTGGTTGGCGGCCTCGCGTTCAGAGGGGCTCGTCGCAGGAGCCGCGTCGGGATTGGCTGCCTCCGCTGAAGCTGCGGGAGGTGCCGAAGAATTGCCGTGATCACCGCCGGGACCGGGGAGACTGACCTGACCTCGCCGAGGGATTCGAAAAGCGTCCCGCACCCCTGGCCTGCCGTCCCACACAAGGTGAGCATCAGCTCCTCCCCCGCCGCTCGTTGGATTGTCGAGAGCGGGCGGGAGGGGAAAGGGGACCGGCCGGGGCGGGGACGAGAGAGATCTGCACGGCGCGGTGCGCCCGGAGCCTGAGAACGAGTGAGGCTGTCCCGGGGGGGAAGAAAGAGTCCCTGGGCCGCGCGGTGAGGCGCATCTGCAGCGCTTGAGGCCCATTGCTTTGCGGGCTGATAGTAACTCATTGGCATAGTTTGGCTTGCTCGTTTTCAGAGCTAAATGGAGATAAAGAAATCGTATTATTTTTAATATCGATTTAGAAGAGACTTGAGACTACATTTTTATTGAGAGACTTCCTACATGCATGCAACCATTAAAGAATTAAGTGCAACATTTTTATAATGAAGTGATCATCGTACAACTGCTTGATTTACCTTGCTGAAACTAGATAAAGTTATATTTTATATATACTTACCTGTGTCGTCTCAGTTTGTGGTGGATTGGGGATTATTGTGGTGTTAAGTGCAAATGTTATCCACATTGCCTCTGTTTAGCCTAGACTGCTTGTGCCATGCTACCTAGAGGGTGAGCAGGGGTTATCTCAGAGGGTTATTCCTTCACCCTGACTAGAAGCAAGGGTCCCTACTTGGTCTTAGGTACTTACCTCTGCCAACTAGAGACCTCCAGTTCTAACAAGGAGGATGTTGACGTCAAGGGACCTTTTGTGCAGGGTGCCGACCTTAAGGTGGTGCCGAGTCACATTCGCAAGAACTTGGTTTTTCCTGACTCTGTTGTGCCTCTGGAAGATGATTTTTTTTCTCATTATCAGCGTCCTGAGCCTGAATCTTTGCCTCTGCATTCTTCTGTGTTGAAAGTTTTGGAGACGGAGTGGAAGGAGGTGGACAAGGGTTCTTTTCCGCGTTTTTTGAATAAACGCTATCCTCTGCAGGACTTTGCTGTGAAATTCCCTTACTCTGTTAAGGTTGATTCCGTGATGGCCAGTATGTCCTCTCATGGGACTGTTGTTTCTGAGGATTCCTCTCCTGCTGACCCTGTGGATCGTAAGGTGGATGGTGCGGTGAAGCGCACTTTTGCGGCTCCTAAGTTTTCCATTCGGGTGGCGGCCTATTCCTCTTACACAATCCAGTCTTTGCTTAAAGATTTTCAGTCTTTGTCTGAATTATTGGACCGGGGGAGGATGTCTCTTCTACTCTGGCAATGATGGAGCAGCAGGTTTGCCTGCTTTCTGATATTTCTTTTGATTTGTTGGGGGCGGCGGCTTCTGCGGCTGGGTCTTCTGTCGCCACGAGACGTCAGTTGTGGCTCCGCTCCTGGAAGGCTGATGCTACGCAGAAGGGTCTCCTGATGAAAATCCCTTTTTCTGGGGTTAAGCTGTTTGGTTCCCCTTTGGATGAGATGGTGAAGAAGACGGCGGAGGACCGTAAGCTCCTTGCTCCTGAACATGTTGGTCGCTTCCGTGCCTTTGGTTCCCAGAGGGCTTTTGGTCCTTCTAGGAGGGGCCGTGCTGGTCAGCCCTTTCGTGGGAGGGGGTGTGGCCGGGTTGCTCCTTCCTTTGACAAATCCTGGTTCTCCGGTGCTTCTACCTCCTCCGCTCCAACTTCGAAGTCATGACTGGATCGCTCCTGGAGTGGGTCCGGTTGGGGGTCGCCTCACTTGCTTCATGGACTCTTGGCGCGAGACTGTGTCAGATCAGTGGGTGCTTCAGGTGGTTTCAGAAGGTTTGCATCTTGGGTTTACCCAGACTCCCCCAGACTGTTTCAGGTCCACTCCTTGTCCCAGAGACACTCTAAAAAGGGTGGAGCTTTTGGAAGGCATTTGGGTCTCCGATAGTGGACTTCTTTGCTTCCCAGTCGAATGCCAAGGTCCGCTGTTTTTGCACGATTATGCCTTGCCGGGATGCGTGGAGGGTGGATGCTCTGTCTTTCCTTTGGCCGAGAGGCCTCTTGTATGCATTTCCCCCTGTTCCCCTGATTCCGGCGGTCTTGCAGAAGATCAAGAGGGAGGGGTCCTGTGTCCTTCTGATTGTTCCGGGGTGGTGTCATCGCCCTTGTTATCCACTGTTGTTGGAATTGGCTGTGACTCCGGGGTGGGCCTTGCCATTTGTGCCTTACCCTCTGTTGGGCCCTCTTCTTCCTCTGCCTGTGTTCCGGTCCCTGGGTCTGCGGGCATGGCTCTTGAGAGGGATTTGCTGATCTGTGGAGGTTGTTCGCTGGCTGTGGCGGGTGTTATTCAACAGTCCCGGAAACCTTCTACGCTGAAATCCTCTGCTAAGCATTGGGATAACTTTACTTCCTGGTGTGTTCATCGCGGTCTGTCGGTGGCTTCTTTGGACCCAGCTCACGTTCTTGATTTCCTTAATGATGATTTTGAGTTGGGTTTGGCCATTTCTATGCTTCGTTCGCATTGGGCTGCCATTCGGGCCTTTCATGTCCTTCCTTTGGTTTCAGTGGCTCCTTTGGTGGCGAGGCTTTTTAAGTCTCTGTCTTTCCAACGTCCCCATCCTACCCTGTGTCCTCCTCCTTGGGACCTTCCTTTCGTGTTGCGTTCCTTGCAGTTGGCTCCTTTCAAGCCTTTGGAGTTGGTTGACTTTAAGTTTTTGACCCTGAAGGTCGTCTTTCTGGTGGCCATTACCTCTGCCAGGCGTATTGGGGAATTTGGGGGCTTTCCTGCGGTCTGCTCCATTTTTGGTTATTTTGTTGGATAGGGTGGTATTGCAGCCTCATCCTACTTTTGTACCGAAGGTTGATTCCTTCTTTCATCGGTCTGCAGAGGTGGTCCTTCCTGTTCTGTGCCCTGATCCCTCCTTGGCTGAGGAGTGTCTTTTGCATCTGTTGGATGTTCTGCGTGCCTTGTTGGTGTATTTGTCCCGCACGTCTTCATTCTGTAAGGTGGACAATTTATTTGTCAATTTTGGTTTGTCCCATCAGGGCTTGAAGCCTTCCCTTTCCACTGTCAGTTGTTGGATTAAGGAGACCATTTTGTTGGCGTATGGTTCTGTTTCCGAGGTTCCTTCCCATCCTGTTCAAGGCTATTCCACCAGGTCTGTGGCTGTCTCTTGGGCGGCGTTTAAAGGAGTCTCCATGGAGGATGTTTGTCGGGCTGCCACTTGGTCGTCTCCTCATACTTTCATGTCCCATTACCGCCTTCAGATTGGGGGTGGGGGATCGGTTTCCTTTGCCTCTTTCGTGCTGTCTGCCGGTGTTCCTTGATGGAACTTTCTTTTGTTTATCTGACTCTGAATCAATAAACTTGTTGTTTGCTGCTTTCCTGGTGTGGGCTGTTTTTCCTTACATGAAGCTGACTTGCTTTGGTATAGCCACTGGTGGCCATCTAGGAGGAGGGAGAGGGAGACTAGAAAGTAAAAGTTTGCTTGGAGTTTCTGTGGGAGCCGGAGGCTCATGGGTAATTACTGTGGCGAGGAAGACAAGGACTCGGAGTAATGAAGATTACCGGTAAGTAACCGGGGCATTCTTCCATTGCACCTTTTTCGGGAACTACTTTATTTTTATTTTTGCTTAAGCACTCCAGAAGGGTGCATATGTTTAACAGCTGCCTCTTTGCCCCCCCCCCCCCCGGCTGCTCTCTCTTACTATTTCCTTCTCTCCCATCCTGCATGTTGCTCTCTCCCACCCATTTGTGTCTCCCCTCCCAGCTCCACGTTTACTGTTCTTACTCATGTGCTTCTCTTACTATCCACAGTGGCCTCCACACACCCTCCATATTGCTCCTGCCCTGTCCTCCTTCTTGCTTCCCCACTTACACCCTCTATGTTACTTCCACTAACCCGCACAGATCCAACTCGAATTGTTGAATGAAAAGAAAAGAAAAAAGAAAAAAAATGGGAGGTTCCCCGAACTAGTCCCAATTTAAAAAATGCCTTAAGACCTGGCTATTCTAATCTACTCGTTATTTGACTACTTGCCCTTTTCAGGCGCCGAGAGATCCCCTTGGGGATGATTTGTGCGCATTACAAATGACACAAATAAATAAATAATTAAAAAAGAACTTCCGTCATTTTGTAGGCATGGGCATTTGTGATGCACATGGATATAAGCTGACCCAGATGCATCGGCTGCAATATAACACCATTTTCTTCCTTAGCCATGTGTACTGAAACAGGGATGCTGCACAGCATCAATAAAAACCATCACCAATTCTAATAGGTCTCAAATGTGAGACTTAGGGCCTCATTAAGATGGCAGGCGCACTGTGCTGGCCCGCCATCCTCGTGGTAAATGGGACCGCCCGCCATAAGGGCGGAGGTCCCGTGGGGGGTATTAGGATGTGCCCGCCACAGTGGCGGGCACATTCTGTATTTTTAGTATTGTGGAGTGCGGTGCTCTGTGCACCGCCCGCCACAATACTAAAACTGCTTTGCAGCATTTACATAAACAAAGCGGCAGGCACCGCGCGGTTCCTGCCGCTTTGTTTATGTAAATGGGGGGGTACCACAAGTACCCCCGTGTGCATGTCCCCACTCTGCTTCACTCTGGGGGCCCACAGGGGGCCCCCAGAGTGAACACCGCCTGCCTTTCCGTGGTGGCATTGCAGCCGCGGAAAAGCATGAAACACAGCCCATGTTAATATGGCTGGCGGTGTTATTAATCATTTTCCGCCCCGGCCGCAAGGCGACTGGGGCGGAAAACAGGCTGGCGGTGTTTTCTCCCGCTGCGGTCCCCCCCCCCGCCATAGTAATATGGTGGGGGGAATTCAGGGAAGGATGTCTGGCGGATGGCAATCCGCCAGACATCCTAATGACCCCCTTAATGTCTTTGTCAATGCTTGTGATTTCTCACTGAACCTACGCAGGAAGCGAAACATCCGGCATGGACTTTTCAAAAACCCAAAATGATCGTAATTCAAATCTGAAGGCAGTATGACTGCTGCAAAAGAGGTACCCAAGAGCCCAAATGTAAAAAACTGACAAGTATGCCACGGCACAATGAAGTCACTAGCTCAGACTGACAACACTTAAGAATTAAACCAAGATTAAACCAATACTCAGCGCCCCACAATGCGTAGAGATGTCAATATAGATCTCGATGGAGACTCCGTTGAGGGATCAATCCTAGATTTTACCAATAATTTCTGGCCAAAAATCATAGGTTTTGTGTCATTAATTACGTACTTGACCTGCAAGCAGCACATTATAAATGTCCAGTGCATGATAAATAATTTGCAGTGCAGTTGAATATATGGAAGCTCCTTTTTGTGGTGGCCATGGTGGTGTTGATGTTGGCACCATCAACTAATGACACATGTAATCCAGGGATGGCTGGGGTGCTAAATGAATGAACCTTAGCCATAAAAAAGAAGTATGGATTCTTAGGGGAGAGGATCTTACCTTACAGCCAGAGCTGATGACACCGGAACTAGGGAAAGGGGTTGTTGGCTCATCATCCTGTGATTCTGGGCAAATCACTTATTCTGCCCATCCAGTACTTGCATCCTTCCTCTATTCGCTTTAAGGAAACTCCTTTTTTTTTTCTTGCATAAGCACTCCTCAAGAGTACCTGTATTTTCCAGCTGTCGACCTCATGCTGCTCTCTATCATCTGCATACTTCTCTCCCCCTCCACGTTGCTATCTATTGCCCATGTTCTCCTTCCTCCAGTTCTCAGTTTCTCCACCACCCTCCGTGTTACTTCTGCCTGAACCCTATGTGTTACTTCTTACTATCCATATCCTCTGTGTTGCTTCAGTCTCCCTGTTACACCGCCTGTGTTGCATCTGTCTCCCTGCTCCTAACTGTTTGTGTTGTGTCTGTCTCCCTGCTCCACACTGTGTGTTGTGTCTACCTCTCTGCTCCACACCGTCTGTGTTGCTTCTGTCTCCATGCTCCACACTGTCTGTTGCTTCTTTAAAGGTGGGGCCGGCATCGGCCACGCCAAAGGTATGGAGGTTGTGCCGGTCCCCGACGACCATACAGGGGCAGGCCTTTCGCGTGCAGTGATGACGCGACAGGCACGCCCCGCCACTAATTGGTCGTAGTCCTGGGCGTGACCCAGAAGTGATTAAAAGGACTTCAGGGTCACGCGTTTTTGGGCTGTAGCCAGGCCGGTGAGAACTGGCCTGGCTGGGAACTATCTTGGCAATAAAAGGCTGGGGAGCGGCGGAGTCTCCCTCTTTGCTCGCCACTCCCTCAGCCTGCCATTATTCACCCCAGCCTCGCTAGGAGGCTGTAATTTAATTTCCCCACCCACCGTCCTCTAAAAGCAGGGTTTATGGAGTGTATTTGTTAGGAATTTTATTTTCAGGTTGACATGGTTATGTTTATCATATGTGTGATAATTTTTCTTTCCCATTGTATTAGGAGGTTTTTCCTTGTACAGGTTATGCTTATTGTAGTATTTTTAGTGCTGTTCCTTGGTCAGGCGGTAAGGTCATGATTGGTGAGCAGTAAATGTAAGGTCCTTGGAGGGCAGTGCCATTCTTGAATGGGGTTGCCAAAGGGGGAGAGACTCCAGGGGCTGTTACAGCCAGTTGGCTGGATGGGGGTGAGGGAGTGGGATTTACACTTTCCAGTAGGCTGCTTGGCCACCCCGCATGTGCACAATGGCATAAGTAAGTGGTGCATAACTGCAAGGGCCCCATTATGAAGATAATCTACTGGGCGTACAAGGGGGACCTGGGGGGGGGAGTACCCTCACGGGAAACGGACCCTCTGCGCATAAGCACTCCGGTTGGAGGGCGGGCGTTAGGGCGGACGGGGTGACCTGGGGGGGAAGTACCCTCAAGGTGAACGGGTCCCCTGCCCCTGCGCCCTCCGTTGGAGTGTGGAAAAATAATTCGTATTGATAAACATTATCTGCGCCATCTTGCCTTTTTCCCAATGCCACACTTTTGTCGTACACGGCAGCCATTTTAGATGCCTTGGTCAGACCCACTTTCTGCACGCCGCCGATCCCCAGCGCAGCTCCCCACCCTCGCAAGCATCTCCCCCACGCACTGTTCACCCCCCGCTCTCTCTCTCATGCATGGGCCATAAACCCCCTCCATCTGCGCTGCTCTTCCCTGAGAATCACATCCCGTGCCTGCCCGACACTTCCCTTTCATCCTATTCACTATCACACCCTCTGAAACTCCTCTTGCTCCGTGTCCGATTGTCCAGGCCGGTCCCAGGCTATCACCTAGCCCTGCGGATGCATTTTATGGCCCCAACTGTAAAGAATCACCCCTCTTCAAAGGAGTTACAGTAGATCAAGGCCCCCACCCCATGAGATTCATCACACCACACGCATTCCGGGAATCAACGGAATGCCCTGCTGTTCCTACCGCCTGATAACGATCCTGTATTGTGATTGGGGAGGGGATTCTCACTGTAGGGATGTGTGGGAACGGGCCTGAAGCGGAAGATTCCAGGGATGTCTTTCATACTTCAAAGTACCTTTATTGTAAATGAGAATGTCTTCCTGCCATAAATGCGTGTATAAGAGGCCAGGCCTCGGGGGGCGTGGCTTGGATGCCGAGGAGGTAGGCAGCGTGAGCCCGGAGCTCCGCGCCCGATCCCAGATATCATCCTGATACTCCACGCAAATTCCAACGAAAATTGGAGAATCTACTGGCTGAAGGTGCCGCGGAAGCAACGGCGCTCGGAGTGGGCGACCTACGGTTGCTTATCGCCGTGAAAATCGAACTTTGGCAAGTGCCTCTGGTGCGATAGACTTCAATCTAAGATGGCGCCCTGAGGCCTGGACTGGTGACGCAGAGAGCGGAGGTAACTTGAGACCCGGTACCCGTGATGTCCCAGTGCCAGCGGTGATTGCTGGACCGGAGGTTCTCTCTCTCAACCCTGTGAGAAGACACGGGTGACCCTTTCCTCGCTTTGGTAGCGATTTGGCGGTGGTGCGAGGTACCAGGAAAGTTCACCGAGGTAGACCCAAAATGGCGGCGGCTTTGTGAGGCGATTGCCACTTCCCGAGTGTGGACCGAGGTCTCGAGACCCCATCATCGACGCTTGCTTCCGAGACTCGGACCGACCCTGCGAGAGAGATCTGGACAGCGCTCATTGCCCTGCGTGTGTTATAGCTCTCCGGCCCCATTGTTCAGGGAACTCTCCGGAAGCGAGGTCCTAAACGGCTGACGGACCACGTGGAGATTGGTCGGGGCTCCTGGGGACCAGCGATAGTTGTCGCCGAGATGGGGATACCGAAAGGAAAGGCAGATGGAGCGGCTGACCCAGAAGTGCCGTACGGAGCAGATGATGATCACCCTGCTCTCCAACGCATGCAAGACCGCATACTGGAGGCCATCGCAACCACAAAAGACACTCTGCAGCAGGACATCACCCAGGTAGCGACGGGCCTGGGTCTCCTGAAAGCGGAACATGATAAGCTTAAATACAGGGTCAAGAGCATAGAGATATCCCTGCAAGAATTGACCCCGGACCACAAAACGCTAAGAGGCTAGATGGCGGATGCCCTGGACAGGCTGAACATATTGGAGAGGAGGGCCGAGGACGCTGAAAATAGGAGTAGGCGCAACAACGTTCGTTTGGTGGGCCTTCCGGAAAAAAACGAGGGGGACGACATGGTGGGCTACCTCGACAATTGGCTACGCACTGAAGTAGCGCCAGAAGGACTCTCCCCCTTCTTTTCGCTAGAACGGGCCCACAGAGTCGCAGCCCGACCACCAGCTCCTGGCCTGCCCCCTCGCCCGGTGGTGATTAAGCTGCTCAATTACAGAGACCGGGACTGGTTACTGCAGAGGGCAAGGGAGGCAGGGCCCTTCCAAGTGGACAATAACAGGGTCACCCTGTTCCCGGACTACACTTTTGAGACTCAGAGGCTCAGGGCCTGTTTCCTGTCGCTCAAGCGTGAGCTCCGTGGAGAGGGCATCAAATATTCCCTTCTCTTCCCAGCGAAGTTAAGGGTGGTGGTGGTTGACAAATCGCTTTTCTTCACCACCTCAGCAGACGCTTGGGCATGGTGGGACACGTATAAGGCTGGGACGGACGGAGCTAGAGCCAGGGCAGAGGAGGCTCAAAAGAAACAGCCGACCAGGAAATCACAACGTATTCGCAAGAATCGACGAAGAACTGGGAAACCATCAGTGTCGCAGACCGAGGAGGAACGGAAGGCTGCCCTGCAGGCGGTGGTGGATCTATCAGGTGCACCGCGGAGCCAGTCCGGGAAGGGCACGGACTCAGAGGAGCAGGGTACGGGGTCAGAAACAGAACTCTCAGAATTCGGAGGTGCCAAGGGCCCCGTTGTAACGCCACAAACATCAGGGGAGATCGTCGAGGCCTGAGACATTTGCTTTGGAGAACGACCTGATGGTCTGACACTGGGGCGCTGTGCCCGTGAGTGCAGCTTCACGTTTATGTGGGAGTTCGAGAGTTTTCATGGGGGGATTACGGGGCGGGATGTGCGGGACTGTTCTTGTTTGGCGAACTCCTTCGGTATCTGCCCGCTCCCTACTGGCCCTTAAGGTCATCGCAGTGGAGACTGCAAATTGTAGTCTTTCTTTGAGGGGATTACTTAGTTGCAACAGTTTGGATGGGTTCTCTTCCAATTGAGGGGGGTCCTGTCCTGGGGGGGTGGGAACCGAGAGTAGTTGGGGAAGCTCAGGTTGGGGCAGGAGGGGTGGGGGGTTCATTTGTCTGGAGAGGGTGGGGGGTGCAGTATTGGGTTGGCATGAGCGCATGGTCGAAGGATGTTATTGTTCTGTCTGGGGATGCAGGGGAGTATGGCTAATACAGGAGCTCTGAAATGCGTGACCTGGAATGTGCGGGGTCTACATACTATGGTGCGCAGACACAAGGTCCATGCTTATTTGAAACGTAGGGGAGTACATATAGCTTTTCTTCAAGAGACGCACCTCACGAAGCAGGAAGGAGTGGCGCTGCAGAGAAGGTGGAGGGGTCAGTTATTTCATACGTCATATTCGGCCTTTGCAAGGGGAGCTTTGATTTGGATATGGGCTGGGGTCCCCTTCCAGGTCACCAAACAAGTGATAGATCCAGAGGGCAGGTTTGTGGCTGTAGAAGGAAGACTTAGGGGCCGAATGGTGTCCTTATGTAATGTGTATGCTCCGTATGTGGATTTGCCCGCCTTCCTGGCAGCGCTTTCGGGCAAACTGGCGAGTTACTTGGCGGGTCCTATGGTCATGGGAGGGGATTTTAACTCGGTAGTGGATACTATATTGGATAGGTCTCACCCCCCATTACACTCATCACCGGTACATAGAGTAGCAAAGCGGAGATTAGACTGGCAGGAGAGTTGGGATCTGGGAGATGCCTGGAGGCCACTGCACCCTACGACGAGGGACTACTCCTTCCACTCTAGCATACACGACCTACATGTTAGGCTGGATGTGTTTTTGTGCTCTTCACCCGTGCTTGCAGCGGTAGGAGGCGCGGAGTACTTGGCCCGCACGTTGTCAGATCATAACCCTTTGTTATTGTCCCTGAATTGGATGGTAGATGTCTCTTGTGTCCCACCTTGGCGACTACAGCCTGATACTTTGGATGATCTGCTGTTTAGGGAGGCCTTGGGGGAGCGAGTGACTCGGTACTTCGAGGAGAACAGTGGCTCCACATCCACCAGGGCTGTGGAGTGGGATGCGTTTAAGGTGGTGGTCCGGGGGCACTGTATTGGGACCGTTGCGGGGGCTCGTAAGACATTGTTGGACGACCTCGATCTTGCGGAGCGCCGACTGAGGAAGATAGAACGAGAGCGCCCGAATTATCCCGAGCTTCAGAAGGGGATTAGTGAAGCCAGAGAAGCGATGGCGGTGGAGTTGGAACGGTTACGCAGTTTCGATCACAAGGTCTATTTGACTAGGGCGCATGCGGAGGGTGATAAGGCGGGGACAATGTTGGCCTGGCTTGCCAATCCGCTTTGGCGGGGTGCCCCAATCGTGTCCATTCAGGAGGAGGGAGGCGGGCTTTGCCACACCCAGGCCGGGATCCTGGATAGGTTCAGGGCATATTATGGAAGCCTGTATGAGAGCGGGCCGACGGGCGGGGTGGAGGAACTGGACGCCTTCCTTGGGGGGCAGCAGTTACCGCAACTAGAACATTCGGAGGCGGAGGAGCTGGGCCTCGCTATAACGATTGGGGCAATAGGGTGCACGGTGAAACAGATGGCTAGGAATAAAACCCCGCGACTCGACGGCTTGCCGATCGAGTTTTACAGTAAATACATGGAGTACTTAGCCCCGCAACTACAATCGGTTTATAATGAGGCGCAGTCGCGAGGGAGACTGCCGCACTCAATGTGTGAGGCCCTCATGGTCCCCTTGTTGAAACCTGGTAGAGCGAGTGACGCCCTCTCCTCTTATCGCCCATTATCAATGCTCACGACGGACTACAAGATCCTGAGCAAAATCCTGGGCAATAGATTGTTAACCCACATGACAGGCCTGATTCATCGTGATCAGACCGGCTTCATTCCAACGCGAAACACCACTCATAATATCCGTAGACTGACTGGGTTGCTGGGAGCTTGGTTGCTGAAGGAGGCTACTCCATTAGTTTTCTCCATAGACATCGAGGAGGCTTTTGATAGCCTAGAGTGGGAGTATTTATATCGAGTTATGAGGCGTTTCGGGTTAGGGGAGGGCTATATCAGCTGGACCAAAATCCTGTATGCTGAAGCCACGGCGAGGGTTCGAGTTGGATCGCTGATCTCGAGCCCGTATCCGGTGCGACGCGGCACTAGGCAGGGATGCCCACTTTCCCCCCTTTTATTCGCGTTAGCGATGGAACCTTTTGCAGTGGAGGCCAGATCTGGACGCTATTATAAGGGACTGGTTTATAGAGCCAGGCCGCACGCCATCTCGCTGTACGCGGACGACCTGTTGATGTTTTTGGCAGATGCGGAAGAGGAACTGTTGGGAGCGAGGCGCTTGCTGGAATTATCCGGGCGGTTGTCGGGCCTGAAGGTCAATTGGACTAAATCTTGCCTGTTCCTGTTGAGACGAGGAGAGCCGTGCCCTCTCACCACACAGGAGCTCAGATGGGAGCCCCATTGCCTGCACTATCTGGGGGTTTATGTGTATCATATGCCTGCTGATATGCTGGATGGTAATATCACCCGGTGTATTAACGCCTTGAAGGGGAGTATGGATTTCTGGGCCACCCTCCCACTCTCATTGGCGGGCCGTATTTCCTTGCTAAAGATGGTAGCACTCCCTATGCTGTTGTATTATTTTAGAACCCTGCCGATATGGATACCCGGCTCAATCTTCCGCCGTCTGAGATCACTGATCATTGCATTTATATGGGGCACGGGTCGGCGGCGAATAGCGCTGGACACCCTCTTGCGGCCTAAGGATGAGGGAGGCATGGCAGTGCCTGATTTTGAGTGCTATTATTTAGCGGCACAACTACAAACTTTTAATCAGGAGGTCGCAAGGGTGTATTGAGGCCCGGAACACAGCAGGGACGAGGGTACCCCGCGGCATGTACTCGCGTATATTACGCTTCACTAGAAACTACTGGTCGGGGACCTGACGGTGGAGGAACAGACGTTTCGGCTTTGCTGGAACCGGGCGCGTAAACGGGCCGGAATCCGTCGAATGTATGCTCCAGAGATTCCGCTGGGCATCGTTACGGCCCTGCCGCATGGCGGGGATTGGTCGAGATTGCTGGGGTGGGAGGAAGCTGGGGTCCAGATGTTGGGCGACCTTTATGAGGACGGAGCCTTGCTTCCGTTCCAAGAGCTGCAGGAGCGTTTTGACCTGCCGAGAGGAGATTATCTTCTACACGCGGCAGTGACTGGCGCCATGCAAGAACACTGGGGCGACGGTCTGCAGGAACCCGCTACCTCTATGGCGTGTCAATACACGATGATGGCGGCGGGAACCTTTAAGGCAGTGACCTGTCTGTATTCCCGAATGTTGCGAGAAACCTTGCAGCCGCTCACTGCCTTGAAGACTAAATGGGAACTGGACCTCCAAATGGAGATTCCGGAGGCCACTTGGGGCCAACTGCTGCGGAGGGCGCGGAAGAGCACGAGGAACACCAGATTTCAACTCATACATTTCTATATTTTTCATAGGGCGTACCTTACACCAGGGAAACTGAAACAGTATTTTAGAGTGGAACAGGCGGCCTGCCCTAGGTGCAGTACACTGGAGGCGGATTTGGGACATATGCTCTGGGATTGCCCTAATCTGGGGGAGTATTGGCAGGAGGTCGGAAAGGCACTGAACAACGCCACAGATAGAGAGATACAATACACCAAGGCAGTGGGAGTACTACACTGGTTTCCACATACGCCTAAAAATAAGACGACCATCAGGTTCATAGATATGGGATTGATACTAGCGAAGAGGGAAATAACCAGGAATTGGAAGTCAAAAGTGGGGCCCACGTACAAACATTGGTTTAGTGAATGTTTGAAGTGGGCGGCATGTGAAAGTACTCTGCGGTATCAGGTGGCTAGGAGGACTGCAGATGAGAAAGCTTTGGAGAGGGCAACAGCGTGGGAGATGATAGTACAGGCACTCCGGGATAGCACTGAGGAGGAGGAAGGAGAAGACACGGACTCTGATATGGTTGACCCCACTAACGCACCAGGGGCGCACCTTTAGCGAAAGTTTAATTCCTTCTTGCACACACCAGACCTTACTTTTTCTGAGATTCTATAACAGCGCTGCCACGGGGGAGGGGGGGTTGGGGAGTTGGGGGGGGTGGTTGTTAGGGGAGGAGGAGGGGTGAAAACTTAAAAGTGGTCCACGTCCTCCTTTACTTTCGAGAAACGGACATTGGGAGAAGAAGCAGGAGATGGACATATTATCGACGCGGCTCGGCTTCCTGGCTGGGGGCACGGGCAGCATGATGGTGGTAGTGGTCTAAATGTGTGCCATCACGCTGTATTGATTTATTATTCATTGCTGTAATGTCTATGCAAATTTTTGGTACTGCAATAAAAACGATGTTAAAAAAAAAAAAAAAATAAGAGGCCAGGCCTCAGAGATGCAGTTAGAGCACCTCGAGAAGATTCCCTGTTGGTCTGATCTGATGTGTTCTCCTCCGGAGAGAATAAACCCTTGTTTCCTGCCTTCCAGTCTCCAGCGCCTGCCTCTTCATTGATTAATATTTTGTAGGATAAGAGGCGACATCGCCGGGCAATACTTAAGGTTATTTCATTCGTTGATTGCCTTCCTGTTTAACAATTGGCGCCCCAAGCGTGGGGCCCATCAGCGACACGTGGATCCAGTGGGAGAGGTCCTGACGACAGAGTGAACGACTGCAACGATCGGGAAAGAGCTCCTGCCCGATAGACCCTCGTCTGGCAGCCGATCATCCGAACTTCACTGGTTTCGATTCGACCTCTCTTGAGTGATCTACGGTCCTGACTGGGAACCATCAGGAGTGCCGCAGCAATATCGGAGATTGGAGGACGATCGGGCGCTGGAAGTGGAAGACGAGAAACAGCCCATGCGGTCCGGGTAAGGTCGTGTAAAAACAACAAATTGCGAAACGATGATGGTTCTTTGAGACATTCGCTGCTTACAAACGAGGAAGAGTACAAATACTCTACCTTCCTTTGTGGACAGTGAAGGGTGGGTAACGCGGACTTTTGTCCCCCTTTGTAATCTGTTGTGCCTATCTTTTCTCCCCACTGTTTGTTTGATTGATTGATTGTCAGGGTAGCTCCCTTTTTGATTGTTAGAGTAGCTCCTTTTTGAGATATTCATTGTTTGCAAACAACGTAGAATAGCAATATTCTGTCTAGTCTTTGCAGATAGTGAAGGATAGGTAGTGCGGACCTTTGTCCCCCTTTGTAATCTGTCATGCCTATCTTCTCCCCACTGGATCAGTCCAGACCGCTTGTTAGAGGTGGATCATCCAGTCCCACTGGAAGGCACCCCTAACAAGGACATGTTCACAGAGCATGGACTAGTCGCCATAGCGTATAGCAAATCATGGCACAGGTATACGAAGAAGGAACCCAAGAGCCAGTGGCCACTGATAGGATCTTTCTGACCCTGCTAAAATAGAAACACTAGGAAATAGCCCTTCGCGATAAATATGAAACTAGGGGGAGGAGCCAAGCTCGCGGTCGAGATGGCCACGAGGTAGCTCGGCTCCGCCGCCCTCGCTGCCTAAACATGTCTGTCCTACCACCCACCCCGCCCAATAACAACAAACCCTATACAAAAAAAAAAAAAATAATCTGCTGATACCTACCATCAGTGTTGCCAGATTGGGCTAGACCACGCACAATTGGGCTATATTTTTCCCTGGTTACGCAGTGACATTTTGGTTTGTGTTAGTTGCCAGATTATAAATATATATACAGCACTCCAACAAAGTAGTATGTTAAAACGCTTTATTAGACAAATATTTACATGGCAGCCTGCTGCAACATCAATGCATTCACCGTCTGCTTGACGCTGTCTCTGTCCCTCCTTCCTTAGAGTAGCAGCATTGGGCTACTTTGGGCTACTTTTTAGTTGGCTTTGGGCTATAGAAAGCCTACAAAATCCATCAGCCGGCGATGTGGCATCGGTGGAGGCCTGGGATGGAGGGAGGAAGCTGGCAGAGGAAGTCGTTGTGCGGATAGCCCGGAGACAACACAACGTGCAGAGGCACGTCCCCAAATCATCCAGATGTAGTGTCCAACAAGTTGTGGGCAGGGGATGCCTTACTGACGGCTCCCCCCTTTTTGTTGCCTGGTCCGGCCATCCTATAATGCTGCGCCAAGAGACGGCGTGGGGTGCCCTGGGGGGAGGCGACGCGAACGGGCCTCCCCCACCTCCCCAGGTGGAGGTTCCTCAGCTGCAGCAGGGCGACCCTCAGCGTTTCACTCACCGGTCAGCTGCAGCAGGACAACCATTAGCGTTTCACCTGCCGGACGGCTGCACCAGGACTGCCATTGGCGTTCCACTCGGTTGGATGGCCGGGGGACCCGCTCCGGTGGCCGGGGTGAAGAGCTGCTGCTGCTGCGGAACGCTCAAAATGGTGGCCGGCTCCCCGGATTTGGGCCTGGTCCACTAGAACGGCTCTGGACTACCCTGGAACTCGAATGCTTGCCTGCTCGGGCATGAGCCACACTCTTGAAGACATTGTCCAAGCTATAAAGATCCCCCGGGAGTCATGGGCATTCAACCCCCGCGGGCTTCCTGTGGGGGCGACCGCCACTGTTGCTCAATCATCCTCCATTGATGTGCCCCTGCCCCGGGCAACTACCGCCTTATCCCCATCTGGTGCTGCGAGAGAGGCTGATCCAGTGCGTCGGGGGAGGGATACGCCTGCTGTCCCGCTCTCCGGAGTGGCCATGACGTTGCCGCGAGATGGTGGTGCTCCCATACTGACGCCAGTATTTGTCCGAATTACCAAGGAACACTGTAGACTACCAACTCGATCAGTTCCGGAGGAACCTCAACGTGACCTGGTAGGGAAGATTTTGCCTTTCCCCGCCTTTGAGTAACGGTCCATGCTGCCTGTCCTTTCTGTTGGTGTTGACAAACTTTTTGAACTGCCGAAAGGGGTTCTGGTCTGGCCACGGGTTATTAGAAGGATTTGAACTAAAACTTTGGACCTGCCCGACCTCGGCCAAAATGGCGCCAATATAGGTGGGACCTGCAAATCCTTACGGTGCCCTGGCTGCTTAGCCTTGATGTTACGGGATATGTACTTGGTCTTTGGACACATGTCGGGCGGGAAAGGAACTGACTGGGCATGCAGACAGCCCTGTTGATGTTGGTTTTGAGCGATTATTGATTATTGTATTATCATAGCTTCAAAGCAGTGTTGCTCGTGGTACTCGCCCACGGTGTGCATCTGGATGATTTTTATCGTAACTGATCCTATTATACTTTGGATTATTAAATTAACATTCACTGATCCTGCAACTATTAGACACAATCAGTTTTGCAATTAATGGCTTGACTGCTACGTTTTTTATATACTACAGCGTAATGTCCCCTTACCTTATACGTTTCTAACCTGCTCCATGGCCGGCCTATATGGTTGTAGACACGTATTTGTGTGTGGACGTTTTTTTTTACAAGAAAGGTAAAAGTACAGATAATACAGACTCCTTGCCTGAATATTAGGATTGATTGAGATTTTTATCCACCATGCCTGTCTTTCTTAAGATTATGAGAGAATGGTTGCTTTAACTTGAACTAATTGTCGAATATGAGGTATGGTATTCTGTCCCATAATGTACGACTAATCGAGGAACACACGCACGTGGAAGAAAACTCAAATTTAAAAGACAAGTAAAAACTAGGCAACTTGTTCCTAAAAACTTCACTGAAGAGAATGTCATCTAGTCTGACCTTAGGCAAGATACGTACTATTGAAAACTCAAAAGCCTTCAGTGAAACCTGCCGCCCCCTATAGTTTCCATGCTCTGCGGATAGGGACGGCCCCATACCATTGTAGACCGTATCTTTTCTTCAAAGGAAAACATGAACCCGTCACCTCCTTCACCTTATACTGAGTACTTCTAGCTTTTGACCCTTTCCAACACGCGGTCTGCAATACCACACTCGAGCGACCTATGCAGTGAACCGCCGATAAGTCGGGTACGTGGTAAGTAAAAGGTTTTTGTATTCATGCGCGCTAATGTACTTTGAATGCTGCCCCCCCTCCCCTCCTTTTTCTTCCTTCCTCTCCAGGCTACAAACGGAATTCTCAACCCAAGAACAAAAGAAGACCTACGCACCGTGTTCCACTCAACAGGAGGACTAGTACAATTGGGTGGTATGCTAAGTGCAGAGGCTATCTCTGGTAGCGAGGAGCGATTCGTATGATATGGATGCGTATGTGGCATAACTTGTGCAGTATGAAGACGCATGTATCATGATCCGTGTAGTATGTACGTCTGCATCATGTATGCTTAGGCTGATCTGGGAATGTTTTTTGTGTGACAAGAATACTGACTGAGCGGCCCGTGGGAGGAAGAAAACAGGCCTGGACGTCGTACTTGTATATGACAAATAAATAGACACGTAGGAGGGTAGCTTACCACAGGGTCCTAGAGGGTTATCGCAGTAACGTCAAACAATACCGAAAAGGAAAGCGCCTGACCCTGATTTTAATTAAGCAAGGGGCCGAGAGTACGAAATTTATGTAAAATAGTCCGTCTGTCCTTTTTGTACTTGATGTATGTCCTGTTCTAATACTCGTACGTCCCAAACCGCATGCTTTATATGTAAAACAGACCCGTAATGTTCTATGTTGTGTATTGCACAGAATAGTCTATTATTGTACACGAATACTCTCTCCCTCTCTTACCACTCTCTTCCTTACCGCTTTTCGATGTTGCACGTGTACTGTATAGCCTATTGTTGCGCATTACTCTCTCTCTCTCTCTCTCTCTCTCTCTATCTCTCTCTCTCTCTCTCTCTCTCTCTCCCTCTTTCTCACCCTGAGGACTCGCTCCTAACCGACCGACCACTATACCCCCCCTGACCCCTGGTACACGACTCAATTGGCTCAAAATACAATGGTATTTGCACAAATTGACTGAAACTAAATATCGTATTGTGCCATGTTACTACCTCTCCTTTCTGTTAACACTGATGAAACTTAAATTGGCCAAGAAGGAAAGGACAGGTAAGACGACTGATGTTCCCTAATCTGACCCTTGAAAGGGGAGCTATATGTCAGTGTTTTTTTTTTAAATGCCTTAGGTAACTCGACCCTCACCGTCCAGATTGTCTCAATGCCCAAATTAGAGTGATCCGGATGTCCCCGTTTTCCCAGGATGGCCCCAGTTTTGTATCAGCTGCCCCCCTGGACCAGAGCTTGAAAAATGTGGCTCACGCCCCGGTTGTAAGAGACGGGTTGACTAACAAATGGCACAGGCCAACCGTTGTTCCCAGAAATGATTTAATTAACAAGCAAGCCACCAAGTTTAGAATGCGAAAAATGTCCCTGAATCCTTGCTGACTGAACTGTAGCCTTCGGCTAGATAACGCGCTTATGACGCAAAGTAAGATGGTAACCCCTCACCCCAGTAGAAATTAGAATGATGCTTATGAAGTTGAATTAGATCAAAATAGAGAATTGTTGCAGTAGACCTCGCTGAGAGTAAAATGTTTAGCTGAAGGATAGGATATACCAACATAATGGAAAATTGCTTAGCCCATGTTCCTTTCTCAGAAAGATACCTATCAGTCCATGATGATAGCACTTCGCACTTTTTCGTGAATTACAAAGCCCTGAAGGACGGTATAGCTTTGTAGGATTTGTACTAGAAGAATAGGTCTCAGCCAGAGGAGCTGACCTGAATGTGATAAACAATTGTAAAGAATAGGTCTCAGACTTCATATCACGATCATAAATGTAACGAAAACGAACGCCAACGACAAAATTATGATAGAAGGTTGTGGAAATACTTGCAACCCTACACACCAGAAGTGGTTTATAAATTAGTAGCAAACACCAATGTGACGGATGTTTCCCCAGTTGCTTGGGGTTGGGAGAAAAATAGACTTGTATAATTACCTTCCCCTGCCAGTTCACTAAAATAAAATTAGTTTTTTGAACTTATTTAAGGATACCGTACAGTTGCCGGAGGAGAGGGGCCGGACGTTATGATGCACAGCCTGGCGACAGATCGTGGAACGTCTACAACCTCGACCAAGGTGGAGCCGCAAGGTAAAGAGTCGCAGGACGAGGCACTATTTCCGACAAGGAGGAAAGAAAGGGCTGACCAGAAGCCCCCGCTCAATGATCAACATGTGCCGGAAAGTCTCAGCCCTCTGAGCCCGACCAATGGGCCCACCTGCATAGAATTTCTTGCCCCCCTGGTCTGATCCCGATCTGACCCCACTCCGCCCTCTCTTCCCTCGACTTTTCGAAAAGATTGCCCTCACACCCCTCACACCCCCCTTTTTTTTCACATGGATTTCGTGACAATTGACTTAAAGAAGAAACACAGCATTCAGATAGAATAGGGCTTCTTATGAAAAGGAATGGAATATGGATACCCTGTCTAAGGTACCCATGAAAGAGTAGTCAGGGTACAGGGCACAAAAGGACCTTTGGCCAGGGAAAAGGGAATGGCCACGCCCTGCAACGCGAGATCTGGAATAGAGCTGGACGCATAGCTCCACCGCCGGTGCTCAACAGTGCCAACGGAAGACGAAGAAGAACACTAAGTACCTACCAGTAATGACTCGCTGTAATACGATGCTGGAAAGAGCGGCACCTTTTTTGAACATTATCACCCCCCGACTGTCACTTATATTAAGTTGCATTTCTCTCCCAAACCACTTTGTATTGAGTATGCTCTAATTGGATGTAAAAAGGATTTATCTGTTGAGACACTACCTCAGTCACCTTCGCCTGTATATGTGTACCGAAGAAAACGTTAAACTTTATATGGTAAAGAATCATACAAACGACAGTTATACATTTGGATATACCCACTAGTTCGTATTCCCAATAATTGTAGGCCTCTGTGAAATGTACCCACCTCTAGATCTGAACATGCGCGACCCCACAAATGTAATTGTTATGCACTGTCCCCTCACCTAAACTCTCATTTTTACTGCCTGGGGTTATTACTAAAGACAAGGATAGAAATCAGGCCAGCAAGATGTCTTGGTAATGTTAAAGGGAGGACTGTGGAAAATTCATTCGTATTGATAAACATTATCTGCGCCATCTTGCCTTTTTCCCAATGCCACACTTTTGTCGTACACGGCAGCCATTTTAGATGCCTTGGTCAGACCCACTCTCTGCACGCCGCCGATCCCCAGCGCGGCTCCCCACCCTCGCAAGCATCTCCCCCACGCACTGGTCACCCCCCGCTCTCTCTCTCATGCATGGGCCATAAACCCACTCCATCTGCGCTGCTCTTCCCTGAGAATCACATCCCGTGTCCGATTGTCCAGGCCAGTCCCAGGCTATCACCTAGCCCTGCGGATGCAGTTTATGGCCCCAACTGTAAAGAATCACCCCTCTTCAAAGGAGTTACAGTAGATCAAGGCCCCCACCCCATGAGATTCGTCACACCACACGCATTCCGGAAATCGACGGAATGCCCTGCTGTTCCTACCGCCTGATAATGATCCTGTATTGTGATTGGGGAGGGGATTCTCACTGTAGGGATGTGTGGGATCGGGCCTGAAGCTGAAGATTCCGGGGATGTCTTTCATACTTCAAAGTACCTTTATTGTAATAAAGAATGTCTTCCTGCCATAAATGCGTGTATAATAGGCCAGGCCTCAGAGATGCAGTTAGAGCACCTCGAGAAGATTCCCTGTTGGTCTGATCTGATGTGTTCTCCTCCGGAGAGAATAAACCCTTGTTTCCTGCCTTCCAGTCTCCAGCGCCTGCCTCCTCATTGATTAATATTTTGTAGGTTAAGAGGCGACATCTCCGGACAATACTTAAGGTTATTTCGTTCATTGATTGCCTTCCTGTTTAACAGGAGGGCAGGCATAACGAGATAAGAATCTGGCACCACTTATTGACCTTGCAGTAGGCTCAAAATAGGGATACGCAGAAAAATGAAATGTTATTATTAGGGTTATTGATTATGGTATGTTTAGATTCGGATAGGAATACCTTTGTATTAGAGATATGTTAATGTTAGCCATCTGACATCTGTACCTATCAATGAAGCAATGTAATGTAATGTTTTCTGCGTATTGTGTAAATATTGTATATTCACCTTTTGTTTGTTTTAAATATTTTATGTAAGTAAATACGGCCGTGGGTTTACGACCCCCTAATCCAAAATCCTCTCATGTTATTATCTTGTTATTGATAAAGGGAGGAGGGGGTTTAGGTAGTACCTGGCCATATGTCCTCCTGCTCTTCACCCTCTGTGTTGCGTTGGTCTCACTGCTCCACACCCTCTGTGTTGCATCTGTCTCCCTGTTCCACACTGTCAGTGTTGCTTCTATCCTGCTGCTCTTAGACCTCGGTTTTGGTTCTGTCTCCCTGCTCCTCACCCTCAGTGTTGCTTCTATCCTTCTGCTGTTCACCCTCTGTGTTGCTTTGGTCTCCCTGCTCCACACCCTCAGTGTTGCTTCTGTCCTCTTGCTCTTCACCCTCTGTGTTGCTGCTGTCTCCCTGCTCTTCACCCTATGTGTTGTGTCTGACTCCCTGCTCCACACCATCTGTGTTGCTTCTGTTCCCCTGCTCTTCACCCTCTGTGTTGCTTCTGTTCTCCTGCTCTTCACCCTCTGTGTTGCTTCTGTTCTCCTGCTCTTCACCCTCTGTGTTGCTTCTGTTCTCCTGCTCTTCACCCTCTGTGTTGCTTCTGTTCTCCTGCTCTTCACCCTCTGTGTTGTGTCTGTCTCCCTGCTCCACACCATCTGTGTTGCTTCTGTTCCCCTGCTCTTCACCCTCTGTGTTGCTTCTGTTCTCCTGCTCTTCACCCTCTGTGTTGCTTCTGTTCTCCTGCTCTTCACCCTCTGTGTTGTGTCTGTCTCCCTGCTCCACACCATCTGTGTTGCTTCTGTTCCCCTGCTCTTCACCCTCTGTGTTGCTTCTGTTCTCCTGCTCTTCACCCTCTGTGTTGCTTCTGTTCTCCTGCTCTTCACCCTCTGTGTTGCTTCTGTTCTCCTGCTCTTCACCCTCTGTGTTGTGTCTGTCTCCCTGCTCCACACCATCTGTGTTGCTTCTGTTCCCCTGCTCTTCACCCTCTGTGTTGCTTCTGTTCCCCTGCTCTTCACCCTCTGTGTTGCTTCTGTTCTCCTGCTCTTCACCCTCTGTGTTGCTTCTGTTCCCCTGCTCTTCACCCTCTGTGTTGCTTCTGTTCTCCTGCTCTTCACCCTCTGTGTTGCTTCTGTTCTCCTGCTCTTCACCCTCTGTGTTGCTTCTGTTCTCCTGCTCTTCACCCTCTGTGTTGTGTCTGTCTCCCTGCTCCACACCATCTGTGTTGCTTCTGTTCCCCTGCTCTTCACCCTCTGTGTTGCTTCTGTTCCCCTGCTCTTCACCCTCTGTGTTGCTTCTGTTCTCCTGCTCTTCACCCTCTGTGTTGCTTCTGTTCTCCTGCTCTTCACCCTCTGTGTTGCTTCTGTTCTCCTGCTCTTCACCCTCTGTGTTGCTTCTGTTCTCCTGCTCTTCATCCTCTGTGTTGCTTCTGTTCTCCTGCTCTTCACCCTCTGTGTTGCTTCTGTTCTCCTGCTCTTCATCCTCTGTGTTGCTTCTGTTCCCCTGCTCTTCACCCTTTGCGTTGCTTCAGCCCTCTCACTCCATGTTACTTTCTCCCCCACCTGGCTTTAAATAAATAAATGTGTTTGTGCTACTTCTTTATTATTTACCAATCAATTCAGGTCAGTATAAAACAGGATAGAGAAAAACCTGCTTCATTTTCCAAGTACGGACATGCACAAGGTGTGTTCACAAAAAGTGTTGTGGCCTCATCATGTATCTTGTTTTTCCTCCTTAACCATGAAGCGCATACATGTACAGCATCTCTAAAAACCATTGGCAAAGCCCATGGGTCCAAAAAGTGAGACCTCAAATCAAATTGCTGCATCCGGCCAAGGCTTTTTAAAAAGCGGGCTGAAATCTGTGGGGAGTGTGACTGTCCCAAAAGCGGTAGTGTACAGCCTAAATCTGTAGGATTAGCAAGTAGGCATTAATGCCTTATCAAGCACCACACAACACACAGATCTCAAAGTAGATCTCGATGGAGCCTCCTTTGAGGGATCAATCCTAGATTTTACCAATGTTTTCTGGCAATTCACAGAACTAACTTAAGACAAAATCCTAAACTTACTACTCACAAAAGGAGTTTAGTAGTATTAAAGTTAGGATTTTGTCTTAGGTTTGACTTAAAACAAACCCAAGACAAACTTAAGACAGACGTAAGACACACTTAAGACAGACTTAAGACAGACTTAAGACAAACTTTAGACAAACTTAAGACAAACTTAAGACAACATCCTAACTTTACTACTACTAAATGTCTTCTGTGAATACCAAAAGTAGTAAGTTTAGGATTTTGTCTTAAGTTAGTTCTGTGAATCGGGCCCTGAGTTTGGGGCCATGGTTAGTTCTTTGATCTGCATGCAGCACAGTATAAATGTCCAGTTGTGGATAAATAAATTAAAGGAATAAAAGTTATCATTCATTCGAGACTATGGAAGCCCCTTCTTGTGGGGCCATGGTGAAGTTGATGTTGGCACCGTCAACTAGTCATCCCTGTGGTGCTACAGGAGTTACCCTCAATCATAAGACATAAGTATGGATTCTAAGGGGAGGACATGTGACCTTACAGCCAGACCGGCTGACATTGGAACTGGGGAAACAGGTTTGAGACGTGTTGACTCAACAACCTGTGATTTTGGGCCCATCACCTAGTCTTCCTCAGCCTCTGCCTAATATAAAAAATATATATTCTGTCCATGTGTAATGTAACTGGTGCTCATGTGAAGCGCTTCGGTGCCCTTGGGCTGACGTGGCGCTATATAAAACAGCAAAAAAAAGCGAACATTTAGCTCATCATTCACACAATGCTAGTCCATAGGATTCTGCAGTCATAAGAAGCGAGGTTTTTGTCTCACTTCCTCACTGAGCTTTATGACTGTGGAACATGTTAGAGCCACCGTACTCCATGTTGCAGTGATAGTCGCCCTCATCCTCTGCTTTGGCCTCGGTGATGGTCAGGTACCCAGTGTTCTTGGAGATGTCTTTGGAACCTGAGAACCGGGTCGAGACCCCAGAAACCTGGTATTTGTCAGAATCCGATTTGAACCTCAATAAGTAACTGGGAGGGTTGCCAGGTCTCTGCCGGAACCAGCGCATTTGGTACCCACTGAGTTCTTTACCCCCAGTGATGCTGCAGGAGAGGGTACAAGTGCCCCCCGGGGCCACCGACACTGAGGGCGGCTGAGTCACCACAAGCTCGGACCTGCAACCTGACAACAGAAAGGCTGAAACATCAGTATGCATTCGATAGAAACGTGTCAGATGTCAGAGAATAGTTAATGCTCACATCAAACTATTAAAACATGAAACATCTTCATTTACGTGAAATGAATTTTGTTGCAATAATGCAGCGCCATACATGTACAAAGTGCGCACAGCGCCACGAAGAGAGGAATCCAGGACATCGTGCAGGTATCCAGCAGGGCTCAGCCTCTTGATGTTCACAGACCCCTCGGAAGTGTTAAGGGGTTGTTTATAAGTCCTCAGGGACTCCTCCCCCTATCTTTAGTTCGGTTATCTCACGCCTCACTGGTTATTGCTGCTCGTGCCTCGCCCACGCGCCTCCTTTCTTTACAGCTGGGCTCTGAGATGTGGCCCGGTTCGTGGTCAGCTTCCGGCAACAGAATCTTCTTTCTGAAACCAGATGAGATCCTCTCAGGGTGAGTGGGGCCGCAGTGGCCCAAGCTCTGAGCCTCGGCGCGGCTGCAGAAAGCAACACACACACCGAAGGTGCAGGGTGATAGGTTGATGGAGCTCGAGCACAGGTCTCAGTCTGACACCAGGGGTGGACTGATCTAGGGTGTACTCGAGAGACCTTCCAGCTCCCAATATCCCCCCAGGTCTGGGGCAGGGTCATCTCTGAATATATTTGTCAGCAATGTATTTTCTACAGTAGCGAAGCAGATGACACTCACTTTCTTAATCTCACAACCCTGGTTTAAATGTTCTATTGGAATTGTTTTCTTTGGTACTCCAAGATAAGCTCTAGTGATAAACTCCAGTGGCTTGTCCAAGGTGGAGAGAAAAGATCCAATATTCTTTAGAGTATATTTTATTTTTGAAAGTTAACTTTCACATTTCACTGCTCTGGAAACTCGCTGACAGACATCGGCCAAACAGCTAGGCCTGTTCTGAGTTCAGAGTTCCACGTCCAAGAAACTCCAGCACGCTACACAGAGCTCCACAAGCGGGGGGATTGCGTCAGGTCGCGCAGTTTGTGCTGGTTGTTCGTTTTGAACTGGAAAATCTGCCCGAACGGCACCCTGCGCAGCGCAAGAGGGCGCTGCTTCTTTCTGCTGCTAGAGTAGATGTTCTACTCGAGCGACAGCTTACTCAACACGAACTGAAAGTTTCTCAACGCGAGCAGTCGCGACCATCCATGACTGTCTGTTACCGCCCGTTTTGAGATATCTTACTGGGAGGTGGCCTAGCATTGGATTTTCCTCATTTGTGCTCGCAAACGTAATGTTCGCGAGCGAGGAAAAATATCTGCTGTTTTTCCTGCTCCGCGGAGTGTGGAAAACTCTGCAAACTCGGCAAACAGAGCAGAGTTCACCGCCCAGGTCTACATACAATACGATTCATATTTTTCATTGCTTTCTTCCAATATATGTTGTGAAAGCAGCCTTATCTTATTGGGGTTTGCTGTGAATACCATGAAAATGTCCTGCATTTAATGAGACTTGTAGGATCTGTACCTCAGGGCCTGATTCATAAAAGTAAACTTACAGGTATGTGTAAGTTCACACTTTTTCAGTATCCACAAAACTGCATTTTAATAGTAAGTTTACAAGTGCGTGACTTCTCAGTCAGGGCAGGGAACTCTTTACATAAAAAGAATGGACTTCCCTCTGCTTTTGCAAACTTACTATAAAAATGCAGTTTTGTGAGCACAGAAAATGCATAAACGTATTTAAACCGGTAAGTTTACCTTTGTGACTTGGGCCCTACGTGACTATGTTGTTACATGATATTTGATTTTCATGGGTTTACATCTGCTATGGTTTCGTAGAACTATATGTGAACATTATAGGGTCATTAGTTACCTATTAGAACCACAAGTCCAGTTGTAATCAAAGAAGCAGAGATGTGGCCTTATCTAAGACGCAGCACCTAAAGGTTTGGTGGATGATGGGTGTAATCGACATAAGCAAAGGTTAAAATTTGCCAGCTACTGGTACAATTAGCTCTGCAGATCCTTAAAAGTTGTGACTTTCCATCCGGTCCCTTTCTACACTGGTTGCAGCAGAAGGTTATCCACTTAAATAATGGTTGTGCAACAGGGGAAGTCAATTATAGGAGGGAGATAGGGTGGAGATGCACCTGGATGACTCAAGTTTCTATCATTTTATATGGGTAGGGTCAAGCCAGGAGTCAGATTGGGTGTACATCTACAGGGATAGGCCAGTATTACAGCCCTGCAGTTCACCAGCTGGAAGGCAAGTCTCAGGCACTACATGTAGCTACCCATCTCCCTCTTGAATGGTAAATAATGTGGACTCTTGGTGGAAGATGGTAGAGAAGTCAATCAACCAGGGGTTTGTAAAGCACAGCTACACTCCTGCAAGGGTATCAATGGTCTGGGAGGGCGTCTCCGTTGGGTGCTGGAGGCATCCGAAGGGCCAGGTCTTGAGGTGCTTCCTGAACTGGAGCAGTGTAGGACTTTGCCGGAGGTGGAGGGTGAGGTCAGGAGAAGGTCTTTCCTCCCGTTCTGGTCTTGTAGATGTGTGAGATGGTGGCCAGAGAGAGGTCGGCTGATTGGAGGTTTCTCTTGGGTGCATGGAAGAAGAGTCGGTTGTTTAGGTATGCTGGTCCGATGTTCAATAATGGAAAGCTTTATTTGATTTAAAATAAATCATAAAAGCACATGGTACACATTTTCTTCATACGTACATACTTAAAAACATTTTTTTTTTAAGTAGCAAAGTTCATCACTGTGAAAAGGCAAAAAGGTGGCAGTGCCCCCATTAAAACAATGTGACAGGCTGGTCAGTCTAATTGCCCCCACAATTTCTGCCTTTTTAAGCCTTTAGTTGGATGGAACAAACAGTGGGGGGCCTCAATGAGAACGCATTGAGTTAGAAGATTGGGGGACCTTGAAGTGGTGATAAACCAAGTGGATTAAAATTGTAAAATTAATGTTTAAAGCCCTGTTCACTGAATACAGGGCAGCTATGATGCCCTGTCTACAGTTCTGGACTCCCAATGTATTCCACTCGGGCCTCAACTTTTTTCTGAAAAATACATGCAAAGTGCTCCAGAGATTAGTTTAATTTGCCACAGTCACTGCACGCAAGGTTATCTGAGGTCTGCTGCCATAGAGGTAGATGTTTCAGGAAAAGCCACTCGCCCATCCTGAGGGCCAAGAATCTTTGTTTTAGAAGTAGACAATAAGAGCAAGCCACGTGTGGCAGGGGAAGGGGCAGCTAGTACAAATTAATTACTGCCCATGCGTGCCTCCTATTGGCTAGGATCTCTATGTCTAACAGTCTGGAGCATAGGTGGATGTGCTTTTTGAAGCTTAATTTAAAACTTTTTTCCCAGGATTAAGAGACCAGAGATCATCTGTTTATGGTAGGGGCAAATGCAGGTCTGCCACTGGCAATAAGACCACTAACACGTGGTAGGACCCAGCTTTGGTCTTAGAAAATTATTCCTATGCTCAACCCTTGGTAATGTGGCTGAGAGCAGACAGGCTTAATTTCATAGACAGGTATGTAAAGCATTTAAACATTTTGGTAAATAATTAAGACATCACACACAATAAAAATCCAACACCAATTTATAAAAATAGGTAATATTGGTATCTTTTAAATGACACCGCAACAAAAAAAATCCCCAGTAGGGAATCATAGATATGAATTTTTAAAGATTGGGCACTTTCTAGTGCTTAGAAGACAACAGTGCCCCTTTTAGTGATTTTGTTTTCTCTGACAGGGACACCTTTAAACATTGTTCTGGAGAATCTCACCAAGTGTGTTGCGCCTTCTCCAGCAGGTGGAGTCCAGTTAGAACTCCTTCCTGAAGTTCAGCTTGCGGGTCCCAAAGTATCCAACACTCAATCCAAGGTTCTGGAATCTCCAACAGAGTCCTGGAAAGTGTGAAACTTCAATTCCGCAATCCACTTGAACAAAACCCTTACAAATCCACTGGTACTCCAGGCTGGGAATTCTTTGTGGGGATGTCCATGCGAGCTCTGTTAATCTGTAGCTTGCAGGGAGCCCACTCTTTAGTCCTTTCGCAGCAAGGTAATCCACAGGGCTTCAACTTCAGTTGGTGCAGTCTTCAGAGGTCAGGCCTTAGAAATCTTTGCACAGCAAAACTGCACAGCAGGGCACTTCTTGCTTCAGTAAGTTTCAAGCAGCAGATCTTGAGGGCTCTGCCCCTCTAGGATACTTAATCAAAATTCTCTGGGTCAAGCAACAGGTCACTTCTGACCAATGACAGCAGGGTAACTCCTCATAGTTATGACCACATCTGTAGAGTGTGGCATTATTTTGTCCCAGAGTGTATCAAATCTTCCAAATCTATAATGGTAGAATTTTCCAGCAAGGAGGTAAGTGGTGGCTAAACACACCCCCTGGGATGGCCTATTTCCATGGGCTCTCCCCCTACCATCTGCACATACCTTAAGCCTAGCCCTGACTGTGGGTCAAGAGTGTAAGAGTGAAACTGAATTGCTTCTAGCAAATCCTTTACATACTGTCTATTTTTAATTGGAGTACCCGAAGAAGTCAGAAACTTTGCATCCATAGTTGGCCAAAGTCATGCACAACTCTGTAACCATACTGACTGTCAGTGTATATGGTTACTCTCAAAATGTTCCCAAATTTGCAAGTTCTTGCCAATTCAATTAATTCAACTACTTGTGTAGACTTGACTCTAGGTAAATAAGATGCTTCAACTGGACCCCACAAAGTACACACAGCATAAGCAGTACTCAGTCCTCTTTCCTCGTGTTTCATGCATGAGCCATCTACAAATAGCTCATATTCTGATTCTAGCAATGGCTCTTCTCTTATGTCTTGGTGTGGTTTACTACTGTATTCTGTGAAGTCGATGCAATCACACTTGACTTCTTCCTTTAGTACTTCAAACTATGAATCAGGTAACAATGTAGCTGGATTTGGGACAGTGCATCTGGCAATGGTCACATTCCCTGCACCTAAAAGGATTCGATCATACTTAGTCAACCGACTAGGAGTCAGATACTGAGTTTTAGTTCTTGTCAACAATATCACAACTGTATGTGAAACATACACAGTTACTGGATGTCCCATAATAATGGATTCACTTTGCTCAAGACTTGTGCAAGTTGCAGCTACAGCTTTCAGACATCCTGACAATGCAGATGCCACACGATCCAGTATGGATGAAAAATATGCCACAGGACGTTGCATTAGACTATGCGTTTGAGTCAAAACAGATAGTGCACAACTGTCACTTGCATCACAAAACAGTGCACATTCTTTCAAATAATCAGGCATCCCTAATGCTGGTGCCGAACATAGACATTTTCACAATTTCAAGAAAGCAGTCATGCTTTCGTCACCCCACTCTACTGGATCTTTTACTCTCTTTGTTGTCATCTGTAGTAAGGGTTTAGCCAGGACTGCAAATCCCACAATCTAATGCCTGCAATAACCTACAACTCCAAGAAACATTCTGATTTCTTTCTGTGTTTGAGGTAGATTCATGTTTTTAATTATTCTGATTCTTTCCGAGGTAACTCTTCTGACACCTCTCTCTATCTGGTGCCTTAGATATTTCACTGAAGGGGTGCAATATTGCAATTTCTCAGGTGACACTTTATGTCCTCCTTCAGCCAAATGATTCAGTAATGCAATGGTATCAACAACACAGTCTTTTTGGGGCTTAGACACTACCAATAGGTCGTCTATATACTGCACCAGGACAGATTGTCCGGGCAGTACCAAAGATTCAAGACACTTTCTTAAAATCTGATTTAAAATTAATGGTATAGCGAAAAATGCATGGCACAAATCAATTACCGTGAACCATCCGGCTTCCCACAATATCTGATATAAAATCAGTGCAGGATTTGGTACAACTGGACAACATGGGACGAAAATTGTATTAATTTTGCTGAGGTCTTATACGACCCTGTACTTTCCGCTCGGTTTCTTTATACCAATTATAGGTGAATTACATGGACTGCTCATTATTTCTTGTAAAATGCCTTGCTCGACCAAACGCTTTATTTCTGCTGTACCACCTGCTTTTATTTCTGGGCTTATTTTGTACTGACGAATATTTGGGTAAACTGCAACTTCCTTCGCTGTTACTTTTGAAGGACTGGGTTCTTTTGGACCCAGCGGTGCCAGGGCACAACACCTGAAACCTTCGTGGGTAACCTGTTCCGGCGTACAAGTCACAGAGACACGGGACACTTCCTTCGGCGTCAAAGAGTCAAGGTTTATTTACTGCAGGGAACACAGAAATCACGGCAAGTACAACGCGTGCTACTTGTGGAGACTGCTTCAAATTGGTTATGTGGATCGCTCCTTTTATACAGTTTTTACCCATAGGCTAACATTGAACACAAAGGTTTACAACTCAGTTCCCACATCTAGCTCCCAGAGGGGTCGCTTTGGTCGCTTTGAAACACATAAGGTCCGGAACATAAGTGCGGAAACATTTGGCGGTTCCCAACTGTAAAAACCCATCTTCCCACCATTAGCAAATTCCAATCAGCAATCAAGTAGATCGAAACAGGAACGAAGACAGGTGCAGAGGAAGACGGAGACAGTGGGGAGATCGGAAAGGGTGTAAAAGGGGGGGTGTCGGGAAGCACGAGATACAGGCATCAAAGGGACGTGCCTAATGAGATGCACGGCTGAGACAATAAGCCCGTGCGGCAAGATGAGCCTCGAGCGGCACCACCTGCCTTACAGTAGCAACCCCCTCGTCATAAAGACACTTTCAAAGGACATGTGTCTTCCGCAAATATCTTGGGAGTCCCAGGGTCGCGAAGCGGACAGCGTCCGTTCGCTGACTACTTGAGGGCAAGAGACAAAATGGATGCCGTATCTAAGATGGAACCCGTGGGTACAGATGAAAAGCCCACGTAACAAACGAACGGTTTAAGTTAGCACAGCGAAACTGCGCACACTTACTAAAGTCGTCATTTGCGGTTCATAGATACTAGACTCGACCATATTCGTACGAGTCGGAAACACCACTTACAATTGTCACGGAACCTCAGACGCTCCTTTTGCCCTCATGTAGGCAAGCACTAGTCGGAATCATATTCGATATTCATCAGACCATCAAGATGTCGTTGTAGCATAGCCTTGTCCAACCGAGTCCCCTTGGTAACAGGTGGTTGTCTCATACACGTTGTAGCACAGAGGCCACATAAGGCAGGACCACACTGCACACAAAGGCAACACGTGAACAGGAACACTACCACAACTCCGATGATCATCAGAATCTTCCAACCCCAAGTCGACATCAGGCCCCAAAACCAACCGAGTAGCGTCCAATCCCCTACATCCACGTGTATGGATTCGGAGATCTTATGCAACTTCGAGATGGCTTGATAGACAGTAGGAGCATTATCAGGTATGAAAATGCAACAGCTCGAATGGATCACTTTACATACCCCACCACGATCTGCCAAGACGACATCTAAAACCATACGGTTTTGTAACGTCATAAGTCTCTCCGCCTGAAGTTCTGTGGTGATATTACCAAGGGCACTGGCAGTAACATTAGCTGTCGATTCCACCACTCGAGTCAAATGTCTCAGGTTCCTACTATTAACCATAGGTCCCCAAAACGGGAGGAAACCCTTGAAAAAGTCTCCTGCCTCTTGACCGGCAGTATCCTCTTCGCTAATTACGCCTCGTACAACTCTAGTCTTATGGTAATCGGCATCTACAGTAAACGTCGGAGGCAACAGATTTGCAACAAAACATGAGCCCATGAAGTCCGAGGGCAACCATGTATATGCACGATCATGACAGATGAAGTACGTACCCTTGGCAGCCAGAAACACAGGGATCGGGGACATTGACAGAACGTAACTTTCAGTGCAAGCACTTACTCCAAGTGAGGCTTGCGAACCACGACCCACAAGACAAAGATTACCAGTGTGGGGTACGACCCATATTGGAGGCGAGCTTTTAAGCTGCTTTTCATTAATGAACGTACTATATTCCCCTCTATCCGGTGCCCTATAGGCTTGTACCTCTGCCTTAGGGATGAGAGAAGCATCATAGATCTCATCTTCCAAATCCTGTATTATCATCGATACCACCCACTGCCACGAGGTAGGACCCGGTTTGGGGGAACGTTCTGGAGAGGGGTGGAAACCTAGCGCGCTTCGAAGCATTGTTTGGTATGCTCGAGCTGACCCTTGGGAACTATACGGTAACACCAGATATGGAATTCCCTTACCCGTAGTATGTGGCATCAACCCACACACCCAACAATTAGTAGTGTTAACCACTAACTGATGCTGATGGAGGAGCTGGATAAAGGAATTGTTGCGGAATTCTACACGTCTAGCCTGTTCGTGTTCCGGTAAAATGTGAAAAGAATGGGGAGAAACAGTAGTAGCAGTAAGAGTAAGATTAGGGTAAGGAGTAGGAGTAGGGGTAGGAAGTAAAAAGTAAGACATAGCGTAATACACCCCACCCGCCAGGAATGCAGAAGCAGTTAAAAACAATACAAACAATTGGAATACAAAACATCTAGTACGACTAAGTTTCTGCAGTTTGACTCTATACGCCTGAGCTCCTTCCAAATCATTCAGCTTCGAAAATGCCATTTCCCTATGACCGTCCGCAACGTTTCTTGACGCACTTCGTTCTGTGCAGCAATGGTCAATCCCCAGGAGTTCCTAGGAACCGACGGCCTTAACCTAGCGTCAAGACCTACTGTCCAGAAGGAAGTACGCGCGCGGCCCTACGGCCCTCAATACACAATATGTATTTATTTAACACAATAATTCAGCTGTGGAAGGAAAAAGATACAAGGAAGAAGCTTAATATATGTACAAAACAAGTTTCAACGATACGAAATGTTCAAAGTTGATCAGGGGAACGAGGATATTGCAGTTATCAATTTCAACAAAGCAAGAAATTTTATTAGTCCTTAATGCGAGAACGCAAAGAATATCGATGTTTCCCGGGACGTGTCTGCTCGTCGAACAAAGGATCCGTTGAAGAGACAGCGTCCTGCTGATCAGTTTGTTGATTTGGTCTTGAGTCTTTTGCTGACAATGTTCCAACAGTGGCTTTCTGCTGCGCTGAGTGTTCACCAACAAGCTGTGCGTCGCTAAAAGGTACAAACGCCGGCAATGTCTCTGCTTCTGTTGACGCAATGCCTTTCCTCACCCACGGGTCTGCCGGTAAAGGAATAGGGACTCGTTTGCAATGGGTAGCATGTACCCAATTCTTCCGCCCCTCAAGACGAACGGCAGTCCTCGTGGCCAGGAGCACCTGGTGAGGTCCAACAAAACGGGGGTCCAGATTCTTCTTGCGTGAGAAATTACGGGTGACAACCCAATCACCGGGCTGGAGCTGGTGGCCTGGACCCTCCGTCTGCGTCGGCAAGGCGTCGTAAACCTGTTGATGAATTAACCTCAGTTTAGCAGTCAAGTCATGTAAGTAATCAATCAACATCGGATACTCAAGATCAACGAATATACCTGGCCTAGGAACCCCCCACACATTCGCAGGACGGCCGAACACTATTTCATAGGGACTAAGCCCTATTCGGGAGTGTACAGTCGCCCTAGTTGACAGTAATGCTAGAGGCAAAGCGTCAGGCCACGAAAGTCCAGTCGTAGCCTGAATCTTCGCTAGCTTTAGTTTAAGGGTGCCGTTGTACCCTTCAACCAATCCAGCTGACTGGGGATGATTGGCGCTATGGAATTTCTGATTAATTCCAAGGCCCTTACACACATTCTTCATTACACTTCCAACAAACTCACTTCCGTTATCTGACCACACAACTCTAGGCATTCCATACCGAGGAAAGTATTCCTTCAGTAGGATTTTCGCAGTAGACAAAGCAGTATTGTCTTTGAGGGGATAGGCCTCGATCCATCGGGAGAATGCGCAAACCACAACTAAAACGTATTTCAGGTTATTGCATCTCTCCATATGGATAAAGTCCAATTGAATCACCTCAAAGGGATACGAAGGAGGAGCAAAACTGCCAGGGGGAGTTGGGGTTCCTTTGCCAGGATTGTACATTATACACACCATACAATTCTTCACCAGACGTTCAGCACACTTTGTAATACCATCATTCTTCCACACAGGCGACAACAACTTGCAAATGCCTTTCGCGCTGATATGTGCTAACCCATGTGCCATTGTCACAACGGCCAGCACATACGCATCAGGCAACATCCATCTTTTCTGATCCGACAAATCAATCCAACAACCATTCACATCCAACTTTCCCGTACTTTCTTTCCACTTCATCTTTTCCGTGTCGGTGGCCTCATTCTGAATCGTTTTCACGCTCTCTATAGTATTCTCACACATACTCGATTCTGTAGGCCACCTAACCGAACTTGTCACATACATTCGAGTGCTAAGGTTCCGGGCAGTCTCCTTAGCAATCTCATCTGCAAACGCGTTACCACGACCAACATCATCCGTTACTTTACGATGCGCACTACACTTAACAATCGCAACTTGAGCAGGCAAAGTCAATGCATCCAAAAGATCATTCACAAGCTGGCCATGCTGTATTTTCGTGCCGTGTGACGTCAAGAAACCACGCTCTCGCCACAATCGTCCAAAGCTATGCGCTACACCGAAAGCGTACTGGCTATCGGTGTACACATTCACACGTTTACCTTTCGCTAACACGCATGCTCTAGTAAGAGCAATCAGCTCTGCAGCTTGGGCAGAATTCTGATTCAATCTCGCAGTCTCAACAACAGTATTCAGCGTTACAACAGCATAGGCAGTAGTCACATCACCATTCGGCAATTTAAAACATGACCCATCCACATACAAAGTGCCGTCAGGGTCTTCCAATGGGGTGTTTTTAAGGTCCACTCGACCTTTTGTTTCCTCTTCTGTACGCAAGTAGCAGTCATGTTCTGTTACTTGATCTGACTCTGCACTAATCGGTAACAAAGTTGCCGGATTCAGGACATTACAACGTTTTATTTGAATGTGGCTTGCCAGGAGCGTCAATTCGTACCCAGACAACCTCGCACTCGTCAAGTGCTGAGTTTTCGTTCGATTCAAGAGGGTATCGACTGCATGCGGAACCATCACCGTAAGCATATTATCCATGACCAATCCTGCTGATTGTCGGATGGAGACCGCAGCTGCCGCAGTTGCTCTCAAACAACTCGGCAATGCTCTAGCTACTGGGTCTAAGGTCGAGGAAAAATATGCACATGGACGTTGCTTACCACCAAAAGGTTGCGTTAAGACACTCAACGCACAGCCTTCTCTCTCGTGAACATATAACGTAAACGGTTTACTGTAGTCAGGGGTACCTAACACAGGAGCCGAACACAATGAATCACGTAGTTCAGAAAAACTTTTCTGACATTCTTCCGTCCATGGTAAAGGAGTTGAAACATCCTTGCACGTAAGAGCCACCAATGGTTTCGCTAGCAATGAAAAATTCGGAATCCACTGCCTACAGTACGACGTGATACCTAGAAAGGCACGCACATCTCTTTGGGTTTTTGGCACAGCCATTCGCGCAATCGCTGCAATTCTCTCTGGGGTCAATCTCCTTCCCTCCTTTGACAATAAGTGACCTAGATAGGTTACTTCTTGACAACAATATTGGAGTTTAGAAGGTGACACCTTGTGATTTAACTCACAGAGATGTTGCAGCAACGACACCGTGGCAATTTTGCAAATGTCCTGGGTATCAGCAGCCACCAATAAGTCGTCGACATATTGAATTAAGGCCGCACCAACCGGCAACCGAAACGCATCCAGTTGTCCCTTCAAGGCTTGACTGTAAATCGACGGACTTTCACAGTAGCCTTGAGGAGCGCGTTTGAACCGGAAGCTACGTCCACCAAGAGAGAAACCGAAAAGGTCCCTGCTCTCTTCGGCGATCGGGATGCTGAAAAAGGCATTTTTCAAGTCAATCACCGAAAACCATGATGCAGTAGCTGGAATCAGAGTCAGTAGCGCCGTGATGTCAGGCACAACAGGGAATTGAGGAACCACAATTTTATTTACCTCCCGTAAATCGATAACAAAACGATAAACAGGCGGTTTGGTAGGATCAGTACGTTTAAGAATGGGCAGTACAGGGCTATTGCACACGTTTCCTCGAGTCTCCTCAATAACATCTTTCTCGATCAAATCATAGATGATCGCTAACAAAGCTCGTTCACCATCAAGGGAGATACGGTATTGGGGAATACGTGGCAATCGCACATTCGATTTCAACTGAACAACATAAGGGGAGATATCAAGTAGGCCCACATCGTTTGGACCCGTCGCCCACAAAGACGCAGGAAGAGAATCCAATTCCGGTGGAAGCTTATCGAGGGACAAATACATAGGAGAGACTACTTTCTCCCCAAACGTAAGCTTTACACCCGCAGGAGAACAATACAAAGTTGCATACAAACGTTTAAGCAAATCCAGACCCAAAAGATTTTCGCCACAACCTGTGGTCAAAATCAGTGGAGCTTCGAGCTCACGCGGCCCAATTTGAAGGGGCAAAGGGCGTGAAACTGGATTGCTAACGGGGGCGCCAGAGAATCCAACGGATACATTTGTTAAGCCAGACAAAGGTGCGCCAGGGAGTTTCGAATGCATAATGGAACTTTTCGCTGCACCAGTGTCCAACAGAAAAGGCTCAACGACGCCCGATGTAGCAACTGCGACGTAAGGCCCTCTCTGATCAACCGGAACTGATACCACTCCCTCTCCTTGTCTTCGGCTGTCCTAGTAATTACTGTCGTCAGTTCCCTGATCGACGTAATAATCGTCTACATTGTACTGCGCAGATCGTCCTTGCGATGATCCACGTTGGTCGAAACAGTTATTAGAATTTGATGAGTTGTCAGAGCGGTCATTCTGAGCACCACGACCTCTACCACGTGATGCATTCTGTGAACCACCACGACCTCCCCTAGACAAATTACCACTATTACGATCATTTAAAGCAGGACAATCAAATTTAATGTGTCCCTCCTGTCTACAATAAGCACATTGATTGTACCCCAACGAAGATCTGTTGAAAGAGGAATCATTACGCGACTGCGATCGATTCGATTGCGACTGTGATCTATTCTGCTGAGACGCATTCTGATTAGAACGCGGCGGATATGCTTGTTGTAACAACACTTTAGTTTTCAGCTCTTTTGTCTTTTTATCAGCTCGGTCATTTTCTTCTTTCTCTCTATTTTCATAATATTGCGCCGTAGCCAGAATCTGAGCTGAGGTAGAAACGGCCCATGCACTTTCTGAATTCTTTAATTTATTGCACAAATCGGGCAATAAGTTCGATACAAATTTATCCACAAACAACCTCTGTCCACCCTCAGTACCCATATCCTGTCCACTATGATCAACAAATGTTTCCTCAAACCTCGTAAAGAAGTCTGAAACACTCTCATCTTTCTTTTGCTTACAGGCTGACAACTTGTCCCAATTCACCCTCATGGCTGGCATAAGCGTTTTCATTAATGTAATGATTCGCTGGGGAAGAAGTTCGATCAACTGATCGGGTTTAGCAGCAGCCACTTGTCCAGCGTCTGCCGCTGTAATGGCAGCCCAATCACCACCTAATTCATTTGTGTGATCTTGATGACGAATCTTGGCCCATACCGGTTGCGGTACGACATTGCCAAACAACATGTCAATATCGGCAAGATTCATTACCGTAGCATCCACAAGCTGCGATAATTCTTTGTAATACCCAGCTGGATTTTTACGAGGATCGGGCAAAGTTTGTTTCACCTGAAGCACCTCCGATCGTTTCCATGGGAGATGTATCCATACTCTCTGGAAATGTGCCGCCACTGGAGCGTTAGCATTAGTATTATCAGCGGGTACCCAAACCGGCGGAACTTCACGCATGGGATATTGGCCGGACTCAGCTTGTTGGCGTTCAAGATCCTCAACAAACAGTGCGTGAGGAATAGGAGCAAGGCGAAAAGACAGCAACTGCTCAATAGCACGTCGGACATTAGTATCGACTATCAGTCCAGTTGCGAACTGAAGCCGAAGATTGGACAGGGCGGTCAGCACCTCGTCAGGCGCAACAGCCGCTATCTGATCATGTAGGAGTTTACACATTTCGTCAAACACATATCTCTGAGTCGGTATGTTGAATTGACTAAATGTTTCAAGAACGACTCGGGGTGGATTTCTTTGCGGATTGTCCATCCAACCCATCGCCATATTGTATAGCGCAGCGCGTTCCCTATTACCAGGAAGCTGACTACGTCTCTGAGGTGGACCATCAGAACCAGCGGACCCAAAGACAGGTCCGAGCGACTGGAAAAAATTTGTCGCAATGGGAGAACTGCGATTACGAGTAGAGGGACAAGAGTAAGACACAGGACTAACAAGAGGAGGAATAGAAGCGGTAGCAACAACAGGAGTTAACAACACAGGAGCAGTAGCGTGAGTAGGAGTATGTGGAAGCGGAGGAGCAGTAGGAATAGAAACAGGCACAGGAGCAGGAACAGTCGGAAGAGCGGGTGCAGGTTGAGGAACGGGTGGAGGAATAACAGGTGGAAGAACAGGTACGGCAGGGACCACAGGAGCTGCGGTACCCTGTACGTACGGAGGTGGCGACTTCATAAGATAGGACATTAAAGGATCCTCGACTGCCTCTTCCTTCTTATCCGACTCCGTAGGCAAAGCAGGATAACATTTATCTATGGTCATACGTTGTAGCCTCTCAAACACTTCCTTATCCTTATCCTCCTTATCACGCTGAAACTGCTCAGCTTTCTTCACAATGGTAGCAACATTATCTCGCTCACTACGTTTATTCTGTCTGATCTCTTTCTGTCGGGCTTCTTTGCGCCACAACCGAAAGGCATCAAACATGGCCGGCCTAGATTTGCGTTCGAACAACTTTATTTCCAAATTATCTAAGATCGACGCTTCGAAGCTACCGTGAGGTGGCCAACGAAGATCGCCGTCTTTCTTTGTATATTTTATCCAATAATCGTTAAAAGCAATCGGGCCTAGCCCATGTTTGCTATATAAGTCATAAGTAGGAGTTCCAACCGGAGGTATCGGACACGAGTCCTCCAGCAGGGAATCCGCACCACAAGGTCTACAACAACTGAACAAAGTACTGCGACCAGGCATCTTGCACACTAGCCGAGTTTCACAAACTTCAAGGGTTACGGGATTTACCAAGTCCCAGCAAGAACAAAACCCTCGGTCTTTGGCGGCTGCAGTCGTCAAACAAATACAACAACAAAGTACGCTAGCAAAGTGTCACCGACAAAAACACTCACACAGCGTGTACAACAAAGCCACTAGTGTTTACAACAAAGACACTCGCTAAAGTGTCTACAACAAAAACACTCGCTAAAGTGTTTACAACCAAGGATTCTGGGAGCGACCCACAAATACTTAACTCAAAGATCAATGGCGTCCTCAGGAAGGCCCGTCTATCGTCTCGCTATACCAAGGTCTACGCCAGGCGCCAAAACAGGTCTACAGTCAGGGCAGCAGTCCGTCGCAGCCGTCAGGAGGCGGGAATCTTCGCGGGAAAAGTCTTCGGGCCACTTATTTCGACAACAGGATCGATGAAGCGGGGTGCACCTTCCCTCGGAGATTTCACACGAAGTTCCTCACGATCGTCGGGCTTGGACCGGTACCACTGATGCAGCCCCACGTTGGGCGCCAACTGAAGGACTGGGTTCTTTTGGACCCAGCGGTGCCAGGGCACAACACCTGAAACCTTCGTGGGTAACCTGTTCCGGCGTACAAGTCACAGAGACACGGGACACTTCCTTCGGCGTCAAAGAGTCAAGGTTTATTTACTGCAGGGAACACAGAAATCACGGCAAGTACAACGCGTGCTACTTGTGGAGACTGCTTCAAATTGGTTATGTGGATCGCTCCTTTTATACAGTTTTTACCCATAGGCTAACATTGAACACAAAGGTTTACAACTCAGTTCCCACATCTAGCTCCCAGAGGGGTCGCTTTGGTCGCTTTGAAACACATAAGGTCCGGAACATAAGTGCGGAAACATTTGGCGGTTCCCAACTGTAAAAACCCATCTTCCCACCATTAGCAAATTCCAATCAGCAATCAAGTAGATCGAAACAGGAACGAAGACAGGTGCAGAGGAAGACGGAGACAGTGGGGAGATCGGAAAGGGTGTAAAAGGGGGGGTGTCGGGAAGCACGAGATACAGGCATCAAAGGGACGTGCCTAATGAGATGCACGGCTGAGACAATAAGCCCGTGCGGCAAGATGAGCCTCGAGCGGCACCACCTGCCTTACAGTAGCAACCCCCTCGTCATAAAGACACTTTCAAAGGACATGTGTCTTCCGCAAATATCTTGGGAGTCCCAGGGTCGCGAAGCGGACAGCGTCCGTTCGCTGACTACTTGAGGGCAAGAGACAAAATGGATGCCGTATCTAAGATGGAACCCGTGGGTACAGATGAAAAGCCCACGTAACAAACGAACGGTTTAAGTTAGCACAGCGAAACTGCGCACACTTACTAAAGTCGTCATTTGCGGTTCATAGATACTAGACTCGACCATATTCGTACGAGTCGGAAACACCACTTACAATTGTCACGGAACCTCACTTTTATCGGATCGACATTTGCCATTAATCCTACATCTTTTCCAGTGAAATCCCACACTTCAGGATTTACTGTATGCTGCAATTATTTCGGTAAATCTTCTACAGTCATATTTTTATTTTCAGTTTCTTGTTTGGCTAACATTAATTTATAAACTCCATCTTCGTCGGGGGTTTGAATTTCTACACCACCTGGGGTGCAAAAGATTGTGCAATTCATTTTACACAATAAGTCCCTACCTAATAGGTACACTGGACTGGAGTCGCACACTACAAATTTGTGCATTTCTTTAAAATTCCCTATTCTGACTTCCATTGGTTCTGTAACTGGGGTACTAATTTGTTCATTAGTACCCCACTACTTGGATCGCTTCTCCCGAGAGGGTTAGATTTGAAACATCTGCTGTTCTCACAGTAGAATGGGTAGCGCCAGTATCCAATAAAAAAGTAACGTCATTTCTCTCAACCTTTCCTTCAATATATGGACCTGACTGATCTACCGGCAAGGATGCACCAAGTACGCACTCCTCATCCTCCTCTCTCAGGCACTGTCAGTAACTATCTTCCTTGAAAAATGCGTCACTCAAAAGAAATTGTGAAGTTGCTGCGTCTTTCCTTCCACTTCCCTCCCAATTTGGGGTATCCACACTGTATATAACTTGGCTCCTAGAATCTGGTATAGGTGCAAGTGGTAACTGGTTCTGTATTACCTGTTGCTTCCTTGACACCCCATTCTGCGTCTGTGAATTTAAATTGTCAATTTGAACGTTATTACTCAATACAGCCGTACACTCGTTACTCCAATGCCCCATTTTTCCACACCCATGACAGGGACATTTTTTCTTAGCCTCTTCTCGGTTCATTCTTCCCCTTGGTTTACCCCCATTTCCTTCTCCTTGGTTCTGATTATTTTTCAATTGATTCAACTGGATTTCTTGTTGCTCTGCTAACTTTACTTTTGCCCCATATTACCTTTGTGAGAAGTTGGCCTGATATATAGTGCTCACTATTCTAGTGATCACTGTGTATCATACCAAACGACCCTTATTGATGATTGGTTGTAAGTCAACCTTATAGACCAGCTATGCTAGTAGCATGGACAAGAGCAGTCTTTAGGCTAAACTCTAGAGGGCGTGTTAAGCCAGCTGTTATACCAACACATATACCCCTTGAACACCAAGTGAAAGGACACCACACAAGTTGTTATGAAAATAATGGATATTTGTTTATAACAAGTCTACCCTGAACTCTTTATGAGTCAGGGAGCTAAGCACAATACAAAACTCTTAGGAAAATACTTTAAGAGGAGGAGCTTCGCGGGCAAGCAAGATGGCCGCGTAAGCTCGGAGCTCCGGAGACCCTCCGACCCTCCGCATAAATCCTGGTCGAAATCCTGATCCACGGTGGTGGATTCTAGTTGGCGAATGGTCGTAGACACAGGATCTACTTTCTAATCCAAAATCCGACACTCCTTGACGAAGTTACGTCGTGTCGAAATTTGGTGCCAGGGGCACACCATTGTCTTGGGGATGGCCGACGGCTGCGATAACGCAGTGCATGATCGATATGCTGAGTGAGCGCCTCCTGTTCCAGCTGGCGGAGCGAACGGAGCTGCGGAGTGGCCTATCGCTGACTGGACATTTGTGGTAGCTACGCTCCGCACTCGCTTGAGTGCCTGAAGTGATCTCATAGTGCTACCCTTTGTTCTGCCTAGATCCAACATGGCTGGCAGGGGTGATCCTGATAGAACGGCGAACCGGGCCAGCAGGAAGACGGTCCAACCTCAGACCAACAAGATCGACCGGTACGCCCAGCAAAGGACCTCGCCAACTGTTGCCGCTCAATCCAAAGACTCTCTACGTGCGGGCTCACCAGATGGGTCGGAGCCCACGCTCCGGGACATCATGGGGGCTATCGCTGGCATCAGAACAGAGATGCATAAGCAGCACGAGATCCTGGCGCACAAAGTGGATACCCTGGCGATCGACCTCAACCTGATTAGGGCCGACCTTGGTAAAACAAACGACAGAGTGAAATCGCTTGATATTAAAACTGCCAGCCTCTCGACCGATGTCTTGGACTTGCAGACGGAGGTCCGGAATTTGAGGTTGATCAATGACCTGTTCTCAAGGCGGCTGGAGGACTTTGAGGGACGTGCCAGGCGGCAAAATGTGCGCTTTATTGGGGTACCGGAGGGTGCAGAGGACTCGGCCGCCGACCTCTTTGTCTTGGAACTGATCAAGACTCATCTGGCCCCGGCGGGCCTCAGCCACTTCTTCTCGGTCGAGCGGGCCCACAGAATACCGGGTGGTCCTCCGAAGACGAGCGTCGCACCGAGACCCATCATCGCCCACTTATTCAACTTTAGAGATTGAGATGCGATCCTACAGGCTTCGAGGCGACATGGACCCCTCAAGTTCCAGAACGCGGATGTTAACTTCTACCCAGACTTTACTAGGACTGTTCAGAGACAGCGCCAAAGTTTTGCGGGAGTGAAGCGGCTCCGCAGAGACATGGGGCTGAAATACTCCATGATGTTCCCCGCTAAACTGCGTATTGAACGCGATGGCCGCGCTATGTTTTTTGACATGCCTGAGGCTGCGAGTGACTGGCTGGACACTTTGCCGCACCGACGCGAGGAACAGGAGGAAAATTCCGAAGGTGCCTCTGGAGGCCCCGATCATCAGGAGTAGTACTCATCACACTAACTTTGTCGGTTGGTGTACCTGTTGACTATGACCTATAATGCCAAGCTGTTGCACTTTATTGTGACTATCCTTTTCCTTACATGGAGGGTGGCGGGGGGGGACTACGTGATCTCCTTTCTCCTCTAGGGTCTTCTTGTAGCTTAGTTTATGGGGCGACAGGCACACTGCTGGTTGGGGGGGCTTTTTAGTCTAATGCAGGGGTGCAGGGTGGGGGGTGGTGTGAGGGTTGGTTTTGTGTGCTTTCTTCGTTTCTTTCTTCCTTCTCTTAGGCAATGTATTGTATGCTCTGATTCGTTTAATGCATCGGTGGGGTCCATTGGGGTCGGCGGAGGCCTGAGGTTCGACGATGGGGGGTAGGAAATTAAAAGTTCTGTGTTGGAATGTTAATGGCTTGGGTGATCGCATTAAGAGAGGGGTGGTTTTGCAATTGTTCAAAAGAAATATGCCTGATGTTGTTCTGTTACAGGAGACACACTTGGTGGGGAATACGTGCCGTGCGCTCAACAGGAAGGGTTTCAAGATGGTGGCACATTCAGGGTTCTCTTCGGGGTCCCGGGGGGCGGGTATTATGGTGCGCACGTCTCTCCCTTTTGAGATTAACTCCACTCTCGTGGACGAGAGGGGGCGGTATGCTGCCGTCACGGGGCGGTGGGAGGGGCGTGCTTTGATTCTGGTTTTGGTTTATGTTCCCCCGGGGCTGCAAAACAACACTTTTCAGGACCTTGGAAGCGCCATTTTGAACCTGCCTGCGGGGTTGCTTATTGTGGGTGGTGACTTCAACTCGGTCTACTCCGGGACCTTGGACAGACATCCGCCTAGAGACCTCCGTAGTTCGCAATCATGGCTGCCCGACTTCCTTGATACTATGGGTTTGGTCGACTGTTGGAGACTCATGCATCCCACCCAAAGCCAATACTCATTTCATTCTGGAGCACATGGTAGCCTCTCGAGAATAGACTATGTCCTTGCCTTGGCGGCCCATGCGCCGGCGATCTCGGAGGCCCGCCTGTTGGCGAGGGGCATCTCGGACCATTCCCCGGTGTGGGTGTCCTTCGATTTTGACATTGTGGTTGCCGAGCGGCCCGTGGTGGTCAATCCATGGTACTTTCGGAACCCAAAGACACGCGGACTCTTGGCCAAGGCTATTGAGTTTTATTTCAATGAGAATAATGGGTCGGTTACATCAGCCGCCACCTTATGGGAGGCGTTAAAGGCGGTCTTGCGAGGTGAGGCCTTTGCCCTCATAGTGGACGTCCGTAGGAACAGAGACGCCGACATGGTGCGCATTGAGGCAGAGATTATGGAGCTGGACTCTCAATTGGAGGCGGGCCCTACGCCTGAGCTGCTCCATACCCTCTCTCTTAAGCAACTGGAATATCGCGATCTTGCCTCCGACGCTGCTATCGCCATGGGTAGAGAACAACAGGGTAGGATTTACGGTGACAAGGCGGGCAAACTCCTAGCTTGGCTTGACAAGAAGGAGAGAGCCAGTCGCGTAGTTTCGGAGGTGTTGGGAGACGACGGCTTGCTGGTCACTGACCCGAGGGCAATCGTTGAGTCGTTCTCGGACTACTTTTGGGGCATTTACACCTCGGTCTCGGACCGGTCTGAGGCCGACTCGTGCGCTCTTCTGGCAGATATTGATCTCCCGCGCCTGTCGGAGGCAGACCGTGACGACCTGGACAGGGACATTACTGCGGACGAGATTGCCCTCGCCATTCGCTCCCTAAGGTCTGGCAAAGCGCCTGGCCCCAATGGTATCCCTGTGGAACTTTATAAAATCAAACCGGAAGTAGTTTCCCCGCACTTGCGGAACATGTTCCTGGAGGCGCGGGAGGCAGGCATGCTTCCCCACGACCAGAGGTTGGCCACCATTGTGGTTATCCATAAGGAAGGGAAGCCAAGAGATTTGTGCGTATCGCCCCATCTATCTATTAAACGCAGAGCCCAAGATTCTAGCCAAATTGCTCGCCAACCAACTGATTGGCGCAATTGGTGACTTAGTGCACCTGGACCAGTCGGGCTTTATTCCACACCGCAACACTGCTCTTAACCTTCGGAGTCTTCACGGAGCCCTGGCTAGGGCCCACATGCTTGAGGAGCCAGCTGTTCTGGCGTCGTTGAATGCCACGATGGCTTTTGACTCCCTTGAATGGAGTTACCTGTGGGCAGTGTTGGCGAAGCTCGGCTTCGGTCCGGAGTTCGTAGGGTGGGTCAAACTTCTATACGCTAGCCCGTTGGCTAATGTAGCGGTCAATGGTCGAGTTTCGGCACCCTTTGTTCTTCAGAGCGGCACCAGGCAGGGCTGTCCTGTCGCCCCTCTTGTTCGCACTTGCACTCGAACCATTGGCGGCATGGTTATGCAACCACCCAGACATACATGGCATTCGATGGTCCCCTGACTTCGAGGACCGAGTGTCATTATATGCAGATGACATCCTTCTGTATCTCACTTCCCCTTGCAAGTCTCTCATCGTGGCCTGCGACGTGCTTCGACTCTTTGTTCAGTAAGTCGCATTTGTATGTCCTGAAAGGGGGGACGCCTCGCCTCCCGAGAGGCTGCGGCATACAGGTGGCGAGACAGAGATTCAAATACTTGGGGATTTACATCTCCACAGACCCTAAAGCGCGCTACGAGAACAATCTGCTTCCCCCTCTTCTTCGCCTCCGGCGGGATGTGGAGGGGTGGCGTAAACTTCCTCTTTCCCTGCTTGGGCGCGCGGCGCTATTCAAGATGATGTCCTTGCCCAGATTCCTTTACGCCCTGCAAAACACTCAGGACCCGGTCCCGGCCCGATACTTTGGTGAGATTGAGAGCTTGCAACGTGCCCTACTTTGGGATGGTCGGCCCCGCATTGCTATCACGAAGCTCACGCTCCCGTGGTACGATGGGGGGATAGCGCTGCCTGACGTGCGGAGATACTACTGGGCCTCCCAGTTGGCAGCCATTAATCATGGCCTATATGGCCCTGTGGATAGTCCGGGGTATGACATGGATCGGTGGCTCCTGGATGGCGGGAAATATCATAGGGCGCTATATACGAGGTCTCTTGATAGGCGGATGTCTGGGCCAACGAAAACTGCTGTACACATCTGGAGAGCGATCACAATGGCGCAGGGGTGGAAAGACAGGCTTACAAAGGTGACCCCACTCTATGATTCTGATATACTGGGTAAACTATGGCACACTAAAGGCTTTGATAGGTGGGACTTGATCGGTATTTCCAGGGTGGAGGACACGATGTTGCGAGGGGAGGTAAAGTCTTTTGCCCAACTACAGTCGGAGTTTCAGCTGGGTGGGACGGAATATTTTCGGTACGCTCAGCTGAGACACGCTCTATTGTCCGCCATGCCGGAGGGTGAGGTGATTCCCGACAGTTCTCCCTTGGAGGATCGAGTACTGGATGGCCACATGCCGGACAGTGCTATCTCCTTGACATACAAGAAGCTGATCAATGTTCGCACAGATCTTCTCCTGGGGGTGAGAGATCAGTGGGTGCGGGACGGGATAGAGATCGACGACGAGGACTGGCAATGTGCTGTGTCATCCCCCAAGGAGGTCGCTATCCCCTCCCGTCTTCGATTGGTGCAGCTAAAGATTTTGCATAGAGTCTATGTCACTGGCCCCAGGCTTATACATATGGGACATTCTGCTGATGGTCTCTGTAGGCGTGGTTGTGGTGCTTTCGCCACCTTCATGCACATCATTTGGGAATGCAACATGATAGCTTCCTATTGGCGGCGAGTGCACATGATCATGAGCGAGGTGACCGGGGTGGAAGTACACGCGGAGGCCCGAAGATGCCTCTTAAATATCTGGGGCCCGACAGATTACAACATTGCCCAGACCCAATGGGTGACCCTTGGGAATATGGTTGCGAAGCGGGACATTGCACAGATGTGGGGAGCAACAACAGCCCCGAAGGTGGTACAGTGGAAGGCCAATATGGATTGGTGTATGTTCCGGGAAAAGACTGTATATGTTGCCAGGGGTAAACCTAAAAAATGGCAGAAATTGTGGGGGGCTTGGAATGAGTATAGGGGTGACATTTGCATACCTCCAGAACCCGCTCCACAGGAAGAACACTTGTCCCCATAGCCCATGATTCCAACTGACGGTTAGATATCTCTATTATCCTGTGTTTCCTTCTCCCACCGTTCTTAGTATCTCTATTGTTCTGATTATAACTGTGGTCATTGTGCTTGACCGACTCCTCGACTAGGCCTCACTGCACATTGGTTTCATTGCCTTCTTTCTTAGCGCCCGTTTCGGCGCCTCTTTCTGTACCTTTCCTCCCTTTTTTCTTCTGATACAAAAAGCTGAAAAACGTAACCTTCATTCGTTCTGATATTCTGCTTCTTGCACTCTGATTTACTGCTTTTCACATTGCTGCCTAGCCTCCGGGGTGTAAGGCTGAATAGCTGTGTGCACTATTTGAAAATAAAGGTTTTTAAAATTAAAAAAAAAAAAAAAAAAGAAAATACTTTAAGTCGCACAATTTACACAAATGCCCGAGGGGCACGAAAAACCATATACACTAAAAGTGGAATGCGAAATACTAGCAGGTAAGTAACAAGATCCAGAGGCTTCAGGATCGCTAGGACTACACTACTGAGCCCTAAGGTTAGGAGCAGGAGGCCTAGGGAGATCGGGTGCAGAGTGTGCACTCTCACGCGGGATGCGGGACAGAGTCTATGGATGCTAGTATTTGTAAAGTTACTGTTTCCGGACGAATCCGACTAGGTCGACTGAAAACGAAAAAGGATCTGGACACTTAGGTAGTGAACCTACGTTGGAGCACCGAAATGCTCAGGTTACCTAGCCCAGGGGCTGCGGCTGCATAGGGTTCAAAAGACGTCAGGAATCCTCGTTGTAGTCTATGGAGCCTTAAAGAAGAAGTTGCTGGCAGGCGACCAGTGATGATGTTCGGAGTGATCCAAGCCTGGATCGCTGATGGAGATGACCTGAAAGCAGAGGGGACTCAGTTCTTAATCACTAGCCAGTGATTGTGTGGGCACCAGGATGGCACCGGATGAAGTCAACTCGACCAGGTGAGTGGGCAACGCTGGACTCTGCTGTACCTCGGACCAGGAGGCGTTGTCGGCGACCAGGCTGGAGGTGCGAGCTGTCCCACGAAGGCGTCTGCTGTCGGCGATGCTGGAACCAGGATTGGAGCAACAAGACTTTGAAAAGGCAAGCCCACGCGGTGGAGACAAGATGGCGTCTGGAGTGGACCAGGAGGGTCCGGGGTGCTCCTCTTTTGGAGGGGAGCAAGGGCCAGTCTGGAGCAACCAGACCAGCGGTGTAATCATCGTGGTACATCGTCAGGAGGGCCACTAGCCAGCAGGCAAGTGATTGGACAACGCGGTGAGCAGCAAAGAGCAGAAGGGCCCCACGCAGATCTCGTGGATGCTGGGGGGGCTGGACTTCGGTGCTGGAGCTGCTCAGGGTTAGGGCTTCTCAAACCCCAAAGCACTCACTCGAGGATCCCTCGGCGGTCGTGCTGGTTAAGCGTCGTGCAGTTTTGGCAGATGGCCGGTCCCTCAGGTCTCGTCACACCCACGAATCTCAGCTGGGCTGATGATGCAGGTAGAGGTCAGAGATGCCAGGGAATCTGGGTCTCGTCCAGCTGGGCAGTCTTGATCCGGAGGATGGGCTTACAGCAAACCGGGATGCTTAGATGGTGCCTGCGGGTGCAGGGTGGCTACTCCTTAGCCACAAGGGAGAGTCTTCAGAAGGTATCAAGAGTTTCTTTCGTGGAAAGTAGTCAAGATTCAGAATTATCTAATTTGGGAAGGGGGCCTGCTCCTACCTTTATTCTAATAAAAGGGGCTGGCACGCGCCTAGGTCCTGCCCATGGGTGGGACCAGGAGGGGGGTGGTTACACCCCTCTCCCTTGACCGGACTTTCCCCAGCTCAGGGGCTGGTGTGCCCCTGGAACTGGTTCAAGCCGGCATATGCAGAGTGAGCACCGGGGTGCCACTTGCAGTCATCTTCCTCTCAGCCCTGCCTAACTGGGATACACAAAACCCTGTCTGGGATGGTGCTAGCACCGCCCCTGACAGGAAACCCCTTGTCCAAGCTCTCCTCGCTGGAAGAACTCCCAGCAGCAGGAGGTCAGACTTGTGTCTGTGGTGGCAGCATCCATTTTGTGATGCTGAGGCTCGAGTTATCTTTAACCGGGGTTCACAGTTACATAAACGTTGTGTCCCTCTAGAAGGGTGGAATGCTAACCCCTTTGCCAGAATTGGTGAGGGGTTAGTATTCCAATTCGTATGACACCTTACTCGACATGTTCTGATAAAGCGATACCAAAATTGGCAAATAACCGCGAGAATTATAAGGCACTTAAGAGTATATGGTACGCGTTATCATGGAACAGCTATTAGGACTTGGTTCTGCAAGCTGCAAATGGGCTCAGCTCATGCCAGAGCACCATCTCACATAATTCCACGCACTCTGCCTTCAGGATTGATAAGGCCTGCCATAGGAGTGACTGATAGGAATACATGTGTCCATTTTAGGGTTAGATATAGGAATACTATATCTAAAGCAAAGGGTGATTACACCACCTTGCCCCAGCTGTCATGCAGCCAGTTGTGTCAGATTTGGATGGCCAGCCAGGGGTGGCATAATACATGCTGCAGCCCCTGGTAGGCCCTCTGTACACCTGTGCCCTGGTTACCTAAGGTATACTGTACAGGGACTGATAAGGTGGCCCAGTACCAATTGGTAAATGCACCTAAGGTACATGTGAGTCAATTTAGAGAGAGAACAGCTAGGCTGTGGGTCTGATTAGCAGGCCCACAGCCAGGGAAAGTCATAAACCAGTGAAGCAAAAAGCAAAAATATGGGGTGATAATAGGATTGCAGACCCTACTCTCCTACAACCTTTTCTTCCAAATTCTTTCGTTTATTGTCAATTTCATCTCCACAATATTTTGCATATTTAAGTATTTCATCCACAGGCTTGGCCTGCCAGCAAATTTTATGATCTTCAATCATTTGCGAAATTTCTGGCTTTAACCCTGACACAAGCCGATAAATAAAATGTGTCATGTCTTTCGTATCAATGCTTTCTAATCCACTATACTGTTTAAATACCTGTAAAAGGTGCTCATAGTATGCATGTACTGATTCATCTTTATTTTGAGCAGTTCTATCTATTCTTGTCCAATCGGTTTCTTTTGGGGGTACCTTTCCTTTCAAGTATAGTATTACTTGATTATATTTCTTCATAACCTCATCTGATGGGACTCCTGTCTTTGGGTCTCTAGGGTACTCATCATTAGGCCAATCGACTGTGATTTTACATTTTGTCCATAAATCTACAGGAACAACAATATAAAACAAACCATCTAAATCTTTTAAAAATACCTTCGAGACCTTTACAAATCTTTCAACTTGTCTGTACCACTCTACAGGTTTCTCTCTGAGTTTCGGAAAATCATTTATAAATGATAAAATATCCTGTAGAGACCATGGGACATGTACATACCCTCCTCCTGGTACTTCTCTCATTGGGCACAACAATTCCACCTTTTGTGGTTCTTTTAATAAATATTCAGATGCAGTGCTTTTAGCTTGGGCTTCCTCCTTTTTCTTTGTCCATCTAGTTTTCCATCTGTCTAAATCAGCCCATTTTTGTAATAATGACAACAGTTCCTTTATTTGCACTATTTGCCCTGACCCAAATTCATATTTTCTAAATCTTTGTCAGAGAATTCAGCTTGGTAAGGTTTCTGTAACACTTTAGATTTAGATTTACCAATGTCGATTCCAACATCAGTGGCCAAACTCATGAACTTTTCATGAAATGTTTTCGTATTTCGAGTGATGCTTCTGCATATAAAAAACAATTAATCTTCACTGAATGCATTCAACCTTTCCAATCCCACATTTCCATCAATCATTTCTTCTAATTTGACTCTTAATTTAAATATGTCCAATATTTTTGGCTGTGATTTTGGCTTTTCTATTTCTCGAGACCACCTCTCTATTTCTTCTGGGGATACTACAGTAGCATTTCTCGTACCTCTGGATGTTTCCATCCTTACCTCCCTAGAGCTAGCAGGAGTGTTTTTCCTGACCGAATCAGCCACTGGTTCCCTTATAGTTAAGTCGATCAGGGAAATCACTGATTCGCACTCACTTGCTTGATCGTCAACTATCAAGGGTTCCTTTCTAGGTTGCACTACAGGTGTAGTCCGAACAAGAGTTTTAGGGTAAGACGGTTTCTCTCCATATAATGGGACAACTGGACCGATGGTTACTGGAATATTCAAGGCTTCAGGACTAGTATTTAACTGGGAGATTTTCCGAATTAACTCACTATTCTGTTTATTTATTACTTCTCGCTCCTTTTCCTGTAACACTTTTTCTAATGAAGTTTCATGTATGATTTTTGGAACCAAAGGTGGTTTTAAGAACGGTGCACTTGGGTTAACTCTAAAGGGTTCCTCATGGTAAGGTGGCGGATTTATCATTTATAAATCCTCCAAGTAATTATCATCTGAATCACCACTCGTTATCAATTTTTTTGTTTTCTCTGTACATTTACTTTCTGATGGGTCTTCTACTGTCAGTACAGGATATAATCCTTCTACTAACATAGACTGTCTCCACTTCTTCATTTGCTATCTCATGTCTCTTACTCCAATGGTTGTCGTTTCTGGGTCTATCTCGCTCAAAAGCCTCAGTTTCGCACACTTCTAATGCTTCGTACTGAGTTAATCTAGGTTAATCTAGGTCTGGGATCTAATTCATTCATGCGTGTTCTCAAATTGTACAAAATTCTGCCATTAAAAGTACAGTTTCTGGAAATGCCAAGACACCATCATCTTTAGTGTACTCCATTCAGTTTTCTAACCACACACAAGTGTGGTAGCCCTTTTCTACCATCATGTATGATGCAGGCGTATTAGGTGGTGGAATAATAATCCCTTCTCTAATTTTAATCGTTTCATCTTTCCTGAAGAAATTCTTCACTTTCTTTAAAAATGACGTTTTTCTCTTTCCTCCGTACATGATATGAAGTCTTCCTTTTATGAATTGCTCTTGTGCAAACCCTAAATACGTCCTATCGGGTCTATTTCATATAACGGTTGGATCTAAATGCCACATATGATCTGTACCGATAATATTAATATGCAGTTACACTCAATTGTTTACTAAATGTTTCACCAATACCAGCGCGTTTCTAATTTTCCAATAACCAATATGTGTTTAGAATTCAAATAAATTCCAACCAATAGTTGGGCGACTTTTCCCATGAGACAAGTTCTCACGCTCCTGCACTCACCCCTCCTTTACAATTATTACCTCAGCTACACACCCGCTGTCTCAATCAATACCAGCGCGGTTCTCAGTGATGTTAGCGCAGCTCCGCAACTGACTCCCTCCTTTGTAAGGTAATACAAAAACGTATTTCTTTTCAATTTTAGATGCAATTTGCATGAATTAACAACGTAAAAACATTTGCCACTGTGCCTAAGTGACTATTTCCAAAGGAAAGATAGGTTTGCACTCACTGCAAGTAAATCCCTTCCGCTTACTCTTCATACACTGCGAGTAGATCCCTTCCGCTACATTAGAGAATCTGTTACTCCCTCGGGCTTACCCTTTCTAGGTGATATAAGGCCAAAGTTTCACCAGCGAACTCCTTTGCTGCCAATTATTCACACATTTATACAGAAAGTCCCTAATCAGTGCTTCCAGTTTTACCTAAGCATGTACTTACTTCCTTATGCAAGTGACCTCATTGTATTGAAACTCTTCTTAAAACATTTTACTCCAAAACTCAGCTTTGACCTTGACGTTCAACATTGTTTTAAATTGCCTCTTTACAAAAATGTCGCTGAATCTATTTTTTTCAAGAAACCTCAACAGTATAATAAATTTAATCTTAACCATGGGGCTAGGAGATCGATTGTGCTGCTCAGATTAGGAATACTTCCTGTAAAAACAGTAACACATAGATGGCACTTAAAAGAAAGCACTATTTGTAATCTGTGTAACGATGGGGAGCATGACTCAGAGCATCTATTGTTCACCTGCCCAAATGCAACAGTTGTTAAGGCAAGAAAAAGGTTTCTACAACGAGTCTACGCAAAATGTAGAATCAGCACAGTTCATGAAATGATCATCCTATGTAAAGCTCCGCCAAATGAACTTGTATGTTATAATCTTTTTACATTTTTTTTTTATAAAAAGATCTTTATTGACCATTTGCAAACAGCACACAGCTTCTGGCCTACAACATCTGGGGCCTGCCGCCACTTTATCGTATGTATGTATTATATATTTGATTACACAGCCCGTGTGCCGCCAACCCGGAGGTGTGGCGGCGTTGATCATTTACATGTGCAGTTGATTCGTGCTCAGCGTGCGGATATTGACAGGTCTAATTTTTTTGTATTATAACAATAAACAACATTAACATGAAGTTGCCACTTTCGGTCATTCAATCTACTTGAAATGGGTGTATCACCCCCAGTCCGATTTCAATCACCCAGCGTCCCTTTTGTGTGTGCAGAGCTAAGACCACTTAGTGTGCCCATTAGCGTTTTCCATACTCTGTAGGGTGATTCTGCAGGATAGTCAGTTGACTAAGTGTTCCCTCGGGTTTCCATCCTTCCCTCCCCCACCTCCCTTCTCTAGTCGTCCTCACCCTCCTCATCCGATGTCAATAGGTCTTCTTCTTCCAGCGGTTCACATATGTCCCTCCTGTACGCGTTCCATGGGGTCCAGATTGTGTTCCATTTACGTGGGCATGCTCTACTGGTGTATACTGTCCGCTCTATGATCATAACCCTGTCCATGTTGGAGCACCATTGTGTCAGTGTCGGGGTATCTGCCGTCCCCCATTTCTGCGCTATGTCACGTTTAGCTATCATCATGCCTATCATGGACCACTGTTGTCCGTGTCGAGTAATGTCGTTGGACCCCCATATGTTGAACAGGCACTTTCATGGTTCGGGAACCAGGGATATCCCCAGAATTTGAGACATGGTACGCATGATTTGTCTCCAGAACTCCTGAATGCTAGAGCACTCCCAGATAGTATGAAACAATGTCCCCTCTTCCTCACACCCGCGAAGGCAATACGGATGTTGCGCCCTTTGTATCTTGAGGAGCATCGTCCTTGTGTAGTACACCCTATGTAAGATTTTGAGCTGTGTTTACCCGAAACTTTGCCGAAACACCATCCTCCTTAGGTGACGCCAAAGCCTCGTTCCATTCGGACTCATCCATTTCGCCTAGATCTTCCACCCATTTGTCCCACAGTTTTATTGTTGGATCCACTAGGTTATTTATTAGTTTGCGATACATGAGTGACGTTGCCCTTTCCTGCATATAGTCCGTAAGGAGGCGGTCCTCGAGGGGAGATGCCTCTGGAATTTTCGTGCCAATTGGAATGACTGATAACAGAGTGTGTCGTGCCTGTATGTATCTAAACAGTTCCGTGGGCCCCAGCTCATACCTCTGTCGCAACTGGTCAAATGAGGTCACCGTGTCTTTTTCCCACAGATCCCCCACTGTAGACAGTCCAATGGTGTCCCACAATGCGAACCCCTTACTACGTCCCAGGTTACCCAGTGCCCGTGTGTCCCACAGCGGAGTGAGTTTTGTAATTGTCCCTTTCCACCCCAATTTTGCTTGTGCTGTATGCCACAATGTTACCATAAGCTTGGTGGGCCTCGTGAGTGAGCGCACTTTTTTTTGGTCGTAGAGAGTAGCCAGTAAGTTATTAGTACTCAGCTGGTCCCTGTCCGCCCTGTACGCTGGGTCTTCCTGAGGTACATGTAACCATTGGTTGATGGGCTTCAGTTGGGCGGTCCAGTAGTAGAGTTGCAGGTTTGGCAATGCAATCCCTCCATCATACAACCCCCTGTGCAGTTTAGCCTGGGATATTCGTGCCAAGCGGTTGTTCCACATGAGACCGGCTACCAACGCCGACACCCTCCTAAAGTATCTTGCATCTACTGGGTATGGAGTATTCTCTAGGATATACAAGAAGAGGGGGCAAGGACATCATCTTGTATAGTGCCGCTCTGCCTAGCAATGTCAGCGGCAGCGCCGCCCAGAATTTAACGTCCTGTTTCAGTCGCTCCAACGCCGGTGCGAGGTTCTTCAGGAAGAACTCAGCCGGATCTTGCGTAACATGGATGCCTAGGTATTTAAACGAGGTCCCCGCCACTTTCAGAGAGCATGTGTCGCACAGTGTGGGAGTCGAGCCTTGCAGTACATATAGTTCCGACTTACTCCAATTCAAAGTGTACCCCGATATCTTCCCTTGCTCATCGCATAACGTCAGCAGCGCCGGAATACTCCGTTCCGGCTCTGTCAGGTACACCAGCATATCATCTGCGTACAGAGACAGACGGTCTTCCCAACCCCCCGACCAGGTAATCCCCTTCAGCAGTGAGGTGGAACGTATCTGATTCGCCAATGATTTTATTGCGATCGCAAAGAGCAATGGCTACAGGGGACAACCCTGACGTGTTCCCCGCCCTAACTGGAATGTTCGAAAGATATGGACATTTGCCACCACCTGTGCTACAGGTTCGGTGTATAATAGCCGGACCCAGGCCACGAATTTAGGGCCAATCCCTATGTGTACCAGGACTTCAAATACATACTGCCACTCCACCATATCGAATGCCATCTTTCCGTCAAGCACCAGTATAACTACGTTTTCTGATAATGTGTCCGCTTGAGCAATCACACTGTGTACCCTGCGCAGGTTGAGGGCAGTATTCTAATGTGGCATTAAGCCTGACTGATCGGGGTGTATGAGTTGCGGGAGATGAGCCATCAACCGGGTGGCAAGGAGTTTAGCCAAGATTTTAACCTCAGCATTGAGAAGGGAGATAGGGCGGGATGATGTGCACTCTTCCAGATTTTTCCCAGGTTTGGGGATGGTGACGATGGTCGCCGTCCGTTGATCCAACGGTAGTTCGGCCCTATAGAGGCTGTCTGTGTACATAGCAAACAGTGGTCCACTGAGGCTCTCTGATGCGGTCTGATACCATTCTATCGGTATACCATTTGGTCCCGATGCCTTTCCCGGTTTGATAGCATGAATCGCCCTTTGTATTTCCTCTTCTGTGATGTCCGCCTCTAGCTCCGTCGCCGCTTCCGGCGTAAGTGTCTGATGTGGGATGTGTTCCAGCGCTGCGCGTGCCATTTCTGCTGACACCTCAGTGCCTGGTGTGTATACTCCATCAAAATGCTCAGCTAGGCTTTCCACTATCACCTCGGGGCTTGTGTGCACCTGTCCCTATGTGTCACAAATGCGCTGTATTCCCCTGGCACCACCCCCCCTCTTTTCTAGCCAGGCCAACAGTTTTCCTGCCTTATCCCCTATGTCATATATTCTGTGGGCCGTCTCTGTTGTCTGGGTCATTGTCTGTTGCTTTACATGTTCCCTATACTGCTGTTGCTTTAGGAGCAGGGAATGAGAGGTTTCCGGTGTAGGGCTCGTTTCATGCGTCCTAGTTGCGGTATGCAAAGCCAGTTCCAACTCGGACAATTCACGTTGTCTCTCTCGTTTATGACCCACTATGGATGTTATAGCCTGACCTCTCAGCACCGCTTTGTATGCCTCCCACAGAATAGCGGGGGACTGTACTGACTCAGTGTTCTCCGCAAAATAGTGTGACGTAGTCGTCTTGAGTGCCTTACGCACCCTAGGAACCTTGAGATATGATGCGTGTATTGGGTAGATCCTTAAACGTGATTTCTCTTGTGTAGATAATGTGAGTGTAACTGGGGAGTGGTCTGATATACCCCTAGGGTGTATATCAACAGTTTCCACGTATTGTATCCAATCTCCTAGCGCTAAAAAATAGTCGATCCGTGATAGGCTATTGTGTGCCGTGGAGTGGTAAGTGTATTGCCTCGCGGCAGGGTGTGTGTATCGCCATATGTCGATTAGCCCCATTGCGGTCAAGAATCTCTGCATCCGTGAAGTGCCCCCCTCTTGGGTCACCTCCGGGAACCTATCCACTAGGGAGTCTACTGCTGCATTAAAGTCCCCTCCTATTATTATGTCACCCTCGGGTAGGTCCAGTAAAAAATCACCCAGTGCCGGAAAGGTGACCGAGTGCAGTGCCGGGGGGATATACACGGATACTGGAAAGGGGCGACCATTCAGTCCCCCCGAACGTATGGCCGAGTACCACGAGCCCCCCGGGAAGCCATTTTTGGGCGGGAGGCGAGCCTCGGCTGGTATGCCCGAAGCGGCGTAGCCGGGGCGCGCTGTTTCCCGCCCTCGAGTGGGCTGGCCTAGACACTGACGCGGCTGGCCACGCCCTAAGGGCAGGCAGGGGCGGGTTTACGCCCGCCCTGAAGACGGATAAAAGGAGCAACAAGCCAAGAACGCATCCTCTTGTTCCTGTGCTCTGAAGCTGCACCCCCTCGCTACACGTGAGCCCGAGACGGAACGAAGAGCCAATTTAGATTTAGGAGCCTCCCCTCCCACTGCCCCTGTATTGCTGCGAAACAACCCTGCGCATCCAACTTAGTGCTTAGCGTGATGAAATGTGCTGATTTCCTAATTAATATGCCCGTGCCCCTAGAACCTGTGGTAAACTCTGAATGTACCACCATTTTGTAGCCTTTTCTGTCAAGAGCCTTGGTTGTACCCCCGGTGAGATGTGTCTCCTGGAGGAGTACCAGATCCGGTCTCTGCCTTCTCACTGCGTTCATCACCAGCCCTCTCTTTATCTTATCTCCTAATCCCCTCACATTCCATGACATGAGCCGGAGAGGCACCACTCGCGATCTCAGCAGCCCCTCCTCAGGTGCCTGTACTTGAGTGTCTTGCATTGTCTGGCTCATGTCCGTGACTTTGTAAGTCGGATCTCATTTCTGGGGTGTATCCGTCAAGTGCTCTGTCAAAACCGTCCCTGTGTCCTGTTACGTAATTTGACCTTATTTGTGGAACTTCAGCAACTTTTAAACAAGCCCTACCCTCCTCCCTGCCTCCCTGCCTCCCTGCTTAACGGGCCTTCAACCGCCCGCCTCCACAACATAGCAGAGTGCTTAAACCATCCCTTCAACAGTTTACTTGATCGCTGGGGTGGAAGGTCCTCTGGAGCAGGTGACATCCCTGCCCTCCTCCAAGCTCCCCGGTCCAGTGTCCAAGCGTGTCCGTTCTGCAGAGTTCTTTAGTTTACAACATATTGGCCGAGCACCTAAGAATCAGGATTCTACTCCTCCTTCTGCTCCCTGGAATTCGGGCGTTGGTGACCTATTCACTCCCCCCCTTCCGGATATTTGTGATCCCGCTTGACTATGGTCCCAGTGTTTTCGGGCACCTTTATTTGAGCGGTGGGTTTGTCCTGCGGGCCTCCATCCCTCCAACCAGTCCTGGGCCATTTCCGGCGTTTCAAAAAACCAGACCTTGTCTTCTGCTACCACCCTAAGACGCGCCGGGAACAGCATCGAGTAGGGCTGTTCGTTTGCCCGTAGCGCCCTCTTAACATCTAGGAAAGTTCTCCACCTGCGTGCCACTTCAGCTGTGTAGTCCGGAAAGAAGGCGATCGTGGTGTTCTGAATTTGAATGTCTGGAGAGACCCTCGCTGCCTGTATAATAGTATCACGGTCACGGAAATTAAAAAGTCTCACCAGGACTGTTCTCCGGGGGGGGGGGCCCGGTTTTGGCTTCCCACCGGGTACCCTATGAATTACAGGAATTTTCTTTGCCCTGAAGAAGTCGAAAGGCATGATACGAATGCCAGACGAAACACGTGTTGGCTGTATCTTTGATTGAAGGAAACCAAACTGAAATAAATGGAATTGGTACTATAACAACATACCTTGGTGTTGTCAATAAGGAGAATACATCACTTTGGATGTAAAGTTGGACACTCAAAAATTTTAAATATATGAACAATTGCTAGGATAATTTTGGACTTGAAAGACTGTGGTACATTGATTATTGATTGCTCAGCAAAGAATCTTTTTGAATGTTTTAACCAGAGGATTTCCCCTGGTGTTGTAAGGAAGAGAGGTGACCTTCCTTCTCTTTGCTTTGTAGCAGACAACCTTTACAAGGAGATTTACTTTGTGCCTTTATCTTGTTGAGCGACTGTCTTTTACCTGGTCATCGCATTGTGTTTATTTCACCTAACTAAACAATTAGGACACCTCTCCACATATGTAACGTGGACTACACTAAGGGCCCTCCTAGTTCTATGTTAGATGCATGCAGGGCACCAAGCACCTTCATGGTCTCAGCAGGTCTAGGCCCAATCTTGCCATGGGCCACGCAGCTCTGCACCAACCTCAGTCTTACTAGCACTGGTTCAATTCCTCAGGGCAAAGGTTGCTAAGCCTGGCATGTCTGAAACTTGTTCTTTGCGTCACTGACTGTTGTCCAGGTGGAGAATACTCAACTGTATACCCTCATTCATTAATGTCACTAAACCCTAAATATACAAATAAAGGCCCTTCTCAGGCCTTCTGGCCCTCACCCACAGCCCCCAGGCCTTCCTCCACCATTGCAGGATGACTGAATATTCCGTCCTGCAAGAACGTTCCGCTCATAGAATCCTGATACTCTCCTGACAGAGAAGCACCCATTGGCCTGGTTCCAGGCCTTGACACCAGAGCGGTCAAGGTAAAATCACTCACCCCCACACTGGCATTGGCAAAAAGGCTGTGTTCTCCTATCTGGTAACCTGAAGCTCACTCCCATGAGGAAGCTCCACCATAGAACCACCTCAGTAGCTTAGATTCCCCTGTCCTCCATGGGAACAAGGTCTATGTTTCCTACCTCAGGAACTCTCAAACCCATGTGCTACATAAGCAGTCTAATGTCTTCAAAAAGAGAAAAAGCAGTATCTTCTTCATGGCAGTTCAGGGTCCATGCCCCATACCCAGGGATCTCAAGACCTAAAGCCCTATAGAGTAATAAGAAGGCTGATGCATCCCAAAGGAGCAACTCACAGTAACTAGCAGTTCCTTCCTCTTGGCAACCCTGCTTACTAGGACCACCCTGAGAACCTAGATCCCACTGTCCTCTGCGTCAAGAACAGGATCCATGTCCCACACCCCATGAACTCTCAAATCTCTCACAATATTAGTGAGACTGCTGACTCTCATGTGTGGAATGAGTGTGCTCAGGTGTTTAGTAGGCCCAAACGGAATTTCAATTATGATGAAGTAATTGGAGTATTTATTTATTTATTTATTTGTGTGTTTTGTAAAGCGCACAGCTGCCCCAACGGGGCGTCCCGGCGCTGGTAAAACTTGGAGACAGTGAGAGTAGGAAAAAAAGAGGAGAATCTTATGAGGAAAAAAAGGTGGGTCTTTAGTGACCTTCGGAATGCCACTTCAGTTTGGCATGCGCGTAGAGTAATCGGAAGCTTGTTCCAGCACTGAGTGGCACAGACCTCGAAGGTTTTCCCTCCAGTACGAGAGCGTTTGAATCTTGGGGTTTCCAGGAGAAGAAGGGAGTTAGAACGTAATGTCCTGGCCTTGACGTACGGCTTCAGAGTGCTTTTCAAGTGGGCTGAGCCATTGCCCTTGGAAGCACGAAAGGCCAGCGTCATAGCCTTGAATACACATCTCTTGGCTATCGGTAGCCAATGTAGTTTTCGGAGGAGGGGAGAGATGTGTTGTCTGGCTGGGATTCTCTCGACCAGCCGGGCGGCAGCATTTTGGACAGTCTGTAATTTGTGGCAAAGGCCTGCTGTGATACCAAGATATAGTGCGTTGGCGTAATCAAGGTGAGATGTTATAAGTGCATGTACCACAGTCTTACGGCAGTCTGCCGGCAGATAGTTGATAAGCCGGTTAATCGTCTTGATCTTTGCGAAACAGGATGCTGCTACTGTTTGGACCTGAGCGTTAAAACTAAGCTGATTGTCCCAGCGCACTCCCAAGTTTCTCACCGAGTCTTTGGGCGTGGGGGCTTGGCTCAGGTCAGCTGGCCACCACAGATTGGAATCCAAATTTGTTTTTTTCAAAATGGGAATCAGGGAGGCATGTTTCCATTTGGCGGGAAAGCAGCCCATTCTTAGGGATTCGTTCCAGATATGGTTCAAGTAGGGATTGAGCAGGGGAGCCAATTTCTTGTATTGTTTGGCTGGCCAAGGGTCATTGGGCGAGCCAGACTTACATTTGAGTAGTTCTGCCATAGAGTCGGCTTCGGAGATGACTGAAAAGTCAATCAGCGAGGGGGACTGGGGCATGTGAGAAGTGGATTCCTCTTTCTGGCCTTCACTGGAGGAAATAGGGAAAGTAGAATAGATGGTCTCTATTTTTTCCTCAAAGAATTGTGAAAGTTTATCGCACAAAGACTGGGAGGCAGGCTGTATCCGCATCAGCGCGTTGGGGTCCATGAAGGACCTAACTATGCTGAAGATCTCCCTGGCACCGTTATTAGCGTGTTTAATTCTGGAAGCCAGGTAGTCCCTTTTGTGCTCCTCGATCATTCTGCAGTATTCTTTGAGGGCTGTCTTATAGATGGTTTTACTATCCAGGGAATAGCTCTGCCTCCATAAGCGTTCGAAAGATTTGCATTCTGCCTTTTTCTGACGAAGCTCGTTGGAGTACCATGGTGCAGAAGGTGTAGCCCTGTAGGTTTTAATAGATTTAAGTGGAGCCAGAGCCTCTAGGGCTTGACTAATCCAGGCATCCATAACTGTAATTTGAATTTCAGTTATTCTGCGTTACCGTTTGATGCAGAATTACCAATAATTACACAATTCCACAGCTCATGTAATTATGAGTAATTTAAGTGAAAAATTTCCATGGCAAAAGCAGATTTATTGACCACCATTAGCATCATCATTATTGCTAATATCACCATCAGCACCACCACCACAATCATAATCACTCTTATCTCCACCATTATCATTACAATTACTACAAATGTTACCACTATCACTACACCGTTACAGCTATGACCTCCAGCACCTCTATCACCATTGCTACCAATACACTATGACAGTTGCCACCACCACACTAGTTCCCAAAACCACCATTATGACCATTTTCATCAATAATGCCACCACTACAAACACCGCCATCACCACCACCATTTCCACCAATGCCTCCATTATCATTATTACCACAACCACAACTGTACCATCTTTACTATATTCAAAACTATTGCTGCCACCATTACCGCCACCTCTACAACCACATTGTTCTGCATTCTGTCCATCAACTGTTGTTTTTGCATTTGTCACCCCGAGTGGGATGGGTATGCTCAGACGTGAGTCCCATGCTCTCCACACCAATGGAGTCGAGCTATCCTGACTGAAGACGGCTGATAGCCAGAAACCGGTCCTAGGATGCTTGTTTCTGGTCCAGGAAAGACATGGCTTGGCAGTTCGGGCTGGACTGTTCCCATGAGGCACAGGGTCAAGGCTGATTTGCATATGGCCATGTCTGAACTGGGGTGGTGTGGAGTGCAAAAAACGATGGATTTCGGCCCAGATCTCGGTACTGGGGTGAATGTATGACAATGTTCTGCATTCTGTCCATCAACTGTTGTTTTTGCATTTGTCACCCCGAGTGTGATGGGTATGCTCAGACGTGAGTCCCATGCTCTCCACACCACTGGAGTCAAAAATCAAATCAAATCAAATCATCTTTATTCGGTTTCCATTTTTTGAAAGCCATAAAAGTACATAAAAAACACAATAAATATTAAAAATCACATTCATTTTGTATCGAACGGTACATTAAAAACATATTTTTAGAAATCCATCTTATATCAAATATCAAAAAGGATTCTCCATCAGAATTCATAAGTTCATTCGATGCCTAATACATAATTTGAGATACTGTACAACCGATTTTGTCATCAGGTTATTTTCCAAAAATTGTAGTGCCAGGTAGGCAGGGCGACATCTGCGAATTTTTAGAACTTTTAGTACTGGTATTATCCATCGTCTGCGTAATGGTGTATAAAATTTGCAGAAAAACAAGACATGAATTGTGGACTGTGGAGACATAGAATCACGAAGGCATACTAAGATATTATATGTCCAGTCATTTTGTTTAGGAAACAGAACCAAGTAGTGATATAAATTAAACCTAAAACGGTTAAGAAGGAATTTTTCATATTGTGTTAAATCATACTGCAAGTACGGTTGGATGGTGGGGAACAGCTGAATTAGTAGACAATGCTGAACTGATGGCTTCCCTATTTCACTCAGCATCCGAAGTTGAGATAGATGCGACATACAGATTGTTTTAAGTTCTTTTTTCGATGTGTCTATTACTGACAAGGGGTCGTCAAAGAACCTCGGGAAACCAATGTCTGTAAAAAAAGATTTCACGTAGGCCAACCATTTTATCTTTCTCATGTTGTCTAATTTCAGACAGTCCTGAATTATTGATTTTGTGAGCTGGCACTCGTCTGTTGCCCATAATCTGCTCCACAACATGATCGGTTGGATTTTGATGATGTCAGAAATAAAGTCCACCCCGAGTTCGAGGTGACATCCGTATGTAGTTGTACTTCTTGGGACAGCCAGTAGGAATCTAAGAAAAGAGTTTTCAACTTTTTGTAGTTGTTCAACATTTGTCGTTCCCCATACCCCTGCTCCGAAGGTGGCTGTACTTATTCATTTGGCATTATAAATCTTGATCATCTCGGTCGGGGGTCTTTTTCCGAGGCGAAGGGAAAAGGCCTTTAATGCACCAATTGTTCTTATGAGGGCCAGTTTTCGGGAGTTGACTGCTTCCTTCCAGTTGAATGCCTCATCCATAGTGATGCCTAGATAGGGGTACGTATTTGTTCTTTCAAGGGGTAGGTTGTCCACGTATATATTCTTTACTTTTTTCCCCTTGGTACCCGCGTGCATCACATATGTTTTCTTGATATTAATTTTCAAGTTCAAACTGGTCATGAAGGAGCAATAGTTATTTAGGGCCCGTTGAAGTTGGACTGGAGTTTGGGCGAGAATTACCGCGTCATCGGCATATAGTAGTGCAGGAATCTGCCGACGACCGGCTTCTGGGAGATCTTTTACATTCTTTAACATTGCACTCTCGAGGCCGTTGGTATAGAGCCTGAATAGGAAAGGGGCCAGTACGCACCCTTGTCTGACCCCCTTCTGTATGGGAAAACTGTCTGTCAATTGTCCGCCTGTCCCAAATCTAACCTTTTCCGTGGCTCCTGTGTATAGTTTGCGGAGAAAGTCGACTATTGGTGGTTCAATCCCCATTTGCAGCATTATTGTCCAGAGTTTAGAGTGTTGCACACAATCGAACGCTGCTGTGAGGTCGACGTAAACCATATGTAGGCAAGATTTTTTTGCGTTTACGTATTTTCCGGCCAGAAATGTTAAATTTAAAACTTGATCCACTGTACTCAGTCCTGCCCTAAATCCATATTGCAGGTCTGAGAGTACGCCGTGTTCTTTCGACCACTCCTGGAGACGATCAAGAAGTATGCGCCCTGCCATTTTTCCGATCGAGTCCAGGAGGGAGATTGGGCGGTAACAGGAGGGGCTTTCCCTGTTGCCCTTCTTAAAGATGGGGACGAGTATCGAGGTGGACCAGGAGTCGGGGAGGTTAGTGTCCTTTGCCGCGTTTAATACTTTGGTAAGGAGAGGGGACCAGAGGTCAGGTGAGAGTTTGTAGAGGTCCATTGGGACCGAGTCGGGTCCTGGTGCTTTACCTGTTTTGGCCGTCTTTATAGCTTTTGTCGTTTCACTGAGTGTAAAGTGTATAGCTATTGGATACTTCACAGGCAAAAGGGAATCCTGGGAGGCTGAGTCTGTAGATTTGACCTCACTGAATACTCCTGAGATTTGTTGCACCCAGTCCTGTGCGTTTATGACTACGTCCAGGGAAGGGTCGTCGTTGTTTTCTGTTAGAAAGGGATTTTTAACTATCTCCCAGAAAGCTGTGCTGTCTTTTAAAGTGCTGCTTTTTAGTAGTTGGATCCAGAGGTTTGCTTTTAGGTCCTTTTTTCTTTTCCTGATTGCTAGCGTGTAAATTTTTCTTAAGTTAATTACCTCTTGTCTGTTTCTTTCTTTTTTTGTTAAGGCCCTCTTTAAGTCGGAGTAAGCTTTAGTGCATTCTGTGTCAAACCATCCCTTTCTTATTGTCTTGTTATGTTTATATGGCTTGGTTAGTTCATTACTAATATTATTAACGATCTCTTCGTAGTTGGTCATGATCTCTGTTGAAGATGTCGAAGGATCTAGGCACTTGTCTATTTGATTTTTACATGTTTTAATTATTCTTGTATTGATTGCTTCCTGATCTATTTTGCTCCATTTGAGGGTGTAGCCATTTAATCTATCCAGTGTTAGTACTTCCTGGTTGAGGATTCCGAAATAGGCCTTATCTTTTTCCTTTCGGTGGGTCGGTTCTTGATAGGTCAATCTTAGTGGGAAATGATCGCTGAGTGCGTTTTTAAGCACCTCAAAAGTCTTAATACGTGTGGCTTTATTAGTAGATATTAATATATAATCGATTAATGTTTCAAGACCTCTTCCGTGAAAAGTAGGAGTAAATTGGGTTATAGGAGTTTTTAACAGATTGGCAAACCCTATGTCCAGTTCGGACATAATGGCCTGCATGTTGTTGCCTTCGATGGTGTGGGAAAAATGAGTTAGACAGTTTCCTTGTTCGTCTGAGATCCCACAGATGGAGGTATTACTTTTGTTGCATAAGTGAAGATTAAAGTCTCCCCCCCAGATTATTGTATGGGAGACCTTAGCGTACTTTGTTTTGAGATCGTTGGTCTGATTCAAAATTTCGTTTAGGGTCTTGGTGGGATGGGTATGCTCAGACGTGAGTCCCATGCTCTCCACACCAATGGAGTCGAGCTATCCCGACTGAAGACGGCTGATAGCCAGAAACCGGTCCTAGGATGCTTGTTTCCGGTCCAGGAAAGACATGGCTTGGCAGTTCGGGCTGGACTGTTCCCATGAGGCACAGGGTCAAGGCTGATTTGCATATGGCCATGTCTGAATTGGGCTGGTGTGGAGTGCAAAAAAACGATGGATTTAGGCCCAGATCTCTGTACTGGGGTGAATGTATGACATTGTTCTGCATGCTGTCCTTCAACTGCTGTTTTTACCACTACAACCACAGCCATCATTACTGTCACTATTATCACCATCACTATTAATACCATTATCACTGCCATTATTATCATTGTTGCTTCCTCATTTCCTTTATTGGTATCTCCATTACCAGTACGACTATTACCCCTACTACCCCCACTATTACTACTATCACACCACCACATCTATACTACCACTGCCGCCACCATTACCCACACCACTACAAAACCATCATTACCACCATCATTCACGCCACCTTTATCATTTCCACCACCCAGATTAACATCACAAACACCATTACATCATCATCACCACTACCACAATAACTACTTCAACATTACAGCATCATACTTATCACACCTACAAATACAATTTTAGCCTTTGAAACAACTATAACTACCACAAGCATTAAAGAACCACCATTACCACTTCAATTACAACCACCATTTTCATCATTAGTGACTTTGACACAACCTTAAATATCCCTGATTCTATGGCCACCATCATTAATACAACACCATTAAAACTATTACCAGCACAACCATCACTACCACAGCCATTATCAGCTGCCATATTCCTTTACCACTAATGCTACCACCACCACTGTTCCGATCATGCCCACCATTATTCTCACAACTGACACCAGCCTTAATACCAAAAACATTATTACCATCACCTTTACCAGAAACACAGAAACACTGCTGGATGACACTATGTACTTATAAACAACTGAAACTTCAGTGCTATGTAAATAACCCCTACAATGAAAAGACACAGCTACAGTTCATGAAGCTGAGGATGGGAGTAATCCCTATTGCCCGTCATCTCCCAGCTTGGAAAAGGGGCAAGCATCAGGCAATGTGTTGGTTCTGTAATCATCAAAAAGAGGACATAATGCATGTATTGTGCCTGTGTCCCACCCTCGTAGAGGGCATGATTTCCAAACATATAAGCTCATGTAGGGAAGCAGTTATGGCCTGCTTCAACCCATCAAATATCATGCAAAATTGTGCCTTGGTCAAATGTATTCATCATTTCTCTAGGAAGATAGAGGCACAAGATCATGCTTGCGAAGGGCTGATAAATAATTAGGTCGTTACTGGGCCCTTGCCTTCGACTACATCCTCCCCAATGATATCCACCCTTCCTCTCTCAGACACGCCCTATCTTACACTATGGGGTAGCAGGCAGGGCCAGCTTTAGCACTGGTTGCGCCCAGAGCAACAATGTTTTTTAGGGCCCCCCCCCCCAATGAGCACCTCCACCACCGATTCCCTCCCTACCAACAGTCACCATAACCACTCTCTCTCAGATGCATTTAATACATTTTATAGCGTCACTCATAAAAGTGAAGGGTGTCAGAGCACTGTACATAACACACACATTACACAGAGACTATCAACCATAGGTGTGTAAATCAGTGTATAGGACATGTTACTTAAGACAAAGGACAATAAGGGGTGAAGTCACATGTCATCCATATTGGTAGGCAGTATAGTTGAAGAGTACTTGGTCTGGAGACCAACAAACTCTGAATTTAAAATGTAACACAATGGATTGGGGCTCTCTTTAATGACGAGAACTGATTTGTACCCAAGTGAACCCTTTTCAAAACATTAGAATAATGAATGTCTGGAGAAAAAAGCTCATACTATATACCTTGAAGTTGCACGCAGTTAGTTCTTTGATGACAGTGGTTATGTTATGGGGTATTTGTAGAGCGCGGCATGGCTACTCCGTGGAGTGTCCTAGCGCGGGAAACATCCTTTACGACACAACTTTTACCACGCAGTGCCTTTACAACCCAGGTTTTTCAACGCAAGTCATTACAACGAATTGCGCTGGGGGGCGCTCTAGGATAGGTAATAGTTTAATTTACTATCCAACACCTTCCCTACTATCCACGGGGACTGGAGTTGGAATAGTAAATTAAACTATTCACTATCCAGCACCCCCAACGCAAGTCGTTGTAACGACTTGCATTGAAAAGCCTGCGTTGTAAAAGCATGCGTGGTAAAAGCATACGTTGTAACAACGTACATCCTCCTAGCGCTGGGTTAATAGTTCACTGTAAACTGCAACTAACAAAAGGAAGTCTCTGACAAAAGCAGTAACCCACTGATCTGTTTACATTACACTCACTGTGTTATATGCATGGTACATGTTATTTGCAGTAAGCATGTTAACCCTCTGTGCTACCTTACCATGATTCTAAACTTCCATGAGTCAAAACTTCTATTAGACAAAATTCCGATCTCTCCTGGAAGAACATTAATCACCGGAGTGTTCTTGCCATTTTATTCACTGCCTGAACATTGCTAGATGACATTAACGCAGCAGCAGGTACTTTTAAGCACAATATAACCTAGCAAACACCAAACAGGCGCCCCCGTGCGAAGTCAGCACCCGGTGCGGTGGCACCGGTCGCACCGCCCTAGAGCAGGTGCCTATTTCCTCCTATCAGCATTTTACATAATCCTGTCCCACTCTTCTATCAGAGTAACAATGTAAACTCCACCGTTTGTAACTTTTTACATGTCTGCACTTTGCATTTTAGCACCACTGTGTTAGTAACATGTAAAACTGGCCACCTTATATGTCTCAATGATTTTTAACTCCTATTGTTTTAAGTATGTATTTTAAAAGGAGGCAACTTTCTTGAACATATAAACTGGGATTTGATGCCATTTTCTTATGTTGCAAAGGTTTTGATTAATCATTCAATAAAGTCTTTTATAACCACAAAGTTAAACTTGAGCCACAAGTCTAAGTTTAGACCTAAAGTCTAACTTTTCTAAGGCCCCTTTGCCTGCCTAGTTTGCTTCTTCCTCCGGGATGTTCAGCACATTGTCTTGGTCTTCTAGAGATGAAACATGATGTTCTCCACTCCCTCTCAGAACCACAATCCTTGTTTTCATTTTGAGCTTGTCTTGCCAGTTCTTCTTGCAAACATGCCCTGGGCCTTTGCCTTCCAGTCTGCATTCAAAAGTCCAGCTTCCCTGGCTCTGTATTCTGTAACTCGGCTTTCGAGTCAAGGATTCATGGGCACCACAAACGCGCCCAGCCTTCCCACAGGCCAACAGAAACTTGTCAACACACGTGCTTGCTCTTATTGTCCTCTCAGACCCTCGCACTACAGTGAACATTGCTTTGGTGACACAAAATGAAGGCTCCCGCTCCCATCCACACTGCTGTGAGGCCGCCACGCTTCAATTTGCAGTCTCTGCTGGAATGCGGGAGATGCTACAGCCGGGATGTAGGGGGATTTAAAAATAGATTTAGGGGAGCTCATGAACGGGGTTCACCTTGTATTTCACTTCGGAACTTCCATAACATAATTTGTTCTGAAATTAAGTTTTCAAATACAGTATTTTCAGGGAATCGTTTCTTGCATGCAAATCTACATCAGAAAACCACCAGTGAGGGCCAGATGTGCACTGCCTTGTGAAGTACAAGGTGCTGTCCGCTGTGTCTCCATGGAAACCAGGAGTCACTGAAGCATGCAGGCTCCAAGCTGTAAGATAATAAAGGTTTGTGCCTCAGTTTCCTGCCTGCTTGTCTCACTGTGTATGTTTGTGCCCCCGTCATGCGTCTGACAGTGGTAATCAGCATCGTCCTCCTGCCTGGCCCCTGTGATGACCAGATTCCAGAGGTTGCCAGATGTGTCACCGGTGCCAGAGAACCGGTCGGGGACGCCGGGACCCCTGTCCTGGCTGCTGCTGGAGCGGTACATCAACACAAAGCTCGGAGCACTGCCAGGTTTCTGTTGGTACCACCGCACCCAGTAGTCGTTTAACCGGTAAGCCGAGGCCAGAGTACAGGACAGATGGACATCCTGCCCAGGGACCACCGAGGCCGAGGAAGGCTGAGTCAGTGCTGGGTCTGCCCGGGATCCTGAAACAATGGAAAACAAGTCAACAAAGGAGCCAGACAAAAGGAAAAAAAAAATGTAATGTAAATTCAACGTTTGCGTTGGTTTATCTCGACCTGCACAGAGGGCGCTGAGCACGAGGAGGAGGGGGGACCAGGCCATGGTGCAGCGTCAGCAGGGGTCTGGTCTGAGGTGCAGACAGGTCTCTGGGTGGGGGCCTGCAGCTCCTTCTTAAAGACCCAGCAATACTGCGGGACGGCCCCTCCATGCAAATGTAGTCACATCTCACTCCGTGCTAAAGATGGTTCTGTGCACTGCTTCTGGCAAACATGGATCATAACAAAACTAGGTCAGGGAGTAATCCCAGAGCAGCGTGAGTCAGTGAGTCAAGAACTCCTTGGAGGAAAGAGCGGACCACGAGCAACACTTTGGGGCATATTAGCAGGAACATCGTTAAAATTAGCGTCAGGAAACTCATATAAATAGAAGCCCAGGTTAGATGTCCTGCACATCTAACCTGGGCTGCTATTGGAATTCTATAACGCATATTAGCAAGCCCATTATCGCCGTTTTAGCTGCTGTTTCCTGCCGCTAAAACGGAGATAATTTTAACGAGGTTCTTGCTAATTTGCCCCCTTATTTGGTAGGAAAGGAACAAATCCTTCAGGTTCTACCCCTGAAGAGTGCTTGATAGAAAAGAGCACCAGTCTGACTGTTTTGTTAACTGGGAATATTGGTAGTTGAAAAGTGATTGAGAGAAGAAGTAGGCTTATTTTTGCAACAGTGCATGGTTTGGAGAACTTGCACATTTCTATTGTTAGTTCTTACTTTAAAAGTTCCCCAGATCTCATTTACAAATATTTCCAATCCATGCAGGTATCTGTAATGACTAACCATTACTTTCCTAACACTAAATAGCTCTGTTCACAAGATGACAACACATGAGACAGGTAATGTTCCAGGCCAGCATTAGTTTGGATTTGAAGTCACTCCCATAGCCTAAACCGTCAGCTGGAACAATCAATTGGAGGGATCTGGGTGTTGTAAAATGGGGGCTTGGGTAAAAGCATTCTTCAGTTCTTGGAAGTCTGCTTCGGCTTCTGGGGTACATCAACATCCATAACATATACTCTTGTCTATCAGAGTATGGGAAATATGACAAGCTGTATGTGCAAAGTCTGAAATGGACTGCTTTTAAAAATGTGATAACCCTAAGAAAAACTAAACCTGTTTGATGGATGTAAGGGACTGACAATCCAAAATGGTGGAGCCCTTACTGGGTTCAATGGCAAAACGCTGAGCACATAATAAGTGACCCAAATATTCAATGTTAGTCCTTTCAAAATCCCATTGCTATGCAAGTGGTATTATTGGAGATGATTCAGAACGGAGGTGACCTGTTCTTGATCAGTGGTAAAGTCTTTGGAAAAAATAAAAATGTCATCTAAATACACCACCACATAGTGGTTCAAAATACTGAACAAAACATGTACTATAAATTATTAGAAGACTGCTGGGGCATTGCAAAGAAAAGATGGAATTACTCAGTATTCAAAATAGACCCCCAACATCCTGAAGGAGAAACTGATGAATAGTCTATAGGACTCAAATGGAGGGGCTCACAGGAAGGAGTTATATTTATTTTTCGGAGTTACATTTGATGTTCTCCAGTCATGTGGAGTCAAGGTTGTAGGGTGGCCATGGGATGTCTGAGAGGGCTGCATGATGCCACTGTATGTCCTCAGGGATGAGCTAAAGATCCTCATTGAGGGAGAGCCAAAGCTTGGAGCATTATTCAAATGGATGATTGGAGCTTCAAAGCAGAATCGATTCTTGAAACAGTCTGCTGCATGCTTCTATGGGATCTGGTCACAGAGGTTCTTGGTGAGAGAGGCTTTGGATCGAATGTTCATTGGTGGTCTTTGGGGCCCATCGGGAGACGGGGAGGGGAAGAACCGACCGGACACAGATGTAGGTGTAATAAAGGCCGCTTTATTCGGAAACAGGTGCATCCTGAAAACATACCCCAACCTTGGCCTTTGCCGTACAAAACTAGGCCTAACTAATTATACATGTACCTGACCAAAAAAAAACCACTCCCTCCCCTAAACAGTTCCCCGCCAACAACATAAACATCATTATCAATTACCCAAAACTTGTCTCACAGTTTCAACATCAGCCATATGTACACTCCCTCTCCTCAGCCAGTAAAACGCCTTCCTCCTATCCTACCCCCCCCGTTTAACTACGAAAAAGCGCCATCCGATATAAACTTTCCAGCACCTGCCCCCAGCGACAACACTACCCGAACCTCCTAACCCAGAAAGCACCTGCTTCACAACATCCCCTGAGCATCCCGAAAGGCATCAACCCATGGGCCAACTCCCCCTCCTCCCCCCGAAAAAACCTGCCCTAAGGGTGGGTGGGTGGGACAACGCTCTAATTACGCCCCCCGGCTGCTGGGTCACTGTCCCACGAAATGGTGCACAGTGACCCAAAATGGCCGGTTTTATTCTCTCCAGCCCAAAAGGAGCCCAAACCATACTAACTAGCCCAACCAAGCCCATGTCCCTTCCTGTGTCCTGTCCCATTTCTTCCCCCCTCCCTTCCTCCCGGGGCCCCAAAATTCCCCGGGGGGGAGAGCCTCCCTCCTGTCGGCCACCCCCGCAAAGCCCCATTGGGGCCCATTGGGAGACGGGGAGGGGAAGAACCGACCGGACACAGATGTAGGTGTGATAAAGGCCGCTTTATTGGGAAACAGGTGCATCCTGAAAACATACCCCAACCTTGGCCTTTGCCGTACAAAACTAGGCCTAACTAATTATACATGTACCTGACCAAAACCCCCCCACTCCCTCCCCTAAACAGTTCCCCGCCAACAACATAAACATCATTATCAATTACCCAAAACTTGTCTCACAGTTTCAACATCAGCCATATGTACACTCCCTCTCCTCAGCCAGTAAAACGCCTTCCTCCTATCCTACCCCCCCCCGTTTAACTAGGAAAAAGCGCCATCTGATATAAACTTTCCAGCACCTGCCCCCAGCGACAACACTACCCGAACCTCTTAACCCAGAAAGCACCTGCTTCACAACATCCCCTGAGCATCCCGAAAGGCATCAACCCATGGGCCAACTCCCCCTCCTCCCCCGAAAAAACCTGCCCTAAGGGTGGGTGGGTGGGTGGGACAACGCTATAACTACGCCCCCCGGCTGCTGGGTCACTGTCCCACGAAATGGTGCACAGTGACCCAAAATGGCCGGTTTTATTCTCTCCAGCCCAAAAGGAGCCCAAACCATACTAACTAGCCCAACCAAGCCCATGTCCCTTCCTGTGTCCTGTCCCATTTCTTCCCCCCTCCCTTCCTCCCGGGGCCCCAAAATTCCCCGGGGGGGAGAGCCTCCCTCCGGTCGGCCACCCCCGCAAAGCCCCATTGGGGCCCATCGGGAGACGGGGAGGGGAAGAACCGACCGGACACAGATGTAGGTGTGATAAAGGCCGCCTAATTGGGAAACAGGTGCATCCTGAAAACATACCCCAACCTTGGCCTTTGTCGTACAAAACTAGGCCTAACTAATTATACATGTACCTGACCAAAAAAACCCCACCCCCTCCCCTAAACAGTTCCCCGCCAACAACATAAACATCATTATCAATTACCCAAAACTTGTCTCACTGTTTCAACATCAGCCATATGTACACTCCCTCTCCTCAGCCAGTAAAACTCCTTCCTCCTATCCTACCCCCCCCGTTTAACTAGGAAAAAACGCCACTCGAAAGCCCCATACGGCTTTTGACCCCCCCCCAGGTCCCCTGCACCTTTGGATACCTGCGCACCCCTATTGCCCGGTCTAACGCCTCCTTCAGTTGCACAATATATAGCTGTATCCCATATCTCGACAAATGTACTCCATCCTCCATGAAAAAATAGACCGCCCCATACTTCAGTTCCGGGTGCTCCATCCTCCCCACGCCTTCCCTGTCACAAAATGCCCGCATCTCTCTGTTAATCTTCCTCCTAGTCCTATCTATAGCACCTGGTCTCTCCGCTCCCCTCCAACACCTCCTGGGTATCAATTCTGACCAGATGACATAGCACCCCGCCCACTGCCTCCTGATCTCCAGCAAATCCCCCCTCATTTGTTTCACCAGCGCCAGCCCCTTGCACTGCACCAAGTCGTTTTCCCCCAGGTGAATAACCACAACATCCGGGCAGACCCCCCCCGCACAACATTGTTCAAAACCGGCACCAACTCGTGCCAACGCATGCCCCCTTTGCCCCTCCAATGACACCTAAACAAATGCTCATCCAGCTCCAGATTGAGGTTCCTGCATTTTTCCCACTCGGCCCTCTCCGCACTTTTTACAAACGAATGGCCCACCACATATATGGACACTGCTGCCGCCGTAGGCCCCGCCACCGCACCTGCAAAGAGACATATTTAAGCAGCGAGCCCAAACTTCCATTCTAATCCACCACTACCCCTCGCAACCTAACATACGACTTATAGCAGTCTGATTTCCAGCGCCCCAGCCGTTTGATCTCCTCCTTCCCCCAGCCCTTCCGCGCTGCCTCCGTCGCCGCACCGATGCGAAATGAATGTGTTCCGAACTCCCCCGGGTCCTCACCCATAGACCGCAGGGCGTGCCGCAGGACCCACAACAACTGCGCTGCCGTCACACGTCCCCCCCCCCTCTCCTGCCAAAAACCTCCGAACCATCCTGTACCCCTCCTTCTGCCAGCCGGGTCCCCCACTCCACCGGACACACCGCCTCCGTTCCCCCCGGACCCAACAACACCCAAGTACCCTTCCCCCGCTGATCAGTCTTGGACCGCCGAAGCCGCACCGTAACCTCCCGGCCTCCGACCTCCACCTCCCCCCACGACAACCCCGGTCCTCCCTTCAAACCCACCAACTCCGACACCCGAAAGGCTCCAAAATACAACCACGACATCAATGTGGAAAACAGCACCGTCTCCGCCCGATCCCTGCACACCAGCGGTAACTGGCCCACCAGGCCTGCCAACATGGCCTCCGTAATCGGCCGCCTCTTCCGCGCTCGAGCCCCTCTCTCCCTCTCCCAACCTTCCAGTAGTCGCCCCCCCAATTCTCCCGCCAAGGGGGCATACCCCCACCACAGCTTGCCCATGAAAGCCACTCCTGCCAGTTTACCCGCGATGGTCACTCTCGCCAAACCCTTGTCCATTAACCCCAGCATGAAACGCACCACCTGCTCCTCCCGACACCACTTGCCCCGCTGCCTTACCGCTCCAAAGCGCAGAAATTCCAGCCAGGCCTGCTCGTAACTCTTCCATGTGGACGCTGCCAGGGACGACCTCACCAACTGAACGACCCGCGCTCTCCCACCAACCACAGCTTCTTCGGCACCTCCGTCTTGTCCGCCGCCGCCTCCGTGGCTAGCCTATGGAACCTCCGCCACTGAGATCGAGACAAAGCATCCGCAATGTCATTGTCCACTCCCGGCACATGCTGAGCCTGGAACAAGATATTGTGTTCCAAACACCTCAAGACGAAAACGCGCATCAGCTTCAGCACCTGTGGTTCCCTCGCGGACTGCCGGTTCACCACCTGCACCACTGACATATTGTCCACCTTGAACAACACCCGCCTGTGCGCCAACTCCTGCGCCCACACTGTCACAGCCACCACCAACGGGAACAGCTCTAAGAACGCAATGCTCCTGCCCCCTGCCTGCCACTGCTCTGGCCATTGCTCCGCGCACCATCTGCCCGCCCAGTAGAGTCCAAAGCCTCCGACTCCTGCCGCATCCGACGACATCGTCACGTCCCACTCCCAGTCTTCCGGGGGTGCCATGGGCACGCCATTGAAACGCTCCAAAAACGCCAACCACATGTTCAGATCCTCCCTCGAGCCCGCCGAGAGCCGCACATGATGATGCGGCAGTGTCAGACCGGACAACGCCAAACCCAGCCGCCGACAGAAAGTCCGCCCCGCGCGCACCACCGAGTCGAGCTCTACCCCGAGGAACGACAGCACCGTGCTGGGCCCTTGCATCTTCTCTGGCGCCAACGGAACCCCCAGGTGACCCATCAGGTCCGTAAAACTGTCCAGACTCTGCTGGCAGTCCGTCGAACCGGGCCGACCCACCAGGAAGAAGTCGTCCAGGTAATGCGTAATCACCTCAGAGCCTGTGCGCCAGGAAAAAGCCCACTGCAAAAAGGAGCTGAATCGTTCAAACAAGGCACACGACACAGAACACTCCATAGGAAGCGCTCTATCCACAAAAATGAGCCCATCAAGCTGAATCCCTAGCAACTGATAAGCATGGGCGAATTTTGCGAATCTGGCGTTCGCGAATTTTGCGAATTTGCGAACTCGCAATCCGCAAAATCTGCGAATTCTAGCGAATTTGCGGATTTTTTTTTGTGTGTTCGCAAGGATTTCTGCCAGTTCGCAAGGATTTCTGCCAGTTCGCGAGGGTTTTGTACCAGTTCGGAATTGCGAACTTACATGACGACTCGCAACGGTCACGATTATGTTGTTTCTACGTCTGGTTCATCATCACAGGTTCCCAGAACCCTCTGTTTCACCCCTGCCACCCTCTGTTTCACCCATGCCATCCTCTGGTACATCAATGCCACCCTCTGGTTCATCATCACTGTAGATTATGGGGGGAAAAAGCAAGCACACCTGCCTGCTTCAACTGACATGAATTAATTTGGGGTTGATTTATTAATGTGTCACTGTTTTAAAATTCCAGTCTGGCACCTGCTTCCTTATCTGTAATTTGCTTTCTGTTGCAGTGCAATTTTTTTTTCCAGGACCTTTGTGGCCTACTTGTAGCTATTCTATGAGCCTGCTGTGAGGGTCAGAGCAGGGTCATATAATTGTTGCAACTAGCAACTGAACTCTGGAGGGGCCCTTCTCAGGAAGCACTACAGGGAATGGTTACTAATGATGAGTTTGAACTTTTGAACCTGCTGAATGCTTTTTTTGTGTTCGCAAGGATTTCTGCCAGTTAGCAAGGGTTTCTGCCAGTTCGCAAGGGTTTTGTACCAGTTCGCAATTGTGAACTTACACCGCACGCAGCAAAATTGTATCACCAAGAAAAAAAATCCGCTGCGTGCGAATTTGCGGATTTTGCGGGAAATTCGCGGATCTCGCGGATTGCGAATTTACAGAAAATCCGCAAAATCCGCGAGCGTAACGGATTTTCCGCCCATACTTACTGATGATCCGCCGGGTGAACCGGCAGCAACCGAAAAGCCGATTTTACATCGCATTTTGCCATGAGCGCCCCTGGACCCGCCGTCATCACCAACCTCCTCGCGACGTCCACGGACGAGTACGACACGGACTCCAACTCCGCCGAGATAAAGTCGTTCACCGACGCGCCCTCCAGCCATGAGAGATGCTCAATCAGCCGGAATTGGCCCTGCTCTTTCTTCTGGACCACTCCAATGGGTGAGATGATCAAATCTGGCAACGGCGCCTCTTCAAAAGGCCCCACCATCCTCCCCTCCTTCACTTCCTTAAAGAGCTTCTCCCGGACGATACCTTTGTGTGCGTTCACGGACTTCAGGTTCTCCGCCCACCGAGCGATCCGCGGACCCTCGTACCCCAACCGGAAACCCTCCCTGAAGCCCCAACGCAGCACGGCCGTATCGTCCGCCCGCGGATACGCCTCCAACAACGGCTCTAGCCGATCCAGCCTAACCGGTGTACGAGCCTTTTCCCAGGGTACTCGCCCCCCCCTACCCTCCACCCCTCCCCCTGCTGGGCCCGGGAGCCGGGTACTGGGCCTGTGCTGGGCCTCCCCCAGGCCCCCAGCATCGCGCCTCCGGGTGTCGTCTCCCACATGCGGAGCACTCGTGCCGAAAACGGCACACCTGCCGGAGACAGGAACCCCTGTTGAAATCCCAGCAAGTCCCGACACTCTGACTACTTCCGGCTCCCCCCGCCCCCACCCCTCCACGGGTGGGGTGGGCCGAAAAGGGGGGCGGCGCCAGTGGCAACCCACTGGCTGTGAAAATGGTGCGGCCAAACTTTGCCCCACTCATCGTCTGTTGGTAGAAGTCGGCATCCAACTCCCCCCACTTTGCCTCCGGATCCGATGCCATGCGCGCCCAAAACTCCTCATCGTAATGCGACCAAGCATTATCTCCGTAAGTCACCTGTGCCCGTCGCACCATGTCCATGTACTTGAACAGCGCGACCGCCCTATCCGGGTACTTCTCACAGTACACACTGGCATAGATCAGGAAAGCTGCCGACCAATTCTCAATAGTAACAGGCACCTTCAGACGCCTAGCTAACTCCTGCTCCTCCTCCTTCGACCCTTCTTTGGCCATCAACTCCCTGTGAAGCAACCTCAAGATCTCCACATACTCCCCCTTCCATATCTTTTCCTTGGTAGCCAGCGACAAATGAGCCCCCAGTGGCTTCGCCACTCCCATGTACGGCAGCTTCCTGACCGGCACCTCACAGCTCTCCTTCGCCCCGGCGCTGGACGCCGCCGACCCGCCGGCCTTTGCCGCTTCCCCCGTCGCCGTACTCCCTGACGCTGCGCCCCCTACCGCCTCCGTACACACCCCCGCATCCGCTACGTATCTGCCCTTCACCAATCGCACTTCGTCTCCGCCGCCCGCATCTGTTCCCACTGACCTCTGGCATCCGCCATCCGCACCCCCACCCGCCTGGCCTCTATGAGGCCCGCCCAAGCCACTCCCCGCCCCCGTACTGGTCTTACCTGGCGTCAAGGCTTGTGTCCTCACCGGATCCCGCCGCCTAACCAGGTCTGCTGGGGGGGCCGTCACTCGCGGCACCGATTGCCCGGGGCATACCTGCAAAACACTGCCAACAGCATAACAGGTTTCCCCCCTGCCCTCCCGAAGTTCCCCTTCTTCTTCCGACTCCATCTCTCCATCACCGCCCCCCATGACCGCTCCTGCTGACATCCTGCTCAGACCTGCCTTGTCCCTACACGCTGCCATCAACGTCCCCAAATCCACACTCTCCATTCTCCTGTCCCCAGTTTGGTAATCAGGATTGCCTGCCAGATTGCTGCTCCATCCCCGTCCCCCGGCGGCCGGAGCGACCCATCTGGAGTTGGGCTTTGGAGACCTATGACCCTGCCATCCGCTGTCCGCACGCACATGGTCCCTCGGTGGAGCGCGACCGCCCGTACTAGGCAGAGCCGGCCCATCCTCTCGGAGGGTTGGAGCCGCATGCTGCTCACCCGAGCCCCTTACCAACTGCTCCTGCCAAGAGAAAAACGGGGAAGTCCAGCATGCCGGGGCAAAACCAAATCCGTCGCCACCCCACCCACCTCTCCCCCCTGCCACCGAATGTCCTTCTCGCCACGCCGGAAGCCCCCCCAACCCCCCTCCCCCACCCCCAGCCCCCTGCCTCCCCCCGTCCCTCCCACCCGCTTCCCCTTGGCCCCCAACAATCCACACCTTCCCTCGGCCCCCCCTCCGCGACCCCCCGTCGCCCCCGAACCCGAAATCTCCTCTGCCGCACCCCCCCTCCCCCTCCCCACTCCTCCGTCCACCCCTGCCCCCCTGCTCCCCCCTCCCCCACTGTGTTTTCGACCCCCCTTCCCTGCACCCCACCCCCCCACCATCATTGCCCCCTCACGCCCCCCCTGTCTCCCCCCCTCCCCGTGTCCCCCCCTTCGAGTTCTCCCGCCGCCTGCCCCCCGTCTCCCCCCACCACCCCCCCCAGCCTGGTGCTCCTCCTGTGGCCTGTGATGCCTGCATGCTCCCCCGTCCCCTGTCGGGCCCTGTCCCCCCCGCGCCTCCCGACCCCCCCTCGCGTATCACCCCACTCCCCCCCGCCCCCCCCAGGCCCCCCGCTCCGTCCGCAAATACAAGCAGCGCCTTCCTCCGGCCACCGCGCCCCCTCGCTGTTCCTCCTCCCTTCTTCTGCGCCCCAGCCGCCTTCTGACCACCGCCTCGCGCCGCTCCACCCCTAGCTCCCGCCCCCTCCCCTGTCCTCGCACGCGACCGCGGAGGCTCGCACGCCGCCACTGCCGCCGCGGCGCCATCTGCAGCGCGCCGCGGTGGCCTTACCCGGACATCGTCGCGCAGGAGATCCGTCCTGCCAGCCTCCCCCAGGAGGCGCAACGCTTCACGCACCCGGGGATCCGCCATCGCCTCCGCCGCCATCAACCAGCAGGTACTCTCCGCCTTCGTCCCGCCGCCTCACGGTCATGCTCTCTAACCCCCGCCCGGCACACACAAATCGTACTAGTCGATGCACCGCTCACCCCCTCCACAAAACCGCCACCGCTAACAAGCCCTATGCAACCCTAACAACGCTACCACTCCCAAATTAACAACGCTCCAACTACGCCCCCCGGCTGCTGGGTCACTGTCCCACAAAATGGTGCACAGTGACCCAAAATTGCCGGTTTTATTCTCTCCAGCCCAAAAGGAGCCCAAACCATACTAACTAGCCCAACCAAGCCCATGTCCCTTCCTGTGTCCTGTCCCATTTCTTCCCCCCTCCCTTCCTCCCGGGGCCCCAAAATTCCCGGGGGAGGGAGAGCCTCCCTACGGTCGGCCACCCCCGCAAAGCCCCATTCGGGTGCAGACCCAGAGCATGTTGATGCAACCTGTTTTTTCTATCACCTCTTTCATGGGCGTCCAGATTGGGGCAAGTGGCCTGGGCATATAGTTTCTGGAGAGGGGAAAGGCACTTGTGTCCTTGACTTTAAGGCAGTTCAGGCTTAGAATAGCTCCCTGTACCGGGTTAACAGGTTTTCACCTGGTTTCGTGAAATGAACAACTGAGGATTCGTGCAAGCACCACCTCGCTGCTTTTTTGGAGACCTGGGCCTCAGGCCATTTGTCTTTCCAAGGTTAGAGTTTGTGCCTTCATTGGTGGAAATAGGCTTTCCAGGGGGGTTTACCCTTAATGTTCACTTCAAGAAAGGTGGTCTAATGTTTACTGAAAAAGGAAACCACATATCGATTTTGACAAGACAATTGGGACTTTAATGCACCTTGTTGCTACAAAAGAAACTCAACACCCATCCAGTATAGACGACAATATGATTAGTATTAACTTGTGAAGAAACAACATACCCTCTCTTATTCTCAACTGGCACTTGTGGGGAGATATTAACATTTTACCGGAGAATTATTTTGCTTGGGCTTAACGTAGTGAATGCTACAAAACTCACAAACTATGGATTACTTATTAGCCATAGTCTATGTGAGACCTTGTTTGCATAATAAAACTCTTCATACACCACTAACTTGTAATATATTCGTCTTCTCTAGCCTCTTGATATGAATTAGTTGTGAATACATCCCTCAGTTTTGGAAACAAGTGGACTAGTTGGCCTGGTGTTGTTAAGATGTGTGGTTCAGGTTTTGGCCAATCAAATCATGTCAAGTGACGCTGATGCTTTAAGGCTCCAGTGCTCCAGTCTAGTCTGATAGAACTATTAATAATGGTTCCGTCAGAACGAAATACACACTGATATAGTATTTCTTATTGCATTACTTAGAGAATCCGTCCCTGCGGGTACCAGGATAATGGTATCTGTACCAGTATAAACAAAGCACACTGACCACAGAGGAAATAAAGTTTTAGTCATATATTTCCATCATATCTGAATCATGTTAAATCATTAATTTTGCTGTCCAACAAAAACAAATACAACATATAAACCACATAAATTTTGTGCAAAATTGTTATACATTTAAAAACAACATACATTGATGTCAAATCACACGGTTCTTTGAGAAAGTCAACTATAATTGCAATAAACCAATAGGTACATCAATTAATTCTAGGGTCCTAGTGGGTTTTTGTATAATTGATTCATGGAAAGAAGGAATGCGTCAAAGTTCATCAATGTATGTTGGCCTTCCAGTCTGAGGCCAACCGGGAGTCTATTCCAGTTGCGAGCCGCTACCAGTCTAAATGAGCGGCCTCCCAGTTTTGCTCTTTTTACGCGGGGAATCCTCAGTAGGCCCGCTTCTACTGAGCGTAGTGCTCTGTTTGGCTCATATATGTGTACCAGGTCTTGGAGATAGGATGGAGCTTTATGCCATATAATCCTGTGGCATATTAGGAGCGCTTTATACATGACTCTCTTTCTGACCGGTAGCCATTGTAGAGCCGCAAGAGCAGGTTTGGAGGCTGCTCTTTTTGGAAGTCTCAGCGGCCGTATTTTGAAAGACTTGCAAGCGCCCCATGCTTTTTTCTGTGGTGCCTAAGAGCAAGACATTTCCGTAATCCATACGGGATGTTACCAATGCTTGAGTCATGGTGCGTCTGGCCTCCAGGGGAAGTAAAGACCCCCCAGGATATAGCGGCATGGATTAGCAAATTTAGCGGCACAAAAATGGAAATTTAGCGGCACAAATATGGCAATTTAGCAGCAATTTAGCGGCATTTTATTTGGTGGTTTTTCCTACAACAAACACAGATATCTTAGTTTTTTGTGTTTGTGGTCTGTGTGTGTTGGTTCCTGGTGTGTTTGTGGTCTGTGTGTGTTGGTCCCTGGCGTGTCTGTGGTCTGCGTGTGTTGGTCCCTGGTGTGTTTGTGGTCTGCGTGTGTTGGTCCCTGGTGTGTTTGTGGTCTGTGTGTGTTTGTGGTCTGTGTGTTTGATGCCTGTGTGTGTTGGTCTGTAGTGCATCTGACGCCTGTGCCGCTGGGTCACTGATGCCCTTGAACTCTCTGAAGCTGCTGCTGTCTGCGGACACTGAGCCTTCCTAGGGCACCTCGGGGCCCCGGGAAGTGCAGGTCTGCAGACAAGGGCCCAACCGGGAGCCAGGAGAGGGAAGGAAGCCCTCAGAAGGGCTGGGGCAGGGTCAGGCTTCCGGCAGGGACGGATCCCCTGGTCTGCAGTTGCATTAAATGTTCCTGTAATTACAGACAGGGCTTTCACTGCAAGAGCCATCAGTGACAGCCCCTAACCCCCCCCCCCTTCTCGCCCCCCCCCCCCCAGCACAGGGCGGGCACTTTTGTAAATGTCAGGGCATTTTCCCTGCATGTTATGTGTAAGTGCTTCCAATTCAGGGGGAGGACCGGGGAAGTCTGGGTGAACAACTCTCGCCAAGGGATGTAGTTGATAGTAGAGTAAAGTAACCATAAGAGATAGTCCTGCTCAGCCCTGAAAACCATCCAGACTAACAAAGTCCCCCCAGGGAAATAGTCTCCATCAGTGTCAATGTCTGCCTGCATTAATGTGCTACGGGTTAGTCTTCTACAGTAGGAGGAAGGAAGCAAGGCAATGTACCGAGCCGGCAGGAGTGGTTGGTTCTCTCTACAAGACAAGGCCCAACCTTCTAACCTGTAATGACCCCAGACCCCTGATGCTTGATTCGTGCCCTGAGTTTCTGGGCCTTTGCATTTTCTTTCAGCTCTTTGAAAACGTCCCCGACAGAAGAGAGACTGCTAGTTCAATGCAAATCATTGGTTCCTCCCACGTAAGTGATTTAAGTGCGCATAGATAATAGGAAGTTTCCAAACCCCAAGAACTGGTTGGTGTTTTTCTGTTTGTCGTCTCTGGTGACATAACAAAATAGAGTGTGTGATGCAACGGTGAGTTGCTGCCAAAATGTGGTACAGTCACAATTGTATCAGCATCTCTGTAATGCACGATAACGACTTTGGAGCTGTTCTGTTCTAAAAAAACAGCTGCAAAAATAAATGTCTAGAAGCATGCCAGTCATTTCACTCTTCGGCCCTCATTCAGAGCGGACATAAATACCGCGATTGGGCGCTAAAAGTGCACTCAATCCGTTTTTTACAGGTAAGAAAGCATGTGTGCATTTTTTTTTTGCATTTTTCACCAGGTAACATCCGGTGACATTTGCAGAGGGAAAACTTGCAGGAAATAGGGAAAACCAGACAAATTCAGATGCGCAATCGCTTTTATTCCTCACATTGACCCTTATTCTGGGCAGAAAATGTGAAACTTGGTGGAATTCAGCCTTGGTGAAAAGTGCAAAGTGAGGTAATGGGGAGAAATTACCTCATCGCAAAAGTTGCCCACTCAGAACGAAGCCCTGCACCTGACTAGCGGTGATCCCTTGAACATTCTTCAAACTGAAGTCACTGCCATATTTGCGCTGTCTGCGGCTAAGACCGTTCCTTTTACCAATAGTTCCACTGATTGGAACATAAATGTGTGCCTTATAAGTTTTCTATGCCGTATTTATTTTTTTAGCTTCGCTATGCAGTACAATGGCTTTGGGCTGGAGATTGCCAACGGCAAGTTAGTTCATAAGCAGGTGGGAGCCAAGCAGGTCGAAAGTGGACGTCATTAGCGCATCTGGCAGTGTCCTGTAGCAGAAAACCGAACTGCATTCACAGAAGTGATTTCAGGGGCACTTTTGTAAAAATTGCGGCATTTTTACAAAAGTGCCGATTTCGCAGGCACTTTTGTAAAACTCGCGGCATTTTTACAAAAGTGCCGATTTCGCGGCAAACCGCGAAATCGCGAAATCCTGGAGGGTCTGGTAAGTCTAAGGTGTGGTTGAGAGTTTTTAGCACCCCAAAACACTTTCCCACTAGGCGGCGAATGTGGCCCTCATAGGATAGCGTGGGATCATCCCATATCCCCAGGTTCTTAGCCTCCTTACAGGGAATGGGCGTTGGGCCCAAGCATGATGGCCACCAATCTGCTGTCCATCTCGAGTTGCTCCCTCCAATCACCATTACCTCCGTCTTGGAGCCGTTAAGCTTCAAACAGTGTGAGTTCATCCATCCTGCCAGAGCCTGCATTCAGGCCTTGAAGTTAGATGCCGCTGTTGATGGTGCTTGGGATAATGAGATCAGCAGTTGGGTGTCGTCGGCGTAGGAGACTAACTCCACTCCATACGCTTGCACCACTTCTGCTAGGGGGGCCATATACAAATTAAACAAAGTAGGGCTCAAGGCCGAGCCCTGAGGCACCCCTTGTTCTAAAGCTATCACTGATGATTTAAAGGGGCCCCGTTGGACCTGAAAGCTTCGGTCTGTGAGGAACGATTTCAACCATCCTAGCGCGGACTCAGTGACACCTGCTTTGTTTAGACACTGCAGCAAGATGGAATGAGCTACAGTGTCAAACGCCGCACTGAGGTCCAGCATCACCAGTGCCATGGTGTGTCCAGTATCCGCCCCTTGACGCAAGGTCTCTGTCGCTCTCAAAAGGGCCGTCTCCGTAGAGAAGCCTGGTCGGAAGCCTGATTGAGAGGAGTGTAGGAGGTTGTTCTTCTCTAAGTCTGCCATTAGTTGAATATTGGTCACTTTCTCCGCCACTTTGGCTAGGTACGGTAGTAGGGAGATCGGTCTTAAGTTTTCAAGTACTTCATGGCTTATATTGGGTTTCTTTTTTATAGGAAGGACTACTGCTTTTTCCCAGTCTTCCGGGAGTATTTCGGAGGCAAATGAGACCTGAAGCACATGCCTGATGTAAGGTTCCAGCACCGTGATGTTCATGTAGTAGTAACACATGTTGCAGTATTGGTGAGTAAAGAGGCAGGATTCTGCCTAGTTTGTCTGTCACTGTGGTCCACAGGTCCCGAATGTCTGGGCAGTCGTATAAGTTGTGTGCTCTGTCGCAGGCTGTGTGGTTGCATCACCAACATCACAAGTGGTGATGGAGTCCTGCACACTGCAGTTTCAAGGCGGTCCAGTACCAATCCTGCAACATCTTAAAAAGACAGAATTTCATCCTGGAATCCCACAATCTATAGGTCCAGGATTTCCAGGACTGCGCCCAGTCTTCTTCCGTATTGTCCCTTTGTAGCCTCTCCTGCCAGGCGGTTTGTATCCGTTGCATCTGAAGTGGTGAGTACTTCTTCCATAACAAGTGATTTTAAATACCAGACATTACCCCGTGAAGTGGACACAATGCAGAGAAAAGAAGCAATTGGGGAGGGCATCATCACCCATTGGGCTGTACCTAGATTGCTGAAGAGACAATGGCAGAGTTGGAGGTGCCTCCATTTCTGGTTTGAGCAGAGATGAAATTCCTCTCTCAGAGTTACAAACTAGTTGAGAGAGTCATCATCAATGACCTAAGAGACTGATTCAATACCCACTTGTTGCCATGAGGGGCCAATTAGGTCATATCCCTCGCGTGCAGATGCCAGTGTTCTGCCAGAGGGCCCTTATGGAGATAGGGGTGGTTGAAAGTAAAGTGTGGGTTTCTAGGAGTGGACCATGGCACAGATCATAGGATTAGAGAAGTTTGCTGCTGGGACACTCTGTGCAGCATAGAGTAAGTGTGATCCAGGTGGGATCTGGGAAAGATGCCTCTCTATCAGGACTCCAAGAGGGAGATCTAGTAGTCCTTGTTGCATGAAGATTAGTTGCTCGAGGTGGAGCGACGGGGTATACAGTTCCCCCGAGAGGAGCCCTATGCCCCCAAGCCTCCTGCTGGCAATCAGTTTAGGTATTGCCAGGCAGGGTCAGGTGGTACCCTGGATAAAACCCTTAATATTCTTGTTTGTCTATAGGGGGAAGCAGCAAGGCTGAGGGAGGGAGCATGCCAAGGACATACCTGAATCTGGGGAGGATGCCCATTTTAATGCCCTGCTCGCTACCACAAGCAAGAGGTTGAGGTGTATCCATTTTGCAAAATCAACCAGAGCCCATTCCATGAGGGCTTCTAGATTATCTGCTGTCATTCATATCAGGCCCTATTAACATCAACACACAGGTAATTAAGGCGAGATGGATTCCAATAAAATGGTAGCCCTGTATGGCAGCCACTGTTCCGGTCATGGAGAGGGGTAGGGCTTTGCTGTTATCCCAGTTAACCTTGTATCCTACTATTGCTGCAAACTGCGCAAGATGGATCTGAGCAAGTCTGTAAGTGTCAGCATTATATTCTCCGCATAGAGGAGTACAGATGAGGGGCTCACTGGCATGGGATACCCACAGTGTCTGTTGATTGGTGTATGGCATTGGTAAAGGGATCTTGGGCGAGGAGGAAATGGGGAGAGACGCCAACCCTACCATGTTCCGCACTGGTTGAGTAAGGGAGCTGACAGGAAGCCCCCATAATTCACCTCTGCTGCACAGTTGATAAAGTCATCACCTAGGCTGAATTTGCAGAGCGTCAGGTAAATATACCCCTATTCTATGCAGTGAAATGCCTTTTCATCATTGAAGGACAGGGCCAGTGCCTCTACCGGCATATACTTGGGTAGCCAAAGGAAATTGTCAGGGCATGTAGGTGGTTGTGGGAGGTTCAGCCCGGGATGAAGCCAACTTGTGTGGGATGGATGATTGTGCAGATTACCTTTTTCAGTTGGGTTGCCAATATGTTGGCCAAGATCTTGATGTCGCCGTTAAGGAGAGATATGGGTCAGTAGCAACCACAGGACAGCAGGTCCTTACCATGATTAGGAATTAGTGTCATAAGAGCCTAGATGGAAAACAGTCTGAAACCGTCCATTTGATCTGCCTATTGGTAGGCAGCACATAAGGAGTCTGCCATTTCTGGTGATGTCCATTTGTGAAACTCTGTGGGGAAGCCGTCGTCTCCTGGAGCTCTACTACAGGGCAAGGCGGAAATGGCCAGCTATAAGGTGCCCTTGGGTAACCACGCGCTTTAAAAATGCTCTCTCATTCATTCATTCTCATATCATTCTTGGTGAACTCGTGCAAGACCAGTGCCCGCCCGTCGCCATTAAGTTGAGGGAGGCGAACATTACCAAGAAAGCTGTCAATGGAGGCCTCATCAGTGATAATTTCAGGCGCATTGAGGTCTTTATAGCACTCTGCAAAAACGTCTGTTAATCCCTAGAGGTGCTTAATAAGGTGGCTAGCATGGTCCTTTATGGCCGGGATGGCAGATACAGCCTTTCATTGTCTGACTTGCACCAGAAGCAATCTGCCAGTCTTTTCACCCTGCTCATAATGCTGATATTTAAGTTTATGGAGCATGTACTCCACCTTGAATGTGAAGAGGATGTTAAAGTCCATCATTGCCTTCTCTAGTTGTCATCTGATGGTGTTAGTAGGGTGGGATGAGTATGACTGCATTATGTCTCAAATTGCCGATTTCACACTTGAGTTGGCCCCTGATGGTGGATTTCACCACCGCCCAGAGCATCTATGCTGATGTGACGGTTCCAGCATTATTGTCTAAGAAGGTTTTGAGATGGGATTTGAGGGGCACTTTTTTCTCAGTCATTCTGCAATCGGAGGTGTTAAGGAGCCAAGGTTTGTGGACAGATTGCATCAGTCCTAGGTTAATTAGCAAGCTGTTTGGAAGATGATCAGAAAGTGAGCCACAAAGGGTTTAGGGATCCTCCGCCATTCCGGTGAGGGATTGGGAAATGAGAAAGTAATCGAGTCTGGACTGGGTGCCATGGACAGCTGAGAGATAGGCATATGTCTTCTCGGTTGGGTAGAGAAGATGCCAACTGTCAAGTAAACCATGGTCCGACTGTAGATCCTGTAATATAGCTCTGTCTGTGTAGTTGACCCCACCTAGCTAGTCAGTGTGGTCCAACAGTGTCCGGGTTCCAGTCTCCCCCAAGAAATGCTGGTGTGGTGCTCAATTCCATTAAGATGCAATTGAGATGAAGGAACAATGTTGCTTTTGACCCCAAAGGGGTATAGATCGGACCCAAGGATATGACCTTGTCAAGGATTTTAAGACTGTCAAAGATCAAATCTGCCCTTAGGATCTGTCCACATATTGAGTACTGTGCAGGGATAGATTTTCCTAGCAGAATAGCTACGCTACAATTTAGTGGCGTTGGTGTGTTGTGAACTGCACGCTCTGCCCTGAGGACACGGAAGCAGAGGAGGGCTGGGTCAGGACCCACTGGGCGCTGGATCCTGAAACATTGGAAGACAAGAGATTAAGTAAACACATTCACCCAAAAAAACTATCAAAAACCAACAGTTAGGGGCTTTTTTACAAGCACCTTGCGCCACTTTTGCGTCACTTCTCCCATGTTACAAATGACGCAAAAGTGGGTCAAGGGACTTTTAAATCCGCCCCTTAGTGTTTCAGATCTGACCTGCACAGAGCGCAGAGAGGACGAGAAGGACAGGGCTCCAGGACATGATGAAGAGACGGCAGAGCTCGGATCACTGATGCAGACAGGTCTCTGGGTGGGACCCACCAGCGCCTCCTTATACCCCTTGAAGGGCTGGGGAGACCCCTCCGGCTTGCAAATGTGTGCAAAGCCCATTGGCTGCTGCCCTTCCCTCGTCACAGCCATGTTTCCTTCATTGAAGTGTTTGGGTACAACTATGTTATGTCACATCGTGGAGTTTGATTAGTTCAATAAGGACATTCCGTCCAAACTCTGATTTCAGGAAAGTGAATAAGAATGGTTTGGTGATAGTCAGCATTCACAGCTGGCCAAATAATGTAGCCAACGAGTTCATAAAAGACCGGAGGGCATTTCCGACTCGCCCTAACCAGTCTTTAACTTTTTTAAGGAGTGGTGATTGGTTCTCATTATATGCCAAGATATGTGTCCTGTAAGAACAAATGTAATGTGCTATTATGACATATAATTAGCACCATTCACTCCAAATCCTGTAAACGAATAGATTACGATGTAACACTGAAGCAGCAAGTCTAAGCCAGCCCTGCTGGATCAATGCCAGATTTTCACGAAGTCCAAATGGGACAAAATGTATTTACCATAATCTAGGTGGGAATAATGTGTTTCCTGATTCTCTGACATGGATTCCTCACCCAGGAGTAAGCCACATTGTAGCATGAATGATTAAATATTTATCTCACTAACAGGCAAGAAGCAGAGACTAGACATCTTTCAAAGATACGGTACTTGTTATCTTCCTTGATGGTATAATTCTGTTTGAAGAAGAACTACTAACTTGTAACCAATCTTACCAACTCAAGAACAGAGTAAAGAATCAAAAGCCACGTCACAGGAAGAATTAATTTTGTGTACGTACCTCCATAAAAACTACGGGGTAGATTTACAGGCCCCTTGCGACATTTTTATGACACCGTTGCGTCAGTTCTGTGACAGTTTTACAACGTGATGCATCTAGTGAGATGCGTCACGTTGTAAAGCCCTGCGCTACATTATACCTGTGTCAGGTATAATGTATGCAGGGTGGAAGTTCCGTCGCAAGGAAGCCTTGTAAAAATGACGCATTGAAATCTACTAGATTTCACAGAGTCACTTTTACGTCTCCGCTGCGTCAAAACCTTACACCTGCTTGTAGCAGGCATAAAGGGTGACGCAGCACTGCAAGTATAGGCTGGCCCTGAGCAGTGCTGGAGTTGCGTCGCACTTGCGACACGACTCCAGCACTGCGTTACCAATGTGCTGAAAGATGCGTCACGCATCTGTCTCTCCTTGCACAAAGGTGCACTGCATTGTAAATGCGTGCATCCATGGTGGCGCAAGGGGTTCCTAACGTCATGCAACATGAATGACGAATCCCTGCTGATCTGCAGGGATGCGCCAGTTATTGTAAATCTGCCCCTAAACTGCAAAACTAATAAAGCAAAAATTAATTTAAGAAATGTGGAGAAGTCAAAAGAGAAAAAAATGAGTGTTAAACATGAATGGGGAAAATAAGAAAAGAATCTTGGAAGTGGGTAGGTTAAGTTTTGTTCCTTGTCTCGAACAGAAAAATAATTGTACACCAATACATAGAAGAAGTTATCACAAGCAGTCTATATCAATGGAGTGTACGAAGGAGAGCAATATTACATATACTTACACAATGCTTAAACACATTTTATTCCAAATCTATATTATTGTAGAAAGATTCTGATGTTGCAATCTGTAGGTAGAAAGGTAGCTATGAAGAGCACATGCAATGCTGATCTGTGCCCAATATCTAGGACTATTGAAGAAATGTGGCAATGGAGCATCAACTTGTGTGGTCAGGTTGACTAATTTATGTAACTAGAAGAGGTAAATGATGTGGTGCAAAGCTGCACATTGTGTCCATATTTTTTCTCTTAAAAAATAAAGAATGTTATCGCACAAAAATAATGTCATAGCAAATGTTTCACCTGATTAGTATTAGTTTAATGCCTGACGACAGCAATGGTCTTTCAGTGTGGAACACAAAATACAGCACTTTTATTAGTACTTTAAATCCATTAGAGATAGAAATATTTTGTTCAGAAGTCTGGAAATTATGCATCAGTTGGTGGGTTATGTGGAAAATGTGGTAAATCCAAAGAATGTGCAAAAACCTGCAGTGCTTTTCTGCCAAAACCGGTAAGCACCCGTTTGGGACAAATTTGTATGTATTTGCCCTGAATCTTGGAAATGTATTATTGGTTGGAAATAAACACCCAGGTTCAGGGGCTTCCATTGGATTAGTTAGTGTCTGTCATTGAATGAATGCTGGAACTCTACCTATTTAAGGGTACTATTTGCTCATTTTTTGTAATCTCTAACTTCAACGCGAAATGATGTCTAGGAAGCGCACTGTGAAGAGGAAGCATTTCACTTATTCTTCGTCTTCCTCAGGTGAAGATGACCAGATTCCACCAAAAGTGCCTTCCTTTGGAGGTGGTGCACAGGCCCATTGCCTCCATCACTGTCGCAGTCAGACGTTCAAGATATGAATGGGGGGCAGATTCGCTCATGCTCATGAGTCTTGAGAATCTTCATCCTCAGTCAAATATCTGCGGGGTACTTTGACTCGGATGTGCCAGTATCTGGGATTTCCTCCTTTGCGATTGGGTAATGAGAAGGAGGCCTTACTTCCACAGTACACTAAACCCTCTGCCATGGCAATGTGGCTGCCCACGGCCCCCGCAGGGGCCACCTTGGAGGGTGCCACCACTTAGTGGCATTTAGGCGCCTTCCCAGTCGCTTCTGAGGAACTCCGGGAGGAGCCCCCTTACAGGGCGTGCTGGACACGTCATGTCCGGCGCACTGGGGAAGGGGTATTTAGGCCTCCCCACGCCATTGTTGGGCCTCTTTGCTGCCCAACACGCCGTCTCCCACCCTACCGCGTACCCGGCATGGGGCAGGCAAGGGAATTTTGAGGATGTTAATTGCCTTTGGTGGCAGCCAGACGGCAGCGCTGGATGATGGATTTTAAGGCTAAAGCAGTGGAGAAGTCTGCCTTGATGACATGATATGTTGTTTGGTGAGCAGCTGGATTCCATGATTTCCAAGTGTTTGTGAATTCCCATAAAAGCCCATGATCTGGTGTGAACATGGGCTTCTATGGGAATTCTCTACGGCAAATTATCAATCTCATTATCGCTGCTTTAGCAGCAGTTTTCTGCCGCTAAAGCGGCGATAATTATTTCGCCATGCTTGATAATATGCTCCCCGGTCTTCTACCCACAAGAAATTCAAGGGATACTTTACACCCAAGTAGAACTATCAGCCATGCATTTTTCACCAAAGAAGGATTTAAAAAGAAGGGGTCACTGCAGAATTTCTTCTGACAATTAAAGTGGATTTCCGGTTGGACGGAGGCTGCACCATTTTGTGGAGATTTGGTGTCACAATGTCACTGGCAAGTGGGTTCTCAGTGTGGTCAATGAGGTCTGCGTGGTGGACTTAGAAAAGCCTGCTCCATGCACGCGGACCAAAGTCACTCTTCTGTCAGCAGGGCATCCAAAACGTCTTGCACTACTCCAGGAGGCAGACCTGCTGCTCCAAAAGAGGGCGTTCATTCAGGTTCCTCACGGAGAAAGAAGCTTTGGGGCTATTCCAATCTTTATTTGGTACAAACGTTTTCGGTGCATACAGGTTAGTGCTGGGTATAAAGTGCGTCAATTCTTGGGTCCAGACTCTCCCTTTTCGAATGGTGACAGTACAGTCGATTATTCCTATCATAAGGCCAGGACATTGGTTGGCATCTATAGACTTGGAGGACGAGTAGCTCCATGTTCCTGTCAAGCCCTCTCATCAAAGGTTCCTGTAGTTTGCCCTAGAGGATGCCTATTATCAGTGTCTGGTCCTTCCTGTTGGGGTCAAATCATCCCCTAGGGTGTTCATCAAAGTGCTGTCCCCATTGAAGGCAATTCTACATTTAGAGGCATCTTTGTGCACCCGTATCTAGATGACTGATTTGTGCTGGCTTCCTTGGCGGAAGTGTGGTTGTCCCATACAGAGAGAGTACTGGCAGTCCTGCATTCTCATGGGTTCCACATCAATTGGGCAATGTATTAATTAAAGCCGTCCCAAGATCTGGTGTTCACTGAGGCACAATTTTGGACTCTAAAGGGTTGATTTAGTTTGCTAGAAGCATGAGTGACCAAGCTGCAGGGTCCCATCAGGAGTCTGTTGGCCCACTACAATCCAAAGGTGGAATCTTGGCTCAGGGTCCAGGGAGACATGGCATCTACGATCTTTCTGGTTCCGAGGGCTCGGTTCCATCTTTACAAGTTGGTCGATTCGATACTGAGCAAGTTAGATCCAGGGTCGCAGGACTTGGCAAGCTCAATTCCAACATCTCAATTGGCGAGGAAAGATCTAGCATGGTGGTAAGATTAGACAAGCCTGTTGCACAGGGTACCACTAGATCCTCCTGATGCTGTGTTACTTACCACAGACACCAGTTTGTCAGGATGGGGCAACTCGGTAGGCAATTGGCAGGCACAGGGTTATTGGACTCGCACAGAGGTAAACCATTCATCAAATTGGAGAGAACTTGAGGCCATAAGAAGAGATATTATTGTTTTCAGTGCTCAGTTACAGGGGAGGGCAGTGCTGGTCATGACGGACAATTTCACCACAAAAGCCTAGGTGAACAAACAGGGGGGGACTCGGTGCAGCATTCTGGAAAAGATTTCTCGCAAATTGTTTTCATGGGCTCAGGAGACCCCGATCTCTCTAAAGGCCATATACATTCAGGGGTCAACCAATGTGATGGACGATTTGCATAGCCATGGAGATTCCCTCTTCAAGGGACTTTTCTCTGGATCAGAGGGTATGTTCTCACTTGACCGATGGTGGGGTCTTCCATTATTGGACTTTTTTTGATCCCTGGCCAATGCCAAGTGTTCGAGATTCGCTACCAAGGAGAGGGAGGTTCAGGCTTGGGCGATCGATGGTCTGTCATGTCAGTAGCTGGAGGGACTGGGGTATGCCTTTCCTCTGTTTCCTCTTCTCAGGCAGTTTTTGGTGAGAGTATGGAAGCTGGGAGACGAGGTGATTTTGGTGGCTCCACAATGGACGCATACCAATTGGATTACCCTGCTGTTGAAGATGCAGAAGGCCCAAGAGTGGCTTCTCCCGATGGTTCTGTCACCCCTGGAGTTCCCCATTTTGAGGGTAGAGAGTCTACGGAAACTCTGTGTGACAGCCTGGAGGTTGCAAGGAGGAGATTGAAAGGCCAGGGTGTTTCAGATACCTTACTGGCTACCTTACAGGTGTCTAGAAAGTGGTCTACTCGTTGCACCAGCATTGGAGTTTTTTTTTCCATATGGTGTGGGTTCAGGGGTCTTAATTCTACTAATGTGTGCTTGCTGATGATAATGATATTCTTGCAGGAGGGTTCAAAATTTGACCTAGCGAGGGCACCTTTGAAAGTACAGTGGACAGCTATTCAAGCATTCGGGGGTCCATGGAAGAATTTGTTGGATGAAGACGACTTAGTAGCACATCTTTTGAAGGGACTGTCTGAGGTCGATTAAGTCCATCTCCTCTTGCGACTTGTCAGTGGTTTTGGAGTTCTTTATGTCGGCAGACTTTGAGCCTTTGGATGAGATTGATTTGCAATTCCTCATGCTTAAAATGCTCTTTTTGGGGGCTATTACATCAGCCAGGAGGTTGGTGGTATTGGGGGCCTTGTCTTCTAAGTTTCCTTTCTGCAGGGTGTTCCCTGACAGAGTTGTGTTGGTACCAGTACCAGCCTTTACCACTTAGATCAACATTTCTTTTCATTTGCAGCAGTAAGTGATTCTTCCACAATTTTTCCCTTCCCCAGGGTCCTTAGAAGAGGAGAAGTTGCATTGTCTAGGTGTCAGATGGGCGTGTCTGGTCTGTTTGCAGGAGGGTTCGGCCCTTTTGTCGATTTGAGTCACTGTTTGTGATGTTCGGCCCAGCCAGGAATGGAGAGAAACCTGTGACATCTACAGCGAGCTGGTGGGTCAGGTTGTTGGTCTCCTAAGCATTAGAGGTTTAAGGTCAGGTTCCACCTTTCTCGGTTCAGGAAAGGTCTACCCGGAGCATGGTGTCCACAGTGTCAGAGCTGCAGGGAGCATCCATTTCGGAAATTTGCAAGGCTGCAACGCAGGCGGATTCCTCCACAATTACTAAGCATTACAGACTTGCTGAGGTCCAATGTATCACTGATGTGTTTGATCATCGAGTGCTTTCTTCTATGGCGAAATAGGAAGAACCCTGACATCATGTGTCAGAATTTATTTGTGTGTGAGCAGGCTTTGTCATTTGTTCTGATTATATTGCTTGCTAGAGTTCATATCTAATGGCTGCAAGCGAGGAATGGACCAGGAGGTTATGTCATAGTTACCAGCAATTGCACTACTCTGAGTCCTATCCCCTCACTTTTAGCCATTAACCCTCCCCCACCCTCCCTACAGAGCAACTGACAATTGTGTTGGTTGTGGTGGTGCTTACTAACAGGATGTGTGGTGGGGGAGGGTCTTTTATGCCACAGAACTAAGTGGGATTGGTGCATAGGGAGGAGGGAGGCCTCACATGTAATGGCTGCAAGCGAGGGAATAGGACTTAGAGTAATGCAATTACTGGTAAGTAATTATGACATTGTAACCTCTGGCATATGGAATATGGTAGACAGGATTCCTCCCCCACCCCTGCAGTGAAATGATGATACAAGGCAGTCAGATTCTACTGATTCGCAAACTTAGCAGATGTCCTGTCCAGGGTTGGATTAGCCAAAGTGGGCACTGGGTGTTTCCCCAGTGGGACTGGGGGTGGGGGACAGTTTTTTACCTATGGAGGCAGGTTTTGTTACTGGGGGTCAGCTTTGCAGCAGTGCTGCAATATCGGCCCCTTGTAACTAAAGTAGGAGCAGTGCTTCTCACTAGCACCGCACCCCCCCATACCCTCCCCAGGGCCGGTCCAAGCAGAAGCAAACTGCCAGGGCTGGTTGTCGTTCCCAGTCCGGCCCTGGTCCTGTGTGCCGTGTTAGAAATGCATTACAGGAGGATTATTGCGTATGACACTTAAAATATGGTGGACAGGATTTTTCAGCAAACCCAACCCCCAAAGTAACGTGAAATTACAACATACATTATGCTCCTACAAAGCAGTCTGATATTACTACCTATACGGACTCAAAATGGTGGTGTCATACCAACAGATCTTCCAATGGCTCTATCCTTACAGTCACAAGTAGCTTCTTCTACAAGACCCTAAAGCTCTGAAACAACCTCCTCAATCTCTTTAGCACAGATCTAAAGACCAGTGGCGGCTCCTCTATAGGGGCGTTTGGGCGCCGCTCCTCTGCTTTCTCGCAGTGCGAGAAGGTAGAAACATAAATGGTAATAACTACCATTTGTTTCTGCCTTCTCGCACGGCGAGAAAGCTGAAGTTCCTGGTTGGGAGTGGGCGGTGTTTCTCGAGGGCAGGGGGGAGTGGCTTGCCCACTGTTGTTCATACTGACTGTATGGGCAGCCTGAGGCCACCCAAATAGTCAGTATGAACGACAGTGGGCAAGCCACTCCCCCCTGCCCTCGAGAAACACCGCCTACTCTCCCTGTTCTCTATGTATGCTGCAGCATACATAGAGAAAATGACCCGGGTGGGGCAGCAGCCTCACCAATCACAACTCTGCCATTGCTGCGTTGTAATTGGTGGAGGGGAGGGAGGCTGCCTGCAGCCTCCTAATGACGAGCGCTGCAGAATTAAAAAAGCAGGACAACGGAAGTCGGGAGTGTCGGGACTTGAGGAAAAGTGGGACGGTAAGTTTAACTTTTATTTTATATATATTTTTTCCCTTAAACCCCTCCCGCCTCCCCCCATCCCCTCCGCGGCACGACAAACCCATTTCCACCCGCGACTGAATGTCCATATAATATCCACACCAGCCTGCTCTGTAAATTAAGCTATCCACTCCTTGCAGGATCAGCTGGTATTTCTATTTTATTCAGTTTTTGAATAGCAACAAAATGTCTGTGTAATTTACTTTTTAAATGAGTAGTGATCTTGGAGAGAGTTGGAAAATATTCAAATAGGGTTGTGGGAGAAGACGGCATAACATGGGCAAAGTGACAATCGTGGGGCGGAAGTACAGAGGGGGTGCACAGATGGGGCGCAGAACAGGAATTGGTTGTATAGATGTGGTTACATGAATGGGGAGGAATGGAAGCAAAGATGTATTTCTTCACATTTTGTTATTTTAATTGCACCAGCCTACCCCCTCTTCCGCAGTTACGAAGAGCCTACAGTCGATAATTTGAAAAATAAGAGTGAATGTATGTGAATTAGTGCTGGGTGCTTTTGTAGTGTAGTTCCTATTTTCCCTATAGGCCCTGCGCATTGGAATAACATAAACAGCAGTGTAGACGTAGGACTGAGGTCATCTAGGTCTCTACTGACTATGTTAGACTTAATTTAGGTTTGCGCAAGCTAGCTCAGAGGTCACTGGAAACTTTCTTGAAAGAATAGGAAGGGATCAGCTTCCCTGGCTCAGACAAGAAGGGATTCAGCTTCCGACAACCGCATAAACATGACAACTTTTCTCCCTCAGAATAAGAGTAAATCTCTAGAGTCGTGTGAAAACAATAGACAGTTATTTCACTCAGTCAGATGTGCATTCTTAGTTTCACCAGGGGGCAGAGAATAGAGAGACGGGCGTTTTCAATAAAAGGTATTATTTATTGAGCAGTCTTCCTTCTCATGCAAGAGAAGTGAATTACCACAATTGCAATACTTAATATAAAGTAAAGTACGTACAGTAAAAGGAGTATTATGAAATAATACTGTAAAAGCATTGATATGGTTTCTTAGCCATAAGACACTTTAAAATGGATAAAATATATATACATATATACATAGGTTAATGTGCTCAACTGGTGCTTCTAAAATAAGCCTACCCCGGTGTACCTGACCTACGCCTAATACGTGGGAAGGAGTAAGTAAGTAGCAGTTTGAGTTAAGTAGGTTTTTTGCCAAGAATCTGACTCAAGAATTCTCTCTAAGGGTTTAGTCAGCACTGTACCTTGGGAATAGAATGTAGGAGGTCTGGTATCTCTCTCTCAGGACTCAATATCCCGGTCACCCGCAAGGGTAGGCTGGAAATGCCGGAGCTGGATTTTCTTGGCAGGAGAAAAGACAGCGTCTTTCTCAGCGCGTCAAAGAGGAGGGGCAGCGTCCGTGGGCTTCTCGCATCTGCTGGGCTCTCTGCAAGTAGATAGCTGCTCTGCTCCAAAACCACCACCGTGTGTTTGCTTAAGGCAACGTTGTTATATTTATACCTGAAAGGTGCCGAGTTTGACGTAAGGTTTGGACATAAGACGTCAATAAAGATGTCACTAAGAACTGGCCGTTCTTACAGTGCTCGCAGGAGTTCTATTACAAATCAAAACAAAGCACATGGGGATTTCCCAGGTTGCTGGAGGTTTGGTGTGTTGAAAGAACTCGTTGTGCCTTCTAGGAATCTAAGGAAGTAGCTTTTGCCGTGCCTTGGACTGCAAGGGCGATTTACTGAAATATGGATCTGATTCTTATGCCATGATATGGATATTATTGATTATAGCCGTGTAAGGGCATAACATGGTAATATTGATTCGGGTTCCTAGATAAAAACACAATACCCACTCCATGATCTAATGTCCATCAATTACTAAAAACTAAGCAATAAAGGTGCATGTGTATTCCAACCCACCCCAAAATACATTTTGCATTCGAAATGGTGTATACGAAATACACGAAAGATTATAGGTACTGTACGTTTTTTAAGCAGTGTAATCATTCACTAAAAAAATGCATATATATTTAGCTGAACGATTTGCGAAAATTACACATGAAATGTCTCTTAATACAGAAAAGAAGGTCGAGCCTATTTCATCACATATAAATGCAATTACTTGTAAGTGTGCTAGAGGCTGAGGTAATATTTTGTCTCTAGGATTTACTAAAAATAGAAGCTCTGTTCTTTATGAATAGTTCTACTGTAAGCAGAGTACATGTGCCAAAAAAAAAAGGTAAATATTTTGGAATTTGGAAAAAATAATTTCGTTTTCAGGGGAAAAACTAGTTCCAAATGTTTTCAGTAGCTTTTGTTTATCAAAACTGAAGGCCGAATTCAGAGTTCAGAAGAACGCTGTGTGCCGGTATGCTTAAAAGTTATTCTTTCGGTTCAGGGGAGAACATTACTTCAGATAGATGTGCAAAAAAACAGTCTACAGCTTCAGGTGAAAGTTCGACCAAGTTTGAAAATGCCGCAACTGTGCAGTCGTGAGAATGATTGCTATCATCGATGTCAGGATCAGCAATGCTCACAGAAGGTCGCACCTGGGTGATGTTGCTCTCATTTCTTGCTTCACTCCCACCTAATCGTTGTGGTGAAGTTTCAACAAATGCCGTCATCAGGATTGGTAACCGCTGGGGACAACACGATGCATGAGCCGTTACAGGACTTAGCAAAGTATCGATATCCATTGGTACTGCTGATTGTAGTGTAAGACAGGTGTCCAACACGCATTATTCTCCGCATAGCATACATCGAAGCACAGGTAAGATGCAGTTCTGCCATTTAGGTCTGAATGAAAGAAACCAGGTCATATTCAGATCTCTTAGCCGGGCTAATCCAAGGACTTTAGTTATGCGGTCCCTATTGCGTATAGCTAGGATCGTTTCTTCCATTGTTGCTGGAGTCTTGTCTGCTTTTTGGCTTGCCATATCGGAGCAGAAGAGTCAAAAATAAAATACCTGCCTTGAGTCCCAAAAGTTGTGGTAGGCCGCCAAAGACCGAATGGACAAAATTGGGAAAGGTGCCCAGGACTGCTTCGAAGGGTGTTAACAGTCCTGAAAAAATTGTCTTAAATATATGTGTGATACCACTGGCATCTGACATATTTAGGATTTGGCTTAACATTTCTACGAAATGCATGGGGCAATTAGTTGATAAAAGTGTATGTATCTCTGCTGTTGTCCTTGCAACTTGAAGATCATACGTTTCTTTTTATGACGTAATAGGCACTGTTGTCTGTAAAAGCACAGACTTTATTCTGCTTAAAGTATCAATTCGTATAGAAGAGATATTCAAGGGAGGCCAAATCGTCGCCTCTATATCAGGAGGGCCGTTTGGATGCAATACTTGCATACAGCAAGTGACCATGGAACTAACGCTTACGAAATATACTTTCCCTGGCACCATGCCACAACAGCTGTGGTCCGTTATTAGAACGTAACTCCCGTTAGAAAGTTGTCTAAAGAATAGCTCTATCTGTGTTGCAGGTGTGCCATGCTGGTGGCATGAAAGGTTATTTGAAGTCCTCTCACAGGCCCCATGTAAATTAATGCCTTGGCACAAAAGTATACCGCTTAGTGATTGTTTACAATTATTACCACTAAGAAATACATTTTTGTTCTTGTCACTATAACATGTGTGTGTATAAGGTAATTTCCATGATGACTTAATGTACCCTTTACCCAACCTTTCATACTGGCCTGCTGGTATATACTCTTGGCATTTTTTAAATTGGAAAGTTGCTATCAGAATTGTGATTATTCCGTGTATTATCCATTCAATGACAGGTCTTTCTGACATTGTCAATGGTAATCTCTCGAGTTTTTCAGTGCCCAGAATCGTATAGTCTGCTCCTTTTTGTGCCAAACTGATTTGTTTATCAGTAAGGTTAAAGATAGAAAACAATGACGGGGCTGGCCATGTTGTAACATTAGCAAGTCCTGATCTATTATATCGATAGCAGATGATACAATACTGTCCAGTGAATATATTCTGGAGGACAGAGTCATTAACCCATTGTCCACAACAGAAAGTGATTTTTCCAAATTAATACGATCAATTTCTCGCATTTTCTCTGCTGTCTCAATTTGAGTCACTTTCCAAGCTTCGTTGTACGCAGCGTATATACTGACCGCTATGAAACGTTTTTGACGCTGTTTGCGTGGTCCCATTATGAAATCGGGCAAGTCAGCACCATCTTTAAGTAAAGTCAAGTGTTGCTTAATTTCTGCCAGTGTGGATGTCTGTAGCCATTCAAGGCATAGTTTCCATACACTGTATGTTGTTACTATCCCTGGATGTTGTCTCTGGGAGTATCTAGGGTCTGGTCTGGTCATTTTTAACCCCTGTATTTTGTTCAGGAATCTATCTTGACAGTTATTTGTGTCTGTTGGCCAGATTAACCACTTTTTCCAATCAGGATGTGTTCTGTTTTGGTGTAAAATTTGGGATACGTCTATCTCAATATCTGTGGTTGTATTATCAGGTATTGGCTTTGGAATAGACGGTTTGTTTAAGTCTTTAATCTTGGCTAGTCCAAGACAGGTAGTCTGTTGAATGGTGTCATTCAAGAACATTATTTGTTCTGGGATCATGCAGGCTCGAAATAATGCTTCTAATCCTTGGACCTGCCATTCTTTTGTACCCCAGATGGTTTTTGTTTCATTGTTGTTTTTCCAGAAATCAAAACCAAATGTAATAATTTTTTCATAAAATGTTTCCGAATAAATCAGTTTAGTATTTGTCAGCATGGTTTTTGTCCCTGTTTCATCTAACAGTTTGTAATAAAATGTTTCTGCATCACTTGTGTTAAACCCTGAGAAGTATGGGAATTTCTCATAAAATGTTTTCGAACTGCTTTTAGGTGGAGTTGCACAATGTTCCCATTGATTATACTTAAAAACATTTCTAAGTTGAGCAGATTTATGCAAATAGTGATGTGCATAGTGGTTATAGCAATACATCTGTTCATAGTTCCATGAACCCTGTAAATAATCATGTTCTGTAAATGTTGCTGACATTACTAAATCTGACATCATATTATTTATGCTTTCAAAGTCCCAATCATCAGAGAATGTACTCGTTTTTACAAAGTCACTTAATGAAACCTTAAACTGGTGAGGGTATTTCAAGAGTTCGACCGGGCCATAGATTTTGTAATCAGTTTTGTATCAAACTACCCCGCCGGGTATTGGAATGGCTGTCACATTCACTGATGATAGTTCTCTTTTCTCGATGTGAGATGACTTGTGTGGCTTTAGGACCAAGTTGATGTTTTGACTTGCTGTGTCCATTGTACTGTATTTTCCCTCAATGAATTTTCCCAAACAAAGTACCATGATGAGCCAAAGCAGGAAAAGTACACCTAACACAATCCAAAATTTAATCCATGGAGAAATCAGATAGGTTTCTTTGAGTTGATGACAGAATTCTTTTGATTTGTTTTTAAAACTTTTTGTTGCTGGCGTTACTTCAAGGTCGCTTTGATCTTCAGAAAAGTTATTGAAATTGATGAAGTAGCCAGATGCAGTTCTGTCAATTGTTGGGATTGTTTTTTCAATTTCTCTTTCATTAGCTCAGTCTGAGGCTACGTCGTTGTAGATTGGTATTTCTTGACGAACTGTTTCAATTTGGGTTTCAAGAGGCACAAGTTCCATGGCATTGTTGCATAGTCCTTTTGTATTCACTGCAGGTTTGTCAAATGTGATTAGTCTCTCAGTTTGAACCTCTTGTATTGTAGCAAATTTTGGTATTCTGCTATTTCTTGGGAGTCCACTGGGCCTACTACTTATCATTGGCCACATGATTGTGGTTTTACCAGGTCGATGGATACAACTCGGTTCTCCTTTTTACCAGCAAGGGGCGGTAGTACAACTGATCTTGTTCCGTTGACAGCTAAGACAGGTACTGCTTTTCTGTAAGAAGGTGTGGTAAATAAAATTACTGGGACTATTTTTCTATACATTAAATGACAATAAGAATAGCTCAATAAATGAGAGGCAGAGTCCGTGGTATCTGAGTCATACGGGCTTTAATTAAGTGGCTCGAGTCACTGGACATCGGGTTCCATCACCACTAAGGTTCAGGAAGGGATATTCAACATTTTATTAACATCACACAATATATATAGTAAAACTGAACAGTTGCATTGAATACAGTAGGCGTAACAAGTGAAAAGAAGAGAGATAAGAACATATGGGCGTAAAAGAAGGCGTGTACAGGGCGTACACAGAGGTGTGTGCTAGATACGTCACAGAAGTGTCATAGGTGGGTGGATGCATAGAGAAAATCTGCAGGGTCAGCTGAAACCTTTACCATACATGCGCGTGCAACTGAGCATGAAGTGGTATTGACGTGTAACTGGGGAGAGCTGGGGGCTTGACTTTAGCACTAGTAGAGGAGACTGATGTCTGGGATGTCAGAACGACCTGCACCTATAACATATCCGATATCTTGTGTTTGGAGGATGTGTTGTCTGAAGTAAAAGGTCTCTCGGGCAGAGGCCGTTCATCACTGAATGCTAGTGGGTGCATACGTGTCTTCGTGCAATGCGCGGGGCCATGGGCCCACTATGGCAACGGGTGCAGTAAATTACTTGTAAGGAGACAGGAAGGCCGGGCCTTTTGCTCTGCAGCCGGGAATATGTTTACCTATTTCACTAGACTGGAATGTGTTTTTGCGGAGGCTGAGCAGATAACTGTAGGCAGAATACCGTCTCGGCAGGCAGGCCAGGCTGAGCCGGGCACCGCTTGCCGGGGCAGGAAGTAAGGTAGAGGTCAGGGATGCATACCTAAACTGCAGCTTTCTGAGACAGAAGAGGTTCGGAGCCAGAATTCAGGGCCTGGCTCGGCTGAGCCAGAAAACGTGTGCTTCTCGATGTTAAAACGTATACCATGTAAATGCATTGGCAACGTAGGCTTTAAGGCTGAATTATCGTTTCATTCATGGAGGATCCGGTAGATGACATGTTAACATTGGACGCAAATGCATATGCATCTTCATTTTCGGCCATGGAGGGAAAATGCATGGATGTCATGCACATACATTGAACGTTGGGGTACACGATAGGGGACATACTTGGTCATGTAAAATTCAATTTTCCTCATTCCCTCCTTGTCCCCTACGTTCCCTTCAGGATATATCTATCTTCATGAGACCATCTATCTGTTCATATAACATCATTTGCTCGTCTTTTTTCATTCGAGCACGAGAACGTGAACGTGGACGCGGAATACAAGCCGTGGCGCACAAGCCGCAAATCGCTGGGCCACATTGTAGACAGAGACAACAACTGAATACAATGAGCAGTATTATTCCTAGGAATGACAGTACTTTCCATCCCCATGCTGATATCACACTCCAGAGCCAACCGGACCAAGTCCAGGTGCCTGGATTCTGGTGTATCTGGTGAGCTATCTTATGGAGCCTTGTTATTGCAGAATATACTGACGGTGCGTTATTAGGAATGAAAATACAACAACTGGAGCCGATCACTCTACAAGCTCCGCCCCTATCGGCCAGGATGACGTCAAGAACAAGGCGGTTCTGAAGTACAACAAGTCTCATAGCAGACTGCTCTTCTGTTAAGTTACCTAGGGCAGAAGTAGTCTCATTCACTACTGCTTCAAGGGTTCTGGTTAATTTGCGTATCAGTTTACTGTTTTGGACAGGACCTACAAAGAAAAAGAATCCTTTATTGAAATCTGTATATTGCTCCCACGCTGTCTCAGTCTGATCGACAATTGGGGACTCAATCTCCCTCCTATGTCTGACATGCACAAGATGGGTATTTCGGTGATAATCGGATGGGGCTAGAAAAACTGGTGGCAGTAGGAATGCAATATAACATGTTCCATCCCAATCTAAGGGCAAACGTACATAAGCTGTCTGACCACAAATAAAATAGGAATGACGGGAAGCTTTGAAAGTAGACTTTCCTTTATCACTGAATTCGACCACAGTAGTACAATCACTGTGTCCTAGGTGTACTGAACCATTCTTTCTAACACATAATTCACCTTTCACTGGTAAAACTGTTATAAACGGCAAGTCTGAATTAGTCTCGGACTGAACGTTCAGAATCATGAGGTTAAGGGAAAAATTACCTAAATCATACACTTCATTTTCTAGATCGGTCCCTGTCCTTTGGGGAAGACCATCCTTGTCTGGGAAACAGGCTTTATTCATAACTGTGTTCAGATCTCCCCATATCCAATTGTTCTGGGAAACTGTGGACTTACTGCCTAATGAGGACATTAATGCAAACCATGCTCCGCACGAACCATTGTGTGAAAACGGATAAGGAAAGAGGGGCAGAGCTCCCTTCATTTTCTGGTAAGGGGGGAGTCGGCCACATACCCAGCAATTCGTGACATTGCTGGTCTGGTGAGAATGGTGTAACATACGGATAAAAGTGTTGTTGCGCAGTGCAAGTCGATAGGATAGTTCGTGAGGGGGCAGGTCACTGAAAGTGTGCTCTAAGGTGTCATTAAAGGAAGGATGTACATGTGAACCAAGCGGAGGAAAGAATACATGTAACGTCCAGCTTATACATATGATCGTAAGACTCAGAAAAAAACATAAAAAGCAATGTAACGATGCATCTGCTTCGTAGATTTTTCCAATATTTCTTTTTCATTATTTCCTGTCTATCTCTCTCACTATGTGGGTCTATCTTATACATGTCAGAAACCTGTCTAACCACTTCACCCAAGGGGGACTTAAACAATTAAACGCTGTCTGACTTACTAGACCTTAGTTTGGCTTTGTACTCCTGCTGCGGAGTTTTCTCTAACAGAGGGAGTTTAGTGTCAGGATCAGAATCTGGGCAGTCCTTGGGAAATGTCTCTGGACACAGTCCATGGAATTTTTTGATGTGGCTGGAGTGGAGCCAGCCTTTTCGTCCCTCCACTTTTACTGCGGTCCTCGTGGTCATCAACACCAGTTTCGGCTCCCGCCACCTGGGCTACAGAGGTCTCGAGCGGTCAAAGTTCCGTATATACACAAGGTCCCCCGGAACGATTTCATGCGGTTTCACTTGGGTGTTGTCCGGGAAGGCAGCCGCGACCTGTGAACGACAAGAGAGTAGTGCAGACATCAAGGAAGCCAGGTAATCTGTCAGCATATTACTATCAACATCGGTGATCTTACGAGGCATAGGCGTACCCCACATATTTGGGGGACGACCGGAGACAATCTCATATGGAGACAATCCGGTTCTGGAATGAGCTACCATACGCATGTAAAAGAGGGCAACCGGCAGGGCTACCATCCAATCTACACCTTTTTCTGCACAGACCTTCGCTAAACGTGTTTTCAGAGTCTGATTGTGTCGCTCGACGAGGCCTGCTGCCTCGGGGTGTCGTACGCAGTGAAATTTCCACTGGTACCCTAACAGGAGTGATACCTGTTTCATGAGTTCGGACGAGAATGGCTGTGCATTATCTGAGTACACGACACGGGGCAAACCGTATCGCGGGAAAAATTCACAAACCAACTGCTTGGCAGTGGTTACGGCAGTGTAATCTGGGACTGGATAAGCTTCTGTCCATCTGGATAGGGCACATACAACTACGAGGACATACTTAAAACCTCGACATCGATCCATCTGGATATAATCCATCTGGAGGACTTCAAAAGGGTGGTCAGGAGGATGAAATCCACCTTGTTCCACGGGAATGCCTTTGCCTGGATTGAACTGACAACAGATCATGCAGGTACGCACTTTCTGTTTTGCAGCTGCACGTAAATGTTTGTTGAACCAAAGGTTCTGTATGCTGTCTAACATGGCTTTTTCTCCTAAATGTGCTGGACTATGTGCTGTATTAATGATAACTTGAACCATAGAGTCGGGGAGAAACCATGTGGCTTTCCCCTTTGTCATCCATCCCTGATCTGTCTGGACCCCTCCTTGTTCAGTCCATTTCTTGATTTCGTCTGGAGTAGCATGTGTCTGAATGTCTAGTACATCTTGTGTGGGATCCCTGACTGTCATGCAATGCGTCAGTGATGGTACTTCTGTCTTTGTCGTGTCAGCTGGAATGACTGGAGTCTGAGCTGTAAGCTTGGCTGTTCGATCTGCCAGGTCGTTACCCTGGGAAATGGTATCAGTAACTTTGGTATGTGCTTTGCACTTCATGATGGCTATGGCTGTAGGCAAGTGTATTGCTTCTAACAGAGCTTGAATGAGGGGACCATGCTGTATCTTGGCTCCATGAGAGGTCATAAAACCTCTCTCTTGCCAGAGGACTCCGAAGTCGTGAACGACTCCGAATGCATAACGTGAATCTGTATATATGTTTACTTTCAGGTTCTTGTCTCGTATGCAGGCTTGGGTCAGAGCGATGAGCTCTGCTGCTTGGGCAGACAGGGTGTCAATACGATGTGTTTCTATGACTTCAGTTTCAGTGGTCACTGCATATGCGGCCACTAACTCTCCTATACTTGTTCTCATACATGAACCATCCACATAAAGTGTCAGGTCTGGGTCAGGTAATGCAATGTCTGTCAAGTCTTGTCTTGGCTTCGTCATGGTGTTAATGACTTCCACACAGTCATGTGGTGTAAGGTCTGCTGTAATCGAGGGTAACAGTGTAGCAGGGTTTAATATGTTGCAACGTCTGATCTCTATCTGTGGCTGAAACAGTGTCAATTCATATCCTGTCAATCGTGCTATGGTCAAGTGCTGAGTCTGTGTCCTGTTTAAGAGTACTTCCACAGAATGTGGAACCTGTACTGTCAGGGGATGTCCTAACACTATGGAATCGCTTTGTCTGATAGCTAAAGCTGTTGCTGCAACTGATTTGAGGCACGCAGGCAAGGCCTGGGCTACTGGATCCAATGTACTAGAAAAATAAGCACAAGGCTTGTGTGATCCTGCTTGATCTTGTGTGAGAACAGATAATGCTGTACCATCGCGTTCAGTGACAAAAAGTGTAAAAGGTTTGCTGTAACATGGTGTCGCTAAAACAGGTGCTTGACATAGGGCTTTCTTCAATTCGTCAAAAGCAAGTGTATGTTCTTGTGTCCAAGGGAGGACAGTCGAAGTTGCTGCCTCCTGTGTTGTCAACTGTATGAGTGGTTTGGCTAGATATGCATACTGGGGAATCCATTGTCTGCATTAAGAAGTGAGGCCAATGAAGGCCCGTACTTCCTTTTGTGTCTTGGGTTGTGGAAGATGTGCAATTTACTGAATACGGTCAGGTGTCAACTGTCTACCCCTCTTGGACAGCAAGTGTCCAAGGTAAACCACTTGCTGGGCACAGAATTGTAGCTTCGAAGGGGATACCTTATGCCCCTTCTCGGCCAGAAAATACAAGACTGTCAGTGATGCACGTTCGCAATCACGTTCTGTTCGGGCTGTGATCAATAGATCATCAACGTACTGGAGCAGGGCAGTGTCAGTAGGCATGTGAATACTGTCTAGTTGTCGTTTCAGTGTTTGGCTGTAAATACTAGGGCTTTCTGTGAACCCTTGAGGAGCACGTGCAAATTTGAAGCTTCGGCCATTTAAACAGAATCCAAAAAGATACTGGCTTTCCGGATGAATGGGGACACTAAAGAAGGCGTTCTTTAGATCGATTACAGTGAAGAACGCAGCTTCGGAATCAATGGCAGTCAATAGGGAAGAAATATCTGGGACCACTGGGTACTGGGGTATGATGCATTTGTTTAGTTCTCGAAGGTCGATCACCAGTCTGTAGACCGGAGGTGCATTTGGGTCAGTTCGTTTAAGAATCGGAATGATAGGAGAATTACATAAATTGGAGTCAGTTTCTACAACCACTCCTTGAGCAATGAGTTCGTCAATAATTTTCAGTAAGGCCGCTACAGCCTCAAGTGGTAACTTGTATTGTTGGATTCGGGGCAGTACAATTCCTTGTTTCAGATTGACACGGTATGGTGTAACGTGCATGCAACCTACATCAGTTGGACCTTGCGCCCATAAATGCTGTGGTACATTCTGTAATCTTGGATCAAAATCTCTTAATACATAATGTCCTTTAAAATCACGTAAAAACAATCTCACTCCTTCCGGAGAACAACAAATCACTGCTCCTAGTTCTTTCAATGTTTTTATACCAAGCAAGTTTTCTGGACATGATTTCGTAAGTAACAAGTCTGTAGTGCGGGACAATGGACCAACTTCTAGGGAAACTGGCTTTGACACTTCGTTAACAATAGGCTTTCCTGAAAATCCCAGGGATACATTTCTTGAGCCTGAGAGGGGAGCCCCTGGAACCTCGTCATGACTGATGGTAGTTCTGCTTGCCCCCGTGTCAATCAAAAATGTTCTGTCTTTCCCTAATACCTGACCATGTACATAGGGACCCTCTTGATCTACAGGAACCTCGATAAGGGGCAAGCCAACCTCCCTCTCTAGGCTGTTTCATGAATACTGTTGATAATCTGGATAATCGGACTGTGCATACTGGTACATTTGCTGTGTAACCTGTTGTGTGGCAGCTATGGGCTGGGGTACGGCTACTGTCTGTTGTGCGTTCTGAGGAGGTTGCGTGTTCTGCGGAACATGTTCCTGTCTAGGAGGACGCGGTCTTTCTTTTGTCTTACCGGTAGCTATATTGTGTTTCAGAACGGCACATTCATTTATATAGTGACCTGGCTGTTTACAGTAATTACATGTCCCTTTTACAGGAGCTGCAGAATGACTGGTCGGTGCCGTACCCCTCTTCTGACTATCAGCTGGGACAGACTGAGCAACTAGTACTTTCATTTTCGTGTCTTTCATACGTCTCTTTTCGTGTTCTTGCTCCTCTCTAATTCGGTTCTGGTGGTACTGTAACATTTGTAACATTTGGGAAGGGGTGTTAGCTTGCCAGGTACTCTCAACCTTCAGTACTCGATTTTTAACTTGTGGTAAGGAATTCTCTACTAATTTAGTCACAAAAAGATGTGGGTATGATTCACTACTTGTTTTTAGCCCGCTATTAATAATGAAATATTTCTCGAATCTGGAATAAAAATCACTAGTGTCTTCGTCTTGTTTCTGTTTACAAGCTGAGATCGCGTCCCAGTCTTCCTTTTTAGTAGCTAGTAATCTTGGCAAAACCTGTATTAATAACTCGGGCAATGCTTTGGCTTTTTCCCCGAGACCAGTACCAGGGATTCGTGTTTTGTCTTCGTCTTCTAAATCTGCCCAGTCAATCTTTTTCTCTCCCACCTCCCATTCTTTTTCTTTAAGTTTTTCGTAAATGCCTGCTGGCAACAGTACCTTTAACATTTTAATGATATCTGGATACGTATACTCTCCCATGCGGAGCATATCTTTTAATTCACGGTGGAACCCTCCTGGATCTTTATCGTGACAGGGCACTAGTTTTTTCATTTCCAATAGTTCTATTTTCGTTAAGGGGGTGTAAACAAATACTCGTTCGAGCTCACCACCCGTTGTCCGAACGGGATGAACTTCTCGTAAGGGATTCTGTCTGTCTATGTAAAATGTTTTCCTTACTGGGGGTGGAACAGGAACGAAATGTGGATTCAGGAAAGTCCTGTATTTGTGTTGCTGTTCTAGAATGACATTTATTAAATCGGTACCTAGACCTCTCCATCTATTTAGGAGTAACTCTTCCAATACATTATATAGGGGACCTGGATCAGAATGCTGACTTTCGTACAGTGTAATGAGATGTTGGATCATGTATATACCAACTAGTCGCTGTTCATCTGGGGAAAGATTCAAAAAAGTTTGGGCCACTACGTCATCTTTATATATGGTAGGATTACTAGCCCATTGAACTGCTGATCGGGCTAGTTCCTGTTCATGCATGGTACTAAGCTCACTGTAACCTATTCGTTGTTTCAGTACTTTATCCGTGGCTTGGAATAGATGCTCAAGAGAACATTGTTCTGGTATGGGAGGAAGAAAACTTTTCTTACATTCTAGGCATATGGGTTTGTCAAAGGGTCTCGCCCTACCTACGTATGCTATTCTATCTGGGTTCTCAGTTGCTATATCATCGTCTTCTGAGGCTTCATCCTCTTTCTCGGTTTCGTTCTCGATGGCACGTTCTTTCTCACGTATTTCTTGAATTTCCTTACGGATTTTCCTGTACATTGACTCTATACTAGTCTGTTTATCATGCTTTCCGACTGCTATGTTATCACTCCAATTTAACATGCGTTTAGTTACTTCTCTGTGTGGTTGATCTTGTTCCCTGATCAAACAGTTTATCAAGAACTGTAAAAGCAAACGCTGAGTTTCCACCTTTCTGTGTACCATGGCCTCCTGTATACTTTCTGGTCCCTCCCCCGTTCTAATGAAGTGATATATCTTGTCTAATTTCTCTCTCATGCCTGGTAAAGTGATCAGATAATCTGTAACGCGCCTTAATCGTAGTGAGTGTAAGACCAATGAGTCCTCACCCGGTACTGGATCATATATACAATCAGTAAGGTTCTTTCTAAGGGTTGCGTATGTTGCCTTTGGCGTTCGTTCTAGTGCTAAATCTCGTAATGATATTCGCTTTACTTGAGGAGGGGTAGAGAAACCCCCTCCCGCGGCTCCTAGATGTGATCCACGAGGGCTTGCAGGAAGTGTTGGTGCTGGTAAAGTAGGTGTAGGTAAAGTAGGTTGGTCCTGGGTTACAGGTAGAGTAAAAGGATTGCCAGGACCAGTGACAGGAGGAACAGTAGGGGGAATCGTGCCATTAACAGGGTTGTGTGGTTGAACATTAGGGGGAGGATTAGTATTTGCATATTCTGGGACAGTGTCGTCTAAGTAGGAAGAAAGGAAAATTTCCGCTGCGGTCTGTTTATGACGTAGCTTGGTCGGGACCAATGGTGGCGGCAAGTTACAGGGTACTTCCGGGGTCACCTTAGGCAGGCCCTCGGCGACAAGGGGATACATGCCTCTAATAAGGGCATTTCTTTGTCTGTCTAATTGTTCTGCTCTAATTCGTTCACCTTCTTCTAGTAATTCTTTTTCTTGGGCTTTTTCTGATGATTCTCTATTTCTCTCTGCTTGTCTGAATTCTTTCTCTGTTCTTCTATGCGCTTCTTTACGCCACAATTCTATGGCATCTTTCTGGGATTGTCTGGCTTTCTTTTTCCACAATGCTTCTTCTACTCTCATGATGCAATCAGCATCCAATGTCCCTGAAACAGGCCATCTATATTTCTCTTCCAGATCTTTGGTGTAGTCAACCCATAAGTCTAAGTACAGTATGGCATCTAAGCCATGCTTGTGGTACATAAAATGTCCGGGAGTGTCCCTAGGCGGGACGGGAACTGCTTCTTCGAGTATCCCTTTCCTGGTTCCTATCTGACGTAATTTCGAAAACAGCGGCATATTTGAACTTACTTGAACGTGAACACAATGAACACAGTAATGAATTGCAAACAATCATTCATACCACGACATTAGACACATTAAAAACATTTCGAACAGATACTATCTGGTACATAGAGAAACACAATACTGAAAATCTCGAGAAACAATACTAGAATTCTGAATTACTGGATGCACTGCTAAAACAGTACAGACATACCGGTCCCATAAAGAGACACGTCATTCCGCATCCACCTAAGTCAACACGTCTGGACCGGGTCTGTGTACCCAGACCCGTCTTGACCGGGCACAAATTAATGAACCCGTCTAGATGCGTTCCCAACAACGGTACTCACCGGGAAGCAAAACTGAAGGCCTCGGAAACTCGACACTGGACTGGACTGGACTGCTACGGCGTCTGGCTGCTACTACGCACTACGCATGCGCTTCGGAACAGGTGGGCCTCCGGATACCTCGGACCTTGCTCTCTCGGCTTGGGCTCTGGTCGGAACTCTCCGCATTCCTCACCACCTCGTCTGGATGCTGGACCGCAGTCTCCGTCTCCTCCGTGGGCCTGAGGGAGTTAGCAGGAAAACCCGCGGGTGTGCACTGAAAAGAGTCCGTCACGGCTGTAGAAGGGGTCAGGGGCCTGCGTTACATCGCCGGCGCGTGGGGAAGGGGAGGGGTCCCAATTCGGGCGCCAGATTATGTGGTAAATAAAATTACCGGGACTATTTTTCTATACATTAAATGACAATAAGAATAGCTCAATAAATGAGAGGCAGAGTCCGTGGTATCTGAGTCATACGGGCTTTAATTAAGTGGCTCGAGTCACTGGACATCGGGTTCCATCACCACTAAGGTTCAGGAAGGGATATTCAACATTTTATTAACATCACACAATATATATAGTAAAACTGAACAGTTGCATTGAATACAGTAGGCGTAACAAGTGAAAAGAAGAGAGATAATAACATCATATGGGCGTAAAAGAAGGCGTGTACAGGGCGTACACGGAGGTGTGTGCTAGATACGTCACAGAAGTGTCATAGGTGGGTGGATGCATAGAGAAAATCTGCAGGGTCAGCTGAAACCTTTACCATACATGCGCGCGCAACTGAGCATGACGTGGTATTGACGTGTAACTGGGGAGAGCTGGGGGCTTGACTTTAGCACTAGTAGAGGAGACTGATGTCTGGGATGTCAGAACGACCTGCACCTATAACATATCCGATATCTTGTGTTTGGAGGATGTGTTGTCTGAAGTAAAAGGTCTCTCGGGCAGAGGCCGTTCATCACTGAATGCTAGTGGGTGCATACGTGTCTTCGTGCAATGCGCGGGGCCATGGGCCCACTATGGCAACGGGTGCAGTAAATTACTTGTAAGGAGACAGGAAGGCCGGGCCCTTTGCTCTGCAGCCGGGAATATGTTTACCTATTTCACTAGACTGGAATGTGTTTTTGCGGAGGCTGAGCAGATAACTGTAGGCAGAATACCGTCTTGGCAGGCAGGCCAGGCTGAGCCGGGCACCGCTTGCCGGGGCAGGAAGTAAGGTAGAGGTCAGGGATGCATACCTAAACTGCAGCTTTCTGAGACAGAAGAGGTTTGGAGCCAGAATTCAGGGCCTGGCTCGGCTGAGCCAGAAAACGTGTGCTTCTCGATGTTAAAACGTATACCATGTAAATGCATTGGCAACGTAGGCTTTAAGGCTGAATTATCGTTTCATTCATGGAGGATCCGGTAGATGACATGTTAACGTTGGACGCAAATGCATATGCGTCTTCATTTTCGGCCATGGAGGGAAAATGCATGGATGTCATGCACATACATTGAACGTTGGGGTACACGATAGGGGACATACTTGGTCATGTAAAATTCAATTTTCCTCTTCACCAAATTCCTTCTTCACCGCTATCTTCTCTCTGACCAGATCCCCAATCTTTGGAATCCAGACAGGTCTTGCTGGGACAGGTGGTGTGTCTTCAGTGGTTGTTGGCTGTTGTTTTAACTTTACGTTGCTCAGGGCTTTTCTTGTTTCATTTAAGTCCTGTAAAACAGCCAAACGATCTTTGATGTCAAAGCATTTTTTCTTATCTTCCACCACTGAAGTTTGACTATCTAAATCCTGAATATACATTCTAGTTCCGAACAATAGTTCGTACGGGCTGAAACCTTTTAGAGAATTTCTTGGCAGATTGTTAAAACTACGTTGGACACTTTTTTTTTTTTTTTTAAACACCTTTATTAATGCAGTTCGAGATATACACAGTGTAGGAGAGTAGGGTCTGCAATCCTATGATCACCCAGATTTTTTGCTTTTGTTTCACTGGTTTACGACTTTCTCTGGCTGTGGGCCTGCTAATCAGACCCACAGCCTGGCTGTTCTCTTTCTAAATTACGATATGTACCCTAGGTGCATTTACCAATTGGTACTGGGCCACCTTATCAGACCCCGTAACGCAGGGCATAGGTGTACCCAGGGCCGCCAGGGGCTGCAGCATGTATTATGCCACCCCTGGCTGGCCTCTTAAATTTGACACAACTGGCTGCACGACAGCTGGGGCGAAGACGTGTAACCACCCTTCGCTTTAGGTATAGTAGCTCTATATCTAACCATACAATGGACACCCGAGTTCCTATCAGACACTCCTATGGCAGGCCTTAACAATCCTGAAGGCAGAGTGCGTGGGCTCGTGTGAGCTAGGTTCAGGCCCGAGCCGAGCCCGGTTGCAGCTTGCGGACTCAAGACCCAATGGCTGTTCCATGATAACGCGTACCACATCGGTAACTTCGGTGTCGCGTTATCAAGACATGTCGAGTAAGGTGTCATACGAATCGGGATGCTGCCCTCTCACCAACTCTGGCGACGAGGTTAGCATTCCGCCCTTCTAGAGGGACACGACATGTACGTAACTGTGAACCCCGGTTAACGTTAACGAAAGCCTCAGCTCCACAAAATGGATGCTGCCACCACAGACACGAGTCTGACCTCCTGCTGCTGGGAGTCCTTCCAGCGAGGAGCACTTGGACAAAGGGTTTCCTGTCGAGGGCGCTGTTCGCACCGTCCCGGACAGGGTTTGTGTATTCTGGGTAGGTAGGGCTTTGGCGAGAAGGTGACTGCGGAGTGGCACCCCGGTGCTCACTACGCATCTGCCGGTTAGAACCAGTTCCAGGGGCGACAGCCCTGGCCTGGGGAAAGCCCGGCAGGGGAGAGGGGCGTAACTACCCCCCTTCCTGGTCCCACCCTTAGGGCAGGACCTAGTCATGTACCCACCCCTTTCTTTAGGATAAAGGCCGGAGCGGGGACCCTTCAAAATTAGATCATCTTTGAATCAAGAACTACTTTCTACGAAAGGACACTCAAGACTCTTCTCAAGATTTCTCCCTTGTGACTAAGGAGTAGTCACCCTGCATCAGCGGGCACCATCTAAGAACTCTGTGGTTTGCTGCAAGTCCTTCCTCAAGGATCCGACGGCCCAGCTCGACGAGAACCGGCTTCCCTGGCACCTCTGACCTCTACCCACGTCATCAGCTCAGCTGTGATCTGTGGGTGCGACGAGACCTCGAGGGACCGGCCATCATCAGAACCTGCACGCTCTTAAAAACCAGCACGACCATCGAGGTAACTCTCTGGTGAGTGCTCTGGGGTCCGAGAAGCCCCGACCCTGAGCCGCTCTAGCACCGAAGTGCAGTCTCCCAGCATCTCCACGATCTGCGTGGGGCCCTTCTGCTCGCTGCTCAGCACGTTGTCTGGTCACTCGCCGCTGGCTTGTGCCCTTCTGTGACGACATCCGAGAATCATCACTGCTGGTCTGGTTGCTCCAGACTGGCCCTTGCTTCCATCTTTGCGAGAAGCACCCCGGACCCTCCTGGTCCACTCAAGACGCCATCTTAGGCCCACCACGTGGTCCTGAGATCTGCCAAGGCTTGTTGCCCCATCCTGGGCCCAGCGACGCCGACAGCATCATCCTTCGTGGGACAGCTCGCACCTCCACCGTGGTCGCCGACAACGCCTCCTGGTCCGTGAGACTGCAGAGCCTAGCGTCGCCCACTCACCTAGTCGAGGTGACGGCCAACCGGTGCCTTCCTGGTACCCTCTGACTACTGGCTAGTAGTACGAACTTGGTCCCCTCTGCTTTCAGGTTTCATCAATCTCCGATCCAGGCTTGGATCTCTACGAACTATTCAGCACTGGTCGCCGGCCAGCAACTCCTTTCTTCCGGCTCCTGGCTCGTCAGCGAAGACCCCGACGCCTGTAAGACTTGTGCAACCGCAGCCCTCGTGGCTAGGTAACTCGGCATTTCGGTGCCTGCATAGCCTCCTTACTCTAGGGTCCCGAGTCCCTCGCTTCCGACTTGCCTTATCGGGTCCGCCCGAGGCCTTAACCTTTCCGTGTCCTCGGACACTTGTTTTAATTGTGCACTTGAAGTATTTGCTAAAGAGATTTGGTTTGTGCTTAGTACCCTGTCCTCATAAAGAGTACAGGGCTGTTGTGATTCTTAATAAATATCCTGTTTATTTTCATAACACTTGTGTGGTGTCCTTTCACTGGGTATTCAAGGGGTACATGTGTGGTAAACAGCTGGCTTAACACGCCCTCTCGAGTCTTTAGCCTTAGACTGCTCGTATCCACGCTACTAGGATAGCTGGTCTATAGGTTGACTTACAACCAAACACCATAAGGGTCGTTGGAACGATACATAGCGGTCGCTAGAATAGCGAACGTTGCATATCGGGCCAACTTCTCACATTGGTGAGCAGCGGTTGGGATTTGAGCTTGCTGTTGTTTTGCCACACGTATCCTAAGAGTATCTTGTTGAAAGATCGCACAAGTACTGTTAGTACATATAACTAAAAGCTTAGAATACTCTGAGTTCTACTGAACCAGCTGTTGTAGCTCCTCAAGGCTTAGCACACCTTGGCTACAACTCTTAGCAAGGGAACAGTAGGTAAACACATAGTGTAGGTAGGTGCATCACTTACACCACACTAGAAACAGTATGTCGGACAAAGGAGGAAACTCTGGGTCTCCCCTTGTGTCAGTTGACCTTCCACAGGTCATCCCTTTAGGATATACTGTGCTGAGCTTCAAGGAGTTGAGACGGCTGTGTCACTCCAGGAAGATTCAGCAGGGGTCTAACCCCACAACGTCCTTTCTGATTGGTCTCTTGGAGACTTATGATGCCAGAAGAGCGGAGAAACTTCGTAGCTCTTCTAATCCAGAAGGAGACATGCCTCCCCTCGAGGGAACCCGGGACGATCCTGACCTCATCCACCTCGCAACCGAGAACGAAGATGTGGAGGAGGATGAGGATGAGGATCTCTCTGGGGATGAGGCAGATAAGGGACAGGTAGAAGTCGTCAGACTAAGCAGGTCCAACTTAAGCAAACATGATAGCGGTACTGGGGGACCCCTGGGGCCACTATCAGGTCAGCTTAACATTGGGAATGGACGAGCCAGATCTCTGTCAAGAGGCTCTGGCAGATCCCTTCAAACCAATGGCTCTCACAACTCGTCTCAGAGAGGGATGACGTCCCCCCAGAGGAGAGTGTACGAAGCTAAGGAAAGGGCAGCTAATCTAAGGATCGAAAGGGAAGAACTTGCCCTGGCCAAAGAGAGGCTTGCCTTTGCAAGAGAGCAACAGTTAAGTGGGGTAGTCCCCACTGGTGGCAGCAATGTACCTAGTAATAGGGAAAAGAGTTTCGATACGAAACACCTTGGTAAGATAGTGCCCCCCTTTAAACAAGGGGACGACATCCACAAATGGATTACTGCTTTGGAGAGGGCCTGCACTGTGCAGGGCGTTCCCCAGAGTCAGTGGGCAGCTATCTTGTGGCTCTCCTTTGAAGGAAAAGGAAGAGACAAGCTCCTCACCACAAGGGTGGAGGATGCTAACAATTACCAAATCTTGAAAAATACGCTCGTTGAAGGGTTCGGCCTAACCACTGAGCAGTACAGGGTGCTGTTCAGGGATACCCAGAAAACGCAGTCTCAAGATTGGTCTGATTTTGTCGATTGTGCCACTAAGGCTTTTGAGGGCTGGTTGCTGGGCAGTAAGGTTACTGATTATCAAGGATTGTATAATTTGATGATGAGAGAACAAATTTTAAACAATTGTCAGAACCAGTTGTTGCATCAGCATCTTGTCGACTCGGATCTGACCTCTCCCCAAGAATTGGGAAAGAAGGCAGACAGATGGGTTCGTACAAGAGTTAAACAGAACCAGGGCCAGAATCAAGGTGGTCAGAAGAAAGCAGACCAGAAGGGTAAAGATTCAAAAGGGGAACAAAATGACCAGAAGTCTTCGACAGGTCCCCAACAACCCAAAGAGGGTGGGGGTCAGGCTCCCCAAAAGAAGAAAGAAGGCCAATCCAAAAGATGGTGCCAGTACTGTAAAAGTAAATATCACTGGTTTAGTGAGTGCACCAAGAAAGGAGGAGGGCAGACTCCTGCCACTGCAGCCCCTAAGGCACCTGTGCCCCCTAGTACAGTCAGCAGTGGTAGTGCGCCTCCCAAGGGTTTAGTAGGGTTAACCCTGGGTTCTGAGGGGCGTGACAACTTAGTTGGCACACTCACTCAGGCTGTCCTTGTCAGTACAGGGGACGCGGACGTATCCCCTGACGTAAGCCCCAATACCTTGGGCAAATACCGACAGACGCCTTTCATAAATGGAAAGATGGCTCAGGCCTATAGGGACACTTGTGCCAGCGTCACCATGGTGACGCCTAACTTTGTGGACCCTGGACAGATCATGCCAGGTACAGAATTCCTGGTGACCAATGCAAGCAATGTCACTACCAATCACAGTATGGCAATTGTAGCTTTCTCCTGGGGAGGGGTAACTGGCCAAAAGAAGGTTGTAGTTAGTCCAGACCTCCCAGTGGATTGTTTGTTGGGCAATGATTTGGAGTCGTCACAATGGTCAGAAGTGGAGCACCGGACTCACATGGAAATGTTAGGTTTGCCAGCGCATGTGTTCGCTGTGACTAGGTCACAGGTCAGGAAGTGCCCCACTAAACAGGTGCTGGATCCTGGAACAACGGACCAGACACCTCCCAAGAAAAAGAGCAGTAGGGTTAAGGCTGCGCCTTCCCCCTTGCCCCAGGTCGAGGATCAAGTCTCAGAGGAGGCTGACCTACAGGAATTGCGGGAAACTGAGCCTAGGGAATTCGAACTTGATCAAGTTGAATTCTTGGGTTCAGGGGGACCCTCAAGGGAGGACCTGGGGAAGGACCAGTTAGACTGCCCTTCTCTTGAACCCCTCAGACAGCAGGCTGCTGCTGAGGCTGCTGGGAACGCCACAGGTACCCACAAGGTATACTGGGAAGATGGACTCCTGTACACTGAGTCAAGAGACCCCAAGCCTGGCATGACCAGGAGGCTGGTTGTACCCTTGTCTCAGCGTGGTTTCCTACTTACCTTGGCCCACGAGATTCCCTTAGCAGGTCACTTGGGCCAGACGAAAACGTGGGACAGGCTTGTCTCACACTTTCACTGGCCTCACATGAACGAAGATACCAAGGAGTTTTGCCGCTCCTGTGTCACTTGCCAAGCCAGTGGTAAGTCAGGTGGCACGACAAAGGCCCCCCTTATACCAATGCCTGTGGTGGGGGTACCCTTTGAACGGGTGGGGATCGACATCGTCGGTCCCATGGAACCACCTACAGCATCAGGGCACAAGTTTATACTGGTGGTAGTGGATCATGCCACCAGGTATCCTGAAGCTATTCCCCTTAGGACCACTACAGCACCTGTTGTGGCAAGAGCCCTAGTTGGAGTGTTCTCCAGAGTGGGCTTCCCTAAGGAGGTCGTCTCCGACAGAGGTGCAAACTTTATGTCGAGCTACTTAACTGCTATGTGGAAGGAATGTGGTGTTAACTACAAGTTCACTACACCCTATCACCCACAATGCAATGGGCTTGTTGAGAGATTCAACAGGACCCTAAAAGGGATGATTCATGGACTACCGGAAAAGCTTCGGCGTAGATGGGACGTCCTGATCCCCTGCCTCTTGTTCGCCTACAGAGAAGTCCCACAGAAGGGGGTTGGCTACAGCCCTTTTGAACTTTTGTACGGGCATCCTGTAAGGGGACCCCTGTGTTTGGTGAAGGAAGGATGGGAGAGATCTCTCAAAAAGCCTGCCACCAACATAGTGGACTATGTGCTTGGCCTCCGCTCGCGGATGGCTGAATACATGGAAAAGGCATCTGAAAACCTTAAGGCCAGCCAAGAACTCCAAAAAGCTTGGCATGACCAAAAGGCTGTCTTGACTGTTTACCAGCCCGGACAGAAGGTGTGGGTGTTGGAGCCAGTGGCCCCAGCAGCACTCAAGGACAAATGGTCCGGGCCCTACACCATCCTGGAGAAAAAGGGAGAGGTCACCTACCTGGTCGACCTGGGAACTCCCCGGAGCCCCCACAGGGTGCTTCATGTCAACAGGCTAAAAGCATATGTCGACAGGAAGGACATGAGTTTGCTCATGGCCCTAGATGAGGGACAGGAGGAGGAGAGTGACCCTCTCCCCGACCTGCTCACTCAGAATCCTGACGATGGATCGGTAGATGGTGTTGTCTTTTGTGGCAGCCTCTCCGAACATCAACAGAGCGACTGTAAACAGGTTCTTCAGTCGTTCAGACATATGTTTTCTCTAACACCCAGCCAGACCGATTGGTGCACCCATGAGGTTGACACTGGTGACAGCTTGCCCGTGAAGAGTAAAATCTACCGGCAGCCTGATCACGTTAGAGACTGCATCAAGAGTGAAGTGCAGAAAATGTTGGAGCTGGGAGTCATTGAACCCTCGGATAGCCCTTGGGCTAGTCCCGTAGTTCTAGTGCCGAAACCTCACACCCAGGGTGGTAAGAGAGAGATGAGGTTTTGCGTAGACTACAGGGGTCTCAATGCAGTCACTAAGACTGACGCCCACCCAATACCGAGGGCAGACGAGCTTATCGATAGATTGGCCTCGGCCAACTACTTAAGTACGTTTGACCTAACAGCTGGGTATTGGCAAATCAGGTTAGCTGAGGACGCCAAGCCTAAAACCGCATTTTCAACCCCTGGTGGGCATTATCAGTTTGTGGTGATGCCCTTCGGTCTGAAAAATGCACCTGCCACCTTCCAACGGTTGGTGAATCAAGTCCTTACTGGGCTGGATGACTTCTGCGCGGCGTATCTTGACGATATCGCTGTCTTTAGCTCCACCTGGGAGGATCACCTGGTCCACCTGCGGAAGACGTTAGAGGCACTGCAAGCGGCAGGTCTCACTATCAAGGCCACCAAGTGCCAGATAGGGCAGACACAGGTTGTATACCTGGGCCACCTTGTAGGTGGAGGCCAGGTTCAGCCACTGGAGAGCAAGATACAGTCAATCAGGGACTGGGCTCCTCCAACCACCCAGACTCAGGTTCGAGCTTTCTTGGGCCTGACTGGATACTACCGGAAGTTCGTCAGGAACTATGGTTCCATCGTGACACCATTAAACGAACTGACAAGCAAGAAAATGCCAAAAAAGGTTCAGTGGACAGCGAGCTGTCAAAAAGCATTCGATGACCTAAAGCAGGCCATGTGCACGGCGCCTATCCTCAAGAGTCCGGACTACTCCAAACCATTCATTGTCCAAACAGATGCTTCTGAGTTGGGTGTGGGAGCTGTTCTTTCTCAACTGAATTTTGATGGTCAAGACCAGCCCATTGCTTTTATAAGCAGAAGGCTGACCCCTAGAGAGAAGAATTGGTCAGCTATTGAGAGGGAGGCCTTTGCTGTGGTTTGGGCCCTGAAGAAGCTGAGGCCATACTTGTTTGGCACTCACTTCAAGATTCAGACCGACCATAAGCCCCTCTTGTGGCTAAATCAGATGAAGGGTGAAAACCCCAAACTGCTTAGGTGGTCCATTTCCCTACAGGGGATGGACTTTACAGTGGAACATAGACCTGGTACTGATCATGGCAATGCCGATGGGCTCTCCAGATATTTCCACTTAGAACAAGAAGACTCACCTGGTCAAGGTTAGCTTATTGTTCCGACGTTTGGGGGGGGGTCATGTAGGAGAGTAGGGTCTGCAATCCTATGATCACCCAGATTTTTTGCTTTTGTTTCACTGGTTTACGACTTTCTCTGGCTGTGGGCCTGCTAATCAGACCCACAGCCTGGCTGTTCTCTTTCTAAATTACGATATGTACCCTAGGTGCATTTACCAATTGGTACTGGGCCACCTTATCAGACCCCGTAACGCAGGGCATAGGTGTACCCAGGGCCGCCAGGGGCTGCAGCATGTATTATGCCACCCCTGGCTGGCCTCTTAAATTTGACACAACTGGCTGCACGACAGCTGGGGCGAAGACGTGTAACCACCCTTCGCTTTAGGTATAGTAGCTCTATATCTAACCATACAATGGACACCCGAGTTCCTATCAGACACTCCTATGGCAGGCCTTAACAATCCTGAAGGCAGAGTGCGTGGGCTCGTGTGAGCTAGGTTCAGGCCCGAGCCGAGCCCGGTTGCAGCTTGCGGACTCAAGACCCAATGGCTGTTCCATGATAACGCGTACCACATCGGTAACTTCGGTGTCGCGTTATCAAGACATGTCGAGTAAGGTGTCATACGAATCGGGATGCTGCCCTCTCACCAACTCTGGCGACGAGGTTAGCATTCCGCCCTTCTAGAGGGACACGACATGTACGTAACTGTGAACCCCGGTTAACGTTAACGAAAGCCTCAGCTCCACAAAATGGATGCTGCCACCACAGACACGAGTCTGACCTCCTGCTGCTGGGAGTCCTTCCAGCGAGGAGCACTTGGACAAAGGGTTTCCTGTCGAGGGCGCTGTTCGCACCGTCCCAGACAGGGTTTGTGTATTCTGGGTAGGTAGGGCTTTGGCGAGAAGGTGACTGCGGAGTGGCACCCCGGTGCTCACTACGCATCTGCCGGTTAGAACCAGTTCCAGGGGCGACAGCCCTGGCCTGGGGAAAGCCCGGCAGGGGAGAGGGGCGTAACTACCCCCCTTACTGGTCCCACCCTTAGGGCAGGACCTAGTCATGTACCCACCCCTTTCTTTAGGATAAAGGCCGGAGCGGGGACCCTTCAAAATTAGATCATCTTTGAATCAAGAACTACTTTCTACGAAAGGACACTCAAGACTCTTCTCAAGATTTCTCCCTTGTGACTAAGGAGTAGTCACCCTGCATCAGCGGGCACCATCTAAGAACTCTGTGGTTTGCTGCAAGTCCTTCCTCAAGGATCCGACGGCCCAGCTCGACGAGAACCGGCTTCCCTGGCACCTCTGACCTCTACCCACGTCATCAGCTCAGCTGTGATCTGTGGGTGCGACGAGACCTCGAGGGACCGGCCATCATCAGAACCTGCACGCTCTTAAAAACCAGCACGACCATCGAGGTAACTCTCTGGTGAGTGCTCTGGGGTCCGAGAAGCCCCGACCCTGAGCCGCTCTAGCACCGAAGTGCAGTCTCCCAGCATCTCTACGATCTGCGTGGGGCCCTTCTGCTCGCTGCTCAGCACGTTGTCTGGTCACTCGCCGCTGGCTTGTGCCCTTCTGTGACGACATCCGAGAATCATCACTGCTGGTCTGGTTGCTCCAGACTGGCCCTTGCTTCCATCTTTGCGAGAAGCACCCCGGACCCTCCTGGTCCACTCAAGACGCCATCTTAGGCCCACCACGTGGCCCTGAGATCTGCCAAGGCTTGTTGCCCCATCCTGGGCCCAGCGACGCCGACAGCATCATCCTTCGTGGGACAGCTCGCACCTCCACCGTGGTCGCCGACAACGCCTCCTGGTCCGTGAGACTGCAGAGCCTAGCGTCGCCCACTCACCTAGTCGAGGTGACGGCCAACCGGTGCCTTCCTGGTACCCTCTGACTACTGGCTAGTAGTACGAACTTGGTCCCCTCTGCTTTCAGGTTTCATCAATCTCCGATCCAGGCTTGGATCTCTACGAACTATTCAGCACTGGTCGCCGGCCAGCAACTCCTTTCTTCCGGCTCCTGGCTCGTCAGCGAAGACCCCGACGCCTGTAAGACTTGTGCAACCGCAGCCCTCGTGGCTAGGTAACTCGGCATTTCGGTGCCTGCATAGCCTCCTTACTCTAGGGTCCCGAGTCCCTCGCTTCCGACTTGCCTTATCGGGTCCGCCCGAGACCTTAACCTTTCCGTGTCCTCGGACACTTGTTTTAATTGTGCACTTGAAGTATTTGCTAAAGAGATTTGGTTTGTGCTTAGTACCCTGTCCTCATAAAGAGTACAGGGCTGTTGTGATTCTTAATAAATATCCTGTTTATTTTCATAACACTTGTGTGGTGTCCTTTCACTGGGTATTCAAGGGGTACATGTGTGGTAAACAGCTGGCTTAACACGCCCTCTCGAGTCTTTAGCCTTAGACTGCTCGTATCCACGCTACTAGGATAGCTGGTCTATAGGTTGACTTACAACCAAACACCATAAGGGTCGTTGGAACGATACATAGCGGTCGCTAGAATAGCGAACGTTGCATATCGGGCCAACTTCTCACACACAGCACACCGCCTACAACCCCCACGGGCCGGCATTGCGATAGTTATAGAAGCGTACAATAAACAGGCAACCGGTAATACACAGCCATATACCGTCAACCCTGAGGTACGGCGGCGCAAGGGGACTTCAGGGAAAGCTTTCAAATCACTATAGACTGTAGGTGCCATGACAGTGCCTATGTAATGCCCCCATGCACAGTGGAGTTGGTCCGTGTAGGCTGTATTCTGCAGAGTCAGAAATGTAGGTGTATTTTATATGATAAGATGCTATCCTCCCTCCCAAACGTTAACTCCCTAGTCCCCCCCACCCTAAAACTCCTGGGAACACCCCCCTCCGCACCCCCCGGCTCAACAACCAGTTCGCTAACCTACTCACTATGAGAAATGCCATGTTGTCTCATGTGCCACTGTTCACATTCCCCGCTCCGAGTGTGAACCCTTCCGAATGTCTCGTGTGTATCCCATACTCTCCCAGTCCAATAACCCAAGTGTGCCTCTACCTGCCTCGCACCACTGGACAATAAGGTGTCAACTCTCCACCCAGCCATCGTTACTTCTCTCTGGTCACTAACGAGCCCTCCTCATTAGCTTTGGCAATAGTCTGCCGTCTACGTACAAGTTATGACATCCCCTCCAGCTCTTCTCTCTGTGTGTCCGCCATGGCATCCGTGTCTAAAAGTGTTATATAGGCTCCAAAAGTTTTTTGGCCTGCTGGTGGGAGGGAGCAGCTCACTGTAGTGCTCCGCCTGCGTGCAGCAGTATACCATATCTCTAGCCCACCGTTTCTTGGTCAGTGTCGGCCCTCTCATCCAACACTGTGCCACTGTGCGTTTTGCCAGCAATAGTCCCATGTCAGTTAGTCGTCTATATGCCACAGGCAGTGGCCTCGAATAGCCCAATAGTGCCACGGCCGGGTCGATCGGAAGTTCATGTTCCAATATCTCGCTTAGTTCCGAGATAACCGCCACCCAGAACACGTGTTTCCTACGGCAACCCCACGCCACATGTAAGAAATCCGCCACAGGCGCATGGCAGCGCTCGCACTCAGAAGAATGCCGCAGACCATATCGATGTAGGCGCTCTGGGGTGTAGTACACCCTCTGTAAGAATTTAAAATGTATCAACCTGTGCCGCCCATTCAGTGATAACTTCCTGGTATTTACACAACAGTACTTCCACATAGAGTCGTCTATCTCTATCTCCAGATCGCTCTGCCAGGCCAAACGGGCCTTGGAAGGTTCCTGCGCTCTGTAGGAGGCAATGCTCTTGTGGAGGTGCGCTGTCAGATGTCGCGGAGACTCCGTAGCAATGACATATGAGAGCTCCGGGATATCCGGCGGTTCTGCCAGGTCTACGCCCAAGGTATCTTTCATGGCGCTCCGGACTCGGTGGAATTGGAACCGCTGCAACTGCGTTGGGCTATCCGCTCCCTGGGCTATCTGGTCCCACGTTTTAGCTTTCCCGTCCGTAAACATCTCTCCCGCAGTCCTGAGCCCCAGCTCGTGCAAAGCTCTGATCACGTTCCCGTCCCCGATGGGGGCCAGCCACTGCAGCCATTCCACCGCCATAAACGGGGAGTAGAGCAACTCTCCCTCCCTGGCCTTCAATAACGCATTCCAGGCATGTTTTGTAGCCGTTATCGAGTCCAGTACTCCGACTCTACGATCTACAGGGGTGAAAACCGTAGCTGGGAGCGGAAGGGGGTCCGCAAGGCGCTGCTCCATCCGCACATGTGGGATGTTCCTATCGCTGTGAATCCACGTGTGCAAGTGAGTGGCCTGTGCCACCTTATAGTATCTTTCTAGATCTGGCGCACCAAGCCCACCCAGCTCGTACGGGAGCGTGAGTGTGCTCCACTTAACCCGTGGCTGCCCACGACCCCAGGCCAATCGAATCATGAGTTTCTGTAGGTTCGCGAAGAATGCTTTCGAGAGAATGATAGGCAGCGTGTTGAACAGAAAGAGAAATCTCGGCAGAATCACCATCTTCATGACAGCTATGCGGCCCATTAGGGAGAGTGGGAGCTTACACCATTTTTCCACGTCATCCTCACATTTACTGAAGGCCACCCCATAGTTCTCACTTACTAGCACCTCTGGATCCGTGTGTATCATTATGCCAAGGTACCGCACCGGTTCCGATGACCAGTGTAGGGGATATTCCATCTCAAAGCGCTCTGTCACCGGGGTCAGCGGAAACACCACTTATTTCTCCCAATTAACTTTTAGGCCCGAGAGAGCGCCAAAGCGCACCACCTCCCGCAGCACGGGGGACAAATTCCTTTCCGGGTTACGCACGTAGAGTAATGTATCTTCCGCGTATGTCGAGGGGACTATTTTATACGTTGGGAAACTAACCCCCCGGTGCCAGTGGTATTCTCTTAACGCGCACGCTAGTGGCTCAGCAACAAGGGCATACAGCAAAGGGGATAGAGGGCAGCCCTGTCTTGTGCCTCTGCTGATGATGAATGGATCCGATACGCGATTCCCCAGTCTCACCCTGGCCACAGGTCTCCAATACAGCGCTCCAACCATTTGTAAAAACTGCTCTCCTAGTCCCATACGACACAAGACTCTCAGCATGAATGGCCACTCCACTGAATCAAACGTCTTTTCCATATCTAAGAAAATTGCAACCGCCTTCGCATCCTGTCGCACATGTTGCATAGTACCCAGCACAGTGCGAATGTTGTAGGTCAGGTTTCTTCCCGGCACAAAGCCAGACTGTTCTGGGGCTACAACCTCCGGCGCAATAAGGGACAGCCTGGTGGCCAGCACCTTGGTATAGATTTTGGCGTCTACGTTCAATAGGGATAGAGGCCTGTACGAGCTGCAGACATTGGAGGGCTTCAATATGGTAACCAGAACGGCCTCTCTCATCGTTCGAGGCATGCTGCCATCCTCACATATCTCATCAAACAGAGACTGCAGGTGAGGAACCAGTTTATCCTTAAACGCCTTGTAGAACCCCACTGTCAGGCCGTCTATCCCGGGGGCGCTGTGTGCGCGCATGCTCGCTAACGCATCAGAGATCTCGTCCGCCTGTATAGGTGACATGAGGAACTCCCTATCTGTGCCAAAACCGGTAGCTGTATGTGTTCCAGATAGTCGTCCATGTCGGACTCTAGGTCTACTGTTTTAGAAGAGTACAAGTTTGAGTAGTAGTCACGGAATTCCGTGATAATCTCCTCATCAGTTGTGACCGTGCCACCCTCAGAGGTAACAAGTTCTGTCACTGTGGGTGTTCTCCTAGTATTGCGAATATTCTGGCTAAGAGCGAGCTAGGTCACTCGCTCTCGCCATAGGTCCGAGGCATACTTTCCCATGTAACATACCTCCCTATCCGCCTCCTCATTGAATTCGGAAACAAGGGATCATAGTCTAGCCACAGTGGAGGGGTCCGAGTCAGTTAGTAGTTGATTCTCCAGGTCAGCTAGTTGGGATTCCAGTGAGCGCAGCCGATGTCGTATGGCTTTCAAGACACTGGAGTGTTTGGACATGGCTATCCCGCGAATGAAGACCTTGAACTCCTCCCAGACCGTGTGGAAGTTATCCACGGATCCTAAATTCTTCTCAAAGAAGAGGTCAATTTCCTCCGCAAGTTCCCCTCTAAAGACGTCATCCAACAGGGCATATGGGGGGAATCGCCAGGTGAAGGGGGGGATCCTGCGTGTTGGTGTCTCCAGGACCAGTAGGATCGGTGAGTGGTCAGACAGCGTGCGCGCAAGTACAGTGCATGTCAAAATTCGGCCAGTGATGGAGTGAGAGGCCAACCAATAGTCAATCCTGGTGTGTATATCGTGAAAGGAAGAGTAGTGAGTGTACCCACCTCTGTCCACATTTCTACTTCTCCACACATCAACCAGATCCAGTGTCAGCAGCTCTGCCTGGAGAGTCACCGCCGCTGCCGCTAGATTCCGCGTGGGCCGGAGGACCTGTCCAGCTCTGGGTCGAGGACTAGGTTAAAATCACCTCCCCAGATCATATGTGCCGAGGCGTATGGTCTACAGCTCAGGGCTAACTGGGCGTAAAAGTCAGGGGAGTCATAGTTCGGGCCGTATATATTAACTACCACCAAGTCATGACCTTTCCCCACACATCTCGAAATTAGATAGCGGCCCTCAGATCTAGATTGGAACGAGGATTTGCCCATGTCAGAACTCCCCTAGAGTGTGTAGTGAAACCCGCCACTGTGGAGTTCCCCAATAGGCCTCTGTGCTGTAGCATCTTACTCGCGAGTGGTAAATGTGTTTCCTGTAGGAGAGCCAAATCTATATGGTGTCTCTGTAGGTAATGTAGCACCTTCCTCAGCTTCCTATGATCATTCAGACCTCTGACATTCCAGGTCAACACTCGTAAGGTATCAACAGGATTTACCGAATCCGTCACAGGGGCACTAGACATTGGCGGTAGCATAAAGCAACACTATGGCATACGTCTACAGTTACACGATCCATTCCCATGTCATCTGAATTGGTCAGCGAACATTCTGCGAACTGCCCCCGCCCCCCCGGCCCCCAACTCGCCTACTGTCCACAAAAACATTAACTCCCATAGTACCATTCTCCATCCCTCCTCCCACAGCAGACCGACCCAAACCCGGTCCGGCAGTGATCTACCCTCCCCACTCCCCAACAATCCCACCCCAACTGTGTTCAACCACAACAACAGTGTGCTTAATGCGCAGGGGCCTAGGTAGCCAAGTATCATAGTCTCTGCCTATGTCTCCGAACGCTTGTGTATCCCTCTACCCGCTCCTGCCATGCACAGTACCCTCAAGTGGTGCAACATTTCATTTTTGTGTATATTGTCTGTTTTATGCCTCCCCTGTTCAATACGCGCTTAAGACCATGTCCAGTAAATGTTCCCGGGTCTAGGCCATTCGCCACTGAATGTTCACTTAGAGACCTCATGTGCAGTATCCCAATGCGCGCAGAGGACAAATATACACTGTAATATTACCAATGTAGCCTCCCTTGCCGTGAACCATCGCCCTCCCAGGCCCACTTATCTGTACTTCTTGCAATCTTCAGAAGGAGCGCCAAGTGTCCCATCACTCCTCCAGGTAAAAGTCAGACCCATCTGTTCCAGAACCTCGCTGTGCAGGCGCAGGGCCATCAAGCTGGCGATGGGAGAGATCAGTCCTGATCGTCCAACCGACTGCCACTCTCATCCTCCTCGGGGTTCCTGTCCGAGCTCGTTGTCCGTTCCTTCGACCAACGCTTCATCGCTTGCTGCAGCGCCTTGGGATCCGTGAAAAAATGGGAATGTCCTCCCTTGTTTACGCGAAGCTTGGCCGGGTACAGCAAGGCATAGTCCAGGCCCATTTCCCTGAGACGCTTCTTGTGCGGGATGAAATGTTTCCGCTCCTCCTGCAGCTTCGCTGTGAAATCTGGGTACAGCGAAATGTTGGACCCCTCGTATTGTAGTTTTTGTTTTGTCCTCACCAGACGGAGCGCAGTGTCCCTGTCTCTATAGTTGAGTAATTTCGCTATTTTAGGGCGCGGAGGCGCTCCAGTTTGCGGACGAGGGGCCAGCGACCTATGCGCCCGTTCCACTGTGAACATGGCTGAAAACACTCCGTCTCCCAGAAGTTTTGTTAGTAGCTGCTCCACAAAGCGCTCCATAGGGCCCGTAGATGTAGTCTCCGGTAGGCCCGTGATGCGTAGATTGCAGCGTCGCGAGCGCGCCTCCAAATCTTCTGTCTTATCCTGCAGGGCCTGCATCATCCGCTCCATCTTTTTTTGCGCCCTGTCTTAGTGCGTTTGGGTCTCTTCTACTTCTGTCATCCTCCTCTCAGCCATGTCATGTCTCTCGGCGTGCTTATCTAGTCTTTCCGCCATCCGATCCATTCTATATGACATTGCGTCTATCTTGGATCCCAGGGCCGAGATACTGGTCTGTATGCCCTGCTCCATGGAGAGCAGCATGGACTTTATGTCCGAGTCAGTGCCCTGTGCACCCTCCGAGCGCGTCATAGGGCCATCTTCCGTACCTGGGCTTTGCTGCAGCAGCCTCTTATGCGAAAAGGGCAATTTACTTTGTGTTCTGTCTCCTTTGCCCATCTCGCCTCGATGTTCGCCTGTAGTCTGCTTGGAAGCGCAGGACACGCGGGGATAGGCCGCAGATCACGAAGTCGCAGGCCCACTCAGCTCGTGGTAGTCGCAACACCCTAGGTCGCCCCAACAATATGGGCTATGGAGGGGAAACGTCAAGTCTTATGTCTTCATCGCCTCATCTCAGTGGCAAAGTGCGTCTTCTGGGCAGGGTCCACAGGGTGCACGCCGCAACAGCCGTGCAGAGCGACCGCGGCTCCGAAGGAAGGGCCGGCTAGGAGGTGGAAGGGTGTGGAGGGCCCAAGGCACAACACCACTGCCAGAGGATCCAGCTCCGTGTCCACCCAGGGCACTCCTCACACCAGGCGCAATGTATATGCGGCCCGAGAAAGCCGTGCTCCGCCGTCTCATTAAGCGCTAGCAAAGAAAATGGCGCGAAGCCCTTCCGGGGCGCAGTCCACCTTACCCCTCAAGTTGGCCAGTGTAGGGGCTTCCAGCTCGGCCCCCGGCATGGTACCATCCACTACAAGTCCACTGAGCCAAGCAACACCGGGTTCCCACCCCTAATCACTCCGGGGGGGGCCGTGGCCTCCTTCCGCTCTACTGATAAAAGTTTGTGGGTGCCGGGGCCGACCCCGCGCGTCCCGCGCCGATGGGCAGTGTCCCGTGGGCTGTCTCAGACCTTCAGGGTCCTTTAAGTGGGCCCCCTGCTCACAGGCAGGGGGGGGAGCACTGGACCGGCACCGAGCGCGGTCCGCGGCCGCACGTCACTTCACACCGCACAGGCGCCGCAGGTACTTTCGCCCGCGGCTTCCCGGCCCAGCTCCTTGGGGACGCAGTCTCAGTCCCGCTCTGCCTTGGCTCCTCTCCTTCGCCGCCGCCGGGACGTCCGTCTGTACCCCACTGGGCAGCTTATGGAGCTCGGCGCCGTCCCTTTACCGTTGCCAATGTAGGATGTTTCAGGATTTCATCGTCCGTGCATGGCGGAGCTGCGGTATCAGGCCACCATTCCGCTTGCCGGCTAGCTCCGCCCTCCTACTACGTTGGACACTTATTAAATGCTGGACCCACCCATCACCCGAACCTAATACCTTTGTCGTTATAGATTGCTTTATGTCTCGTTTTTTCTTTTCACAATCCCATTTCCCTCAGGATGGAAGGGACAAGAGTACCGCAATGCAATGCCCATGCTGGTCATGGCCTCCTTATAAGCTCGAGAGCTAAAAGCAGGACCCTGATCAGAATGTAGCATGCCAATTGCGTATGTGCTGATAAAGACTCGCAAATCTTTTATAACAGTTCTGGCATCAGCCGAGCACTGGGATCTGTATTTTTAAGTGAGTTTAGTCTTAAAAGGAATTAATGGGACGCTGGATTTTACGTATAGATAGCCTTATGCTAACTACAGAAATGGCCATGGCAATACTCCGGTTGGCTCGTTACTGCGATTTATGTTGCAGTTTGGACAGCTCTTTGCAAATTTATAATGTTGCAGGCTCATCCCCGGCCACCAGTATTCTGATTGTAATTCTGTCAGAGATTCCCTGATCTGTTTGTGCCTCGGACCTTCACCCATGTGTGCATCTGCTATTAATAAGACTCTCCTGTTCATGTTTGGAATTACTCTATCCCCCACTCCAGGGATTCGAGCAAAAGGAACGGAGTTTGCGTCAATTACGTATGTATAATTGAGTGGATAGTTCACGGGTAGTGCTGCACAGTTGCCTTTTGAAGACGTTTTTACCGCCAGCATGGTTTCACCGTCTATGTATTTTTCTGAACGCTTTTTTGTGGCTATGGAAGCCGGTTGAGTTGCTTCCGCTGTGGCTGTATTAGCCAATGAATTCCCTGCAATGTGAACGCCATAACGTTGATGACTCAATGTGTGTATCACGTGAGTCTTTTGTAGTTCTTTCTGTAAAAGAACTACCTGTTCCCAAAGCATTTTATGCTTGATTGTGGCACCTGTGTCATCTTTGTAATCGTTTTGAACCCAGTTCTGCAAGTCATTATTGTAATATTTGACGCAGAAATGCGAATCGCACACTATTAGTGTCGGGAATTCACGATCGGCATTTTCAAGCGCCATCTTTAAAGATCTGATTTCAGCTCGCTGAGCCGAACAGTTTCTCAGTGATTCAGTTTTTGTTATTTTTGGTCTGAATTTACCACAGAGCCAGCGACCTTTAACAATCGCGCAGGCTGCATTGTAGGATTTATCATCTACATTGTAATGTTGTACAAATCTGTCCGTATAGATTATACAAGAGTACTGTTGGAGAGGCAGAATTTCGATTGGCAGAGGATATTCTTCTTCATATTTCAAATCATTCAGTTTTTTCATGTTCGGGACAAAATAGTATGTCACGTCTTCTGCAGCAAGAGAATTTTCCCACTGTATCCATTTAGGATCTAGTGCCACAGTTTTTAGATTAACTGGGCTGAATAACGCCTCAAAGGCTGATTCTGCTGTAAAAACAGTTATCCTTTTGCCTTGGGCTAGGGCTCTTTCTTTTGCTATAGCCGTCTGAACCGCCTTCACAGTATTTTCTTTAAGATTGAATGTTTTTTCTGTTTGTGTGTACAAATGTGATTTGTATGCTATTGGTACCGTTTCTCCCTCATTAGAGGTCAGGTACGTGAATCCGCATCTTCCTGGGATGACTCGGATTACAAGGTTGCGTGTATTGTCACGTGTTTCTAATTTTGTTTTAGCTAACATGTCTGTTTGCAGTGACCTCAAAATTTCTGTGTGTTTCTGAGTCCAATTTATTGGTTTGAAATCAGGTTTTATTAATTCGTAGACAGGTTTAACCCTCTCTGCATAATTTAGAATGTAAGTTCTTCGGAAATTCAGGAAGCCTAGTATCGATTGTAAGTTCTTCAGCGTTTTTGGTGCTTGGAGTACAGCGCATTTCTCTAAGAAGTTGTCTGCTAGGCTTTTGCCTTCACTTGATAATTGGTATCCTAAAAACAGGACCGTTAGATGGGCAATTTGTGACTTTTTAAAGTTGAATTTGTAACCCTCGGCTGCGAACCCAAGTATTATGGTGTTCACTCTTTTCAAGTGAGTATCCAAGTCGTCGTCTGTGAGATAGATGTAATCGACATAGGATAATGCCTCATCATCATACATTTGCAGTAACTCTGTTACTCTGGCTGAGAATAATCCTGGGCTGTTCTTGAATCCCTGTGGGAGTCTACAGAAATTTTTCTGCGACCCCATTATTGAGAAAGCGGTTAAATACCTGCTTTCCGGTGCGATATTCTGACAAAAGAATCCATTAGAGATGTCTAATGTTGTTTTGTATTTTTTGCGAACTATGTTATTCATTAGTGCCGTACTGTGCGAATTTTGTACCGCAAATGTTTTGCAACATGAGTTAAGGTGTCTGTAGTCCAAGACTAGACGATATGAATTGTCTGGTTTGGAGACAGGAAACAAAGGATTGTTCATTTGAGAGGTGCATGTTTCAATCACCCCTTGGTATTCAAGTTGATCTAAAATCTCCCTGACCTGTTTTTTAGCTTCTTGCTTAATTGGGTACTGCCTTTGTGCAGTTGGTTGACATTTTAACTGGATTTTGTGAGGAGGAGAGTCCGCGTCCCATCCTACATGATTCTTATATAATGCAGGTGCTTGAGCTACTGCCCATTTTCTAGCATATATATATTTTCTATGAATTGGAATATGATTTGAGAAAGCAGGCATAATCATTGCTTCGCCATGAGGGCACTCCCTGACAAACTCTGGTGGCCAGTCTTTTTCAGCTAATAGGATGTCATAGCCTTTTGAGAGGTTATCCCAAAACAGACCCCTTATCTTCCTAGTCTTATCTCCCTCTATACGCAGTGTTATTTCGTATATTTTATGAGGTTCGCTAACTCTGGTATCTGCAGTTTCCACTTGAATGTATGCATTCGTGTCCACTGTCTCCAGATGATTCATCAGGATCTTGCGAGCTATGGTCACTTCTGCTGCGCTGTCTAGCATTGTCTGTGCCCACTCTCCGTTTTTCAGCTGTGTCCTCAGTATTCTCGGCATGTTCGATTATTTTAATACTGGCTACCTTCTTTCTTGGAAATTGTAATTTTTTACTTTGAGCAGGTTCCTTGTCTTTGGACTTGGCGTGCTCTTCCCTGTGTTCTAACCGTCCTCTTCTTTCCGATTTCTGCGAAAAAGATCGAGAGGGACGTGTATCAATATTTTGATATCTATCAGGCTTTTTCAAATTATCCCTATTTCTAAGGTTGTATCTTTTCTCAGAGGGCTCCCTTTGGGGAGACTGGTGTTCTCGGTTCGGAGTTCTTTCCCTCCGCTGAGGAGACCTTCCTCTGGACTGGAATCTTTTTTCTTTGGGAGTGGATTGTTTATTTCCATCCCAGCTCTTTTTTTGAGTGTTTAGATTATTTTTAATAAATATCTTTTCAGGATTTTCAAGTAGTTGGGGTTTTACCGGTTTCCCACCCAAACTATCTCTACCTAGTTCTTCATAGGATTTTTCTATGATTCTGGCAAGTTCAATTGGTTGGTCTGCTATATCTGTTTCGTTCAATTTTTGGCGGATCGCCACAGATACTGCTTCTCCTTTTATGTTGGCTAATAATATAGCCAAGACCTGCCTGAAGTCTTTCAGTAATTTCATACCCAGAGTTAAAGCAGGTTCTGGATCATATTCATTCTGAATCTATCTTAGTACATCTGGTATTACCGCCAGAGACGGAACACCATGTGTTTTTGTGTAAATGGAAGCAAAGACTGTGCCCCAAGTGTCACAGTCCTCCACATGTGGTGCGACCCCCATTGGAAGGCAGATGGTCAGAATTTTATGTTTCTCACTAGGGGTAGTATTTGGGAATACTGCCTCTATTTGAGTTATCTTTTGTGCTAGCCACAATGGAATTTGTTCCCGTTTTGCGGGTGTTTTACCAAGACATGATTGTATGTTCTGTGGTGTAATTTTATTTGTGTTCCCCTGATGAGGGGTCAGCTGTGGAATGTTAACAGCTGGTTGGACTGTTGCAGTCCTCATTACATATTGGACTAATTGTCTGTGAATTTTAATTAGTAATTTTAGCTGGGCTAAAAGTTCCTTGTCTGACATTTTTTCGATGTCTGGATGTGGTGTGTAGCTGGCTAATACTGGCCACGTTGCTCCTGGTCTACCTAGTGGACCGAGCCTGGTGATGTGATCATTATGTTTTAGGGCGCCTTTAAACCAGAGCAGGTGCTCTTGGTAATTTAGTGGGATTTCAACATCCTCGAAAGGAGTGTATTCATCCGAAGGATCCTCTATTTTGTAATAGTGGAATTTGTGTGTTGTAGCATTTGCCGCTGGAAAGTTTATCCATGAATAGAATACCTCTGTCTGCCGATATTCGTGTGCCTCTATCACAAAAATGACTGTACCACCTCGTGATGTCAGTCCGTTTTCTATAAGTTTTAAAGTTATAGTTTTTCTTATGTTGACCGGAATGAGGATAGCATTCGGGTCATTCTGAAGGAGACTCGTGTCATCCTCTAGGAGTTGAGTTGCTATTCTAGCTGCCTCCCTATCGTCAGCACTGTCTGGCATTTTTACTGTCAGAAAGGTTTTTTGTTGCAGATCAAGTTTTCAAGGAGACAAAAGATTAGGTGCACAATATTTTGGAACACTGTATCCTTCAACGTTGACTAAACCAAAAACTCTACATAGGAATCTCTTCCTACTAAGTTCCGGCGGATTTTAACCTTTCACCCACTCCGGACGTCTATTGGAGTATTTACGGGAAAAAGGGTCTGCGTGAAAAAGCACGACTGAGTTACTCTAACGTCTTGCGTTAGTTTTATCGCCTTACCAAACGTTGGGCGCCATGTAGTGTAGTTCCTATTTTCCCTATAGGCCCTGCGCATTGGAATAACATAACCAGCAGTGTAGACGTAGGACGGAGGTCATCTAGGTCTCTACTGACTATGTTAGACTTAATTTAGGTTTGGGCCAGCTAGATCAGAGGTCACTGGAAACTTTCTTGAAAGAATAGGAAGGGATCAGCTTCCCTGGCTCAGACAAGAAGGGATTCAGCTTCCGACAACCGCATAAACATGACAACTTTGCTCTCTCAGAATAAGAGTAAATCTCTAGAGTCGTGTGAAAACAATAGACAGTTATTTCACTCAGTCAGATGTGCATTCTTAGTTTCACCAGAGGGCAGAGAATAGAGAGACGGGCGTTTTCAATAAAAGGTATTATTTATTGAGCAGTCTTCCTTCTCATGCAAGAGAAATGAATTGCCACAATTGCAATACTTAATATAAAGTAAAGTACGTACAGTAAAAGGAGTATTATGAAATAATACTGTAAAAGCATTGATATGGTTTGTTAGCCATAAGACACTTTAAAATAGATAAAATATATATACATATAAACATAGGTTGACGTGTTCAACTGATGCTTCTAAAATAAGCCTACCCCGGTGTACCTGACCTAAGCCTAATACGTGGGAAGGAGTAAGTAAGTAGCAGTTTGAATTAAGTAGGTTTTTTGCCAAGAATCTGACTCAAGAATTCTCTCTAAGGGTTTAGTCAGCACTGTACCTTGGGAATAGAATGTAGGAGGTCTGGTATCTCTCTCTCAGGACTCGATATCCCAGTCACCCGCAAGGGTAGGCTGGAAACGCCGGAGCTGGATTTTCTCGGCAGGAGAAAAGACAGCGTCTTTCTCTGCGCGTCAAAGAGGAGGGGCAGCGTCCGTGGGCTTCTCGCATCTGCTGGGATCTCTGCAAGTAGATAGCTGCTCTGCTCCAAAACCACCACTGTGTGTTTGCTTAAGGCAATGTTGGTATATTTATACCTGAAATGTGCCGAGTTTGACGTAAGATTTGGACATAAGACGTCAATAAAGATGTCACTAAGAACTGGCCGTTCTTACAGTGCTCGCAGGAGTTCTATTACAAATCAAAACAAAGCACATGGGGATTTCCCAGGTTGCTGGAGGTTTGGTGTGTTGAAAGAACTCGTTGTGCTTTCTAGGAATCTAAGGAAGTAGCGTTTGCCGTGCCTTGGACTGCAAGGGCGATTTACTGAAATATGGATCTGATTCTTATGCCATTATATGGATATTATTGATTATAGCCGTGTAAGGGCATAAAATGGTAATATTGATTCTGGTTCCTAGATAAAAACACAATACTTTGAATGGGTGTGTGCATGGGTGTGTGCTAGCGAATGATGGGTGTATGTGTACGCGCTTGTGAATGGATGGGTGTGAGTGCACATGTAGATGAGTGGGAGTGAGTATGTGTGTGTGGGTGCTTGTGAGGGATGGGAGGAATGGAGTGTGCTTGTGCGTGCCCGCCTCACTACTCGTCGACATTACGAGCCGCCACTGCTAAAGACCTTCCCTTTCACCCAGCACTTCAAACCATTGCCATGTCTGTATGCTGGTGGACAGAACGAAGCCTTGTCAGAGAGATGTATAAAACCCTGGTGCAGTTTGGCGCTCGTACTACAAACCACATCCGCCAGATGGCAGCTGATTTCTAAGCAGGTGCTGAGGAAGTAGTACACAGAGGAAGGCAGTTTTCAGAAACCTGTCCTGCATGGCTGGCAGTGTCAAGTTTCTATCGCAAGAGGAACGCTCAATTTGTGTCAAAGAGAAACAGTGCCACCTGCTGTTCATAACTGCCAATTGCAGTTTCAGAAGTACCTGGCTTTTCACATTCACATTGATCAAAAGTATAAAGAAATGCTCATGCATTCTTCTGGTCCCAGGCAGCGTTGAAGGGCTAATTAAATATTGGCATCACCACCCTAGTCTGAACCCAGGTACCATTGCAGCCAAGAGCTGTGCATCTGTTTGAAACAAGATGCAGCCTCTAGAGCATGTGTTTTTTTAGCTGTTAGCACATGCGGTGGAGAGACCACAATTCAGAAGCGTGCAGACATGGGTCACTGACTGTTCTTAGGGGCATATTACCAAGGGCCTTATCGCCGCTTTAGCTGGAATTTTTCCCGCTAAAGCGGCGATCATTTTATCGCCCTATTACCTAGCTGTCGCTAACACCAGTTAGCGACAGCTAGTAGGAGATAGCAATCATCTTGGGGCCCACTTTGCATGTCAGCGATATTTATCGCTAATGACATGCAAATTGGGAGTGCCAAGATGTTAGCGAATAGAAACAGTCGCTAACATCGCTATCTCCTATTACCTACAAAGGAGTACTTTTGGAAATATTCGCGTTAAACGCGAATATCTCCAAAAGCTAACGCCTTCCCAGAGCAGTTCTTAGCCATGTTATCCAATGGTAGGTGGATAACATGGCTAAGAGCATTAGCTCTGTAATGCATGAATATCGCTGACTTTTCAGCGATATTCATGCATTTCGGCCGATAATAGCAAGGTTTATCTGCGATAAAAATAGGCGAAGCTCGGCGATAAAATTATTCCCGCTAACCCTGCTTAGCGATAAATATCACTATTTCTAGGTAATATGCCGCTCTGTCCCTCTAAAGGGGGCCTTAAATGCCGAAGTAGATGTAAACCCACGATGATGGTTGCAGTGGAGTAGCTGGGGTGCCATGGGCCCTAGTGCAAGCAAAATCACAAGGCCCCCTCACTAGGAAGCCATCCACTGTGTCAGCTGCCCAATACTCCTCAACCTCCTTTAATTGACAGAGTCTGCATCTGCCATATCAAAACTCACTTTCTCTCTCCTACACACACTATTGTATTTTTGGCCAAGACGGTGAACTCCCCTCTGTTTGCGGAATTTTCTGCATTCTGCGCTCCTCGGAGCTCGCGAAGTGCAGAAAACTCAGCTCGAGGAGCGGAGTTTTTTCCCTGCTCTCGCTCGCCAACTTTAAGTTGGCGAGCATGAGCTGCCACTCGGGTAGAATTTCTACCCTAGTGGCAGGAAGATCAGCGCAAACTGCAGTTTGCACTGCACTCCGCTGCTTGAGAAACTCTGCAGAGTTCTTTTGTCACTTTGCGGAGTTCTGCTACGGAACTCTGCAAACTCCACCCGGCCTATTGTATTTCCACTCCCTGCGCTGAATTTCTATAAGTTAAAGCCATAACTCTAGAAAGCATTTCACAACCCAATATGTTTGGCCATTGTAAAGTGCATGCATAAAAAGCCTATGCAGGTACCCCACACTCACACTGTTGCCCTCACATAGGCACTTCCCTGATGCTTCAATAACATTTGGCCTCGCTCTTCACTCACACAGGCCCAAATTTCAACCTATAGACCCATGACCCTGCACCCTCAAAAGACAATTTTAATCCAGCATTCCCACATGCATATTTCGCACAATGCACTTACAAAACATAATACTATCATGTTTCCACACAATCCGACTGCTCACATACAGGTGGACCCCTCAATAGGAAAGAGAAGACTTTGGACAGATAGTGGCATAGGAGACTTAGATTGATTACCTGGTGCATCAGTCCACTTGTGCTATTCAAAACTCTTTCAGTAAGCTACACTGATGTCTGAATTAAGTTATTTAATTTCACATCAGTTACTCTTGAATCAGCACTGCATACTATGTGAGTACGATCTTTGTGGACTATGTGAGGAAGTGTCCTGGCATCAAAACAAAGTCCCACTTGCCTTCTAAAACAAGGATAAAAATATGCTAATAAAACAAAATAAATAGAGAAAAACTAAATAAAATACATGTTGTAGCATATATGAGAATGACTTTATTGTGTAGTTAACCCCTCCCACGCTAGTGACGGAACCGCTCCGTCACGAGCCTCGGGTGGGCTGTGCTGGTGACGGAGTGGTTTCGTCACGGCCCGCTCGGAACGCCTGCACGTCAGCAATTTCACGCCTGCGCTGAGCGTTCTATTGAGTGGGCGGGCCGTGACAGAACCGCTCCGTCACAAGCACAGCCCACCTGAGGCTCGTTACGGAGCGGTTCAGTCACCAGCGTGGGAGTGCCGCGCGGCCCCCTCACCACCTAGCGCTGCGGCAGAATTGCCGCCGCAGAAAAAGGGTTAATTTTAACCATTACAATTTTAGCATAAAATACATCAAATATAACGAAATTCTTATTTACACGTTGAATTGTGCAAAGTTGCAAGTTTGTTCATTCATCTTAAAATGAGGCATTAAACATGATGCGTCTAAAACCAAGTCAATGCTTTTATGTCCACAATGTGGAAGTGTCCGCTGACTACATTCACATGGATTGTAAGGAAGCTCAGATAAATTTTTGTCTTCCACTTGGCCAGTCAAGAAATTTCCTGTGCCATTATTAAGAAGGATCTCTGCTAGTAAATATGCATCTAAAAGCAGGAATAAAACGAACTGGGTGCAAGTAAGTGCCAAATATCAGCTGTACTGCTTAACAATTACATGCAGCCACGGCCCATGGAGGGAGTTTCGGTGGGGCGGAGAGCAGGGCCGGACTGGGTACCAAAATCGGCCCTGGCAAAGTGCTCGGCCTGGGTCGGTTTTCTGCCGATTTTGTTGCAGGGTCGCTTTTGCAGCTATGCTGCAAAAGCGGCCCTGCAAAGAAATCGGCCCCCAGGGGCTCAAAACCGGCCCCCACCCTTGCGGCGCACCGGGGGATTGCCCGGTGCCCGCTATGGCCAGTCCGGGCCTGGCGGAGAGGCGGGGCAGGGGAGGGGCAGGGTCGGCGCTGCTAAAAACTGGAGTATGGATAATTGAAGGTAAGTAAACAATTTAATTAATAAAACGAATTTCGTAGCGCACCCTGCCCCTCCCCCGCCCGCCTCTCCGCCCCACCGAAACTCCCTCCACGGGCCGTGGCTGATTACATGCACTCCTGCACTGTGCCCTTTGTGGCTGCCGTGTGATTGGAGTTCATGTGCAAATGTGTGGATCAACGTTTCAAACTTATGGTAAAGGGCGCAATCTTAGAAATTGGGAATGGAGTATATTTCCATCTAATACAATGGAGTTGGGTCTGTGTGCGATCGATGCTAAGTGACCACTAAACACTTTCCAATGACTATGTGCTTGCTTTTTATTGTGTAGGCAGACAAAGGCTAGGGTATATAATCCGCACTATGGGTTCGATGTTTGTAACAGTGTCCTGACTTTTTGCAAGAACTTGGCTGCCCTGCATGAGAGCTGTAGCGACTGGCTTTTAGTAATGCCATTACAGCGGGTTAACATGATCCAATCCAAAGAGAAAGTAGGTTTGGAAGTCAGAAATGCTGTCTTCAGGTATTACCGGCTGGGCAAATACACAAGAAGTGTAAAACTGACTCTTCCGCATGTTGCAGAGATGGCAGAGACTGGTTGGCCATTTTTGTTTCCATGTTAGGACCTGATCTTTTGATCAAAAGCTCCCAGTTGAATCAAAAGCAGCTGGTGCTGCATAGTTGGAGATATGTGAAGTACAAGATACGGCTGCAGCAACTGGGCCCTGTACGAAGATAATACCATCCATCCATGTTTCTTCTTTGCGTACGCTGCTTTATCCAATGGCCAGACTTTATTTTGGGCAGCATTGTTTGCTATTTTTTTAAATGTCGGGAAGCTATAGTTTGTGCCCCATGCTTTGTGCATGTTGAGAGTGGTTAATGCTTACTCAAGCACAGTAGGCCAGTCTTTCTTGCCTTTTGACTGGTTCTTCAGTTCTGTCCAGCACAGACCTAACAAGGATTCTTCTTGGGCTGCTCTCATTTTCCAGCACTATTTTAGTATTGCTGATAGCCTTTCTGGGAGTTGGTTGAGCAGCCCAAATTCCAGGAGAACTTGTGCCTGGGATGTAAATTGCAAAATACAAAAACATTGTTTAAAGAGACTGGATTGTTGTAGATTCAAAAAGCTTGCGACTTTGCCTTTGCATAGTTCAGGGTCATATGTGAGAGTTGGTAGAAACTTAGCGAGAATTACTTTTAAAAGATCGGAGTTAGATGGGCACATTAATTTCAATTTTGGACTGTTTAGTGCAAAACGTAATTTGTTCAACTGTGCTCGTCTTTTAGTTAGATGATATTTGAGTGTGAATTTGGAGTCTACGGGAAACATCTATTACAACTCAGTTATTACAAAGACCTACCTTTACAAGGCAACTGTTACAACACAACTGCCTTTACCTCACATGCCATTACAACGCATACCATTAAAACGCATGTCATTACAACGCATTATAAGTGTAGAAGAGAAGAGAAAAAAAGAGAAAATAGAAAAAGTGTATACAGCCAATATTAGATAAAAGTGAAAAAGGTATGATAAATGTATACAGATTATTGTAATACAGATATACACCCTTAAACCTCACCAAAAAATGTGAATGGAGGCTTGAAATGCCAGAAGTATTAAACCCAGCTGTTGGTGAACTTCACGAAAACTCAGATATAATAGGAAATTGGTCCAACAATGTATACAAAGTGCTTACCTAAATCAGTGTACAGATGGAACCAAAAAGGATATTTGGAACAAAAAAGGTCTATAAATTACCTAAACTGAAGCGAGAAAATGACATCAGAGGTTAGCCTTTGGAAACTAGAAATATGGGTACACATTTAATCTAGTTTATTTCAAAAGTATGGTCTACTATAAAAGGTAAATAAGGTGCTTATTTAATAGACTGATAAAGACTTTATTTTAAAGATACAAATTAATACAATCTATATATGGCTCCTACATAGAAATTTGACGTTGAGTAGAGGGACGGCGATTACCTAAAACCAATATGGATGGGGCGTGGCTATGTGGCGGAGCAAGATGGCCACTAGCTGAGGTGCCTCTGTGATTCCCTCCCTGTACCGCCAATCCGCCACATCAATCCACTTCTCTGAGACCACAATCGTCAGCCGAAGGAAATACTGAATGCACTGCCCCCAAGATCATGAAAAACAGTCACCTAGGGCCGGACATACGGGCGTTCTCGTCTGGGCCTGTTCTGATGTGGAAGCCGGGACCTAGCGTGACGGACATGCCTGGAAGGAGGTCGTGACTGGCGGTGAATCTCCTCCCTTCCTTCCCCAGAGGACCCTCCCGGACCAGAACTATGTCTGGAGCTTCTGTGCGGCCCGCAACACTCTGGAACCTTGCTGTATTTTGTCTGTCTTGCAGGCGCTGAGTTCAGAGCACCTGAAAGCGGCGTAGTCTGCGCACCTGCGAAATGAACACGGGGTGTAGATCCTGGCGGTAGGAGGCTGCAGACGCAGAGAGAGAACTGGGGGAAGGTGCCAAACTTTACACAGTGCTCGGGTGCGGCACAACCACTTGCGATTCGACTGAGGCGATCCTGGTTGTGCCCTTTGGAGATCACTGCAGTGCCAATATCCTGTGTCCTGCCTCACACACTTGAACACTGGTATTCTGCACCACGGGTGCTGTAGTGGCACAAAAAGGCCCTGAGATAACGCGCCCCTCTCTGCTACTGGGCTCGGAGGGTGCAACACCACTGAACCTGGTATTGTGAGAGACCTGTGTGCCTCACTGTTGGCTATCAGTCAGCCTTACCAGGCTGCCCTGGAGGACCATGCCGAATCTGATGGGCCTTAATTGACGGGAAGGTCGCCTGAAAACAAGTGGAATACATCCCTTCCCTCCTCGCCGGAGGTGCTCCAAGAAGTGTTTGACTCGGACTAGAGGATTCAACCTTGGTTTGCAGAGCTCGGACTAGGCGACCCCATGGACTGCGCCATGTCTGGAACAAAGGTCACAAAATCAACCCAGCAGAGCAGACTGGAACGCTACACCTGACCGAAGGCGGACTTACCCGATCCTAAGCTGATGAAAGACAAACAACAAGGAGGTGCAGAATGTGAATCTCCAGACATTACGTTAAAAGACATAATGGAGGCCATAAACGGAGGGCGCACCTCCATGATGCAACTAATGGACACCCTTTCCTCACAAATGACGCTAATCAGAGCCGACCTCGCCAAAAACAGGGAAAAGGTCAAACAAATGGAAATCACCACTTTGAGTCTAGTGGCGGATACCTCGCAATTCCAATCTGAAATCCAAGAACCAAAAGCGTTTAGAAAACTCACTGAAAGCAAAATGGATGACTACGAAGGGCGCACAAGCCGCAATAATATACGCATTCTTGGTGTGCCAGAAAATTCAGAAGGGTCTGCCATGGATCTTTTTGTGGAAAACCTAATCGCCGCACACCTGCAACCTAAGGGCCTATCTAACCTGTTTCTTAACGAAAGAGCGCACACGGTGCCGGGAGGATGACCGAGACCAGGAGCCCCCCTCTGCCCCATATTGGCCAGGCTGCTGAACTATAGAGACTGAGACACTATCCTGCAAGCCGCCAGGGTTGCCCCGCCAATCAAGTTGGACAACTCAGAAGTCACATTCTTTCCAGACATTACGCAAGCTGTGCAAAGACAACGGCGGTCGTTCCTGGACATCAAAAAGAGACTCCGGGACAGTGGCCTGAAATACTCCATGCTCTTCCCATCCCGCCTCCGAGTGGAGGCTGAGGGAAGGACCAGATTCTTTCATTTCCCGGAGGCCGCGTCTGACCTCCTTGACGGATGGAAGGAGACAACGGAGAAGAGCTCCAGTGGTCGCTGAAGCTGATCACCTAACTTCTACAGTAAGACTCGTAGAGGTCCCAGCCCGCTCACCCCCTCTCTGATGATTTGACCGTCACCTGATGAACTCTGATCCAATTAGAAAGCTCCTGAGAGGGGTGTGCACCTGCGAGCCGCGGACAATAAATTCATATATCGACTTTGGCCCTCCTGTGCCCAGATAACTTAAGTCCTAAGGTAACGGGGAGGTGGGATGGAGGGTTACCAGTGAAGTAGTGTGGGTCACTAGTTAGGGGCGGCAGACCCGAGAGCAGAGGATGGCCCAGGACCAGGGTTCGATTCCCGGCGCGGCAGGTTTCTGGACCAGGGTCAGCGGACTCGAGAATTCTCTTGCCTCAGTGCCCACTCTGATCAGCGATCACACTCGGCAACTCTGGGCATTAGCTTGCCTCATCTTCACTAACGGCCCCACCAGACCGCCGGGGATGCCTGGTCTCACCCTGGAGATACCCATTAAGGGACCATCTCTCAGGGAAGCCAGGAAGGGTTTCGCAGCGGTCGAAGCGCCTTGGGACCCTCCGGGTAAGTAGTGCGCTATATAAATGCCTATACATACATACATACATACATTACCTAGTTCTCCCCAGTTTCTTCTTTTACTAACTTGTTGGGCGACAAGCACTCTGCATTTGGTCAATTATGGGCAGTTCTGAGCCCAGAGTGCAGGGAAGCAGGGAGGGGTTTGTTGGGAGGGAATGATGTTTTTGTGTATAATTTTTGGGTTTGTATCAACAGTACAGTTTTGATTTATCCTATAGGGAACCACACCTTATTTTGTTATCAATGTGTGCTCAGTGGAAAGAGAATATCAACATTTTGAGTTGGAATGTCAATGGTCTCGGGGACAAGATTAAGCGCTGTGTCGTCCTGCAGCATATTAAGATACTGGTACCAGACATTGCCCTGCTCCAGGAAACACACTTGGTTGGTAACACGTGTAAGGCAATGCACAGATGGGGCTACATGATGATCGCGCATGAGTGTTTCACAACAAACTCTTGAGGGGTGGTCATTATGATGAAAAAGACATTTCCCCTGTTGCTTGTCTCCACATGGACCGATGACCAGGGTAGGTACATCGGGGTCACAGGCACATGGTAGGGGCAAACCATAACATTGCTGTTCATATATGCACTGCCAGGCTTACAGTATGTTTAAAGATTTAAGCACTGTATTGTTGACACTATGTTATATCCTGATCTTCTCTTTCCCTGCTGCTCAGCCTGTGTGTGTGATGTCATTGGAATGTTCCTGTGTGCATGGTTTGAATGTGTGGTCAGTTTGATTGAGTGGGCTGAGCAGCTGGATGCTGCTCCCGGTGGGGCCTCCTTCCTTCCTCCTTTTTACCCATTTTAACCAATAAATACCAACTTAAGAATACCAACGTCTACTGGATCTATTTACATAATTAAGTACATTTATGAATGTAACAATGGCGACGAGGCAAGAAGAACTACGTGTGCAGAAACTACATTTGAAACATGGAACTACAGTCAGGAAAAGTAAAGATTTTAAAAGAAGACAAGCAACGCTTTTGATGCCCCACCGGTGTCATGTCACATCTGACAGCCTACAGGAAACATCTATAAAGGTATGTTTCAAGCGTTGGTCTTTATGGAGCTTATTAAATTTTAAATTCGCAGAGTTATTGGCAATAGCGTCAAAATTTCAAGTTATGACTCTTGTCAGAGAGAAACGGTGGAAAACTTAAATATATTTCCTCAAGATGTTCAGAGCCCAATTTAAATGACTATTTATATTTCAACAGCAAAGATGTGAACCTTTCAGTAATTTATCTGAGGCGGCTGTTCTGTTTATAAACTTTGAAGATAATTGAGACCAATTACTGCGCTATTTCCAAGTGGATTGTGGCTGTGAAACAAATGAGCGGCGTTTGTATAAGCTGTCTGCAATTCATTAAAATTAGTAGTTAATTGGAGCAGTGTTTAGGAGGTAATTGGGTGCCAGCGTGATCAACTTAACAGGTGCCAGCGCGCCCAACTTACGGAGCTGTAACTATGCTTTTCACATAAATCTCTGACACTCACCGTCCTGTTTGGAGATGACGGTTGAGTTGTCAGTTTGTCTGCAGCGATCCTTGCCCTTCCCCTGCTTCACGCTGTGTGATGACGTCTTCAGAGTGTTCCGAGGAGTTGGCGAAGTGAAGCTCTCCTCGCGTTCTGCTGATGATGTCACTCGATGAGTCACCGCCTCTGTTCAAGCTGCTGCTGATGTCAGTCGATGAGTCACTGTCTCTTTTCAAGTGCATTTTCGCCGTGAGCCATCGGACGAAGACGTGACTGGCAGCGTGATGTTTGCTGCGTGCTGTCGTCATTTATCAGGCGCTTTCTGACGTGAAAGACACTAAATGCGCTGATGTCGTCCTGGATCGAGCGCTTTCATTTCTACAGCGTTTCTGTCTTAATTCTTTGCCTTTGTGGGTGTCTGCCATCGTTTTCATCATCGTGTCACAGCGACTGGCACGCTATGTTGTTTTGAAACCCTGCAAATCTCTGGGATATTTTCGTTTATTTTTCAAGATACAAGGTACTGTTTATTCATTCAGGTCTCACAATTCACAACGTCCAGCATGACAACGGTGACTACTTTTCTTATTTTAGTTTCTTATTTTTCATCAGTCGCTATTTACATATATATTGATGTACATGTTGTGTTATGTGTGATTTATGGAACTGTAGTTTGCTGAAATTGATGAATTAATTTATTTATACTGTTTGCTTTAAAGGTCGATTTTAATTGTTAAGTTTGCTATGCTGAGTTGTGGCAATGTTAGAATTTATTTATGGAAATGAACCACATTGTGCCCAATTAATTTGAGGTGTTCATTACGTGTTGATATTTATTTATACTGATTTTTGATGAACCACTTAAGTAATAGTGCTCTATTTTAAATAGAGGGGTTCACACTCAATTAATTTGAGGTATTCATTACATGTTGATATTTATTTATGCTGATTTTTGATGAACCACTTATGTAATAGTGCTCTATTTTAAATAGAGGAGTTCACACTTTATTGCGATTAGTCGTGCAGAGTCTACATTTATTGCTTGAACTTTGAGGAGTTCAATGTGTGTATTTTCTTGAACTTTGAGGAGTTCAATGTTAGTGTGTATTTTCTTAAACTTTGAGGAGTTCAATGCTAGTGTGAATTTTGATGAACTTTGAGGAGTTCAATGGTAATGTGCATTTTGATGAACTTTGAGGAGTTCAATGCTAGTGTGTATTTTGAATTTGTTGCGGAGCCACATACGTGCTCATGGTTTGAGGTGCTCCATTTCTTTGTGATGAAATTATATGAGGCTGCAGAGTCCTCAGTTCTGTTTATTCATGTTTTATTTTCCTGAACTACGCTAGTGCCCTTTTCAGTTAGAGGTATTCAGTTTTAGAGAGTCGTTAGGTAGCCATGTACCCCATGCACTAGGTGTTATGCGCTTTGTTCTTTATACTTTATTTAAGTCCGTTTTGGATAGCGTGGTAACTCCTACGTCCTAAATTTGTTATTCTATTGGGACGCCATTTTGTTTAGTTTGATTCCCTTTTATTGCTTTTCGTGACAGTCTGGCCAACTGGCATGATTGGTGATATTTTGGGTTTTTGTTTGAGATGGGGGATGGTTGTGGTTGGTGGTTATATGATTTCTCTCTGGTTTTGTGCGAAAAGATATTAGTTCTTTCTTGCATGATATTATATATTGCTATTTCATGATATTATTTACAGTCTTTCATTTTCTTATGTTGACTGCTTATTTGCAATCCTGATTTTATTTGCAATCCTGATTTTGTCATCATCAGGACTTACTGTATTTAGTTTCACCCTCTCTCTTTTGTTTTCATTGTTTTAAAAGAGGGAGATGTGTTATATCCTGATCTTCTCTTTCCCTGCTGCTCAGCCTGTGTGTGTGATGTCATTGGAATGTTCCTGAGTGCATGGTTTGAATGTGTGGTCAGTTTGATTGAGTGGGCTGAGCAGCTGGATGCTGCTCCCGGTGGGGCCTCCTTCCTTCCTCCTTTTTACCCATTTTAACCAATAAATACCAACTTAAGAATACCAACGTCTACTGGATCTATTTACATAATTAAGTACTTTTATGAATGTAACACACTACCAGACGGTTTACTGGTGCTTGGGGGAGATTTCAATTCGTACTTTCAAGCACACTAGACTGACACCCTCCACATGTACTATCTCAGTCTCCACACTCGCTATCCGGATTCCTAGATGCCATGGGGCTGGTCTACGGGAGGAGAGCATACAACCCAAGCAAAATTCAGCATACCTTCCATTCCGGGGCACACAATAGTCTCTCCTGCCTAGACTACATCGTAGTCACCGCACCACAGGTCACGAACATCCACAAAATCAGGCACCTAGCCAGGGGAATCTCTGATCACTCCCCGTTATGGGTACACATAGTCCTCGACTACACGCAAGTGGGAAGAGTTGCCCCCATCAATCCATGGTACTTACAAGATCCCAAAATCTGTAAAGATCTGATCAAATCCATTGACAATTATTTTCTAGAAAACTAAGGATCAGTGGACTCTCCCCAAACATTGCGGGAGGCCTTCAAAACTGTTCTCCGAGGTCAGGCCCTCTCCCTGATAGTTGAAACGAAAAAAGATAGACTCAAAGACATCTCCGAAGTAGAGCAGAAGATATACCGTCTAGAGCAAGACTTTGACTCGGATGGCACACTGGAGGTACTCCACACACTCCGTCTCAAACAGGACGAATATAGGGCACTAGCAACTGACAAAGCCAAGGCACTGGGACGTGATAGGATGGGCAGGATCTACGACTGGGGAGATAAGGCAGAGAAATTGATAGCCTGGCTTGACAAAAAAGAATGGACTAACAGACTTGACCCCAAGCTCATAGACGCCGAGATGACTCCCATAACAGACCCCCAAACTATTGTCAGCCATTTTGCCGGTCACTTCCGTACTGTCTACACCTTTGTTGCCCCAAACCCTGAAGCTGACTCCGCAGATCTTCTCAAGGACATTTCTCTTCCCACTCTATCGGTTGACGAATGGACGTACCTTGATACTAACCTTTACACAGACGAAATAGCACTCACGATATGCACACTACATCTTTGTAAGGCCCTGGGACCAAACGGCATCCCTATTGAACTTTATGAACTTTGACAAGACAATTTGGCTCCATACCTAAAAGCCATGTATGAGGAAAGCCTTGACGGAGGACTTTTACCCACAGACCAGAGAATTGCTACTATTGTCACTATCCATAAAGAAAGGAAACCTAAAACCGACTGCGCCTCATACTGCCCTATCTCGCTCTTAAATGCTGAACCCAAAATTCTAGCCAAACTACTAGCTAACAGACTAGTCAAAGTCATAGGAGACCTTGTACATCCTGATCAATCTGGCTTTATACCACGTAGGAACACTGCATTAAACCTGTGCAGGGTCCATGGTGTTTTGGGCAGGGTGACCTCCATACTAGAGCAGGTGACTATTGTCTCTCTGGATGCCACCACGCCATTCGGTACGGTCGAATGGCCTACCTCTTCGCTGTTCTCACAAAAAATGGGATATGGCCCAGGCTTTATTCAATGCGTGCATCTCCTATACTGCGAAATATTGGCTCAAGAAGTAGTAAACAACAAAAAATCGGACACCTTTATACTCAGTAGAGGGACTTGACAGGGATGTCCTCTAACCCCCTTGTTATTTGCACTTGCCCTAGAACCCCTCGTGGCATGGATCTTGAGAGACTCAGTCATTCGCGGAATGCGCCGGTCCCAGATTGGGAAGATTTCCCTTCACGCTGACGATATCCTACTATATCTCACATCCCACAAAAAGTCCCTGATTGCTGTTCTCGACATCCTGGCCATCTTCAGTAGATACTCCGGGTTTAGTATTAATTAGAAAAAATCCCTCCTTTATGTCCTCCGGGGAGTCCTTCCTCTGCTACCACCAAATTGTCCACTACAAACCGTCATGGACGGTTTTAAATACCTGGGAATATTTATCTCTCTCGATCAGACGCTCCGCTATTCCCATAACCTCACCCCCCCACTACAAAGACTCAAACAAGACATTACAAATTGGATGTCACTTCCTCTCTCAATGTTGGGCAAGGCAGCTCTTTTTAAAATGATGACACTGCCCCGTTTTTTGTACGCGCTACAAAATTCAGCTGACCCGGTCCCTAACTCATACTTCAAGGAAATAGAAGGACTCCAGCGCGAGCTTCTGGGAGATGGTAAACCATGGATCGCCTTACACAAACTCACGATAAACTGGTATGATGGGGGAATTAGTTTACCAGATATTAAAAAATATTACTGGGCTGCACACCTTGCAGCCATCAATCACGGCATCTATGGCCACCCAGACGGCCCGGGATTCCATATGAACAGATGGCTTCTCCCAGGAGGTGTCTACAATCGAGTGCTTTATTCTAAACCGGGAAATACCCACTCACGGGTCCCACCAAACATGCGGTTGATGTCTGGCACTCAGCCAACAAATAAATCGGATGGGACCGCAAAGTTACATTAGCAATGCCCCTATGGCATTCTCAGAGGCTGTGTGAACTGTGGAAATCAAAGGGCTTTGACAAATGGGAGCTAATAGGTATCTCGCGTCTAAAGGACCTCTGGGACAAGGGTGCAGAGAAGTTCTTTTCCATGCTCCAGCGCCAGCATGAACTGGCAGAATCGGAACAGTTCTGGTATCTACAAGTCCGACATGCTCTTAAGTCGTCTTTCCCCAAAGGGACCCCCCCCTGACGCATCCCCATTAGAGGACAAGATACTAAACAGACATTTGCCTGAGAAAACTGTTTCCTCATATATAAAAAACCTATTAACAACATGGAAAAGCCCCTCCACACATTGCGAGAAAGATGGGTCAGAGACAGCATTGAACTAGATGATGAGGAGTGGCAGGAGGCGGTTTCCTCCCCCAAAACAGTTGCAATCCCAGCGCGTCTCCGATTAACATAATTTAAAATCCTCCACAGAATCTACATTACGGGGCCCCAACTACTGCACATGGGGTTATCCAATGATGGAAACTGTAGAAGGGGTTGTACCCAACTGGGTACTTTTATAAATACATTCAATTGCTCTCCACCCGGAGGCGCGCAGGTGCCTTTTCAACATCTGTGAACCCACTGACCTTAACACTTACACAACTCAATGGGTTTTGCTTGGACTTATGTTAGCCAAGAGGAACATCGCACAGCTCTGGGGAGCTGCACATACACGCACAGTAGTCGACGGGAAGAAGGACCTTGACTGGTGTATGTACAGGGAAAAGACAGTCTACATAGCTTGTGGCTGCCCCCGCAAATGGTCCAAGATCTGGGATTCCTGGAACTCGTATTGTGGTAATATTTGTGTACCACCCGTAGTATTGTCTGTGATGATGCCCCTTCCCCATGACATCCAATGTAATATCCTATTTTCTTTGTGATTGTATTTGGTCTCCACTGTGTTTTTCAAGTATCGTATTCACTGTACTGTAAGTTTATGTTGATACATGTTAATAAAAAGATTTATTAAAAAACATGGATGAAAGATCCTTATATAAGTCACTCAATAAAGTGCTGGTACTTGTTCCCAAGTGTCCAAGCAAAGACCATCCAGGCTGATATGTCTCTAGTATTCGCAAATTTTGAAGCTATAAGGAAAATAAGATCACATTATATGGCTGTGAAGAGATGTAAAGATTTATGTGTAAACATTATTTTATAAAAGTTTGTGAATATTTACCTATCTTTGTGAGTTGTTACTCACAACCCTCTAGATAATCCTCAAAGTTATATGGTCATCTCAAATTATGGTATAGGGTGACAGGATGGAAAGATGAAATGAGCACACTCTAAAGTGATCCAAGCATATTGTGAAAAACAAATATATATGTGCCTATGCTTTTGTTAATTTGAAGATGTGATGTATTATTATGGCAGTAAAAAAGCCATAGTGCATCAAGAATGTATACACTTAAAATCACAATATATTTTATAAGAAACAAGGATGGGGCGAAACATAATGGCCCAAAACTTGTTTACTGTTATACATTGAGAATTTAGAAAAGGAAGTGCACCACTTTAAAAACACACTACGGGGCATATAGGGTTAGCGGTAATATTTGTATCGCCGCCCTTCACCTGTTTTTATTGCTGAGATAACTTACTATTAGCAAGGTTTATCTCAAAAGCGATAAAAATCAGGCGAAATGCGAGAATATTGCTGTCAATACAGCAATATTCACACATTAGCGTGACAATGCTCTTAGCCATGTTATCCACCTCCCATTGGATAACATGGCTAAGAACTGGTCAGATTACACAGGCCAGTGGTCCCTACTTGTGGACAGAATAATGTACAGAAACAATAATCATACACCTTATAAGTGTTATGTCTTTTGTCCAGCCGGACAAAAAATTTCTTTTTGGCGTTCTAGTTGGTAAAACAAGATGTGTGAACAAATTAATAACAAGTGGGCACAGCCGTGACCCACAACATTCAAGACAGAACAACGAAAAGAATGGCCAAAAGGGCAAAGCAAAAATCTGTCTGTGTACTTGTAGTCATGTTACAGACGCAAATTCTTATAACCACACCATTGCATTTTACAATATTATATTATCATATGGCATATGGGGTTTTATGGTCGACGACGTTTCGATGCCTTTTTTACATGTGGGGCATCATCATCAGGACAAGAAATTTCATCATTGTTGTCTTATACATTCATTATTTACACTATGCCTTTTATCGCATTACTTCACATATAAGGATTACATGGGAGGAAAGGAGGGAAGAAGAACAAGAGATATACATGAAATTAGGCATGTTGTGAAGTAATGCAATAAGAGGCATAGTGTAAATAATGAATGTTGTGGATCACGGATGTGCCCACTTGTTATTAAATGTTCACAAGTAGGGACCACTGTCCTCTGTAATATGATACTGCCCAAGGTCTCTATGGCATACCTTTTGGGTTCCCTTGTTTATTGTAAGCATAAGAACTGGTCAGGGCAGGCGTTAGCTTTTGGAGATATTCGCGCTTAGCGCGAATATTTCCAAAGCTACGCCTGTGCTGATCATAGGCGATAGCCATGCTAGCGACTGTTTTCAGTCGCTAACATTTTGGCACGCCCACTTTGCATGTCATTAGCGATAAATATCGCAGACATGCAAAGCGGGCCCCAAAATGCTCGCTATCGCCTACAAGCTGTCGCTAACAGCTTGGTAATTGGGCGAGAAAATTATCGCCGCTATAGCGGGAAAAAGTCCAGCTAAAGCGGCGATAAGGGCCCTTGGTAATACGCCCCTACATTTTTATAAAAAACAAACTTGGAGCATGAAAATATAGCCTAGGACTTGTTTACTATTTACTGTACATCTAGTACTCAATCAATAAGGTTAATGGGGCATATGCCACACTGAGGTTTGAAATAAGTTCACTGTAACTATGCGCATTTGAATAATGCGTAACAATAAACGTTAACGCTGGATCAGTACCTGTATTGTTTAAATAAAGATAGTAAAAAACGTGCATCTAGAGGTGGTCATTATTCGGCCTCGCTATTATAACCCTGATACTCTTTTTGCAATCGTATTAGTTTGCCCAACCGTTTATATCCAACGGGCCAAGCGATAGACATGTACGCGGCAAACACTATAGTCAGTTACTTACTAGGAATCTGACGTTTACCCCAGCAAGAGGATCCCTTTGAGAACCAAAGGCATCACCAGACTATGCTGGACTACTGGCACTAGTCCCCTGCAAACGGAAGTTAAACACCACTCCGGATCCAAAGAATTGCTGGCCATTGGGCGACTCCAAGGGATCACCCAAGTACAGATGGTCTAGTGCATTGTGGGAACTGTAGTTCTGCCCTCCATGAATTTTCAGCCACCTACTGTGTTAACTGGGACCTCCGGATGTCGATGTAACTATCTGCTGTGCTTACCACTGCCAAGGCTTGTTGGTTGCTAGTCAAGCACAAAAGTGTAAGTTTATCTTTTTGAGTCGGGTCCACGGTTTGTTGAGGGAAAAATAGTGGCAGTCCCCATCTGCAACCAGCGACTCAAATAAAGCACTGACTCCAGTATGCTATTTGCAAACTCCCCACAGTTCCTTCCATTCCATGTGGATTAACTCGTAATAAATGAATGATGCTGCAGCGATTCCAGCCTGCATTGTAGATTCCGGCCACCAGGCTTCTCTGCACTGAAATCCACCCAACTCATGATGACACTTATTTAGACCCATGCATGTAGCAGACAAAAGAAACTGAACTTCTTTTCACACTTAGGGCTAGATTAGCGGGAACGCCCTGCCGCAGCACTGTCAAACCGGCATGAGAACCGCCCGCCAAATAATTACTTTTTTCGTCATTGTCGGGCGATTCCTTTGTCATTCCCAGTTCAGTGCCTATAAAACAGGCACCGCAATGGGAACGTCAAAGGAAGTTCCAGCACGGCATGGACTTGAAAGTCCATGCTGTGCTGGAACTTCTGTGCATGTACACAGGGGTGGTACATGTTTTGCCCCTCGTGTGCATTCACAAGGCGTGAGGCACAAGGGGGCACTTTAGGGCCCCCTTTCTTTAATCTCCACAACTGTTTTCATGGAGGAAAGACCTCCAAGAAATCAGTGGTGGAGATGAAAGTCATAATATGCTTGGCAGGACTGCGGCGATCCTACCGAGCTATAGATGCTTCTTGAGCGCCACGCAGCCGCCAGAGAACGGCAGTTTCCCGGCGGAGTCGGCAGTCCCATGCCGGCACGACCACAAGGGTCGTAATGTGGCAGTCGCAAGACCGCCACCACAACCCTGGCGGTCCACGGAATGCCAGATTCGCAATCAAGCCCTTAATGAGAGTCAAATACCATCCAACAGAACACATTTTATCAACCTTAGAATGTGTGCAAGACCCCAAACTCATGTCATGAAGGTTAATGCGCTGAGCTATTTTAGCATGACTGAACTTTTAGACCAGCAGAGTATACAAGGAGCTCAGCAGCAAACTGACTACCCAAAGGAGGATTGCTGAATAGGGTGCAAATCTGGGATCTGAGGATTACCCAGCATGCCCTGCAGCGGGCCCAGTGACAATGGAAGCTACTTTATAATGGCCAAAGCATGTATCCAGAGAAGACAGACAGCTCTCCGCCACCAGCGAGTTAACCACCTGGGCTATTTAACCAGTACTTTCCCCATAAGCCTTGTTGGATACCAATGGGTTTTGGTGCTATATGATTCATCCCCTAGGATACCTGAAAGTACATCTTCGAAAATAATGATAATGTATATGCACCGGCAGACTACAGGCTACTCTCCACAGACTCTGCCTGTACTTATGACGGCACCTTTTATCATCAGCCGAACTCCTCGTGACCTCAACCATTTTCAGCCCATCCCCCTCCAAACTAGTGGTCCCTAGATACATTTTTTTTTTATTATTATATTTTTTTTTTACCATGTTGCACACACTTTATACATTATAGAATTTTCCAGCATTAATACTTCATGCTTCATAGCTAAATAAACTATTTTTACAAGATGTACAAGCTTTTCGTTACATATTTCCACAAACAGTATTTATGAGTTTCTTAGTTAATTACAGTTAAAGCTTAAGCCCTTCTTGGGTGTACCTAAGACCCATTTCCTTCCTTCCAAATACTTATGGGTTGCCATATTCTTAGGCCTAATATCCTTCCCCTTTTCCCTTTACGTGCATAGATATTCTTCTCCATATTATACGCATTCAAGAGATTGGCCAGCCAAGTTTGCAGTGTCGGTGGGTTTTTGTCAAGCCAAGCCCTTGCTAGGGTCAATCTATATACTGACATAGCCACAAACAGAAATTCCTGATGTATGTCAGCTCCTTCCAATCCCAAACCTAAGATTATTCTAGCTGGGCTAAGATTGATTTGAATCCCCAGGGATCTATCTAGAAAACTCTCGATGTCCCTTATTAGCGTGTGTAATTGAGGGCATGTAGCGAAAATATGGATACTATCCGCTTCGCTAGCGTTGCATCGGGGACAATTTATGCCCGTGCTCCCTCCCCATTTGGCTATCTTGGCAGGAGTATGTTACAATGAATAAATAGTTTTGTAGTGTTGTGACTGCATGGGGGATGAGCACAGTATAGTGCGGCCCAGGTCCAATGATTTTTTAAACCACCCAGCATCTATGCTGAGTTTTTCTGCCCATTTATTACCCACCTTTTCTAAGTCATCAGTTTTCCCTTTCATCAAACAGGCATAGAAAGACCTAATGGTACAATCCCCCGAAAGTCTAATTTTTACCAGTATCTCATTCCTGCCTACTCCCACAGACCCCCCTGCTTTATCATAAAAAAAACTCCTGACCTGGAGATACTTGAAGAAATCTCTATTGTTAATACCATATTTAGTTCTTAAATCTGCGAACTGAACTTTCCCCTCTATATCAAATAAGTCCCTGATCTGGATGATTCCACTGTTTGCCCATTCAAACATTGCTTCATCTGCAAAGATTGCGTGAGGAAACGACCTGTTTCTAAAGAGTCTAGTGTATCTATTATACTTCCCAATTTTACTTCTTTTCAAGAAGGCAGTCCATATCTTAACAGCATTTGAGACCGTCTTAAACCTTGTTCTTTTAAAGTAGCCATAATCAATACAGTTTAAGAAGCAGTTTCCCACGTCTGTCCCTAAGACCGTAGCATACACTTTTGTAGACAGGTTATTAACTCTTTCATCCAGGCCATTTCCTCCTATTAACCCCTGCATGTACTGTAGAGCAGCTGCCATATAGTATAACCTGAAATCTGGTGCACCCCACCCCCCCCCTTTCTCTTGGGAGCATCATATATTTATACGCCCTTCGCGTCTTTCCATGGGCCCAGATGAATCTGTTGCATAATGTCTCTAGTGTATTAAACCAACTATTCTCAATGAATAAAGGAATCGATCTGAAAAAGTAAAGAAATTTGGGGAGAATCAACATCTTAATAACATTAGTGCAACCCATCAGTGAAAGATGTAAATTATTCATCCTTATTAGATCTATCTTTACTCTTGACATCAGAGGAGCCATGTTTATCTCTACCACCCTGTCCAGATTTGCTGATATAGCCACCCCCAAGTACATGGCTGAACCAACTACCCTAGCGTCATTACACTCTGAGTAGCTATTTTCAATGATCTGTGTCTTGGGTTTGTTCAATTTATATCCTGAGATTAGACCGAAGCGTTCTGCCTCTGCCTCAATTTCCCGAATAGCAGTGGAGGTGTTAGGTGTCAAAATAGCGACATCATCCGCATACGCGAGGGTTTTTATTGCACAGCTGTTTATATTCATCGGAACAATCAGTGGATTCTGTTCCAACCTGCGCAGATAGGGATCCAGGTGTAGCGCAAACAACAGGGGGGATGATGGACAACCCTGTCTGGTCCCTCTACATATCTTGATTGCTGCAGAGTATCCCCTATTAACCCTAATCTTAGCCATTGGGTTGATATACAAGGTCTGTATGGCCTTAATAAAACTCTCCCCAATTCCATTCCACCTCATGGCTGACCATAGGTATCTCCAGGAGACCCTATCAAATGCCTTCTCTGCATCTAGAAAGAGCGCTGCCATAGGGTCTCCTAGGGTACCTGCTGCATCAAACATGGTGATAACCTGCCTAACATGCTGTGTGGTTCCTTTACCTGGGATAAACCCGTGCTGGGAAGGACTGACTAAACCCTCGATCACCCTTGCTAATCTTATAGCTAACATCTTTGAGTAAATCTTGACGTCAGCATTCAACAGGGTAATTGGGCGGTAAGAACCTGGTTCGGTTGTTGATTTACCTTTTTTTAGTATTATGATTATATTGGCTGCACCCCAGGACTCAGGGACAGATTCACCCTTTTGTGCCATTGCCATGATGTTAAACATGTCCCCTATGATTGCTGTTTGAAAAATTTTAAAGAATTCCACCGGGATCTGGTCCGGCCCTGCTGCCTTCCCGAAGGGCAAACTGCCAAGAGCAGTAACTAATTCCTCTACCCGGAGTCCAGCATCTAGCTCCTCCTTTTCCATTGTGGAGAGCACAGAGGGAGGCACCTCGCTCAGATATGTTTCTACCACTTCTGTACTTACTGTAATGTCTGAGGAGTAGAGATCTGTGTAAAACTGTTTAAAAACCTCCCTTACCTGTCCTGACTCTGTTAGTAAGTTCCCCTGTGTATTGACTATTTCTTTGACGTCTGCTGTTGCTACTCTCTGCCTGGTCCGCACGGCTAAGATATGTCCGACCCTTTCACTGAGCTCATGTGCGTTCTCCCTATTCGCCATATATTTCTCAACCATTTTTTGGGTAACCCCTTCCAGGGCATCTGCCCTCAGCGATATTAGTTTAAGTATAATTTGTTATATCTCGACCTGTTGTTGAACAGCTACTACTAGTTCTTCTTCAGCCTTTAGTAGATTTAGACAAATTTCTTCTGACTTCTGTTTCTCTTTTTTTTGTGCGGACAATACAAAGCTTAACGTCTCCCCTCTAACAGCAGCCTTAAAGGCATCCCAAACTATCCCTGGGGGTGCTGTCCCTCTATTTATATCCCAGAAATCCTTGATCCATTTTGTCATATACTCCCTGTATATGTTATCTTGCAGTAGCGACCTTTCAAAAGTCCATTCAATCTTTTTTATTAAAGTTCCCTAATTTTATTGTCAAGACTAATGGACTGTGATCGGATATAATTCGGGGTTCTTTTTCAATATTTGATTCGCCGATTAATCTTTTGAAATTAAAAAGTAATCAAGTCTGACCAGCACCTGGTGAGGTGATGAGAAGAAGGTGCTACCATCTAAGTTTGGGTGCCATTTTATCCAGGATCTTCCAATGAATTGCGGGTCGCCATATCAGACAGTGCCCTATACACCTTCCTCGTCCCTAGATAATTGTTGTACTTCCGCACTGATGGCTTGAATCCCCTTGTCGAATGGCTGCAGGAAGGGTTGTGGTGCTCAATCATGTTGATACATATTTGGTCTTCGACATTGCAGTATGTGTAGTTTCGAATGCAAGGTTGTTGCACAACTGTTATCAGCCATCATTCCTGTAGACATCCTGCTACCTGGTGGTTTTGTTACAAACTTCAGTGCAGCCGCTCTAGGTCGTTTACTGTCTGTGTCGCTCAGCATCACTTTGTGGTACACGAGTGCCCGCACACAACTGAATTAAATCTTGATCTGTGAGTTAGAAAGAACAGTAACATTCTGCAGATTGCTTGTAAAATCCGATTATTAATTGTGAATAACTTGTGCTGGGGCTCGAGATTCGATCAATATCTTATCACTCTTGATCTAAACCCGATTCTGGTCGACTGAATCTTTATTGCCTGTCATTGAGGAAAGAAGGTGCATCTAATACCAGGTTAGTTCAATCAATAACGGGCTTGACTCGGAAGAACCACAGACTACTTCTAGCTTTCAAAGGTTTATTATAAAATCAATATAAGTTGCAAGTACAGGCATCTCAAAATGAGATTCACGAGATATACGGGCCCAACTACATACATGTGCTCTCTGAAAACCCTCAGACGAGCCACGAAAACTACAAGTACCAATTCTAAAAATAATAGGGCTACCAGCATGGACACGTATTGAGATCTCTCTCTGACATTTACAGCAGGAGGGAAAATACAGGTTAGGCTGTCCCTACCCTGATCTGGATGGTATCCCTACTTAACAAGCTCTCATCCTACCAAAAGGTGTCAGTTGTGAATGACTTCCTAAGAAGATCACCCACTCTTAATCTCTAAGTGGAAACCTATATTCGCCAGTCATGACCCCTCTCTGCCCACCCATCCGCTCTCTGAAGGGTCCTCAGGCATCTGCTCTGTCTCCACCCAGGGGTGCTGTCCCTAATACAAAACAATAACATTCTGAGACGCCCCTCGAGAGACGCCCCTTCACGTGATGTTTTCTTCTGGCTTTTTCCATGATCTTCCCCGTTTGAGCCTCGTGCGTTAGAGTTGACCTTGCTTCTCAGACTCGTCTCCGGCCCGCTGATACACCCCAACATTCTCGAACCCTCCTACGTGTCTGCGTCGAACTCCTAAACAGTTCTCTATTCATCTCATTATTAATTTGGACCCCCTCACATTTGCAGACAGACATCCGTAGCTGGATCCCCATTCCCATAGACTTCTAACAGAAGTTTGCAACAATTTCTAGACACAAGTCGGCCCGTGCCTTTATGTGCAGATTAGAACCTTTAGGCCTACAACCCTTCTTGCAGCAGTTAACTAAAATAACATGTTAGCATCATTTCTGAATTACTAAAAGAACTCACATCTATGGAATATAAATCTAACGAACAAACAACATTAATTATAACATTTGTGCCGTCCATGTAAATGAAAGGTATACCATTCTAACTCTTTCAGGCATGGCCATGTGGCCTGTTCCCTTCTGTGCTTTGCAGCGCGACCTTTTCCCATTAGCAGCTACATTTATCATGGACCTTGATTAATCACATCTAATAAGGTTATACATTTCACACTCGCTTCTTTCTTAATTCCACTTCTATATATATATTCTCTACGTTGGCTACACAGTTTAGATATAGGTGAATATAATATTCGCACTCATGGCATTTCTCCTCATGACTTGTGCGTACTACATGTAATTCGGATGTACTCATACATTTTACTCAGTTTACGCTCTCTCAGTTCCCCCCTTTGATGACCTCTCGGGGTCATCACCAACACTTAAACTGAAGTAATCGCTAGTGCTCCTCGTTTCTGCGTTTCTAGAGCCCTCAAGCTCCTATACTGATTGTCTTGTATAGCAGCCAATCTCTGTAGCTGCTCTCTTCTGGATCTTTCCAACTCATTTGATCTATACCATTGATACAACCTCACCAATCCCCACAACATGATCACGCAGATCACTATTATGATGATAGGTTTCAGTATGTACCAAACAAAGCTCCTTCCTATGTTGGCGAACCAACCTCCAACTTCACCCATTCCATGACCCACTTTTTCCCAAACATTTTCTTTTGATAGGTCTTCGATCTCCTTGTGAATATTAGTTATATTCATAATGACCTTTTCCAGAGGCTTTGAATTGTCTGGAATGTAAGTGCAACATTCCTGGACCTTCAAAGCCTTACAGACTCCGCCCTCTTTTGCTAACAGGACGTCTAATGCAAGACGGTTTTGAAGCACCATGGCCCTTATCGATTGCATCTCTCCTTCCACCAACATTAAGGACCTAGCAGTGCTAGCAGACAACCTGTCCACGACTGTAGCCAGTCGTCTAATTTTGACATCATTGAGAATCAGTCCTAAAAGAGGAAAAACAGCTCCAAATACATCTCCGACCATTTCTGCATCTCTCAGGTCTCTTCTCCCCCTCACTGAGGCCTTGCCCTCGATGATCTCTAAGTCTTGGGCATGGTATATTTTGGGGAAGATGATTGCCAGATAACATGATCCGTACCAGTTGTCAGGCAATCTCACGTAGGCATTTCTCCCACACACAAAGTATACATTTGGAATCACTTGCATTCCTTTCAGGAAGTCCTTTGTATAGTATTCTATGTTGAAAGCATGTTCACAACTGACTTCTCCTACGTACACATTTTCGTAATACGTTTTGGCTCTGTGAAGACATAATTTCCCTCTTTGCGTTTTATCTAAAGCTATTGGACCGCTACTACCTTTTCTCTTGTGTGACTTCTCTTCTTCGGTCCAATCTGTTTTCCCCTGTCCTGATTTCTTCAGGATCTTTTGCCTTCTATATCGATCATCCACCTGCCCTATAAACTTCTTCTCGACTTCTGACACTTTGCATGTCAGATTATTTCTACGGGCATGTGAAGTATCTAAAGTAATCCAAGGAATGAAGAACTTGGCCAATCTGTCTTCACTCTTCCAGTAGTCCCATTTGTTCATCTGTTTATAATTTGGGACTTCTGGTAACACAGAATCATAATTGGAGAAATAGTATTCAAAACTATCTCTCCCATAAAATATACTAAGCAATAAGCTACATGTAATGCCATATGTCAGCGGGAGGTGATGATATCTAATGCCTTCATCTACAGACGCCGGCAACTGCATGCAGACATAACAGTCCTTAACCTCCATGGCATCCACGTATTCATACAGAAGTTTAGCATAAGCGTTTGACCTATAGTCGCCTTGGGACTCATCTATGTGTAACCTACGGGCTTCTGCTGCTAATAACGCTTTCCCCTGTACATTTTCTCCCTTCTTACTAGCAACAGTGGGTTTCGATGTCACTACAGCCTTGTCATCCGTTACCTTTGCTTCACTCTCATGTCCCATAACATAAGATACAGTTACAACTAAAGCTATAAGGAAAATCACTCCTACTATTAATGTGCCTATTATACATTTGGCCTTTCTGTTTGGGGTGCCGGTCTCCATTTCTTCAGATGGTACTATTCTTTTCTTTTCTGTAACACAAAGTTCTTTTCTTTCTGCTCCTTTACAGTCTCTTTTGATCTTCCAGTCTTTAGAACCACCTGTGGAACTGGCACTCCTCTTTTGCAATGTCTTCCAAGCTCTTTACACAGACATCCCTAGCCCTTCTCCGTCAACTTATAGGGAAGTCCCTACAATTCTCTGCTTCCTGGGCGCTAGGTAATCTTCTTTCTCTTCTCGCTTATTTACAAAGTCTTTTAAGCATCTACTATAAGGCCTGGGCCTGCGGCTTGGATAGCATAGTTCAATATTTCCAAGCGAAGGATATTCTCCTCATGGTCTGTTACCTTGTTTCCAAAATCGGGGAATTGTAGTTCAGTGAAAAACATGTGCTTTAACTTGCTTAAGCGGGGAGGGCTGGGGAGTGTGAAAGTTAGTGTCCCTTCTGCTTCGACTCCGGGCACTAACAGCTTAACTTCCACCTTGATGATAGGTTCAGAGCAGGACACCAGCACCGCCCTGATCCTCCCTGTCGCTCGTTCCCAAGACATCTGTCTCCAGATATGTCCACTCAGGGGTGGCGTATCTTCTGTTTGGCACACGTATTCTCCTTGATCTTCTTGGATCTGGTGCTGCAGCGCCCTGAGCACCTTCCTCCTGATCTGAGTCTTCCGATATTGGAGCAAGGGTTCTCTCTGGCGTTGACCTCAGGCTTGTACTCCTTCTTGGCAGCCAACTGGCTTCTCCACGCCTTACCCTTCTGCTCCTTCTCCTTCGGCTTGACTCGCGTTCTCTGTCGGCTGGGTCGGAGTCCGACTCGTCCTCCCAGCTACTTCCTCCTTCTGTAGCGTCGTCCGTTTCACTGTTGTACTGACCGTCCTCAGCCTGGTCAGACACACTTCCAGCTTCTTCTTGCACCTCTACAGCTTGGCTGGCCCCCTCTGTGGCTTCCCTGTCCGTTTCCAGACTTTCATCCGAGAGAGGAGCTGTTTCTTCCAGAGGTGCTGGAACCCTCCGCGTATGCGACGCGTGGATCCAGTTGGGCAGACTTCCCACTTTTACCGCTGTGTTCGTGATTAGGATGACCTGGTAGGGCCCTCGCCAACGAACATCTAGGCAGCTTCTTCTCACGTGTTTTTTCACCAGGACCCAGTCCCCAGGATACAGGTCATGACACGGGCCCTGGCACGATGGAACCTCGGCAGCCTGCACCTGAAGGGACACAGAATGAATGGCGTCAGACAGCCCCTTACAATAGTCCAGGATCATATCATCTGTGATGTTTAACAGTGCAGCCGTCGGCACAGACGGCAATCTCATTGCTCTCCCCATTAACACCTCATGCGGTGATAATCCTGTCCTCCTGTCTGGGGTACTACGAATGCTCATAAGGACTAAGGGCAGAGCATCAGGCCAACTCAGGGACGTTGATGAGCACATCTTGGCAATCCGGGATTTTATAGTACAGTTCATTTGTTCCACAATTCCTGAAGCTTCTGGTCGATAGCTGCAGTGCAACTTCTGGTCAATGTTTAAAGCCGCACAAATCATTTTTACAAGCTCGCTGTTAAAATGTGTTCCCCTATCTGATTCCAAAGAGGCCGGCACCCCGAACCTCGGAATGAGCTCTCTAAGCAATAGTTTGACTACTGTGAGGGTGTCGCACCTGCGTGTAGGGTATGCCTCGACCCATCGTGAAAATATGCAAACAACCACCAGGACATAACGAAGGCGGTTGCATCTTGGCATTTCTATGAAATCTATTTGCATCCTATTGAATGGCCCTCCTGATCTCCCTATGTGGCTTAGAGCAACCGGTGTTCTCTTCCCTATGTTCAGCTGCTGACAGGTCACACAGCGCTGGCACACTGATTCTGCTGCTACTCTAAATTTCGGGTTATACCAGGTCTGCCTGAATACTCTCAGCATAGCATCCCTTCCTAGGTGTGCTGGACCATGAATCAGCCTGGCCATTGGGCTCACCATCTCATTGGGTAATACTGCTCTTCCATCTGCTGACACCCAGAAATGGGCCTCGCCTAGCACACATCCTGCAGTTTTCCATGTTTGCTTTTCAAAGTCTGGTGCATTTTCTTGCATACCCCTTAAGTCGTCCCAGGAGTCAACAGTTTCCAAAACCATAGCTAATTCAGTTCTGACATGTACTCCACCCACTTCCACCTCCGTGAAAGAGTACCCTTGTTCTGCGCAGTACCTTGCGACTTCGTCGGCATATCTATTGCCTTGTGACACGAAGTCCATATTTTTGGTATGCGCGGTACATTTTACAACAGCGATGGATGCTGGACATTGCAAAGCTTCCAACAGCAATCAAACAAACTCTCCATTACGAATAGGAGAGCCTGAAGAAGTCATATAACCTCTTTGAGACCACAACTGCCCGTAATCATGAACTACCCCGGAACCGTATTGACTATCGGTGTATATGGTGACTCGAATTTGTTTGCTTGCCAGGCAGGCACGCGTTAATGCAACAATTTCAGCTACCTGAGCGGAGTGTACTCCTTCCAGGCATCCGGCTTCCACAACTCCCATTATTGTACATACAGCGTAAGCTGCTCTCAACTGCCCAACTTCGTCTCTTACACATGAGCCATCGACAAAGAAAACTTTGTCTGGGTCAGTCAGTGGCTCATCAACGATGTCGGGTCTCGGTTTGGTGCATAGTTCAGTCACATCAAGGCAGTCATGGTCTGTACATTCATCCTCATCCTCGATATCTCTTGGAAGTGGCATCAAGGTAGCAGGGTTCAAAACAGAGCATCTCTTGAGGGTCACGTTCTCTGCAGCAAGAATGACTTGCTCATAGCGCGTGAGCCTGCTATTGGTCAGATGCTGTGTTTTGGTCCTGGTCATCAACAGTTCAACAGAATGGGGCACGTATACCTCTAACGGGTGCCCCATGACAATATTCTCACATCTTTCAATACTGACACCTGTTGCGGCAACGGATTTGAGACATCCGGGCAACGCTGCAGCTACTGGATCTAAAGTAGCTGAGAAGTAGGCAACTGGTCTACGGGCATTCCCATGGATTTGGAATAACACAGCCAAAGCACAACCCTCTCTCTCACAATAGTAGAGCAAGAATGTTTTATTGTAATCAGGCATTCCCAGAGCAGGAGCACGACACAGGTCCTCTCTCAGCTGCAGGAACGCCATCAAACAGTCCTTGTCCCATGGTACCGGATCACTCACCTCCTTGTGCGTCAGTTTTTGCAGTGGTTTTGCTTTCAGTGAAAAGTTGGCTATCCACTGTCGGCAATACCCCACCATCCCTAGGAACATTCTGACCTCTCTCTGTGTTTTAGGCGCATTCATTTTCATGATCGCCTCGATTCTGTCTGGTGACACTTTTCGTTTGCCTTTCTCAATTCTGTGTCCCAAGTACTGCACTTCTGTCAGGCAATACTGCAATTTCCCCGGGGACACCTTATGCCCATTTACAGCTAGGTGATTTAGCAAAGCAATGGAGTCCTCCCTGCAAGCTTCCTATGTCTCTGACGCCACAAGCAGGTCGTCTATGTACTGGACCAGAACTGACTTCTGGGGCAGCACTAGACTTTCAAGATTTTTCTTCAACAGCTGGTTAAAGATCGATGGGCTTTCTGTATACCCCTGGGGGATACGACACCATGTTAATACGCGATCTTCCAGCTTAAATGCAAAAAGAAAATGGCTCTCCTCGTCCAAAGGGATCGAGAAGAAAGCCTGGCACAGGTCTATCACCGTAAACCACTCAGCTTGGAACGGTATCTGAAACAGTATCACTGATGGATTCGGTACCACTGGACAACATGAAACGACTATGTTATTAATCTTTCGAAGGTCCTGCACTATTCTGAACTTTCCATTTGGTTTCTGCAAACCCATAATCGGGGAGTTACATGGACTACCCACGATTTCTTTCAATATTCCCTGCTTGATCGTGGACTCGATCACGGGCTTTATACCGGCAATCGTTTCTGGAGTCAATTTATACTGGGGTGTTCTTGGAAACTCAGCATGCGGTTTTACTACTATCTTAACTGGTTCTACTCCTTTGACTAGCCCGATTTCCTCCCCAGTGAAATCCCACACTTCCGGGGCCACGGTCTCCCTTAGGTCCCATGGAAGCTCATCCACTGTCAAGGTGGGATATAGTTCCACACATATTCTCGAGTTTGCGACTTTGAAATCTGCGTCATCGTCGTTGGTCAATACCTCCACTCCCTGAGGTGTGCAGTATATTGTACAATTTAATTTACACAAAAGATCTCTTCCTAGCAGACATACAGGACTAGAATCGCAAACCACAAACTGATGCTCATCACTGTATTTCCCTATTTTCACCTGTACTGGTTCTGTCAATTGGCTGTTTATTCTCCTGTTTGCGACCCCCACCACTTGTATCATCTCTCCAGACATGGGCAAGCCTGGGACTGCAGCTGATCTGATCGTGGATCTAGTGGCTCCTGTGTCCACCAGGAATGTTGTGGGGCACCCCGCCACTTCTGCCTCTACATAGGGTCCCCTTTGATCCACTTCTAGGGCTGCCCCAAGGGTACAGTCCTCCCTTTCCACTCGTTGTCCAGTCAGTGGATCAACGTAGTAACATTCCTCTCCTCCTACAAACAGGGGCATCTGTCTATGTGTCTTTCCCATAGTCCCTACTCTGGGTGGCTGAGGGAACTGGGCTCGTGGAGGAGGGGTCCCCCCTTTGAGCACCTTTCCCTGGTATTGCGTTACCCCTCTCGTAGGCGTACTCTGGACCTCTTCCTCCTCTACCTCCTGTTCCCCTATCTCTACGTTGTAGGGACACTCGCGTTTCCAATGCCCCACCTCGTTACACTGGTGGCACCGAGTCGTTTTCTTCAAGGCAGCTATGTCTATTCTGGGTTTAAAGGTGGAGTTCTCTTCATTGCCCTTATTCTGGCTATACTGTTTCTTACCCCCAGTACCTGTTCCTTGTTGCTGTTGCCCCCCTTTTGCTGACTGCATCTGTACCACCATCAATTTTTCCTTTAGCTTCTTTGCTTTAGAATCTATCTCATCACAACAGTACCTAGCATATCTCAGGATTTCATCCAAAGGTTTGTTTTGCCAACAAATCAAGTGTTGCTGAATCATTAGACTAATGTCTGGTCTTAGACCCAAAACAAATTTAGACACAAACTGCCCTATGTCTTTAGGATCCATGACGTCCAACCCGCTGTACTGCTTGAAGGCTTTCAACAATCTCTCATAATATTCATGAACTGTCTTTTTGGGCTCCTGTCTAGTTCGATCTATTTTGACCCAATCTATGTCCTGCATTGGCACCTTATCTTTCAGCCAAGTCATCACTCTCTCATATTTGGCCATTACTGTCTCGGACGGTCCATTAGTCCGTGTATCTCTCTCTGGTTCCGATGTGGGCCACTCGGCACTAACTTTGCATGCTGTCCACAAGTCTCCTGGTACCACTATATCGAACAGAGTGTTCAGATCTATCCATAGGACTTTAGAGATTTTTACAAACCTCTCTACTTGCTTGTACCACTCGACCGGGTTCTCCCTCAATTTAGGGAAGGAGTTGGTAAAAGCAGCTAAATCTCCCCTACTCCATGGCACATGCACGTAGTTCCCATTTGCAACCTCACGCAAAGGGTATGCCTCTATTCCCTGCAATCCTCCAGGTGTCGTACCAAGCATGCTTCTCCTGACGGTCCCTTTCTTGGACCACCTCTCTTCCCATTTGTCCAATGCCCTCCACGTCCTTATTCCTGCGATCAGCTCCCTTATGTGTGTTTTTAAGCCTATTGTTATTCTCTCATCTAAATCTCGATCCGTATAATGTAGCCTATGGTTACCCTGTAATGCTTTGGTCCTCGACAGGTCTACCGTGTATTTTTCTGCTAATTCGACTAACTTCTCATGTGCTGCCCTTGCTTTCCGTGTGACATCTTTCGACATGAACAGTATCTCATCCTGTTCATACATGTCCATTCTTTCTAAGGGCAAGGTACCGTCCACCATATCATCCAGATCAGACTTTAAGGTAGCAACATCGAGTCTTTTAGCTTTTATCTCTGCTCTCAGTATGTCCTTATTAGATGGCCCATTGGTTTCTCTTCCGTCCCAGCTCCGGGCTCTACGCTTAGGGTCAGGGGAGTTAAGGGGAGTCCTCCCTTGTTCCCATCTCTCTAGGTCCCATGCTCGCCCATCTTGCCTCGGGGGATGATGGAACACGAGCCTGTTTCCCTCATTCCCACTTTGTCCATTCTCTCTGGGCTCTCTTATTTCGCGACAGGATTCTTTGCTGTCCTCTACCCTATCGCTATTCTCCCTCTGCCTGGTGTCACTCAGTATCTTGTAAGACCCTTCTCGACTCCCTATTTCCCCCGGACCACGTTCTTGTCCGCGCTCCCAGTGGTTATGGCAAGGTCTCTCGCGACTCCCATTCTGTCCGTCCTGTCCAGACGCATGGTGAGTGCACTTAAAGCTGTTTCTATACTCCTGTGTTCTCCTATCCTCTCCGCTGTGAATCCGGCGAGACACCCCCTCACACTCAGGGCTTCTGGTAGGGCAAGGGTCTCTGCTACTATCTTGTCCCTTCTCGCCCCACTCTGGGCGACTTTCATCCGCTCCGCAATGAGTCCGGGTTCTGCTATCCTGGCTTTCCCTTTCAGCTTCTGCTGCTATGATGCTCTTGTGAGCCTCTACTGCCTCATCCCATTTTTTCATATACTCATTTAGCTCCTGGAAGAATTTGCATCCTGACCCCCTTAGATCCGTCGGCCATCTAGGTCCCTCCAGATCTCCTGTTGTGTGTACTGGGGTGCTCCAATCCCTCGGCCTGGGCATCTGACTTGCGGAGGTGATAGTATCGTTCCTCCTTACCATCTCTGCTCTCTCCCTGTCCTTTCTTACCTGTTCCTCCCCTCTGGCTCTCTCTGGGTCATAAATCGATACAATAGGGCCTATAGTAACAGGTACTTGCAGAGCATCTGGCAGTGCGTAGGAAGTGGCACACTCTGTTTCTGGGGCCCTCTGTACCACAAACCTTCCGACTACCTGCTGCACCGGATTAGGCTGGGACAGTTCTTTCTTAGCAGGGGGATCCCAATCTGTTATGGAAAGCGGTCCATTTTCCCCTACGCTAGCCCCCCCTTCCCGGCTTTGCTCCTCTTTACCTGTCTCTTTGTTGTATGGGGGTGGCCTATCTGTTAGTAACCTATTTATCAGGCTGTCCTCTGTCTCGCTCTCATCATCTTCCTCACATGGATTCTTGTTTGGGGTCACTTCTAACACTGGGTACAATTTGTTTACTTCAATGTTATGCACTCTCCACCTTTTAGCATCCGCATCCCACTTAGCATCTTGCACTGCTCTTACCGATCGTTTCACCCTCTCTCGGCGTCTATTCAGGTTTCTCTCGTGCGCCGCCCTAATCCAGGCATTGAGAGCTTCGAACTGGGTCGGTCTAGGCATAGGTCTCATTGAGGTCATAACTGCTTTTAATCAGTGTAGCACCTCTAATCTGAACGTCCCGTACTTAGGAAACGTCAGTTCCTCATTTCCTTCTGTAATCTTACTCCACTCCGAGATCCACATTATTGTATGTAGCCCCACATTCACCGCCATGTAATAAGCCGGCGTACCCTCCGGCGGGGCTTCTTCCCCTTCATAAGATCTCCGCCTTTCTCTCTTAAATGCCGCTCTTAACCATTTAAAACATTTCATGATTAAACATACAATTTTCAACCTCGCTATTCTGTTTACTTCCTGATGACAATTCACCAATCCTAGGGCGGCTTTTCTAGCTGGCCTATCACAGCGCGGTCTTGCTCCGGCCGGCCAATCCCAGCGCGGCACTCTCTGACGTCACTAGTCTCCGCTTCGCAGCAGCACCCCTCCTTTCTCAGCTCGTCTCCCGGTCATGCATGCGTTCCATTCATACACTGAAAAATGACTACTTCTGACCAAGCCGTCACTTCTCTTGACTGTACGTCCACAGTCTATCTGTAATTGTCACCACAATTGACGAAACGTCTTCCGTCTCTCCGATAGGTTGCTTACACACAGTAACTTCCGACCAGCGTCCGTTACTCACGCACTCACTCTTACGTTCCCCCTATCTCGGTCCTGCGGGCGATCAATGGTACCTCATGACCCCCTTCACTCTGGTTGACAATTACTCTGGATGTCCGATACACCCGAACCACTTAAGCTCTCTTTGAACTTAAGATTTGCACCGGTTGCGCGCGCTCACAACCTGTCTCACAGTCACTCTACAGGCATTCAACTCCGCTAGACATTACAACATAAATACAATACAGAAACACCGCAATCTAACACGCATGACCCTTTATACTCACTCTCGACCGATACTGCTGCTTTTCTGGTCTCACGTCATCCGGATCCTCTTCGGCGGGCGGTTCTTCCGATCATCGATCTCTAGGGGCCTTGGGGTAAGCTAACCTGGCGTAGGTCACCGTCCTCAAGAAGGCAACCATCCTCTATAGCTACCAACTGCTGGGGCTCGAGATTCGATCAATATCTTATCACTCTTTATCTAAACCCGATTCTGGTCGACTGAATCTTTATTGCCTGTCATTGAGGAAAGAAGGTGCATCTAATACCAGGTTAGTTCAATCAATAACGGGCTTGACTCGGAAGAACCACAGACTACTTCTAGCTTTCAAAGGTTTATTATAAAATCAATATAAGTTGCAAGTACAGGCATCTCAAAATGAGATTCACGAGATATACGGGCCCAACTACATACATGTGCTCTCTGAAAACCCTCAGACGAGCCACGAAAACTACAAGTACCAATTCTAAAAATAATAGGACTACCAGCATGGACACGTATTGAGATCTCTCTCTGACATTTACAGCAGGAGGGAAAATACAGGTTAGGCTGTCCCTACCCTGATCTGGATGGTATCCCTACTTAACAAGCTCTCATCCTACCAAAAGGTGTCAGTTGTGAATGACTTCCTAAGAAGATCACCCACTCTTAATCTCTAAGTGGAAACCTATATTCGCCAGTCATGACCCCTCTCTGCCTACCCATCCGCTCTCTGAAGGGTCCTCAGGCATCTGCTCTGTCTCCACCCAGGGGTGCTGTCCCTAATACAAAACAATAACATTCTGAGACGCCCCTCGAGAGACGCCCCTTCACGTGATGTTTTCTTCTGGCTTTTTCCATGATCTTCCCCGTTTGAGCCTCGTGCGTTAGAGTTGACCTTGCTTCTCAGACTCATCTCCGGCCCGCTGATACACCCCAACATTCTCGAACCCTCCTACGTGTCTGCGTCGAACTCCTAAACAGTTCTCTATTCATCTCATTATTAATTTGGACCCCCTCACATTTGCAGACAGACATCCGTAGCTGGATCCCCATTGCCATAGACTTCTAACAGAAGTTTGCAACAATTTCTAGACACAAGTCGGCCCGTGCCTTTATGTGCAGATTAGAACCTTTAGGCCTACAACCCTTCTTGCAGCAGTTAACTAAAATAACATGTTAGCATCATTTCTGAATTACTAAAAGAACTCACATCTATGGAATATAAATCTAACGAACAAACAACATTAATTATAACATTTGTGCCGTCCATGTAAATGAAAGGTATACCATTCTAACTCTTTCAGGCATGGCCATGTGGCCTGTTCCCTTCTGTGCTTTGCAGCGCGACCTTTTCCCATTAGCAGCTACATTTATCATGGACCTTGATTAATCACATCTAATAAGGTTATACATTTCACACTCGCTTCTTTCTTAATTCCACTTCTATATATATATTCTCTACGTTGGCTACACAGTTTAGATATAGGTGAATATAATATTCGCACTCATGGCATTTCTCCTCATGACTTGTACGTACTACATGTAATTCGGATGTACTCATACATTTTACTCAGTTTACGCTCTCTCACTTGTTCAATAGGATCTTCCGACGCGCGTATATTTCTTTCTTGAGAAACCTGTATTATAAACAGCTCCGGGTGTCCGGGTGTGAAATGGCCAGAATATGTAGATAGTAATGTCACAGACTGTGTGCATGTTTTACCTATAATAGCACAATATTCTGCTCATCTTTGATGATAATTTAGTCAAGCTAGGAGCGCACTTGTTGCTTCACCGACGCATAATTGTAGCGGTTAAATACATAAGCCATCTCCTCACGACCTCTTAAACAGCAGTCATACCGTAATTCCGTTACATTATTTGCATATATTTGCATTCATTTCTTCATTATCTGGGAGCGATAACTAGCAGTGGAGTTGAACAAGAACTCACCTGTAACGGGAGCTTGTCATTCACTCTCCGTAGTAAAGGTGCCCTGGATAAGTAAGTTGAGCATTCGGGCTATTTAACGATCTTTCGTTTTTCATTTCATTTGTGGTTTATTGTATTAAATCAGCAGTATTACTATAGCCATGCCGCAGTGCATTCACACATTTCATTGGTACAACAAAAAAAAGTCATCGCTGGGTACAACTTGCACACTCGTTTCCTGAAGAGAAAGGTGAGAATGTCGCGCCTGGGGGTGTCCACGGAATTAACGAAGCCGGCAGCGCCCCCTACAGCCACCGCAGACGGAAGAAGCGGGAGGTGTTTGTCTCGGCTCCTCATTGGCTGGACGGTTTTGTCTCAGCTCCCCTTGGCTGGAGGTTTTTGTCTCGGCTCCCCGTAGCAGCCGGTCGCCGTGCACGTGCTGCTGTACCACATCGAGCAGTAATAGACCCCGTCGTCCTCCCCTCTGACGCTGGTGATGGTTAAGTGCTCAATGATGCCTGAGGTGGAGCCGGTGAAGCGATCAGGGACCCCAGGGCCCCTGCTCGTGCTGCCATATAATATAAACCGGGGAGCGCTCCCCACTCTCTGCTGGTACCAGTATATAGTGCTCCTGTCGCTGCTGATGGTGCAGGGGAGTTGGGCGGTCCCTCCAGGGGGCGCAATCTGAGAAGATGGCTGAGTCAACGTCGGCTGCGAGCTGGCACCTGAAACAGAACGAGGACAAGCAAGAACATGAGTTAAACTGACCAGAGACTTGAGCAAAGAAATGCACTCACAAGGCATCGCGCCAGCGCCTCACAAAAGAATCTAATGTAGAGGGAAATGTGTGTTGTAATTGTGCTTACCGGCACAGATGGCGCTGAGCGCGAGGAGGAGGGGAGCCCAGCACATGATGCCGCGTCAGCAGAGCTCAGATCTACAGATCTCTGGGGGACCCTCCAGTGCATCCTTAAACCCCCTGCAGCGGAGGTGGGCGGTCCCCTCTATGCAAATCCGCCTGCAGCTGCAAGGGTGGAGTCAGAAACAAGGTTTTAAAGAAGAGATTGTGAAGCAGAAGTGATAAATCTCGTGTATCGTCCCCTCTGCTATCAGTGTCACCCTTGAACAACTGCGAGCAGACAAAAGGTCTTTAAAGTCACAAACGCATCACAGCAGCCACCACCAATATTAGGAATTGAAATTGACAGCACATGTTGTTGCTGACAGAATACACAATGGCGCAGGCTGCCTCATGGATGAAGGAGGCCAGCGGTTGGCTGTTCGAAATTGAATTCCAGCAACAGGATGAGAGTGCAAGCAGTGACCTAGCAAGACATGATGGACACCACACATTACATCAGTATGAGGCAATTTCCCTTTCCACACCTCCTATATTTACTTGAGCCAAGTTCTGGCATAAATACCATTTCCCAGGTGGGATGTAATGCGCATCACCCCCAGGTTTGTTGGGGTGTTGGGGTAGGGATTTCTTCACAGGGAAAATATTTTCCCCTTGCAGAAAAAAACAAAACGAAGGAGCATTTGCCCGTGACTTCCTAAAGAATGTGTATGGAAATATACACCATGCCTTAAAAAGGAAGAACATCTTCATCTGTGGGTGTTATTACTTTTTTGGACTTCACCAGTGTCTATTGGAATTAGTAGAGGCAGCTGTGCCTTGCTGGGGTTCCCAAGCAGATTCCATTAGGGATCATCTAATTCCAAACATTGTATATCCATTCAGTCTTTATAGAGTATTCAGTGGCAGTGAACTCTGTACAGGGGAATGGGCTCCAGTTTCTGGTTGTGCATTTCAATTTTTTTTTCTCAGCAGGGAAAATGTTTTTGTCCCATCGAGAAAACACTTCCCGTACACAACCTCCAATCGAGGGAATGGTGCGCTCTCCTTCCCATCCTGGATAGAGAGTTATTCCAGCCCAAACTGGAGTAAACAAAATATCCAAACATTTCCATTATGGGGAATGAATTGAATCATAGTTTAGAACAGCGGCGAACCCTCCGGTGATCTCTGCATTCATGGCAGACATACACACTCTGTAAATGGTCTCATGTCTGCCGGGAATCTCATAGTGAATCCCCAAGAGGTGTAGAAAACCTTTAGCCGTACCTCACATCCAGTACTGTTCTGTCAACTATTAGATGAATTAAGAATAATAATACCTAAGAGTCTAATTTAAAGTTTGATGTACAAGATACTTCATCACAAATGTACTGGATGTCCGGAACCCCATGAAATAAGTGCATTATAGCTTGCTGCATGTGTAATATGGAAGATGAGATATCCGCCATGTTTTGACAGAGTATTCCAACCACCAAACTCTAAATAAGGCTCTGCATACAATAAGTTATTTTAGATAACTCATTGGTCTGCGGTTTTGGCTTCTATGAGCACTGTAAATAGTAGAGGTTATGAGAATGTAAGGAAATGATACTCAGCTATTATTTTTATGCAGCTAACGTCCTGCAGTCATTTTTATTACATTTTCCCTGTGCACCTCCCTTGATCCAATTTAACCCCTTGCATGCGCATGACGGCTCCACGCCATCATGAGCCATCAATGGTGTGTGCGTGGTTCCGTCATGCTGCGGCCGCTCCGCCCACGCAGCATTAATTCCCCGCCTGTGCAGGCGAATTAATGAGCGGGCGGGGCCGTGACAGAACCACGCCGTCATGAGCACAGGAAGCCTGTGACTAGATGGCGTGGGTCCATCATGAGCATGGAAGCACCACGCTCATGCCCCACCCCACTTACTGCGGCAAGGAGTTAATGAGTGTGTTCTTGTCTGTTGTATGAATGTATTTGGTTCTGTGAGTTAGCATGCTCACATGCATCTGTTGTGTAGACCATAGAAACATCTGCCCAATATGCATGTTTAAGAGCAACTACATCCAACAAACGCCTTTGATTATTCTACAGTGCACTTACAAGACGGCCTAAATTTTGCTGCAGTCCTGCTAATAAAACAAATCACACCATTTATATACTTATGTTGATTTTTCCCATTTTCCTCATAGAAAACCTTTGGTTCCTTAAGGGCTCTATAGCCTTATGTGGTAGTTAGCTAATACATGTTTATTTTATATGAGCTTGGTTTGGACTTTGCACGCTTTATCCTATTTATTGCGGTGTAAAATTCACAGGAACTCAAGTGATGCCAGGCTCTGACTGACATGGAAGGTGATGGACCACCTTGCATGCCAGGTAGAACCCACTAACAAAACAAAATATTAGGTTGAGTTATTTTGGGGGGTTGGGGGTCACTGCTCAGGTCATCCGAGCGGCACTAACTGAAAGATACAAAAACACAGTTACAATCTTTGACTATAAGGCCATACCCACATGGAGTTGTGTAATTTGTGCATGAAAAAGGAAATCCTGTCACCTCTCAGGAAGATGCCATTTCCCATGATGCCTTGATGGTGTAAGAACGGGGACGGTTATCTGGTGCTGGCCATCTATCCCCCTGAGATCTCCATAGCAATTTAGATAGCAGTAACATACCATTTGTACTCCACACCTTTGAGGATATGAGTATCCTGGACAATTACACAAATAGTGCATGCAACATAATAAATGACAGTGACATTCTTTGTGTATAACTTTGTGTTGTAATCTCAACCTGTTTAAGTGCGCTAATAATTGCTGTTCATGTTCATGTTAGTTATATGCTAATGGTATGTTCCTTTCCCCCCTACTCCCACTATTGCTATTGTGTGTCCCATGGAATGTTGGTAGGGCGTTTGACATAGAACGTTCACTGAGGTGAGCGCAGTGCGAGAGACCAGACGTTAATAAACCCAGCTCTCCTGAACCATCGTGTGGCTGGTTATTTCTAACAAATTGGCGACGGGGCTGCGCGGGGGGCAGATCTGGTCTTCCCCCGTTTATTCAGCACTGCTGTGAACCACGACGCCGAGGTCAAGTAACCGTGAGTCTTCTGTGACATGCGAACTGTGTTTGCTGACGAGTCATTTATGGAGCCCAGTGTCCTTTTCCTTTCCGTGAGGCTCTTTACTCGTTCATGAAGAGGTTACGCTTTTATAAATTCCTGGCGTTTAATGACTTTTGGCTGGCGCTTCTGAAACCTAATCGGAAATTAGCCAAGTTTGTCATTGCATTCCGCTGTGCTTTCTAGCGGTATTCCGTGAATTCCATTCAGCTGTTATGACAGATGATTGTTAAGTCGGCGCTTTCCTTCAGCACACCGATCACCCTGTGACTGTCAAGGGAACTGTTAATTAAGGAGCACCGCTGTGCTTTGCCTTTCATCTCCACGGCGCAGTTGTTACCTTTCAGTCAGCTGCTGCTCGTAGCTTCCCTGGTGACAAAACTTTTAGCAGAGCGCTATTTTGATTGTGGGAACTGCCAGCCCGGCTTTCACTGTGGTATTCGAGTGCGATGCGGAGCCTACAGTCCGGAAGGTGTTGACACAAGATTTAGTGTATGAAGAACACCAAGGCGCTTGTGCATTTGTGGCAGTTCTGTGGGGAAGCCAAGGTTAACGACAACCGTAGTGTTGGAAGCATAGTTGTCGAGCCTGTTCCTGTACTTTTGAGTTGATATTTCCTCACGTTACTTGCACAGCTTTACATCCTTGTCAGAGGGTGCTGTCTCCGTTTAACGCTGTTGAAGATTTTCATCGTCACGGGGCACTTACTTCAGGAGCTTGTTGTGCGTTCACGCTGACAGGCACAGCATTCATCTTGTCATTATTTGGTGCATGTCACGCTGACGGGCACAGCTCATTGAGATTAAAATTGTCTTGTGATTACTTCAGGAGCTTGTTGTGCGTTCACGCTGACAGGCACAGCATTCATCTTGTCATTATTGGTGCGTGTCACGCTGACGGGCACAGCTCATTGAGACTAAAATTGTCTTTTGACATTGTTGGTACCATTTTGTCATATATATTGCCTAGAGCTATTTAAAAGTGCACTGCGTAGTGAGGAGTTAGCATTGTATTGCCTATATTGCATTTTTTTTATATAAATCTCAAGGTGGTATAGTGTGTATAGGTTCTAATGGCTACTGCAATGTCGATGTCACAACCCCCTCCATTTCTCAATGATGATGGAGAACCCCTCACTCCATGGAAGAATTGGGAGAAAGTTTTTGAATCTTATCTGATAGCTATAGGAGGCAACAGATTTTCATCAGAAAGGAAGTTGCACATTTTATTGCACAATTTGGGTAAGCATGCTAGAGAAATGTATGATAATCTACCCGAAGTTGAGTTGTAAAATAGAGGTGGAGAAGGAGAAGGGGATGTCCCACCTGATGTTTACCGTATTGCTTTAAAAAAATTGGAAGTCCAGTTTGGAAAAAAAATTAATGTGGTATTGGAGCGACACAAATTTTTTTCAAGGAATCAAGGCAAACAAGAAAGGGTGGTGAATTACATAGCTGTCCTCAGAGGGTTGTCTTCCATCTGTGATTTTGGTAATCTCACAGACTCGCTTATCAGAGACCAGTTGGTCAGGTGCACTTCTGATAGGAAAATAAAAGAAAAGTTACTTGCTGATGCCCCTGAATTAAAGCAAGCTATCGACATAGCTAAAAGCATTGAACACACTGCTTTCTGTATGAATGAGATGAAAGAGGCGGTTGAGGTGAAACAAGTATGTGAGGATGAAATCCTTAAGGTGTCCAACAAATATGACAAGAGCAAATTGATGCATAAAAGTAGCACTGTCTTAAAAGAAGAGTCTCAAAAGATGAAATGTTTCCGTTGTGGTAATCCTAATCACCTGGCGAATAGTATAAAATGTCCAGCAAGGGGTGCCATATGCAGAAAATGCAACAAGAGGGGACACTTCACCAAGGTGTGTCATGATATAAAGAAAGAATTGACCCATATGATTTGGGATGATGAGGAACCAAGGGAGGATATTGTTTTTATGGTTAATGAATTGTTTGAAAATACTGGATGTAGCTATCCAGAATGTGAAATATTGCTGGATGGTGTGGCGTATAGAGTTTATGCGGATTCTTGTTCTCCGTACACTCTTATAGATGAAACCACGTTCAAGACCAAGTCTGTTGACAAAGTTTATGAAGTTTTGCCCACTGACATCAACCCGGGTGGTTATAACCATGACACCATACCTGTGGTAGGAATGATCATTATGCACATCAGATTTAAAGATAGAGCTACTGTGGGTAAAGTGTATCTAACTAAGAAAGGTTCGTGCTTACTGGGATGGAGACATCAAAAGGACCTAGGCATAAGATTAGACCCCAACGCCTCAGAACCTGTCTATTTGATTGAGCAACCCAATATCGGTAATGAGGTGTGTGAGGAGTTCCCTGAAGTATTCTCCAGTGAGTTAGGCTTGTTAAAGGGATTCCTTCATAAAATAAAACTTAAAAAACATTGCAAGCCCACGGTACACAGAGCCAGATCAGTGCCATTGGTGGTGAGAGATTCCCTGCTAAAGGAGTTGGAGAAATTGGAGTCCTTGGGGGTGATTGAAAAAATTGAGAGTTCTGAATGGTTAGCCCCCATTGTGGTCGCTTCCAAAGGTGGGGGCAAAGGGATTCGTTTGTGTGTGGATCTCAGGGATCTCAACGCCAACATCTGGGTAGAGAGGCATCCTCTCCCTAGAATAAATGAGATGCTCAGTGTGATAAAGGGTGCCAAATTTTTCAGTGTATTGGATCTCTCGGCGGCATACCACCAGGTTGCCCTCCATCCGGAGTCCAAGAACCTTACCTCTTTCATTACGCCATTCGGAGCATACCAGTATAATCGTATGCCTTTCGGGTTGGCGTCCGCGGCGGCGGTTTTCCAACGCATAATGCAGCACATCCTGGAAGACCTCAGCAAGGTTCTGTGTTTCCAGGACGATATATTGATTTATGGGGACTCTGAGTGCGAGCATAACTCCATCTTAAGAGTAGTTTTATGTAAATTGAGTAAAGCTGGTTTTACTACACAAAAGGACAAATGTAAAATAGGAGTCAAATCTGTAACCTACCTTGGACATACCATATCCGGCGAAGGGATAAAACCTAAAACCAGTTTGGTAGATGCTGTATCTCTTGCACCCCCTCCATCTACTAAAGAGGAGGTCAGATCCTTCCTGGGTTTGGTTGAGTACATGAGCAAGTTTGTGGAGAATTTTCCTAGTCACACAAGCAACATGAGAGAACTTTTAAAGAAAAGTAACACTTTTATGTGGAGTGAGGAATGCGATAAGGAATTCAAGTACATTAAGGCAGCCATCGCAAGAGCACCCACATTAGGGATGTTTGATCCTAATGAGAAGACTACTCTCACTACTGATGCTAGCAACAAGGGCCTAGGGGCGTCTCTCACCCAAACCAATGGTGGATGTGAAAGGGTCATTGCATTCGCTTCCAGAACACTGAAGGACCCTGAATCTAATTACTCCACCATTGAAAGGGAAGCCTTAGCGTGTTACTGGGCTATAATCCATTTTAAATTCTTCCTGTGGGGTATCCCTTTCACTCTAAGGTCTGACCATAAACCGTTGATTCCTCTATTTTCTACTAAGAACTTGGAGAGGGCTACTCCACGCATCGCCAAATGGGTACTGGCATTACAAGGGTACAATTTCACAATGTGTTACGTGGCTGGTGAGAAAAATACCATTGCAGATTGTATGTCTAGGTTACCCATAAAAGGTGAAGACAATGTAAGCGAACCACCAGATGAAACCATACTTGCGGTGGAACTTCCAGCCATCGGTAAAGAGGAATGGAAGAATGATTCCCAAAATGACCCAGAAATGAAGGATCTTATGAAGTTTGTTGAGAAAGGGTGGCCTGAGCACAATAGAGAGTTAGCGGAAAACCTCAAGCCTTATTGGTCTGTGAAGGATGAAATCTCTAGCATGAATGGTCAGCTGTGGAGAGGAAACAAGGTCATTCCCCCGGCTGGTATGAGGAACAAGATCATTGTGCTAGCACATGAGGGTCACCCAGGAAGGAGCATGACAAAGAGTAAAGTGAGACAACACTATTGGTTCCCAGGTATGGATGGGTTGGTGGAGAGCATGGTAACAGATTGTGAAGCGTGTGGCAGAAGTGACAAATCTAAAGTTGTACACAAAGCCCCCCTTATTCCTATAGATGTTCCCAGTAAACCATGGGACAAGTTGGGAATTGACATAATAGGGCCCATGAATTTCCTAAGAGCCAACCAGAGATTTATGTTCGTAATTATAGACTACCATTCACATTGGGTCAGCACCAATTTTGTCCACGCTATAACCACTCAGGATATGATAGAATTCCTGAAGGAAATATTCGCTACAGAAGGTATCCCCAGTTCCTTAGTGACAGACAATGGGGTCCAATTTACGTCAGAAGTCATGAAAAAGTTTCTGTCTGACTTAGCCATATCACACATAAGAACTCCTCTTTACTGTCCCAAGGCCAATGGTATGGTGGAGAGGGCAAACAGGATGGTGAAGAATTCTATTCAAATGGCTGTTACTATGTAAATGTAAATGTAAATGTATAGGCATTTATATAGCGCACTACTTACCCGTAGGGTCCCAAGGCGCTTTGACCGCTGCGAAACCCTTCCTGGCTTCCCTGAGAGATGGTCCCTTAATGGGTATCTCCAGGGTGAGACCAGGCATCCCCGGCGGTCTGGTGGGGCCGTTAGTGAAGATGAGGCAAGCTAATGCCCAGAGTTGCCGAGTGTGATCGCTGATCAGAGTGGGCACCAAGGCGAGAGAATTATCGAGTCCGCTGACCCTGGTCCAGAAACCTGCCGCGCCGGGAATCGAACCCTGGTCCCCGGCCGTCCTCTGCTCTCGGGTCTGCCGCCTCTAACCAGTGAGCCACACTACTTCACTATGTGTGAACCAGTAGAGGAGGCAGTCAGGAAAACACTATGGTCATATCATTCTGCCCCCAATGCAGTCACAGGGGTGTCTCCATTTGTGTCCCTCAAAGGTAGAAACCCAGGGTCCAAGCTTAACCCCAATTGGTTGAATGGGAGTAGTCCGGTGTGGGTGGACAGGCAGTCTGTGAAAGACAAGGTGGAGCTACATCAAAAGGAGTACAAAACCAAGTACGACCAGAAATGGGGTACATCCTCCAGAAAGTTCTATGTGGGTCAATGGGTGGTGGTCAAAAGACCTGCTGTGGGTCGAGCTAAAGTGTCCTCCTTCTCTAAACCTGCAAGGATACAGAGAGTGAACAATAACTCCCTAGTGTTGGAGGATGGAAGTACATGGAGTAAAGACAATGTGAGTGTTTGCCCAGATGTGTGCGTACCAACGGCTGTTGGTGAGCAAACCCCTGACGATAATTCAACGGACGCGCAGGAAACCAGAGTGACCAGGATGCGTCAGCCACCTAGTTGGCAAAAAGACTATGTAACCTAAAACAATGGAATCTTTCCTCCCTGAGGACTTTCGCTTGAGTTGTCCATGTACAAGGGGAGATGTGTTGTAATCTCAACCTGTTTAAGTGCGCTAATAATTGCTGTTCATGTTCATGTTAGTTATATGCTAATGGTATGTTCCTTTCCCCCCTACTCCCACTATTGCTATTGTGTGTCCCATGGAATGTTGGTAGGGCGTTTGACATAGAACGTTCACTGAGGTGAGCGCAGTGCGAGAGACCAGACGTTAATAAACCCAGCTCTCCTGAACCATCGTGTGGCTGGTTATTTCTAACACTTTGTCACAAGTTTATTGATTACAAAGGTTGGGTTAGCTTAACCCGTTTACCGCGGCCGTTATTTCGGCGCAGTGCAGGCATGCTGTTCAGTGGGCGGGGCCGCGTCGGCCGTTGGCCGTTCGCAGCACCAGCCAGGTAGTGCTCGCGAAGGTCGATGGGAGCACGGAAGGGGTTAAGTGAGATCCAGTTGTTGATGGTCAGTTCCTTTAATAGTCAGCACCCATCCTGAAAAAGCTGGAGCTGTAGTATTCGTGCTTTCAGCATCAACACACTTAGATTCGTTACAGTTTGTTCATTTAAATTGGCTTCCCACCATACTCTTTCACTTTTTTGTCATGCTCCTGACAAGTCAGAGTGAGACAACTGCCAGTCTCCACAGTTGCTCAGGATTTCTCCTGCCCCTGGGGGGATTAAGGAGCACCATGGCATCATCTCAGGCCCTGCCGTAATGACTCCAAGTGACCAAAGGAATGCTTTTTGACTCCAAGATTCTCTATCTGGAGGCCTTTTTAGTTGTTTAATGCATATATATTAGAAAGTTACAAGATGGCATATATTGTTGTTTATGTAACAACACCACATACAACAAGAGCATTACAACCACTTGGAGGAAGCTTACAGAATGGCAACAGTCTGGGATCATCACATGGAAAGAATACTTCTTTCTCAAAAAAGATTATCCTAGACTGACCATTCTGTATCTTCTGCCTAAGCTACACAAAGACCCCACATTGCCTCCTGGTAGACCTATAGTGTCATCAATAGGGAGCATGTACGAAAACATATCTAAATACGTGGATCATTTTTTAAGAGATTTTGTAACCCATTACCATCTCATGTGAGAGATAGAAAGGATTATTTAGGCAAATTTGAAGGCATTATGTGGGATAAGGAATATATCCTCATCACCCTGGATGTGAATTCTCTATATACCATCATAGAACACGACCAGGGGAAAAAAGCATGCATGCACTTTTTAAACACCAACCATATAGGGTACCTTGAACACACCAAGATGCTTGCAAAGATGATGATGTTATGCTTAACTAATAATATTTTCATGTTCAATGGAGAGCTCTAGAGGGGAGTGCTTGGCACTGCAATGGGCATGTGCTTTGTGCAAAGCCTTGCAAATCTTTTCTTGGGCCTGTGGGAGGAGGAAATCCGCAAGGAAAGTTTGCTCCAAGGCTATTTTCAGAACGTGTAGCCTGGATGAGATACATAGACGATCTATTTATTGTCTGGAAAGGAAGTGAAATAGAAGCTACCCACTTCATTGAGAAGCTCAATATCAATTCCTACAATATAGTACTTAGCCACAATTTGAGCAGACAACATATCAATTTCCTTGATGTTAGAATTGAAGTATGTCAGAGCAATTTGACTACCAGCCTCTTCCGAAAAGAAACAGCGGCAACAGTTTTCTTCATGACTTCAGCAGCCACCCAGATGCTCTCAAGTGGAGCATCCCGTATGGACTACAAAGACTCAAACAAGACATTACGAATTGGATGTCTCTTCCTCTCTCAATGTTGGGCAAGGCAGCTCTTTTTAAAATGATGTCACTGCCCCGTTTTTTGTATGCGCTACAAAATCCAACTGACCCGGTCCCTAACTCATACTTAAAGGAAATAGAAGGACTCCAGCACTAGCTTCTGTAGGACGGTAAACCATGGATCGCCTTACACAAACTCACGCTAAACTGGTACGATGGGGGAATTAGTTTACCGGATATTAAAAAATATTACTGGGCTGCACACCTTGCAGCCATCAATCACGGCATCTATGGCCACCCAGACGACCCAGGATTCCATATGAGCAGATGGCTACTCCCGGGAGGTGTCTACAATCGAGTGCTTTATTCTAAACCGGGAAATACCCACTCACGGGTCCCACCAAACATGCGGTTGATGTCTGGTACTCAGCCAACAAATAAATCGGATGGGACCGCAAAGTTACACTAGCAACGCCCCTATGGGATTCTCAGAGGCTGGGTGAACTGTGGAAATCAAAGGGCTTTGACAAATGGGAGCTAATAGGTATCTTGCGTCTAAAGGACCTCTGGGACAAGGGTGCAGTGAAGTTCTTTTCCACGCTCCAGCGCCAGCATGAACTGGCAGAATCGGAACAGTTCCGGTATCTACAAGTCCGACATGCTGTTAAGTCGTCTTTCCCCAAAGGGACCTCACCCCTGACGCATCCCCATTAGAGGACAGGATACTGGACAGACATTTGCCTGAGAAAACTGTTTCCCTCGGATATAAAAAAAACTATAAACAACATGGAAAAGCCCCTCCACACATTGCGAGAAAGATGGATCAGAGACAGCATTGAACTAGATGATGAGGAGTGGCAGGAGGCGGTTTTCTCCCCCAAAACAGTCGCAATCCCAGCGCGTCTCCGTTGAACATAATTTAAAATCCTCCACAGAATCTACATTACGGGGCCCCAACTACTGCACATGGGGTTATCCAATGATGGAAACTGTAGAAAGGGTTGTCCCCAACTGGGTACTTTTATAAATACAATCTGGCACTGTGAACCCATCCAACGTTATTGGCAGGAGCTGCATGAAGTGATCAGTGAGGTTCTGTCAGTTGCTCTCCCCCCAGAGGCGCGCAGGTGCCTTTTAAACATCTGTGAACCCACTGACCTTAACACTTACACAACTCAATGAGTTTCACTGGCACTTATGGTAGCCAAGAGGAACATCGCACAGCTCTGGGGACCTACACATACACCCACAATAGCCGACGGGAAGAAAGACCTTGACTGGTGTATGCACAGGGAAAAGACAGTCTACATAGCTTGTGGCTGCCCCCGCAAATGGTCCAAGATCTGGGATTCCTGGAACTCGTATTGTGATAATATTTGTGTACCACCCCGTAGTATTGTCTGTGACGATGCCCCGTCCCCATGACATCCAATATAATATCCTATTTTCTTTGTGATTGCATTTGGTCTCCACTGTGTTTTTCAAGTATCTTATTCACTGTACTGTAAGTTTATGTTGATACATGTTAATAAAAAGATTTATTTAAAACAAGCATTGGAAATGCAATAGGTCTCCCAGTAGGAAAGTTAGAGCTATAGGTGTTGTTTATTTTTTTTTATTATTTATGTGTTGTTTTTTCTAAATAGCTTAATTAATAGCTTTCTCTTTTACAAAGCCAATAGTTATAATTTTTGTAAATGTGACACCTCTAGCATTTGTAAAGCAACATGTTTTGTATTAACGTGACTTATATGTATTGATATAAAAAAAATCAATGGCTTTAAATTTTCTTTAATATTTAATACGTAAATAAAATGGATTGTATTTTATATTGCTAATAGCTTAAAGTTTATTAAATATATTTAGTGAAGATTATGTTTATTTTATTGTGGCGAAAATCCAAGAACAGAAGTGAATTTTTAAGATTTAGTTTGATATTTTGAATACATTTTGAAACATTGAGAAAACATATTTGAACTAGTGATGATGTGTTGGCGCTGAGTGTTGCTGTGGTGCTGAGCGATGCTGTAGCGCTGAGTGATGCTGTGGCACTGAGTGATGCTGTGGCGCTGAGTGATGCTGTGGCGCTGAGTGATGCTGTGGGACTGAGTGATGCTGTGGCGCTGAGTGATGCTGTGGCGTTGAGTGATGCTGTGGCGCTGAGTGATGCTGTGGCGTTGAGTGATGCTGTGGTGTTGAATGATGCTGTGGCGCTGAGTGATGCTGTTGCGCTGAGTGATGCTGTGGTGGTGCTGTTTGATGTTGTGGTGGTGCTGAGTGATGCTGTGGTGGTGCTGAGTGATGCTCTGGTGGTGTTGAGTGATGCTGTGTCGTTGAGTGATGCAGTGGCATTGAGTGATGCTGTAGTGTGGAGTAATGCTGTGGCGTTGAGTGATGCTGTGGCTTTTGTTGTTTTTGTGTCGTTGAGTGATGCTGTGGCATTTTTCGTTTGTGGCGTTGATGGATGCTGGCTTGTTTTTCATAATTCAATCCGCACTTGGCGCGCCCTGGTCCTGAAGTCACTTATTAGCGCACACGGACACTGCTCTGAAAGCTGGGTGGAGCACGGCAGGTAAGGATGGAGTGAAAAGAACTATTGAGAGGTGTGAACCAGCTTCCGTTACTGTGACCATCTAGCCTTGAAAAAGTCACTGTTGTGACGAAACACATGTCAACTGTTGCTTGTACCATCTAAGAGAAATACATAAACATCTGAATAACATTGGAATTTGCAGTGTGGAACATGTCTCATCTACAGACTGCATCACACATATGTATGTTTGACTATTTTAAGTTTGTCTACAGGAGTGCGTTGGTCTCTAGATTTTCTGTGTAACACGAGAGGCATTGCTCAAGTGGGTTTTGCATTTTGGGTAGTTGGATGCAAATGTACCCAACTGCCCCGTGAAAAATACAAATGAATCGAAATGTTACTTAAATTTGCACATGTCAAAAGAAGTGCGATCAGTTTCCCATCACTACCCTTTTTTGTAAGTTGTGTAATTTGTATGGCATAATATTACTTCAATGTGGGCTGTATCGTCTGAGATTTCTACACCATACAATGTTGCCTGGTAAAAGGTGTCTATGTATCGAAGATCCAAGTGGCTTGAAGGTGCTCAAGTCATACAACTTAAGAGGCTATAGACAACAGTGTTCTAATGCCATGGGTTTAAGACAAACAACAATTTGGAAGATGAGCAAAAAGTTTGTACGATTATAGTATCTTCTCCTAAGGCAGCTACCGAGGGACACAAGAATGTAATGGATCAGCTATTTATTTATTTATCTGTTTTATATAGCGCTGATTAGACCCTAAGGTATCCGAGCGCTTTACAGAATCAAGAGCAAGGCTATAACCCAGTCACGCATCCTCGACATGGTTTCCATTGCCTGAAGTTAGGCAGAGCATGATCAATGTCCAAAAACATACAAGGACTGTTTTAAGTTAAAGTAATTGCGCCTGCCATCTGTCACGCTTGCCTCAGTTCTTCAAAAACAGGAGCACCTCGCTGAAAACCAGTCAGGCATCTTAAATAGCATCATATTAAACATGGTGAAGGGGTGTTTGTGCCAAAGCGCTGAAACATACATTTGGTCTGAACAAAGGGTATGTTCTGTCATTTTGTGGCCTAGCCCGGAAGTAGCATAGCTTGGAAGCAACAGCCAGCAATTCAGCTTTAGAATCACTCATTCCAGAAATGCGTATTCCTTGGACTCATGATTTTAGGGTGTGACTAGTTCATACGGAAGTACTGAAGCCGGTATTTTTATTTATTTATTTTTTTAACTACATTGTTGCTGATGTGCACAACACGAAACCTGGAACACCATCTTGGTCTTAAACGTGGCCTAAAGTGGCCAGGATTACATAAAAGATGGAATAGCTGAAAATGTCAGCGGAGGGACATACCAGAGAGGTAAGTTTTAAGAGTAACATTAAATAGACACGTTTGATTCTTTGCTGCAATCAATTTCTATCATCGTTCAGGTTATTTTGATTTAAATCCTTTAACATCCAAGCAATAAAAATTAATCCAAACACTCAGTTTATCACCAGTTTGGACAAAGTATATGCTGTTATCAAAGAGAATAAGCATTGACAAAGGCAATAGACCTGGCTCGCACATTGAGCACCGATTAAAATATTTTAAAAAGACTACTGTGATAAAAAAAACTAACATTTTCTGTATGCAATACATCATGAGATAAAAAACAGTGACAATTACATTTTAGATGTAAAACAGTCCTTTGTGCACTGCAATGGAAGCATTTAATAGAAGGGGAAAGGATACATCAAAGAACCAATAGCCAGAGGGAATTAATACTACTCTGATAGGTGTAAAAGACAGCTCTGCGTATTGTAAAGAATGTGTAGACTTTAGAGTTTCAGGCCTAAAAAGTGAAAACGGCTCCTAGTAAACTTTACACTCTTCCCCAAATAATGCAACTATCGCTAAAGTTCATTATAACAGGAAAAATACATTGAGCCAAAGTAAGAATTCTGAATTCTTAAAACGATTATGTTCAGTACTAACTCGGTTAAGATGCTACATCTGAGGAGAGCAGCCCAGTGGAAAAAAAACACTTAGTCTATGAACTACTTCAAAAATCAAAGAAACAAAAGGGCTACTGTTCTAAGCACCCTTGTGAAATAAGCTCGTCGCCAGCAGCAAAAATCGTTCCCATCAGCTACACTGTGTGCCAATAGCTAAGACACGGCTGCCACCAGCAACCAGCATCAACTATAATAGTGTACATTTCCAAAACGAGTTGAGAAAGACATACAAAACTACCAAATACAACTTTCTAAAATGACACTACCCCCTTCAGGTACGTGAAAATTAAGACAGATCGAAGTTTACATTGTTTAAGAGAAGGCACAGAGGCCGTAAAGAAGAGAAATGAAAAACCGAGGGAGAGCCAGGAAATTAAATCCAAGGCAAAGTGATGCAATTAGAGGCCATTCCAGGGCTCCACGGAGCTCCTGGAGTCGCTTAATTGTTATTCATATATATGCATGCCTCTGGCTGGGAATGTGCTGTGAGGACACGTTAAACAAGAGCTGCAGCCATGCCTGCCTTTTCTCCAGTGCGTTCGGGAATTTTGAAGGCAAGTAAAAATGATTTAAAAACAAAATACCTTCCGACCAAACGCTTTTGCTCCTCTGTTACATAAAAAGTCATTGGCACTTTGCCCAGTTCTAAAACGATGCTAAGCATGGTTGTGGCTTAACGGCCAGAAGCGGACATAGGGACTGGGAAACCAGATTCGAGTCTCAGCGTCAGCTGGACATCTTGTGAGTCTAGGCAAAATCACATTACTCGCCCCCTACCAACCAAAATGAACGTGTCCTTGTGTAATGTAAACAGTGCTCACAAAGAGCGCACCAACACCTTCGGGCCGAGTTGGCGCTATATAAAATTGTTTAAAAAAATGTAGCCCACTGCAAAACGGAGTTGGGTTGTAAATCTACAGGCGCATGTAACTGTGTGTAATTGTCAATATGAGAAAACACACTATTCCCACCACACGTTGTACTTGTTTACTTACTCACTTCCCCCTACTGCACACAGCAAGCAACAGCTGCAGCCATGCCTGCCTTGTCTCCAGTGCGTTTCGGGAGTTTTGAAGGCGAGTAAAAATGATTTAAAAACAAAATACCTTCCGACCAAAAGTTTTTGCTCCGCTGTTACATAAAAATCCATTTGCACTTTGCCCAGTTCTAAAACGATGCAAGACGGAGGGAAGGCAGAGAAGGGGAGGGGGGAGGAGAAATGCGACACGGAGGGCAAGGGAGGGGGCCGAGCGGCGATGAGGGTGTTAAGCAGCAGGGGCCTTTGAAGTGAAGCTAAGCTTCACTTCAAAGGTGTGGGAGGAGTGCGGCTGAGGGAACAGACGGCGATTTGGTGATGTGCACGCGCATTTTAGGTCAATGCGCAAGCGCATTGACCTAAAAGCCACGGGCACAGCACCAAATCGCCCCGTTAGGTAAAGTCTGTTTAAGACGCTATATATTGAGCTCCCGCTCAATGCCCATGGGCATTGAGATAGGTCGCTCAACCTAAAAAATGGATGAAAGATCCTTATATAAGTCACTCAATAAAGTGCTGGTTACCCTCCCAAGTGTCCAAGCAAAGACCATCCAGGCTGATATGTCTCTAGTATGCACAAATATTGAAGCTATAAGGAAAATAACATCACATTATATGGCTGTGAAGAGATGTATAGATTTATGTGTAAACATTATTTTATAAATGTTTGTGAATATTTAGCTATCTTTGTGAGTTGTTACAAGTAAACCTCTAGATAATCCTCAAAGTTATATGGTCATCTCAAATTATGGTATAGGGTGAAAGGATGGAAAGACGAAATGAGCACACTCTAAAGTGATCCAAGCATATTGTGAAAAACAAATATATATGTGCCTATGCTTTTGTTAATTTGAAGATGTGATGTATTATTATGGCAGTAAAAAAGCCATAGTGCATCAAGAATGTATACACTTAAAATCACACTATATTTTATAAGAAACAAGCCTGGGGCGAAACATAATAGCCTAGAACTTGTTTACTGTTATACTTTGAGAATTTAGAAAAGGAAGTGCACCACTTTAAAAACACACCACGGGGCATATTACCTACTAGCAAGGTTTATCTCAAAAGCGATAAAAATCAGGCGAAATGCGAGAATATTGCTTTCAACACAGCGATATTTACGCATTAGCGTGACAATGCTCTTAGCCATGTTATCCACCTCCCATTGGATAACATGGCTAAGAACTGGTCAGGGCAGGTGTTAGCTTTTGGAGATATTTGCGCTTAGCGCTAATATTTCCAACGCTACGCCTGTGTTGATCATAGGCGATAGCCATGCTAGCGACTGTTTTCAGTCGCTAACATTTTGGCACGCCCACTTTGCATGTCATTAGCAATAAATATCGCAGACATGCAAAGAGTGCCCCAAAATGCTCGCTATCGCCTACAAGCTGTCGCTAACAGCTTGGTAATTGGGCGAGAAAATTATCGCCGCTTTAGCAGGAAAAAGTCCCGCTAAAGCGACGATAAGGGCCCTTGGTAATATGCCCCTACATTTTTATAAAAAACAAACTTGGAGCATGAAAATATAGCCTAGGACTTGCTTATTACTTACTGTACATCTAGTACTTAATCAATAAGGTTAATGGGGCATATGCCACACTGAGGTTTGAAATAAGTTAACTGTAACTATGCGCATTTGAATAATGCGTAACAATAAACGTTAATGCTGGATCAGTACCTGTATTGTTTAAATAAAGATAGTAAAAAACGTGCATCTAGAGGTGGTCATTATTCGGCCTCGTATTATAACCCTAATACTCTTTTCGCAATCGTATTAGTTTGCCCAACCGTTTATATCCAACGGGCCAAGCGATAGACAAGTACACGGCAAACATTATAGTCAGTTACTTACTAGGAATCTGACGATTACCCCAGCAAGAGGATCCCTTTGAGAACCAAAGGCATCACCAGACTACGCTGGACTAGTGGCACTAGTCCCCTGCAAACGGAAGTTAAACATCACTCCGGATCCAAAGAATTGCTGGCCATTGGGCGACTCCAAGGGATCACCCAAGTACAGATGGTCTAGTGCATTGTGGGAACTGTAGTTCTGCCCTCCATGAATTTTCAGGCACCTACTGTGTTAACTGGGACCTCCGGATGTCGATATAACTATCTGCTGTTCTTACCACTGCCAAGGCTTGTTGGTTGCTAGTCTGGCACAAAAGTGTAAGTTTATCTTTGTGAGTCGGGCCCACGGTTTGTTGAGGGAAAAATAGTTGCAATCCCCACGTGCAACCAGCGACTCAAATTAAGCACTGACTCCAGTATGCTATTTGCAAACTCCCCACAGTTCCTTCCATTCCATGTGGATTAACTCGTAATAAATGGATGATGCTGCAGCGATTCCAGCCTGCATTGTAGATTCCGGCCACCAGGCTTCTCTGCACTGAAATCCACCCAACTCATGATGACAATTATTTAGAACCATGCATGTAGGAGACAAATGAAACTGAACTTCTGTTTACACTTAGGGCTAGATTAGCGGGAACGCCCTGCCGCAGCACTGTCAAATTGGCATGAGAACCCCCGCCAAATAATTACTTTTTTCGTCATTGTCGGGCGATTCCTTTGTTATTCCCAGTTCAGTGCCTATAAAACAGGCACCGCAATGGGAACGTCAAAGGAAGTTGCAGCACGGCATGGACTCGAAAGTCCATGCTGTGCTGGAACTTCTGTGCATGTACACAGGGGTGGTGCATGTTTTGCCTCCCTGTGTGCATTCACAAGGTGTGAGGCACAAGGGGGCGCTTTAGGGCCCCCCCTTTCTTTAATCTCCACCATTGTTTTCATGGAGGAAAGACCTCCAAGAAATCAGAGGTGGAGGTGATAGTCATAATATGCTTGGCAGGACTGCGGCAATCCTGCCGAGCTATAGATGCTTCTTGAGCGCCACGCAGCCGCCAGCCTGGCGGAGGCGGCAGTCCCATGCGGGCACGACCACAAGGGTCGTAATGTGGCAGTCGCAAGACCGCCACCACAACCCTGGCGGTCCACGGAATGCCAGATTCGTAATCAAGCCCTTAATGAGAGTCAAATACCATCCAACAGAACACATTTTATCAACTTTAGAATGTGTGCAAGGCCCCAAACTTATGTCATGAAGGTTAATGCGCTGAGCTATTTTAGCATGACTGAACTTTTAGACCAGCAGAGTATACAAGGAGCAAACTGATTACCCAAAGGAGGATTGCTGAATAGGATGCAAATCTGGAATCTGCAGATTACACAGCATGCCCTGCAGCGGGCCCAGTGACATTGGAAGCTACTTTATAATGGCCAAAGCATGTATCCAGAGAAGACAGACAGCTCTCCTCCACCAGTGTGTTAACCACCTGGGCTAATTTACCAGTACTTTCCCCATGAGCCTTGTTGGATACCAATGGGTTTTGGTACTATATGATTCATCCCCTAAGATACCTGAAAGCACATCTTTGAAAATAATGATAATGTATATGCACCGGCAGGCTACAGGCTACCCTCCACAGACTCTGCCTGTACTTATGACGTCACCTTTTATCATCAGCCGAACTCCTTGTGACCTCAATCATTTTCAGCCCTTCCCCCTCCAAACTAGTGGTCCCTAGATAATTGTTGTACTTCCTCACTGATGGCTTGAATCCCCTTGTCGAATGGCTGCAGGAAGGGTTGTGGTGCTGCTCAATCATGTTGATACATATTTTCAGACCCTCCAGGATATCGCGATTTCGCGATTTGCCGCGAAATCGGCACTTTTGTAAAAATGCCGCGATTTTTACAAAAGTGCCCGCGAAATCGGCACTTTTGTAAAAATTGTGGGATTTTTACAAAAGTGCCGGCGAAACCTACACATCCAGCCCCCTTTCAAGGGGGTGGGGCGGGTCTGCGGAGGGGTGTAGACAGGCAGTTGGAAGAACTCTCAATGTCAATGTGTAAACCAGCCTAGAATTGGAGTATCCTCAGCCAATTCTAGCGCGCTGAACAAAAATCGTCGTGCTCATTAGCTAGTAAATCCGCACGTGGTTTGGGTATTTTGTTAGAGCCAATGTTCCCCCTTCCCTCCCCCCCTTGCATCCCCACCCCCCCACGCCCGCTTTTTAGATTGTCCCTCCGTTCGCCGGGCACTGGGCTCAAACAGCTGCGAGTACTCTGCGCGTAGGCAAAGCATTTTCTCTCATTTCAGCCTACGTGTACAAACCACGCTGAGACACTGACATCGCCAGAACAAACCTTCTGCAGCCTGGGGTCAGGCTAGCACCATCTGTGTATTTGTAGGATGCTAGCACACAGTTGGGCCCCTTGGGGTACCGTGGGTGGAGGGGGGGGGAATATGTTCTTGCGGTCACGTTCAAACCTTTGCTCTCCCACAACTCTGCTTGCGCCTTGGACGGTGAATGGCTGGCAAGTGACAGTTTGTTGCGTCTGTTGTGGACTTTCATGTAATGTTATCTGCTGGGGAAAGAAAGTAAAAAAGGTGCTGCCCCTGCAGTCTTATCAAGTCAGTAGGTTTTGAATGTATAGGCATCTGGTGCACAGGATTAGCCATTTGTTTTGAAAAAATTTTTTGTCTAGGGCTGCTCACTTACAAAGAGAACTTTCAGGGTGCATCCTATTTATTTATGCATTTTTATACAGCCCAGACATAATTACCCAGAGGTGCTTGAGCGCTTTACAATAGAGCGAAGAACATTACCTGAGAAATTAAGACCAGTAACAGGGTGATAGATGATAACACTTATAGCTACTTCGGTTACACAAACACACAGAGACCACGAACACACCCGGGACCAACACACACAGACCACATACACACCAGGGACCAACACACACAGACCACAGACACACCAGGAACCAACACACACAGACCACAAACACAAAAAACTAAGATATCTGTGTTTGTTGTAGGAAAAACAGCCAAATAAAATAACGCTAAATTGCCGCTAAATTTCCATATTTGTGCCGCTAAATTTCCATTTTTGTGCCGCTAAATTTGCTAATCCATGCCGCTATATCCTGGGGGTTCTGTATTTTGTCTTCGACTTTGCAGTATGTGTAGTTTCGAATGCAAGGTTGTTGCACAACTGTTATCAGCCATCATTCCTGTAGCCATCCTGCCACCTGGTGGTTTTGTTACAAACTTCAGTGCATCCGCTCTAGGTCGTTTACTGTCCGTGTCGTTCAGCATCACTTTGTTGTACACCAGTGCCCGCACACAACTGTATTAAATCTTGATCTGTGCGTTAGAAAGAACAATCTTAGTAACATTCTGCAGATTGCTTGTAAATTCAGATTATTAATTGTGAATAACTTTTTCAATAGGATCTTCCGATGCGTGTATTTTTCTTTCTTGAGAAACCTATGTATTATAAACAGCTCCAGGAACCCTTGGGTGTCCGGGTGTGAAATGGTCAGAATATGTAGATAGTAATGTCACAGACTGTGTGCATGTTTTACCTGTAATAGCACAATATTCTGCTCATCTTTGATTATAATTTAGTCAAGCTAGGTGCGCACTTTGGGCATATTAGCAACCTGAAGTATCGCCGCTTTTTCGGCGAATTGTGCCGAGAAAGCGGCGATACTTCCAGCACCCTATTAACAAGGGCATGCTAATGCCTGCCTCAAGCCCACTTTGCAGGTCAGCGAGAAACATCGCTAATGACATGCAAAGTGGGCGTTCCCAGGTCCAACCACATGTAAAATGTGGTTGGAGGTGGGAACACACTATTACCAAGGCAGGCGTTGGGAGGAGAAGACCTGCGATAAACTCGTTTATCGGTGGTCTCCCAACGCCTGCTCTGACCAGGTGTTAAGGCATTGATAACATGGTGGTGTGGATTATAACGCTGAATCTACCACCCCATATTATCAAGGCACACATTAGCGTGTGAAAACAACGTTTGTTTTCATGCGCTAATGTTCCATATTGGGGGGGTGGATTCAGCGGGCTTGAGGCAGGCGTTAGCATGCCCTTGTTAATAGGGCGCTGGAAGTATCACCGCTTTCTCGGCACAATTCTCCGAAAAAGCGGCGATACTTCAGCTTGCTAATATGCCCCTTAATTTCACCTATGTGTTGCGCATTGATAATTACGCGCTAACACGGCGAAAAAATCCGGCGATAGCCGGCAATATGGAAATGTGCGATGTGTGTTATATAACGCACATCTAGATAATATGTCCCTTTGTTGCTTCACCGACGCATAATTGTAGCGGTTAATTACATAGGCCATCTCCTCACGACCTCTTATCCAGCAGTCATACTTTAATTCCGTTACATTATTTGCATATATTTGCATTCATTTCTCATTATATGGAAGCGATAACTAGCAGTGGAGTTGAACAAGAACTCACCTGTAACCGGAGCTTGTCATTAACTCTACGTAGTAAAGGTGCTCTGGGGCCGCCTGTTTCACGGATAAGTAAGTTGAGCATCCGGGCTATTTAACGAGAGGTGAGGTCTTTCTTTTTTCATTTGTGGTTTATTGTATTAAATCAGCAGTATGACTATAGCCATGCCGCAGTGCATTCAAACATTTCATTGGTACAATAAAAAAAAAAGTAATCGCTGGGTACAACTTGCACACTCGTTTCCTGAAGAGAAAGGTGAATGATGAGCCTGGGGGTGTCCACGGAATTAACGAAGCCGGCAGGCGCCCTACAGCCGCCCACACCCCACATGCTGACGGAAGAAGGCGGGAGGTGTTTGTTAGGGTGACCAACTGGCATTGGTGCAAATTCAGGACGGTGAGTGTAAAAACTTCAGGACAAAGGGTCAAAATTTAGGACACAAATTCAGGACAGGAGGTCAAAATTCAGGACAAAACTTCAGGACAATAGGTACGTTTTACAGACACATCAGAGGCCGCGCAATAGTATATAAGTAAGCCCAGCCATTTCCAAACATATTCAACCATTTGCAAACCTATCCATCATGTATCCTTCCATCTATCATTTCACTCATCCATCCCTTCATCCATCCCCTCATCCATCCTTTCACTCATCCTCCATTATCCATCCATCCATCCACCCTTTCACCCTATCCATCTGTACACTTATCCATCCACTCTTCATCCCATCCATCCATTCACTCATACATGCAGCCATTTACCCTTTCACCAATCCAGCCATCCTTTCACTTACTAATCCTTCCACCCATCCACTCTTTTAGTCATCATCCATCCTCCCTTTCTCTCTCCATCGACCCTTTCACTTAGCTTTCCTTCCATCCATCCATCCACCCACCCATCCATCCATCTACTAATCCACTCACGAATCCATCCATTGACCCTATCACTCATCCATCTATCATTTCACTCCTTCACACATCTATTCATCCTTTTGACCATCTACCCTCCCTTTCACTCGCTCTTCCATCCTTACACCCACATCCTTACACCCACCCTTTCACTCATATGTCCATTCATTCACCCTTGCACTTATGAATCCATCAATCCATCCATCATTTCACTCATCCACCTACCCCCACCATCCACCCACCCACTCATCCATCCTTTCACCCACCCACCATCCAATCCACTGATCCATCCTTTCACCCACCCACCATCCACCCACCCACTCATCCATCCATCCTTTCACCCACCCACTCATCATCCATCCATCCTTTCACCCACCCACTTATCCATCCATCCATCCTTTCACCCACTCTCCATCCATCCATCCTTTTACCCACCCATCATCCACCCATCCATCCATCTGTCCTTCCCCTCATCATCCATCCATCCCCTCATCATCCATCCATCCTTCCCCTCATCGTCCATCCATCCTTTTCCCTCATCATCCATCCATCCTTTTCCCTCATCATCCATCCATCCTTTTCCCTCATCATCCATCTGTCCTTCCCCTCATCATCCATCCACCCTTCCCCTCATCATCCATCCATGCTTTTCCCTCATCATCCATCCATCCATCCTTCCCCTCATCATCCATCCATCCTTCCCCTCATCATCCATCCATCCTTTCAACCACCCCATCATCATCCATCCATTCCCTCATCATCCATCCATCCATCCTTTTCCCCCACCCCCTCATCATCCATCCACCCTTCCCCTCATCATCCATCCTTTCACCCACCCCCTCATCATCTATCCATCCATCCATCCTTCCCCTCATCATCCATCCTTCCCCTCATCATCCATCCTTTCCCGTCATCCATCCATCCTTCCCCTCATCCATCCTTCCTTTCATCCATCCTTCCCCTCACCCATCCATCCATCCCATCCATTTATCCTGCCCTTCATCCATCCATCCTTCCCCTCCATCCATCCATCCTTCTCCTCATCCATCATCCTTCCCCTCACCCATCCGTCCCATCCATTTATCCTGCCCCTCATCCATCCATCCTTCCCCTCCATCCATCCTTCCCCTCATCCATTTATCCTTCCCCTCATCCATCCATCCTTTCCCTCCATCCATCATCCTTCCCCTCATCCATCTTTCCCCTCATCAATCATCCAGCTACCCTTAGACCTATACATTCAGCTATTTACATTTTCTCTCCATCCTTCCCCTCACTCATCAATCCATCTATCCTCTCTCATTATCCATTTATTCAATCTTTCATTCATCCATTCACCCTTTCACCAATTCATCCAGCCATTCACACATCCCTTCACTTACTTACTCGCCCACCTTTCCATATTAATTTTGAGCTGAGCCCTTTTGAGAAGAGGCCCATCAAGAACTTCACCCTCGCTGCAGGGGCCGTTCCAGGACTGGGACAGAAGCCACCCAGGGCGGAGACAGGATCCACCACAGTGGGGGACAAGAGCCATCACAGGCAGGGGTGGACTGGAGCCACAACATGGGGGACAGGAGCCATCACAGGCGGGGGGTGGACTGGAGCCACCACATGGGGGGACAGGAGCTGGAGTCATCACAGGAGAGGGAACGTGATCCACTAGGGTGGGCAGAGGGGTGGGCATGCAGTATTCTAGTATCATCTTGGGCTTCTCGCCCCCTCCTGCACAAGACAACGAGAAGACAGGCTCTCTGTCCAAAATGCCATCCCCCACTGTGATATTCAGTACTTACAGGAGATTCTATAAGAGAACTGATTGAACTGATTGTCCTCCATACTTTGTTAATCAGTGTGGGTGCGATTGTGCCATTTCTTTATTGTATTACATTATGCATGTTTGAAGAACCGAGGTTTGCTTACAAATTAGTGACAGTAATTAACTGCCTCTGTGTAATCAGGGGTGTAGTCTAGGATGTTTGGGGCCCTGGGTAGAAATGGAATGTGTGAGCCCCCCTCTAAATAGCAGATACAAGACGCATTCAGGGCTGTTTGCATGTGAATGGATGCCCCCTGCTCCTGAACCTGCAGCCCCTCCCTCTGTCACCTTCAAGCCCCTCTTAACAGCTCATCAAGGGCTGGAGGTGTGAGGGTTGCCATCCCGCTGTGCCTCTACAGTGCTGCTGGGGGTCTGAGTTTCATACAGCATCGGAGTCCAGAAGGGAGGTGGGGGCAAGCTGTGCCTAATTAAAATTACGGACAAATTTGTCCGTTAAAGAATCCTTCACGGACAATGGACAGACAGCCAAAATTACGGACTGTCCGTGAAATTTACGGACGGTTGGTCACCCTAGATGTTTGTCTAAGCTCACCATTGGCTGGACGGTTTTGTCTCAGCTCCTCATAGGCTGGAGGTTTTTGTCTCAGCTCCTCATTGGCTGGAGGTTTTTGTCTCGGCTCCCCATAGCAGCGGGTCGCCGTGCAGGTGTTGCTGTACCACATCGAGCAGTAATAGACCCCGTCGTCCTCCCCTCTGACGCTGGTGATGGTTAAGTGCTCAATGATGCCTGAGGTGGAGCCGGTGAAGCGATCAGGGACCCCAGGGCCCCTGCCAGTGGTGCCATATAATATAAAGCGGGGAGCGCCCCCCACTCTCTGCTGGTGCCACTGTATAGTGCTCCTGTCGCTGCTGATGGTGCAGGGGAGTTGGGCGGTCCCTCCAGGGGGCACACTCTGAGAGGATGGCTGAGTCAACGTCGGCTGCGAGCTGGCACCTGAATCAGAACGAGGACAAGCAAGAACACGAGTTAAACTGACCAGAGACTTGAGCAAAGAAATGCACGCACAAGGCATCGCGCCAGCGCCTCACAAAAGAATCTAATGTAGAGGGAAATGTGTGTTGTAATTGTGCTTACCGGCACAGAGGGCGCTGAGCGCGAGGAGGAGGGGAGCCCAGCACATGATGCCGCGTCAGCAGAGCTCAGATCTACAGATCTCTGGGGGACCCTCCAGTGCATCCTTAAACCCCCTGCAGCGGAGGTGGGCGGTCCCCTCTATGCAAATCCGCCTGCAGCTGCAAGGGTGGAGTCAGAAACAAGGTTTTAAAGAAGAGATTGTGAAGCAGAAGTGATAAATCTCGTGTATCGCCCCCTCTGCTATCAGTGTCACCCTTGAACAACTGCGAGCAGACAAAAGGTCTTTAAAGTCACAAACGCATCACAGCAGCCACCACCAATATTAGGAATTGAAATTGACAGCACATGTTCTTGCTGACAGAATGCACAATGGCGCAGGCTGCCTCATGGATGAAGGAGGCCAGTGGTTGGCTGTTCGAAATTGAATTTCAGCCACAGGATGAGAGTGCAAGCAGTGACCTAGCAAGACATGATGGACACCACACATTACATCAGTATGAGGCAATTTCCCTTTCCACACCTCCTATATTTACTTGAGCCAAGTTCTGGCATAAATACCATTTCCCAGGTGGGATGTAATGCGCATCACCCCCAGGTTTGTTGGGGTGTTGGGGTAGGGATTTCTTCACAGGGAATAATATTTTCCCCTTGCAGAAAAAACTAAACGAATGAGCATTTGCCCGTGACTTCCTAAAGAATGTGTATGGAAATATACACCATGCCTTAAAAAGGAAGAACATCTTCATCTGTGGGTGTCATTACTTTTTTGGAATTCACCAGTGTCTATTGGAATTAGTAGAGGCAGCTGCGCCTTGCTGGGGTTCCCAAGCAGATTCCTTTAGGGATCATGTAATTCCAAACATTTTATATTCATTCAGTCTTTACAGAGTATTCAGTGGCCGTGAACTATGTACAGGGGAATGGGATCAAGTTTTCTGGATGTGCATTTCCATTTTATTTTCTCAGCAGGGAAAATATTTTTGTCCCATCGAGAAAACACTTCCCGTACACAACCTCCAATCGTGGGAATGGTGCGCTCTCCTTCCCATCCTGGATAGAGAGTTATTCCAGCCCAAGCTGGAGTAAACAACATATCCAAACATTTCCATGATGGGAATGACTTGAATCATAGTTTAGAACAGCAGCGAACCCTCCGGTGATCTCTGCATTCATGGCAGACATACTCACTCTGTAAATGGTCTCATGTCTGCCGGGAATCTCATAGTGAATCCTCAAGAGGTGTAGAAAACCTTTAGCCGTACCTCACATCCAGTACTGTTCTGTCAACTATTAGATGAATTAAGAATAATAATACCTAAGAGTCTAATTTAAAGTTTGATGTACAAGATACTTCATCACAAATGTACTGGATGTCCGGAACCTCATGATATAAGTGCATTATAGCTTGCTGCATGTGTAATATGGAAGATGAGATATCCGCCATGTTTTGACAGAGTATTCCAACCACCAAACTCTAAATAAGGCTCTGCATACAATAAGTTATTTTAGATAACTCATTGGTCTGCTGTTTTGGCTTCTATGAGCACTGTAAATAGTAGAGGTTATGAGAATGCAATGAAATGATACTCGACTATTATTTTTATGCAGCTAACGTCCTGCAGTCATTTTCATTACGTTTTCCCTGTGCACCTCCCTTGATCCAATTTAACCCCTTGCATGCGCATGACGGCTCCACACCATCATGAGCCATCAGTGGTGTGTGCTCATGATGGCGTGGTTCCGTCATGCTGCTGCCGCTTCGCCCACGCAGCATTAATTCCCCGTTAATTGTGTTAATTCCCCGCCTGTGCGGGCGAATTAATAAGCGAGCGGGGCTGTGACAGAACCACGCCGTCTTGAGCACAGGCAGCCCTTGACTCAAGATGGCATGGGTCTATCATGAGTATGGAAGCGCCACGCTTACGCCCCACCCCCACTTACTGCGGTGAAATTTGCGCCACGGCCAAGGGGTTAATGGGTGTGTTCTTGTCTGTTGTTTGTATGTATTTGGTTCTGTGAGTTAGCATGCTCACCTGCATCTGTTGTGTAGACCATAGAAACATCTGCCCAATATGCATGTTTGAGAGCAACTACATCCAACAAACGCCGTTGATTATTCTACAGTGCACTTACAAGACGGCCTACATTTTGCTGCAGTACTGCTAATAAAACAAATCACACCATTTATATACTTATGTTGATTATTCCCAATTTTCCTCATAGAAAACCTTTGGTTCCTTAAGGGCTCTATAGCCTTTTGTGGTAGTTAGCTTATAAATGTTTACTTTATATGATCTTGGTTTAGGCTTTGCACACTTTATCCTATTTATTGTGGTGTAAAATTCACATGAACTCAAGTGATGCCAGGCTCTGACTGACATGGAAGGTGATGGACCACCTTGCATGCCAGGTAGAACCCACTAACAAAACAAAATATTAGGTTGAGTTATTTTGGAGGGTTGGGGATCACTGCTCAGGTCATCCGAGCGGCAATAACTGAAAGATACAAAAACACAGTTACAATCTTTGACTATAAGGCCATACCCACATGGAGTTGTGTAATTTGTGCATGAACAAGGAAATCCTGTCACCTCTCGGGAAGATGCCATTTCCAATGATGCCTTGATGATGTAACAACGGTGATGGTTGCCTGGTGCTGGCCATCTATCCCCCTGAGATCTCCATAGCAATTTAGACAGCAGTAACATACCATTGCTACTCCAGACCTTTGAGGATGTGAGTATCCTGGACAATTACACAAATACAATGCATGCACCATAATAAATGACAGTGACATTCTTTGTGTATAACTTTGTCACAAGTTTATTGATTACAAAGGTTGGGTTAGCTTAACCTGTTTACCGCGGCCGTTATTTCGGCGCAGTGCGGGCATGCTGTGCAGTGGCCGTTGGCCGTTCGCAGCACCAGCCAGGTAGTGCTCACGACGGCCGACAGGAGCATGGAAGGGGTTAAGTGAGATCCAGTTGTTGATTAAGCATGGGCGAATTTTGCGAATCTGGCGTTCGCTAATTTGCGTATTCGCGAATTCGCAATCCGCAAAATCTGCAAACTCTCCCGAATTTGCGGATTTTTTTTGTGTTCGTAAGGGGTTCTGCCAGTTTGCAAGGGTTTTGTACCAGTTTGCAATTGCGAACTTACTTGTCGGCTCGCAACGGTCGTGACTATGTTATTTCTACGCCTGGTTCATCATCACAGGTTCACAGCACCATCTGTTTCACCACTGCCACCCTCTGGTACATCACTAGATTCACTGCCACCCTCTAGTTCATCACTGTAGATTATGGGGGGGGAAAGCATTGAAAGCAAGCACACCTGCCCTGCTTCAACTGACACAAATTAATTTGGGGTTGATTAATGTGTCACTGAATTTAAACTTCCAGTCTAGCACCTGCTTCCTTATCTGTAATTTGCTTTCTGTTGCAGTGCAATTTTTTTCCCAAGACCTTTGTGGCCTACTTGTAGCTATTCTATGAGCCTGCTGTGAGGGTCAGAGCAGGGTCATAGAATAGTTGCAAGTAGGCAACTGAACTCTGGAGGGGCCCCTCAGGAAGCACTACAGGGAATGGTTACTAATGATGAGTTTGAACTTTTGCACCTGCTGAGTGCTTTCAGTTTTGCAAAACTCGTTTTTATGCAATTTTGCGGGATTCGCGGAGCGCCAATTCACACGAGATCGAATTCAGAAGCCGCGAATTAGTGCAAATATGCGAATTTTTTTTTGCGGCGTGTTAGTGCGCAAGGTTTTGTGCGTTTTAGCGAGCCGCTTGTAGCGCAATGGCGCGAAGTTATCCTCACGGTCGTTCACGGGCGCGGCCATCTTGTTTGCATGACATATTTCTGTTTCCGGGCGCGATGTGTAATCTCGCAAAGTGTGCGGCTCGCTAGTACAATTTCGCGTGTGATCGCGAGGAAAATCTTGCGCGAACTTACCCACGCGGTCGTGAACGGGCGCGGCCATCTTGTTTCTCATTTATTGCTATGGTTCTGGGCATGCTTTCTGTATCCTCTCTGAATCTCTGCCATCCTTTGCTTGTTTGAAGTTTTTTTTAATCTATTTTACTTATTATCTATCCCTCTATTTTTCTCGCTCTATATTTTTGTGTTTAATGCTACTTTTGGTTCATTTTAAACTACTTTTTTAAACTCTTTTCTTTTCTTCTTCCCTATTCTATTTCTTCTTTATTATTTAGCTTCCTTTCTGCCCAGACCATGGTAAAGGGAGCCGGGAAGCATCCTGAGAAGGGGAAGGGTCCCGCACCCCGTGCCCGGCTCCCGTGCGGGCGTTTGAGGGGGGAGTAGTTCACCGCGCGGGAGATCTGCAGCGCAGAGGAGGTGGCCGCCCTAGTTTTTTATGTTCAGCACCGCCTCCCCTGGACCATCATGGCAGGCGGCAGGATTGATAGCGGGTACGGGATCCAGGAGCGCCGGAAGCGGTGGGAGAAGGTGTGCCGGGCCATGTACCACCACTCTCGGATCCGGCGCACCTACAACCAGGCCACCCACCGTTGGACGGATCTCCTGGACCGGGAATGCGATCTGCTCTGCCTGCTCGGCCTTGAGATCCCCGGGCTTGGTGAGTAGTAGTAGCTATTTCTTTACTACTCTGTTTTCTCCTGCTCTGTGTGTTATTATATTGCAAATTTTTGTTTTTTACCAAGAGCAATAATGCTGCTGATTACATTGTAGGTAAATTATATTTCAAAATCTTCTGTGCATTTCAGGTGCACTGCTCTCCTTCTCAGTAGCGTTGCTACTATGCTTATTTGTTTTTGATTTTGTGTTCATTTCATTGGCCTGTGAAATTATGTATGAGTGTAGTTTAAAGAACTGCGTAATGCTTGACACTAAGGGTCAGATTTTTAATTACCGGCGCATCCCTGCAAAGTAGCAGGGATGCGCCAGTAATTGTGCGCCACAGCACCACCACCCATGGTGCGCCGTATTTACAATGCGGCGCACCATGGGCCCAAAACGTCACCGAAGCGTTACGCATCTGTGCCGTAAAGGCGGCGCATTGCTGGAGTTGCGTCGCAACGATGGCGCAGTTCCAGCAATGCTCTGGGGTGCCCTATCTCCCCAATGCTGCGTCTGAGTCACACATCATTGTCCTCAAAGTGACTGATTGAAATCTTGTAGATTTCCCTCAGCCACTTTTAGGATGCGTTCCTGCGCAGTAACGCCCTCCCTTGCGCCGGTACGCCCCCTGATGGCGCAGGGCTTTACAACGTGATGCATCTCCCATATGCGTCACGTTGTTAATATACGCCACACCATGGCGCCTCTTTTGTTCTGCCGCTGCGTCACAAAAGTCACGCAACAATGGAGCAAAAGAGCCGCAAGGGGCTTCTAAATCAGCCCCTATAGACTCAAGTCCAGTCCTTCCTTTGTACACCTGGCAATAAGAAGAAATAGTGGTGGTGGATTGATAGTTTGAGTATTTTAATGACTGGTTAATGTAGTAGGAAACCTTTTAGTGTTGTCGCTGATCTGCAATCACGATGGACTTTGTCTGTCACTTCGCGTGCTGCGGACTGCTGCCTGCCAGTCCTAGGCGAACCTTTTTAATAGTTTGTTTAGTGAGTTACATAACTTTCCAAGTCGACGGTCCGCAAATCAAGCAATACTAATATGGTAGTAGACCACATGAGATAGGTCAATATATCCCGTGGAATACTTGTCTATTTGCTATTTCGCCAAAATATTTTGTTATTGTTCCTTTGAAATGTTTGATTTGGTTGACAAATATCATCCATGTTTTCTGGTCTTTCTTTCTTTCATGTTGTACATCAGCTCCCCCCAGGGGCAAGAGGGCATTGGAGGAGGCTGCTGCTGCTGCTGAACAAGGCCAGGATCGGTCAGGCGAGGGCTCCTTTGCTGGCCCCGGTAAGTTTTAATTTCAATATAGAGTACCTATTTTTTCCTAGCGTTCCTCATTCGATTTTTCTAAATCGTCTTTGATCTTCTTGTAGACTGTATCTAAATTCTTATCCTGCCTTGACTATGACTCCCTGTGGTATTACTAGATTATTCGTATTAGTCTGTCTGTGTAGCTAACTAAGATTGCACATTTGGCAAACGGTGTAAAACGAAACTCCCATTCTAGTCAGCAATAGCTCTATGCACTGAGTGCAGTCCTCTGGGATTGTCCATAATGTCTTTTCAAGTCTTCTAAATGTTTATGCTTTGACAATTACCAACAATAAAAAGGTGAATGACCACCAAGAAAGAATAAGATACTACTTTACTTTTGGTTTGGATAGGAGGACAATCCATTCTACCACTGTTGCAGGGACAAATCTGCACAAACAGAACTATGGACACTTAATAGTGCATTGTTTATCAATTATAATAGGCGCAGGTAGACTTTCCACATACCTCAGTGATATCAGACTTTGAAGAACCCCCAATCTCCTTACTGACTAGATAGTGTGGCAGAGTCATTTAGCTCCTGAATTCATCGATGATTGATCCCCAATGATGATTATCCAACGCAGGACAAGAGTACGGAGTCAGAGTCCAGAAGTGTCAGAGGCACGGACTCATGCTTGCAAATTGGAAAACCTTTTGCTCATTCACTCATGACCAAAAACCACAGTCTATTTAAGTTTTAAAGCTTTATTAAAAGTAAAAATATTTATTAAAATCAAGCTTGTCATAACACATAAACGGTTTATTAAAAATGGAAAAGTGCTTAGTCATTTTTTATTTCACACATTTATTGTGGGCGAGCCGAGCACTCACCTGGTTTGAACTTTCATTTTTCTTTATGGTGCTGAATCATTGGTCCCTTTGTCCTAATGATTTGTTCTTAGAAGTGAAGCTTCTGCCTGTTATGAGAAAAATGGTGCGTGTTAAAAAGCAAGCATTCATCAGTTGTGCCAAAAAGTGCAGCAAGACAACACCCTTCCCTGGAAAAAGGGACATTTTTACTTTAGAGTAGACAGTCACAAAGTATTAGATTGGTTTCTGTATTTACATTTCTTCATTCTTAGACAAAATACTAGTGAGTGGTGTATGTCTATGACATCTAACATTCTTAAATGTACGTTGTAGGTGGAACATCTGGTGCTGGGCCCAGCGCGGAGGTGGAGGAGGAATGCTCTGGGGAGGAGGTGGTGGAAGTGCCGGACCAAACTGCTGTGCGCGTTGCCACGGTAGTGGCGGGCAGTGGTAAGCTCTTACATTCCTTACTTATTGAGATTGCAGTCTGCATAGTGTGCTGCTCCCCGTGAGAAAACGTAACGTTTGTCCAGATGAGAGACATGAAGAAGAATGATTGACATTTAGGGGCCTATTATGAAGGCGGACGGACCTGAGTCCGTCCGCCACCATAGAGTAGGAGGGACCATCCGCAGGGGCAGCGGCGGTCCCTCCGTGGTAATTAGGATGTGACTGCCACCCTGACGGTCACATCCTGTATTTTTAGGTCGAGGGACCGTTAAGCTGCGAAGCAGCTTCCGGTCCGGAGATTTAATGTTACTTAGTAGGGCTTCAGAACCCGCCTGCCTGCCCTGTCTCTCCACCATTGGCTGGCTTCCTAAACGGAGGCCAGCCATTGGAGGAGAGAGCCGTCCCTCCAAAGAAGCTCCGTCTTTTTCAGATTTGGGGGCGTGATTTTTTGCGTTCTTTCGACAGTGACGTCATCCGTCCCTCAGCACAGCAAAACACGCCCCCAAATCCGAAAAATGTCGTAAGATTTGTGGCCGCCATTGTTGCCCAACTGGCGCCGAGTACGGTGATGCAACGCACATGCTCCGGTACAAACGGCGGATGGGGCTTCCGCCCAGCGCCTCGGAGCCGAGCTGCTGTCTTTACCCCCCACACGCGATGCAAGGAGAAGCAAATTGCTCCTGCCGCTTCCTTGCACACACGCTGTGCTGATTCAGAGGCTATCGGCTCTTGCCGCTTTTCCACCCACAAGCGGGGCAGAGGATCCGGCACTCTCCCCGCCCACACATTGCCAAGGCTGTATCTCTAGCAGCCAGTCTGGGGACCCGTGCTGGTGCCCGCTCCCGTGCTCTCCCCGCTGCTCCCCAGCGTGCAGATGCCAGATACGATCTCCGTCCCCTGCAGTTTCCTCGGTACACGACGAAAACAAGAGCCGCTTCCTCTGCTCTGGCGCGGACACGGGCAGTCAGGTAAATTTTCTTTAAATTTATTTTTTAGGAGGAGGAGCCAAGCTAGCGACCGAGATGGCCGCATAGACGCTCGGCTCCGTGAGCCCTCTCACCCCGCGCATACATCCTGGCAACTATCCTGAGCCATAACGGCATATTTAAGTAGGCGAAGGAGAACGTTCACTTACCGTTTGCTCCTGAGGCTTCTACGTGCTGCAGACCCTAAGAAATGTCCCAACTGTTTTGCGGCCCTCACGGAGCTGGGGCCGGGGTGTCGCGTGAGAAGAGCAGCCGGCCGCGACTGCGACAACAGCGGCCATTGGTGGAAGTGAGGAGTCGGCCGGAGGGCGCTGGCGATTTGATGGGCCGATGGCGACAGCGACGACCCAGTCCCAGTGCCTCGTAGGGATGCGTGGCAAAGCAGGGTCGGAGGAGTGCATGATATTTGGCCCCCTTTCCAGTTTTGTGTCCAGGCATAACTAAGGACTCCCCCCGGAATCGGCGGGCGGCTTCCGGGGAGCGGCAGAGATTTTGTTTAGCCCTTTGGTGACTCCTCTCTGGGAAGCCTGCCTTGACTTTCTGGGTCCTCGCTGTGAATCCTGTTGCACCCTGGTGTAGGGCCCGGTCCCTGTGGTGAGGTGAAGAAGGACGAGGCCGGATCAGTTAAGATGGCAGCTGGCACCCTCTTGCGCAGACCACACCCGGATAGAAAAGCTGCCGTGCGGGAGAGTTCAGGGGACTGGCGGCACGAGAAAGAGCCCACGTCCAAAGATATATTGGCTGCTCTAAGACCCTGCATGCGACCCTGATCCGTAATGTCCGGGACATGGGAAGAAGGATGGCCGCCATTGTTGTCCCACCGCTCCACACGGGCACAGTTCGATTTCAAGGAAGGGCAGACGTGCCCGCCTCTATGCCAGTGAAGAGTGCTCCAGCTACGCCTAGCTTCGTAGAGATGCTGGAAGACCCGGCTCATGTGATCGCTTTGGACAGATCTGTAGTACATGTGAGTGACTCGTCGGGGCGCATATCTAATCGGAGGCTGGGGAAACAACGACGATCTATGTCTTGGGCTGCCCCGGCGACGTCTCAGCGCTTGCCGGGTGGTGTGACTCTCTCTCTTTGGATGGTGAGACTGTGCTCGGACTTGAGGATGTTTTCGGGGTCGATACTGACACAGACGGATCTCCGCCATACAGGTTTGACTGGGTTTTGGTCGCTGAAGTCCCATGGAGTAATAACACGGCCCGGTCCGCCCGGATCACTTGGACCCTCCAGGCCGCTCTGTATGCCGATTGATAAGTGGACGTATGTTGGTGCTACTGATAGACAAGGCCAGGGGTGATACCTTCTAAGATCCAGTGGACTTATTGTTGGCTGATGGTGACTTGGGGGACACTTGGCGGGGATTATATTGATGGTGCGGGCGGTGAATAATGTTTTCCATGGCTATTCTGATCTTGCTTTTAGGATGTTTATTGGGCGCGGGGGTGTGGGGGGGCCGGGTGGTAAGATCGAGGGCCCTTCTCCACTTTTTTCTCCTTTCTTTTTCTTCCTTCTTTCTCCTCTTTTTCTATATTTCGGGTCTCTTATTTAGGGCGACAGGCACGCTGCTGGGGGGGGGGGGGTAGGCCGTGGCCTTCTGCAGGGGTGGGGGGTAGGGGGATGGGGTTTGTTAATTTGTCCGTTATTTGTTTCTATGGCCCTTTTGTCTTTCTCCTTTTTAGTGTCGTCGTTTTTCATGTTTCCTACAGTATGTTTCGTTTCGAGGGGTGGGGTGCAGCTTTGCTACTGAACGGGTTTGTGCTTACATTTATCCTGTTCGTATACCTTACCCCCGATACTCCAATTGTATTTGCATTATTTGCGGATTTCCTGATTCCTACTTGTTATTGTAGGACCATGTATGACTGTACGGCATTGATTCTTAGTTTATTTTCCTTATTGTAAAATGAACCTTCATAAATCCTGAACTTCGGCCAGTACGCTTGAATACGAGTCATATCCTGGACACTTGTTAGACCCCGGTTTTCGAGCTGCTATAATTTTCCACATTGATTTGCTGTACTTACGACTTGATTAGCGGCTGGCCGGGGTGGTTGTAGGCCCATGCTTGTAATTGCTTGAAATATAATAAAGGTTCCCAAAAAAAAAAAAATATATATATTTTTTTTAAACCCCGTGCGAGTCTCCCCCCGCGAGTATTGTGTGTGTGAAATTAAGTCCTTCAGATAGTTAATCTGGGACAAGAAGATGGGAAGTGGATAGCATTACCCTGGAAGACCTGTTCCGTTAAATCATGTGACACAGAAGACTGATGCACCGCAATGTAGGTACATGGTTATTTGTGTCAGAAAGTAATCGGGGTAATAGAAACAATCTGTCTGCATTGAACATGTATGCATGCTGAGTTTATACAGAAGCAACCTGGGGCGAGAGGGAGGAGTATGGGGTGCCTATTGTGCTTATTTTGTGTATTGATTGAGGTGTAAACCTTTGCTACACTTGGCCATTCACAATCTACTGTTGGAGATTTACGTATATTTGGATTGCAATATAACCCAGCTGGTCATTAGTTGCATTATTATGTAATTGACCGCTAATCTCGAGCTGTTTTAACTCGGACAGTTACGTGCTCATTACTTCACTGTAACCCTCAAACTTTCACCTTATGTCCGTGGTATTCATTTATAGTATTTGTCAGTCCAGCTCTGGCACGGACACGGGCAGTCAGGTAAGTTTTCTCTAAATTTATTTTTTAACCCCCCGCGCGAGTCCCCCTCCCACCTTTCCCCTCCCCCGCGAGTATTGTGTGTGTGAAATTAAGTCCTTCAGATAGTTAATCTGGGACAAGAAGATGGGAAGTGGATAGCATTACCCTGGAAGACCTGTTCCGTTAAATCATGTGACATGGAAGACTGATTATGTTTTTGTATGGACAGAGCATGTGTTTTTCTGGCATGCAGATTGTTGTGTGCTGGTCTGCAGTGCTTTATATTAGGTCTGTCGTCCTAATTGTGACAAAAAGGTAGTGGTGAATATTTTTTTCATCTAGTATACTTCAAAGAATTGTAATTTCACTACTGTGTATTTATAAATGACTATTATCCCCATATATTCATGCCCAGATGTTTACAATCTGTGTATTACGATTCAATTGTGGGATCCTTCAGCTCACTGTGATTAGGTGTGCGAAATGTTACGTTTCTCCTCTGTGTCATCAGTGTAAGGACCCTTTAATTCAGTAACTTTTAATTTTTGTCTTCTTTAATGTAATGTATTTAAACATGTATCCTAAGAATGAAAATGTTTTTATGACCTGACTTGTCATGTGCTTTTGTTACAAAAACAAACCCAGTCTGTGTTCCTTGCACGGTTTTCCAGTTCAGGAAGAGGTAATGACACCTGCCTGTTAATTTTTGAGAGACTTCCTGACGCCTTGTGGGCTACATGTAGTGCAACTGTTTTCGGAGTCCTGTTGCAGGAATTTGTGCCATGAAGCATGCCTGTAGGTGGCACCAGCAACCTTCCTTTAAAAGTTGTGCTTCGACCTTAAAACGTAAAAAAAAGTGATGCCATAAATGCACAGTACAAAGCCGGCGAAATAAATGTGGTGCTTCACTTCCGAAAAAATATCTAATTTCTTTAGAGGGCTTCGTACTATTCAAAATTGCATTTATAATGGAAGTTTTGATGTTACTTTTTAAGTTCTGCTTGCGATTCCACAGAGATTGTTTCATTGCAACGGAGGCCTCAGAAGTAGTATGTGGGGATTAAGTATACTACCATCGGATGTATTTAATGCAGATGTGGTTGATTGAAATTTTTTTTTTCTTTGGGTCTGCTTTTGCTTACGCACATTAAACGCAGATATATCTATGTTTTAACCTTCCTATTGGTTTCTGAAAGAGAAACCGCCTAATGTACAGTTTAGATGTATTGGATTGTTTTGAATGGTTATCTGTAGTCTTCAGATCTCAAATGTATTCCGCGTTGTTTTTGCCTCTTTGCTTATAAAGCAGCCAAACAATTGTCTGCCACACTTTAAACAGCTTTTTGGAATCCATGACCAATGTTGGTATGTAGATTCAGTGATTCCACCTACAACCAAGGGGTCGCCCACAGTCAGACTACTGCCAGGTTAACTGAATTGTTTACAGTGAGACCAGCATCTGATTAGTGTGCTAATCAAACCACAGTCTCTATTACTTGAGTACTTTTAGGTTAGAAGGTGATGGACCGGATCGACTCCTCTTTCCTTCTCTATGATACCTGCACTTTTTAATTTGTTATACCTCCAGTTTAATACATGCTCCAATATATGATCTATATGAAAGAAAAAGGTGATGAAATGAAAGGAATCCCATGCATTGCACTTGATACATTTTTAGAAGTTTAGAAGTTATTTTGAAACCTATTCAAGTGCTATTGGCAATGTAAATGACAATGCCATTTATTTGTTTTTAGGTGGCTCTATGTGTGGGTGGCTCTGTCTGTGTGAGGGTGGCTCTGTGTTGGTATAGCTATTGGCATTGCAAAAGACAATGCCATTTATTTAACGATTAAGCTATTGGCAATGTAAATGACAATGCCATTTATTGATGATTTAAAAAAAAAATGTCATAAGCAGTGCCAAAAGCTCTACCTTTAATGATGCACAGACCAGTGCATTGTAAATGCTTGTTATCATTGCGGCGGGTGCGGCTTGAAGCAGCACCTGCCGCAATGATAAAAATGTAAGTTGTGCATTTGCATGCACAAAGCGGCAGGCACCGCGGGGTGCCTGCCGCTCTTTTGCAGGCAAATGCAGGGGGGTACCGTAGGTACCCCCCATGTGCACCCCCACCCCCTTCACCTCTGGTGGCCTGCAACGGGCCCCCAAACAAAAATCTGTATGCCTTTGCACGTCGGAAATGCCGCCATGTAAAGGCATGTTCCTCCAGACATCCTAATATGGCTGGCGGTGTCTGATAGACACCGCCAGCCATGTTAGTGCTTTTCCGCCACGGACGGGAGGCGACCACAGCAGAAAAGCTGCGGACTGAAAAACGATCCCCCAGCCATCCTATTCTGGCGGGGGGTCTTTTTCAGTCCACTGGGGATTTCCCGCATCCTCCGGGCCAGCGGTGGATTCCGCCGGCCTGGAGGATGCGGGAAATCCGCAATCCTAATCTGCCCCATAGTTTGAATGGATGGATCCCTGGATCATGGTACTATCTGACTCTTAGATAGCATATGTGTATCTAGAGAGAGTAGACGGTCACTGGATGAACTAAGTGTTACTTTGAAGAGCATGTAACACCGCACCCGCACATCCGTCCCAGTGTAGGAAAGGCAAGGAAAAGAAGTTGTAATTTTGTCCGAATACTACTATGAATAGTAGCAGTAGTTTGTATTGCAAGCACAGCATATATCTGGCTATTACGATGGCCACTCACTACCTCTGTTAATAAGTTTAGTAGAACTCGGTTATTCATGTGTGGATGTATCACTGTTCACTCAATAAAAAGCAAAGCACCTAAAGTCATCCCATATGTAAGCAAATACATACCATGTGCAGTGATAGATAATCAGATTATAGATGCTCCTTCCAAACCAACCAGGAAGGAGCTGGCTAGACGGGCCCGGCAACGGAGGCTGGAGGCCACTGTCGCTGAATATCGGTGGCTGGTGGCCCAGGAGGAGGGGCACAAGCAGTCTACAACAACATCTACCAGCACTGCTGCATCCTCCTCCACGCTCCCTCGGTCACCCAGTCAGCGCAGCAGGTCTCCAGCGGTATGGAGCCGGGGTACCGCTGCCGCATCCACCCACCACCGTCGAGCAGCAAAGAAATCAGCTGCCCCCCACAGCAGTTGCAAAAAACTGATGCACCGCCTTTCCCTGAGGGTTTCCTACCTCGAGCAGGAGCTGCTCAACACGAAAACCCTGCTCGAGACCCTCTGCAAGGAGCATTCCGACCTGGCCTGTAAAGTCAACAGCAGCAGCCAGCTGTAGGAGGAGGCTGTCCCTGGCCCCTTTTTTAAAGACTTCTGGGGGGTGGGAATTGGGAGTTGGGTTTTTCACTATTTTGGACTTTTCACGGACATTCGTTGGGGTTAGGGAGTGGGGGTGGGTTGGGTCTTGTGGGAGAATTTTTTTGTCAGGGATATAAATATACTTTAAACTTTATCTTAGCATACGTGTTTTTTTTACTGCTTTTGAGGCTGGTGGGTGGGGGTTTAACAGTAACTTTGTTTTCATGAAACTTAAGTGGCATCTTGATTCAAGTTGTGTAATAAATTGCCCAAATGTTTTCAAAACTAAGTGCCTCTCACAGAGTAAGTGAATTCAATAGTTCTAGGACTTTACTAGTACTAGCGTCAATCTCTTGTCTCTCCTAATACTCCATTATACTTCCTCCTCCCAAACGCTTATCTTGGCTGTAATTTGTGTTTGGAAATAGGGCTAGGCACAGGGCTGGCTGCACTGCAAATGGCGATTAAGGTTGGCAATCCTGGGCGGATGAAATGTCTTCATTGCGTTGGTACTAGTGGTGTTACACAGTGGCAGTTGCAGCATCTGAAAAAAAAGAAAATAAAACCTTGTTTGTCCTTACCGTAGCATTAGAACGGTATGATAGAGAATATAGCAGGTGACAGTACACTAGAACAGTGCCACAAAGTAGCCTAACAAATGGTAAAGTATTGAAAGTATAACTAGTACTTGCGTTGAATTTCTTTGACATTAGCTACACTACAAGAAATAGTACCGAAGGTGAAGGACACAGCAGCGTAATAATTTGCCACGTCTAGGAGGAGGATGTTCTAATCTTGATGACCTATCAAGGTGATGGCGCACATGAAAATCTGCTTTCCTTTGCCAATAGTGACTGAGTGTCAAGCTGAGTAAGAATAGAATATATCCTCGGATTCCTTCACCAGCCTGTTGCTATGACCGTATCCTCCCCAGCAAGTGTGTGGAACTATTGCTGTCATTTAGTCAAAACCACACAGCCTGGGGGAAGAGGGTTAGGGTTTGGAAAATGGATGGGAATGGGAATGGGGTTTTTGGGGGGGGAAATTTTATTGAGAGAAGAAAAAAAAAGCACAGCATGGACAAACAATAATTGAAGATAAAAAAATCTTTGGGTACAAAGCTAACCATAAATCTTTTAAGTGGCATAAAGGAAGTGCATGCACTACTGCATGCATGGTTACTGAAAAGTAAGTAGTACTTTCAACAACTGTGAATGACAGAATGCGACAGTACAGGGCTGCAGCGTTTTCACTTGCCTATCTCTGCACTCAGAGAAACACTTCTTACATTAAATTAGGTTTAAAAAATAGCCAAAGTAAAACCTACAGAATGGCTGTAGGGATGAATTTAAAAGCAAAGATCCAAGAAATACAGACTCACACTCATAGAAGTTCACAGCAATAACATTACTTTAAAGATCATTAGAAAAGAACGGATACTGTATCAGTATGTTGTTGTAGTTGTCCTGTTGAATTTGGTAAATTGCATGCATCAAACCATTCCTCTTATTAGCGGGACTCCTCCATTCCAGCTGATGTTCTGTCCATCAATGTTGGTGATAAGCATGTGCGAATTTTGCGAATCTGGCGTTTGCGAATTTAGCGAATTTGCAAACTCGCAATCCGCAAAATCCGCAAATTCCCGTGAATTTGCAGATTTTTTTTTTGTGTTCGCAAGTGTTTCTGCCAGTTTGCGAGGATTTGGTACTAGTTCGCAATTGCGAACTTACTTGTCGGCTCGCAACGGTCGCGACTATGTTGTTTCTACGTCTGGTTCATCATCACAGCCTCCCAGCACCCTCTGTTTCACCACTGCCACCCTCTCTTTGACCCATGCCACCCTCTGTTACATCAATGCCACCCTCTGGTTCATCATCACTGTAGAAGATTGGGGGGGAAAGCAGGCACACCTGCCCTGCTTCAACTGACATGAATTAATTTGGGGTTAGTTTATTAACAACATCTGCCCTGCCCCAACTGACAATAATGAATTAGGGGCTAATTAATGTGTCACTGAATTTGAAGTTCCAGCCTGGCACCTGCTTGTCTGCTCCCTTAGCTGTAAATCAGGACCTTTGTGGCATACAGTTAAGGTCAGAGCAGGGTCACACAATAGTTGCAAGCAGGCAACCGAATTCTGGAGGGCCCCCTCAGGAAGCACAACAGGGAATCGTTACAAATCATGAGATTGACCTTTTGCACCTGCTCATTTGTTTTGCTTTTGCAAAAATCATTTTTCGGTAATTTTGCGCTATTTGCCAGGCTCGGCGTCGTGCGAAACCGACCGCGGAAGCCGCCAATTCGTGCGAATGAGCTTTATATTTTTTTTGCGGCGTGTTATTTCGCGAGTTTTTTTGCAGTATTCGCGAGCCGCTTGCAGCGCAACACGCGAATTTACCCCAAGGTCGAGTACGGGCACGGCCATTTTGTTTGCGTGATGTATTTCCGTTTCTGGCCGCTATGTATAATCTCGCGAAGTAAGCGCATTGCGAGTACAAGTTCGCGGGGAAAATCGCGTGCGAACTTACTTTCGCGCTCGTGAACGGGCGGCCATCTTGTTTTTCATTCATTTCCTGTGTCTGGGCATGGTGTTTATCCTCTTGCTATCTTTGCCATCCTTTTCCTTGTGTTCAGGTTTTTTTCGAACAATTTTGCTTCTTATCTATCCCTCTCTTTTCCTAGCAGTATATTTTTGTCTTTTCTGCTATTTTTGTTTACTTTTAAACTACTTTTTTAAACTCTTTTCTTTTCTTCTTCCCTATCCTATTCTTTCTTAATTTTCTACTTCCTACCTTACCTGCCCAGACCATGGTGAAGCCAGGTGCCATGAAGCTGCCCAGGCACTTGAAGCTGCAGCGGAGGCGGGGAGGAGGAGTCCTGGACCCCGTGCCAGGACAGCATGCAGGCGATTGAGGGGGGAGCAGGTGACGCGACGGGAGATCTTCAGCCCGGAGGAAGTGGGCGTGCTGGTCTATTTCGTCCAGCGCCGCCTGCCCAGGACCATCGCGGGAGGCGGCAGGATCGCGGCCGGCGGCTACAACATCCGGGAGCGCCGGAAGCGGTGGCAGAAGGTGTGCTGGGCCATGTCCCAACTCTCCGGGGTCCAGCGCACCTACAGCCAGGCCACCCACCTCTGGACGGACCTCCTGGACCAGGAGCGCGACCTGCTGGACCAGCTCGGCTTGGAGATCCCCGGGCTTGGTGAGTAGTAGTAGCTATTTCATCACTCACTACTATGTTTTCTCCTGCTCTGTGTTGTTGTATTGCAAATATTTGTTTTTTACATGGAGCAAGCCAATAATGCTGCTGACGATTACATTGTAGTTAAATTATATTTCAAAATCTTCTGTGCATTTCATGTGCACTGCTCTCCTTCTCAGTGGCGTTGCTACTAGGCTTATTTGTTTTATATTTTGTGGTCTCATTGGCCTGAGTAACTATTATGTATGCGTGTACTTTACAGAACTGCGTAATGCTAGACACTAGGGGGCAGATTACATTTACAAGCCCCTTGCGCCACGTTTACGTTGCCTTGCGTGACGCAACAGCGGCGTAAACGTGGCGCATCCCTGCTAGTCATTTACAGCGTGACGCATCTAGGGAGATGTGCCACGTTATAAAGCCATGGGCCTGCGCCACAATGGGTGCGTTCCTAGTACGCAGGGTGGGCTGTCCGGCGGCTGTGCGCCTCGCAAAAGTGCCTGCGTGAAATCTACAAGATTTAACGCAGGCACTTCTGCGACGCTGCTACGTCAATTCAATTCCTTATGCCTGCTTAAAGCAGGCGTAAGGACTGACACAGCATGTTAAGTATTGGGTGGCCCTGAGCATTACTGGAGTTGCATTGCGTTGGCGACGTGACTCCAGCGATGCGCCGCTCTTATGTGACGAGATGCGTCACGCAAGTGCCTACCCTTGCGCCAGGGCGCGCTGCATTGTAAATGAGGCGCAACTGCCGTGTCGCAAGGGTAGTTTTGCGTGACGCATTTGATCAGGCGCATCTCTGGAGATGCGCCAGAACACGTAAGTAAGTATGCCCCTAAGGGGCAGAATTGCAATTACCGTCGCATCCCTGCAAAGTAGCAGGGATGCGCCAGTAATTGTGCGGCCCGCTACCACCACCAACCTTGGTGCGCCGTATTTGCAATGCGGCGCACCATGGGCCCAAAACGTCACCGAAGCTTTACTGCTGGAGTTGCGTCGCAACGATGGCGCAGCTCCAGCAATGCTCTGGGGTACCCTATCTCCCCAATGCTGGGTCAAGCCATACGTCTGCTTCAAGCAGGTGCAGGGTTTGTGTGACGCTACATTGTCCTAAAGGTGACTGATTGAAATTTTGTAGTTTTCCCTCAGCCACTTTTAGGATGTGTTCCAGCGCAGGAATGCCCTCCCTTGCGCCGGAACGCCCCCTGATGGCGCAGGGCTTTATAACGGGATGCATCTCCCAAATGCGTCACGTTGTTATAATATTATACGCCGCACCATGGCGCCTCTTTTGTTTAGCTGCTGCGTCACAAAAGTCACGCAAGAACGGAGCAAAAGAGCCGCAAGGGGCTTAAATCTGCCCCTTCCTTTGTACCCCGGACAATAAGAAAAATAGTGGCGGTGGATTGATAGTTTAACTATTTAAATGACTGGTTATGTAGCAGGCAACTGTTAGTGTTGTCACTGATCTGACTGAAATTACAATGGAGTTTGTCTGTCACTTTGCATCTTGCCTGCGGACTGCTACCTGCCAGTCCAGGGTGAACCTTTCAGTACTTTGTTTAGTGAGTTACGTGACTTTCGAAGTCGCAGGTCCGCAAATCAATGAAAACTAACCCTAATCAATATAATTTCGTGGAAATATTTTGTTATTGTTGTTTGAAATGTTTGATTTGGTTGACATTGACAAGCAACAATCATCCATGTTTTCTGTTCTTTCTTTCATGTTGTACGTCAGCTCCCCCCAGGGGCGAGGGGACACAGGAGCAGCAGGCGGCGGCGGATGCTGTTGAACAGGGCCAGGATCGGGCAGGCGAGGGCTCCTTTGCTGGCCCCAGTAAGTTTTCATTTTAGACTAGTACCTATTTTTCCTAGCGTTCCTCATTTGATTTTTTCAAAATCGTCTTTGATCTTCTTGTAGACTGTATCTAAATTCTTATCCTGCCTCTACTATGACTCCCTGTGGTATTACTAGATTATTCTTATTAGTCTGTCTGTGTAGCTAACTAAGATTGCACGGTTGGCGAAACTCCCATTCTAGTCAGCAATAGCTCTATCAACTTAGTGCAGTCCTCTGGGATTGTCCATAATGTCTTTTGAAGTGTTCTATCTGCTTTGAAAATTCCCAACTATAAAATGTGAATGACCACCAAGAAAGAATAAGATACTACCTTTTGGTTTGGATATGAGGACAATCCATACCACTACTGTTGCGGGGACAATTCTTCTGCAGAAACAGAACTATGGACAATAAATAGTGCATTGCTTATCAATTATAATAGGCGCTGTTAGAGTTTCCACATACCTCTGTGATAACAGACTTTGAACCCCCAATGTCCTTACTGACTGACTATATAGTGTGGCACAGTCATTTACCTCCCGAATTCATCGATGATTGATACCCAATGATGATTATCCAACGTAGCTCAAGAGTACGGAGTCAGAGTCAAGAAGTGTCAGAGGCAGGGACTCATGATTGCAAAAATTGCAAAACCTTTCGCTCTGTCACTCTAGTCTGGACCAAAAAACACAGAGTCTATGTAAGTTTAAAAGCTTTATTAAAAGTAAACACATTTATTAAAATGAAGTCATAATAAAAAAACTAAACGTTTAACTGAGAATGGAAAAGTGGTTAGTGCTGACGATTAATTGAAGACATTTCTTGTGGTCGAGCCAAGCTCTCACCTGGTTTCAACTTGATCTTGTTGTTAGAAGTCCATCCTTTGTCTGTGTGGAGAAAAATGGTGCGTGGTAAAAAGCCAGCCTTCATCAGTTGTGCCAAAAAGTGCAGCAAGACATCACCCTTCCCTGGAAAAAGGGAAATTATTTTTACTTTAGAGTAGACAGTCACAAATTACATTGTTTTCACATGTCTTCATTCCTAGACCAAATAGTAGTGAGTGGTTTATTCTAACATTCTTAAATGTACTTTGTAGGTGGAACATCTGGTGGCGGGGCCAACCCGGAGGTGGTGGTGCTCGACACGGAGGCGGAGGGCAATTCTTCAGGGGAGGAGGCGGCGGCTCCAGTGCCGGCTGTGAGAGTTGAGACGGTGGTGGTGGCGGGCAGAGGTAAGCTCTTATATATTCCTTACTTATTGAGATTGAAGACGTGGCTGGGAAGGAAAGAATATGAGATGCACGGCTGGGTGAATGATGAAGCAATGATTGGTGGAAGGACAACAGCCTGGGTGGGTGACACAGAAACTGTATGTGTCCATATACCTGGATCATGCTACTATCTGACTCTTAGATAGCATATGTGTATCTAGAGCAGGGGTACTCATAGTACGGCCCCCGGGCCGGTGGCGGCCCGGCAAGCATTCCTTGGCGGTGCGCAGACCTTGCAGACAATCACTGCTCCCCCGGCCCCCACAGAGCAGAGTGGAGATGCAGGGCCACAAAGAGGTGAAATAGAACAAAGCCTCTGCTCTGTGGGGCCTGGCAAGCAGTGATTGTCAGGGTGGAGATGCAGGGGCGCTACAACATACAAAGCCTCAATAATATGTTAATGGTCTTTTAAAGACCTGTTAAGTACTTTGGTGTGGCTGTCTGTGTGTGCGCGTTGAGGAAGCTGTCTCAGCCCGGGCTGAAGGCTGATACAGACAGACACACACACAGTGAGATGACAGAGGGGGAGGGAGAGGGAGGGCAGGAGGGAGAGAGAGATGGAGAGGGAGGGCAGGAGGGAGAGCAGGAGGGAGAGAGATGTATGTTAATGCTGGGTCTGGTGGCTCAGTGGATGAAGGCATCTGCTGCAGGGACCTGTGTGCAACCTCATGGTCACAAGTTTTTGTTTTGCTTTAGCCCCGCCCCATCTGACTCCGCCCCCACCAGTGCGGCCCTCGGCCACAAACTACACTGTAAATTTAGCCCCTGAGAGAAAGTTTGTGAGTACCCATGATCTAGAGAGAGTAGACGGTCAGTGGATGAACTAAGTGTAACTTTGAAGAGCATGTAACACTGCACCTGCATGTCCGTTCCAGTGTAGGAAAGGCAAGGAAAAGAAGTTGTAATTTTGTCCAAATACTACCATCAATAGTAGGAGTAGTTTGTATTGCAAGCACAGCATAGATCCGGTTATTACGGTGGCCACTCCCTACCTCTCTTAATAAGTTTAGTAGTACTCAGTCATTCATATGTGGATGTATCACTGGTCACTCAATAAAAAGCAAAGCACCTAAAGTCATCCCATATGTAAGCAAAAACATCCCATGTGAAGTGATAGATAATCAGATTATTTATCTTCTTCATTTTCCATTTCTAGTACTCATTTGCACTGTAGGGTGAAAGTTAAATTAATTAAGCAGTAGCCCTTGTAACAGAGTATTCTCAGTGCCACCCATAATAGAAAAGTAAGAACTTCACCACCTGCATGTACTGGACCGGTACAGTAACGCAAGTCTAGGTCACTCATCATGGCGTGCGTCTCTTTTTCTCGGGAGCAAGTTCACTGCGCTGGCATTATGCCGGCTTGCAGAAGATAACGTACCAATATTCCTAAACAAGAGACAAGAAGAAGAATAAGACTGCTGTACTTTCATAGTCGACTCCAATGGAAGTCTATAGTGCTTGTAGAATTTGTTCCTTAAACTCCCACTAATGTTAGAGCAAGGATGAAGAAGTGGGAGGTTAGATAGATACTGGCCTCAATAGTTATGTAATGTGCTTGCAAGTTGCTAGTTGTACTGCAACACAAATTTCTGCTGAATGATTGAGTTAATCTTAAAGAGCATTGGTTACAGACTATGTCTTTCTTTCTTCATATAGATGCTCCTTCCAAACCAACAAGGAGGAAGGAGCTGGCTAGAGCGGCCCGGCAACAGAGGATCGATGCCACTGTTGTAGAATATCGGCGGCTGGTGGCCCTGGAGGACGACGAAAGTGCGCAGTCGAACACGACAACAACGTCGGCTGCATCGGCCTCCGTGCCCCCAGGGGATGCCACCCAGCACAGTGCTCCAGCCAGACTGAGCCGGGCTGCCAAAGCCAAACGCCGACGCCGAGCAGCAAGGACAACAGCTGGCTCTCACAGCCATTGCAACTGCAAGGCACGCCTGCGCCGCAGTACCCTGAGGGTGTCCCGCCTTCAGCAGGAGCTCCACCAATTTACAAACGTGTTGGAGGGGCTCCGCGTAGAGCACGCCTTGCTCCGCGAGGAGTATGATGCCCTGGCCCAAAAAGTAAACAGCATCCACCCATAGTGTCCCTTGCCCCTTTTTTAAAGACTTTTGGGGGGTGGGAATCGGGAGTTGGGTTTGGGACTTTTAAAGGACAACCGTTGGGGTTAGGGAGGGTCTTGCGGGAGATTATTTTGTTAGGGCTATAAAAATATTCTTTTTGAAACTTTATCTGACCATACCTGTTTTACAGCTTGCCTGGTGGGTGGGGGTTTAACAGTAACTTTATTTTCCTGAAAGTTTAGTTCCATTTTCTGCCTTTAAGTGTAAATGCCCAAACAAGAGTCCTAGGACTTTAGTAGTACTACCGTCAGTCTCTGTTAGTGTTGTCACTGATCTGACTGAAATCACAATGGAGTTTGTCTGTCACTTTGCATCTTGCCTGCGGACTGCTACCTGCCAGTCCAGGGTGAACCTTTCAGTACTTTGTTTAGTGAGTTACGTGACTTTCGAAGTCGCAGGTCCACAAATCAATGAAAACTAACCCTAATCAATATAATTTCGCGGAAATATTTTGTTATTGTTGTTTGAAATGTTTGATTTGGTTGACATTGACAAGCAACAATCATCCATGTTTTCTGTTCTTTCTTTCATGTTGTACGTCAGCTCCCCCCAGGGGCGAGGGGACACAGGAGCAGCAGGCGGCGGCGGATGCTGTTGAACAGGGCCAGGATCGGGCAGACGAGGGCTCCTTTGCTGGCCCCAGTAAGTTTTCATTTTAGACTAGTACCTATTTTTCCTAGCGTTCCTCATTTGATTTTTTCAAAATTGTCTTTGATCTTCTTGTAGACTGTATCTAAATTCTTATCCTGCCTCTACTATGACTCCCTGTGGTATTACTAGATTATTCTTATTAGTCTGTCTGTGTAGCTAACTAAGATTGCACGGTTGGCGAAACTCCCATTCTAGTCAGCAATAGCTCTATCAACTTAGTGCAGTCCTCTGGGATTGTCCATAATGTCTTTTGAAGTGTTCTATCTGCTTTGAAAATTCCCAACTATAAAATGTGAATGACCACCAAGAAAGAATAAGATACTACCTTTTGGTTTGGATATGAGGACAATCCATACCACTACTGTTGCGGGGACAATTCTTCTGCAGAAACAGAACTATGGACAATAAATAGTGCATTGCTTATCAATTATAATAGGCGCTGTTAGAGTTTCCACATACCTCTGTGATAACAGACTTTGAACCCCCAATGTCCTTACTGACTGACTACATAGTGTGGCACCGTCATTTACCTCCCGAATTCATCGATGATTGATCCCCAATGATGATTATCCAAATTAGCTCAAGAGTACGGAGTCAGAGTCAAGAAGTGTCAGAGGCACGGACTCATGCTTGCAAAAATTGCAAAACCTTTCGCTCAGTCACTCTAGTCTGGAGCAAAAAACACAGAGTCTATGTAAGTTTAAAAGCTTTATTAAAAGTAAACACATTTATTAAAATGAAGTCATAATAAAAAAACTAAACGTTTAACTGAGAATGGAAAAGTGGTTAGTGCTGACGATTAATTGAAGACATTTCTTGTGGTCGAGCCGAGCTCTCACCTGGTTTCAACTTGATCTTGTTGTTAGAAGTCCATCTTCTGTCTGTGTGGAGAAAAATGGTGCGTGTTAAAAAGCCAGCCTTCATCAGTTGTGCCAAAAAGTGCAGCAAGACAACACCCTTCCCTGGAAAAAGGGACATTTTTTTTTACTTTAGAGTAGACAGTCACAAATTACATTGTTTTTACATGTCTTCATTCCTAGACCAAATACTAGTGAGTGGTTTATTCTAACATTCTTAAATGTACTTTGTAGGTGGAACATCTGGTGGCGGGGCCAACGCGGAGGTGGTGGTGCTCGACACGGAGGCGGAGGGCAATTCTTCAGGGGAGGAGGCGGCCGCTCCAGTGCCGGCTGTGAGAGTTGAGACGGTGGTGGTGGCGGGCAGAGGTAAGCTCTTATATATTCCTTACTTATTGAGATTGAAGACGTGGCTGGGAAGGAAAGAATATGAGACGCATGGCTGGGTGAATGATGAAGCAATGATTGGTGGAAGGACAACAGCCTGGGTGGGTGACACAGAAACTGTATGTGTCCATATACCTGGATCATGCTACTATCTGACTATTAGATAGCATATGTGTTTCTAGAGCAGGGGAACTCATAGTACGGCCCGCAGGCCGGTGGCGGCCCGGCAAGCCTTCTTTGGCGGCGCGCAGACCTTGCAGACAATCACTGCTCCCCCGGCCCTCACAGAGCAGAGTGGAGATACAGGGCCACCAAGAGGTGAAATAGAACAAAGCCTCTGCTCTGTGGGGCCGGGCAAGCAGTGATTGTCAGGGTGGAGATGCAGGGGCGCTACAACAAACAAAGCCTCAATAATATGTTAATGGTCTTTTAAAGACCTGTTAAGTACTTTGGTGTGGCTGTCTGTGTGTGCGCGTTGAGGAAGCTGTCTCAGCCCGGGCTGAAGGCTGACACAGACAGACACACACACAGTGAGATGACAGAGGGGGAGGGAGAGGGAGGGCAGGAGGGAGAGAGAGATGGAGAGGGAGGGCAGGAGGGAGAGCAGGAGGGAGAGAGATGTATGTAAATGCTGGGTCTGGTGGCTCATTGGATGAAGGCATCTGCTGCAGGGACCTGTGTGCAACCTCATGGTCACAAGTTTTCGTTTTGCTTTAGCCCCGCCCCCTCTGACTCCGCCCCCACCAGTGCGGCCCTCGGCCACAAACTACACTGTAAATTTAGCCCCTGAGAGAAAGTTTGTGAGTACCCATGATCTAGAGAGAGTAGACGGTCAGTGGATGAACTAAGTGTAACTTTGAAGAGCATGTAACACTGCACCCGCACGTCCGTTCCAGTGTAGGAAAGGCAAGGAAAAGAAGTTGTAATTTTGTCCAAATACTACCATCAATAGTAGCAGTAGTTTGTATTGCAAGCACAGCATAGATCCGGTTATTACGGTGGCCACTCCCTACCTCTCTTAATAAGTTTAGTAGTACTCAGTCATTCATATGTGGATGTATCACTGGTCACTCAATAAAAAGCCAAGCACCTAAAGTCATCCCATATGTAAGCAAAAACATCCCATGTGAAGTGATAGATAATCAGATTATTTATCTTCTTCATTTTCCATTTCTAGTACTCATTTGCACTGTAGGGTGAAAGTTAAATTAATTAAGCAGTAGCCCTTGTAACAGAGTATTCTCAGTGCCACCCATAATAGAAAAGTAAGAGCTTCACCACCTGCATGTACTGGACCGGTACAGTAACGCAAGTCTAGGTCACTCATCATGGCGTGCGTCTCTTTTTCTCGGGTGCAAGTTCACTGCGCTGGCATTATGTCAGCTTGCAGAAGATAACGTACCAATTTTCCTAAACAAGAGACAAGAAGAAGAATAAGACTGCTGTACTTTCATAGTCGACTCCAATGGAAGTCCATAGTGCTGGTAGAATTTGTTCCTTAAACACCCACTAATGTTAGAGCAAGGATGAAGAAGTGGGAGGTTAGATAGATACTGGCCTCAATAGTTATGTAATGCGCTTGCAAGTTGCTAGTTGTACTGCAACACAAATTTCTGCTGAATGATTGAGTTAATCTTAAAGAGCATTGGTTACAGACTATGTCTTTCTTTCTTCATATAGATGCTCCTTCCAAACCAACAAGGAGGAAGGAGCTGGCTAGAGCGGCCCGGCAACGGAGGATCGATGCCACTGTTGCAGAATATCGGCGGCTGGTGGCCCTGGAGGACGACGAAAGTGCGCAGTCGACCACGACAACAACGTCGGCTGCATCGGCCTCCGTGCCCCCACGGGATGCCACCCAGCACAGTGCTCCAGCCAGACTGAGCCGGGCTGCCAAAGCCAAACGCCGACACCGAGCAGCAAGGACAACAGCTGCCTCTCACAGCCATTGCAACTTCAAGGCACGCCTGCACCGCAGTACCCTGAGGGTGTCCCGCCTTCAGCATGAGCTCCACCACTTTACAAACGTGTTGGAGGGGCTCCGCGTAGAGCACGCCTTGCTCCGCGAGGAGTATGATGCCTTGGCCCAAAAAGTAAACAGCATCCACCCATAGTGTCCCTTGCCCCTTTTTTAGAGACTTTTGGGGGGTGGGAATCGGGAGTTGGGTTTGGGACTTTTAAAGGACAACCGTTATGGTTAGGGAGGGTCTTGCGGGAGATTTTTTTGTTAGGGCTATAAAAATATACTTTTTGAAACTTTATCTGACCATACCTGTTTTTACTGCTTGCCTGGTGGGTGGGGGTTTAACAGTAACTTTGTTTTCCTGAAAGTTTAGTTCCATTTTCTTCCTTTAAGTGTAAATGCCCAAACAAGAGTCCTAGGACTTTAGTAGTACTACCGTCAGTCTCTCGTCTCTCCTAATACTCCGTTCTACTCCCTCCCACCAAACGCTTATCTTACCTGTAATTTGTGTTTCAAAGTAGGCTAAGGCACAGGGCTGGCTCCACGGGAAATGGCGATTAAGGTTGGCAATCCTGGGCGGATGAAATTTCCTCATAGCGGTGGTACTAGTGGTGTGACACAGTGGCAGTTGCATGCCTATGAAAAAAAAGAAAATGAAATCTGGTTTGTCCTCCTGAGCAATACAAAGGTACAATAGAGAATATAGCAGGTGACAGTACACTAGAACAGTGCCACATTGTAGCCTAACAAATGGTAAAGTATAACTACTAATTCGGTTGAAGTTCTTTGACATTAGCCATGGGACTTTGTCAAGCAGAGTAAGAATATATCCTCGGATTTCTTCACCAGCCTGTTGCTATCACCTTATCCTCCCCAGCAAGTGTGTGGATTTATTGCTGTAATTTAGTCACACATCAATCAAAACCACACAGCCCGGGGGAAGAGGGTTAGGGTTTGAAAAATGGATGGGTACGGGGGTTTTTGGGAAAGGTTTTGGGAGACAAGAAAAAATAGCACAGCATGGACAAACAATTGTGAACATAAACAAATCTTTGGGAACAAACCTATCCATCAATCTTTGAAAGTGCATGCACTACTGCATGCATGTCAGTGAAAGTAAGTAGTACTTTCGACAACTGTGGAAGAAAGAATGCGACAGTACAGGGCGTGTGTGGAAATATTGATAACTATATTCAACATAAGGTCTCTGTTGCCAGATACCTGAGAGCCTTGCTGGTCACTATAAATCCATTCACAAGACTCAATGGGGTTGGTCTGGAAGGTATAGTAGATAGAAAAGGAGAAATTGCTCTTTTTCTAGGTGTCCCCTCACTCACCAGGGTTGCCCCTTGGTGACATGCTTCATCATTGGGGCCATCCTAGTCCTCTACGGGCTGGGGCGTGCTGCGACTTGCGAATTACGTAGGAGCACTTACAAATGACTATGTGTGGTGCAGATGTGATAGTGGAGTGGACTAAGTGATGTGTTAAGGGATCAATTTAGAAGCAGAGAGAGATCCAAGAAATGCAGTCACAGTCGTAGAAAAAAACAGTGGATACTGTATCTGTATGTTGTTGTAGTTGTCCTGTTGAAATTGGTAAGTAAGTTGCATGTAGAAAAAAATTCCTCTTAATTAGCGGCACTCCTCCATTGCAGCTGACGCTTCGTCCATCAATGTTGTTCACCAGAAGACACCCTGTAAAAAAAGCACAGCATGGACAAACAATTGAACATAAACAAATCTTTGGGTACAAACCTGTCCATCAATCTTTGAAAGTGCATGCACTACTGCATGCATGTCAGTGAAAAGTAAGTAGTACTTTCGACAACTGTGGAAGAAAGAATGCAACAGTACAGGGCGTGTGTGGAATTATTGATAACTATATTCAACATAAGGTCTCTGTTGCCAGATACCTGAGAGCCTTGCTGGTCACTATAAATCCATTCACAACACTCAATGGGGTTGGTCTGGAAGGTATAGTAGATAGAAAAGGAGAAATTGCTCTTTTTCTAGGTGTCCCCTCACTCACCAGGGTTGCCCCTTGGTGACATGCTTCATCATTGGGGCCATCCTAGTCCTCTATGGGCTGGGGCGTGCTGCGACTTGCGAATTACGTAGGAGCACTTACAAATGACTATGTGTGATGCAGATGTGATAGTGGAGTGGACTAAGTGATGTGTTAAGGGATCAATTTAGAAGCAGAGAGAGATCCAAGAAATGCAGTCACAGTCATAGAAAAAAACAATGGATACTGTATCTGTATGTTATTGTAGTTGTCCTGTTGAATTTGGTAAGTAAGTTGCATGCAGAAAAAAATTCCTCTTATTAGCGGCACTCCTCCATTCCATCTGACACTTCGTCCATCAATGTTGGTGACCAGAAGACACCCTGTCCACTGCCTGCCTGGCGGATGCTGAATTGCGGCTCGCTAATGTGAAGCCTGACTCCATCCTTTTTTCCCCATTGCACAGACTGAAACCCGGCCTGTAATTGTTCAACGAAAAACAGGAAGTGATATAATATTACAACACCACTGATAAATAAATATAAGGTATGTAGGCTGGGGAGTGCAAAAAGTCACACTTTGATTTTCCTAGTAGACAGTACAATATTTTTGAAAGTGCGTACTCTGTCTGAGTTACCTTTTGAAGGATAAATAAGTATGGGCAAATTAATGTAGCGGATCTTTCCCCTCAAGCTAGGTGTACTGTAAACTGTGTTTTAGAACAAAATTAGATCTTCCCAGCAGTGCTCCCACCCAGACCCTTACTAAAGCCAGTCGCAAAAAGGTAGAAGACCCCAATCAAATCTCAAAAAACAAGGCTTAGCAGAAAACTGGTGACAAAACGTACTTTGAAAGTAAAAGTAGGCCCAAATACCCCCTTACCCACTGTGGATTGTATTCAAACCACTTGCAAGCAACCAAGCAAAAGTATCCATAGCCAGCATCGCTCCAAGACTCGAAAACCCCCCCACCCAAAAACATGCAATAGAAATACTGCTAACCCTAACGAACCCTAAGTTAAGAATAGTGGCAAAGGCTTTCTTTAACTATGCCAAATCCCCCCTTTCCCACCATGGATTTTCTTCAAATGACTTGCAACCAAAATTACACATTCTCACGAGTGCTCTAAGACCCCAAAACTCAGTTGCAAAAATCTAGAACACCCCGAAACACATGCAATCCTGCTGCTAGGGCTAACCCTAACGAACCCTAAGTTACAAAAAGTGCCAAAAGGCTTTTCCGCGTGGATTTTGTCCCAACCACTTCTACCCGGTATTAGACCTTCACAGGAATGCCCCAAGACCCGCCAACCCACCCGCCAAAAAGCATAACACCCCCAAACAGGCCAAAAGCAAAATCTCATACTTACAATATTTCTCGGCCTTCGGTCCAAACGCGCTGTGTAGCTAGGCCATAACTCCGGTTTACCACCACGGATTTCCTGAAAAGCAAATGCAATCAAGATTAGAGTGTCCCAGCAGTGCTCCCAGACCCCGAAACCCACCCACAAACAGCCGGAACCCCCCCAAAGAGCACCTCAAAGGCAAGCAAGTCAGCAAAAACACCCAAAAATTTCCACCTCGGATTTGGTCCAAACCACTTTTATCCGGAATTAGAGCTTCCCAGCAATGGCCCCAGAGCTGTCAACCCAGGAGAAAACGAGTAGAAGACCCCCAAACAGCCAAAGAACAAAAGTACAAAAATGGGGACCTAGTTATTTTTTTGCCAATTTCCCAAATCATTCCGCGCGCGCTCTGCAGCTAGGCCCTAACTCCCCTCTGCCACCATGGATTTGCTTCAAACTTCTTGCAAAGTAAAGTATCCATAGCCAGCAGTGCTCCCAGACCCCGAAACCCACCCACAAACACCAGGAAGCCCCCCAAACAGGCCCCCGAAAACTCTACATTGAGCAAAATGTCAGAAATAGCAAAAAAAAAGCAGCGTGGATTTTGTCCCAACCACTTCTATCCGGTATTAGACCTTCCCAGGAATGCCCCAAGACCCGCCAACCCACCCGCCAAAAAGCATAACACCCCCAAACAGGCCAAAAGCAAAATCTCATACTTACAATATTTCTCGGCCTTCGGTCCAAACGCGCTGTGTAGCTAGGCCATAAGTCCGGTTTACCACCACAGATTTCCTGAAAAGCAAATGCAATCAAGATTAGAGTGTCCCAGCAGTGCTCCCAGACCCCGAAACCCACCCACAAACAGCCGGAACCCCCCCAAAGAGCACCTCAAAGGCAAGCAAGTCAGCAAAAACACCAAAAAAATTCCGCCTCGGATTTGGTCCAAACCACTTTTATCCGGTATTAGAGCTTCCCAGCAATGGCCCCAGAGCCGTCAACCCAGGAGAAAACGAGTAGAAGACCCCCAAACAGCCAAAGAGCAAAAGTACAAAAATGGGGACTTAGTTATTTTTTTGCCAATTTCCCAAATCACTCCGCACGCGCTCTGCAGCTAGGCCCTAACTCCCCTCTGCCACCATGGATTTGCTTCAAACCTCTTGCAAAGTAAAGTATCCATAGCCAGCAGTGCTCCCAGACCCCGAAACCCACCCACAAACACCAGGAAGCCCCCCAAACAGGCCCCCAAAAACTCTACATTGAGCAAAATGTCATAAATAGCAAAAAAAAAGCAGCGTGGATATTGTCCCAACCACTTCTATCCGGTATTAGACCTTCCCAGGAATGCCCCAAGACCCGCCAACCCACCCGCCAAAAAGCATAACACCCCCAAACAGGCCAAAAGCAAAATCTCATACTTACAATATTTCTCGGCCTTCGGTCCAAACGCGCTGTGTAGCTAGGCCATAAGTCCGGTTTACCACCACAGATTTCCTGAAAAGCAAATGCAATCAAAATTAGAGTGTCCCATAAGTGCTCCCAGACCCCGAAACCCACCCACAAACAGCCGGAACCCCCCAAAGAGCACCTCAAAGGCAAGCAAGTCAGCAAAAACACCAAAAAATTTCCGCCTCGGATTTGGTCCAAACCACTTTTATCCGGTATTAGAGCTTCCCAGCAATGGCCCCAGAGCCATCAACCCAGGAGAAAACGAGTAGAAGACCCCCAAACAGCCAAAGAGCAAAAGTACAAAAATGGGGACTTAGTCATTTTTTTGCCAATTTCCCAAATCACTCCGCGCGCGCTCTGCAGCTAGGCCCTAACTCCCCTCTGCCACCATGGATTTGCTTCAAACCTCTTGCAAAGTAAAGTATCCATAGCCAGCAGTGCTCCCAGACCCCGAAACCCACCCACAAACACCAGGAAGCCCCCCAAACAGGACCCCAAAAACTCTACATTGAGCAAAATGTCATAAATAGCAAAAAAAAAGCAGCGTGGATTTTGTCCCAACCACTTCTATCCGGTATTAGACCTTCCCAGGAATGCCCCAAGACCCGCCAACCCACCCGCCCAAAAGCATAACACCCCCAAACAGGCCAAAAGCAAAATCTCATACTTACAATATTTCTCGGCCTTCGGTCCAAACGCGCTGTGTAGCTAGGCCATAAGTCCGGTTTACCACCACAGATTTCCTGAAAAGCAAATGCAATCAAGATTAGAGTGTCCCATAAGTGCTCCCAGACCCCGAAACCCACCCACAAACAGCCGGAACCCCCCCCAAAGAGCACCTCAAAGGCAAGCAAGTCAGCAAAAACACCAAAAAATTTCCGCCTCGGATTTGGTCCAAACCACTTTTATCCGGTATTAGAGCTTCCCAGCAATGGCCCCAGAGCCGTCAACCTAGGAGAAAATGAGTAGAAGACCCCCAAACAGCCAAAGAGCAAAAGTACAAAAATGGGGACGTAGTCATTTTTTTGCCAATTTCCCAAATCACTCCGCGCGCGCTCTGCAGCTAGGCCCTAACTCCCCTCTGCCACCATGGATTTGCTTCAAACCTCTTGCAAAGTAAAGTATCCATAGCCAGCAGTGCTCCCAGACCCCGAAACCCACCCACAAACACCAGGAAGCCCCCCAAACAGGCCCCCGAAAATGCTACATTGAGCAAAATGTCAGAAATAGCACAAAAAAAAGCAGCGTGGATTTTGTCCCAACCACTTCTATCCGGTATTAGACCTTCCCAGGAATGCCCCAAGACCCGCCAACCCACCCGCCAAAAAGCATAACACCCCCAAAAAGGCCAAAAGCAAAATCTCATACTTACAATATTTCTCGGCCTTCGGTCGAAATGCGCTGTGTAGCTAGGCCATAAGTCCGGTTTACCACCACGGATTTCCTGAAAAGCAAATGCAATCAAGATTAGAGTGTCCCAGCAGTGCTCCCAGACCCCGAAACCCACCCACAAACACCACAAACACCAGGAATCCCCCCAAACAGGCCCCCGAAAACGCTACATTGAGCAAAATGTCAGAAATAGCACAAAAAAAAGCAGCGTGGATTTTGTCCCAACCACTTCTATCCGGTATTAGACCTTCCCAGGAATGCCCCAAGACCCGCCAACCCACCCGCCAAAAAGCATAACACCCCCAAAAAGGCCAAAAGCAAAATCTCATACTTACAATATTTCTCGGCCTTCGGTCGAAATGCGCTGTGTAGCTAGGCCATAAGTCCGGTTTACCACCACGGATTTCCTGAAAAGCAAATGCAATCAAGATTAGAGTGTCCCAGCAGTGCTCCCAGACCCCGAAACCCACCCACAAACACCACAAACACCAGGAAGCCCCCCAAACAGGCCCCCGAAAACGCTACATTGAGCAAAATGTCAGAAATAGCAAAAAAAAAATCTGCGTGGATTTTGTCCCAACCACTCCTACCCGGTATTAGTCCTTCCCAGGAATGCCCCAAGACCCGCCAACCCACCCACCAAAAAGCATAACACCCCCAAACAGGCCAAAAGCAAAATCTCATACTTACAATATTTCTCGGCCTTCGGTCCAAACGCGCTGTGTAGCTAGGCCATAAGTTTGGTTTACCACCACGGATTTCCTGAAAAGCAAATGCAATCAAGATTAGAGTGTCCCAGCAGTGCTCCCAGACCCCGAAACTCACCCACAAACAGTTGGAACCCCCCCAAAGAGCACCTCAAAGGCAAGCAAGTCAGCAAAAACACCCAAAAATTTCCGCCTCGGATTTGGTCCAAACCACTTTTATCCGGTATTAGAGCTTCCCAGCAATGGCCCCAGAGCCGTCAACTCACCCGCAAAGAGGTAAAACAACACCCCCACAAGTGCTGAGTCTTTCTTCATTGGGCGTAAACCAGCCCTCTGCTTTGATGGAAATAGGAGTCTGGAGGAGGAGGATAGAGGAGCATGTTCTTCTGAACTTGTGAACCTGAGGAATGCAGACTGCGGCACCTTCAAATCAATAAGCAAACAAGTGAAGACAGTTCTGCTGATGGGCCTGTTTTTGTGATTAGGTGATTAAAGTTTGAATTATATTAATTGTGCACAAAAAAGGAAGACAGACACACAGGAAAAAAAGTGAATATGGACGAAAAAGAAAGTTATTGATTCATTGTCTCATTTTCAGGGCTCGGTGTCACGGTCTACGAATAAGAATGAGGCTTCGTCATCATACTCTGCGAATTCAGGCAGGGTGAGCTCAGTGTCACCTGACAGAGAAGAAAATCCATCATCTATGTTGCTGTCCACCTCGTCTTCATCCGGCACGCTTTCTCGTACTCTGTAATCTGGTGGTATGAGGTGCTGATTCATCTTGATCATTGTTAACCTCTCCACATTTTTGGGCGAGAGGCGGCTCCGTTTGGAAGTTACAATGCCACCAGCAGCACTGAAAACACATTCAGAAGACACGCTTGCGAGTGGGCAAGACAAGTAGTTTAAAGCCAGGTTGGAGAGCTGTAGCCAGAATTCTTTTTTCCCATGCCAATACGCCAATGGGTCCGCATTAACATAGACCTCTGTTGAGTCATTCAGATAGTCCTTCACCATTGACTCAAGGTGCTCCTCCAAGGTTTCTCCACTTTGCTTAGCTTTTGCTGTGACCTTTTGAGAACCAAACCCAAGCCGAGCTAGCCAATCCTCTTCAGCCTCCAATGTTACTGTTGTGTCTGGTGGTGCAGATGATCCGGTTGCCGGTCTCTTTAACGGCTGAGAGGTCACTTGTGCCGCAGCCACAGGTGCAGAAGTGGATTGTTGTGACTGGGGATGGCCTGCTGATGCTGATGTACTGCCTTTTCCTTCAATTTTCTGCTGTTCTCTTTCAAACCTCTTGGCTGAGGAGGCTAGCCACTGTTTGTACTTTGTAACATCTTCATCAGCAAAAGGAAAGAATGCTTGGCCTGCCAGCGCCTTTTTGTAGCGTGGATCCAGAATAGTAGCACAAATGTAATGCTGGTTTGAGTGGATCATTTTAAGACGTTCATCACCTTGTAGGCGCTCTAATAATTTCTCCGCCAGAACAAAAGGGTCTTGGTTTTCTTCATCTTTTTGAAACACAAAACACACCTCCTTCAGTTGGTGCTCCAGCATGTACAACAATGGGATAGCTTTTCCCAAATTACAGTCCTCCTTGCTGACTGCACGCGTGAAGAACTCAAAAGGACGAAGCATGCGTGTCAGACTTTTAACTATGTCCCATTGTGCCGCACCCATCCTTAGGTCCTCCTTCTGAGCTGTACCCTGTGTTAAGAAATAGTGATCGAGTACCGTATACTGCTCATACAGACGCTCAAGCATGTAGAAGGTTGAGTTCCAACGTGTTGCCACCTCCTGGATGAGTGCTTTCACTGGCATTTGACGTTCATATAGCAGGCTCCTCAGATGCTTCCGGGCCTTAAAAGAATGGCTGAAATGTTTGCACATTTTTCGGCAGGTGTCCACTACCCTGTACGCTGCACTGTCTTTATAACTCAAGAATTTTTTGACAACCAGGTTTATACAGTGCGCCAAACACGGCACTCTGAAATAGTCACCCAGCTCCATGGCCTTAACTATATTGGCGCCATTATCCGTGGAAACATAACCAACCTGGTGTTTTTTGGGGGACAGCCAGTCAAGGACCTTTGTGTTAAACACATCCAAAATGTTTTCTGCTGTGTGACGTTTCTCCAAACCAAACATGGCTAGTGTTGCATGTTTCCGAGCAGCTTTAAAAACTTGGTCCGGGTCAACACCTGCGTTTAGCTTTGCTTTAACCCCTGAAAAAGAGACCCAGTGTGCAGTGATGCACATGTAATCAGCGCCTGCGCCACTGGTCCACATGTCTGTTGTCAGATGTATATTGTGAACAGCACTCTTCTGCAAAGCTGCCCCAATCACCTCCAGAACATCCTCATGTAGTGCTGGAACCGCAACTCGGGCAAAATAGAACCGGCTAGGAACCTTCCATTTAGGGCAGAGCGCTGCCACTAATTCTAGAAAACCAACCCCTTCTACAAAAGAAAAAGGGAGAAGGTCCAGAGCTAGCATTTTAGCCAGCTTAGTGTTATACAGATGCGTCAGTGGGTGGTTGCGTTCATATTGCGCTTCTGTAAACAACATCTTTTTAATGTTGCCCTGGACCAAGGATTTACGGGATGATGATGATATCTTCGACCCAGTTACGCTCGCTGATGAACTTTTTCGCATTGGTGTATCACTCTCTCCCACACTCTTAGTGTGGCTCACATGGGGTGTGCTGCTGACAGGGGTACTGGGTGTAAGTGAAGTGTTTGACACGTCTTCTTCCTCCTCGTCATCATCAGATGAAACAGCATTACGTGCAATTCGGGCTTCCTTGATCACCTGTAGGTGCGCAAACCATTTGACAGCGTGCTTTCTTTCAAGATGACCTCTCTGGCCTCCGGTACCATAGTTGGAACCAAACTTACCACGACTAACTCGAAGCTTATACAAGCTACAAATGGCTACGTTTTCCTTTTTTGGGCAAACACTAAAGAAGTGCCAAACTGCAGACTTGAAATGTCTTTGGGGGCCGGAGGAGGCGGTGATACTGGTGGTGGTGGTCCTGCTGCTAATGCCAGATGAAGTGGAGGATGTGGATTGCTGAACTTCAGTACGTTTTGCACTTTCACCACCACTAATTGAGGTCGAGGTGGATGGAGGTCCCTTCTGGCGACTAAGAAATATGGAAGCGGTAGGTGTTGGTGTACTAGTTAACTCCAATGATTGAGGTGTTTCTTCCATTGCCTCCTCGTCGACATCATCATCACGCTCAGCAGCTTCTCGGGATAGGGTCAAAATGTCTCTTTGCTGCATGCCCGCTGGGGCTGCAGTGACCTTTATGATGACTGGCTCGTCGTCGTGAGAGGCTTCATCAGCAGCAGTATCCGTCACTTCTTCTTGAGCCTCATCACACTCCATAGCTATGAGTTTTTCGACGACCTTCCTTTTACGCTTAGGTATCTTTGTCAGATCATGGTGTGTCTCACTCTCAGACTGCCGTGATGGTTCCCAATCTTCATCCAGATCATCAGAAGGAGGTGGGCTTGAAGAAGATGTAGACACCCCCCTTGATCTTTTCCTTGCTAGGGATGTGGAAGACAATGAATGATCATCAGGAGGAGTGGCTTCCTCAAATGATACCTCGGTTTGATTGTCAATTTCCTGATGTGCCCCTACTTCAGGAGGAACAACTATTGTGGGCACTTGTGACCCTCCATGCACCTCTGCTTGTGCATCTCCTTGCGCTGCCTCTCCTTCCACATGTACTTGGGCTTGTACTTGCACATGTTGTTGTTGTTGCGGCTGTGGTTGTTCAACACTTGTCAGATGAGTTACAACAACCTGTGTTGATTCAGGGACATTGCTGCTACTTTCTTGCGATGAGCCAACATCACTGGTCGATGGTGATTGAAGAAGTACACTGACTGCCTCTGAAGCACTCAAGGGCTTTGACTTAAGTTGGCATGGTGGTGGAGCCACTGAGCCCAATGGAGCGGGGGTGCTGCTCCCAGCTTGGTCCCCAGCAGATCCCGCTGCTGCTGCAGGCGTACTTTTTTTTTTACTCCCAAAAAACGCGGGGGCCGGCACACCAGCCTCCTTGGTAACTTGCTTCTTCGGCTCCTTACTAGCAACTTTCTTGCTAGAGGAGCTACGGAGACCTTTTTTTGGGGCCATCTTCTTCAGAGGAGGTCAGAACAGCAGGCCGCAGTTGCACGAGTTGCAGAGTTGTCTGAGGCCAGACGTGATGTCGCGTGATGTTATGCTGCACACACACAACGCTGCAGGACTTCTTCCTGGCACTGGTGGTTCTCTTGAGTCTTGTGCACCTAAAAGCAATGGAAGACAGAGGAACAGCAGTTCAGTTATAGACCCCAAAAAAATCAAAAAAAACTAGAAAAATCAGCACAATCCCATGCCCTCCATGATGCTTAAATTCAAGACACCCCCCAGAAAGACTAGGCCCATGCAGCACTCACTAGTCACTATCCCTGGTGAAAAGGCCACAACAACAGGCCAAAAAAACGAAAATCACAGAAAAATCAGCACAATCCCAAGCCATCCAGCCCCTCCATGATGTTTAAATTCAAGACAACCCACAGAAAGACTAGGCCCATGCACCACTCACTACCCCTAGGCATAATGGATGAAAGCTAGGCAAAATGGGTGCAGGCCTGAGAACACTGCCTGCATTCAAAACGGCCCCCTCCCTCACATCACATGGCCAGGGCCTGTAGCAGCACTCAAAATGGCCCCCAACCACATGGCCTGTCGACAACAGGCCAAAAAAACGAAAATCACAGAAAAATCAGCACAATCCCAAGCCATCCAGCCCCTCCATGATGTTTAAATTCAAGACAACCCACAGAAAGACTAGGCACATGCACCACTCACTACCCCCTGGTGAAAAGGCCACAACAGGCCAAAAAAACGAAAATCACAGAAAAATCAGCACAATCCCAAGCCATCCAGCCCCTCCATGATGTTTAAATTCAAGACAACCCACAGAAAGACTAGGCACATGCACCACTCACTACCCCTGGGCATAATGGATGAAAGCTAGGCAAAATGGGTGCAGGCCTGAGAACACTGCCTGCATTCAAAATGGCCCCCTCCCTCACAGCACATGGCCAAGGCCTGTAGCAGCACTCAAAAAGGCCCCCAACCACATGGCCTGTCCACAACAGGCCAAAAAAACGAAAATCACAGAAAAATCAGCACAATCCCAAGCCATCCAGCCCCTCCATGATGTTTAAATTCAAGACAACCCACAGAAAGACTAGGACATGCACCACTCACTACCCCCTGGTGAAAAGGCCACAACAGGACAAAAAAACGAAAATCACAGAAAAATCAGCACAATCCCAAGCCATCCAGCCCCTCCATGATGTTTAAATTCAAGACAACCCACAGAAAGACTAGGCACATGCACCACTCACTACCTCTGGGCATAATGGATGAAAGCTAGGCAAAATGGGGGCAGGCCTGAGAACACTGCCTGCATTCAAAATGGCCCCCTCCCTCACAGCACATGGCCAGGGCCTGTAGCAGCACTCAAAATGGCCCCCAACCACATGGTCTGTCCACAACAGGCAAAAAAAACGAAAATCACAGAAAAATCAGCACAATCCCAAGCCATCCAGCCCCTCAATGATGTTTACATTCAAGACAACCCACAGAAAGACTAGGCACATGCACCACTCACTACCCCCTGGTGAAAAGGCCACAACAGGCCAAAAAAACGAAAATCACAGAAAAATCAGCACAATCCCAAGCCATCCAGCCCCTCCATGATGTTTAAATTCAAGACAACCCACAGAAAGACTAGGCAAATGCACCACTCACTACCCCTGGGCATAATGGATGAAAGCTAGGCAAAATGGGTGCAGGCCTGAGAACACTGCCTGCATTCAAAATGGCCCCCTCCCTCACCGCACATGGCCAAGGCCTGTAGCAGCACTCAAAAAGGCCCCCAACCACATGGCCTGTCCACAACAGGCCAAAAAAACGAAAATCACAGAAAAATCAGCACAATCCCAAGCCATCCAGCCCCTCCATGATGTTTAAATTCAAGACAACCCACAGAAAGACTAGGACATGCACCACTCACTACCCCCTGGTGAAAAGGCCACAACAGGACAAAAAAACGAAAATCACAGAAAAATCAGCACAATCCCAAGCCATCCAGCCCCTCCATGATGTTTAAATTCAAGACAACCCACAGAAAGACTAGGCACATGCACCACTCACTACCTCTGGGCATAATGGATGAAAGCTAGGCAAAATGGGTGCAGGCCTGAGAACACTGCCTGCATTCAAAATGGCCCCCTCCCTCACAGCACATGGCCAGGGCCTGTAGCAGCACTCAAAATGGCCCCCAACCACATGGTCTGTCCACAACAGGCAAAAAAAACGAAAATCACAGAAAAATCAGCACAATCCCAAGCCATCCATCCCCTCCATGATGTTTACATTCAAGACAACCCACAGAAAGACTAGGCCCATGCACCACTCACTACCCCGGGTGAAAAGGCCACAACAGGCCAAAAAAACGAAAATCACAGAAAAATCAGCACAATCCCAAGCCATCCAGTTCCTCCATGATGTTTAAATGCAAAACACCCCACAGAAAGACTCAGTGCACCCACCACTGAGTACCCCTGGGCAAAAGGCCCCAAAACAGCCCAAAAATCGAAAATTCCAAAATTGTAGTTGCATCAACTGTAATGCCCCAAACAAAATTACTTGTGAAATTTCTAATCCAAAAGTGATCCAAAGAAAGTCAAAAAGGCCTCAAATCCAAATATCCAGCAGCATCCACAAAAAGTAATCCTTCCAGCTCCAGATCCAAATGAAAAGTGACCAGGAGATGGACAAAGCACTGGGAGGAGCCTGCTGGACAGGAACAGGAAGTTGAAGACTGTGGGGCACTTCCTTCCTCCCACCCCCCCCCTCCCCAAAATGGACTCCTCGCAAAAAAAGTGCAGGCAATTGTCAACCTGAGGAGTTATTCAGATAAAAATCATCATTTCCAGAAGGTTTATGCTGCTTGCTGGTGGATTTCTTGTGCAGAATTGCAAATTCTGTATTTTCGCGAGTGTGAGATTGTTGCTGCTTGCCGCATCTCCAAGCTCGCAATTGCGAAGTATCGCGATACGTGATCACGGCGTACTCGCGTTGACAAACTCTCGCTGTACAAGTTGGCAAGCCGCGATTAAGTAATCGCGCTTGCAAAATTCCCGCGGGATCCCGCAGCAAGATCCAAAATGGCGCAGCACTCGCAAAATATCAAGAAAAATAACTCGGCAAACGATGAATGACGGGAAGTAAACGCCGCGCGCCGCAAAATTGTATCACCAAGAAAAAAAAAAAAATCCGCTGCGTGCGAATTTGCGGATTTTGCGGGAAATTCGCAAATCTCGCGGATTGCAAATTTACCGAAAATCCGCAAAATCCGCGAGCGGAATGGATTTTACGCCCATACTTAGTTGGTGACCAGAAGACACCATGTCCACTGCCTGCCTGGCGGATGCTGAATTGCTGTCGCTAATGTGAAGCCTGACTTCATCCTTTTTTCCCATTGACTGAAACCGGACCTGTAATTATTGATGGAAAAACAGGAAGTGATATTAGAACACCACTGACAAATAAATATAAGGTATGAACGCTGTGTAGTGCAAAGAGTCACACTTTGAGTTTCCTAATAGACAGTACAACATTTTTGAAAGTGCATACTCTGAGTCTCCTTTTGAAGGATAAATAAGTATGGGCAAATTAATTTAGCGGATCTTTCCCCTCAAGCTAGGTGTACTGTAAACTGTGTTTTAGAACAAAATTAGACCTTCTCAGCAGTGCTCACACCCAGACCCTTACTAAAGCCAGTCGCAAAAATGTAGAAGACCCCCAATCAGATCTAAAAAAAAACGAGGCCCAGTAGAAAACTGGTGTCAAAACGTACTTTGAAAGAAAAAGTAGGCCCAAATCCCCTTACCCACCGTGGATTGTATTCAAACCACTTGCAAGCAAGCAAAAGTATCCATACCCAGCATCGCTCCAAGACTCGCAAACCCCCCCACAGCCCCCCGCCCAAACACATGCAATACAAATACTGCTAACCCTAACAAGCCCTAAGTTAAGAATAGTGGCAAAGGCTTTCTTTAACTATGCCAAATCCCCCCTTTCCCACCATGGATTTTCTTCAAATCACTTGCAACCAAAATTACACATTCCCACAAGTGCTCTAAGACCCAAGAACTCAGTTGCAAAAATCTAGAACACCCCGAAACACATGCAATCCTGCTTCTAGTGCTAACCCTAACGAACCCTAAGTTACAAAAAGTGCCCAAAGGCTTTTCTGCATGGATTATCTCAAAACCAGTTTTATCCGGTATTAGACCTACCCAACTGAGGTATATAAATTTTTATAGTCAATTGTGTCCCCTAACGTGAACCCCACTGTCTCCATGTACGAGCTTAAAGTGCATGTAACTTCCCTCCTCGACCTGCTATGAAGACGCAAATACATTTGCGTCCAACGTTAACATGTCCTCTTTCAGATCAACCATGAATGGATCGATAATTCAGTTCCTAAGTATGCCTTGCCAACGTCTTTTCATGGTGCACTTCCACGTTTTTCCTAGCCCTCCAGAGCTAGGCCCTGATTTCTGCCATCAAGCCCTTTCTGTTCTCTGCCTCCTGAACAGCTGCAACGTGGGATGCCTCCCTGACCTCTGTCCTACTCCCTGCGCGGCGAGCGGTGCCCGGCTCGGCCTGCTTGCCTGCCAAAGACAGTATTTTGCCTTCAAGTTATCAGTATAGCTGAGTTCAGCTCCTCGAAAACACATTCCAGTCTAGCAGAATAGATAAACATTTCCCCGGCTGCAGAGCAAAGGGCCCGGCCTCTCTGTCTCCATGCAAGTAATTCATTGCTCCTGTTACCATGGTAGGCCCATGGCCCCTCGCATTACACGCAGACACGTAGTCACATATGCACGCATTAATAGTCAGTATAGAGTAGCCTTTGCCCAAGAGACCTTTCCTTCTAGATAATATAGTTCCCCAAACACAAGATATCAGATATGATTTAGGAACGAGTTGATCTGACATGCCAGACTTCTGTCTCTTTCCTCTAGTGCTAAATGTCAAGTCCCCTGCACCCTCCAGCCTCACGTCAGTTACACGCCATGCTGCTGCGCGCGCATCCTTGCTACAGATTTCTGCTGACACTGCAAGATTCCACTATGTATCCACCCACTTGTGATACTTTCATGTGATGTTTCTAGCACACACCTCTGTCTACGCCCTAGTGCATGCCTTCTGATTACGTATTGCTACGCACATGTGTTCTTATCTCGTTTCTCTCAGCTGTTACGCCTTCTGTATTCCTCACCATTATTGTCATTAACTATAAAAGATGTATTCTGTCAATAAAGTATGCTCTATCCCTTCCTGATCCTTTATGGTGAAAGGAACATGATACCCTGGTTCGAACCATTCCATTTTATGGAATAAAACCCCTTATAACTCAGCTGCCACGGACTTTGTCTATTTATTTTCGATTGAGTTATTTTATTGAACTTTACTGCATAGAAATTCAGACGGTAAGTATTTATTTACCACATTAATTTGGCGCCCGAATAGGGACCCCTCCCCCACCCCACGCGCCGGTAGGTGCGTTGCGGCCTTTGCCCCCTGCCCCAGCCAAGACGGACAATTACGCGTACCCGCAGGATTTCCTGTATCTCCCTCAGGCCTACGGAGGTGACGGAGACTGCGATCAGCACCCAGACGAGGCGGTGAGGAGTGCGGAGGATCCCGACCAGAGCCCAGCCAAAGAGAACAAGGTCCGAGGTATCTAGAGGCCCACCAGTTCCGAAGTATCTACGTCACGAGTCGAGTCGAGTCCAGTCCGGTCCAGTCCAGTCGAGTTTCCGAGGCCTTCCGTTCCGTGCTTCTCGGTGAGTACCGTTGCTGGGGACGCATCTAGACGGGTGCATTACTATGTATCCGGTAAAGACGGGTTTGGGTACACAGACCCGGTCTGCACTGTTTTAGCAGTGTATCTGTACTGTTTAGCAGTATATCAAGACATTCAAGGGTTCGATTTTGTTCTCGTTTTAGAGTTCAAGGGTAGTCAATATGTGTTCAAAATGTTTTTATGTGATTAATGTCGTGGTATGAGTGACTGTTTTACTGTGTTTTTGTATATCAGCTGTGTTCGAGATCGAGAAAGTATCAATTGTCAAGTACCAAGATGCCATTATTCAGCAAATTAAAACAGATAGGAACTAGGAAAGGGATACTAGAGGAAGCAATTCCTGTCCCACCCAGGGACACTCCCGGAAATTTTATGTACCATAAGCATGGCTTCGAGGCCATACTGTACCTAGATTTATGGGCCGATTATACTAAGAACCTAGAAGAGAAATATAGATGGCCCGTTACAGGGACATGGGATGCAGATTGCATCATGAGAGTAGAAGAAGCGCTATGGAAAAAGAAAGCCAGACAATCTCAGAAGGATGCCATAGAATTGTGGCGTAAAGAATCGCATAAACGAACAGAAAAAGAATTCAGAAAAGCAGAAAAACATAGGGAAGATTCAGAAAAAGCCCGAAAAAATGAATTAATTGAGGAAGGTATACGAGTCAAAGCAGAACAAGTAGACCGACAGCGAAATACTCTTGCGAATGGTATGTATCCTCTTTTGGCCTAGGGTTTACCTAAGGCCACCCCGGAAGTACCAAAAGATCTGCCTCCTCCATTAGTTCCGACTAAATTACGCCATAAGACCGCAAAGGACATATTCCTTTCTTCCTATTTAGACGACGTAGGTCCCGTATATACAAATGCACGTGTCCATGCACCACCTGCTGACGGCAACCCACCCCAAGATAATCTACCCCCATTTCCGCAACAACAAACTCCACCTCCTCCCGTTCCACATCCTGCGCCTGTTCCCCCAGCACTTCCCGCACCTATTATCACTTCCCCTCTCGTTATTCCTGGCATTCATCCACTAAATCCTTTTGGACCTGGCACCTCAGGAGGTGCGACAGGAGGTTTTCGAACACCGCCACAAACACATCGACTGACTTATAGGGATTTAGCAAAGCAACGTACACCTCAAACAGCGAGTTACGACATACTTAAAGAGCCTCTCACAGACTGTAGATATGATCCAGTACCCGGTAAAGACGACAGAATGATGCTAGCATCACTACGTCTACGATGAGTTGCAAACTATTTAATGTTACTACCAGGAATGATTGATCATCTAGACAGAATATATCATTTTGTCCAAACGGGGGAAGGTCCTGAAAGTATTGGCGAGGCCATGGCATACCAGAAAGTTGACACTCAAGGAATGATATTATGCTTCTTCATAAACTGCTTGATAAGAGATCAAGATAGGCCTGGTGTAGACAAGGAAGAAATGAATGCACTTAACAAATGGGGTCAGAATATAGCAGACGGAAAGCATGATAAACAGAGTTGTATAGATAACATGTACAGAAGGATCCGAAAAGTAGTAGTACAAATACATGAAAGAAGAAAGCCTGAAAGAGAAATAGATACAGACAAGAATGAATCCTCGGAGGAGGACGAACAACCAGAAACCACAGCAGAAGCATTGCAATTACCAGCTGGAGAAATGATTGCATATGTAGGTAAGGGGAGACCCTTTAATAATACAATACGTCCGATACGTCCAGAAAGCAAGAGACTTTTTCACGCTGCCATGTCAAACCCGAGGACTCCTGAACATATGTTTCAGGCTACCGATAAAATACTTCTAGAACGAATGGGGTACCATGTACTCAATTCCATGGATGAACAAGAACTAGCCCGGTCCGCCGTACAATGGGCTGACAATTCCAGTACATATAATGATGATGCAGTAGCTCAGACGTTTTTGAACCTTTCCCCTGATGAACAAAAATTAGCTAGTGTATACATGATTCAGCATCTCATTACGTTGTTTAAAGGCCAACATTCCGATCCAGGTCCCTTACCGGATATATTAATAGAACTGCTCTCTAATAGATGGAGAGGCCTAGGTACTGATTTAATTAAAGAAATTCTAGAACATAGACACAAGTATAGTACTTTTCTGAAACCACAGTTTATGTCAGCTCCACCACCCCCAGAAAGAAAAATGTTTTACTTCGACAGACAGAATCCCTTACGAGAAGTGCATCCAGTAAGAAAAGATGATGACACACTAGAACGTGTATATGTATATACACCCCTCACTAAAATAGAATTGCTAGAAATGAAGAAACTAGTACCCTGTCACGATAAAGACCCTGCAGGTTTTCACCGAGAAATTAAAGATATGCTACTCATGGGTGACTACACGTACTCAGATATTATGAAAATGTTAAAAGTACTGTTGCCAGCTGGCATTTACGAGAAACTCAAAGAGAAAGAATGGGAGGTGGGAGATAAAAAGATTAATTGGACCGAAATAGAAGACGAGGAAAATGGTCGTACTCCAGGGTTAGGCCTTGGGGAAAAAGCTAAAGCATTACCAGGATTAATTGTACAGGTTTTGCCAAGATTATTGACAACGAAAAAGGAAGACTGGGACGCAATCTCAGCCTGTAAACAGAAACACGATGAAGAAACTAGTGATTTTTATTCTAGATTCGAGAAATGTTTTATTATTAATAGTGGCCTGAAACCAAGTAGCGAGTCATACCCGCACCTTTTTGTAACCAAATTAGTCGAGAATTCCCTGCCACAGGTTAAGAACCGTGTATATAAAGTCGAAAGCACATGGCAAGCAAATACGCCATCCCAAATGTTACAAATGTTACAGTACCATCAGAATAGAATTAGAGAAGAACAAGATCACGAACAAAGGCGTATGAAAGATACGAAAAAGAAAATGCTAGTTGCTCAGTCAGTCCCAGCTGACGGTCAGAAAAGGGGTATGACACAGTCTAATAATTCGGCGGCTCCCGTTAAAGGGACATGCAACTACTGTAAACAGCCAGGTCACTATGTAAATGAATGTACCGTCCTGAAACACAACATAGCCACAGGTAAAACTAAAGAGAGACCCCGTCAGCCTAGACAGGACCAGATCCAACATCAGGTCCAGCAACATGTTCCACAGAACACCCAGCCAATGCATGCTCCCCAACAGACGGTACAGACAGTAGCGGTATCACAGCCACAGCCTATTGCCGCGACACAGCAAGTTTCACAATAGATGTACCAGTATGCACAATCTGATTATCCCGATTATCAACGATACACATGAAACAGCCTAGAGAGGGAGGTTGGCTTGCCTCTTATTGAAATCCCTGTAGATCAAGAGGGTCCTTATGTACATAGTCAAGTATTAGGAAAGGATAGAAAGTTTCTGATTGGCACAGGGGCAAGTCGAACAACAATAAGTCACGATGAGGTTCCAGGGGCACCCCTCTCAGGCTCACAGAATGTTTCCCTTGGTTTTTCAGGACAGCCTATTGTTAATGAAGTATCGAAACCTGTTCCCCTAGCAGTTGGTCCATTGTCACGCACTACAGACTTACTACTCACGAAGTCATGTCCAGAAAACTTGTTAGGTATCAAGACACTGAAGGCTCTAGGAGCTGTAATATGTTGTTCTCCGGAAGGAGTTAGACTGTTTTTACGTGATTTCAAAGGTCACTATGTGTTACGAGATTTTGATGACAGATTGAAAAATGTACCAGACCATTTGTGGGCGAAAGGCCCGACTGATGTAGGTTGTATGCACATTACACCATACCGAGTGACACTCAAGCCAGGAGTTGTACTGCCCCGAATCCGACAATACAAGTTACCACCCGATGCTGTAGTGGCTTTACTGGAAATCATTGAAGAGCTCATTGCACAGGGAGTGGTTGTAGAAACCGACTCCAATCTATGTCATTCCCCTATCATTCCGATTCTTAAACGTACTGACCCAAATGCACCACCAGTTTATCGGTTGGTGATTGATCTGCGAGAATTAAATAAATGCATTGTGCCACAGTACCCTGTGGTCCCTGACATCTCATCCTTATTGACTGCTATTGATTTAGAGGCGACGTTCTTTACTGTAATTGACCTCAAGAACGCCTTCTTTCGTGTCCCCATTGATCCGGAAAGCCAATATCTTTTCGGTTTCTGTTTAAATGGCCAAAGCTTCAAATTTGCACGCGCACCTCAAGGATTCACAGAAAGCCCCAGCATCTACAGCCAAGCATTAAAAAGACAACTTGATAGTATTCAAATGCCAGTTAACACTGCCCTGCTGCAGTAAGTCGATGATCTGTTGATCACCGCTCGTAGCGAACCTGAATGTGAACATGCATCACTGACGGTTTTACATTTCTTAGCTGACAAAGGACACAAGGTGTCCCCTTCAAAGTTACAATTCTGTGTTCAGCAAGTGGTGTACCTTGGGCACTTGCTGTCCAAGAGGGGGAGACAGCTAACACCTGACCGCATCGAGTTAATTGCACACTTACCGCAACCTACGACACAAAAGGAAGTGCGGGCCTTCATTGGCCTCACCTCTTACTGCAGGCAATGGATTCCTCAGTACGCATTTCTAGTCAAGCCACTTATACAGTTGACAACACAGGAGGCAGTGACTTCGACTGTCCTCCCTTGGACTCAGGAACATACACAGGCTTTTGATGAATTAAAGAAAGCATTATGTCAAGCATCAGTTTTACCAACACCTTGTTACAGCAAACCTTTTTCACTCTTTGTTACAGAACGTGATGGCACAGCATTATCTGTCCTCACACAAGACCAAGCAGGTTCACATAAGCCTTGTGCTTATTTTTCGAGTACATTAGACCCAGTAGCCCAGGCTCTGCCTGCGTGCTTAAAATCAGTTGCAGCAACAGCCTTAGCAATCCGACAAAGTGATTCCATAGTGTTAGGACATCCTCTGACAGTACAAGTTCCACACTCTGTGGAAGTTCTTTTAAACAGAACACAGACTCAACACTTGACTATAGCACGACTGACAGGTTATGAATTGACATTGTTCCAACCACACATAGAAATCAGACGCTGTAACATACTCAATCCTGCCACATTGTTACCCTCGAACATTACAGATCCAGCTCCACATGACTGTATAGAGATCATTAATGCAGTAACAAAGCCCAGACGAGACTTGACAGATGTTGCACTGACTAACCCAGACCTGACACTTTACGTGGATGGTTCATGTATGAGAACAAGCACAGGCGAATTAGTGGCCGCATATGCAGTGACCACTGAAACTGAAGTCAAAGAAACACACCGTATTGATACATTGTCTGCTCAAGCTGCAGAGCTTATTGCTCTGACCCGAGCCTGTATAATAGCCAAAAACAGGAATGTTAACATATACACAGATTCACGTTATGCATTTGGAGTCGTACACGACTTCGGTGTACTCTGGCAGGAAAGAGGTTTCTTGACCTCTCACGGAGCCAAAATCCAACATGGTCCCCTCATTCAAGAATTATTGGAAGCAATACATTTGCCATCAGCCATAGCTATCATGAAGTGCAAGGCACATACTAGAGTTACAGATACAATTTCCCAGGGTAACGACCTGGCAGATCAAACCGCGAAACACACAGCTCTGACTCATACACCTGCAGCTGACATGACAAAGACAATAGTTCCGACACCGACACATTGCATGACAGTTAAGGATCCCGCACTAGATGTAATCGACATACAGACACATGCTACTCCAGGCGAAATAAAGAAATGGACTGAACTAGGAGGGATCCAGACAGATCAGGGATGGATGACGAAGGGAAAAGCCACATGGTTTCTCCCCGACTCTATGGTCCACGTTATGATCAACACTGCACACAGTCCAGCACATCTGGGAGAAAAAGCCATGTTAGACAGTTTACAGAATCTCTGGTACAACAAACATTTACGAGCAGCAGCAAAACAGAAAGTGCGTACTTGCATGATCTGTTGTCAGTTCAATCCAGGTAAAAGCATTCCCGTAGAGCAAGGTGGATTCAATCCTCCCGATTACCCTTTTGAAGTCCTCCAGATGGATTATATCCAGATGGAACGATGTCGAGGATTCAAATATGTCCTCGTAGTTGTATGTGCACTTTCCTGTTGGACAGAAGCATATCCAGTCCCAGATTACACTGCTCCGACCACTGCCAAACAGTTGGTTCGTGAATTCTTCCCACGGTACGGTTTGCCTCGTGTCGTGTATTCAGATAACGGCCAACCATTCTCGTCCGAATTAATGAAGCAGGTTTCCCTCCTGCTAGGATATCAGTGGAAGTTCCACTGCGTCCGACATCCCGAGGCAGCAGGTCTCGTGGAACGCCACAATCAGACACTGAAAACACGTCTTGCTAAGATCTGTGCCGAGAAAGGGGTAGACTGGATAGTCGCCTTGCCAGTTGCATTGTTTTACATGAGAATGGTTGCACACTCTAGAACAGGGCTATCCCCGTATGAGGTGGTCTTTGGTAGGCCACCGAATATGTGGGGGACGCCTCTGCCTTGTAAAATTACAGATGTTGATAGTAACATGTTGACAGATTACCTTGCCTCCTTGATGTCTGCACTACAATCTTGTCGTTCGCAGGTAGCTGCAGCCTTTCCCGACAATACCGAGGTGAAGCCGCACGAGATTACACCGGGGGACTTCGTTTTTGTACGACATTTCGACAGGAGAAGCCCGCTGGAGCCCCGCTGGCAGGAGCCGAAGCTCGTCTTATTGACCACGAGGACGGCAGTGAAGTTGGAGGGCCGCAAGGGATGGGTCCACATGAGTCATGTTAAAAAACTTTACGGATCGCCGCCAGAGACTGACTCTTCCTCCCCCTCTAAGGACTGCCCAGATTCCAGTGACTCTAAACTTCCCCTGGTAGAGAAAACTCCTCAACAGGAGTATAAATTAAAGCTGAGGTCTAGCAAGTCAGACAGTTTAATTGTTTAAGTCCTCCCCTAGGTGAATCGGTTAGACAGTTTCTGACATGTACCCGTTAGACCCCAATAGAGAGAGAGATAGACAGAAACAGCTCAAGAAACGAGAATATTGTAAATCTCTTCGTAGTCACTGTATTGTGACATTATTGATTATGTTTTTTCTGAGTCTTACGATTATTGCTGCAAGTTTTCTGCTACACATGTATTTCCCTCTTTCCATACATGCACATTTCTTTTCAAACAGCACTGTCGAGCATACCTTCAGTGAACTACCCCCGCATGAGTTAGCTTACAGACTTGCGCTGCGCAACAATACTTTTATCAGTATGTTACATCATTCTCATCAGACCAGCAATGCTACAAATTGTTGGATATGTGGCCGACTTCCTCCCTATCAGAAATACAAGGGAGTCTTGCCCCTCTTCCCGTATCCGTTCACACATAATGGTTCCTGTGTTGCCTGGTTTAGTTTAATAAATTCATTAGACTCTGCGTCCATAGTCTACAAAGGCAGTTGGATATGGGGAAATCTGAACACAGTTCTGCATAAAGCATGTTACCCTAACAAGGAGGGTCTTCCACAAAGGACAGGGACCGATCTAGAAAATGAAGTATATGGATTAGGTAATTATACACTCAACCTCATGATTCTAAATGTTCAGTCTGATACAGGACCAGACTTACCCTCTATGTCAGTATTACCCGTCAAAGGCGAATTATGTGTCAGAAAGAATGGTTCAGTACCTCTAGGTCATAGTAAATGTACTACTGTAATCGAATTCAGTGATAAAGGCAAGTCTACATTCAAAGCTACCCGCCATTCCTATTTCATTTGTGGTCATACAGCCTATATACGTTTGCCACTAGATTGGGATGGGACATGTTACATTGCATTCCTTCTGCCACCTGTTTTTCTAGCTCCGCCTGATTATCATAGAAACTCCCATCTAGTTCATAGACCCAAGAGAGATCTCCCGCTTGTCGACTGTACTGAAACGGCATGGGAACGATACACAGATTTCAATAAAGGTTTCTTTCCCTATTTAGGTGCTGTCTTTAATAGTAAATCTATATGTCACTTAACCAGAACCCTCGAAGCAGTAGTGAATGAAACTACTTCCGCCCTAGGTAACTTGACCGAGGAACAGTCTGCTATGAGACTTGTCGTTCTTCAAAATCGTCTCGTCCTTGATGTCATCCTGGCCGATAGGGGCGGGGCCTGTAAAGTCCTCGGATCGAGCTGCTGTGTTTTCATTCCAAATAATGCACCGTCAGTATATAAAGCCATAACACGTCTCCATAAGATTGCAAGTCAGATACATCAGAATCCAGGTACCTGGACTTGGTCCGGTTGGTTCTGGAGCGTGTTGTCAGCCTGGGGTTGGAAAGTCCTATCCTTCCTCGGAATAGCCCTTCTCATAGTATTCAGTTGTTGCCTATGTATACAATGTGGGCCGGCGATTTGCGGCTTGTGCGCCACATCCTGTTTTCCTCATCCAAGTCCACGTTCTAAATCCCGTCTGAAAAAGGAAGAGCAAATGATGTTATATGAACAAATAGATGGACTAATGAGGATTGATGTATCATGAAGGGTCCGTAGGGGACAAGGAGGGAATGAGGTAATATAAATGTTTATAGTCAATTGTGTCCCCTAACGTGAACCCCACTGTCTCCATGTACGAGCTTAAAGTGCATGTAACTTCCTTCCTCGACCTGCTATGAAGACGCAAATACATTTGCGTCCAACGTTAACATGTCCTCTTTCAGATCCACCATGAATGGATCGATAATTCAGTTCCTAAGTATGCCTTGCCAACGTCTTTTCATGGTGCACTTCCACGTTTTTCCTAGCCCTGCAGAGCTAGGCCCTGATTTCTGCCATCAAGCCCTTTCTGTTCTCTGCCTCCTGAACAGCTGCAACGTGGGATGCCTCCCTGACCTCTGTCCTACTCCCTGCGCGGCGAGCGGTGCCCGGCTCGGCCTGCTTGCCTGCCAAAGACAGTATTTTGCCTTCAAGTTATCAGTATAGCCGAGTTCAGCTCCTCGAAAACACATTCCAGTCTAGCAGAATAGATAAACATTTCCCCGGCTGCAGAGCAAAGGGCCCGGCCTCTCTGTCTCCATGCAAGTAATTCATTGCTCCTGTTACCATGGTAGGCCCATGGCCCCTCGCATTACACGCAGACACGTAGTCACATATGCACGCATTAATAGTCAGTATAGAGTAGCCTTTGCCCAAGAGACCTTTCCTTCTAGATAATATAGTTCCCCAAACACAAGATATCAGATATGATTTAGGAACGAGTTGATCTGACATGCCAGACTTCTGTCTCTTTCCTCTAGTGCTAAATGTCAAGTCCCCTACACCCTCCAGCCTCACGTCAGTTACACGCCATGCTGCTGCGCGCGCATCCTTGCTACAGATTTCTGCTGACACTGCAAGATTCCACTATGTATCCACCCACTTGTGACACTTTCATGTGACGTTTCTAGCACACACCTCTGTGTACGCCCTAGTGCACGCCTTCTGATTACGTATTGCTACGCACATGTGTTCTTATCTCGTTTCTCTCAGCTGTTATGCCTTCTGTATTCCTCACCATTATGTGCATTAACTATAAAAGATGTATTCTGTCAATAAAGTATGCTCTATCCCTTCCTGATCCTTTATGGTGAAAGGAACATGATACCCTGGTTCGAACCATTCCATTTTATGGAATAAAACCCCTTATAACTCAGCTGCCACGGACTTTGTCTCTTTATTTTCGATTGAGTTATTTTATTGAACTTTACTGCATAGAAATTCAGACGGTAAATATTTATTTACCACACAACAATGCCCCAAGACCCGCCAACCCAATCGCAAAAAAGCACAACACCCCCAAACAGCCAAAATGCAAAAATGGAAAATCTCAAACTTACAATATTTTTCAGCCTTCTGGCCAAAGGCGCTGTGCAGCTAGGCCATAACACCCGTTTTCCACCATGGATTTCCTGAAAAGCAAATGCAATCAAAATTAGACTGTTCCAGCAGTGCTCCCAGACCCCAAAACCCACCCACAAACACCCGGAACCCCCCCAAAGAGCACCTCAAAGACAAGCAAGTCAGCAAAAAAGCAAAAAACATTTCGCCTCCGATTTGGTCCAAACCAGTTTTATCCGGTATTAGACCTTCCCAGCAATGGCCACAGAGCCATCAACCCAGGCGAAAACAAGTAGAAGATCCCCAAACAGCCAAAAATCAAAAGTACAAAAATGGGGACTTAGTCATTTTCATGGCAATTTCCAAAAATCACTCCGCGCGCGCTCTGCAGCTAGGCCCTAACTCCCCTCTGCCACCATGGATTTGCTTCAAACCTCTTGCAATCCAAAGTATCCATACCCAGCAGTGCTCCCAGACCCCGAAACTCACCCACAAACACCAGGAAGCCCCCCAAACAGGCCCCCGAAAACGCTACATTGAGCGAAATGTCAGAAATAGCAAAAACCTTTTCCTCATGGATTTTGTCCAAACCACTTCAATCCGAGATTAGACCTTCCCAGCAATGCCCCAAGACCCGCCAACCCACCCGCAAAAAAGCACAACACCCCCAAACAGCCAAAAAGAAAAAATGGAAAATCTAATGCTTACAATATTTTTCGGCCTTCTGTCCAAACGCGCTGTGCAGCTAGGTCATGACTCCACTTTTCCACCATGAATGTCCTAGAAAACAAATGCAATCAACATTAGACTGTGCCAGCAGTGCTCCCAGACCCCGAAACCCACCCACAAACACCAGGAAGCCGCCCAAACAGGCCCCAGAAAACATGATAGTGAGCAAAAAGGCAAAAACGTTTTCAAGTCTGATTTTGTCCAAACCAGTTTTATCCGGTATTAAACCTTCCCTGCAATGCCCCAAGACCCGCCAACCCACCCTCAAAGAAGTAGAACACCCCCAGAAGTGCAGAGTCTATCTTCATTGGGTGTAATCCAGCCCTCTGCTTTGAGGGAAATAGGAGTCTGGAGGAGGAGGATAGAGGAGCATGTTCTTGTGAACTTGTGAACCTGAGGAATGCAGACTGCGGCACCTTCAAATCAATAAGCAAATAAGTGAAGACAGTTCTGCTGATGGGATTGTTTTTGTGATTAGGTGATTAACTTTTTAATTATATTAACTGTGCAAAACAAAGAAAGACAGACACAGGAATAAAAGTGAATAAGGACGAAAAAGAAAGTTATTGATTCATTGGCTCATTGGCTCATTTTCAGGGCTCGGTGTCAGGGAATAAGAGTTCGTCCTCATACTCTGCGAATTCAGGCGGGAATAGGTCACCTAACAGAGAAGAAATTCCCTCATCTAAGTTGCTGTCCTCCTCGTCTTCTTCCGGCGTGTATTCTCGTACTTTTTAATCTGGTGGTATGAGGTGCTGATTCATCTTGATCATTGTTAACCTCTCCACATTTTTGGGCAAGAGGCGGGCCTTTTTGCAAGTTACAATGCCACCAGCAGCACTGAAAACACGTTCAGAAGACACGCTTGCGAGTGGGCAAGACAAGTAGTTTATAGCCAGGTTGGAGATCTCTGGCCACAATTCTTTTTTCCCATGCCAATACGCCAATGGGTCAGCATAACATAGACCTCTGTTGAGTCATTCAGGTAGTCCTGCACCATCGACTGAAGGTTGTCCACGGTTCCTCCACTTTGCTTACTTTTTGCTGGGACCTTTTGAGAAGCAAACCTAAGCTTAGTTAGCCAATCCTCTTCTTCACCCAATGTTACTGTTGTGTCTGGTGCAGATGATCCGGTTGCCGGTGTCTTTAACGGCTGAGAGGTCACTTCTGCCACAGCCACAGGTGCAGAAGTGGATTCTTTTGACTGGGGATGGCCTGCTGATGCTGATGTACTGACCTTTCCTTCAATTTTCTGCTGATCTCTTTCAAACCTCATGGCTGACACAGCTAGCCAATGTTTGTACTTTTTAACATCTGCGTCACCAAAAGCAAAGAATGCTCTGCCTGCCAGTGCCTTTTTGTAGCGTGGATCCAGAATAGTAGCACAAATGTAATGCTGTTCTGAGTGGATCATTTGAAGACGTTCATCGCCAAGTAGGCGCTGTAATAATTTCTCCTCAAAACCAAAAGCTTCTTGCTTTTCTTCATCTTTTTGAAACATAGAAGACACCGCCTTCAGTTGGTGCTCCAGCATGCGCAACAATGTGATAGATTTTCCCACATATCAGTCCTCCCTGCTGACTGCACGTGTGAAGACCTCAAAAGGACAAAGCATTTCTGTCAGGCTTTTAACTAGCTCCCGTTGCGCCGCATCTAGCCTCAGGTCCTTCTGAGCTGTACCCAGTGTTAAGAAATACTGATCGAGTACCGTAAATTGCTCATACAGACGCTCAAGCATGTAGAAGGTTGAGTTCCAACATGTTGGCACCTCCTGGATGAGTGCTTTCACTGGCATTCGACGTTCATGTAGCAGGCCCCTCAGATGCTTCCGGGCCTTAAAAGAATGGCTGAAATAGTTGCACATTCTTCGGCAGGTGGTCACTAACTTGCACACTGGACTTTCTTCACTCAAGAATTTTTTAACAACCAGGTTTATACAGTGCGCCAAACACGGCACTCTGAAATATTTACCCAGCTCCATGGCCTTAACTACATTGGAGCCATTATTCGTGGAAACATAACCAATCGTCCATTTTTTTGGGGACAGCCATTGAAAGACCTTTGTGTTAAACTCCTTCAAAATGTTTTCTCCTGTATGACTTTTCTCAATGCCAAACATGGCTAGAGTTGCATGTTTCCGAGCAGCTTTAAAAACGTTGTCCGGGTCAACACCTGCGTTTAGCTTTGCTTTAACCCCTGAAAAAGAGACCCAGTGTGCAGTGATGCACATGTAATCAGTGCCTGCGCCACTGGTCCACATGTCTGTTGTCAGATGTATAGTGTGAACTGCACTCTTCTGCAAAGCTGCCCCAATCACCTCCAGCACATCTTCATGTAGTGCTGGAACCGCAACTCTGGCAAAATAGAACCGGCTAGGAACCTTCCATTTAGGGCTGAGCGTTGCCACTATTTCTAGAAAACCAACCCCTTCCACAAAAGAAAAAGGGAGAAGGTCCAGAGCTAGCATTTTAGCCAGCTTAGTGTTATACAGACACCATACACAAGGAGAACATTGAGGAAATAGGGGCATTATCTAAAGACAGTTGTGTTTCTATTAATACCAACCAAATTGACTTGTTAGTCAGTACTATCGATAATAAATTGAAAATGGTTGTAGAGCCCTTGTTAGTTAAAATTGATGATTTGTGGGCAGAAGTATTGAGACTAAGGGCTGTGGTGGATCAGCATGCAGTTAATTTGGATAAATCCATATCAAACATTAAAGATTCAACGTGCCCACACACAGCACCTATACAGGATAGTGTACAACCACGACATACACATAGTGCCCCCTCTACTGCTAATACTGGGAAGCAACTACCTAAAGAGTTACCTGTATTGGCACGCCCATTAGCTCAGGAAATGGGCCGACCTTCACAGGTACCGGTAGCTGGGTCAACAAGTGTAGTGTTGGGTGGTTCACACCCTGATGTGAGATCATTACCAGCTCCAAACAGAGGAAAGACTGTTTTGGTGCCAGTTGTGTCAGCTACGCCTATTGCCACAGGGGGGACTAATGGGGTACCTGTAAGGATATGTAGGCGCCCAGTAGACCTTTCCCCTGAATGTGTACCCTATGTTGTGGTCTTAACTAATGTCCCGACTCTTACTCAGGCCCCGTATACCCAGGAGTCGGCGGATTCCCTAAAAAACAAAACAACTTCATGGTTAAACCGCCATAGTAGTTACCCAGTTGGCTACTCTGATCAAATTATTTCTATCAGAAGAGTCAACTGGATCGGTAATACTAGGAAGACCTGTGGGGGCGACTGCGTGATTATTAATTTTAAACATCCGCAGCATGTTGCGACGGTCTTGCTCAGAGCGGCTGCACTCACGCAGTCGGAGACAGATGTCGTCGCAAGACCATTGGGCTATTTCTATAACCATCTTAACAGGTTGCCTTCTGCTAATTGCAGAGAGGTTGTAAAGAACAACTTCAATTTTCCATCTATTGTAAATAGACCTGTGTTATCCACCTTTTGCCCTGGTTTTCAGGATGGTACATCTATCCCGCCGATGCACATGCTGAATTCTGCCCCAGGCGGGAATAGATTTATAACACACACTCCCAAACTAGTATCAACTTGCGATAGTACTTTCTCACCTATTAATGGGATGGTCTACCAAGTCCCAATCCAGAATAGGTATCAGTCACTGAGTTTTCTGGACCAAAATGATTGACATGAGATTGACCCGGTGTTTGGGAGAGATGTAAACAGTAATAATACTGAAGAGTTAACTATGCCCGAAATCGCACTGGTTAATAATGTGACTGTGGATTGTATACCTGTTGGGGGAGAAGTTGAGAATGTAATGTAATATAGAGCTTTTTAACCCAGATGACAACATGTCCGCATTTATTGATGGAACGCCCATTGTCAGCCATGATAGGAAAAGGGTAACTTGTTATATCGCCAGCTGAAACATTGCAGGCCTGATGGCCAAGGAGGATATGTTAGGATGGAAAGATTTTATTAGTTTATTTGATATCATCTGCCTACAGGAAACCTGGTGCTAAAATTTTAAGGGCAGTGATGGCTTTGTATCCTATGGACTTCCTGCATTGGCATCGCCACATGGTAGAGCAAAAGGAGGGCTGTTGGTTTTGATTTCAGTCAAGTTACCAATTTCTGTGAAAAAGCATGTAATAGTGGGGGCTCACTCCCAAATTTTATGGCTAGCACAAGAAGCGGGTAGAAATATACTTTTGATTAATTTCTACAACAATATATGTGATGGTACCAGGCACACAGCAATTAATGATTTAGATAATGCACAGAGTAATTTTGTGAAAAATTTTAATGGCGTTTATGAATTTATTTTTGTGGGGGATTTTAATATTTCAGTTTGTCCCTTATCGTCTCAGAAGTTATGTGGTGTCTATAATCGTTCAGGGGATGCTGATGTTCATTTTCCCCATAATTTGTATGGAGAAACCCTGAATAACTTTCTGATAGATTATGACATGGAAATCATGGAAAATGCAAAGAACGACCTGGGAGAAAGTCTACCGACTTTCAAAGGGAGGGGGGCTAATACTGTCATTGATTTTATGTGCATGTCCTCTAACCTAATCCCCCTGTGCTCAGAGCCCAAGGTTAAGTGACCATACTGCTTAACTACTGAAGCCATGATTTGGAAACCTGCCTCCACTCTCGATCTGGGTACTATTGTCAATATCGAACCCCATAGACCAAATGGTTTCAGGTTAAGGTGGAAAGGAGAAAAAGCCGAAATAACATCTGATTCCATCATTAATAGCTGTTTGATGGGAATTACGGCATGCCTCGAACAGGATGAAACTGTGGCTGTCAGTATTGATCACTTCGGTAGAATTAACGCAACCATCAATAAGAAGTTCACTAGAGAAGTAGGGCACAAGAGTAGACAAAAAAGGGGGTGGTTTGACCATGCTTGTTCTACCGCCCGGAGAGACCTTAAAGAGGCCTTAGCAGCTAAACCTAGAGATAAGAGTCTGGTGATTCAACTTAGGCAGGAATATAATTTGATCCTTAAACGCAGAAAGGCTGAACTCCAGCAGGAAGCGTGGGATAACCTTAGCCAAGCAGCAGAATTGAAGAACTGCACACTGTTTTGGACCACTGTGAACAGCCCAATCCTTAAGGATGAGAAGGTGCCAGAGCTTACATCAAATGTGAGCATGGAATCATGGATTCAACATTTTTCCATTATTTTTGACTCCGGTAATAGACCGGCCTCCTATGGAGAAGGCTGGCCCATCGTTGCCTTAAATATTACCACAGATGAGGTCATGGATAGTATAAGAGCCAGTAAGGGAGGGAAGGCCCAGGGACCTGATGGGGTACCCATAGATGTGTACAAGACTGCCCCAGAGATTTGGGGCCCATTGCTGGTCAAGATCTTTAATGCAGCCGTTAGCTGCAAAATACCGTCTACATGGGCAGAATCAATAACCGTCCCCATCTTTAAGAAAGGTGACCGGGGCGATGCCAAAAATTATCGGCCAATATCCTTACTGGACTCATCTATTAAAGTTATGAGTCGGGTCCTTTTAGTCAGATTAGAGGAATGGGCAGAGACCAATGAGATCTTAACTAACAGTCAGTTTGGGTTCAGAAAAGGTTGTGGCACCATTGAGCAGTGCTTGAATTTAGAACTTTTGGTAGGGAAATATACCCAGGCCAAATAAGGGTCAATTTATCTATGCTTTGCTGACCTAAGCAGCGCTTTTGATATGGTAGACCACGCTATACTATGGGCTAAACTGATTGAAATGGGAGCTCCCGAAGGTATCGTTTACTTTTTGGCCCGCCTGTACGAAAAACTTTGCACCAGTGTTCAGTATGGACCTAATGGGGAGTGTACGAGCAAGTTCAGGATCGGGAGGGGAATTAGGCAGGGGTGTGTTTTAGCACCCCTGCTCTTCACACTCTTCATCAATGAGGTGGATTCTGTTCTGCAGACAGTTACGGCGGACGTCCCTAGAGTTAACAACCTTAACATTCCTGTGTTACTCTATGCGGACGACGCCGTGTTGCTGTCTAGGACCCCTCTGGGTCTCCAACGCTTGATGTACAGGTTTGTGCAGTTCATCAAAAGTAGGAAACTGGTGATTAATAGGTCGAAAACCTATGTGATGGAGTGCGGGCCCGGACGAGCTAAAACAAAAGTTAATTCCCATTATTCCATAGAAGGCGAACCGGGTCAAAAAGGTGATAACTTCTGCTATTTGGGGATCACTTTTTCTAAAAATGGCAGCTGGGATACCGAACATAAAGCTGTTAAAACAAAGATGATCAGGAGTGCTAATGGGGTATTTGTATTTGCCAAGAAGCTGGGGAATAGACGCATTAAGGACATGTTAAAAATTTTCCAATCTAGATGTCTCTCTGCGGCCCTTTACGGGGCTGGAGTTTGGGGTGTGTTACCAGCCGGGAATCTACAGGTGGAGGAGAATAATTTCCTGAAAAGGCTCCTGTGCTTACCCAAATCTACCTCCAACAACTTGGTTCATAAGGAAACAGGGACTCAATTCCTGAACGATATGATTATGTTAAGACCCTTATTACTGTGGCGCTCTGTTTGGCTGAATGATGGCACCTCGTTGAATAGAGCCATTATAGAGGATTGCCTCTCTTTGGACCAGCACTTAAAGATCCCTTGGATCAAATATATTATCGATTGTTTTCAGAATGTTTTCGGGTTTAACGTGACCAATGATCGATATCGTGCCTCTGATATCTCCAAGCCAAATTTGAAAATTACTTTTCTGAATTATTGCACAGAGAGGCGTGCTTTGGAGGAATCAAAACTATCTACATGTAAGCTGTACAATAGCATGAATGATTTTACTGGATTTCATCCATACTTGACACAGGTGACCAGAGCTTTGCATCAGTTTGTACTGACCAGAATGAGGATGGGTACAGTACACTATCTGGTCGCGTGTCCCAATGTAAAAATGCGCCCTACTGGACCCTGTGCTTGTGATAATAATGCGGAACAGAGCACCACGCACTTTCTTTTATCATGCCAATTGTATAGTGAGTTACGGAAAATCTTCTTAAAGCCCATGTTGAAAAGATTTGGAGTAAGAACAATTACTGACTATGAAACTGCTTTTTAATCTGCACCATCCGGACATTTGCTTCTTTACTTTCCTGCTTAAGGCAATTGGTGCCAGGAAAAGTATTTGTTTTTAATCATTTTAATTATTTATTCCATCCCCTTCTGGATAATAAATGTATTATGTGTTTCTTTTTTTTTTTGGGAAAACCTTTATTGAAAGTTCAAAGCACACAGCTATTCAGCCTTACAACCCTGAGGCTAGGCAGCATTATAAGGTACGGATAAGAGGTGCGCACAAATCAAATCAAGGAGCACATCAGGTTTAATTTTATATTATAAATATGAAGAACCTAAAAAACAACAGAAAAGGAACAGTAAAAGAAAAGAAGTGGCAAGGTACAACACACCGGCGGCAATGCACGGATCCAGGGGGCGGGCGGGGCCAGGTAGCTCACTGTAATAACCATACTGGAAAGACAAACAAAGTGGGGGGGGGAGAAAAGCAGGATTTCGATGAAGGAAAGAGTCGGGTGGAAGGAAGGGCTAGGGAGAGAGACGAATTTCCAGTGGACCTGCATATGGAGGCACACAAAGATCACATACACGGTCTTCTCACGGAGCATGCACCAATCCATATTGGTCTTCCACAGATCCACTGTGGGGGGAGTCGGGCGCCCCACTTCTGAGCAATATCTCGCTTGGCCACCATGTTCCCCAATGTGACCCACTGTGTTTGGGCATTATTGTAATCAGTCGGACCCCACACATTCAGCAAGCAACGTCGAGCTTCCGCAGGCAGATCCACACCAGTCACCTCACGCATAACCGCATGCACCCGTTCCCAATAAGAAACAATAACCTGGCACTCTCAGATGAGATGCATGAAGGTGGCCAGCGAACTGCATCCACGCCTACAGAGACCGTCCACGGAGAGCCCCATGTGGATCAGTCTGGGGCCGGTCACATAGACTCTGTGGAGTATCTTCAATTGAACTAGGCAAAGCCTAGCCGAAATTGCCACTTCTTTGGGGGAAGACACCGCACACTGCCAGTCCTCATCATCCAACTCAATCCCATCACGCACCCACTGGTCCCTCACATTCAACAACAGGTCCGTCTGAACATTTATCAGCTTTTTGTAGGTCAGGGAAATGGCGCTATCCGGCATGTGGCCGTCCAGCACCCTGTTTTCCAGCGGGGATGATTCGGGGACCTTCTCACCAACCGGCAGTGCAGCCGTAAGGGCATGTCGTAATTGGGCGTATGTGAAATACTCTGTGGCACCCAGTTGAAACTCAGTTTTCAGAACATCAAAAGACTTGATTTCCCCCCTGGCCATCACATCAGTCACCTTAGAAATTCCAATGAGGTCCCACCGGTCAAACCCCTTCGTGTGCCACAACCTTCCCAACAAGTCAGAATCATAAAGTGGAGTGGCCATAGTAAGTCTACCCTTCCATCCCAGTGCTTTCGTGATGGCCCTCCAAAGGTGCACAGCCGTCTTGGTGGGACCAGTCATTTTTCCATCCAGAGATCTTGAATATAGCGCTCTGTAATACATCCCGTCATTCAAGAGCCAACGATCCATGGCGTACCCCGGACTCGCCGCCGGTCCATAAAAGCCATGGTTAAGAGCGGCCAGTTGAGAGGCCCAGTAGTACCGGCGGATGTCAGGCAGAGCAATGCCTCCATCGTACCAGGGGATAGTCAGTTTGACAACAGCAATACGCGGCCTACCCTCCCATAGGAGGATCCGCTGTAGACCTTCAATTTCCTTGAAATATTTAGATGGGACGGGATCCTGTGTGTTTTGGAGCGCGTATAAGAATCTCGGCAGGGACATCATCTTGAACAATGCCGCGCGGCCCAACAGAGACAGTGGCAGCCTTTTCCAGCCCTCCACATCGCACCGGAGGCGTGCAAGAGGGGGAAGCAAGTTGTTAGTGTATCGTGCCCGGGCATCCGTTGATATATAGATACCCATGTACTGAAACCCCTGTTGCGCGACCTGTATAGCACAACCCCTAGGAAGACGTGGGGTGTCTTCACTGAGCACATAAAGGTAGGACTTCGACCAGTTAATAACTAGGCCCGAATACCCTCCAAAAGTGCTCAACACGTCGAAAGCCACAATCAATGACCGACAGGGGGAAGTTAGGTAAAGCAAGATATTGTCCGCGTACAATGAGACTCGGTCCTCAAAGCCCGGCGACCACTTAATCCCACAGATGTCAGGGTGGGTACGTATCCAGGCAGCGAGCGGCTCAAGCGCTAAAGCAAAAAGGAGCGGCGACAGCGGACAACCCTGTCTGGTACCCCTGCGCAAGGCAAAGGAAGCTGACACCCGGCCGTTGACCGTTACATTGGCCTGCGGGGAGGCGTAGAGAAGCCTGACCCAACCAATAAAGTCGGGGCCAAACCCAAACTTGGACAACACCGCCCACAAATAATTCCATTCAGGGGAATCAAACGTCATCGTCGCGTCCAATGAGGCCAGGACGGTCGGCTCGCAGAGTTTGTTCACCCGCGCCATGACAGCGTGAAGCCTCCTAAGATTGAGAGCGGTGTTGCGATGAGGTATAAAGCCCGACTGGTCCGGGTGAACCAAGTCGGCGATCACACCAACCAGCTGGTTTGCCAGTAACTTAGACAGAATTTTGGGTTCAGCATTGAGCAGGGAGATCGGGCGGTACGACCTGCAAAGGTCCCTGGGCTTTCCCTCCTTATGAATAACCACAATAGTGGCCAACCGCTGGTCCAGCGAAAGTTCACCTGATTCACGAGCCTCGAAAAACATATGCCGCAGGGGCACAGCAATGGCGTCAGCCTTAATCTTGTAAAGTTCCACCGGAAGACCGTTGGGACCGGGAGCCTTGCCAGATTGTAAAAAGCGTATCGCGAGCGCCACCTCGTCCACCGTAATGCCCCTGTCCATGTCGTCACGCTCGGTGTTCGACAGGCAAGGGAGCTCAACTCCCTCCAGAAAAGAGGCCGAGTCCGATTCAGTCAAGGTGGAGACCGAGATGTAGACCGTCTCAAAGTAGTCGGCAAAAGCTGAAACGATTGCGCTGGGGTCAGTAACAGCCACCCCGTCGTCCCCCAGAATCTCGGGCACCACGCGGGAAGCCATCTCCCTCCTATCCAACCAGGCAATAAGTTTGCCCGCCTTGTCCCCTGCATCGTAAATCCTCCCTTGCTGTTCTCTGCCCATCGCCTTGGCAGCGTCAGTGGCAGTGGCCCGGTACTCCGACTGCTTTAAGGAGAGGGCGTGTAGCAGGTCGGGTGTCAGATCTGTTTCCAGTTGAGAATCAAGGTCCTCAATTTCCGACTCCACCCGCACCATATCCTCATCCCTGCGTCTGCGCACCTCGGCTATTAAGGAGAAAGCTTCTCCTCTCAAGACAGTTTTAAAGGCCTCCCACAGAGACAAGGCCGCGATACCGAGCCCGCATTCTCGGAGAAATACAGGTCGATAGCTTTAGCTAGGAGGTCACGAGTTTTAGGGTTGCGAAAGTACCAGGGATTGACCGGTGCCACTCTAGAGGCAGCCACAATACCAAAATCAAACGATACCCAGACCGGGGAGTGGTCCGATATGCCTCTGGCCATCAATCGGGCCCCGGAAACGGTCGAAGCCTGGACCGCCGGAGCCAAGATATAGTCAATCCTGGAGAGGCTTCCGTGCGCGCCCGAATGAAAGGAGTACTGCCGCTGGGCGGGATGGAGAAGTCGCCAACAGTCAATAAGACCCATGGTGCTCAAAAAATTTGGGAGCCATGATTGCGCACTGCGAAGATCTCTGGATGGAAAACAGTCAAGGGTCCCTGACACCACCGCATTAAAGTCCCCACCAACTATGAGCAATCCCTCCGGCAGGCCCAAAATGGCGCCCCCGAGATCTTGGAAGGTAGTCGTCTGCAAACTGGGGGGGACATAAACAGAAACCCAAACCAGAGTGCGCCCCTCCCATCTACCCACAACAGCAACATAGCGGCCTCTGTCGTCAATCACCCTAGTCTCCACCTCCAGTGGGAGAGACATGCGCACCATAATCCCCACCCCTCGGGACCCCGAAGAGAACCCCGAGTGAGCCACCATCTTAAACCCTTTCCTATTGAGTGCGTGGCATGTATTACCAATGAGATGCGTCTCCTGTAGCAAAATAACATCTGGTACACACCGTTTAAACATCTGCAGTACCACCCCACGTTTAATGCGATCCCCCAGCCCATTCACATTCCAACTCAATACATTTAGCGTCTTACCCCCCATCATCAAAGCACCGTCCCACCCGCCACCCCCAGAAAACAGCTACCGCAACAAAGAAAACAGGAGAGTAGTCACCTTGCCATAAGAGAAGAGAAAAAGGAAAAACACAAGTAAAACACTCGAACCAACCACCCCCCACCCTGCACCCCTGCATTAGACTAAGAAGCCCCCCTAACCAGCAGTGTGCCTGTCGCCCCCAAAAAACGAATCTACAGAAAGCCCCCAGAGGAGAAAGGAGACATCCTATCACCCCCCGTTATCCCCCAGTCTCGAAAAAGCAACGCTAAAAAGAAAAAGAAAAACAATAGTCCGTGACTGATTGCATTCGCAGGGCCCTCCACCGAAGGAAGTCAGAGGAAACATTGTTCATTCCTGAAGATCAGGTCCACCTAACGCCCCTTCCGACTGATCCTCAGGGGCACTCCGACATTGAGGCAAGGTGTCCAACCAGTCCCCAGCAGCCTCAGGTAAATCGAAGAACACAGCCCGGGCACCATGTTCTATCCAAAGCTTCGCCGGGAATAGCAGAGTACTTAATCCCCATCTCCCTCAGCCTACTCTTGACGCCCATAAAGCTTTGCCGGCGTTTCTGAACCGCTTGAGTGAAGTCGGGGAAAAAGTTCACGTCGGCATTCTGGAACTTCAACGGACCACCTCTTCTCGATGCCTGCAGGATCGCATCCCGGTCCCTGAAGTTGAAAAGTCTGGCAATGATGGGGCGCGGAGATGCTCCCAGTTTCGGTTGGCCACCAGGTAGTGTGTGCGCTCGCTCCACCGAAAAGAACTTGCTCAGTCCACCGGGAGCCAGGTGCTTCAACACTAGGTTCTCAACAAAGAGATTCTTCTTCGGCGCCCTCCGGCACACCGATAATGCGGACGTTCTGGCGCCTTGCCCGTCCTTCAAAATCGTCGAGCCTGCGGGCAAGCAGCGTGTTCGTGGCTTTCAGGTCCCGAACCTCCGACTGCAGGTCAGACACATCAGTAGTCAAACTCGACGTCTTAATGTCGAGCGACTTGACTCTGTCGTTCGTCTTTCCGAGGTCGGCCCTGATGAGGTTGACTTCGATTGCCAACGTGTCGACCTTGTGCGACAACACTTCGTGCTGCTTATGCATTTCGGCCTTGATGCCGGCAATGGCTCCCATGACATCCCGGAGGGTGGGTTCAGAATCGTCCGGTGACACATCGCGCTGCGAGTCTTTAGTACGACCTGAAGCACCAGGCGAACCCTTTGGGAGGGAGAAGCGTTCAGAGATGGTGGTCTGCGAGAGGGAAGGTTTCCTGCTGACTCTCGGGGCTTCCCTTTGTCCGGGTCACCTCTGCCCGCCATGATAGGCGACGGAGGTCTCACAATCCAGAGAAGGATATAACCGGCACTGCCACTTCCAGGCAGCAAGAATCAGTAATCACCTCCACCGCCTCACCAGCACATCAGGCCGCTAGACAAGCTGATCTGGCCACCAGGACAGCTCCAACCCCTTCGGACTGCCACCGCGTAGAAGCACCACCATCACCCTCATAATGCCAGGCCGTGATGGCGTCGTTGTCTCCAATCTTCACGACGGTGTAACTCCACACAGGAAACCCGGATCTTCAATCGCAGAACGGGCCCCGTCTCAGCAACAGCACCGCAACAGATTCCCACTAATGTGGGACAGGATAGACAGCAGGATCAATGCGGAGGATCAGAGGGTCTTCGGAGCTCCGAGCTCACGCGGCCATCTTGGTTGCCCGCGAAGCTCCTCCCCCTATGTGTTTCTTTTTTAACTGATGAAATGCTTTGTATCTGTAATTGTATGTGCTTTTATGGACATGTTTTTTATGCTCAGAATAAAGCTTTATGAATTGAATTGGGTGGTTGCGATCAAATGGCGCTTCTGAAAACAACATGCCTCTAATGGTGGGCTGGACCATTTTACGGGATGATGATGAGGACTTCTTCGACCCAGTTACGCTCGATGATGAACTTTTTCGCATTGGTGTCTCACTCTCTCCCACACTCTTAGTGTGGCTCACAGGTGGTGTGCTGACAGGGCTACTGGGTGTAAGTGAAGTGTTTGACGCTTCTTCCTCCTCGTCATCATCAGATGAAACATCAACGTATCCAGTTTGTTGACTTCCAATTCGGGCTTCCTTGATCTCCTTTAGGTGTGCAAACCATTGGACAGTGTGCTGTCTCTTAAGATGACCTCTCTGGCCTCCGGTACCATAGTTGGTACCAAACTTACCACGCCTAACTGCAAGCTTACAAACGCTACAAATGGCTATGTTTTCCTTTTTTGGGCAAACACTAAAGAAGACCAAAACTGCGGACTTGAAATGTCTGTGGGGGCCGGAGGAGGCGATACTGGTGGTGGTCATGCTGCTAATGCCAAATGAAGTGGAGGATGTGTGTTGCCGAACTTTACTACGTTGTGCACTTGCACCACCACTAATTGAGGTTGAGGTGGATGGAGGTCCCTTGCGAGAAAGAAATATGGAAGCAGTAGGTGGTGGTGTACTAGTTAACTCCAATGAAGGTGGTGTTCCCATTGCCTCCTCGTCGACAACATCATCACGCTCAGCAGCTTTTCGGGCTAGGGTTAAAATGTCTGTTTGCTACATGCCCACTGAGGCTGGAGTGAAGTCTATGATGACTGCGTCGTCGCCGTGAGAGTCTTCATCAGCAGGAGTATACGCCACTTCTTGTTCAGCGTCAGCATCACACTCCATAACTATGAGAGTTTCGGGGACCTTCCTTTTACGCTTAGCCACCTTTGTCAGATCATGGTGCGCCTCACTCTCAGACGGCAGTGGTGGTTCCCAAGTTTGATCCATATCATCAGAAGGAGGTGGGCTTGAAGAAGATGTAGACACCATACTTGATCTTTTCCTTGCTAGGGATGTGGAAGACAGTGAATGATCATCAGGAGGAGTGGCTTCCTCAAATGATACCTCGGCTTGAATGTCAATTTCCTGATGTGCCCCTACTTCGGTAGGAACAACTACTGTGGGCACTTGTGCCCCTCCATGCACCTCTGCTTGCGCATCTCCTTGCGCTGCCTCTCCTTCCACATGTACTTGGGCTTGTACTTGCACATGTGGTTGTTGTTGCGGCTGTGGTTGTTCAAAACTCGTCAGATGAGTTACAACAACCTGTGTTGATTGAGGGACATTGCTGCTACTTTCTTGCGATGAGCCAACATCACTGGTCGATGGTGATTGAACAAGTAGACTGGCTGTCTCTGCAGCACTCAAGGGCTTGGACTTAGGTTGGCGTGATGGTGGTGGCACTGAGCCCAAGGGAGCGGGGGTGCTGCTCCCAGCTTGGTCCCCAGCAGATCCCACTGCTGTTGCAGGCATACTTCTTTTTTTATTCCCAAAAAATGTGGTGGGCGGCACACCAGTCTCCTTGGTAACTTGCTTCTTCTGCTCCTTACTGGCAACTTTCTTCCTAGAGGAGCTACGGGGAACTTTTTTTGGGGCCATCTTCTTCAGAGGTCAGAACAGCAGGCCGCAGTTGCACGAGTTGCAGAGTTGTCTGTGGCCAGACGTGACTTCGCATGAGGTTATGCTGCATACACACACCGCTGCAGGACTTCTTCCTGGCACTGGTGGTTCTCTTGAGTCTTGTGCACCTACAAGCAATGGAAGAGAGAGGAACATCAGTTCAGTTATACACCCCAAAAACTCGAAAACCACATAAAAATCAGCACAATCCCATGCCATCCATGCCCTCAATGATGTTTAAATTCAAGACACCCCACAGAAAGACTAGGCCCATGCACCACTCACTAGCCCTGGGCATAATGGATGAAAGCTAGGCAAAATGGGTGCAGGCCTGAGAACACTGCCTGCATTCAAAATGGCCCCTTGCCTCCCAGCACATGGACAGGGCCTGCCTGTACCAGCACTCAAAATAGCCCCCACCCACATGGCCAGTCCCCATGAACACCCCAAAAAATCGAAAAACACACAAAAATCACCACAATCCCATGCCATCCATGCCCTCCATGATGTTTACATTAAAGAGACCCCACAGAAAGACTCAGTCCATGCACCACTCACTAGCCCTGGGCAAAAGGCCCCAACAGCAGCCCAAAAAATCGAAAACCACAGAAAAATCAGCACAATCCCATGCCATCCATGCCCTCCATGATGTTTACATTAAAGAGACCCCACAGAAAGACTCAGTCCATGCATCACTCACTAGCCCTGGGCAAAAGGCCCCAACAACAGCCAAAAAATCGAAAAACACCCAAAAATTACCACAATCCCATGCCATCCATGCCCTCAATCATGTTAAAATTCAAGACACCCCACCGAAAGTCTAGGCCCATGCACCCCAGAGTACCCCTGGGCATAATGGATAAAAGCATGGCAGACTGGGTGCAGGCCTATGGCACAACAAAGCACGCTGCCTGGCTTCAAAATGGCCCCTAGACCCCCACCACATGGCCAGGCCCCGCCTGTACCAGTCCTCAAAATGGCCCCCACCCACATGGACAGGCCCATGAACACCTCAAAAAATCGAAAAACACACAAAAGTCACCACAATCCAATGCCATCCATGCCCTCCATGATGTGTGTATTAAAGAGACCCCACAGAAAGACTCTGTCCATGCACCACTGAGTACCCCTGGGCAAAAGGCCCCAACAACAGCCCAAAAATCGAAAAACACACAAAAATCACCACAATCCCATGCCATCCATGCCCTCAATCATGTTCAAATTCAAGACACCCCACAGAAAGATTAGGCCCATGCACCACTCACTAGCCCTGGGCAAAAGGCCCCAACAGCAGCCAAAAGAATCGAAAAACACACAAAAATCAGCACAATCCCATGCCATCCATGCCCTCCATGATGTTTACATTAAAGAGACCCCACAGAAAGACTCAGTCCATGCACCACTCACTACTCCTGGGCAAAAGGCCCCAACAACAGCCCAAAAATCGAAAATTCCAAAATTTTAGTTGCAGCAACTGTAATGCCCCAAACAAACTTACTTGTGAAATTTCTAATCCAAAAGTGATCCAAAGAAAGTCAAAAAGGCCTCAAATCCAAATATCCAGCAGCATCCACAAAAATCCTTCCAGGTCAAGATCCGAATGAAAGTGACCAGCACATGAAGAAAGCACTGGGAGGAGCCTGCTGGACAGGAACAAGAAGTTGGAGACTGTGGGGCACTTCCTTCCTCCCACCCCCCCACCCCCAAAATGGACTCCTTGCAAAAAAAAGTGCAGGCAAATGTCAACCTGATGAGTTATTCTGATAAAAATCATCATTTTCAGAAGGTTTATGCTGCTTGCTGGTGGATTTCTTGTGCAGAATTGCACATTTTGTAATTTCGCGAGTGCGAGATTGTTGCTGCCCGCCGCATCTACGTGTTCGCAATTGCGAACTCCCGCGATACGTGATCACGGCGTACTCGCGTTGACAAACTCTCGCTGTGCAAGGTGGCAAGCCGCGATGACGTAATCGCGGTCGCCAAACTCCCGCGGGATCCCGCAGCAAGATCCAAAATGGCGCAGCACTCGCAAAATATCGAGAAAAACAACTCGGCAAACGCTGAATGACAGTAAGTGAACGCCGCGCACAGCAATATTGTATCACCAAGCAAAAAAATCCGCCGCGTGCAAATTTGCGGATTTTCGGCAAATTCGGGAGAGTTCGCGGATTGCGAATTTACCGAAAATCCGCAAAATCCGCGAGCGTAACGGATTTTACGCCCATGCTTATTGTTGATGGTAAGTTCCTTTAATAGTCAGCACCCATCCTGAAAAAGCTGGAGCTGTAATATTCGTGCTTTTAGCATCAACACACTTGCCACCATACTCTTTTACTTTTTTGTCATGCTCCTGACAAGTCAGAGTGAGACAACTGCCAGTCTCCACAGTTGCTCAGGATTTCTACTGCCCCTGGAGAGATTAAGGAGCACCATGGCATCATCTCAGGCCCTGCCATAATAACTCCAAGTGACCAGAGGAATGCTTTTTGACTGCAATATTCTCTATCTGGAGGCCTTTTTAGTTGGGTAATGCATATATATGTTAGAAAGTTACAAGATGGCATATTTTGTTGTTTATGTAACGCCACCACATACAACAAGAGCATTACAACCACTTGGAGGAAGCTTACAGGATGGTAACAGTCTGGGATCATCACGTGGCAAGAATACTTCTTTCTCAAAAAAGATTATCCTAGACTGCCCATTCTGTATATTCTGTCTAAACTATACAAAGACCTCACAGTCCCTCCTGGTAGACCTATAGTATCATCAATAGGGAGCATGTACGAAAACATCTAAATACGTGGATCATTTATTAAGAGATTTTGTAACCCATTACCATCTCATGTGAGAGATAGAAAGGATTATTTAGTCAAAATTGAAGGCATTATGTGGGATAAGGAATGTATCAACATCACCTGGATGTGAATTCTCTATATACCATCATAGAACACGACCAGGGGATAAGCGCACGCATGCACTTTTTAAACACCAACCATATATGGTACCTTGAACACACCAAGATGCTTGCAAAGATGATGATGTTATGCTTAACTAATAATATTTTCATGTTTAATGGAGAGCTCTAGAGGGGAGTACTTGGCACTGCAATGGGCATGTGCTTTGCGCAAAGCTTTACAAATCTTTTCTTGGGCCTGTGGGAGGAGGAAATCCGCATGGAAAGTTTGCTCCAATGCTATTTTCAGAAAGTGGTAGCCTGGATGAGATACATAGACAATCTATTTATCGTCTGGATTGGAAGTGAAATAGAAGCTACCCACTTCATTGAGAAACTCAATATCAATTCCTACAATATAGTACTTAGCCACAATTTGAGCAGACAACATATTGATTTCCTTGATGTTAGAATTGAAGTATGTCAAGGCAATTTGACTACCAGCCTCTTGAGAAAAGAAACAGCGGCAACAGTTTTCTTCATGACTTCAGCAACCACCCAGATGCTCTCAAGTGGAGCATCCCATATGGAGAGCTGCTGAGGGCAAGAAGAAACTGAAATACCGATGAAGCCTACCATGCAGAAAAGGAAATCATGATTTCAAGGTTTTAGGCATGTGGGTACCCAGACTGGGTACTACACAAGGCCATTAACAAAATGAGCAAGATAAATAGACAAACAAACTCTCAAGACATCTGAGAAGGAAACCACTAATAATAATACCAGGGTCATTCTAACATTGAAAAGGAACTCACGGAAAGTACAGAAAGTGCTAGTAGACCACTGGGACATACTGAAGACAGACTCTATTGGGGTACCTACACTTAATGCCAGACCTATGATCATGTATAGAAGGGGCAGAAGTCTCAGGGACATCCTAGTGTGGGGAGACATTACAGAACAGCACATGACCAACACACATAATCTGAAAGGTTTCTTTCCCTATGTACACTGTAAGGCCTGTAAATTTAACCACATGGTGAAAGAGTTTAAAGTACCAGGTTTGAATGCAAAGAAAATCATAACACAGTTTTTGACATGCAGCACCAGCTTTGTTACTTATGTCTTGGAATGTACATGTAGAAATGCGTACATTGGAAGTCCGAACTTTATGGTCAAAAAGAGGATTTTAGAGCACCTCAGAGCCTTCACTAACAGAGATATCCATTATCCGATGGCCAGGCATTTCCAAGAATGTCACTAATCTAACAACTCCCTTCCTCGCTTCTATGCAATTTAGCAGATCAATATGGGACACAGAGGCAGGAACAGGGAATCAGCCCTACGCAAGAGAGAATGCAAATGGATTATTAATCTAGAAACTCTGTTCCCGGGGGACCACAATTTAAGTGAGGAGGTAGCAACTCATCTGCGTGATAATTGAGTGAGCCTCTACTTTTTCTGTCTTTCATGTCTCCATTATGTTTCGATTTTCAGTTTCCTCACTAGAACAGTACATAAACTGTAAATTGATTTTATTTCTATTTATTAACAAATTGTATTCACAATAGGTGTCATCACAAACTCTTGGTTTATTGTTCCTTAACTTTTGTCTTTTCACAGGAGGAAAGGAAGAGACCCATCGCACAGGACGGACACTTCGCGGTTTCCCTACCCTGTTCTTCCCCGGGCTCGGGCTTGCACCAGGACAAAATAAGGAACTTTTATCCACTTTTTAAATCAATAATTGGATATTTAAATGGTTGATCGAATGTGTTTTTGTCTGTTGACTATGGACTTCCTCTTATCTTTGCCACTTGGAGGAAACACTTTTTATGTATGGCTTTAGAACTACAGGCCTTCAGGATCACAATATACTCTTATGCAAGTGCCACTAGGCGAATGCAATTTTCGTTTTTTTTGAATTATAGGATTTCTAAAGGATACCACTTGGCATATAGATTAACTGTCTAAATTTGATTTTCATGGTCTATCATGTGCACGTAATTTAATCTCATGACGCATTATCAGTCATAAATTACATGATGGGCGCAGCAATTTTGATATTTGGCCTACACCTGGTACAATTGTTTACTTTATTTAGTGCACTTGAATATGCTCCGAATTTAGCAGCATCATTGAAATTACGTACTTTGGTTTTGACACAAACCATGTCAACTTAAAAAAGGCCTTGAATATGTTACTGAACTGCTTTTTCCTTGGTTATACCATGTATGAAACCCCATCTAACAAGCATTGGCATAGCTAGTAGGTCTCGCCTTTGGGACTTTATAAGTGTTTAGCCATGCAACAGTTGATGTTGTTGCACAAATGATATGGCACTGCATAACTAAATACTTATAAGGTTCCAAAGGTGAGTCCTATTGGCAATGCCAATGCTTGTTTACATGGTAGGTGCTCATGCTGGTTGAAGCCATGTATGTTTGTATACAAAGGGACCCTGGCTGAGAATAGGAGGAGCACTGTGCACCAGGGGTGCAATGTTCTAATATACATGCCAGCACTGATAAACATCTAAGAGGGAGGGTCAGAGAAAGTGTATAGTCTCCATTCCCTTGGAGAGGAGGAATTAGTAACATAATAGAAGCAAAAACAGCATATATACTCAAGTACCTTCCTGTTGGCATGTGTGTAAGTTGGGGGTAATTAGACAATTAAAGAGTCTACATAGTTGTGGGTGAGTGAAACAAGTCAGGGAATCTTACTCGCTCAAGGTACAGGCCCTTATTTCGTCGAATATATATATTAATGTATTTATTTTTAGGGGGGCACAACTGTCGTCAGCAGCATTCGAGAACCACCTGCATGTTTTATATCAGACCTGAAATGCTAGCACAATCTTGGGTTTTTAGTGTTGCGTCATTGGCTCATATTCTGCCGTCTAAACTATAAAGTGGGCAAAGGATCTTCGCGTGCCAGGAAACCACCAGTCCTACGCAGACAGACGTAACCTGCCAGAGGCCGCCATTTTAAGCAGGCTTATAAAACCAGGGTTCGAAGCCGACCACAACTAGTACTCTAAAGATGGGAGCAATTGTGTCTAGATTAAAGAATCGGGCGCTCTCTATTAGAGCCGAGTTGCCGTACTGAACAACATTTTTGCTGGTAATTCCACCCCTCTTCGCATGCTCACTGTTTTCCGTGGACACACTTGACAAGATTCTCTTTAAGATGTTCATAATAATTTTTTTGGGGTGAAATATTTGGTGCCAAAATAGATTTTTTTTGCTAGTCCAAAAAGTGTAGATGAAAACACGCATCTTTGCAAAACACAAAAACCACGCGCTTCAAAAATGCAACATGAAAACCAGACCCCATTTATTTACAATGTTGCAGTGAATAAGGAGTTTTTTATGTGTGCAATTTGTCAAGCACATTTTAGAACAGCATGGAGCGGTGCATTGAAGCCTCAACCATACCAAAATCTATTTGTGTAAAATTAAATATATATATATATTTTGTCCTCATTTCACCTTAAGCATCTGCAAATTTGCATAGAAAAATCCTCTTCCAAACTGGGTGCCCTGGGTCCATGCTCTTGCATTCGCTTTTAGGCCGACCTGGACAGCTTCATTTGTGCGAGGCTTGGTGTAATCATTGGACCGCGGGTACTTAGACCAGCCTCATTTCTGTACCCCAGATATTTAACGGTGCCCAGATACTCCCTTCTCCTTGGTCCAGTCTCGCCATACCCAATACTGCTCTCAACCAGATCTCATATTGCGGTGGCTCAGGATCTTTCCACAACCTGCAAATCTCTCTACGGGCTGCTAATATCAAGCAGAGGAATAAACCAATCAATTTGTTAGATAGTTGATTTATAAGATTATTCTTAATACCAAAAATAAATAATGACAGATTAGGATTACTCTTAACTTTAAAAACCCCCTCCAATGCCCTACCCACATTTCCGCAAAAACCCTTTAGGGCTCCACAATCGAAAAACATGTGCAAATCATCTGCCTCCACTAAACCACACCTAGGATATTTCGGAGCTAAGTTTAAAACAAACATAGCAATTTATTTTGGGGTGTAGTACAATCTATTCACTACAAAGAAATGATTGTTTTAGGCTGATTTGACGTATTTGTATAGATTATGAAGGGAGAAAAAAACAAATCAGCAGAAACATATTCCAAAGCTGATGAATTCCACATCCTATAGGGGGAGGAAGATCTGAATCATCTGCATCAATTAACACCCTATACCATATCCCTACCTCTTTTTTGGGGGGTTTGCATTTTGGAGTGTATTCTCAATCTCCCAGTTTCCACCTATAAATTCTCTCTCGGCAGCAAACCAAGAACATATTTGCAGATATTTGAAGCGGGAGAAGTAATCCCCTATCTTACCCTTTAACACATCCCATGGATGAACTCCGTCCAGTGATATTAAATCGGACCGGATGACAATTCCCGCCCTCTTATTAGGAATAGCCAAGATGTCATTTAGGCAGGCGGGAAGCCGAGGGTAGTCCCAAATAGGGGCAAAGTCAGAGTAATATCTTATTCCCCACTTCATTTTCAAGTGTTGCCACACTCTGAGTGCTGACCTCATTATTTGTAATCAAACCTTTTTGAAAAATCTGGGAGCACCAAATTTATATAAAAACCCAGTATTACCTCCCTCAAAATGAACCATAACATTCAAGATTCTCCCCCAATTAGAACTAGGAGGACTAGAGAGTAGACAACAAATATTTTTGAATAGAACGGCAACAGAATATAAAAATATATCTGGGAGAGCCAGGCCACCTTTAACCAGCCTCCGTTTTAATTTCTTGCAAGATAGACAGGAGATTTTGTTAGCCCATATAAAGCTCCCTATCTTACTTTGAATTTTTCCCAGTAATTTCCCAGGAAAATCCAGTGGGACAGCCCCAAACAAGTATATCAACTTCGGCAGGATAACCATTTTAACCAGGTTTACCCTGCCATAAATAGTAAGGGGAAGATTCTGCCATTTCAAGAAACAATGATCAATTTCTTCAGACGCTTTCTTCAAATTCGTTGTGGGAATATCCTCTATATTATGGGTTATACCAATCCCCAAATACCTAAACTCCCCACAGTGTCTCCCGGTGTAGTCCTCCACTCCCCAGCACATGACCTCAGTCTTGGAGGAGTTGACCAAGTAACCAGATTGCTGGCCAAACTCAGCCAAGGTATTTTCCACCCTAGGAAACACTTCTGCTGGGTTGTTGGTGTACACCAACAGGTCATCCGCATAGAGGGCCAGCTTGAGCCAGGGGCTCAATATAAATATCAAACAACAAGGGCGAAATAGGAGACCGCTGTCATGTTCCCCTTTGAATACTAAAGCTTGGTGTCAGTAGTCCGTTAAGTAGGATGGTAGCTGACACCCCTTCATAGCAGCGTGTTAGTACATTAATAAACGGAAGACCAAAACCCATTACTTTTACGGTCTCCCAAAGGTACAACCAACTCACACGGTCAAACGCCTTGGCGGCATCGTAAGCGGCTAACGCCAAGGGTTTAGACCGTGCCACCGCCAGGTCAATACGACCAAAGTTGAAAAATTTGTTCCTGTACAAATCTTCCCGGCAGGAAGCCCTTTTGGTCCTCATTAATCAGTTGCGGAGCTACCCTCACCAACCTCCCTGCCAGAATGCTAGTAAAGATCTTATAGTCTGCATTCAGAAGGGAGATTGGTCTATATGAATCAGGTCAAAGGGAGTCTTTACTGGGCTTCGGGATCAGTACAATTATTGCTTCCTTCCATGAGGGGGGTATTCTGCCCTCAGGGCTAAAGATAAAAGTATACAGCTTCCTGAGTCTGAGTACAATAACTTCTTCCAAGATTTTATAGACCTCCCCCGGAAGTGCATCTGTCCCTGCCACTTTATTATTTTTGATCTTCTTTAGACAGCTCCTTATTTCATCATCAGAAATTGGGTGTTCTTACAGGTGTCGGCCCTCCTTTGACAAACTAGGTAAAGCTTTACCTTTAAGCCAATCTTTTATTGAGGCGATAGAGGGAACCCTGTCTTCTTTATAGAGAGGTGAAAACAAAGACAGGAGACACCTCTGCATATCTTCCTGATGGCTGAATATCGTACTACTCTCATCCACTATTAGCTTATTGATATTATTCCTAGCTCTGACATCTTTGATCTTCCGTGCTAAGGTGGCCCCTGCCTTTTTCACCATATTCAAAGTTTTCCATATTGTGAACAGCCCATTGGGCTCCAAGTGTTTGATCGAACTCATCCCTATAGGCAAAGCGGAGACCCTCCAAGTCCTTAAGGACTTCTTAAGGACTTAAGGCAGATGTTCTGAGGTACAGCTAGATCTAACCCTTTCCAACCTAGAGATCTCCTCCTCCACCCTTTTAAATTCTGACCTTTCTTCCCTGTTTTTGGAGCTTATCCAGCTGTGCAGTACACCGCGGATATGGGCTTTAAACGCATCCCAAACATACTCCTATGATGTTGAACCCAGATTCTTGTTGAAATACTCCACAGTTGATGTTTTAATAGTTCTTATTAACTCCTCATTCGACAACATTGCCCTTTTTAATGTCCACCTAGGGACAGTTGTTGATTTCCCCTTACGATATAGAAAAGTTATTGGGGCATGGTCGGACAAGATAGATTGAAGGATAGAAATATCTACCAAATGCTCCAGACATGACCTATCTGTAAGGATATAGTCTAATCTGGAAGAGTGGACATATTTTTTACTAAAGAAAGTAAAACCTGATTCACCTTCCTTCTTTGAGCTCATGCATCTTGTTAATCATTGTCCGACGCATGTGTTGAGCTGCCACAGAGCGGCTAAAATTAGACCTGTCTTTGGAAGGGTTAAGGAGAATATTAAAATCGCCACCTATTATTATTGGCATGGTAACTTCTGCCAGTATGGCCTGCACTTTAAGGAGAAAAGCCGGATTGTCATCATTAGGGCCATAATAAGACACTATGGCGAGTTCCACCCCCCCATCACTACCTGCACCAAAATCCACCTCCCAGATTTCTGAGTAGGATCTAAAAAAAATTGCTACTCCTTTATTATGCATAATTTGCTCTGAGCAATGAGAACTCTTCACCCATTTATATTTACTAAACACGACTCTTGCTTCAAGAAAGCCCAGATGGGTTTCTTGTAAAAGGATAACCTGTGCAGAGGATTGCTCCAAGTATTTCATTATTAGTCTCTGTCTTCGGGGGCATCAGAGACCATTAACGTTCCATGAGAGGAACTTTATTTCTTTCGATGTGATTCTATACCAGGTTTGCCTTCAACTTTGAACAGACTAAAAATATATTTCCACTGACAGCTACGGTGAAAAAATTGACTTTTTTGTTTAGTTTCTCTCTCAGCAACCCCACCTGTGCTCCCCCTAACACTCCCCCTGAAACCCACCCTCTCTCCCACCCGTGATCTCCCTTGAACCTCTACACCCATGGGGAACCCTCCCTTTATTCTCTGGGCAATGCCCTTGGACAGAGCCCCCCCCTCCCTCAACGTGTGGCAGTTACTACTTGCTTTAATCAACTAGATTCTCAGATATACATCCTAAACATTTATCCTTTTCAAAAATACACCAATGTCACAGCTTTTACTAAACAAGCCCACTAATCACTAATCACACCTTACTAGCACTTACTCCTCCACCAGGCTCCCACCCCCGCTTTCCTCTCTGATTTTCTCTATTAGGGAATCGACTTCTTCTAACTGACGTATGTTATACATGTGGTTGTTCCACGTTATACGTAGTGATGCAGGAAATCTCAGTTCAGTCTTAGCCCCCAGAGCATTCAAAATTGTCATTCTCTTCCCCAATTCCCATTGCTTAGTGGCCGTAATATGGGAAACATTCGAACTGATAGAAAAAGAAAATACAGTGGAGAAAGAAGTGCATTTTAGCTGACCAGCTTTTAAAGCAAGAGAAAAAATCCTCTCCTTCATGGTATATGTAAGGAATTTCACCAAAGTTTTACTGGGGCTTCTCTACCTTGGACTCTTCTGAATGGATCCCGGTGCACCCTCTGAATATCCATACACACGTCCATGCCTACATCCTCTGAGTCTTTCAGGATAGTAGCCTTCAGGAGAGAGACAACAAAGTTCTTTAAATCGTTTCCTTCTACATCTTCCGGGACATTTAAAATTTTCAAGTTGTTCTTCTTTGAGTGATTTTCCAACCGATCTATATCATGTTTCAAATCCTGGTTTTGTTTAACCATTTTATTCATCGAAACAGAAGATATACTCAGGTCTTCCTTTATTTTTGGTAATTCTGCCTCAAGAGTATCCGTTCTTCGAGATACCTCCTCTACTTTCTGGGCGAATGCTTCACAAGAGGCCTGGATGGCTGCCTGATTGGCCTCTGAAGTAGTAAACCTCCTACCGATGTCATCTTTCAGGCTTAACAGGATTTCGGCCAGCGTCCCAGGGGGCCCAGAAAAATCTGAAAAACTAGGGACAGAATGGACAATCTGTGCAGATGAAAGAGGTAAGAAAGAAGATTGGTTAAGTAGCTCAGGAGTTCCGTGCGTCTGAATTTCGAGGCGAGACCCACTCTCTTTCACTAAAGTTATTGGGGCATCAACCTGCTCAGTTTGCTGGATCTCTAATGCCGAGAAGCTTTTTGATAGTTCTACTGACGGGTGGATGGATACTATATGGTCCTGCACAAACGAGTGCTTTACAATAGCAAAAGGTTCCTTGGAAGATTGAGTGCTTAGCTCACTAACCACCAAATTCATGGCGGTGCTGGAAGCTATAGTTGTAGTGACCAAAGTTGCAGCCGAAGTGGAAGCAGTTGCCATATTTAAAGCCACCACTTTGTCCTTATCCAAATCCGTATCCTTTAATCTATTATCCATTCTGTTATTCTGCCCAGACACCACAGTGCTAGTGGAGATAACTTTATAAAAGGATTTCAGTGAAGGCGTAATTTTGACCTCAGTGCCTCCCCTGGGTTTTTTCTTGTGACCTTTTCCCCTGACTGGGGACGTCCCCTCTACTACAGAAGCACCTACTGCCTGTCTGGTGGTAGCCTTTACTACCACTATGGGAGGTGAAACAATCTTTGGTTTCGTAATTACAGCAAGGCTACTAGGGGGCCTATTATGATGAAGCAAGGTGGCAAAAACAACATTTTGTGTACCCCTCGTGAAATCAAGATTCCATTACGTTAACTTTTACTAATGGTGTGTTGTGGTAAATTAATCAACCATAGTATAAGTTGCACACATAAACACACATGGGAATACTAATCTTGCTTGCATGAAGCAATATAATTAACTAATTTGTATTGTTATTGTGATGTTAACTAATGCACAGCTTAAATATAAATAAATGCATCATGATTGTGCTTATTTTACACATTTCTGTGCTAGAAAGTCGTTGGATATGTAAGTATAAAATGCATTTATGTGCCTTATCTACTAGGTAATAACTAATGGGGAAAACATTAGTATGGTGAGAGGTAAACAGAAGGGCTTTAGTTCTATATTTAACATAAATTTGTGTTTGTTTCTACGATAGTTCCAAAAGTGGCCTCTGAGGCCTAGTAAAAACATGGCTGCTCTGGTAAACTGCGAGCGAGTGCTGGACTGCGCATGTGCACCCAAAGCTTGCAAGTGAGAGTGAGCTGCCTGTGCCCGGATGGGAAGTTCAGGGCTACAGCGTCCTGGAAGTCAGGATGGGTGCCAAAACATGGAAATCCGAGTGTTCTGAACGTGGGAAATCACTATGAAGTTACAAGTCGAGGATGTGACTAGGCCAAATACTTTTTTAAACAATACTCTTTTATGATGTTGCTGATTCACCGTGAACACAATGCTGTAATGGTGAGGAGACGCTCACCCACCCCAAAATTGTCCAATCAGAATCCGAATTGGTGATGTTAGATACTTTTTAGATAGATTAAGTTAGGAAATTAGTGTATAAAAACCCCTGATTTTGTGTTGAAAGTGCTGTCGGATTGCAGATCGATTCCTGGATGTAAGACTCTTTATACATTTCTTGTTTTCTTTGCAGGATTGAAGGATAAGATGAGGGTGTTAGTGAGGGATGTTAGGAGAGAATGAATTCAGAACTATCTGTTCTTTGCTAAACTTCCCACTGAACTTTAAATAAATGTTTATTTCCGAGCTCTAAAATAACTGATCATTTTTATTGAAATAAAGTTTTAAGAATTTTTCCTGAATAAAGAATTAATTAATGCTTAAATATCAGACATGCAAAAATGTTGCTTTTAATAAAACTAGACAAATGGAAAATTAAAGCTGGTCTTGTATTTTCCTACGCCTATTTTCTACTAACAGGTTCATCGCCACTATGGTGGTGTGTCTGAATAAAATTGATATTTGTTAAAACCACGGAAAACTGTTCAAAACTGCAGGTGTAAATTATAACTAGTTAATTAGGTTTAGACACTCCACTCCGCCAATGTTGCAGCGCTTACTCCTTTGTGTTTCCCCAGACCCTGAAGTAGAGTTATAGTGAGAAGAGAAAGAGTACAGTGTTATGGGCCCCACTGGTGAATGAATGTATGATTGAATATTTCATAGAAGCGGTGATGCTAGTTTCAGAAATTATTTTTGGAGAACCGCTGCAACAATTACGCAAAGTATACCGACAGACCGCAGGTTCACAGGGGGGTATTTCTTTAACCAAGCTCACATTGCTATCAGGGCTACTGCCTGCTCCCTTCTCCATACGATAAATTAATTGAGATACAGAGTTTTTTTAAGGTATGCAAAAGGTATCCCTTCGATGGTGGAAGGAGACATATATTTTTTAAGGTCGCCTTGGCCAAATCTTTCACACATCTTACATCACTCTCAGCTCCTACCTCCTCTAGTGTCTGCTTGGAGTCCTCCTGTCAGTCTTGTAAGTCTTGTAGTCCCGCTGTTTGCCGAGACATATAGAAAAAGGAGGTCAATACAGTACTCAAAGGCAAGCGGGGTTGAAACAAAAGGGCTCGTCTTCTGCACACTCTGGCAGCCCCAACGACATGACTAAAAGGGAGCTCCGAAACCACCCCGGCCGCCCTGCACCATCCACACGTCCCACACTTAGGTCTTTCTCACCATCAAAAACAATCCAAAAAAGTGCGGGATGACTGGTAGGCTGGCAGGCAGGAGGGCCACAAAGTCAACAAGCTCCAAAACGGGCGCCCGCGAGAACGTGCAAAACAAAAGCACGGCAGGCAGAAAAGTAAGAAAGAAAGCAATTTAGCATCAAAGTGCCATGGAGTTCAGCGCCGAATGGAAAAAACGCCTCCCCGCACGCCCGCTGAAATGCAGGAGACGGTCAAAAATCCACAGGTAGCTGGGCAGCAAAGGGAGCGGACACGGGCCGGAGGCGGGGACGCGAACGCGAAGACCCAGAGCGGTAGCACTGCAACAGCAGCACACGGATTCAGCAACCGGCTACAACAAGGTGGGTCCAAAGGAAGGCAATGAAGCCTAAGAAACACATCGTAATCGGCTCAAAAATCACCTCGGCAGGCGATCAGTAACATTATCAGTAACATTATCCTACTGCAACATCGATCCGCCCCCTCCATACGCCACACATCTCGGGGAGGCCGGGAGCGCTCTGTCACGGCCGTTAGCTTCCGGCCACCATGTTCCCCATGGCGTTTAAATGAAATATTACAAAGAGATGACAAAACCCATCTGCTTTAGTAATTACTGCTTTTGAAGAAAATGAAAACGCGGCCCTCACTCTGCTTAATGACTGTTTTGAAGCACACTTGTGATTGTGGCAGCATCCACCTTGCAGGAGCGGGAGCGAGCAACAGCCAATTAGCATGCGCGCCGCTGCTTGCTCTCGCAAGGTGTATGCCGCCACAAGCACAAGTGTGTGCTTGTAAATGAGCAGAGCGACGGCTAAAGGCCCTCATAAGCGGCGCATGCAAGACCTAAAAATGGCCGCTGCCGTAACATTGCCATCACAGTGATTATGAGAAATAGTCCATTGTTGTTTTATGTGTCTAAGTATTCACTTTCTTATCATTGCTCAGCGTGTGATCAAGGCATCTTGCGGAAATGCGTTGCAACTGAGGAATAAATCTCGTTTTGCACTTACAGAGACTGTTTGAGTGTGCCCTTCCTTGGATTGTTTGGGAATCTATATATATATGTATATATATTTGCATGTAAGTCACTTGAAGGGTGGGGGGTAAATGCCAATTGCCAAAGAGGCCCAGCCCTGGAAGATGTTCCTTTATAAGACCCCTTGACCTTACTCCTCCCCTCCTGACGCCCCACGCAGGGCATTGAAAAAGAGGTGTGACCGGCACTCTCCACCTACAGTGTCCCCATGTGCTCAGCTACCACCCTAGTGGGGAACAATACTAGGATGCAGTCCCTCCTTGTCGCCCTGCATTTCCTGCCCTCCTCCAGCTATTTCTCTTCATTGAAAAACTACATCTTACAGTATTATTCTCTGAAATCCTCTGCTTTGATGTTGCTGACACCTAAATAATAATAGCTTATTACTGACAGTTGCCAGAGCTGGACCAGGTGAAGTGACCAGAAATGACAAGATCTCAGCCAATGAAATCATATAATATAAAAGAGAGGACTCCACCTTCTTTGTTGGTGCCAGTATTGCTACTGGCTGAGTTTTCCCAGGGACAACGATGTAGAGGGCGAGTCAACAGAGACTGAGAGCTCGGAGCCTGAACTAGTAGTATCGACAAATACATTAGTTGACATATTGAGAGAGCCTTCTAGCCATAAATGAAATCCCTGGATGTGCTAAAAAATGTGAAAGATTCCCTGAAGTCCTTATCTAAAGGTTGGTTATAGTTCAAGCAATTCAGGAATATTCATTTATGCACACATGCATCAAACTGAATTGCATTCGGTGCGAATCGCAAAATTCGTCCGTTTGCATTCTCATATTGCAATTCCTTAATTGCGAATCGCAATATGAGAATGCCTTCACATTCATTCCTATGGGCCTCTAGGCCCATAGGAATCAATGAAAAGGGATTCCTTAATTGTGATTCGCAAATTGTGAATCGCAATTAAGGAAAATGAAGAAATCGCAAAAAAAATGCGATTTCTTAATGCATAGCCGTTTGCAAATTCTTAATTGCGATTCCTTAATTTACGCAATTAAGAATTCGCAAACGGGAACAGTGATGCATGTGGCCGTTGGTATTCAGTGAGAGATTTTAACAATAGTATTTTTTTGTACTGATGTAAGAAATATGATGCCGATATTTACGTAGATGCAATTATCGTCAGTAGCGTTTTCTCAGCTGGTGGAATACATTATCTGTGGTAAGTTTATCTGTGCAAACGCAGCATGGTTATAAGCAGAGCAACTGGAATTGAGCAACAAAGGAGGACCAATTTATGCAACACAGTTGTCTAAACTATGCAGTAAGTAAGCCAAATTATGAGGCATAATGTGGCACATTTTATAATAGTCTGACTTCAATATTGTGTCATTATTAGACATGGTTATACTGTCTGAAAAAATATTTCACCTTATTAGTACCAGTTTAGCTACCAAATACAACAATAAGCAACGGAAAGATGACAAGTCAAACTTTTCGAAGGGCATGCACATAACTTATTGGGGATAAGATTTGACCTGGATCTTAAAAATTTAAAAATCTGAGCGAGAAGTGGGGTATTTTTTCATCCCAAACCCTCCTGCTGGGAGCGGTTCCTCCATGTGGTCGGAGGAGCGCCGCCCCACTGCTTTCTCACAGTGCAAGAAGCAGAAACCTAAAATTGTGTTATAAATACCATTTTATGTTTCTGCTTCTCGCATTGCGGGAAAGCAGAAGGGTTTGGTTGTGGGCAGGTTGACAGGTCTGCTCTAGGGCAGGGCAGGAGTGATTTACCCACTGCTGAGGGCGCTGACTGTTTGTCATACATGGAGAAAATGGCTTCCCCATACTTGCCTGGCTGGTCAGCGTCCCGACCAATCACAAAGCTGCCATTGCAGCGTTGTTATTGGCTTAGGTGAGGGTAAGGAAGCTTCCGGCTTCCAGTTCCATGGTAGACAACACAGGACCGGGCCAGCAAAGGTAAGTTAACTTTTTTCTTTTTTCTTTTATTTTAAATTAAACCTCCCCCCTACCTGTTAAGTTACGAAGAAACAGAGGCTGTATGTAGTAAAACAGGTTTATTCTGTAAAACAACCCCAATGGCATACAGGGTCCTTCTTCCTTCAGCAACAGTAGTCCTCTGACCTAATCCCTGGATTCCACACTCCAGAATCCAGTGAACAAGTCATCACACACAGAACCCTGAAACTGTAACTATGATACAACACTACCCACGAGTCATCCCGGCCCGCGACTAACTCCTGCTTCAACTCAGAAGGAGTGGGGAGACTGCAAGAGATGAAGTTTGTCCCTCTTAGGGAAGAAAAAGATGGCAAAGCTGAAAACACTCACTTATTCCAACCAATGCATTGAGGAAAAGGGGGCCTCAGTCAGAGGGAACTTGGAGCAATGTAAGCGGCGCATGCTGGACTGAACAAGATGTCAGTAACCTGGACTAGATTGTACTTACCATAGAGGGTGGAGTAGTTGATGCCAAGGAGGAGACTTGAAGATGAATATTCCCCGCAAGGTTCTATTTTCCCAATTATTCAAATGGAATCCAAGGTGGAACAGATGGAGAAAGCAGCAAAAGGACTGACTTTGAGAATCCTGGTGGTTCCACCTCTGACCAAGTGTGAGAATCTTGTGGCCACAGTGCAGACATACTGAGGTGATCAGTCCAAGATCTACTTGCCTGATTGAAGGGGTTAAGGCCTTCAGGCTCCCAATGAGGAGCCCTAAAGGGAATGAGACCGGCTTGGGCACAATGTTGGTGGAACTGACGAGTGGCAGATATAGGGAGCCAATAGACAGGGATGCTCGAGTTTCTGATATCAGGGCAGAGACTCCCTGTTTCCCATTGGTGAAGCGGTACAAATGGAGGGGGAGAAACCCAGGAAAGTTAAAAGTCTGTTTTTGGAGAACCTGAGTTTTGGATATGACATCCTTTTGGCTGAAAAAGATTGGCCACCTGAGTTAGTTATGGTTTGCCCAAAAGGAGAAATAATAACAGCTTTCTCAGACCTTGTTCCAAAGTCACTAAATCACTCATACGCGCAGGAGTGGGCGGTAGCAATAGCTCCTGCATTATACATAGGGCTCCCGGTTTTCTGTTTTTATGGATTTGTACATATAACTACAGACATAAAACTATATTTCCTTTGTCTGTATTTATATTTAGAAACAGCAAAACACTAGCAGATTTTGCTGTGCTGCCGTGCTTCAGTGCACAAGACCGTGTACATCACTTGTGATGCCAGACACAGGGAATCTGCGCAATGCTACGATGCCGGTCTTTAACAGAATCATCCCGGAGCGTGCTGTGGCCAAGGGTCTGTGAAGGAAAGTTTTAGGGCAGTGGAGAAGCAGGGGCGCTAAGAAGGGGTGAAAAAAACAACGAAGCCTCGTTAACAAGTGAATGGTCTTTTTAAAGACCTGTAAAGTACTCGGGTGGGCTGTGTGTGTGTGCCCGGGAAGCTGTCTCAGCCCAGGCTGACACACGGTAGGCAGACGAAATATCAATTTTTAAATATCGACATACAATAATGTAGATGTTTAAATATCGAAGGGACAAAATATAGAAGGTAAGTAATATTGATGTTTTTAATATCGATGGGACAGAATTTCGAAGGTAAGTAATTTCGATTTTGTTATTATCGATGTTAGAAATATCAATGTTACTAACATCGATGTTAGTAATATCGATGTTACTAATATCGATTTTTATGATTTTATGCAATTTAAGTACATTTTTGTATTTTAGTACCGTAGCGGGTTGTGGTTTTATAGAGGAATAGGGTGGGAAGTAATTAAATTATACTATATATCCCAGAACGGATGGCTTTTGTAGTTCGGACTGGACTGTTCCCATGGGGCACAGGATCAGAGCTGATTTGCATATCGCCATTGTCTAACCCAGGGTGGTGTGGAGTGCAAAAAAACGATGGATTTGGGCCCAGATCTTTGGACTGGGGTGAATGTGTGACATTGATCCACATTCTGTCCATCACCTGTTTTGTTTGCAATTGCCGCCATAAATGCACTGGGGATGCTCAGACGTGGGTCCCAGGCACTCCACACCACTGGAGTCAAGCTAGCCGGGCTGATGAGAGGTGTTACCTCGAAACCGGTCCGGTCCTCGGATGCTTGATTCCGTTCTGGGAAGGACATGGCTTTTGTAGTTCGGACTGGACTGTTCCCATGGGGCACAGGGTCAGAGCTGATTTGCATATCGCCATTGTCTAACCCAGGGTGGTGTGGAGTGCAAAAAAACGATGGATTTGGGCCCAGATCTTTGACTGGGGTGAATGTGTGACATTGATCCACATTCTGTCCATCACCTGTTTTGTTTGTATTTACAATGCGGCGCACCATGGGCCCAAAATGTCACTGAAGCGTTACGCATCTGTGCCGTAACGGCGGCGCATTGCTGAAGTTGCGTCGCAATGATGGCGCAGCTTCAGCAATGCTCTGGGGTGCCCTCTCACCCCAATGCTGCGTCAAGCCGTACGTCCGTTTCAAGCAGGCGCAGGGTTTGAGTGACGCATCATTGTCCTAAAAGTGACTGATTGAAATCTTGTAGATTTCCCTCAGACACTTTTAGGATTCGTTCCTGCACAGGAAAACCCTCCCTTGGGCCGGAACGCCCCCTGATGGCGCAGGGCTTTACAACGTGATGCATCTCCCATATGCGTCACGTTGTTAATATACGCCGCACCATGGCGCCTCTTTTGTTCTGCCACTGCGTCACAAAAGTCACGCAACAACGGAACAAAAGAGCCACAAGGGGCTTGTAAATCTGCCCCTACAGACTCAAGTCCAGTCCTTCCTTTGTACACCTGGCAATAAGAAGAAATAGTGGTGGTGGATTGATAGTTTGAGTATTTTAATGACTGGTTAATGTAGTAGGAAACTTTTTAGTGTTGTCACTGATCTGCAATCACAATGGAGTTTGTCTGTCACTCCGCGTGCTGCGGACTGCTGCCTGCCAGTCCTAGGCGAACCTTTTTAGTAGTTTGTTTAGTGAGTTACATAACTTTCCAAGTCGACGGTCCGCAAATCAAGCAATACTAATATCGTAGTAGACCACATGAGGTAGGTCAATATATCCCGTGGTTTTGTTGTCTATTTGCTATTTCGCCAAAATATTTTGTTATTGTTCTTTTGAAATGTTTGATTTGGTTGACAACAATCATCCATGTTTTCAGGTCTTTCTTTCTTTCATGTAGTACATCAGCTCCCCCCAGGGGCAAGAGGACAGAGGAGGAGGTGGTATCGGCTGCTGCTGCTGTAGAAGGCCAGGATCGGGCAGGCGAGGGCTCCTTTGCTGGCCCGGTAAGTTTTAATTTTAATATAAAGTACCTATTTTTTCCTAGCGTTCCTCATTCCATTTTTTCTAAATCGTCTTTGATCTTCTTGTAGACTGTATCTAAATTCTTATCCTGCCTCTACTATGGCTCCCTGTGGTATTACTAGATTATTCTTATTAGTCTGTCTGTGTAGCTAACTAAGATTGCACATTTGGCAAAAAGTGTTAAACGAAACTCCCATTCTAGTCAGCAATAGCTCTATGCACTGGGTGCAGTCCTCTGGGATTGTCCATAATGTATTTTCAAGTCTTCTAAATGTTTATGCTATGACAATTCCCAACAATAAAATGTGAATGACCACCAAGAAAGAATAAGATACTACTTTACTTTTGGTTTGGATAGGAGGACAATCCGTACTACTACTGTTGCAGGGACAAATCTGCACAACAGAACTATGGACACTAAGTAGTGCATTGTTTATCAATTATAATAGGCGCAGGTAGACTTTCCACATACCTCAGTGATATCAGACTTTGAAGAAACCCCAATCTCCTTACTGACTAGATAGTGTGGCAGAGTCATTTAGCTCCCGAATTCATCAGTGATTGATCCCCAATGATGATTATCCAACGCAGGACAAAAGTACGGAGTCAGAGTCCAGAAGTGTCAGAGGCACGGACTCATGCTTGCAAATTGCAAAACCTTTTGCTCAGTCACTCTTGACCAAAAACCACAGATTCTATTTAAGTTTTAAAGCTTTATTAAAAGTAAAAACATTTATTAAAATCAAGCTTGTCATAAAACATAAACGGTTGATTAAACATGGAAAAGTGCTTAGTGATTTATTTCACACATTTATTGTGGGCGAGCCGAGCCCCAACCTGGTTTGAACTTTAATTTGTCTTTTTGGTTCTGAATCGTTGGTCACTCCGTCCTAGTGATGATGATCTGATCTTGCTCTTGTTATTAGAAGTGAAGCTTCTCTCTGTTATGAGAAAAATGGTGCGTGTTAAAAAGCAAGCATTCATCAGTTGTGCCAAAAATTGCAGCAAGACAACACCCTTCCTTGGAAAAAGGGACATTTTTACTTTAGAGTAGACAGTGGTTTCTGTATTCACATTTCTTAATTCCTAGACAAAATACCAGTGAGTGGTGTATGTCTATGACATCTAACATTCTTAAATGTACTTTGTAGGTGGAACATCTGGTGCCGGGGCCAGCGCGGAGGTGGAGGAGGACACTTCTGGGGAGGAGGCGGTGCAAGTGCCGGAGGAAACTGCTGTGAGGGTTGCCACGGTAGTGGCGGGCAATGGTAAGCTCTTATATTCCTTACTGATTGAGATTGCAGACTGCAGAGTGTGCTCTCTGCATGGGTATAGTATATATGTTCTACAGTTAAGTTACTATACTGTTAAGAAGACTTTCAAATTTAGAACAAAGTTTTTATCAACCAGGTAGCAGCCTCCTCTAAATTTACTTCAACTCAGCGGTGATTTTTTTTTTCGAGAATCCAAATCAGATCTGAGATGAACTTGATGGATGGGATGAACGAAAAGCGAAAGAAGGGTGTAAGTAAGTGTGGAAGGACGAGCAGGTTAAAAGTAATGATGACTGACAAAGAAGAATGATACATGTTTCATTGGTGCCCGAGGTGGCTGGGAAGGAATATGATCCATGGCTGGGTGAAGGATGAAGCAAGGATGGGTGGAAGGAGAACAGCTTGGGTGGGTGAAACAGAAACTGTATGTGTGCGCAGTATATCCTTTGGTTAAAATCCAAATGCAAGAAGTCAAGCACGGATGTATGGCTTGCAGTTTCCCAAATAAAATGAAAAGGTTGTTTTCCCGTGAGAAAACGTAAGGTTTGTCCAGATGAGAGACATGAAGAAGTATGATTGACATATAGTTTGAATGGATGGATGCCTGGATCATGATACTATCTGACTCTTAGATAGCATATGTGTATCTAGAGAGAGTAGACGGTCACTGGATGAACTAAGTGTTACTTTGAAGAGCATGTAATACCGCACCCGCATGTCAGTCCAAGTGTAGGAAAGGCAAGGAAAAGAAGTTTTAATTTTGTCCGAATACTACCATGAATAGCAGCAGTAGTTTGTAATGCAAGCACAGCAAATATCCGGCTATTACGATGGCCACTCACTACCTCTGTTAATATGTTTAGCAGAACTCGGTGATTCATGTGTGGATGTATCACAGTTCACTCAATAAAAAGCAAAGCACCTAAAGTCATCCCATATGTAAGCAAATACATACCATGTGCAGTGATAGATAATCAGATTATTTATCTTCTTCATTTTCCTTTTCTAGTATTCATTGGCACTGTAGGGTGAAAGTTAAATTAATTAAGCAGTAGCCCTTATAACAGAGTATTCTCAGTGCCACTCGTAATAGAAAAGTAAGAGCATCACCACCTGCATGTACTGGACTGGTACAGTAACGCAAGTCTGTCTCACTCATCATGGCGGGCGTCTGTTTTTCTCGGGTGCAAGTTGACTGCGCTGGCATTATGCCGGCTTGCAGAAGTTAACATACCAATTTTGGTAAACAAGAGAGAAGAAGAAGAATAAGACTGGTGTACTGTCATAGTCGACTCTAATGGAGTGAGTCCATAGTGCTCGTAGAATTGATTCCTTAAACTCCCACTAATGTTAGAGCAAGGATGAAGAAGTGGGAGGTTAGATAGATACTGGCCACAATAGTTATGTACTGCGCTTGCAAGTTGCTAGTTCTACTGTGACACAACTTTCTGCTGAATCATTTTGTGTTAATCTTAAAGAGCATTGGTTACAGACTATGTCTTTCTTTCTTCATATAGATGCTCCTTCCAAACCAACACGGAAGGAGCTGGTTAACAGGGCCCAGCAACAGAGGCTGGAGGCAACTGTCGCCGAATATCAGCGGCTGGTGGCCCAGGAGGAGGCGGCACGCAGTCGACCACAACATCGACCAGGACAGCTGCATCCTCCTCCCCGCTCCCTGGGTCAGCCAGTCAGCGCAGCAGGTCTCCAGCGGTGCGGAGCCAGGGAACCACAGCCACCCGCCACCGCCGAGCAGCAAAGAAATCAGTGCCCCCCACAGCAGTACCAAAAAAGGTTGCACCGCCTTTCACTCAGGGTGTCCTACCTCGAGCAGGAGCTGTGGAACACCAAAACCCTGCTCAAAACACTCTGCAAGGAGCACGCCGACGTGGTACGAAAAGTGAACAGCAGCCAGCAGGAGGAGGAGACTGTCCCTTGCCCCTTTTTTAAAGACTTTTGGGGGGTGGGAATTGGTAGTTGGGTTTTTTGGACTTTTCATGGACATTCGTTGGGGTTAAGGAGGGGGGGGTGGGTTGGCTCTTGCAGGAGATTATTTATGTTAGGGATATATAAATATACTTTAAACTTTATTTTAGCATACGTGTTTTTTACTGCTTTTGAGGCTGGTGGGTGGGGGTTTAACAGTAAGTTTGTTTTCCTGAAACTTAAGTGGCATCTTGATTCAAGTTGTGTTAGTAATTCCTCAAATGTTTTCAAAACTAAGTGCCTCTCACAGAGTAAGTGAATTCAATAGTCCTAGGTCTTTACTAGTACTACCGGTAGTCTCTCGCATCTCCTAATACTCCATTATACTACCTCCCCCCAAACGCTTATCTTACCTGTAATTTGTGTTTGGAAATAGGGCTAGGCACAGGGCTGGCTGCACGGGAAATGGCGATTAAGGTTGGCAATCCTGGGCGGATGAAATGTCATCATTGCGGTGGTACTAGTGGTGATACACAGTGGCAGTTGCAGCATATGAAAAAAAAGAAAATGAAACCTTGTTTGTCCTTACCGTAGCATTAGAACGGTACGATAGAGAATATAGCAGGTGACAGTACACTAAAACAGTGCCACAATGTAGCCTAAGAAATGGTAAAGTATTTAAAGTATAACTAGTACTTTCGTTGAATTTCTTTGACATTGGCTACTACTACAAGAAATAGTACTGAAGGTGAAGGACACAGCAGCGTAATAATTTGCCACGTCTAGGAGGAGGATGTTCTTGATGATCAATCAAGTTGATGGCGCACATGAAAATCTGCTTTCATTTGCCAATAGTGACTCTGTGTCAAGCTGAGTAAGAATATATCCTCGGATTCCTTCACCAGCCAGTTGGTATGGCCTTATCCTCCCCAGCAAGTGTGTGGAATTATTGCTGTCATTTAGTCACCCATCAATCAAAACCACACAGCCCGGGGGAAGAGGGTTAGGGTTTAGAAAATGGATGGGAATGGGGCTTTGTGGGAAAGTTTTGTTGAGAGAATAAAAAAAAAGCACAGCATGGACAAACAATAAATCACTTGCCTATCTCTGCACTCAGAGAAACACTTTGTACATTAAATTAAGTTTGAAAAATAGCAGAGGTAAAACCTATACAATGGCTGTAGGGATGAATTTAGAAGCAGAGATCAAAGAAATGCAGAGTCACACTCAAAGAAGTTCACAGCAATAACATTACTTAAAAGATAATTAGAAAAGAACGGATACTGTATCTGTATGTTTATTTATTTTTATTTATTTATTTATGCGATTTGTTGAGCACGAACAATTGCCCAAGGGCGTCTCGGAGCTGTGAATGAGGGCAGAATGAGAAGGAATATGAATTACTGGTTGAAGAGCCATGTTTTTATTTTTTTCCTGAAAACAGTCAGAGTGGGAGCAGACCTAATGTCTGGATCGAGAGAGTTCTAGAGTTTTGCCGTCGAAACGTGAAAGCTACGATCACCCCAAGCCACCGTTCTGGTACGAGGAACCGTCATGGTGAGATTGTTCATTGACTGGAGTGATCGGTTAGGGACATGGAATTTGAAATGGTCGATGAGAAAACGTGGGCCTTGTTTGTGTTGTTGTAGTTGTCCTGTTGAATTTGGTAAGTTGCTTGCATCCAACCATTCCTCTTATTAGCGGGACTCCTCAATTCCATCTGACGCTCCGTCCATCAATGTTGGTGACCAGAAGACCCCCTGTCCACTGCCTGCCTGGCGGATGCTGAATTGCGGCTCGCTAAGCCTGACTTCATCCTTTTTTTCCCATTGCACAGGCTGAAACCCGGCCGGTAAATATTGATGGAAAAACAGGAAGTGATATTAGAACACAACTGACAAATAAATATAAGGTATGTACGCTGTGTAGTGCAAGAAGTCACACTTTGAGTTTCCTAATAGACAGTACAATATTTTTTAAAGTGCTTACTCTGTCTGAGTCTCATTTCGAAGGATAAATAAGTATGGGCGAATTAATTTAGCAGATCTTTGTCCTCAAGCGTGGTGTACTGTAAACTGTGTTTTAGAACAAAATTAGACCTTCCCAGCAGTGCTCCCAGACCCTTACTAAACCCATTCGCAAAAATGTAGAAGACCCCCAATCAGATCTCCAAAAACGAGGCCTAGTAGAAAATGGTGACAAAACGTACTTTGAAAGTAAAGTAGGCCAAAATCCCCCTTACCCACCATGGATTGTATTGAAACCACTTGCAAGCAAGCAAAAGTATCCATACCCAGCATTGCTCCAAGACTCGCAAACCCCCCCACAAACACCAGGAACCCCCACAAACAGCCGCCAGAAAACGGTTGAGTGAGCGAAATCTCAGAAAATGCAAAAACTTTTCCCCCAGGGATTGTCGCCAAAACACTTTCTTTTGGGTATTAGACCTTCCCAGCAATGGCCCCAGAACTGTCAACCCGGGCGAAAACAAGTTTAACACCCCCAACAAGCCAAAAGGCAAAACCCGGGAAAAGCCACACTTACAAAACTTTGGGCTTACCTGGAATTCAGTCCAAATGCGCTCTGCAGCTATGCCCCAACTCCCCTTTTCCACCATGGATTTCCTGAAAAACAAATGCAATCAACATAAGACTGTGCCAGCAGTGCTCCCAGATCCCAAACCCACCCACAAAAACCTGGAAGTCCCCCAAACAGCACCCCAAAGACAGGTAAGTGAGCAAAAACGTTTTCACCATGGACTTGGTCCAAAACACTTGATTCCGATATTAGACCTTCCAAGCTATGCCCCCAGACCCCTGCAGCCACCCGCAAAAAAGCAGAACACACCCAAACAGGCAAAAAGCAAAAATGGGCCTACCTGGAATTCTGTCCAAATGCGCTGTGCAGCTAGGCCCTAACTCCCCTTTTCCACCATGGATTTCCTGAAAAACAAATGCAATCAACATTAGACTGTGCCAGCAGTGCTCCCAGACCACAAAACCCACCCACAAAAACCTGGAAGCCACCCAGACAGCACCCCAAAGACAGGCAAGTGAGCAAAAACTTTTTCACCATGGATTTGGTCCAAAACACTTGATTCCGATATTAGACCTTCCGAGCTATGCCCCCAGACCCCTGCAGCCACCCGCAAAAAAGCAGCACCCCACCAAACAGGCAAAAAGCAAAAATGGGCCTACCTTCAATTCAGTCCAAATACGCTGTGCAGCTAGGCCCTAACTCCCCTTTTCCACCATGGATTTCCTGAAAAACAAATGCAATCAACATTAGACTGTGCCAGCAGTGCTCCCAGACCCCAAAACCCACCCCCGCCAACCTAAAAGCCCCCCAAACAGCACCCCAAAGACAGGCAAGTGATCAAAAGCGCAAAAACTTTTTCTGCTCCGATTTTCTCCAAACCACTTTTATCCGGTATTAGACCTTCACAGCAATGCCCCAGACCCGTCAACTCACCCGCAAAGAAGTAGAACATCCCCACAAGTGCAGAGTTTTTCTTCATGGGGCGTAATCCAGCCATCTGCTTTGAGGGAAATTGGAGTCTGGAGGAGGAGGATAGAGGAGCATGTTCTTGTGAACTTGTGAACCTGAGGAATGCAGACTTTCATCTTCAAATCAATAGGCAAATAAGTGAAGACAGTTCTGCTGATGGGCTTGTTTTTGTGATTAGGTGATTAAAGTTTTTTTATATAGATTTTGCAAAACAAAGAAAGACAGACACACAGGAATAAAAGTGAATAAGGCTGAAAAAGAAAGTTAGTGATTCATTGACTCATTTTCAGGGCTCGGTGTCAGGGAAGAAGAGCTCGTCCTCAAACTCTGCGAATTCAGACAGGAGTAGGTCAAATAACAGAGAAGAACTTCCCTCATCTAAGTTGGTGTCCTCCTCGTCTTCTTCCTGCGTGCATTCTCGTATTTTGTAATCTGGTGGTATGAGGTGCTGATTCATCTTGATCATTGTTAACCTCTCCACATTTTTGGGTGAGAGGCGGGTCCTTTTGGAAGTTGCAATGCCACTAGCAGCACTGAAAACACGTTCAGAAGACACTCTTGTGAGCGGGCAAGACAAGTAATTTATAGCCAGGTTGGTGATCTCTGGCCACACATCTCTTTTCCCATTCCAATACGCCAATGGGTCATGATGAACATAGACCTCTGTTGAGTCATTCAGATAGGCCTGCACCATCGACTCAAGGTTCTCCAGGGTTCCTCCACTTTGCTTACTTTTTTCTGGGACCTTTTGAGAAGCAAACCCAAGCTGAGTTAGCCAATCCTCTTCTTCACACAATGTTACTGTTGTGTCTGGTGCAGATGATACGGTTGCTGGTGTTGTTAACGGCTGAGAGGGAAAATCATTCACTTCTGCCACAGCCACAGATGCAGGAGTGGATTTTTTTGACTCTGGATGGCCTGCTGATGCTGATGTACTGCCTTTTCCTTCAATTTCCTGCCGTTCTCTTTCAAACCGACTGGCTGACACAGCTAGCCAATGTTTCTACTTTGTAACATCTGCGTCATCAAAAGGAAAGAATACTCTGCCTGCCACTGCCTGTTTGTACCGTGGATCCAGAATAGTAGCAGAAATGTAATGCTGTTCTGTGTGGATCTTTTCAAGACGTTCATCGCAAAGTAGGCTCTGTAATAACTTCTCCACCAACTCAAATGCTTCTTGCTTTCCATCTTTTTGAAATGTAGAAGACACCGCCTTCAGTTGGTGCTCTAGCATGCGCAACAATGGGATAGCTTTTCCCAAATTACAGTCCTCCCTGCTGACTGCACGCGTGAAGACCTCAAAAGGATGAAGCATGTCTGTCAGGCTTTTAACTAGGTCCCATTGCTCCACCTGTATCCTCAGGTCTATCATAGCTGTACCCAGTTTAAAGAAATACTGATTGACTACCACAAACTGCTCATACATACGCTCAAGCATGTAGAAGTTTGAGTTCCAACCTGTCACCACCTCCTGGATGAGTGCTTTCACTGGCACTTTACGGTTATGTTGCAGGCACCTCAGCTGCTTCCGGGCCGTAAAAGAATGGTTGAAATGTGTGCACATTCTTCGGCAGGTGGTCAGTAACTCGGACACTGGACTTTCTTCACTCAAGAATTTTTTAACAACCAGGTTCATACAGTGCACCAAACACGGCACTCTGAAATATTTACCCTTATCCATGGCCTTAACTACATTGGCGCCATTATCCGTGGAAACATAACCAATCATGCGTTTTCTTGGGGACAGCCATTGAAAGACCTTTGTGTTAAACTCATGCAAAATGTTTTCTCCTGTATGATTTTTCTCTATGGCAAACATGGCTAGTGTTGCATGTTTCCGAGCAGCTTTATAAACTTTGTCCGTGTCAACACCTGCGAAATATTTACCCTTATCCATGGCCTTAACTACATTGGCGCCATTATCCGTGGAAACATAACCAATCATGCGTTTTCTTGGGGACAGCCATTGAAAGACCTTTGTGTTAAACTCATGCAAAATGTTTTCTCCTGTATGATTTTTCTCCATGGCAAACATGGCTAGTGTTGCATGTTTCCGAGCAGCTTTATAAACTTTGTCCGTGTCAACACCTGCGTTTACCTTTGCTTTAACCCCTGAAAAAGAGACCCAGTGTGCAGTGATACACATGTAATCAAGGGCTTGGCAACTGGTCCACGTGTCTGTTGTCAAATGTATAGCGTGAACAGCACTCTTCTGCAAAGCTGCCCCAATCACCTCCAGCACATCTTCATGTAGTGCTGGCAGCGCAACTCTGGCAAACCTTCCACGTAGGGCAGAGCATTGCCACCATTTCAAGAAAACCCACCCCTTCCACAAAAGAAAAAGGGAGAAGGTCCAGCGCTAACATTTTAGCCAGCTTAGTGTTATACAGAGGCGCCGTTGGGTGGTTGCGTTCAAATGGCGCATCTGAAAACAACATACTTCTAATGGTGGGCTGTACCATTTTACGGGATGATGATGACTTCTTTGACCCAGTTACGCTCAGTGATGATGAACTTTTTCGCAAATGTGTCTCACTCTCTCCCACACTCTTAGTGTGGCTCAGTGTGGCTCATATATCTTGCAGGGGGTGTGCTGCTGACAGGGGTACTGGGTGTAACTGAAGAAATGTTTGATGCTTCTTCCTCCTCGTCATCATCAGATGAAACATCAATGGATACAATTTGTCGACTTGCAATTCGGGCTGCCTTGATCTCCCTTAGGTGCGCATGCCATTTGACAGTGTGCTGTCTCTCAAGATGACCTCTCTGGCCTCCGGTACTATAGTTGGTACCAAGCTTACCACGAGTAACTCGAACCTTAGAAATGGCACAAATGGCTATGTTTTCCCATGTTGGGCTAACACTAAAGAAGTCCCAAACTGCAGACTTCAAATGTCTGTGGGGGGCGGAGGAGGCGATACTGGGAATGCTAATGCCAGATGAAGTGGAGGATGTGTGTTGCCGAAATTTACTACCTTGTGCACTTACAGTACCACTAATTGATGGAAATGGAGGTCGAGGTGGATAGAGGTCCCTTCTTGGGAGAAAATATGGATGCTGTAGGTGGTGGTGTACTAGTTAACTGCATTGGTGGTGGTCCTATTGCCACATCGCCAACATCACGCTCAGCAGCATTACGGGATAGGGCAAAAATGTCTGTTTGCTGCAAGCTCGCTGAGGCTGGAGTGACATCTATGATGACTGCATGGTCATCGTGAGAGTCTTCATCAGCAGGAGTATAGGCCACTTCTTGTTCAGCGTCATCATCAGACTCCATAACTACGAGACTTTCGGGGACCTTCCTTTTACGCTTAGCTACCTTTGTCAGATCATGGTGTGCCTCACTCTCAGATGGAAGTGGTGGTTCCCAATTTTCATCCATATCATCACAAGGAAGGGGGCTTGAAGAAGACGTAAACACCATCCTTGATCTTTTCCTTGCTAGGGATCTGGAAGACAATGAATGATCAGGAGGAGTGGCTTCCTCAAATGATACCTCGGCTTGAATGTCGATTTCCTGATGTGCCCCTACTTCGGGAGGAACAACTATTGTGGGCACTTGTGCCGCTCCATGCACCTCTGCTTGCGCCTCTCCTTGGGTCGCCTCTCCTTCCACGTGTACTTGGGCTTGTACTTGCACATGTGGTTGTTGTTGCGGCTGTGGTTGTTGAAAACTCGGCAGATGAGTTACAACAACCTGTGTTGATTGAGGGATGCTGCTACCTTCTTCAATTCTTTTTCTGAATCGTTTTGTCCACCATAAGCGTGGTAGGGTATGCTCAGACATGAGTCCCTTGCTCACTGCATCATCAGGATTCAAGCAAGCCGGGCCGAAGACGGCTGTAATGCCAGAAACCGGTCCCCGGAAGCTTGTTTCCTTTCCAGTAAAAGAATTGGCTTGGTAGTTTGGTCTTCCCTTTTCCCATGATGCACTGGGCCAGGGACAGACTAATTTGCATGTAGCCAGGTTCTGAGCAGGGATGGTGCAGTGAGCTAAAAAACGGTGATGGATCAAGCCCTGATCTGTTGACTGGGTACGAGTATTCTGCTTAATTCAGATGCTCTGTCCATCACCACCCCCTTTTTCTGAATCGATGGTGGGGCGTGGCACATTACCCCTCAGTAGTTCCATGCATAACATGACAGGCACCGCGCGGCGCCTGCCATGTTGTGCATGGAAGTGCACAACATGCCTTCCTGGCATTGTGGTGGGCGGTCCCAATCCCTGAAAGGATGGCTGGCGGACAAAGTCTGCCTTCCATCCTAATGACCCCCAAAGTACATTGGGAACATTGATAACCTCTGTAGGGTCATAGATTTGAAATTTGACAGCATCCCACACAATCCCATCTAAGTCAGGCCAAGCTGTGATATTTACAAAAGTCTGGTTCCTCTTCATGATGTGTGATGAGGAGTGGGGTGCCAATGTTCCATCAATTAATCTAATTGAAGTTCTTTCTTTAACATAATGTCCATTTAAAAAACGGGAAAAAAACACAAATCCAATTGCCATGAACAAAAAAATTGAAAAAAGCACCAGCCAAATGTAAATCCAAGGGGGAATCAAAAAACCAAACAGCAAAAATAGAAACTTTTGATGGGGATTTTGACGTGGTAGAGTCAGTGTCAAATGAAAAGCGTGACTGGTTAACTGCACTTGTTTGCAAATCAGGCATCGACAAATCTGTGGGGTAAGTATACTCAGTGTCATCATTGGGATCACCAGCCTGTGAATTCAAGAAAGGATTAGTAACTGTATGCATCATAATGGCAAGGGCAGGTCTGTTGTCATTTGCCGGAGCCAAAACAGAATTTCTCAGCATTGCTGACAAGAGACTGCAGGTGTCATATTAAGAACAATTGGCCACTCGTTGTAGTTTGACGTTGTCAATGGAGATGTACCTGTTTTCCTTGCGACCAGGAAGTGGAGGTAAAATGACTGTTCTTGTACCCAGCACGCCAAGCACAGGAACTGGTGCATGATAAGAGGGGCCAAACTCCTTCTTGTTCTCCACCTTTTCATGGACCAGGTCACTGACTCAGGGTAGCCAGCCGACTACCTGAATCTGAAGCGCAGCATCAGTTGTGGAGGGCAAGTGTTCCTTTGCAAGACTGTCACAAGTCTTTTGTAGGTTCTGTAATACAGTAGAATGATCATCTACATCAATGGGTGCGGCAGACGCCCCCAGGTCTTGACCCTCAAGGTCCGGAACAAACATCTGGATGCCAAAGGGCATTTCTTATGGGGTCCGCCCATCCAGAGACCTTCTAGGGAGATTATTAAGTGCACGATGAATGCCATAGAGGTGGGCCAGCCAGTTCCTACCAGTACCTAAACCCTAGCTGTCAAGGATTGCTTTAAGTCACGGTTCATTTGCTCCACAACACTATTACCCTCAAAATATCCCTTTTACAGTACACTGTATGTCACCTTCAATCAAAAGAACTATTTCATAGAGTCTGTCAGGGGGAGCCACTCTAGTGTCATCTGTCTCAACAGCAACGAACGTGTCAGTTGCTGTCCCCTTCAGATATGGACGTAATGCTTCCTGCACTACTGTAATTTCCGCCGCACTGTCTAGCAGCGTCAGCGTCCATGTCAGGTTCCAAAGCTGTGTTCTCACTATCCGTGGCAAAGCGGCAACTTTCTTCTTCTGAAACTAGGGTCGTTGACGTGGAAAGTTGTCTTGCTTGCCTTTACCTTCCTTCTGGTGGGGTTGCTCACGGCTTTGTTGGGCACCCCGTCCTCTGCCACGGTCTCCTCCACCGCTTGGTGAGACCGATATATCCTGTAAAGAGCGAGGAGAACGTTGGTCAGGACCTGAAAACGATCAGCGACTTAATATTAGTGTGGTCTCGCAAATCATATGTGCGCTCAGTAGGCAAGGTATTGGCTATGCAGGACGTGACCCCTGTTTCTGGTGCTGTTTCCCCTGTTTTTTATTCTTATTCCAATTCTGCTTTGGAAAGTTGGGGCATTCATCTTTATTAGACTTTGCTGCCTGTGTTTGCTGCTGTGCGGTTGTTTTAGCAAAAGGGCATTCATCTTTATTAGACATTGCTGCCTGTGTTTGCTGCTGTGCTGTTGTTTTAGCAAAAGGCTTAACACCCAAACTATTGCGGCCAATGGTCTTTTAAGCCTCCGCAATGATTTTCGGTAACTTCCAGGGTTTATCGGCATCGGGGACATTGCGTAAAGCATTAGACACTTGAAAGTTCACTGCATCTCCCTTAACATTAGCAAGGACGAGATCGGAAACTATGTCAAACACTTCAACGAGTCTCATTCCCAATTTAACAGCCGCCTCCGCACCGTGTTGATCTTGCACACACTTAAAAACGGAGGGCAGGACAGCCATGGACGGTGTGTCGAAGCACTTCGCATAGACTGCCACAAACATTCTACTCCAGGTCTCACAATCGGTTTCCTCTGGTATTAAGTCTTTCTGCAAACCCAGGATGCTTGTTTCTGTTCCAGTGAGGACCTGGCTTGGCAGTTCGGTCTGGACTGTTCCCATGAGGCACAGGGTCAAGACTGATTTGACTATGGCTGGGTCTAAACTGGAGTGGCATGGTGAGCAAAAGAACAATGGATTTAACCCAGATCTCTTGACTGGGGGTGAATATATGATTTATTCAGCATTCCGTTCATCATTTGTTTGTGTAGCAATGAACAACACCAACAAGTGTAAGCCCTACTCCAGGCCAATATTCCACAACACAGAAGAAAGATGCAGAAAGTACATTGACACGCCCCTCCACATGCAGGCTGCTCTACAGCTGACAACCTCAGCAGCGAACCGTCATTGGAACATGCGCTGCATGAGCACCATCCATCCAGGTGTTTTAGTGTTAATATTATCTATTACTTCTATTGTAATTTGGCATTGTTCTTTTTTTTTATCGGCTCAGATAAGGGCTTCAACAGAGCTAACAAATACTTCTCTGACATGAATGATATGGGTACATAGGTCGGTATGGCTATATTATTGCTTCTGAGCGGCTTGATATATGTACCTACCTTCACAGATAAAGAGAAGGAAGCAATACAAAGTAATAATATTTTTTGAAAATAAATGATCAGTGAGCCACACATCAGTGCACAAGACTTAAGGCAACTAACTTCTTGTTGAACAGAACCGTATTGACAAAATACAACGAAAGAACCAGAAGATACTTTTTTATCCACAAATATAAAATGTACTTTTATTCATAACGGTCAATATATATATTACCCTAAAAAACTCACTCATACAGTCTCACTCATGTCCATGTGCAAATATACAATCATCGGAAATCAATAGAGTTTGCGCCACCCTGTCTGTCCTTATGCAAAAAGCCTTATTAGGGAATGTTCCACTTTTATGTATATTTGCAACAAATGATTCAACCAGTGTTGGAGCAGAATAGATTAGCTCCTGTTAAAAAATATATCATAAGTGTTTCTGATTGCTTTCGTATACTCTATTTCTAAAACAATGTTTTGATATGAGGTACGCATGTGGACATGAGTGTTACTATATTAGGGAGTTTTTTAGTGTAATATATGTTGACCATTATGAATAAAAGTACATTTTATATTTGTGGACAAAAAAAAGTATCTTCTGGTTCTTTCATTGCATTTTATAAATACTGTACTGTTTACCAAGAAATTAGTGGCCTTAAGTCTTGGGCACTGACTCATTGATCCCTGCCTTAAGGAACGTTGATCCTATTAGCAGGCGGCCTCTTGCTATTTACTCTACAGTAAACCATACATTGCTTCATGTAATACACTGTAGAGTGAGATAATTATCAACGGCCTATCTGAAATAACCCCAAAGTAGGAGCGGCCCTGCATTTTTTTTTTAATAAATCTTTTTATTAAACAGCACACGTCAGCCTGGTAACATGAATCAAATTGGCATTGTATACATGAGAGGAATTCATTCAAAAGGTCTGCATTTCTGTCTTGTCACAGCTCTCTTTTCTCTTTAACTCCCCCTGAACCAGCAGATGTTGGGAGGTTCCGTTTATGAAATTGCATTCACTGGTCAACTTCCAAAGGTCCCCCAATGATGCCCAAATCCATTTCCATCTATAAATAGCCAACCAACCCAGGCCATCTCCTGAGATGACGTGTGTCTGTGACTGAAGAGGTGTTTCCTTGGCATTAAGGGATCCATACTGTGATCCTGGTGCTGCTGGAGGTGTGTATGTGGGGGGGGAGGATGGGGTCTTTACTCTGCCAGCCTTGGAGCTGTACCACTCGCCTCCCTTGAAGAAGGGTCCTGGCATGTCTATTTAGAGCAACATCAGGACACGTTCAGTCCATTCGTCTTAATCCCGCCGCTCATGGTAGCTTTTGCTGCAGACGACATGTAACTATGCGATGTGGTGTAATGGCGTAATTTTTTAATATTCACTTAAAACGAGTAACATAAAATTAGAGAAATTAAACCAATTACCCTTACGTAATTTAAATTCCGCCTGTGCCTATTCAAGAACAACCCTCCAGATTGCGCTGGAATCTGAGGAGAGGCAGCCACACTCTGCCCACCTGGAAAGTGATTGTTGCCTGCTGATGCCAGGGTCAAAGTCAAACGATATTGTGCCATTCACAAGGCACGGGTGAAAAATACCTACAAAAACCAACACCAAACCAAAATCTCAAGACATGGCTGTTTTAATCAGGAACCTGGCTCCCATTCGTTCTGTTTTTCTTTTGTTTTCTTTCAGCGCTATGAGACTGAATGGTGATTTATGCGCTTTATAAGAACAAACATGTGCCGCCAGATTCATCAACGGGCCGTTTTGCGAGCCCCTAATAGCGAATCATAGCGATTCGCTATTAAGGACTCGCAAAACGGTAATCATGTAGGAATCGCATAAGAAAATGCGATTCCTACTGATTCCTTATTTGCGATTAGCAAATTGCTAATCGCAAATAAGGAATAACTCGCCATTCATTCCTATGGGCCAAAAGGCCCATAGGAATGAATGGGGAGTATTCCTTATTTGCGATTAGCAATTAGCTAATCGCAAATAAGATTGCGATTTGAAGGGTGCCAGGGGTGTCCACAGGACACCCTGTAGCACCCCTCAAATGAAATTTCACACAGGTGTTGCACACACACATGTCCAAAGGACATGTGTGTGTGTAACATGCAACTCAGAAAAATGCATTTAAATGCATTTTTCTGAGTTTTCGCAATTTACCGCGAGGTCTGACCTCGCGGTAAATTGCGGCAAGAAATCGCGAATTCGCAAAATTAAATTGGATGTTGAATTGCATTTAAGGAATATCTAATAGAGATTCCTTAAATGTAATTCCTCGCACATTTGCGACATCGCAATTAGCGATTTTAGCATTTGGGATGCTGAATCCCAAATGCAAAAATCGCTCTCGCAAAGGGCCGGATTCTCAGAATCCGGCCCCTTGCGAGCGCAATTTAGGTTCATGAATCGCGCGGATACATACATACACCCCACTACATGCACAGCAGCGCCTTGGGGGCGCAGCTGGATACTGATGGAGCCTTGGAGAAATCCCCCCAGATATAAGGAGTGTACGGGTGACCTTCATGACCTGTGCCTCGATTGATTGTGGCGCAGTCTTTAGCAGTCTTTAGCACCCAGAGGTCCGGAGTGTTTCATGAGGCGCTGCCTTATCAAGTAATATTTCACTCAGCGGTGGTAAAACCAATTCACAGTGAACATCGTGATGACGTGAACCCCGGAAGCGAGTAAACCACTGCAATCAGGGACCTTGAGTGGCGGACTGACCCTCTGCAGTCAGTGGGGCAGATTTACAAGCCCCTTGCGCCACTTTTGTATCATTTTTAACATGGGAAAAGTGACGCAAAAGTGGCGCAAGAGGCCTGTAAATCTGCCTTAGTGTATTTACAGGACGATGCAGGGTGATGCTGAGAGCAGGAGACGGCTGAGCGAGCAGACACAGATCTCGTCTCAATTCGCCTTAGGTCTGATTCACCGTGTAATCGCTGCCAGGCCAAGACCCACAGTAATAGTCACCCTCGTCCTCCGTCCTGGCACCGGTGATGACCAGAGTCTAGAGGTTTCCAGAGGTGTCAGGGGTCACAGAGAACCGATCCGGGATCCCCGATCCTCTGCCCTGGTCACTGCTGGTGTAGTAATGGTAAACAAATACAGGCACACCACCACGCCTCTGCTGGTGCCAACGTACTCTGTTGCTGGCAGTTTTGTACCCAGAGGAGAGAGTACAGGGGAGTCGAGCTGTCCCCCCTGGGGAGACAGCCATTGATGGCGGCTGAGAGAGCTGCTGGGAGCTGCAAACTGAGCAGAAAACATGAGATAATTAAACAATACGGTATGCAAAACAAAAAACAATAACTAAAAGATCTGATCAATTTAAAAAATAACAAAGTGATCTAAAAAATGCATTTGTACATTGGACTAATATTGCGCTGAACACGAGGAGGGAGCTAGCTCGTGCCATGGTGCCGTGTCCAGGAGAATCCCGCTTTGTGGCTCAGACAGATCTTTGGGTAGGACCCTCTGCTCACTCTTAAACCTCCTGCAGGGCTGGAGAACAGCCCTCTCTATGCAAATCCAATCACTGCTCATTGGCTGAATGCTGTGCAAGGGAGGTGACAGGAGGGGACCAAGAGCATAGTGGGCTGGGCATTGAGGTGATGATGCCTTCACAGGTCAGTGCCTGTGGCAACCAATGGCGTTGTGGAATGTGAAAAACTGCTAGAACTGGGACAAAGTCAGTGAACTGTCAGCATCCCCCGAAAGAACCATATAGATGGGATAGGGTCAGTCACACCATTCTCGACCCGATGTTTGTTTTGTTTTTTGTACCACGAAATCAGCGCAAGGGAATCTGAATGCATTGCACGAGAGGAGAATTGTCCCACGTTTCAAGTGGAAGAAGATTAAGCGCCTCATTACAAGTCTGGTGGTCCAACCGCCCCATTAGAAGTTGGGGGGTGGGACCGCCATTACACCATTGCAGCCATCAGGTAACCAATGTTACCTGGCGATGGCGCGGCGATCGGGCCTCAGTAATATGCTGGTGGTGCTGCTGCAGCACCGCCATGCATATTACGAGTTTTAGGACCCCCAGCTGTGTCATGGAGGTCTTTCCTCCATGAAAAGGCTGGCAGACTTGAAACAAAGGGGTCCCTACAGGGCTCACTTTTGCCTATTTGCATGGGGATGCATGCAGGGGAGCACAACATGTCCCCCCCTTTGTTCAGGTCATCAAGTTGTGGAGCTAACGAAGGCATTCAAACCTGGTTTAAGGTGGGCAGCCTTCGTTAGCTCCACAGCCTGTGATTCTAGCAAATCACTGAGGGCCTGGTGGTGCGGGAGCAGACTGCCACGTCAGCAGCCAGCTCCTGCACCGCAAACCTGTTTGCCCACCACCCGCCTGATTACGAGTTTTCTCATGTCTGGCGGCTTTTTTTGGTGGTCCCACTGCGGTGCCTTTCAAAATTGGCACCAAAATGGGAAACCAAAAAGAAGTTGCTGCACGCATGGACTGTAAAGTCCATGCTGTGCAGGAATTAGGGTGCATGAACAAAGGGGGGACCATGATGTGCTCCCCTGCATGCACCATAATCACTACATTAGGGTTTATATCCTGACTTTCTGTTTCTCCTGACCATTTACTCTGAACATAAAGGGGCAGATTTATGAGTCCCTTGCGCCACGTTTACGCCGCTGTTGCGTCACGCAAGGCGGCGTAAACGTGGCGCATCCCTACAAGCGATTTACAACGTGACGCATCTAGGCAGATGCGTCACGTTGTAAAGCACTGCGCCGCTTGTGGGCGTTCCGGCGCAGGGTGGGCGTTCCGGGGCAGGTGCGCCTCGCAAAAGTAGCTGAGTGAAATCTATGAGATTTCACTCAGTCACTTTTAAGCCAATGCTGCGTCAAAAGCCTGCGCCTGCTTGAAGCAGGCGTAGGTCTTGACTCAGCATTGTTTAAATGGGGCACACCCGAGCCTTGCTGGAGCTGCGTCACGCTTGCGACGCAACTCCAGCAATGCGCCACATTTCCGGCACAGATGCGTCACGCATCTGTGCCGTTTTTGCACCATGGTGCGCCGCATCATAAATGCGGCGCACCATGGCTGGCGGAGCTGTGGCGCACTGTGGCGCATGTTAACTGGCGTATCCCTGGGGATGCGCCAGTTAACATAAATCTGCCCCATAATGTCTACAAGTATGGTTCATATGGGATCCCTATACCATATAAATCACAACTCACATTGTCTTATGTACCATTTCCTGAACATTGATTTACATATGTGTATGATTTATTGTGGCTCTTTGTGTGATGTTGAGCGCTCCAACATCCTTAAAGCGATGAGTAGTGCAAAAAAACAATTACATAAAAAAATAGCAGGTACCATTTACATCGATACTTTTGTTCTCATAACAACTGATACATTTTGCATTCTTACAGTAGAAGCACATCTCTCGCACATGGAGTTGAACAAAGTTACAAAACTGCCTCCAAATAATATTTTCTCTTACCACTTGGGAAGTGAAAACATGGGGTGTAATTTTGTTTCCTTCCATCGCTTTGGCATTTAGGTGTTAGGATCCAGAACACTTTCATCCAGTATTATACTCACACAGAAGTAGGACTGATAGCTCTTTAAATCAGGCCTTTGTTTTGGTCCCAGCTGGAAGAGAAAATTAGAAAGCCCCATCACATCCTGCAAGTTGTTGCTCTGAACGGAATGCAGACAATCTGCGGGCTCTGGTGGAATTTATCCTGGTGTCAGGCAGTCCCAGATATGGGCAGAAATAGCTGCTGGAGCCGAGATCCGGTGCTGTCCCCCTCCTTTCCAGCTCTGGCAAGTACAATCAAATGTTGAGGGCCACAGACGCCCAAAGGGATGATGATGAGAGTTGTTCAATGGAGCGGATACTCTTTGGTCAGGCAAAGGAATTTCACAAATCAGTCAAGTTTTTTTAATTTCCATAAAGAGTTAGAAAACCAAGCAAACAAAAACAGACACTGAGAAATACAGTTTGGATTCTGCAACTCGAAGTATATGCGAAGATCTCCCTCTAGTGGAAGTTTAGTAGCATTACGGGCTGATATTCTGCAAGTTATTCCAATACAGAAGACCCATAGGTCCTCATTACGAGGGACCAGTTATTTTCTGATCTCTGTGCAAACTACTGTTTGCACATGAATCGGAATTACGAGTTTGGTTGTAGTTACCAGATTACATCTTCCAAATGTTTCTGGGGGGAGTGGGGAGGGGCGGGAGAGAAATGACAAGTTATTAATACCGGTACATGCAGAATTTGGGGGCATATCAACAAGGGCCTTAACTCCGCTTTTTTGGCTTTAAAAGCTCAAAAAGCGGAGATAAAACTATCGCCCTATTTACAAGTGGGTGCTAACATGCATTAGCCCATGTTAGTACCTGTTTTCCCGACGCTTTGCTTTGCATCTCTAATGAGAGGCAAAGTGGGCGTCACTGGGCAGTACTGCTTGTAAATTATCGCTGATGTGCACATCGCAATATTTCCAAGGAGGCCAATGCATTCTAGCAGACGTTAGTTTTTGGCGAAAACCATGGTTCTCGCCAAAAACTAACGTCTGCAAAAACGCTGACTTATCTATACTTTACATTGGAGGTGGATTATGCTGATACGACCACAGGGTCGTATCAGCAAGGTTATCGCCGTTTTCCATGGAACATCGCTGGAAAACCAGCGATGTTCCATGGAAAACACAGTTATCGATGGAATAATTATCACCATTGCGCTATGCGTTGTTAACACAGCGTTAGCATGGTGATAATTTCCAGCGATAGCCGGCAATAACAAATCTCACACTAAGCGCGGCCAGAGATAATTATCGCTGCCGCTTGATAATATGCCCCTAGGTGAACAAAGTACTAAATTCCCTATTTCAAACAGCTCCGCTCGTTATAGGGGATCATTTTTGCACCTATCCAAATCTGATCACCTGTGGTGTCGGATTTTATTAGGTGCCACCTTGCCAAGTGGGCACTCGTAATGAGATCATAGGCATTTATTATGTAGAATCAAGGATGGATCAGAGTAGATGATAAAAGGTAGTGTTAATTTACATGGAATTTTGAAATCTGTGCTCACTATGGTAAATGTGTCTTCGTTGTTATTCCCCATGTGGATTAACTCATAATAGCACTGTACCGGCCGGTGTTTATGAGTACCGAGTTTGCACCCCACCAGTCATGTTTAACTTGTAATCGGGCTTTAGTACCGCCCAGTTAAATTCTAATATGCGTGTTAGCGATGGATATGCACATATTGAAATTATACATTTTGAGGCTAATAGTGCATCCAAAAAAATTCTGCAGGGACATTTCAGCAGCACATGCTAGGTTAAATTTACCAGTTCAAAAAATCCAGTGCCAGTGTAGAGGCTTGGCATATGGCTGGCAGCAGTACATTTTCTCAGTACTCATGAGTGAGTGGGTGTGTGAGTGGTTCTGTGGATGATGTTATCGGTGATGTCATCAGTGTTGTAATTTGAAATGTCACCAGCAATGTTATCATTGAGGTCACTGACCCTGCATGAGTGATGTAATATGTGAGGTCATAAGCAGTGCATTGCAGGGGCGTAAGTTAAAGTTAGCTCTGGTAACTATAACTGCTGAATTTCCACTGGATTTATGCATGTGACATCTGAGCCTAACTATTAATTCCCGGTAACCTTTTTTTTTTGTGCATTTCTAAGGATTTTTTAATTCAGCTTTTTAAGTGAAAACAACAACAAAAAGAATATATATTCATATATATATATATATATATATATATATATATATATATATATATATATATATATATATATATATATATATATATATATATATATATATATATATATATATATACAATACCCTACCCTTTCAGGCAAAGAGTGACGCATAAATTATGTAAAAAAAAGAAGCAGAGAACTCTGAGTTGTTCTCAAGTTTAGGTAGAAAGCAGCTCCTGTTAGAGCCCTCTCAACACCAGCGACACTCTAGATCTGCTCCCCTCAAATGTCTGCTTTTCTATAAAAATATTTAAGCATAGAATTGGCGCAGTGCTATCCATGCCGAGATAGAAAAGAACAAAGTCTTTTGGTGTAAATCCATTAATCTGTTCGCCAGTATATATACAAGTGTTTTTACATGTTTACATTTATACATTAGTCTCTTTACAGACAGAAATATATTCAGTTGACCTCCGGCTATTGCCACTTCAAAATCATTAGTGGAGTAGGACAGACGCAGTTCAGCGGGTTCACTATGAAACGAAGTCTATGAGTGCCATTTTGTAATGTCTCCTAAAGTGAAAACATTAGTCTGTTCATCAACATATGTATACACGTTATTACCTCTAAATATTTTCTTACACACATATATATATATATATATATATATATATATATATATTACCTACTGGCTGTCGCCAGTAGGTATATATAGTTAGAATTTTTTCCCTATGGGACTTTTGAAAATTCTATGTCTAATAACTTTGGCGTTTGTGGACGGAATCGGCTGAAATTTTCAGGAAAATGGCACATTTTGTTTCTGAGCAGCCCCTGAAAATTTGGTGGGGTTTCGTCAAGGGGGGGCTGAGAAAAAAGGGGGGTCCCAAAACGCGTTTTTTGCATTGAGTTTTCCATAGGGCGGTTGGACTCACTTTTAGCTCGAACGGCTGAATGGATTTGCACGAAACTTGGCAAAATTGTAGGGACTGTTAGCCCGATGTGCCTTTGCTAGGTCTCAATATATGTGCTCCAGTAGTTTTTGAGAAATTAACGTTCAAACCAAGATATATATCTGTAACAGCGCTCTGGGCAGCGATCCGGTCCGCTTACTTTTCGCTTATCGGAACTTTGCGCGCAGAAAGCTGATTGGCTCTCCGGTGTCTGTCAACATTCTAAACAGTCCGGAGCGGACGCCATCTTGTCTCTCGGTAGGATCGAGAGAGAAGAAGAGGTGGAAAACGAAGGGGGAATTTAATGAAAGGGGGCAAGGTATCCCCCTCTTGACCCCCTAGGAATGTTGTTGGGGTTATTAAAGGGTCCCGTGGGGAAAATAAAAAAAAAATGATTTTTCACGGTAGAAGCGCGGCCGCGAACTGGTAGCGAAACGGGAATTCGCCATTTTGTGCTTCGTAAATTAAATTACTAGTTATAAGTGGGTGCGGGAGACGTATCCTAATCCCCTATGTTTCCTGAGGGTGGGTGAGGAGGCTGATATATGTTGATACATCTCTTCCAGCGGCTGTGCGTGAGCTTTTTTTTTTTTTTTGCTGCGTGACAGTCCGGAGCGGCCGCCATCTTGTCTCTCGGTAGGATCGAGAGAGAAGAAAAGGTGAAAAACTAAGGGGGAATTTAATGAAAGGGGGCAAGGTATCCCCCTCTTGACCCCCTAGGAATGTTGTTGGGGTTATTAAAGGGTCCCATGGGGAAAATAAAAAAAAAATGATTTTTCACGGTAGAAGCGCTTCACGGGCCGCGAACTGGGCCGCAAACTGGTAGCGAAACGGGAATTCGCCATTTTGTGCTTCGTTAATTAAAGTAGTAGGTATAAGGGGGTGCGGGAGACATATCCTAATCCCCTATGTTTCCTGAGGGTGGCTGAGGAGGCTGATATATGTTGATATATCTCTTCCAGCGGCTGCGCCATCTTGCCTTTTTTCGAATGCCACAATTTTGTCGTGCACGGCAGCCATTTTAGATGCCAGGCTGGTCCCAGGCTATCACCTACCCCTGCGGATGTAGTTTATGGCCCCAGCTGTAGAGAATTCAGACATGCCAATCCTCCTGATTCAGGCGTGTGAGTACTGATTTCAGTGCTAGTCTCCCGCCTCCCGATTTCTGCAAGCAAAAACCCGGGGGCATATTACGAACAACTAGCGATAATTTTTGTCTCTAACTTGTTTAGAGACAAAAATTATCGCCGCACATCGGCGATTTTTATCGCAGATAAACCTTGCTATTATCGCAGAAAAGTCAGCGATATTCATGTATTATCGAGCAAATGCTCTTAGCCATGTTATCCACCTCCCATTGGATAACATGGCTAAGAACTGCTCAGGGCAGGTGTTAGATTTTGGAGATATTCGCGCTTAGCGCGAATATCTCCAAAAGTTGGTAATAGAAGGTAGCGATGTTAGGGACTGTTTCTAGTCGCTAACATCTTGGCACGCCACTTTGCATGTCATTAGTGATAAGTATCACTGACATGCAAAGCGGGGCCCAAGATGGTCGCTATCTCCTTTTAGCTGTCACTAACTGGTGTTAGCGACAGCTTGATAATAGGGAAATAATTTTATCTCCGCTTTCATGGTTTTTAAAGCCAAAAAAGTGGAGATAAACCCCCTTGATAATATGCCCCACGATTCCTTGGGGGTTTCAGCTGACAGGGCTTGGTATTGTGTTACATGGTAATTTTTCCAGGAAACGTCAGAGGGTCGATGCAGGGGTTCTAGAAGAGGTGATAAACCATTTAAGCCTCATGAACAAGCGCATGGTCTTTTAAAGATTTGTGAAGTACTCGGGGCGGCGGTGTGTGTGTGCCCTCTTTCAGGAGCGGGCGGGGGGGCACTGCCAGCAACTTGCCAGGTCAGGTAGTGTTCAACACGTGCATCACCCTTTCTCTGTCTGCTATTGCGCTCCATGCTTCGGAAAGGTAAGAAAAAGAACGTGCATTTGAGTTTGAAATGTCCGATCCTGCAGCAGCACACTTCCAAAGCCCACACATGACAATAACCCGATTCAAAGCCCCATTCACCCGTTTTTAAAAAAATAGATAACACTCCAACAAAGTAAGGTTATAAAACTTTATTAACTTTTAACGATAATGAACAGAACAAAAACTAAAAACATTTAAACATTTATTAACACAAAAAGCAACAATGGTTAGAAGCTGTCTTTTGTGCGAATAGTCCCAAGGCAGCACAACGTGCAGAGTTCTGGACGGCACCCAGGTGATGTCGCCTGGGTGCCGCACTGGTTTAGGGATCCTACAATGCTGCTCCGAAAATTGGCGTGGGGCGTCCCGGGTGGGGCGGGGGGAGGCCTCGTCAGTAGCGGTCTGTTGTGCGAATAGTCCCAAGGCAGCACAACGTGCAGAGTTCTGGACGGCACCCAGGTGATGTCGCCTGGGTGCCGCACTGGTTTAGGGATCCTACAATGCAGCACAGAAAAACAGCGTGGGGCGTCCCGGGTGGTGCGGGGGGAGGCCTCGTCAGTAGCGGTCTGTGTCCAGTGTCACATGGCTGACACAACATGTACGACAGGCACCCAGGTGATGTCCAGTAAACTGCCGCACTGGTTTTGGTATCCTACAATGCTGCTCCGAAAATTGGCGTGCGGCGGCCCGGGGGGGGGGGGGGGGGGGGAGGCGGCGTGAACGGGCCTCCCCAGGTGGCGGCCATCTAGCTGAGTTGCGCTCGCTCTTGCGGCCACAGCGTCTCGCTCACCATGTTGTGGAGTTGCTCCCACTCTTGCAGTGCAGCGATAGGCGGCTGCCACATGGCTGTCAAAATGGCGGACGGCTCTTCGGTTTTGGGCCTGGTCCACTGAAATGGCCCTGGGACACCTTGGAAGTCGGACGCTTGCCTGCTAGGGCTTGGGCTCCATTCTCGAAAAGCGTCCCCTCAGCCGTGAAGATTGTATAAAAGTCTTGGGGGCCCCGGACTCCCGCAGGCTTCCGGTGGGGAGCGGCTGCCATGATTGCTCGCGGAATGACCACGACGGAGCCACGAGATGGTGGTGCTCTCATGCTGACGCCAGCTTCAGTTTGAATGATCCAGAAACAAGGTGGGGCTTTCATCGTTTGGGAAAAAAAAATGTTCTAAACCAATGAAAAGTGTTATTTTTAGGTCATATGACCAAGCCTTCCATCTTTAGGAAACCAAAAGTAAAATGAACCAATGAAAAGTTTTATAAACAAGTCACATGACCTGTTATGCGACATAGGGCTACAAAAAGCGTAGAAAATCCGTTGGCACGTGAGGCGGCGTCAGTAGCGGACCGATGTGCGAATAGGCCGAAGGCAGCACAACGCGCCGAGATCCGGATGGCACCGAGGTGGTGTCCAGCAAATTGCCGCACTGGTGTGGCCATCCTACAATGCTGCGCCGAAAGACGGCGTGTCCAGCTGAGTTGCGGTCACTGTTGCGGTACAGTGACTCGAACGCGCCGAGATCCGGATGGCACCGAGGTGGTGTCCAGCAAATTGCCGCACTGGTGTGGCCATCCTACAATGCTGCGCCGAAAGACGGCGTGTCCAGCTGAATTGCGGTCACTGTTGCGGTACAGTGACTCGAACGCGCCGAGATCCGGATGGCGCCGAGGTCGTGTCCAGCAAGTTGCCGCACTGGTGTGGCCATCCTACAATGCTGCGCCGGAAGTCGGCGTGGGGTGCCCCGTTGGCTTATGAGGTGATGTCAGTAGTGGACTGATGTGTGAATAGGTCGGAACCAGCACAAGGCGCCAAGATCCGAATGGCAAGTCCTGGATGTTGAGTGCCTCAGTTGAGATTTCTGAGCAGTGCTTGTAGAACTGTCTGAAGCTTATTTGCACCTGCTGCAGCTTCACTAGGTCCGGCGGAACTTGTTGCCTTTTCCTTTCTGCTTCTTTTCCTACAATGCGTTTCTTCTGAAGACACGACCAGGTCCCTGAATGTGTGCAGGGGGACGCTATTGAATGAATGAACGCGCCGAGATCTGGATGGCACCGAGGTGGTGTCCAGCAAATTGCCGCACTGGTGTGGCCATCCTACAATGCTGCGCCGAAAGTCGGCGTGGGGTGCCCCATTGGTTTATGAGGTGATGTCAGTAGCGGACCGATGTGTGAATAGGTCGGAACCAGCACAAGGCGCCCTGCACTGTTGAGCCTTTTTCAATGTCTGTTTTTTGTTCTTTCCCCTCCATCAAAAACAAAACAAAAATACAAGGCGCCAAGATCCGAATGGCAAGTCCTGGATGTTGAGTGCCTCAGTTGAGAGTTCTGAGCAGTGCTTGTAAGACTGTCTGAAGCTTATTTGCACCTGCTGCAGCTTCACTAGGTCCGGCGGAACTTTTTTCCTTTTCCTTTCTGCTTCTTTTCCTACAATGCGTTTCATCTGAAGACACGACCAGGTCCCTGAATGTGTGCAGGGGGACGCTATTGATTGAATGAAAATGGCGGCTTGACACAAAGCTGACTCAAGCGTTACTGTTGGTGCTATACAGACAAAAATTGGTTTTCAGTTTGTACATTCTTCAGGTTTTTTTTTCCATCCAAGTCTGATTGAGAGTTTGTAGAAAAATGGCTTCAGATTTTCCACATACTACTCTTCAACATTCTTCCTAAATGTAACAATGTGAAACTCACTAGGAGAACGGCTGTTTCTGTTTCCTTTCAAAATGCTGCCACCAATATTTTCTGAATGGAAGACACCATCTTGTAACATAAAGGGCCGAAAGGGGTTCTGGTCTGGCCGATGGTTGGTGGAGACATTTTGACTATATCTTGGACCTGCCCGGCCTCGCCCAAAATGGCGCCGGTATAAATGGGACTCGTAACTCTTTGCCCGCAAATGTATATCTAGAAAATGTTATTGTAAGTGGCCCTGTCGTATTTTAATTACAAAATGTACGTCCACCGATTCCGCAACTGTTAGACACCTTTGTTCTTGTCACCTAATGGCCCGCTCGTTACGTTCTTCTACAGTGTAAATGTCTCCTCATCATATACGATTTGAGTTTGCTCCGTGGCCGGCCCACGTGGTTATAGGCCCGTATTTGTATACTGACATTTTCACAATAAAGGTTTTTAAAACAAAACACGGTAGTAGTATTTTCATTTGTAAAGTTTTTACTTTTAGTGACTGTTTTCGAATCAGTAAAAGGCAAGTGAAATAAAGCAGTCCAATTACATGACGGATAAAAGGTATAATATGTAGGAACGCAGTAAAGATAAATGGTCAAGGGCAGTTGTGTTTTTCATGTCTGCAACATAAAGTGATCGATAAGAATCTGATAATCAGGCGTATCGGCGACTAAGACAGCAGGCCGAATCTCTTTTACTCAACGGCTCCGTCATGGAAGGAAGAAACGCCCTTTTTCTCGAAAAAGGAATATATTTTACTTGCAAGACAGTTGTAAATTTTCCGGGAAAGTACATTAGCCTGGAATATTATAACATATGTTTGAAAAAAAAATATTGTTCGAAAATAATAAAAAGCGTAATTTTTAGGTCATATGACCAAGCTTTTCATCATTAAATTAACAAAAGTAAAATGAACCAATGAAAAGTTTTATTAACAAGTCACATGACCTGTTATGCTTACGTTACGCGCTGCGCGCCGCGCCTCGGATCACTTCCGGGTGCGCTAACGCGGCGTGTCATAAAACGCATTACGCGACAACGTAGGTCAAGAATATAGTCTAAATGTCTCCACCAACCAGCGTTCAGAACACAACCCCTTTCAGCAGTCCAAAAAGTTCTGTTAAATGACAACAGAGGGGACAGGCAACAAGAACCATCAGTCAAAGAGGGGAGGGCAAGTTCTTCTCTTCCGGGTCATGTTGGGGCGCTACCGGAACTGATCGAATTGGTAGTCTACAGTGTTTCTGGATGTTTCAGACTAAAGCTGGCGTCAGCATGAGACCACTACCATCTCGTAGCTCCGTCGTGGCCATTCCACGAGCAATCATGGCAGCCGCTCCCCACCAGAAGCCTGCGGGAGTCGGAGGCCCCCAAGACTTTTGTAGAATCTTCACGGCTGAGGGGACGCTTTTCGAGAATGGGACCCAAGCCCTAGCAGACAAGCGTCCGAGTTCCAAGGTGTCCCAGGGCCATTTTAGTGGACCAGGCCCAAAACCGAAGAGCCGGCCGCCATTTTGAGAGTCCTGTGGCAGCCGCCTATCGCTGCACCGCAAGAGCGGGCGCATCTCAACTACATGGTGAGCGAGACGCTGTAGTCGCAAGAGCGGGCGGAAAACAGCTGAATGGCGGAAGAGGCACAGTGTAGCAAAAGCGGGCGGAATGGCAACTAAAACGATAAAGGGGCGCCTCACTACAGCTTGTCTTCAGGTCAAACGGATTGTGGGACAAGGTCCAGAATTGAAGAGTCATCAAAAGGCAAAAAGTACCGCCGGACCCCGGGAGCCGGCCGCCTATGTCGGGGGCGATCTCAGGCTACACCAGTGCTATAAGACTTGGGGAGGGTGTCGGAGCCAAGCGTCTTCTCCGAGTCCATGGCCATCACAGCGCCCCTCAGGGGCCTCCGTCAAGCTGTTTAGGAAGGTAACATATCACATTGTTTTCTAATGCAGTCAGGTCCACAAACGACACTCACTTACTTTGAGAATAGTGAAGCTGCAGTAGGTGGAAATAAGCTTCAGACAGTGTTACAAGCGCTGCTCAGAACTCTTAACTATGGCACCCAACATCCAGAACTTATGCTATTTGAGAATGGTAGTGACATCGAAGCATCTCAGGGACCAAAACCATTAACGTACTTTCACGTATGAAAATCTTACTTGGGGAGGGGGCAGGAGCGAAGCGCCCCCTCCCAGTCAGCGCCACCACACCGTATGTTGAAAATCTGAAGCCATCGTTCTACAAAGTCAACCAAACTTGGATTGAAAAATCTAGAAAAATGTACAAACTGAAAACCAGTTTTTGTCTGCATAGCATCAGTAACAACGCTTGAGTCAGCTTTGTGTCAAGCCGCCATTTTGATTCAACAAAGCACAGGCATTGAAAAAGGCTGAAATTTAGAACTCTAAACTATGGCACCCAACATCCAGGAGCTTGCTATCCGGATCTTGGAGCCTTGTGCTGTTTTCGATCTATTCACACATCGGTCCACTACTGACATCATCTTATAAACCAACGTTATGTAAATAGTTTTTTAATAAAATGTTTTACCCTGTTTCTTTGCTGGTGTGTTGTCTATATTTTTAATATTTGCATAGGGTTTGTCATTATTTTGTGCGGGATGGGTGATGGAGCCGAGCTGTCTTGCAGCCCTCATGGTGTGGAGCTCAGTTCATCTCACTATTTTCGTATTTCTCAAGAAGGGTTGTTCCTAATATTTCTATTTTAGCGAGGTCAAAAAGAGATCCAATTAGTGGCCTACTGATTTTGCTCGATTACTTTTATTTTTTTACACGATTTTTCACTATCTGCAAAGACTAAACAGAGTATTGCGACTTTGTGCTTGTTTGTAAATAGAGAATGATCCAAAGAGAACCAATTCTAAAACAGTAAATGCTTGGACAACAATTAATCAAATGGAGAGACAAGGAGGTACGACGGATTACAACGGGGGTAAAGGCCTGCGTTAACTACCCTTCTGTATCTGCAAAGAGAGAGTACTACTAAGGCAAAAGAGGGGAGGGGGGGGGGCAGCGTTCAAAGCACATCAGCGTGCATAAATACGAAAATGTTTTTATCTATCACGTACTTGACATTTTAAAGCTTTTCATATTTGCTATTAAAAAACCAATGAAATTCACAGAAAAAACCATAGGTTATAGTGGATATATAGTTAGGAATTTGCATTTACAAAACCTTGAAAATTCAATGAAAAAACCATAGGTTATAGGCCATATATAGTTAGGAATTAGCATTTACAAAACCTTATTTTACTCGCATAAAACCATTGAAATTCCATATATAGTTAGCTAACTATAAGCGCTAACTATATATCGCGCACCCGCAATCCACTGCTGATGATGTCACATATTACATCATTCATGACATGGTCAGTGACATCACTGATGACATCACTGATGACATCTCAAATGACATCACTGATGACAACTCAAATGATATCAATGATGACATCTCAAATGACATCACTGATGACATCACTGATGACAACTCAAATGACATCACTGATGACATCTCATTTGTCATCACTGATCACATCACTCATGTGATAATACAATGAACCTCTTCAGACTCTAATATAACCTTACATACACTCAGTATAAACAGACACTCACAGACTGTCACTCATCCATGGAGTTACTCACACACCTAGTCAGTCATGCAAAGAATCAATCACACCTCCATTTCCTCAACTATACAGTTATACACATCTTACTTATTCAAACATATAATAACACATATTTACTCTCTTATATAATCCCTGATACAAGCTCACAGTGATCGATACAGCCACTCACACATTCACTGGCTCTTATGTTCAGTTAATTATATATCTCAACTCTCACATGTATTGTGTTTTACATACGTACTTACTTGCACATGTAGCAATGAGAAATCCATTCACTCACCAACACACCCATGCACAGTCAACCGCCCATATAGCTGTTTCCACATGCACTCTTGAACTCATACTCCTAGTGAATCAACTGCTTACACATCTATGCACAGAGTCACGCACCTCCCAGCCACCCACACACACACTCAGCCTCCCATTCAAATACTTGGGCAACCAATCAATAACCCATATGGCCACTCTTATAGCTACTGATCAACACATGCAGCAGCTTACACAACAACAAACATACTGATGCACGAATTAAGACAGTTTAGTCACTAACCCATGTACTCAGTGAGACACATTTAATCACTCACTCATACAGTCTGTCATGCACCTACTAAATTCTTCATCCAGGCACTTATACATCCACTCATTCTTCAATATGTGAAACATATTTAAACTTTACAGACACATACAATCACTGGATGTTGTGATCAGTGATGTCATCAGTGATGTCATTTGAGATGTCATCAGTGATGTCATCAGTGATGTCACTGACCATGTCATGAATGATGTAATATGTGACATCATCAGCAGTGGATTGCGGGTGCGCGATATATAGTTAGCGCTTATAGTTAGCTAACTATATATGGAATTTCAATGGTTTTATGCGAGTAAAATAAGGTTTTGTAAATGCTAATTCCTAACTATATATGGCCTATAACCTATGGTTTTTTCATTGAATATATATATATATATATATATATATATATATATATATATATATATATATATCAGCATCCAAAGAGATCCCATAGCCATGTGGGCGCGCTCTGCAGTGTGTGCTCTGCCCAGGGGTCGGATTCTGACCCAGGTAATTTTTTGAAACAAAGGAGGCGGCACAGTCAGAGATCGATTTAAAGCCTTATTTATTGCAAGACTTCACCCCACCAACGCGTTTCGGCCTCACTCGGCCTTGCTCACGGTTGGTTAGTCCCTCTACAAACTCTTGGGAGGCAATTGCTTTAGAAAAGTACTTAGAAGTCAAACGCATCCCTCGAGGGCTCAGGATATTCACAATGCCAACGCATACGGAGGTAAAGAAAGAACTAATTGAAGAATGGATGGATAATAATACCCAGTGCTCTCTGAATATGATGCGCATTCTTGTAAAGCATGCACGCATTGAGGTGGATGAGATCACATTAAAGATCAAAGAGCTGGAAGACAACATTTCAAATGAGACCAACCAAGATGAAGTTACCAAACTCCGCAAGGAAATGGAAACTAGATTAGACTCTTATGAAAATGAAATTGAAGAACGCAAAGAGCGGAAATTCCAAAGGGATGAACAGGACTACATTCATGGCAGAATATTGACTTTTGCTAGAAAATATGATAACTTGAAAAAGAACTATCCAATACAAAAACTAGCATCAAGCGCAAGTGAATCCAGCATTAGTGATGATGGATCAACACGTAGCACCTACCAGTCAAAAAACTGGTCAGTTTTAGAGGAGGTCGAATTGGTCAATCTGGAAAAAAGTATTGCGAGAGGCGGAGGAAGAGCAAGAGGAAGGGGGAGACGACCATACCCCAACCAAAGACAAAGAGGAAGAGGAAGGGGGCAACAAAATCAAGCAACCCCCACATCAGCGTCAGAAAAACCCGCAGGGCCAAGCGAAGAAAAACGCCAGTACCCACTACGGAATCGCAATCCGAGGCCAACCTGATAGTGAATCTTTCAGACCACCAACTGACAGAGACTGAAAAGCGTGTCTTAAATAAAGGATTATCATTTTGTCCCGAGGCACATTTTGATTATACGGAAACTCGGATAGATTTCTACAAATATGTGAGAAAGTTAAAACTAGCAAAAGTGCACGCCAACAAACAAACAGAGCCCATCAATACTGTAGATGACAACACAGAGGAAGTTCCTTTCAATACCATTGCAGACATCCCAGACATGAAAAACAGCTTTGAATCATTATTTGACTTAGATGGTACCTCTATATCGGATGCTGAACTGTTAGAGGAGCTCAATATCCCAACAGACGTCAGACCAGCAACAGGATTAAAGAGGAAATCAAGGTACTATCCGGTATTGTCACCTGGGAACAAAATTGACCTATTTTCGGAAGCAATAGTAAAAGAACTGGACAATCTCACTAAAGTCAAGAACAAGACACGGGAAAATCTCTCGAAAAGTGAGCGTGCAGCAATCAAAACATTAATGAACAATGATAAAATCACCATAAAACCCGCGGACAAGGGGGGGAATATTGTCCTGATGAAAACAACTGATTACACAGAAGAGGCAATGAGACAATTAAACCAGGTAAATAACTATCAAAAATTGACAACAAACCCGTATGAAAAGATGAAAAAAGAACTGCATGAATATTTGGAAACATGGCACAAAAATGGTTTAATAGATGAAGAAGAACAAAAGTACCTAACCATCGACCACCCAATAATACCGTGCATATATTTTCTCCCGAAGATTCATAAGACCTTAAATCAACCACCAGGGAGGCCCATTGTTTCTTCATGCGGATCATTATACGAAAACATTTCTAATTATGTCGATAAATTTTTGGCTCCCATTGCCCAAAGTCTTCCATCGTATATAAAAGACACTGGTGATTTTTTGAGAATTCTAATGAATGTGACCTGGAACCCTGAATTTTTGCTAGCAACTATCGATGTAGTCTCACTCTACACCTCAATCCGCCATGACATCGGAATGCAAGCCTGTGAATATTATTTCAAACAACGAAACATCATATACCTGGACCATTCAAAGATGCTAATATCAATGATTGATCTATGCTTGAAAAACAATGTTTTTTTCTTCAACAAGCAACTATTCAGACAAACCTGTGGTACCGCTATGGGCATTTCTCTATCACCGAACTACGCCAATATCACCATGGGGTGGTGGGAGAAGACCATAGCATGGAATGAAGAAAATCAACAAGATCTGGAAAGGATAATGTTATGGGTCAGGTACATCGACGACCTGTTCATTATCTGGCACGGCACAAATGAGCAATTTCAGACATATTTCAACAAACTCAACAACAACAATGTCGGATTGCAATTCACATGCAACACCAGCACTAAAGAAATAGATTTCTTGGACACAAAAATATATGTGCACAATGAAAAGTTGGAATCAACACTATTTTGAAAAAAGACAGCCACGAACAGTGTGCTTCATGGAACAAGTTTCCATCCAACGCCACTTTTGCGTAGTATACCGTATGGCGAATTCACAAGACTAAAAAGGAATTGCTCAGTAGCTGAAGATGCGGAGAAAATCATTGAAGAAAGCAAATGCAGATTCAGAGCGAGAGGCTATGAAGAAAGAGTATTGACTAATTGCAAAAAGAAAATTGATCAAAAAACACGCACCCAAACATTGATGGAACAACCAAAAAAGAATGAAACCCACACACCTCCAAGACTAATAATGACCTACAGCAAAGAAAGTTCCAACATTGCCAGAATAATGAGAAAATACTGGCATCTCTTGAAAAATGATCCTGATATTGGCAATACCATTGGCAACTCACCGCAAATAACATACAAGAAAAATACTTCACTTAAAGACCTATTGGTCAAAAGTCACTTCCAAGAAAAGCCGAGACAGAACTGGCTAGAAATGCAGCGAAAAGGATTCCAACCCTGCAATACTTGCAAAGCCTGCAAGATTGGAAAAAGTATGAAAGCAATCGAAGAACCAGATGGCAAGTTGATGAGAATAGATCAACAAATCTCATGCACCTCAAAAAATGTCATTTACATAATCGAATGTAAATGCGGAATGAAATATGTGGGGTGTACCACGTGTATGTTGAAAAAAAGAATTTTGGAGCATATTCGAGCAGTAAAAAATGCCAACATGCAATATGCCACTGCGAAGCACATGAGTACATGCCAAAATGGTGATTGGAGGCAAATGCATTTCTTCGGAGCAAAAGTGCTGGACAAAATGGAAAGAGGAGGTGATGTGGTCAGAAGATTGCGACAGATGGAGTCTCGCATGATAATTAGACTCCGAACCAAACACCCGAAGGGGATGAACTTTGGAGAGGATCTGCATGTCCATCTGGAATAAGAACCTCAGAACAAAAATGGGTACTACACCCGAAACAACAACGAATAAAAACATCGAATCAAGACAATGGGTACTAAACCCCTCATTTTGAACAATGACTATTATTTAAGTGCTAAAAGCATGCAAAGTCTTTCTTTTCTTTAATCACTTAATTGCACTAAAACTACATCTCCCATAATGCCTCATAAATGGCTACAAATGGGCTAGTATAAATACAAACACTGTAGAGAGACTAACCAACCGTGAGCAAGGCCGAGTGAGGCCGAAACGCGTTGGTGGGGTGAAGTCTTGCAATAAATAAGGCTTTAAATCGATCTCTGACTGTGCCGCCTCCTTTGTTTAAAAAAAAAATATATATATATATATATATATATATATATATATATATATATATATATTCACTGAAAAAGCCATAGGTTTCACACCAGTTATAGTTAGGAATTAGCATTTAAAAAACCTATTAAATTCACTGAAACAACCATAGGTTTGTCACCAGTTATAGTTAGCTGGAAAGTTTACTGACATAAAACCATTGAAATTCCCACGTTATAGTTAGTTGGACTCACTATAACTTGCGCGCCTGCAATGCACTGCTGATGACGTCACATATTACATCACTCATGCTTGCTGGTGATAACCACAAATGCACAAAGAAGCCTTAATTTTTATCCTTTTTTTTTTTGCTCCAGTTGAGCCGTTTCCAAATCCCTGTTTTTTGTTTTTCCCTATAAAAAATACAAAAAAATATAAAACTGTTCATAAAAGCCAAAAAAAGTAAAAAATGTTCAAAAAAACAATAAAAAAAATATGAAAAAACAAAAAGAATAAAAAAAACAGATCTTTTTAGAACTACCTCCAATTTATAAAAAAAGGCTTCATTTTTTGAAAAGTCTGTCATTCTTTTTTCCCCATGGTACGCTCCCCGGTGTGCTCCCCGGTGCTCGTACCGGGCGCTCCCCCGCGCCCTTTTATGGCCCCCACATCAAACCTAGGGGGGCAGGGAGGGTCTACTCTGCCCCCTTATGATCATTTCCCCCTTTGTTTTTGCCACCTCTTGTGTCTCGATTTTACCGAGACACAAGATGGCGGCCGCTCCGGACTGTTTCGAATGTTTACAGACACCCGAGAGCCAATCAGCTTTCCGTGCGCAAGTCGCGTGGCGCGCCCGGTGCGCTACCGGGGCTCTGCCATAGATATATATATTTTTTTAAACCTAAATTACTCAAAAACCACTGGAGCACATATCTTGAGACATAGCAAAGGCACATCGGGCTACCAGTCCCTACAATTTTGCCATGTTTGGTGGAAATCCATTCAGCCGTTCGGGCTAAAAGTGAGGTCGACCGCCCTATGGAAATGAACATGGGGAAAACATGTTTTGGGACCCCTCTTTTATCTCGGCCCCCGCTTGACGAAACCCCCCCAAACTTTCAAGGAAGGACCGGAGCTTCGCGAGGCAAATTTGAGAAAATTTTCTGGCAGATTCGTCAACCCGCGCCAAAGTTATTCACAATAGAATTTTGAGATTTTGCAGTAGGCAATATATATATATATATATATATATATATATATATATATATATATATATAAATATATATATAATATATATATATATATATATTTTTTTTTTTTAATATATTGATACATTGGTGCCTTTAGAGGTAAAAAACATATTCGATTGAACTGCTGTTGCCATTTACATACGATGATAAACAGCACAGTGAAGCCATTATTAATTATTCAACATTAAGTGCCTCCTACTCAGAACAATAACCATATGGGCAGGAGGGGCAATTATTTTTTGATATTAGATATTTGAAATATGCATGTGTTATGTGAAGCGATCATGTATTTGCCCGCATGGGCAGGAGGGGTTGCTATTATTCTGAGGCAAACTTTGGAATTATGTTACTCGGAGGTCTAAGCCGTGGAGTCAGCAACGCTGCAAGGAAGTTTAGCAGGTTCATATGTCTTTGTATTCTGAAAAATAAATGGAGCATCGAGGGGACCTGGAATTTTAATTTGGTGTCAATTTTTAGCCCACTGGGTCGATGGACATATTTGATGTATTTTGCCACACATTGCACAATAGATCAGTGTAGGAAGGGGCATTCCCTAAATAATTATTCACAGGAGTGTGCTTTACATGCACCATTTTGTAATATTTTCTAAAATTATCCCTGGAGATAAATTCTCATGAATATATAAAGTGAATTTTGAAATCTTAATATAGTGTACCATGTACCCCCAACAAGCATAGGCATGTGACTTTTCATGCAGACCTTGATCCGATCCTCAATATGGATACTGGGAGTCATGCCCCACAAACATATAAACATGGCTACATGCCTGGGATGCAGAGGCGTAGAGCAGCTATATAGGGAAGATGTTCCACCAGTAAGGTGCAGCATGGCATGCACTGCCCCTGCCCCCATTCCTCTTTGCTCATTGGTAGAGCATCATTTATGAAGGCAGCTGATAGCTCCAGCAGCAGCATAGGACCATCATGGAGTCAGGATCTAGTGGAATGAGGCAACATCTACAACAAAGGGCAAAGAGCAAGCAGCTCCAACCTTTAAGGAGAAAGCAATAGGAGCACAGCAGATATGCAGTCAAAGCAAGCTGATCATTATAAGATGGATCAGTGACTTAAATGCTTGTCACTGACATATGCTGTGGCCTTTGGGCCACAAACTGGAATTGGGACAATGTCACATCGGTTTGCCATCTTTTCCGTGGTTTGGTCCAGAAGAGATCTGCATGACTCTCATGGTAGTGGTGGATATAAGAATATAGCCGTATAGCCCGCCATATCGGGCTATAGCGGCAATTAAAGGCCCACTACCACGTTAAAGGCCCGAGCCAAAGGCAAGGGACTTTAACAAGGTAGCAGGACTTTAATAGCCGATATATCCCTGCTATGAAGGGCCATAAGGCTATTAGAAGTTTCTGCCACTAGAGGGCAGAATATTCTAACAGATAAAAAAAAGGCCTCTTGAAACTTAAGGGGATTTAAATCCCCTCGAGCTCCGAGAGGCCTTTGTAAGACATTGGAATGTTGCCCTGCGAGCCTTTACTGGCCCGTAGAACAGTGGCAATTCCTCCATGGGGGCATTTGGGCGCAGCCCCCCCCCTGCTTTCTCGCAGTGCGAGAAGGCAGAAACAAATGGTAGTTATTGCCGTAATATAACTACCATTTGTGATTTGTTTCTGCCTTCTCGGGCGGCGAGAAAGCAGAACTTCCTGGTTTAGAGTCAGTGGAAGGTGTGTTACTCGAGGGCAGGGGGGAGTGGCTTTGGGTAGTGGCTTGCCCACTGTTGTTAATACTGACTGTTTGGGCCGCCCAAACAGACAGTATTAACAACAGTGGGAAAGCCACTTCCCCAAGCCACTCCCCCCTGCCCTCGAGTAACGCACCCTCTCACTCTCCCTGTTCTCTCTGTATGCTGCAGCAGCAGCATACAGAGATTAAAATGACGTAGCCTGGGGCAGCCGGCCGCACCAATCAAAAACGTGGAGGGGAGGGAGGCTGCCTGTCTGCCGCGCCGCCTTCCTGATGACGCGCTGCAGGACTTGAAATCGAAGACGGCGGGAGTCGGGACGGCGTCTCCGGACCGTGGTAAGTTAAGTTTCCTTTATTTTATTTTATATATAAATTGTTTTCATTTCCAAACCCCTCCCGCCACCCCCATCATCCCCTTAGGTCGTCACGAGTGGGACCCCATTTCCAAACCCCCCTCCACCCGCCCGTAATGCCGGCCACGACTGCTGCAGATGCTGCGTCTTTGGCAAAGTTGATTATCAGGTTGGAGAGATTGTCCAGTTTTTTGAGTTTACTGACTGCTGATGGCACTGTTTGCATTCTGGGCCTTCTGCCCACACGCACTGCCCGAGGGTGCTCTGATATTAATGTTATGTTTTTTTGTTTCTTGTGGCCTGGAGAGTAGACTGATTGTGGTGAGATTTCACGCGCTGTTGGCGGATGTGGCCTTTCCTTTAACCCCTGCCCTTCAGTCACACCGACTCTCCCATCAAGGAGCTATAACCAGCCCACGTGATGAGCAGCTTAGGGATGCTGACTTGTGATTAGCGTCATGGGGACACTGCAGTAAGAGGAAACTTGGAGCATTTGTGGCAGCAGCTTATTAAGGTCTGCGCACGTGCCTGACATTGGACGCTAAATTTACTTTATTATTTGGAAATACTATCCCCTTGGCTAAATCGTGTCATTTACCCTAAAGGCCCCTGACGTGTGTATAACATCCGGATATCGGAATTTTTGATATCGGCATTCATATTATTGCATTGGTCAAACTGTCTCATCTACGTCATTTCGTCGACTCAAGATCTACTAACATCTTTGCCCTGACGAAGCTCCCATGGTTGGGGAGCGAAACGCGTTGGCTGTCTTAAAAATGAACCAATAAAAGAAAATATATTTTTGATACAACGTGGTCCTGGTCTACTTCATATTTGGTGCTGCCTCCATTCTTCTTCTGAAGCATTCATCTGGATTTCCAGTGGGACCAAACCGCAGCAGGTCCTGGAGGTTTTCAGCACAACCAAAACTAGACATTTGAGGGATTGGAATTAAGAGGTGCTGGTTGTTAGATCCGCTGTGGAACTCTTTTTCTTCTGACTTGTGATTAGGCCTGCTTGGCGGGAGCACCGAAACCTCAAGCTATCCTTGCACTGTGGCCGCTGAAAGGCAGGGTGTGTTTAGGTCCTGCTTCCTGCTCCCCAGCCCGGGGACCTGCTGCGCCGAGCCTGATAGAGCCTTTAACAAAAAAAAAAATATGCAAGTATAAACCCATGGGGGAGCTTGACATGCGCCCAAGAGCAACTGCGAGTCTGCCGCATTGGAGTTTAATTTTTAGAAATTATTTTTTAAACACAGGACTGTGCTCTCATCACCGTGTATAATGATGCCGTCGGACTTGGCAATAAACCAGTGTGAATTTTTTGTTACACTTGTGTAATCTTAGTTAGTTATCTTCTTTAAGAGGAAACGGCCCGTCAGTGCCCCATCCTCCATGTAAGACCCTCATCCTTTGGAAGTGTAGGTGAGCGTTTCTATTTCCCCGCCTATGGCCAGGGTCGGATTGGGATCACAATTTGGCCCGGGCACTGACGAAAAAAGTGGCCCACATTCAAGGGTCGTGGCCCACAATTATGGGGCGTGGCCCACATTCAAGGGGCGTGCCCTTTCATGAAACACCATTTCGTTACACATGTCAATGTCCTTGAATATTAGATGTATATACATTAGGAATTTGGACAAGCATGGTAGTGCACTGTTCAGTGACCAGCTGACAGAGGGCACCAAAGAGCAGAAATTGGATTATAAATTCAAATCTGTTCCGAACAGGGGCCTAAAAATATGTTTGGCCCAGGGCCCCCAAAATCCTTAAGATGTTTGGCACAGAAATGAATTAAAGTGAGAGGATACTGTTCTTGCACAGGAGACACGGGGGAAAGGTGACAATGGCGCCATGCTGAGCAACTAAAAAAACAGCAAGGCTCCTTTCTGTCACAAAATTATTCGAGCCCTTCAGGGAAGGAGCACCTAATAAGCAGCCAAGCCCCTGCTATTACTAACCTACTCAGCCCTCCCCAGACCTTCAGTTCAGGAGCACATGAACAGCAGTGAGGCCCCTGAAATTAGTAAATTAATCAGCCCTCCAGGCCTCAGGGCAATGTCCTGGCAGAGGAGCACAAAACACAGCTGCTGGGTCATCCATGGTAGCCAGGGGGAGGCTGAGGTGAAGATGGTGCAAGTTGCAAAGATCACCTGGGCCCCACAGCGAGACCCATTCTTCCTCGCCCACTATTCCTTCGGCCGTTTTTCTCTGGACCCCGACCCGCCATCTTGTCCATTCCCTCGTCTTGTACCCTTCTCCCTCGTTTCCCCCTTGACGATCCTCAAATGTTTCTTCCCTTTTCTGTTTTGCCTTTTCTCCATACCCTTGTATCCCTCCCACCCTCCCTTGGTGCTGTGACTGCATCCCCCCCCCAACCCCACTTCATGGAACTCTGCCTGAGAAAATGTACTATGTGTGTATATGTATGTATATAGAGAACTCTAATCACTAGTATATGAAGTAGACCTTTGTACTATCTACCATTCCTATGTGACTCCTAGTGTATATCCATTCGTATCCCTTCCTTAGGTATTTAGAGATAACTCTAATCACTAGTATATGCAGTAGACCTTTGTACTCTCTACCATTCCTATGTGACTCTTATAGTATATCCATTTGTTTCTCTTCCTTAAGTGGCTTTACTACTTGTACATTTGCAATTTTTCTTTCTGTTTGTATCTCTTCCTTGTGTGACTTTACATCTTGTACATTTGCATTTTTTTCTGCTTGTATCTTTTATATAACGCATGTATTCCTAAGATTTATGTTTCGCAACTGATTCTTATGTAAAGCGCTCTGACACCTTCTGGTAAAGTTTGCGCTATATAAAATCGCATTAAATTAAAAACAAACAAAAAAAAACATAACACTGTTTATGTGCTGCGTGGCCCTAGGGGGGCCGAGGTGAAAATGGCTCAAAGGCCTGAACAACACCTGGCCCCCAGGGAGGCCGATTTTTGCAAACAAACACCCCCTCCCCAGCCACCCTCAGCCTGATTGCTTTGCTGGGCAGGGGGTGAAGGAGAGGCCACAGCGGATAATCACTGCACAGTGAAGCTGCATTCATTTATCTGTCTTTGTCTCCGTGCCCTCTGTGGGCCGTTTTTTTTCTCCCCTTTCCTAGTCCAGAGAGCACGAAGACAGAGACAGAGAAATTAATGCAGCTTCACTGTTCGGCTGGGAAAGGGGAGAAAAAAAAACGGCCCACAGAGGGCACTGAGATACCGGCCCTTCGGCCGATGCCCGAATGCCCGCATTGCCAATCCGCCCCTGCCTGTGGCTGAAGAGTAGGTGAATGGCCGATTTCCCAGTTCTGCATACCAATGCGGCGGGAACTTGACTCCCTCTAGTCAGCCCGATTTCACCTCTTGGCTACCCCAGAAACAGAGAGCCTTATTTAATGGGTGTGGTGTCGTGGGGAGAGACTTTCTATGCTGATGTGTGGCCACTTACTGCAGAGGCCGTTTTGTTTTGTTTTCAGTTACTCGAAACACTCGAGTAAACTTGCCAGCAAGAAATGCTATTGCCCGAAAAATAATAATTTTCAAACTGGAGGTCAATAGCTTCCTTCAAGAGAAGGGAAAGATATAGGCAGGTGTCCAATAAAAGGATGACAGGTGCACCTTTATTAATGCCTTGTGAAGACTATTTTGTAATTCATGAAGAAATACGTCTGTGTGCGCTTGCTCAAATTTTAGCCCGAGTTTTGCACGTGTGAAGCCCTATGATATTTCAAGCTTTTCATTATTCATCGGGAATATACAGTAGCTGAATTGAAAATATTAAATGTTTACAGCTCTTGATGAAGAGTACAGTAATCTGAATTGGATAAATGTATGTAAGTGGGCGTCAAAAAGGGTGGTCATTCAAATACATTTTACATGGTTTATTTAGCCCACCATATGAGTTATTTGCACAAACTAAAAATCCACAAAGTATGTTTTATGCAAATGGGATATTTCACTGACTTTTGCCCCTAGAGACTTAGGGGCTTATTTAAGGAATGCCCTCACCGATCTCTGTTTCACGCCTCTGTCCTTACTTTGCCTCATGTATTCTAACCCACGCCCTCTACATCTTGATGTTCGCACTCCTAGCTCACCTCTGTCTGTTTCCCATCTCTACAGCACCCCTCACCTCTCGGCGGTACACTTCTATGTACCTGACCTCTCTGTTACCCAATATCATGACCTCACAGTGGCACTATTCTCTTTGCACCTCAGTGCACTGTTCCCATCTCACTGCATCACCTCTCTTTCACCCTCATCTTTTCCTTTAACTCTCCTCTTTTCATCTCACTTTACCTCACCTCTCGCCACCCTTCTTTCCCCACACTTTCACTCACTACATCCATCTCATTTCTCTCTGTTCCTCACTCACTCTCATCTTTGTACCCCACCCCATTCACAAGCTAATTTCTCAATTTGCCTAACATTTATTTACAGCCTCACCTCTCCACCTCCCTTCTTTCTCCTTGTTGGTTCCTCCTAACTTGCTTCTCACTACCTTCCTCCTCTGTTGCTACCTCTTTCGCTACAGCAACCCTCTATTACCTCTTTCTCTACAGCAACCCTTTATTCAGTCTGTAATTTTCTTTTCACTCCATTTTCTCGGGGGGGGGGGGAGAACCACCCAGAACCCCCCCCCACCCCGTAGGCTGTTCGGGCGCATGCTACACTCGCGCGCCATGGTGCAATATGACAATAATTTTACACCCTACCACTTTCAAATGTCACCAGCCGCCACTGCCGTAGAAGCAGAGAAATCTCCATTGTCTATAATGGAGCTCCCAACATTCCAATGATCTAACACTGGATAAAACCTCCCCTGAAGGCAACAAGAAGATCATCCATAGGGGATAGACTCATAGAAATGCCGGGCCGGTAGTGTCACACAGATTTGCTCCCACAGAGAGATGGTTGTGACTTGCTCAGCTGCTTGTGGTGGGGTAGTCGGTGGAGGGTTCCTTAAATCAGAATCCTTAATCCTTGTCTGGTGCTGTGTGGCCTCACAGTCTGCCATCGTGTATGCAGGGTGACACCTGCCTCTGCCCCTTTCCCGATCTCTTTGTGCGACTGTGTGGGTTTGGCAGTGGCAGATAGGCTGCCCACCCATGCTTCAGCACCTGGTCCACGCTCGGTAATGAATTTCATTTTTAAGGAGGGTTGTGCATCTAGGATGCAGAAAATACTGTGTAAGCATTTCACTCTCACGTTTGCGTGAGTTGAGATGCATGAACTTGAAGTTGTGTACCTTATGAAACACACGAGTTACAATGATAGTTAAATCCGGACTTTACCGAGAGAAAGCTGAGTGGGCCAGCAGCACCCCTTCCTCTGTTCAACAACTGAACTTTAACCTATGGGGGAGCAAAAGTAAATCAGCAAACATTATCTGAAAGGTTTCAGTTATAAGAGTTCACAATGAGCATTTAAAGCAATCATAACTCCTCATACTTCTAATCCTTGATTTCAATTTAGATGGTAAAAAATCAAACTTGTGTTTAGAAGACATCTGCCAGACTCTTCCATCATGGACCCTGTAGGAAGGGGGAGTCTCTAGTTGGCGCAGTGCAGCACTGGCGACAAGCAGGGACTCTCTCTTCCTCGTCAGGGCTGAGGGTTACCTTCAAGACAACCTCTGCTTACCCTCTAGGTAGTGTGGCTTAAGCAGTCTCAGGCTAATCTCTGGGGCACATAGGGTTAAACATTTGCAATATTACACCATCACAACCAACCCACCACACAATGACACCAAACTGTATTTGTAAAAATATATATTTTTTATATAAATTTCAAGCAGGCTTGTAAATACAGTCTTGGTTCAACTTAAAACGGTTCCAGTGTACTTTAGATTAGGTTGCCACAGTTCTTTCTTAGCAATAAGCAATCTTTGCTCAGTGTTTAAAAACAGTTCTTGTTCTTAGTCAGCTTATCTCCTCAACAACGGGGATTCCAGGCCCCTCACGGTACTTTTCTCCATCCTGATAATCAACCAGGATTCCCCCAGCTGTCCGAGGGCCTCTCTGCGCCCCTCGGCTCCTTCGCGATGAAAAACGGGCCCGGTCTGCCCACTCTCACGCTTCTGGCGGGAGCGGCGGCCGGGGAGTCAGCGCCTGCCTCTCCGGGCGGGCTGCGCGGCTGTGCGCGGCTGACAGGGGGAGAGAGCGGGGGCCCTGGGAGTGCTCCGCACGCAGCTCTGAGGGCTAGGCGAGGCAGAGGGAGAAGAACAGTACCTTGCTGGAGAGATGGTTGGGCGCAGGTCAGTGCGGTAGTCCGCGTCACGTTGTCTTCCGTCCGATGTTTGGAGCGAGCGGCGGCTCGGCTCTGGCTCGGGGGTTGGCGTTGCGGCGCGGGCCGGGTTTGGACTGGGCAAGCGCCTTGGGATTTCCTGACCAGGAGGGCACACGCAGAAGACAGCGATCCTTGGCGCAGGCCTCTAGTAATCCAGGCAACGTTCAGGCACCCCACGCAACAGCTGTTTCTCGGACAGCGGCGGCGCGTTCAGGGGCACCAGACACGAAGGGGTGCAAGCAGGCACCGGGCGCCACCTCTCTTCACGTTGCAAGCTGCAGCTCGGGGTCAGTCATGGTGCTCGGATCAGCTGGGCTGATCTTCACGATGCTTCTGGGCCAGGCAGGCGGCAGTCACTTTGTTTAGAGGGAGGGCAGCTCCCAGAGCGTTGCTGAAGAGCGCGATGGTCACAGCGCGCTCCGCTTTTCCTGGAGAGGCTTGCAGAAGGAAAACAGCGTCTTGCAGTGGTTCCTCTGTCAGGGGGTAGCGCCCACTGTTCCTGGGGCGCTGGTCAGGGGGCAAGTTCACAGGCAAGCCCTTGGAGATCTTTCAGCAGAGTTTGGCACAAAGTTAATTAAAAGCAAAAGTCTCTTGTAGTCTTTTCTTTCCTCTCCTTCTGCAGCAAAGCACCAGACACAGGCCAGAGACAGCACTCCTCCATGTCCTTCCAGGTCCTTCTCTTCGGGCAGAGTTTCTTCTGTAGCACAAACAGGATCTAATTTACAAGGAGCAGGGCTCCTACTTTTATACCCAGTTTCTTTTGTTCTTGCAGGCCAGGAGGGCCTTTGCATAACTGTTCTCAGTCCCTGAGCACTTGTGGTGGGTACTTCTGCTTCTGCATTCAGTGTGAGGGCAGGCACATCAGCCGCTCCCCAGGGGGGCGGAGCCGGCATTGTGAAGACAGGGGCAGCTTGAGCACTTTGTTGACAAGCTTCGGTCCTTCCTGGGCCAGGTGCAGGCTGAGTCATCAGTCGCTCCCCAGGGGGGCGGAGCCAGCATTGTGGAGGCAGAGCACAGCCTGATGCATCATTCAGGGGAAAATCCCACCACCCACTAGGGTGTCATCCTGCTATTCACAACCTGTCAACTCCCAGCCCTGTCACTCACACACTCAGACAGTCAGATACACACAAGAGCAGAGGCGGGCTGAAATGGTTAGACAAGCAAATGCTAACTTTCTAAAAGTAGCATTTGCAAACCCAGGATATTAAAATAAACTTTACTAAAAGAAGTATTTTATTATTCTGAGTTCAGGCATACTAAACATTAATTTCTACCATTTTCCCTGAGCCTGCTGGGATTATAGAGTGTAATAATTCCAGCAGCCCATTCTGGCCTAAGGGGAGCAGGTAGCCTTGCAATAGTGAAAAACGAATTTGGTTGTAATTCACTACTAGGACATTCCACACACATCAGGGCTTGTCCTACCTTACACTTACAATGCACCCTGCCCTAGGGCCTACCATAGGGGTGACTAATATGAAGTTAAGGGAAGGTTTAAGGGCTGGCAAGTGGGTCCACTTGCCCAGCTAGCATGACAGTACCAGACTGCACGCAGGTTCTGCAATGGCAGACCCTAGACACATTTTAAGGCTGCTTCTGTGGGTGGCGCAACCAGCGCTGCAGGCCCACTAGGAGTATTGGCATTTACAAGCCCTGGCACTCCTGGAGCACTTTACTAGGGACTAACAGTAAATCCAATGAACCAATCATGGACATCAATCACATGTACACTTTACATAGGGAGAGCATATGCACTTTAGCACTGGTCAGCAGTGGTAAAGTGCCCAGAGTCATTAAACCAAACAAAATAGGTCAGAGAGAGTATTGGAGGAAGGCAAAAAGTTTAGGGATGACCCTGCCAAGAGGCCCAGGTCCAACACAACCCCCTTCCAGCCAAAACGCAGGGTAGACCAATCACCACTGTGATGGGCTTCCCTGCTTGGGGCGATAGAACATGGACCTGGCCCGCAACAGCAGGGGCACATTCCAGTTCTACGCCAATCAGAACCTATTTTAAATCCTCTGTACATACTCTCAGGGTCCACCCAGCTACTCCATGGGGCGCCCTTCTCTTCCTCTGTGGACACCAGCTGTGCAGCCTCTAACCTTAACTTGCTCACCGGTGTGTCCCAACAGACAGTCATCAAATCACAGTGGCCACTGACAGTAGTCAGGGCTGAGACCCAGGCCTCATGCCTTTCAGGGCTCCCAAACCTCTGTGGCCTCAGAGAGTGGGGGGCAGTAGCCCCAGGTGCTTGGCACCCTTTGTCCACTCTCCCTCCTGTCAGGTCAGGTATGTCGTCCTGGCACTGACCCACCAGCCCCAGGCCTGTACCTGGCGGCTGGACCAAAAACTGGGGTGGGCTCTCCCACACCCGGTCCTCCTCCTTGGGGCTCTGTACCCTCCCACCTGGAGTGGTACCCCCTTCCAGAATTGTCAGCGCACCTGTGGCAGGTGATCTGCACAATTCGCCCACCAGTTCAGGGGTGCTATCCTGCAACTGGGGCACCAGGTCAGGGGGGACACCCTGCACCTGGCCCTTAAACCGAGGGTCTAGACCCTCTAGTTGAACCGGGGTCAGAGGCGAGGACTTCCTCCCTTTGCACCCCCTTCCAGAGTACTGCCCACTCCCAACTGGAGTGGTACCCCTAGAAGTGACATGGGCCAGGACACTGATTACAGTGGTCCTGCCCTCCAGGTCAGACAACACCTGAACCTGGCTCTCCAACTCAGGGACCCAACCCTGCAGTTGAACTCTTGCCTGGCGCACCAGGACTTCCCGGGGAGCACGCATGCCCCCCCTGAGGGTGGCACATAGCTCATGTGCCGTGCGACAGTCTGCCTGGCGCAGATCTCCCAACCCCTGTCCATCTGACAGTGCGGGAAGATCCCCCAGGACAGAAGTGGTGTCCCCATGGTCATTCACTGGGGACGCAGCCCTGCTGGCTGGCCCCTGACCCACTGGTTCTTCCACTGGGGACTCCTTCCCCCTCTCGCCCCTCCTTCTGGACTTCTGCACTCTCCGAACTGGAGTGGTACTGCCAGACACCAAAACTACTGGAGCTCTGTTTACAGAGCCTCCACGTTCTCTAGCCACTGGGGGATCCTCCTCAGCGGGTGACTCATCCGGACAGCCTAGGGTCCCCACCAGGTGTTCCCTTAAAGAACCATCCAGGCTATTGTGGCATCTTGAGCATCCTGCTCATGCAGCCTGTTGCTAGGTGGCCTCATGCATTAGAATGTCCTGTACAGATTCTGTAGTTGTGATGTTTAGAGTATCTAGGCAGTTGAGCTTGGACCTTGCTACTGGTGACTCTTTATCCTGTGGATGGGATCCTATTCTACAATAAATACTTATTTCACCTATTATCCACGCTTGAACTTCTTTACATTGGCGACGGGACGGGATTTGTGAAGAAAAGAAGAAAGGATCTCAACAAGGATACAAAGAAATCTTCTTTTACCTCATTTTGAACTTTATCAAAGGTACTGTTAATTTTAATCTTCAATCTTTAACCCAACTTGAGAGACCTTTTTTCAAAAAGCACTTATATATACATTCTTGGTGTGGAAAGCGCTTCAAATGACAAATTATTTTTTTTAACAAGCCTTCTTGTCATTTCACTGTGTGCACAGCGCTATTTGTTAATTTTTAGCTAAAAGACTGCTTCCTCACTCGTTCTCTCAATTGTACACAGCGCTGTTTAATGCTTTTCTCCACCACACGCAGTGCTCATTGCTGCCATAGCCCTTGTTTGCTGTGTGAGTTAATAAACACTCTCCTCAGCGCTCAGCATTTTACAGCATGCTCCTGATGCCTTATTTGTGACAGCCCTTATCTTATCTGTCTGCACGTTTAAAGTCTGCACGTTTAAAGTGAAGTCTGGATCTGCCTGCACGTTTAAAGTCTGCACGTTTAAAGTGAAGTCTGGCTGCAGTCCGTGTGTTTACACGTATCGCTTCACTCTGGCAGCCTGTCACCGTAGCGCAAGTGAAGTCTGGCTACAGTCCGTGTGTTTACACGTATCGCTTCACTCTGGCAGCCTGTCACCGTAGCGCAAGTGAAGTTTGGCTACAGTCCGTGTGTTTACACGCATCGCTTCACTTTGGCAGCCTACATTGCATCGGCAGCATTTTTCAAAAGCTTACCGTGCTGTTTGCTGCTCGAGGACTCCAGCGCGCTCTTCATCACCAGCACAGCTCGTTCTCTCACGCTCCAGCGCGCCTTCATTAACGATCCCCTGCACAGCTTCAGCAACGTCAGCCGTGTTCATCACGAAGGAGCGTCATGACGCCTTTTCCATGACGCAGCAGCCATTTTCTTGTTGAAAACCACAGATTCTTCGCAAATAGCACGAATTTAATTTGTAAGAGCAGCAGATTCATCACTATTTTAATATTTTCATTTTGAAACGTTTCAAATGGTTTTCCTCATAGAAGAATCACACAACAACAGGTATTGGACTGAACTTTTCATTATTTTATTTTAAAAACGCAATGAGACACTGAGACTACATTTATTTATTTTTATTAGAAAGAACAGCAGTGACACCCAAGTGGTTTTACAACCTTCAAAGTGTATTTATAAAAAAAAAATTTTTATTTCAGATTTAAAAATGCTGTAACGATTTATTGTGATTAATTCTGAAAAGTTTCAATTTCTCTTATTTGGGGTAGCTTTAGTCAGGTACACATTATTTGGGGTAGCTTTGGTTAAGTACACATAATGCAGAACGTCACAGCTCCTCCATTTTTCTTACAAACTCCTGGAGATCCTCCCATTAAATGGAAAAAGTGGTGTAAAGTATTTGAGAGATATGCAAAAGTTTGTGGGGCCAACTTAAGTGCGGAAAGGAAAACAGCTCTGTTATTACACTGTTTAGGAACAGAGGGCCAGGAGGTATTTGATCATCTACCAGAGATACAGGATAGGAATCTTAATGAATACGAAATTTGTATTGCTATGTTAGACAAACACTACCTTCCGAAAGTTTCTACTATCTTGGAAAGGTATCATTTTGGCCGTAGGTTACAACATGAAGAAGAAAGCATAGAAAATTATATAACTGCACTAAGGAAATTAGCATCATCCTGCAAGTTTGCTGCCTCTTCTGATGAAAGAATAAGGGATCAGTTCATGCTAGGTTGTAGCATTGAGCGTGTTAGAGAAGAATTATGGCAAAAAGATGAACCTGATTTAGATGATGTGATTACCATAGCAAAAAGGATTGAACATTCTATTAAGTGTGTAGATGTCATAAAAAAGAATGGTGAAAGTAAAACCAATAGCACTGTTAATCTTGTAAAGACCACAAATGTTACTAAAGAAAGTGTCAACCAGAGAGCTGGTATGAGAGATGTGACTAATAACAAACCTTTCAATGTTAAATCAGATAAGAGATTTGATTTTACACAAGTGAAATGCTTTAGATGTGGCAAAATGGGACATTTTGCAAATGATAGACAATGTCCAGGATGGAAAGCTACCTGTAGCAAATGCAAAAGAAAGGGACATTTTACTAGTGTTTGCAAGGGAAAAGAATACAAAGGCAAAGTTAATGAAATTTATTATGATTTTGATGACACAAATGATTATGATGAGAACGTTGAGTGTGGTCAAGTTTTAGTTCAAGTAGTTTTCGGTCCTCAGCCAAAGAATTGTCCTATTGACGAGATCTTAGTCAATGGTCATCCTGTTAAAGTATTGTTCGATTCAGGTGCGAAAATCACCATTGTGGCAAAAGAATTTTATCTCAAATATTTACAGGGTAACTTTAAGATATTTCGTCCAGATATAAAACCACTTGCATATGGTAGGAAACCCATAGAAATCCTAGGATATTTTCGAGGAAACATTAATTACAGAGAGAGACTCGCTGACTCAAAAATCTATATCTCACAGAAAGGGGACAATATTTTGAGTTGGTTTGTTCAAAAGGATTTGGGTGTAATGTTAGATCCGAATTCCTCTCCTCCCATCATTTTAAAGGACTTGCCCTTTGTTAACACTAATTCTGTCAATATAAACCAGGATTGTGGTGAGCCCTTCTCAGATAACCTTAAAAAGAATTTCCCAACTGTCTTTACTGAGAACTTGGGTTGTTTGAGGAACTATGATCATCACATTAAACTAAAGAAAGATGCTGTACCAGTTTGTTGTAAGGTACGTAGTGTCCCCATTACTGTTAGAGATCAAGTTAAATCAGAATTGGAGAAATTAGTCAAAGGGGGTATCATAGAGGAAGTTGAAGCAACCCAATGGGTCGCCCCGATTGTAGCCGCCAAGAAATCGGATGGCTCTCTCCGTCTATGCATAGACCTTAGGGAATTGAATAAGAACGTGGTGGTAGATCACTACCCTTTACCTAAAATTACAGACATGTTGATGTTGTTGAAAGGGGCAAAAGTTTTTAGCACGGTGGATTTAAGATCCGCTTACCATCAGATAAGACTTGATGAAGACTCAAAAGATCTGACCGCTTTTGTAACACCCTTTGGCACTTTTCGCTTTGTGAGGCTTCCATTTGGGTTGGTGTCAGCTGCCTCAGTTTTTCAAAGAGCTTTGGAAGGTGTCTTAAAAGGTTTGGAAGGTGTAAGAGTGTATCAAGATGATATTCTGATTTTTGGGGGCTGTAATGAGGAACATGATTTAAGATTGGTTGGTGTGTTACAACGTTTGTGTGATTCTGGTCTAACAGTTAAATTGGAGAAGTGTAAATTTAGGAAAAACTCCATAGATTATCTTGGGCACACAATCTCGGCAGATGGTATTTCACCGAAAGCTGGTCTGATTAACACCATGATGAAGATGTCCTCTCCCAAGAACAAAGAAGAGTTGATTAGCTTTCTGGGTATGGCGGAGTACTATAACAAGTTTATTTGTGGTTTTGCTTCCTTGTGTGTTTCCATGAGATCATTGCTTAAGAAAGGAACTGAGTTTGTATGGTGTGATGAATGTGAAAAAGAATTCATTGTCCTGAAGGGAAAGTTGAACAATGCCCCCAAATTGAATAGTTTTGACCCAGAGAAGAAATCTGTTCTGATAACAGATGCGAGTTTGAAAGGATTAGGGGCAGTTTTAACACAGAAGAGTGAAGGGAGTGAGGTTGTTATTTTGTTTTTGTCAAGAAGCTTGAGGGGTCCAGAGCTAAGATATTCTGTGGTAGAGCGTGAAGCATTAGCAGTTTATTGGGCCGTAAAGAAATTGAAAAACTTCTTGTGGGGAAGTACTTTTGAAGTAAGAACTGATCACAAACCGTTATGTGAAATTTTAAAAACCAAAGGAATTGATGCTGTTTCCAGTAGGATTACAAGATGGGTGGTAGGATTACAAGATTATAATTTTGAGGTTAAGTATCTGCCTGGTGTTGAAAATAAGGTAGCAGATGCCTTATCTCGTCTTGTCTCTCAGGAAGATTTAGATCTGGAGGAGGATTTGGAAGGTGAGGATGAAATGGTTTGTTCAGTTGGTGAGGGTGTCATTGATAAAGGTAAATGGTTGGAGGCCTCACAGGAAGATTTGACTCTTATGGAAATTTTGAGATTGATCAAGGTTGGATGGAAGGTCAAGCCAAAAGAGGGAGACTTACTGGAGAAATTTTGGCATGTTAAAGACCAGTTGTCTGAACATGATGGTTTACTTGTCAGAGGTACTAGGTTGGTTCCCCCGATATCTATTAGGAGTGAGCTCATTTCATTAGCCCATGGTGGTCATATGGGCATTTCAAAGACAAAAGGGAATTTGAGGATGTCGTACTGGTGGCCCAACATGGATTTGGAAATTGAGAGGAAAGTTAGGGACTGTATGGAATGTGCTTTGAGTGAGAAAGTGGCGAAGCCCAAAATTCAGCCCATGATTATCAGGACACTTCCTGGTAGCCCTTGGGAAGAAGTTGGCCTGGATATCCTTGGGCCTATATACTCAGCGGGGTCTGAGTGGTATGTCTTAGTTTTAATAGATTTCTTTTCAAGGTGGCCAGAGATTGCTATCACTCGTGGAATAGAGTCCAAACATGTTATACTCTTTTTGGAAAAACTTTTCGCTAGGGAGGGCATTCCCAGCATCATTTTGACGGACAATGGAAGTCAACTTGTCTCTAGGGAGATGGAATTATTTTTGTCTAAACACGGTGTTAAACATAAAAAATCTTCTCTCTATCACCCAGAGACGAATGGCACCGTGGAGAGATTTAACCGTGTGCTCAAGGAGACAATTAGAATGTCTAAATCTGCAGGTTCAGATTGGAGATCAGATGTTTTTGAAAAAGTTAAACTTTACAGGTTATCACCACATGCCACTACGGGGAAAACACCCTTTGAGCTTTTCAGAGGTAGATGTCCTAATACTTTGGTTTCTCCGCCTTGGGTAAATGATTTGCATCTCAAGGTTTCTAATGAAAGTGAGGATTGGAAGGCAGGTCAGGAGAAAAAGTTACAAGCTAGGAAAAGGATTCATGATTTGAAACATTCTGTAAAACACACGGTGGTGCATGTGGGTGATTGGGTTCTTATAAGAAATCCATGTAAGAAGAACAAGATGTTATCTGCTTCATTTTTGAAGCCCATTCAGGTCATCAAGGTTCTAGGAAATGCTGTCAAAACAACTGATCATCGCATTTGGAACTTGAACAGGGTTGTGGTGATCAAGAAAGACTTTGTTGACAATTCCAAATCTCCTATGTCAAGTTCTTCACCTACAGGTATCTCATCTCATCATCCTGTGATTCATTCTCCGACAACTACCTCATCTCATCGGGCTGTGGTTGGTCCTGTCATCGCAAGGAAATCTTCAAGGATCACACGTGTGCCCACTCGTTTTAATGACTTTGTAAGATAATGTTTTCTGTTTATTCTTATTTGTTATAAGGAGGGAGATGTGTGGCATCTTGAGCATCCTGCTCATGCAGCCTGTTGCTAGGTGGCCTCATGCATTAGAATGCCCTGTACAGATTCTGTAGTTGTGATGTTTAGAGTATCTAGGCAGTTGAGCTTGGACCTTGCTACTGGTGACTCTTTATCCTGTGGATGGGATCCTATTCTACAATAAATACTTATTTCACCTATTATCCACGCTTGAACTTCTTTACAGCTATGAGACTGAGGTTGGGCACTACCGGGACAAAACCCATTCTCACTCCTTCCCCTCAAGGACAGGACGTGATGCCCTATACCCATCTCACTACTACAGGACCTAGCTGGGCTACTCTGCGCCACTCCCACCACTCTGGGCTGGAAGATACCTGAGCCACTCCCCACAGGATCACACCCCAATGCCTCTCCAGACCCACTGGAATCCACCACAAGGTCTGCCTCCAATGTGAGCTCCCTGGGGTCAGAGAACTCACTCTCAAACAGGTGTTGGCATAGCTCTGGAAAACTGGGACTTAAAGTATGCTCTCCCACAATTGGATTACACAGCCCCCTAGCAGGGTTAACCAAACTATCCTCCACCTCTCCATCCAGCGCCTCACACACATACTCCACACCATCCTTCTGAGACTGGCCAGACAGTAGCAGACTGTCTCTGTCACACAACCCACACTCTTCTGGGCGGTCTTTACACTCACCCACCAGGACCTCAACCATGGGGGAATCCCTTCCACCACTAGGACCATGAACTCCTACGCCAGCTACCTTATTCCCTTCAGGGACGCTGCGCACTACTGGAGCTACCTCATGCCCTTGAACCTCCTGGTGTAAGTTAACCCCCTCCAAGTCAGGTGCCATATCTCTAGGTGCCCGCAATATGCTGTCAGCACTAGATACCTGAATGTTGCTGCCACCATCTGAGCTGGACTCCACCTCCAACTCAGCAAAGCTCAATCTCTGAGCTACACATATTTCTTGTTGCTGGGCTGAAGCCCTCCTGGCCTCAAGCCCCTCGAGCTCCAAGTCAAGTTTCCTCATTCTTAAGTCATGCGCAAGCTCCATTTTTATTTCTTCCAGGGCTAACTTCCTAGATTCTAGCTCCAGTTGGCAATTCAATTTCAACTCCGCCAACTTCATTTCATGATCTCCGGTTGCCTGTCTGTCCGCCAGCTCCTCTGGCGACAGACCTCGGCCAGAAACACTGCTACTCAATGGGGAGGTTGCACCCCTCCACTCTGGAGTCAGGGGTCCCTCCAGCTGCTGTTCTGCATCCTCAAATTCAATATCTTTTCCAGGGGCATTCCTTGCCTTGACCCAGGCCCTCAGCGCCTTTTGGAACTGCTCCCTTCTGGAGAGTCCGGTCAAGAAAATGTTCAAATTTTTGCAGAAGCTCTTGAGCTGTTTCCCGTTATAGTTTTCTAGTTTCTCCCAATCACAGTCAATAGAAGAAATGGATGGTGCCTTTTCCATTTTCACTGACACAGGCATGACTTCAAAAACACATGGAGATCTCTTCTAGCAAAACATAAATCAAAAAAAGTCTGTGGCTAAGTTACTGGACTGTAATCACTATGCAATGGTCAGTAGCTAAGGTAAAACACTGCAAATGTAAATTCGCGATCCCACCGCTGCCACCAATGTAGGAAGGGGGAGTCTCTAGTTGGCGCAGTGCAGCACTGGCGACAAGCAGGGACTCTCTCTTCCTCGTCAGGGCTGAGGGTTACCTTCAAGACAACCTCTGCTTACCCTCTAGGTAGTGTGGCTTAAGCAGTCTCAGGCTAATCTCTGGGGCACATAGGGTTAAACATTTGCAATATTACACCATCACAACCAACCCACCACACAATGACACCAAACTGTATTTGTAAAAATATATATTCTTTATATAAATTTCAAGCAGGCTTGCAAATACAGTCTTGGTTCAACTTAAAACGGTTCCAGTGTACTTTAGATTAGGTTGCCACAGTTCTTTCTTAGCAATAAGCAATCTTTGCTCAGTGTTTAAAAACAGTTCTTGTTCTTAGTCAGCTTATCTCCTCAACAACGGGGATTCCAGGCCCCTCACGGTACTTTTCTCCGTCCTGATAATCAACCAGGATTCCCCCAGCTGTCCGAGGGCCTCTCTGCGCCCCTCGGCTCCTTCGCGATGAAAAACGGGCCCGGTCTGCCCACTCTCACGCTTCTGGCGGTAGCGGCGGCCGGGGAGTCAGTGCCTGCCTCTCCGGGCGGGCTGCGCGCGGCTGACAGGGGGAGAGAGCAGGGGCCCTGGGAGTGCTCAGCATGCAGCTCCGAGGGCTGGGCGAGGCAGAGGGAGAAGAACAGTACCTTGCTGGAGAGATGGTTGGGCGCAGGTCAGTGCGGTAGTCCGCGTCGCGTTGTCTTCCGTCCGATGTTTGGAGCGAGCGGCGGCTCGGCTCTGGCTCGGGGGTTGGCGTTGCGGCGCGGGCCGGGTTGCACTGGGCAAGCGCCTCGGGATTTCCTGACCAGGAGGGCACACGCAGAAGACAGCGATCCTTGGCGCAGGCCTCTAGTAATCCAGCCGACGTTCAGGCACCCCACGCAACAGCTGTTTCTCGGACAGCGGCGGCGCGTTCAGGGGCACAAGACACGAAGGGGTGCAAGCAGGCACCGGGCGCCACCTCTCTTCACGTTGCGAGCTGCAGCTCGGGGTCAGTCACGGTGCTCGGATCAGCTGGGCTGATCTTCACGATGCTTCTGGGCCAGGCAGGCGGCAGTCACTTTGTTTAGAGGGAGGGCAGCTCCCAGAGCGTTGCTGAAGAGCCCGATGGTCACAGCGCACTCCGCTTTTCCTGGAGAGGCTTGCAGAAGGAAAACAGCGTCTTGCAGTGGTTCCTCTGTCAGGGGGTAGCGCCCACTGTTCCTGGGGCGCTGGTCAGGGCACAAGTTCACAGGCAAGCCCTTGGAGATCTTTCAGCAGAGTTTGGCACAAAGTTAATTAAAAGCAAAAGTCTCTTGTAGTCTTTTCTTTCCTCTCCTTCTGCAGCAAGGCACCAGACACAGGCCAGAGACAGCACTCCTCCTTGTCCTTCCAGGCCCTTCTCTTCGGGCAGAGTTTCTTCTGTAGCACAAACAGGATCTAATTTACAAGGAGCAGGGCTCCTACTTTTATACCCAGTTTCTTTTGTTCTTGCAGGCCAGGGGGGCCTTTGCATAACTGTTCTCAGTCCCTGAGCACTTGTGGTGGGTACTTCTGCTTCTGCATTCAGTGTGAGGGCAGGCACATCAGCCGCTCCCCAGGGGGGCGGAGCCGGCATTGTGAAGACAGGGGCAGCTTGAGCACTTTGTTGACAAGCTTCGGTCCTTCCTGTACCAGGTGCAGGCTGAGTCATCAGTCGCTCTCCAGGGGGGCGGAGCCAGCATTGTGGAGGCAGAGCACAGCCTGATGCATCATTCAGGGGAAACTCCCACCACCCACTAGGGTGTCATCCTGCTATTCACAACCTGTCAACTCCCAGCCCTCTCACTCACACACTCAGACAGTCAGATACACACAAGAGCAGAGGCGGGCTGAAATGGTTAGACAAGCAAATGCTAACTTTCTAAAAGTAGCATTTGCAAACCCAGGATATTAAAATAAACTTTACTAAAAGAAGTATTTTATTATTCTGAGTTCAGGCATACTAAACATTAATTTCTACCATGTTCCCTGAGCCTGCTGGGATTATAGAGTGTAATAATTCCAACAGCCCATTCTGGCCTAAGGGGAGCAGGTAGCCTTGCAATAGTGAAAAACGAATTTGGTTGTAATTCACTACTAGGACATGCCACACACATCAGGGCTTGTCCTACCTTACACTTACAATGCACCCTGCCCTAGGGCCTACCATAGGGGTGACTAATATGAAGTTAAGGGAAGGTTTAAGGGCTGGCAAGTGGGTGCACTTGCCCAGCTAGCATGACAGTACCAGACTGCACGCAGGTTCTGCAATGGCAGACCCTAGACACATTTTAAGGCTGCTTCTGTGGGTGGCGCAACCAGCGCTGCAGGCCCACTAGCAGTATTGGCATTTACAAGCCCTGGCACTCCTGGTGCACTTTACTAGGGACTAACAGTAAATCCAATGAACCAATCATGGACATCAATCACATGTACACTTTACATAGGGAGAGCATATGCACTTTAGCACTGGTCAGCAGTGGTAAAGTGCCCAGAGTCATTAAACCAAACAAAATAGGTCAGAGAGAGTATTGGAGGAAGGCAAAAAGTTTAGGGATGACCCTGCCAAGAGGCCCAGGTCCAACAGACCCAGTCAGGGAAAGGAAGGAAAAGTTTTCAGATCCTGAACCGGAGGTCCTTGCCAAATCACTGTGACTGCCTAAGGTACCATCTCATGTTGAAGATATAATCAAATACATACATAAATGTGCCCCACATTATATTTAGACCATTTAAAACAGGTTCAAAACTTTCTAGATACTTATGCGGGTTGGCAAGCACAATTATTACTGCATGGCAACTGATGACTGTTCTCCACCTTGAGGTCTAGTTCAAATCAATGTTATTATGCTTGAAGTGCAAGGCATGGATAAAGGTCTTGGGGTTGAAGGAATTCAAGTTAAGAGACATAAGAGTTGTAATGGAAGTACATTTGGTAGTGTCATATGGTTACTGCGTTTCTATATATTGTGTTAAGTTAGCATGAGTTTATTAAATGTTTAAACACCATATATTCCTTCGGCTTCAGTTTGCGCACGACACCTAATTGTTATTGCAGCTTTCAACCTAGACGAAAGATGTGATTTATTTGAGATTATATGTTATGATATGTTATTGCTCTAATATCAGTCGTGCTTGGTACACTTGGTACAAATGTCTGCACACTGAGAACTGCACCCTCTAAGAATAACCTAACACAAGGTTGCTGAATGCCTGATCCTCGCACCACATTAGACATAACAAAAATAATGTTTCTGCCAACATTGGGCTCTACTCGGGTTTAAGATAGAGTTACAGGGAATGAGCTAAGACACTTGATGCTTCGCATGCAGAGAGCTGGTAGCTGTTGATGTGATCTACTCCTACTGAGAATTAGAGGTATGGGCCCGCCCTGCTAGAACCCAAATGAGACCTTCTTAGATATAATATAATATGCTAAATAGGGTGCGCGAAATATAGGTGATACAGAATTCTATAGATTTTTGCATCATAACATGCTATCACCTTTTGCTTATTATGGATTAGTGACTATGCTGCTAACTCTGATTTTTATAATATGTATGTTGATATTATACAAGATACTGCGTTTGAGAACTCTGCATTGAAAAATAAACATTTCAAACTTGCACGTGTGTTCTTTGCCTCCCAGTTTCAGTTTGTAATGATTATATAACGAAAGAGTGTTCATGTGTTCCACGATACCTGAGGTACCCTAAGTTCATGTTCTGGATTGTCTAAGTCATTGGGAAGTTATTACTATTATTAGTTAGCTAGCTTGGTAAGGGGATTTCTGAAACAATGGTGAGTTTTGGGCCACCCTAACTCACCCAGGTTCTAGATCTCTGTGCACAGTTCTGTGGGAGAACGGAAACCCTGCTACATGGCGCCCATACGTTGTTGGCCTTATATCATGACACTCGAGTAGTATATCATTCAAACCTTAACGCCTTCATTCCCGTTTCCAGAAAACGGCGGTGTCGGAAAAACCTACTTATTTTTGAAATAGGTCTTTTTCAAGCTTGAATCTATCTGTAAACGGTTTCTTTGAATTACTACCCAGTTGTGCTACAAAGTATTCTTTGTTTTTTCACTTTCCTGTGCTGACATGGCACAAGCCGTGGACATCCCGCAGCATAGTCGCATTGCGGTGCGTGACCATTTGCGGGCTTATGATGTCCCTGTTGAGGGCTTGGCTGTTGTTCTAGTGGTGAGTGCGGAACATGCTTACCCGTACGAACTATTTTATTCGTGGTGACATTTCCGCCGGTGAACGCTAATTCTGGCGTTTTCCATTCCTACACTGCTTCGGCTGTACCGGCTGCGTATGCTCCGTACAGAGCACTGGAGGTTCCTATTGACGCTTGGCAGCATTGAGTTTGGTTTGGTGGCGCCCTACCACACGCTTTATCCGCTCCGAGGTTGGGTCCTTTGTCCATTCCAGGCACTCCTTGGCCCGCTTTGGCTGGATTCACTCCTCACCCTAATTGAGCCACTTGTGGCATAGCTGAGCAGCGGCAACTTCATGAAGTCGCAGTGACAGTGATTAGGGCGCTTGTGCATTACACTAGCCGTAATGTTCAAGATGTAGCCCCTAGGGGCGCACAGCTTCGTACAGAACAGGCTGCTTTGAAAATTAATCCTGTCATGGTGAATTCCGTGATGGGCAAAAAGCTGCAGGACAAGGATGATTTTCCGTTCTGGCTTGCAGAGAAATTCGGCCAGCTTGAAGCTGTGTTTCCTAATACTTTATCCCGGTGATAAGCACCAGATTCTTACACTAAGTTTACCGAAAGATTTGGCACCTGAGCTTGTTGACTGTGAGACCTGGGGTAACACTTTTGCAGCGGTCTATTCGAGGTGCTACGGCACCTCGTCTGTGACTAATCTGGGTGCGGTCCTTAAACGTTTCCAAGACGAACACGGACCGGAGTCGGCGGTCGAATTGGGTATGCGCCTGTGTGGCTCCTTTGATGTGGTTTGCGATCTGATCCTTGCAAATGTCAAGGGAGATGCAGTGAACTTTCAGGTTGCTAACGCTTTGGCGTTGATTCCCGAGGCCGAAAGACCCCGTCAGTTGGCAAGGATAATTGTGGCTGCTTATAAAACAGTTGGCCGCAATGTGAAGGGGCTTAAAGCTTTTCCTGATAGAGAGAAGAAGCAGCCCCAGGGTCAATCGTCGGAAACTAGTGGTCAACCTAAGTCCAAGAAACAGAATTGGCCTAAAAAGCAGAATCAGGGTAAGCAACAACAACAACAAACACAGGTTTCTGCTCCTGCGTCTCCGTTGCCTGCGCAGTCGGATCGTGTTTATGATTTGCGCGACCGCGCGATGATTAAATCGCCTGAGAGGTTTCAGGCCTCTGACCAACGCTCTCCTCGTTCCTTTCAGGACTCATCGGCTCCGTCAACCGGTGGTGGAGGGGGCGGCAGGGGCCGGGGTGGCCAGCAAGGACGTGGTCAGCCCCGCCCGCGTGCCGGTGGAGAGCAGCAGGAAGGCGCTACGCCCAAGAGACCTCAGTTTGCCACGAAGAAAGTCGCCGCCCTGACAGCGCATCGTTATGCCCAAGATAGTGAGAACCCGGCTTCGGAATCTGACGTGGGCTCTGACCTTGCTGGACAGTGCGGCAGAGATTACCATAGTGAGAGAGGCCCTCCGTCCACTGTTGAAGGTGACAGCGACTGATACTTATGTTGTGATTGAAACTGCTGATACGCATGTTGCTCCCCCTGAACGTCTTTTTGAAATTGTCCTGTGAATAGAAGGTGACAAGCAGCGAACTGTAAAAGTGGTATTTTGGGAAAGTCTCTCGTCTACGTATGACATTTTGCTTTCAGAGGCTGATTGGCCCCCACCTTTTGTTCTCGCAGCTCCGCAAGGGGAGGAGGTAATCCTACCCAGTTTCGCGCACACTGTACCGAGAGTGGAAGCGCTGCATTTTGCAGAAGAGTGGGCTCTGGCGCTTGCGCCGGCTGTGTACCGCAATCAGTGTGGCTGGGATAAATTATCACCAAGCCACGAGATTCCTTTACGGTCTCAGCCGCAGCCTCAGCCTCAATAACCTATACGGCGTGAAGCTAAAGCTTCAGTCGCGGCTATCCTTGACCAATTGGAATATCAAGGTGTAATTGAAACGTGAGTGTCACCGATGAATAACCCTCTTTTTACTGTAAACAAGCCGGACGGCTCATATCGTCTGGTTTTGGATTATAGGCATTTGAACTCGCATTGCCGTAACTGTGCAGTACAGAATACTCATGGCTCTGCGTTAGTGAATAGTCTTGAGCGTAAACGGTTCAAAAGCACGCTTGACATTTCCAATGGTTTTTATGCCCATAGATTAGACGGTCTAAGTTCACAATGGACCAGTTTTACATGCGGCGGTGTGCAAAAAATGTTTCGGCGACTCCCAATGGGCTATAAAAACAGTCCTGGGGTATTCTCCGCCCGCATTGTCTCTCTTCTGGAGGGCATCGACCCAGTTGCTTGTTCGTATGTGGATGACATTTATCTCACAGACGACGATCTTTGGGAGCATCTGTGTCGGGTAAATAGCATAATTTGTAACTTTGCTGACATAGGTTACAAGTTTAACTTTGCAAAGTCACACATTGCAGAGTACACAGTGTTGTTTGTAGGTTACGAGCTTAACAACGAAGGGAAGGGTTTAGCACCCCACTTCCTGGAGAAATGCGCACAGTTGCGCTCTCCAACAACTCTGAAAAAATTACAATCTCTACTGGGTTTTTTGAATTTCGGGAGGACTTACATTCCGGAATATGCCCAATGTATCAAGACTTTGTATGCTTTGATACAACCATCTTTTTCCAAATCATGCTGGCTGCCTGAGCATTCAGCCATTCTGCAGTCATTGCAGGCTGATTTGCTCGCCTCTGAATACTTACAGACTCGTGATAACCAGACCAACCTGGTGATAAGAATTATCCCTGGGGCGGTGGGTTTCACGTACCTGACTTTTAATGAAGGAGATACAGTACCTATTGCTTACAAGTCACACTTGTACACTTTGGCTGAACTGCGTTTTTCCACTGTGGAGAAAGTTTTAACGGCTGTGCAGATGGCAATTCTTAAGGAACGTGCCCTGTCACAAGGAAAACGCATGTTGGTTGTTACCCCGTGTCCTGCCTTGGAGGCAGTTACGAAAGCCAGTGTACCTAATTCCAAAGCTTTGCATCCTCGGTGGATTCAATGGGCTGCATCCTTGACGTCCCAGGATGTCACGTTTATTTTTGACGCCACGTTACGGTCGCAGGAGTATTTACAGTATGAATTTGTTTATCCTGCTCCTTTAGCAATGCGGCCATTGGAGGATTTCCATTGCATCATTTACACTGATGGTTCGGCGCAGGTTGCGCATGGCTCTAAACATGCCTACGTTTCCGCGTGCGCCATTGTGGTCGGTGCCATGGTGAACAATGAGTTCAAGTCCAGTGTCGTGCACACGCAGACGCTTGGGGACTGCACCGCACAATTAGCTGAGCTTCGTGCTCTGATGCTTGCATTGGAGTACGCTGATCCTAGTGTGACGACTTTAATCGTAAGTGACTCTTACTACTGTGTCCAGCCTTACAATGAAAACTTGTTCTTTTGGATTCAGAATGAATATCGTGATTCCAAAGGTAGCACAATAAAACATAAAATGATCTGGGTCCGAGCGGCGGAACTTAAAGAGAAGTTGCCACTCGTGTTTGTGATTCATACTCTCGGCCATCAGCGCCTGGGGGTCCATGCTGTTGGTAATTCGCTTGCTGATGAGGCAGCGAAGTCAGCGGTATCAAAATACTTACAGCCATATTCATGAAGTGAAATTGCGCCCGCAATCGCTGCAAGACAGCAATTGCGGGCGCAATTGACGTAATCGGCATTCAACATAAAAATAGCGAATTCGCTAACACATAATAGCGAATTCGCTATAAAAATCGCAGAATCCCGGTAGCCGATCATTAGCGAATCGGAAAATGCGACAAACCACGGATTCTGCGAAAAAAATGCGAAATCGCTAAATATTCGCTATCGGCATTCATAAAAAATCGCTAATTGCGAAAACCCCAAAAATCGCTGTTTGCGCGGCGCAAATTAAGGAGAACTCAAACCAGGTGGTAACCATAAAAGCCATTAAAACATCACATTTGAAAAACCGTTGGCCAATCAGCAACAGGTTCAGGCCTGACCAATCACACATAAGGACATTCAGCAACAGCATTTGGAGTGCCACAATGCAGGGAATGTACATGGTGGTGAGGCGTCGAAGGCTACAGCGAGCAGCACAGAGGAGACGCAGGATCCAGGACAGAATTTTCCTCCAGCGGATCACCTTGCTGGGCCAAATCAGAGAGCAGATATATGCAAAATATAGGCTGAATGGGGAAATGATAATGCAGCTAATACAGGACCTTGACCCCCTGATGCAGCACCCAACAAGCCGTACCAATGCTGTGCCTACACATGTGCAGGTATTGTGTAGCCTGCACCTCCTGGCCTCCGGGAGTTTCCAGGGGATAGTAGCGGCTGCTGGGGGGATATCCCAGCCCACCATGTCACGCTGCCTCCACGCTTTCATTGACGCCATGCTCACCCAGCTACAGCGTCACATCAAATTTCCCACGAGCCAACAGGAATTGGACTTGACAAAGCTACAATTCTACAATGTTGCCCATTTTCCCCATGTACTTGGATGTATAGATTGTACCCACGTCGCCATCTGCCCACCAGCTGCCACAGAGTATATGTTCCACAATAGAAAGTCTTACCACTCCCTGAACATACAGATGGTGTGCAATGCTAAGTCATACATCACTGACATTGTGGCCCAGTACCCAGGGAGTACCCATGACTCCTTCATATTCCGGCACAGCGGCCTCCACTCACGACTGGTCAGGGGAGAGTTCGGTGAAGGACACCTACTTGGTAAGTGCACTTTGTCAACAATGTAACATTGCTATGTAGTAACTGCGCAGCACAGCCACTCACCATCTGCTCCTCTCATTCAGGTGACAGTGGCTACGCCCTCCGTGAATACCTCCTGACCCCTTACTTCAACCCTGCCACACCCCAGCAGCGCCGTTACAACGCTGCACACATACGGACAAGGAATTGCATAGAAAGGACATTTGGCCTGCTCAAGAGTAGGTTCCGCATACTGCACAAGACAGGTGGGGCCATGTATTACAGTCCAGCAGTGTGCTGCCGCATTGTGGCTGTCTGCGCAATACTACATAACATGGCAACCAAGCGCCGGATACCTGTCGACATCTCTGGCAGTGAATCTGAAGGGGACGACCGTCCACCTCAACATATACGTCATGCCCGCGGAGAAGATCCTGCCGAAGGACACAGGCGCCGCAACCACATCACTACAAACTGTTTCTAGTGCACACATACCACTATCACAACACTGCACCCATGCATGACAGATAAAATAATGACATGAGTGTGTATGAAGTATGACCTTTCATCTTTAATGTTACGTCACATTAAATTGGCCTTCAAGAAAAATAATTGTCTGATGGGGAGTGTATTACTCCATACCTCCCCATGCTGGGGTAGGGGGTTTACAGGACTTGACTGCATGGCCACCCTCATGTTCTTACAGTCCTCAACGATGTTGGCGACGAGACGCCCCAAGTCGTCTCTCCGCATTGTCAGGGACGTTGTTGGCCCTACTCCCTGATGTTGGGCGGCTGCTGCTGCGAAGTTGAGGCAACGGTGGTAAGGAGGCACTGCTATTCGTCGACGCAGCCTCACTTGCATCGTCACCACCCTCTGCATCATCCCGGCCAGTGGCCTGTCTGCCAAGCACAGCTGCAGTGAGTAGGTCCAGGGACCTGGCCACATCCTGGCAACACTGCACCATTTGTGCCTGCATAGCGTGTGAGCGGCGTGCCAGCTGTGATGTGGCGTGGCCGACAACATGGTTAGACCTGGTGTAGGCCGATAGGCGGGCCAGTAGGTGTCGGTGGCGTCTACGGGTCATGTCCTGCTGTGAGACAAGCAGCTGGTTGTTCTGTCTCACAGCTGCTGTCAACTGGCCAAGATGTTGGCCATTTGCCTGCATCTGCGCAAGCATTGCCGCCATGTGGCGTGCCTGCGTGCGATGCACCGCCAGCATGCGGCGTTCAATGACCAGGCCTGGGTCTGGTGTGTCTAGTGCCCTGCCGCTGCCTGCTGGGCCCTGGCGCTGCTGGCGCCTCTGTGCGATGGTCTGTGCCCTGCCAGCTGGTGTGTGCCTCGTCGGCCTCCCATGCGCTGGTGGTGGAGGCTGTACCACTGCTGTGGCGGCACGGGGTGTTGGTGCTGTCGCTGGTGCTGGCTGCACTGCAGTGGATGCAGGGGTGGCCCTGTCGGCACGGGATGTTGGTGCTGCGAGTGGTGCTGGCTGCAATGCAGCTTGATTTGATGTTCCAGGTTGTTGGGAGGACTGTCCCTCACCCTCAGTGTCCTCCGGGCTCTCTGCAATGTGTAGCGCATCACTATCGGTGCTGCCTTGATCCCCTGCACCTGTAATGTGAAAGGGTGGATGATTAATGTTATGTGTATTGCACAGGAAAATGTCACACATGCACGCAGCCTTGCTTTCCCTGACTGGGTTTTGTTTAGACTTAGCAATGAGTGCTCTGGCACTGTTGGGCAGACTGCGGGCTCATGATTACACTACAAGTACCACAATGCAATGGGGCTTATTTTGCGTGCTTGGGCTGCATATTTGGGGATGTCATGGTGCTAGTTCAGGACGTATGGGCATTGTTAGGGGACTGGGTCGCTGTCGCATGGCACTTACCTTGACTTTGTTGTTGGCCGGGTCGTGAGGAGTCCAGCTGAACGACCCCCACGCAGGCTGCTGGCGCTATGGTCTCCTCAATCATGTTCTCCAAGGGGGTGTTAGGTGTGGCTTGTGCTTCCCCTCCACCGGTGCCCAGTTGGTCCCCAAGCCGCAAAGCAATCCGCTCCTTCGAACGTCCTCGCAGGTCATACCAGCGCTTCTTAATGTCGTCGATGGAGCGCTGGGTGACACCGACGGAATTGACCTGGGCGCGGATGCGCTGCCAAATCCTGCGCTTCTCAGGCTCTGGCACCCTCCGAGAATCTTTGCCAAACTGCTTCCCATAGTCATTGCTCACCCCCTCAATTACATACTCCAATTCAGCCTCTGAAAATTTCAATTTTCTTTTCCTCTCCTGCCCACTGCTCCCTGCTGCTGCTTCCTGGGACATCTTTCTGCACTTTCCTTCAGGCTGGGGTGCTGCAGGGTCTTGCTTTAGGAGCTCCAAACTTCAATGCTGCCACTCCCTGGCTCTGTGTTCGGTTTGTGGGTGTGGTGAGCCTACTTCCTGGTTGTGATGTCATCAGTGGGCTCGAAATGCGCCTTCCCGTTTTTGCGATCTCGCTGTTAGCGAGATCGCTAATTGCGATATCGCTATTTGCGATGTCGCTATTTCGGCATGGGAAATAGCTGAAACTGCGATTATTTGGCGATTGCGGCTACATCGCAATCGCCAATTGTGATCGAATGCGAATCGCAATTTTTTCGCGCTTTCTATCATGAATGCCATTTTGCGATTCTCAAATAGCGATACGCAATTTTTCGCTATTTGCTAATCGCAAAATGGTAGCTTCATGAATCTGTCAGTTAGTTGCAGCAGTCACGAGGTCCAAAAGCAAAATAGATGATGACATCTTGGCAGCTGTTGCTGCAACAGAGAAGGGAAGTAAATATCCTGCGGGGTTCCCTTCTAAATACACGTACCACTTAAGTCCCGATAAGGTTCCTTATGTGAAAATTCCTGATGTTGGTGAGCGTCTAGTTCCCAACTCGGATCGCAGAGCTACTTTGATTACGGCGGCTCATGAAGGTGTGGCGTCTGCGCATGCGGGCGTCTCAGCCACTGTAACTCAGCTACAACAAAGTTTCTGGTGGCGGGGACTGTACAAACAGACGCGCGAGTATGTTCTTCAATGTGACATTTGCCAGCAGATTAAACCTTCATCTGCTGCACGTCCGCCTCAGACACAGTTGTACATCTCGAATAAACCGCTTGGATGCGTTTATTTGGATCACTGCGGTCCATTTTCTTCTGATACTGCATACAAGTACATCTTAGTAGCAGTTGATTCATGCACACGCTTTGTGTGGGTATGGCCACATCGGAGCGCTGATTCACGGACTGTCATTAAGGATTTGCGAGTCTTTGTGGGAATTTTTGCCTGTGGTACCTTCCATTCGGATCAGGGTCCGGCTTTTGCCTCTAAGGCGTACAAGGATGCTATGGTTTCGTTGGGGGTCCAAGTCAAGTTTTCGAGTCCCTACAGGCCCGAGGGCAATAGTGTAGTTGAACTAATGAACCGCGACTTAAAGCAATCTTTGACAGCTCGAGTTATAGGTACTGGCAGAAACTGGTTAGCCCACCTCATTGGCGTGCAGCGTGCGCTTAATAATCTCCCTAGAAGGTCTCTGGGTGGGCGGACCCCGTACGAAATGCTCTTTGGTATCAAGATGTATGTCCCTGACCTTGATGGGCTGGACTGCAAGGCCCAGGCCACGGCCTTTGACGTAGATGAACATTGCAATGTTTTACAGAATCTACAAAAGACCAGAGACAGTCTTGCCAAGGAACATTTGCCCTCCACATCGGATGATGCGCTGCAGATCCCGGTAGTTGGCTGGCTACCCCAAGTTGGAGAACTGGTTCGAGAGAAGATCGATAACAAGAAAGAGTTTGGTCCCTCATATCGGACGCCGGTTCGAGTTCTTGGAGTGAAGGGCACAAGAACAGTCATTTTACCACCACTTCCAGGTCGTAAGGAAAACAGATTTATTTCTATTGACAATGTCAAGACACACAGGGTGGCCGATTCTTCATAGCATGACACCGGCTGTATCCTGTCCTTCCATGGTGAGGCACTCTGTGCTGGCTATTACATCTGGTGCAGAACAGGAGGTGTCCCTCGAGATGCCTGCCATATCCGGTCCTTTATTAAATACTATTCCTGTTACTAACATTGATGAGCTAAACTACACCTATCCTGCTGATTTATCGATGCCTGATTTACAGACTCGTTTGGCCGACCAGTCCAGATTCTCTTTTGACTCTGTTTCGGAACTTTCAAAGAAACCCTCAACTATTGCAAAATATGCCACGTTGTTTAAAAAACATTTTTTAATTCCCCCTTGTACATACATTTGGTTGATCTTATTTTCATTTTACCTTTTTATGTCAATTGGTTTTGTGTTTTATTTTTTCCGCCTGATCGATGGTCACTACGTTAAAGAAAGAACAGGAATTCGGTACCTTAATGGAACATTGGCCCCTCTTTCCTCTTCACATTCAGCGCACAGACTGAAACGAAACCTAAATACAGTCAACATTACAGCTTGGCCTGTCCTTGATGGGATTGTGTGGGATGCGGTTAGATTTCAGATACATGGGCCCACTGAAGTGATTAATGTTCCGAATGTGCTTAGAGTAAACATGGGAGATGTGATTAAACAAAATGTACGTTCTGATGATTGGGATATTCAGGCCGTAGAAGAATTATTTTCTGATTTAAAATACTATGCAGCTTTTGATGCTGAAGACTTATATTTAGATTCTATTAATTATGGTGATTTGTTTTGCTTCCAACATTATGGTAATCATTTTCTCCATAAGACGAACTCCAGGAGGGTTGCTGTGAATTACACACAGTGGGAGCACTGCCCAGTTCCTTTCATAGGAAGCTCCAGAACATTTCTGAAAAAATACAGTTATTTTACAGATTTTAATCAATCAAATCCTGAGTCATTTTACTTCAGAATGACAGAAAAATCCATGTCCAAAGTTAGACTTACCGATACAAAGTTGCTGTATTCAAAGTCCTTTTTAGACAAGTTGGCTGTAGATGGCTACGAGTTCTGGAAGGAAATAATTGACCTTAAATCGGTTTGGGGTACCAAAGATTGGCAGGTACAAGGCACTGAGGCTTTGCACCGCGCATGTCTCATCCTGAATCACATGTTGTTTCTAAATTCTACTATTTCCCAAACAACATGCTTTGGATTGGCTACTTCTAAAAGATTAAATACACCAACTATCCCCGAATTGGAAGAATATTCAGGTTGGAGTAATTTTTCCGAGTTGTCTATTCATGAGATACAATCTCGACTATGCAATTCGTCATTTAATGTATCCAGCTTGGATCCTAAAGGTTGGCTGTTGTGGCAAAAGAGTTCTGATTCTTGCCAACGTCGATTTCTAGGGTTGGCTGAGGGGTTCACACAAGTGCGACCAGATCCCCGTTTTGAAACTGATTATACTGTCACAACTTACTCTGTAGGGAAACTGTGTCAGAATTGGTTACAACATTCCACGTTAGCTGCAGTTAAACTACATCTGTCTCAGTTGACTGAAAATGTGGATTTAAATGATTTTATAAAAGGCCCAGTTAAGGGTAGGACTAAACGGTGGATTTATCGGATTACAATGAAATTTGGAAAGTGTCTCAAGTTGAGGCGGCTAAGCGCCTAAGGGCAATCGACCAAGCAAATTTGGAAAAAGTACTTGCAGTGGTCGATAACAGTATTAATACGCTTTCTTCCCGAATTTACACATTAAACAATAATGTTTCTTCTGTTGTTGACATTGTGCATGATGAAATGTCCGTATTATATCATGGTCAAAATCAATTGCGTTCTGTTATGCAGTTTGCCTGGACACTACAGACTCTGAAGTCTGGTAGAGTGCCCTGGAGTTATATGAACGTCTTATCATTATTTGCCCCGTTTAATTTGACTGACAAGCAGCACATGCTTTCCATGCGAGATGCATCATTTTCTATGTTACACATTGAGAAGTTAGAATCTTTGCCTTTCTCTGTGGCTGAGGTGCCTGCTGCTACATGGCTTATCCATGGTATTATTACTTTGCCATTTGCTCTATATAAGTTTACAAATTGTATGAGATATATTGCTATAGGGCGATATGAACCACTTGGAAGTGCTTTCCTACATGAGACATGGTCTTTACCATATTCATACAGATGTCTGAAAGAGGGAAAGGAGGTGAATCTGAATGGTGAAGAATGCACACAGTCGCCTGACCGTTCACTGATATGCAGGCACATCCAATTACATGGTTCGTGTAATCAGGACAGACCTAATTTAGCCTGTGTTTTGAAGGGCACACCGGTTCCTGCAATAGTTCCCACATTCACTTTGTTGTCTAACGGTAGTTATTTGCTTTTGAACAACGAACTGTGTTGTGGGTTAATGGTCGGTATCGCATATGTGGTTACTGTATCAGAACGTGTGGTGTGTTGCAAGAACGTGTTATATCCACCCACGCATGGGAATTCAGATGTTTCCATTTGGCCAAGAATTCCAACCTTGAGAGCGGACTTCAGTGGTTTGAGCCGAATAAGAGCACTATTGTCTCAAAAACAGGTAGCATTGAGCTCGGCCCGCGAAACTTATGTCCTTCACATAGCTAACACATGCACAGAGGTGCAGGCACTTTTAAATACTGATTTGCCGTTTCATTTCTGCGAGCTGGTTCATCAAATCTTCAATGCCTCCTCCACGAATGGCCTAGCAAATTTTTTTTAATTGGTTAGCAGTGGTCTCGTGACTACGTTTGAAAAAGTATTTGGTATTATCCCTGCGTTCTTTCATTCTATATTCGCAAGCTTGTTTGGCGGATTTCCTGTTTTGCTGGCTTTGGCTGCAGGCGTTCTGGTGATATTTTTCTTTATTAAACATGGATGCCCATCCTGCGCAAGGAAACGCTCAGCCCCTACTGATGATGTTTTGCAACCGGATGCTTGATTACTATGGCTCCTTGCCGCTTGCGACTTTAAGCACGGCCTTTGGATTATCGTTCCGATTTTCCTTTTTCACATGTGTACAGCCTGTGTTTCATTGCCTGAGCTGTGATTTCGACTGGGCCATTGATTTGTGTCTCTGCTTACCGACTTCTCCTGACGTCGATTTTGATCAGCTAATGAGCCCCGTAGTTGCTCACGAGTTGGTTTGTTCTGGCGAAAGGGTTATGGCAGTGGCAGCGATGCATGGACTAATGGGTCAGTGGGACATATCCGCAGCGACGCATGACTTTCTGGCAGATAGCATTCTCGAGAACCCACTGAGTTGTCCTCTGATGTTGCTAGAGGATTCGGTGCTGGAGGAGCACGTATGTTCTTTCACATTACTTAATTGGATGGCTGAACTGTTTTCGGATGATTTTTTTTTAATTTAAATTTGTTTTTATTGTTGCAGCAAACTATATCAGTACAGTGTAAACAATCCACCGACGTGGCCTCAACATTCAGCCACGAACAGCTAGGCGTGCAACGTTTTCTTGTTTTATATAACTGGTACAAATATACACGTCTTCAGTTAATCAGTACATTATGATCGTGCAAAGACACCTGCAGGCTGGGAGACGGTGGAACAGCGTCGCCATGGGGGCGATGAAGAATGACAGGCAGGCAAGTTCCCGCCATAATAGCGCAGGATCAGGGTCTGTACTGTCCATATAACGGTGTTACCAGTGAACAGGGGGGGGAACAAAACTGTGGGAGGGAAGCATGTAGGCGCTAGCAGGGTCTAAGCAGGGGGATACTGGCGGCGGGTGTCGGGGGGGGGCCACGGAGCCATGCAGTCTGTGCTCCAAAATGGGGGGGGGGAGGAGGGGATTGGCAGGGGGGTGGATACATTCCGCGTAGGCGAGGGACTAGATGGGTGGCATGACATACGAGAATTTGATCAGGATACAGGGGGTATCGGGGCTCGACCCTGGGGTGGCTTACACCAGGTAGAGGCTACCGGCCTTCTCGGGCGGGGGGAGGGGAAGGGACAGGTGGGTCTCCTGCCTGCGTGGACTGCCGGAAGCTGTGTAGGAGCATGGCCCATTCCATGGAGATGGAAATTTTACGCGCGCCCCTGGCTTCTTCTTCCCTCAGAGCATCCTCCTCCGCTGCCGCCCATTTACCAACCGCCCCCTCCCATTGTGCTATAGGGGGGCCCTCCGGGGACCGCCAGTGCATGGTTATGCATCTATTTGCCAACAGGAGCACTAAGGACACGAAGCGTCTATGCACCTGTTCTTGCTTAGAGATGTGGAGGATGCCTAGTGCGCTGGACTCCCAGGTGGCCAGTGTAGTGAGACCCGTGAGTTCCGACAGTGTGTCGTGTACCGCCCGCCAAAAGGGTTGAAGGTTGGGACAACCCGAAAACATATGACGGAGATCTGCGGCAGGGGAACAGCATCTGGGGCATAGGAATGGTGTGGAGGGGTAGAACTTCTGCAATCGCGCTGGGGTGAGGTACGTCCTGTGTAGTATATAGTATTGGATGTTTTTGAAGCGGGCGTTCCTAGAGACGCGTTTTGGGGCCTCAAGTGCTTTAGTCCACTCTGAGTCGTGTAGAGCGCGGCCTATGTCCTCCTCCCATGTAGCACGCAGGGCTGTCAGGGGAGCGTGTGAGAGTTCCCTGGTGGATTTATATAGCCAGGTGACCAGGTGGCGACCTACCCCCATATGTAGGATAGCATGTATTACTGGATGCGTGTCTGGCTCGCCAGTTTGGAGATTGAAATGGGGCCGGTATCCGTCGAGCAGTTGCCTATATCTGAGGAATTGGCCCGGGGGGAGCCCGTATTCTGCGACCAGGCGGTCGAGTGGCTTCAACTGACCCTCCTCGAAGAGCGATTCCAGATCCGTGATGCCACATTGGGACCATTCGGCAAACAGTGGAGCCGTGAAGTAGGAATCCTGCCTAGGGCTGCCTATCAACGGTAGCAGCGGGGAGTACGGGAGCCTACTGGGGGATAACCGGTGGATCCGCATCATGCACCAGCGCGCTATCGCCACATGGAGGGGGTATGTGCGCCGTGGCTTGGTGCCCGGGAGGAGAAGACGGGTGAGTTCCGGGGTCGCGATTCTGCCGGTAGAGGTAACAGTCTCCTGAGGGTAACGGTCCGCCGTCCAGTAGGACAGCCATTGGAGCTGTGCCGCGAGGAAATATGCCTCGAAGGACGGAGCCCCGAGCCCCCCCTGCGTCGTGGGGAGTTGAAGGGTTTTCAGGGCGACCCTGTGTCGGCCTGCACCCCAGATAAGGGTCCCTAAGAGGGAGTCAACGTCGCGGAAGAAGGACCTGGGCGGTATCACCGGTAGATTTGTGAAGTGGTAAAGGAGTCGGGGAAGCATCACCATTTTAACTAGGGCTATCCGCCCTATCGGGGCCAACTGTAGCTTATTCCAGAAGGCGACTGTCGGGCGCAGACTAGCCAGTACCTTGCGGTGATTGCCCTCAAAAATGTCTGCTGGAGAATGGTACAAGCGGACACCGAGGTACCGGGGAGCCTCCGCGGACCATGAGAGTTTATGCGGCCCGAGCTCGACTTCCCGGGGGGGCAGGCCTGGGTGTAAGGGGTAGACTGTGGACTTGTCCCAGTTCACCTGTAGTCCCGAGGCGTCTGCAAATTCCGCCAGTGCTGCCGCAATGGGGGTTAGATCCGTTTCAATGTCTCGGACATATATGAGAAGATCATCCGCGTACATGGACACGCAATGGGTGCCGTCTGCAAGCGGTATGCCCCAGTCTACACCTTCCTGGCGCAGCCGAACCGCCAGTGGCTCGACCGCCAGCGCGAATAAGAGAGGCGACAGGGGGCACCCTTGTCTTGTGCCTCGTCGAACTCCAAACGCCGGTGAGATGCGTCTCCCGATACGAACTCGGGTGGTGAGATCGGTGTACAGGAGGCGTGTGTATGCCATGAACGTCGGGCCGATATTGAGGCGCCGCAGGACTGAGAACAGATAGGGCCAGGTGAGGGCGTTGAATGCCTTCTCCAGGTCCATAATGAGGCAGGCGGCGCGGGGAAATCTGTCACGCACTTGATCTTGAATATGGAAGACTCGGCGGAGGTTCTGGGAGGTGTTCCTCCCTGGAACGAAGCCGCATTGGTCGGGGTGGACCAGCGGGCGTATGACCTGTGCATATCGATCAGCCAGCATCTTCCCTAGGATTTTACAGTCCGCCGACAGGAGCGTGATGGGCCGATATGACCCCATGTGGAGCGGATCTCTGTGGGGCTTGGGAAAGGTGACAATCACGGACTCCCGCAGCGACTGAGGTAACCTCCCTAGATGAAGAGACGCCCCAAACATCCGTGACAGACGGGGGACCACCAGGGGAGAGAATGTCGAGTAGTATTCTAGTGGGAAGCCGTCCAGTCCCGGCGCTTTATTCCGAGACATGGCACGTATCGCCTGGGTGATGTCAGAGGGAATTATCTTGGCGTCGAGTGTGCGCTTGTCGTCATTCGATATCGTGGGCAACGTCAGAGGGTCTAAAAAGTGTTCCACAGGAAACGGGGAACAGTGGGCCGGGGCTCCGTACACTTGCGTATAATGGCGCTGGAATGCCAGGAGAATCTCGGCCTGCGATTGCACCAATACACCTTCCGGGTTGATAATATCCGTGATTGGCTTGATTTCGGTGTCCTGCCTCGCCATCCAGGCCAGTAGCGCCCCGGTTTTGTCTCTGTCCTTGTGTACCCTAGAGGCGTATGACCTGAAATTGTATTTTCGGAGGTCAGCGCAGGCAGTCTGATACTCCGACTTAGCCTCGGCCGTGAGCACGGCGTGTTCCTCCGAGTCGTCAGGCCGTTTAGTGAGCCAGAGCTTGCTCTGTTGTTAAGAGCGTCCGCTCCAAGGTGCGGTGGACCCCCACTACCTGTTTGATGCATTCTCCCCTCGCCACCACTTTAAACGCGTCCCACTCCACCAGTACCGATGACGCCGTGTTCTCGTTGTGTGTGAAGTAATCTTGTATGCTGGTTTTGTGTGCGTCCCTGAAAACCGGATCCGATAGGCAGTCTCTAGGGAGGCGCCAGGTGGGGACCGGTGGGTGTGGAGGGCGCCAGGTAAGACGTATGATGTGGGCGTCATGATCTGAGAGGATCCGACCCAGGTAATCTCTAGATGTTATCTTTGGGTGGATTGGTGCAGAGCAGAGGAAACGGTCTAGGCGGACTCGGAGATTGTGTGGAATCGAGTGGAAGGAGTAAATGCGAGCCAGTGGGTGTAGGTGTCGCCATGCGTCAGTGAGCGCCCAGTGCGTGGTCCATGTCCTGAAGAGGTCTGCCTGCCGGGGGGCCGGGGAGTGTGTGGGGGGAGGATGCGAGCGGTCCAGGGAGGGGTCCAGTGTGCAGTTAAAGTCACCTCCCAGCAACCACGGAACTGTAGTGAACTGGGCGAAAAAACGCCCGTAAGGTGATCCCAGAACTGATCCTGGTCCGTGTTAGGGGCGTAAATGCTGCCAAGGAGTACCCCCTGCCCATCAAGTATTCCTTCTAGAAGCGCATACCTGCCCTCTCTATCTACCACTCGCCGGAGCACCCGGAAGGGAGTACCTGGCCTTACCCAGATTAACGCGCCGCGCGCAAATGCTGAATAGTGTGTGGCACAGATGATCCCTCGCCATTTGGCCTGCAAACGAGTGAGTTCGGCAGCGTTAATGTGTGTCTCCTGCAGAAATGCTATACCGGCTGACATGCGCCTAATGTAGGAGTATACAGAGTAGCGCTTACTGGGCGTGTGTAGGCCCCGTACGTTTAGTGTAAGGATATTAATGTCTGAGTGGGGGACTGCCATTCCTAGGGTGATGTGGTTGGGAAAAGGGTCCCCCTACAGCTCCCGTGGGCCGCCCGTGTGTGTGTGTCACATGTGCTCCTGCGCGCCAAGCTTCCTCAAACGTGGGGGGGGGACTAGGGGAATTAACAACAACTAGAACCTCGGGTGGGCAACTGTCCCAATACTGAGGATACGTCACCGGGGTGGCATATCCAAACTAGTGTCCCACTAGGGGAGAAATTCAACAGAAATCCGTGGGGGTGGCAGCGTGTGTCGCTACTGGGCCTGTGCGCGGTTCGGGCTCTAGCAGGAGAAATGTCTATCGCTCGCTAGCGCTTACAGTCATCTGGCAAATTAGTCTAGGCTCCTAGACGTCGCGCAATACAGCAGGCAACCATGAGAAGGATATAGCAGTTGACAGTTCAACCTTCACGAAGAGGTGGCAGGCTGGCTGGCCAGGGCAGCGTCCAATGTGAGTGCCACAACGAGGGGGGAAGAGATTGGGCCAAATCCCGACATAGTCCCATCACTGTCCCGGTCTTTCTCAGGAGTGAACAGGTGCGGCTGACCTTCCAGGTCCGAAGCCGGGGGTGACGTGTGCAGTTCGGTCACCGCCCGTAGGGCGTCTCGTCGCTCCTGCATGATTTGTGTGAGGTCGGGTGAGCCCGTGGGGGAGGATGCCTGGCTCTTGGGGCGGCCTGATCGAGCACGGCTCGCGCCCCGTCTCCTGGATCGTCTGGAGTCATTGTTGCGTGTCCTCTGGGGTCTGGGTTTAGGGATCAGCGGGCAATGAAATTCAGTCCAATCCTGCGCGTCCGCGGCCGTATCGAAGAACAGGGCTTTCCCTTTGTGGATCACTTTAAGGCGGGCAGGGAACAGCAAGGAGTATTGAAGATCGTTTGCGCGGAGGCGCCTCTTGACTTCCAAAAATGTAGATCGTCGCTGTTGGACCTCTCGAGCATAGTCCGGGAACACCATGACGTGTTGGTCTTCCACCTGCAGGGGGCCCACCATCCGGGCCGCACGGAGCACCGCATCCCGGTCTCGGAAGTGCAGGAACTTAGCTAGCATGGGTCGTGGAGGAAGACCGGGTTTGGGTGCCCGGGCCGGGACCCTGTGGGCCCTCTCGATGGAGAAGTACGGCGACCGGTCGCAGTCCGGGGTGAACGATTTAGTCCAGGATTCCATGTAGGTCAGAGGGTCCGAATTTTCAACCCCCTCCGGCAGGCCCAGGACGCGGATGTTACAACGTCTCGAGCGCCCCTCTAAATCCACTGTGCGCTCCTCCAGGGTCGCCACGCGGCGCAGAACCTCCTGCATGTCTGCCTCCTGCGACTTCACCGCTGGTTGTAACTCGGTCACGATCCGCTCACCCTCCTTCACCCTGTCTGCCAACTTACGGTGTTCATCACGGATTAGGCTAATGTTCGTCGTCAGGGTGCCCAATCTCTCTTCCATCGAGAGGCAAGACATTTCGATTGCCGCCAACACCTGGTCCAGCTTCGCTGACAGCGTAGGGTCGGTTTGCGACGCATTGGCCTGCGTCCATGTCCTCGTGTGTGGCATCTTCTCGACGGCCGTTTCAGGGACCGCCGTCACCTGAGAGGCCTTCGGCTTCCCCATGGGTGCTGTCAAAAGAAAGAGGGGGGGGCCCCGGATCGTCGTGTGCCTCGAGGGCGGTAGGTCGTAGCCTCACAGCGTCGCCGGGTAGGTGGCAGCCCAGTGTCGGTCGGCTCCCTCAGTCCCCTCCGGCTCCAAGGCGGGGTCCGTTTCACTCCGGGGAGCCCCCACCAGGGGTGCCAGGGGTGGTTTGCGGCTGCTGGGGCCGGTGGGTCCGACTGCGGGGGGACGCGTGGGCATCCTCTCCTCCCCGTGGGATGTGGCACAGTGCCAGCGCTGATCGGCAGGGCAAAGGTCGGGTGGCGTGGACCAGGGGGCTCCGGGGCGGCGGACGGCCACCGGTATCGTCTCTAGTGCGAGTGGGGCACTCCTACCCCCGGGGCGAGGTTCGCGTTTCTCTTCGGCATTAAGCTATCATGGGCGCCATCTTAGGATCAGGCACCCGGGTCCACCGGGCAGTTTGTGGAGGTGGACGTGTTCTGGGTCCCCCGATCAGGTGGCGACGTGCACAATGACCTCCCACGGGGCCCAGAGGGAGGAGGGGGCCACCGGGGTGCCGGCGTTGAGATCCTCGGGGGAGGGGGGGAGAGATCAGCACTCACCGCCCTCGATGATGGTTGCGGGCTTCTGGAGTGCCCAGCCCCGCGTAGGTGGCGCGCTCGTCGGCTCCTCGCAGTCCGCGGTGGCAGGCTGGCCAAATCTGGAGGCCGGTCAGGCTCCCGGCGGGAAAATAGCTCTGGTGCATCGGAGCCCCGGGGCGGCGGCCGCCATCTTGTGTGTCGGGGCTCCGGAACGGAGGAAGGCGCTGTCCGGTGCGCACCCCCGTGGGCTGGTTTCACCGCCTCCGCAGGTTCCTCCGCAGTTGTCGGCTGGCCGCGTCCTCTGGGGCCGCCGTTCTGGGAGCCGGCTCTCGGCGGCTCGCACGTCCGCAGGTCAGAGCTGCGCCCGCCATTTTCAGGGTCGGCGCCACTCGGCTTCGGCTGAAGACCGTCCGGCTCGCACCGTCCGCCCGCAGCAGTCCCAGGTCACTCGAAGGATGCCCCAGTGCGCGGGGGCATCACAGGTGCTGTATTTGGCGAGTTGAGGCTCCCGGCGATCTCGGGAACTGGGCAAGATGCTAGCCCGATCGCGGAGCCTCAGCAGGACACAGCCGCCATCGTGGCTTGCTAAGCCACGCCCCCTGAACTGTTTTCGGATGATGACATTGATTTCATGTTGGAAGCTGTGGCTACCTATTTTGCCTATTCTATCCACCCATGAGTGACTTTGGAGACTTTCACTAGTATGGCACGTGACTTTTTAGTAATTCTGAATGGTGCCTTTTTTATTACGAACATTGGATTTTGATATTTTAATTTTGTGTGGCCACTATAGGCATTCATACATATTTTGTATTATTGATTTTTATATACACTTACATACATTTAGCTTGGCTCAATATTGTAGAAGTCTGCTTTCATGTGTTGCCTTTCTTGTAGTATTGGCTTATTTTTTCCTTTTTTGACCGTCCTCGGATCATTGGGGGGGTGTCATATGGTTACTGCGTTTCTATATATTGTGTTAAGTTAGCATGAGTTTATTAAATGTTTAAACACCATATTTTCCTTCGGCTTCAGTTTGCGCACGACACCTAATTGTTATTGTAGCTTTCAACCTAGACGAAAGTTGTGATTTATTTGAGAATAATATGTTATTGCTCTAATATCAGTCGTGCTTGGTACACTTGGTACAAATGTCTGCACACTGAGAACTGCACCCTCTAAGAATAACCTAACACAAGGTTGCTGAAGGCCTGATCCTCGCACCACATTAGACATAACAAAAATAATGTTTCTGCCAACATTGGGCTCTACTCGGGTTTAAGATAGAGTTACAGGGAATGAGCTAAGACACTTGATGCTTCGCATGCAGAGAGCTGGTAGCTGTTGATGTGATCTACTCCTACTGAGAATTAGAGGTATGGGCCCACCCTGCTAGAACCCAAATGAGACCTTCTTAGATATAATATAATATGCTAAATAGGGTGCGCGAAATATAGGTGATACAAAATTCTATAGATTTTTGCATCATAACATGCTATCACCTTTTGCTTATTATGGATTAGTGACTATGCTGCTAACTCTGATTTTTATAATATGTATGTTGATATTATACAAGATACTGCGTTTGAGAACTCTGCATTGAAAAATAAACATTTCAAACTTGCACGTGTGTTCTTTGCCTCCCAGTTTCGGTTTGTAATGATTATATAACGAAAGAGTGTTCATGTGTTCCACGATACCTGAGGTACCCTAAGTTCATGTTCTGGATTGTCTAAGTCATTGGGAAGTTATTACTACCGATGAGACACTGTAGCTAGCTTGGTAAGGGGATTTCTGAAACAATGGTGAGTTTTGGGCCACCCTAACTCACCCAGGTTCTAGATCTCTGTGCACAGTTCTGTGGGAGAACGGAAACCCTGCTACAGTAGTTAAAAAGTTGACTTGGTGGAGAATTATCATTGTGAACAGTGACCATTTGCTATGTTTATTCACATTGATCCATATATATAATGTCTCAGGGGGCTAATAACTCTCTAATGGTACTGCTAACATGTATTGAGATTGGACTACAACAATCATAATTCATTGTAATCTTGATGATGACGGGTTAATTTCTCTGTCCTATACGTCGAGGGTGATGTGTTACCTGATGTGTTACAACTAATGTTGCCTCTCCACAGGATCATGACATTGCAGGTTGATCCAGAGCACCTAACACAACAGTTCTGTGTAAACAAGTCCTCAGCACACCGCATTTCCAAATTAAGAATATCCTTCATTTTAAGGTTGCAGCACACTTAATCCTGTATACCTGATGCCGCCAGTGCAGTCAATCTCTACACTTTCAGGAATTTTTCCACCTGCTTTTGACCGGAGGTATCATAAGGTGGTATTTTCCGCTGGTTTTCAATGACATCTAATATCTGTTATTGAGTGTTATTTACCACATATGTGCTTCTTTGCATATGGTAAATATCACATCGGGTAAATAGCATATACTTTATATCACACACGAGGATGACAGACATGCTGTAATTCACATGTGTGCTAAATATCATGTGCAATTTCTATAACGCATGATCAGATGATTTGGTAAATTCATGTGCTATTTACCATGGTATACGGTATTTACCACTATGCCTAATTCATAACCAGGACTCTGGTGTTGAGGGGAGAAGGGGCAGCCATTCCAAGGGGTAGCGCTGGGATGGTTCTAGGATTTTTGGTGACTCAGGCAGAAAGAGTTTGTGACAAGGCCCCTATTATGTACCTACTTTGTGACATTACAGGAAATATCATCACAGCAAGTACCATCAATTGACTATTAGTCTGCTGACATCATTGAAGCGTTTCTGATGCGTATATTTGTAAAACAAAATAAATATGACTAATAATGATAATAAAATAAATATAGATATTTTAAAGTTCTATTATTTCTATTTATCACACGGGGTGGAAACATTTGCCCTAGGTATCTCCAAAAATTGCATGAAAGGTTAACAAAGTATTTGCTGATTAGTCCAGTATGTATATGTGTATGTATGTAGGTACATATGTATATATGTTTGTATGTATGTGTGTATGCATGTATGTTATATGTATGTGTATATGTGGTCTTCATACAGCACAAACATAACTTAAAAACAGTGGAGAGCTCTACAGGATCAAAGCCAAAGACAGTCAAATTCTGATAGATTAGTTTGTGGACTATTACTGAATCATGATGCAGTGCTCTTTAAAAAAAAGTGAATATTCATCTATTTCATAAGTTGGGGTTGCTGGGTGGAGATGGGAATATCATTGCAGATCCTTTGTTAATATGTGGAAAAAACCTTTTGCTTAGTTTATTTTTAATATTTTTCACTTCTTCGTTTTCCCTCCGAAAGGTGTCCTTGCTGTGAATTTGCAGAGAGCATCTGGAACTGGTGAGCTTGTCATCCAAGTAGATATGAATGCCATACATCATTGTTAAGTAGATGATGCAGCGGGTTTTAAAAGGTGATGTGGATTGGCAAGAGAGGACTCTGGAGGATCATCAGGGTGTGGTAATGGGGTCATGTGTCTAAAGGCGCTATTGGAGTGCGATACTCAGGCCGAGTGGGCCCCCCTTTGTTTGATCGTCTTTTCCCCGAGGCTGAGACATGGACCGATGACTGTCCTGCTAAAAAATCTCAGGGGCACAACAAAAAATGACTATCTCGAGGTGCCCTGCCCTGGCAGCCAGAAGCACACAGGGCAATCCCAAAGCGCAAATTAATCACTGGCAGGTGTGGTATGATCACAGGGTTTGAATTTTAAATGAACTTCTAAGCGCAAATTGAATTGCTAAATGAAAGACAGAAAGAAAGCCTCATCTCAACAAAATAATCTACAAATTTAACAATACAAACACTTATCCATGTATGTATGAGACCAAGCAACATTGCTGATGCCCAGTGGAGCTGCCCAGACAGCTACAGAGGAGATCGGCTCTGGTTCACCCCCTCGGCCATCACCTACCCAGCCGGACATTGGACACATTTCTCCTCGTCTCACCACTGTTATCTCCTTCCTCCCCTGCCTTCCGACTAATTACCAATGATCTGCCAAACATCAAAGTTAATCTCAGCCCTGAACCTATGCACATAGATCTGCGTTCTCCTGCCCTCCTCCCTCATGCTCCTTTGGCTGCCTTCCATTCCGATGGCTCCCCTCTCGCTGGTCAGCCTGACCTCAACTGCGTCTCTTATTCCCTTTTCTTTCCCCCATTACCTTCCTTGACCCAAATGACACGTATCTCTGTTATGCTATGTTCTTTGGCCTTTATTTATGAGGCCTTGCGTCAGTTTTGCGCCGCCGGTGCGTCACTTTTTATGTCGCACCAGTGGCGTAAAATATGCGCCTTGTTGCGCCATATTTAAAAAGTGACGCATCTAGGTAGATGCGTCACTTTTTAAACCCCTGCGCCACATTGTACCTGCGTCAGGTATAATGTATGCAGAGGGGGCGTTCCCCCGCAAAAAGCCTCGTAATAGTGACGCAGTGAAATCTATGAGATTTCACTGCGTCACTTTTAGGATGCTGTTGCGTCAAAATCTTGCGCCTGCCTCACAGCAGGCATAAGACTGACGCAAGCCCTTTCACATGGGGCTTTGCCCATGTGAAAGGACGCATTGCTGGAGTTGCGTCACTGTTGTGACACACTCCAGCAATGCGTCACTTTTGCGCTTACAGATACGTCAGAAATACTGACGTATCTGTAAGTCCTTGCGACATGACGCATCATACATTAAATATGACGCATCATTGGTGTCGCAAGGAGTGTGCAGTGAAAAGTGATGCGTTGCTGTTTTCACGCAGTGATGCGTCACTTTTCATAAATGAGGCCCTTTGTACTCATGGGACCGTGGAACATTGTTTCTGTATATGTTGATGTGATTCCATGCTCTTGTAACACTCATTTTACTGTGCCACACTGTTTCTCCTTTTCCTTTGTTTTATTATGGTCCTGTAACTGATGTAATTTTGTAACTGGTTATCTCACTGATCCTCATGTAAAGCGCTCTGATTCCTCTTGGTCTTGCCAGCGCTAAATAAAACTCTTCAAATAAATACAGCATGTAGGATACCTTAAAAGGGGTCCATTGTGGATTCAAATTTAAGATGGTTTTTATAGATACCTAGCAAAAGATAAGGGGGCATATTACCAAGGGCATTATCGCCGCATTAGCGGGATTTTTTCCTGCTAATGTGGCGATAATTTTATCGCCCTATTACCAAGCTGTCGCTAACACCAGTTAGCGACAGCTTGTAGGCGATAGCGGGCATTTAGGGGCCCACTTTGCATGTCAGCGATAATTAACGCTAATGACATGCAAAGTGGGCGTGCCAGGATGTTAGCGACTGAAAACAGTCGCTAACATCTCTAACTCCTATTAACAACTTTTGGAAATATTCGCGCTAAGCGCGAATATCTCCAAAAGCTAACGCCTGCTAAAAGCAGTTCTTAGTCATGTTATCCAATGGAAGGTGGATAACATGGCTAAGAGCATTGTCACGATAATGCATTAATATCGCTGATTTTTCAGCGATATTCATGCATTTTGCAGGATTTTTACCGCTTTTGAGATAAACCTTCATAATATCAAGGTATCTCCGCGGTAAAAATCCTCGGTGCTCGGCAATATTTTTTTCCCGCTAACCAAGCAATAGCGATAATTATCGCTATTGCTTGGTAATATGCCCCAAGGTGTGTTGCACAGAAGAGTTTTAAGGAAAGAAAGATATGAAAGCAAAAAAAAACATTAGAAAATTGTTTGACCTCTATTAAGGAAATTAATAAAATCACTACAAAATACAAAGATATTAAGGCTAAAGGGTTTAATGTGTGTGCCCTGAGCCACCACTACAACCCAAATGGATGCCCTCTGCAGCCATTAGAAGGTCTGATACTAATTATTAGCATGCACCTAGATAGTTCTTCAGTACATTTCCTTCTGTGAATTAGCATGTTGCAGATTCAGTTGATCGTTTTGAGATATAGCTCCTTTCAACTGCATGCAATGTTTTTTTCCCATTTTTGCAGAACAATTGGAAAGCACATGTCCAAATGGAATTAAATGATGATGCAAACCTGGCTATCTAACCGTGAGCCTCCGTGATGAGCTACGGCTGCACAGCCCAGGGGAGGGAGACCAGGCCTCTAATGCTGCTCCGTAGCCAGAGTCTTAGCAGCAGGTCCAGAATAGCCATGTCCAAATCATGAGAAAAAATGGACAAAGCAACAAAGGCTGAACATTTTATGTTTTCAACTCAAGAACCGAGGCTGATTTGCATGTTTATCCTCGCCCGTAGCAGCACTAGCCTGGAATGCTTCCTGCAATAGTCACAAGTGCTGAATTAATTTAAAGCATTCGTCTTGTTCTTCTTCTCAGTAAAACTTCAGCAGTGCAAAGGGGATGCCAAGATTTGGTTTCTGTGAATCATTGGGATATTAGATGCAATCTGTACCTCACTAACAAGGCTGAGACCAGTCTGGGGCTGTTTTTATTTATTTTTTATATTTCTTGAGCAGAAACACAGAGAATACATAGAATATCTGAACGATTTAATAAATAGGTATCCCTATATACATTTAAAATTAGACGGAACAAACATATATAAAATGCAATATACAATATTGAACAAATATCCATTATTCCACTAGAATTAACGTTGCTTCTATCAGTACATATTGGCAATTTTTTTTTAAAGTGCAGTCAGAGCTGTGATTTTTCCCCTTTCTTTTTTCCCTTGATTATTGTAATACAATTAGCTTTAGTTTCTTTTGAGTAAAATGTTTATTTTCTCCCCATAAAGTGCAATGTGCTGATCAGCCACGGCCCGTGGAGAGAGTTTCGGTGGGGCGGAGAGGCAGGGCGAGGGAGGGGCAGGGTGGGGGGGGGTGCTAAAAACAGGAGTATGGATAATTGAAGGTAAGTAAACAATTTAATTAATTAAACGAATTTCGTAGCGCACCCTGCATCGCAAAATGTGATGCAGGGTGCGCTACGAAATTCGTTTTATTAATTAAATTGTTTACTTACCTTCAATTATCCATACTCCGGTCTTTAGCACACCCCACCCTGCCCCTCTCCCACCCCGCCTCTCTGCCCCACCGAAACACCCTCCACGGGCCGCGGCTGGTGCTGATTTACCCTCTAAGCATAATGCTAGGAATTCATCTTCCATGCAGACTCACCAAAAATGCAGCCAATTCAATTTATTACAGCACTTTCCAACTTAAGAAATAATAAAGTGCTGTGCTAAAGTGCAACTTTTTGTTCGGACCTACTTTTCGACAAAAGTCTCTAGCCTTTCCATATAATTTCATACAGCATTAAGGGCCAGATTTAGGTAAATATCATTTACCGATTCTAAAATACCGAATTCTACTGATTCAGTATTTTAGAATTGGTAAATGATATGTAGCTAATGATTCAGTAAATTTTTCAGAATCTGTAAAATTCGGTAAATATCGATTCGGTATTTACCAAATCGGTATTCCCCATTCGTTCCTATGGGCTTGGAGGCCCATAGGAATGAATGGGTATTACTGATTCGGTAAATACCGAATCGGTAATAGGGGGTAGACCTACAAGGGTGGCAGGGTGTCACATTGACACCCTGTTGCATGGTTGCACATGTGGCAGACATACATGCCCTAAGGGCATCTATGTCTGCCACATGGCACCGAATAAAAAGCTAAAAATTGCTTTTTGAAAGGTATTCGGAATTTACCACCAACTAATAGTTGGTGGTTAAATAACGAATCCTTAAATGTAAAAAGCACTCACTTGAGTGCTCTCTACATTAAGGATTCAGTAATTTACCGAATCGGTATGTTAAGAATTCGGTAATTTACCTATTCCTTAAGATACCGATTCGGTAAATTACCGAATGCTACAATTTGGCCACCTACATCTGAAAAGCCTAATTCCGGTCAGTAACGGCCGAAATTCGGTAATTTTGGCCGTTACCGACCGGAATTAGGCTTCCTACATCTGGCCCTAAATCTTTAATTAGCACCTATTCTCTTAGCGTATGCTTCTTCAAAATTCCTAGCACAGATAATTTGATCAAACTTTTCCAAATAGGTAGGTATTTTGGAGGACCTCCAATTCTGGAGTACCAGAGAGTGGGCCACAAGGGAGGCAATTGCTACAAATGCCTCCTCCCCTCTCGACATTCCGAGGTTTTGTCTCTGACTAGCAAGACAAAAAAGTGCAATCTTGGTGACAGGATCCAAACTTTTCTGTACTCCCCAGCTTAAAGCCGAGAAGATCCTTTCCCAAAATTGTCCTAGCTTTGGGCAGGTAAAAAAAGTATGGAGCCAACCTCCCTCGCCCAACATCTGACAGCGGAAGCATCTATTCTCTAGTTCCGGGCGTATTTTGTGAAGAGCTTTGGGTGTATAATACGCCATCCAATGTGACGGGAATGCCATTCTTTTGAAATTAGCCACTCTAAGGGTTTTATGACAGTACAACAGGATCATTTTGATTGCAGTACTTTTCATTGCGGTTTTTTCAACGCAAGTCGTTACAACGACTTGCGTTGGAGGGCGCTGGATTGAGGATTAGTATGATTTTCTATTCCAACTCCAGCCCACGTAAGTAGGGAAGGTGTTGGAATAGAAAATCACACTATTCCTTAACTAAGAGCGCCATCCAGCGCAAGTCGTAGTAATGACTTGCAGTTTAATGGCAGCGTGGTAAAGGTCATGCGGTGTAAACACTGCGTTGTAAACGATGTTTCCCGCTAGAAGGCCTTGCTGCCTAGCTGTGAAATAGCTTGCCAATCCTGTTTTGAGAGCCTACATTGTGTCTCCTGGGTTACTTTTTTCTAAGAATTTATTCACCATGATTGGCTCCCCTTGCGAACGTATACAGTGATACCAATTGTCAACTCATCTTAGCTGTGCTCTAAATAGGGCAGTCACAAGTTGAGTATGACCTGAACTGGATAGGAGACAGCACATATTTAGCAGATGTGAAATCTGAATATATTCAAAGAAAAGAGGCTTACTCTGGTCGCTACACCTCGGGTGGACGTCTTGCCAAGTAATGTATCTACCCTCGACTAAAAAGTAACCTAGCTCGTTAAATCCCTAATTTTTCCAAAACTTCAAATGACTGACCTGAATTTGAAGGCCCAAGCTTTTACATTCTGCTAATTTTAGGAAACAGGATCCTGTGGAACAAGCAAGCCTGCTTTGACTAGAAAGTCTGGAGTCTATAGATGTATCCCTGCATGGTCTTATACCTCGTTTTTTGTGGAGTTTAGCTGTTTTCAGAAATATTGGAATCTGTGAACCAGCTTTTTGCTCCATCTTCTCTAAAAAAAAAATATTGACGGATCCCTTACAATCAAGTGACCAGGCTATTATATCTAAAAAGGCTGCTTCATAAGATGTATGAACTTGAGGAAGTGCGAGTTCCCCCTTATTGATTTCAATTTTTAACTGAAAGTTTAACTCTTGGTGCCTTCTTATTGCTCAGAAGATTTTTAAAAATCATTTCCAACTCTTTAAAAAAGGTCATATTAATTTTTACGGGGACATTTCTGAGCAAAAAAAAAAAAAAAAGGTAAAATGGACATTTTTATAAGAGCCACTCGGACTATCAATGTGAGTGGTAGTTACGACCATTCTTCTAGCAGTATTATGATATTCTTCCGCATGAATTGATAGTTTAATTTATAGATTACAGTATAATGACTAGTAACATAAATCCCTAAATATCGGATTGGATCGGGAATACGGGCTTGTTGTTTAAAACTGTCGGAAAGAAAATCATTCGAAGTATTAATTGTTAAAATCTCAGTCTTGTTGCGATTAATTTTGTAACCTCCAATTAGTTCAAAGCGTGCAAATTTGACTAATTTTAGATTTACATTCTGTCTTTCTGGGCTAAGATAAAGAATAATGTCATCTGCAAACAACTTCAATTTGGCAAATCCTGGTATTGGTGCTTTTATCTCCATGTTGTTATGAATTCTAGTGGCTAAGGGTTCTATAAGAAAAGGTAAAAAGCACTGGGGAAAGAGGCCACTCCTGCCTAGTCCACTACTTGACATTAACTATCCCTGCCAGGTTGGAATGTATAAACACTTGTACCTATGCCCCCTGGTAAATATTACACAGCATTTTATAACCTGGGAGGGAATCCCATACCAACCCAGACCATAAAAAGAGCATCCCAATTCACCAGGTCAAAATGCTTTTTCTGCGTCGACCATCATAATAAGAGCTGGAGTTTGATTGCTATTAAAAAAGTCTAGTGTCTGTACTTTAAACCCTGTATTTGTGGACATCAACCTCCCTGTAGTGAACCCTGTCTGGTCTTTATGGATCACTTTTTGTGCCAGAGGAGTAAAACGCTGTGCCCAGATTTTGATAAAAAATTAATAGTCCGAGATGAGTAAACTAATTTGTCTGTATGAATTAATATCTCTGGGGTTTATCCCCTTCTTTACAAAATGATGGATACCTAAAAGGCTGTAGGAACCATACCTCCCATTTTCACATAATTGAAAAGTTTCACCAATAGGGGTGTTCATTCTTTGGCAAAGACTTTATAAAATGCTGTTGGCAGCCCATCATTACTGCATGATTTACCTCCCAACATAGAGGCAAGGGCTAGCTGAATTCAGCTGCTGAAATGTCAACTTGAATCTCCTCTGCCTGGCTGTTCAATAGCTGCGGGAGATTGATGTCCTCAAAGTATTGTCGAATTGCCTCTTGCCCCACCCTATATTTAGTTGCATATGGGTGCTCATAATGCTGCAAAAAAACTCGCAAAATCTTTTCCTTATCAGTCACCGGGGCTCTTGTGTTAGGTTCTAGTACTTCAGTAATGAGGGCTGCTTCCTGTGTGACCTAAGTTGACCAGGCCAGCAGTTTGCCTACCATTTAGCTCTCTTCTTTAACTCTTAGCTGAAAATGTCCGGGAACTATTGATCTTTTCTAAAAGAAAAAACTCCTAGTTCATTTCCCCTTAAAAAAGCATTCTTCTGTAGCAAGGCTGTATTAACTGCCAGCTGCAGTTCATCCATGTGAGTCCTCCAAATGTTAGACTGTGCAGCCATAAAGGCCACCAGCTGACCACGGACCAGCGCCTTGCAAGCACCCCATATTGAAAAAAGTTGAACCTTATTCACCTTAAAAAACTCTAATATCCATTTTCTTATATTGGTTACCCAATGTTGGTTTGAGAGAAGGAGTTGATCTATCTGCCACCTGGACCTCACCCTCCTTCCCTCCCCTTTTTCTATTTCTATTTTGTCCAAGGAATGGTCGGAAAATGAATTAGTCTCCATTTCCCATCAGGAATATTTCAAATAACGGGATATTAAGAAAAAAATCAATGCAGGAAGCTGTTGGGAATAGCAAGTATACTCCAGTTCTTCCCGATGGGGTATACGTCATATACCCCATAGACCCTTGACCCCACCAGGTAGGTCGCTCCCCCTATGCACAGCACCGCCTTTGCCTCCCTGCCCCAGCTGCCGCTGCTGAGGAAGTTCGAGGCCCTCCACCACCCACAGGCTACCACCTGTGCCTCATCCCTGGTGGCCAGTGGTAGGCCGTAGGTCGGTTTGTTCATCCTCCGCTTCATTGCTTTTATTGTATTGCCTGTATTTTCAGTGTTGTGTCTGTGGCTGCTGTTGTCTGTCTTCCCCCGCTGCCTGTATGTGGTCCTTGCCCCTTTTCCTTCCCTCTGTTCCCCTCGCTGTGTCCGTGCTCTCTCTGCCCGGTCTCTCCTTCTGTACCCCTCTCTGCCCCCGTGTCTCTGCCCGGTTTTCCCTTCTGTTCCCCTCACTGCCCATGTGCCTCTCTGCGCGTTCTGCCTTCTGTTCTTAGCTGCCTCTGTATTCCTGTTCCACTTATTTTTCCCTCGTTTTTTGTGCCTTTCTGCCCTCTGTTCCACTCGTTTTCCCCTCGTTTTTGGTGCCCTTCGGCCCTCTGTTCGACTTGTTTTTTGTGCCCTTCGGCCCTCTGTGTCACTCATTTTTCCCTCGTTTTTTGTGCCCTTCTACCCTCTGTTCCACTCATTTTTTGTGCCCTTCTGCCCTCTGTGCGACTCGTTTTTCCCTCGTTTTTGTGCCTTTCTGACCTCTGTTCCACTCGTTTTTCCCTCGTTGTCTGTGCCTTTCTGCCCTCTGCTCCACTCGTTTTTCCCTAATTTTTTACGCCTTTCTGCCCTCTGTTCCACTTGTTTATCCCTCGTTTTTTGTGCCCTTCTGCCCTCTGTTCCACTCGTTTTTTGTGCCCCTCTGCCATCTGTGCCACTCGTTTTCCCCTAGTTTCTGTGCCCCTTTTGCCTTCTGTTCCACTCGTTTTTTGTGCCCTTTTGCCTTCTGTTACCTTAGTTGTCCCTCGCCGCTGCATCCCCTGCGGCAACGCCCCCTGACTGCCCATTTGCTGCCTCCCTTTTCCCAGCTGCTCCTCCCTCCCATCTCCCCATATATGCCAGCAGCTGCACGCTACGCCGCTGGCGTGCCGAATGAGCGCCTAAGGCAAGCTCGTCTGTGCCCGTACGTGCCTGGACCATGCCCATCGCCAGAACCCCCGGCCCCCACACCCACCATGACGACCGCCGCCACTACGACACCAGCACTCTGCATGCTCTCAACTCCGGATGGAGCCACAACTGCTTCAAGGCCGCCCCGAAACGCACACACGGCTCCTTCACCTGCTGGAACTGCAGCTGCACCAGCCTCAGAGCCGACGAACGACCCGCCAAGAGAGACCCCAACCACCTCCGATGCATACTACTGAACACCCGCTCCGCACGCAAGCATGCCGTCGAGCTCTGGGACCTGCTCGACACAACATCCCCGGATGTCGCCTTCTTGACAGAGACCGGGTTTAACGACCTCTCCGTATCCGACATCACCATAGCCATCCCAGACGCCTACAAGATCACCTGCAGAGACCGCACCAACGGAGTCGGAGGAGGAATCGCCATCCTCCACAAGAACAGCATCAGGGTCCCGACTAGCACCGACGACGCGCTCAGCACCGCTGAACACATGCATTTCCAGACAGAGGCGGTTCTCCCATGTGGGCGTTTGGGCGCCGCCCCCCCTGTTTTCTCACCGTGCGAGAAGGCAGAACAATGGTAGTTATCATATTATATAACTACCATTGTTTCTGCCTTCTCGCACGAAGAGAAAGCAGAACTTCCTGGTTAGAGTTACTCGAGGCAAGGGGGGAGTGGCTTGGGGGAGTGGCTTGGCCATTGTTGTTAATACTGACTGTTTGGGCAGCCTGGGGCCGCCCAAACAGACAGTATTACCAACAGTGGGAAAGCCACTCCCCAAGCCACTCCCCCCTGCCCTCGAGTAACTCTCCCTGTTCTCTCTGTATGCTGCAGCAGCAGCATACAGAGAGAAAATGACGTACCTGGGGCAGCCGGCCGCACCAATGAAAAACGCGGCAGTGGAGAGGGAGGCTGCCTGCTGCGCCGCCTTCCTGATGACGTGCTGGTGCTGCCTGCAGGATTTGAAAGCGAGGATGGCGGCAATCGGTACAAAGTCTCTGGAGTCTGCTGGACGGTAAGTTAAGTTTACTTAACTTATTTATATTTGTATTCATGTATTTGTGTAAATGTGTTTCCAAACCCCTCCCGCCTCCCCCCTCATCCCCTCAGGTCGTCACAACCAAAGCTGGTACCGCCAATGGTGGGAAATTTGCACCCAGGGCCCCCGCAGTGCTGCTGTCACTCCTTGTGGGATAGTAAGGCACCTCCAGGGCCGGTTGAATTAGGCTGGGCCGAGTCATTCCTGCTGGCTTTTGAAGGTGAGCGAGGCTCATTGTAGCGGGAGCAATAGTATCCCACCGCCATCACCCAAACTGGTGTCTTTATGCTGTCACTACACGCAACACAGTGAGGCACCTCCACGGCCATTCGAGGTACGCTAGGCCACGCTCTTCAGTGCCGACCAGACTCTATCACAATGCAGAACTCTCTCCCAGTGGTGTGAAATCATGCGTTATTTAATTTATTGTGCATTCTTAACTCAATGTAAACCCACACTTTAAAAATATGTATTCACGTGAGTATCCTTGTGAATATTTATTCCTGTGAGCAGTGCCGCCGGTAGTAATGGGAATTTCGGTGAAGGTCAGTGTGAGGACAGCTCCGTCTTAGTAAGTGCTGTGGCTGTGGGAACACGACTTTATGAACTTTTTGGGATGTTTTAAGCCAGAATGTTTGAAAGCATATATTTATTTCCTAAATATAGCCTTGATGTATTTTCTTTTCTATTGCGCAGTGAACCGCAGCTGTTCTTTTGAGAAGCCCAACACATAATTTACAGTTCATGTTGTTTCAAAGTAGGACATTTTGAGAGACAATTGTAACGTGATATTGTATTGCACAATGTTTTATATGTGGTTGTCCAAAGGACCATGTTGATTTTTTAGTGTTATTTCGAACTGTTTAGTGCTGGGATCATGCATTCCTGAAGGGGTGTAGTGTTTGACTTGTGTTTTTAACAGTGCTTGGCAGTTGGATGGACTGTATTGCACCAGTGTTTGTTAATTTGTAATTATTATTCTCTTGTGTTCTTAGTTGTAAAGTGTTATTTCACTTTTGTAAAAGTATAGTTTGTGGAAATGTAGCAGATAGCAGCAAACCTGCAGCCGTATTACAAATAGGGTGCGCTATCCATGTTTGCGGTGAGGCATACCTTGAAATTTGTATGCTGGGTCTAAATGACAGGTGTACCTGATTTTTTACGCCCTGCCACTTTCAAATGTCACCAGCCGCCACTGTTTCCAGATCCACACTGACCCTAATTCCACCCTCAGAGGCACCCTCGTCTACCGACCCCCGGACCCTGACCCCAGTTCAGCGACTCCATCGCCGACTTGATCAGCAAGCACGGCCTAACCTCCACCGACTACATCCTCCTCGGAGACCTGAACTTTCACCTTGAGAACGACAACAACTCCACAACCCTGATCGATAACCTCGCCAACCTCGGACTGAAGCAACTCGTCACAACGCCCATCCACTCTGCCGGCCACACGCTCAACCCCGTATTCTCCTCAAGCTCCTACGTCTCCATCAGCCACACCACCAAACTCTTCTGGACCGACCACTGCTGCATCCACTTCGCCTTCCAGAACCCCACCACACACCACCGCACCTAACAGATCCCCCGCCGCTGCTGGAGCAAAATCACGGAAGACCAACTACACTCAAACCATGCTCTCAGCCCACCCACCGAACCTTCCAACACTGACGACGCTGCCCACAGCCTCAGACGTTGGATCGAGGACTGCGCCAAAGCCCTCGCCCCGCTGAAGAAACCCCCTCACAGAGACACCAGCAAGAGGGCCAGCTGGTTCACCCCAGAACGCCTAGCATCCAAGCAAGCTTGCCGGAAACTAGAGAAGAAATGGCATAGGGAACAAACCCTGGAAAGCCACGCAGCACACAAGGACGTCATCCGCAACGACCACCACCTCATCAGGGCGGCCAAGAAGACCTCCTTCAAAGACCGCCTCAACAACAATGCACACAATAGCAAGGAGCTCTTCAACATCGTTAAGGAGTTTTCCAACCCCAGCTCCAACACCAACGACATCCCGCTGTCCCAAGCCATATGCGACTCCCTTGCCACCTTCTTCCACCGCAAGATAGCAGACATCCACCACAGCTTCAACACCCAGACAGCCCCAACAGACAGCAACACAACAGACCCTCCGTACACCATCGACCACGACCCCCTTCTAGCTTGGGCCAGCGTGAGCATCGATAACACCATCAAGACCATGCGCACAATCCACAATCCACTCCGGCTCTCCATCAGACCCATTCCCGCACAATGTCTTCAACAGGGATGTATGACGGTACAATGTGTGGTATTAGCACACGCACCATTAGAACGCAGGTTTTACAACTCAAGTTGTTACAATGACTTGCGTTGGGGGGCGCTGGATAGTGAATAGTTTAGTTTACTATTCCAACTCCAGTCCCCGTGGAAAGTAGGAAAGGTGTTGGATAGTAAATTAAACTATTCCCTATACTAAAGCGTCCTCCAGCGAAAGTCATTGTAACGACTTTCGTTGTAAAACCTGCATTGTAATGGTACCGCGTTGTTAGAGTTTTTTCAACAGAGCAAGCAGCTCCATCGCACCCCACCTGCGCAACATCATCAATCTCTCCCTTGAGACAGCAACCTTCCCAGAGATCTGGAAACATGCTGAGATCAACGCCCTACTCAAAAATCTAAGGTAGACCCAAGAGACCTCAAGAACTTATGGCCCATCTCTCTGCTACCCTTCCGGGCCAAGGTCATCGAGAAAACTGTCAACAGACAGCTAACCCGATACCTCGAAGAAAACAGAATCCAGGACCCTTCCCAGTCCGGGTTCCGCTGCAACCACAGCACCGAGACTGCCCTCATAGCCGCCACCGACGACATCAGTACCCTGCTGGACAACAGCGAGACCGCAGCACTCATCCTCCTAGACCTCTCTGCCGCCTTCGACACCGTCTGTCACCGCACACTACACGCACGCCAACATGCCACAGAGATTCAAGACTAGGATCTGGATTGGACCACCTCCTTCCTCTCCGCAGAACCCAGAGCGTCCGCCAAAGCCTCCGAGATCATCTGTGGCGTACCCCAGGGATCCTCCCTCAGCCCGACGTTGTTCAACATTTACATGACCCTGGTCGCACACGTAGCCCAACAGCAAAACCTCAACATAATCTCCTACACCGACGACACTCAGCTGATCCTCTCCCTCACCAAGGACCCCATCACTGCCAAAGCCAACCTCCACGAAGGAATGAAGGCCGTCGCCGACTGGATGAAGACCAGCCGTCTGAAGCTAAACTCAGACAAGACGGGGGTCCTCAACCTCGGCTCCAACCCTTCAGCCTGGGACGACTCAAGGTGGCCGACAGCACTGGGGGCAGCCACAACACCCACCGACCATGCACGCAACCTGGGAATCATCCTCGACTCACCTCTCTCAATGACCAAGCAAGTCAATGCCGTCTCCTCCTCTGGCTTCAACTCCCTCCGCATGCTCCGCAAGATCTACAGATGGATCCCGACAGATACAAGAAAGACAGTCACCCAGGCCCTCGTCAGCATCAGACTCAACTACGTAAACACCCTCTACGAGGGAGCCCCAACCAAGCTCATCAAATGGCTACAACGCATCCAAAAAGCCTTGGCACGACTGATCCTCGATGTACAACGCCACTGCCACATCACCCCCACCTGAGAAACCTGCACTGGCTCCCCGTCAACAAGAGGATATCCTTCAAGCTCCTCACCCACGCACACAAGGCACTCCACAAGACTAGCCCAGCCTACCTCAACAGACGGCTCTCCTTCCACATCCCCAACCGCCAGCTACGCTCCGCCGACCTCTCACTCGTCCCACGCATCCGAAGAACAACTACCGGTGGGAGATGCTTCTCCCACCTCGCCGCCAAGACATGGAACAACCTCCCACTGAGCCTACGACAGACCCAAGACCTGCTGACCTTCAGGAGGATACTCAACACCTGGCTGTTCGATCAGAAGTGCCCCCCCCATCGCCTTGAGACCCTCACGGGTATGTAGTGCGCTTTACAATTGATTGATTGATTGATTGATCATAGGTCAATTAACTGATGGTCTTGTGTAATAACATCGATTACTTTTTTAATCTTCGGCTTCAAAAGGTTTGAGAGGGGACATGTCTAGATTGTTCCCATATAAGCAGAACCAAGACTGATTTTGCATAAGGTTAGTCCCTGACCAAAGTAACACAATGAATAAAAAACCTTGGAACTTCGCCCAAGTAAAGAACAGTGTCTAGATTAATTCAAGCATTCCACCCATCACTTTTTTTCTAAGAAGAACAAAAGAGCACAGTTCTCAACAGACGTAACTATGTAGAATATAAAAATCTGGGCGTATATTAGCAACAAAAAGCGATAATTATTGCAATCCTTGTTTAGTGAGGTTTTTATTATCGCTGGATTACATCGACCTGTTAGAAACACGCTGCCAATAGGAGATGTAAAATCCAGTGATAGGGGTGATAACCTGCGATAAAAATATAGCAATATCAAAAATCTTGCTAATGCGCCAGTGTAGACTTACCCATCAATCCACCTCGCATTGGAAAATTAGTTAAGTCAGTTTGTCAACAGGAGTTAAATTTATGCAATAACCGTCATTAGCGCGAGTTTTATTATTGCATCGCAGGTCAGGGACAGCATTGATTATAGGGCGTGACTATTTTAATGGAGTTTAAGTGAGGAACACCTACTGTGCATGTCATTAGTCATGAATATCGCTGACATGCAAGGTGATGGAAAAAGTGCCTGAAGTACCGGGCGCCATCTTGTTGAAGGCAAGGGACGCTGGAGGCGGACTTCCGCATTTTGGCAAGCTTATAAGAGCTGCCAGACTGCTGCACAGGTTAGATCTTGCACCAGCGCGCTGAACTGCTGTGGCTTTTAAATTGTGTTGCTTTTCTTAATTTTTATTTGTGCCGCGTGCATCACGCTACAGAGGTATCAAGGGTTCTTTTGCTCGCGCTGTTATCTCTTACCTCTCTTACCGCTTAGGGCCGGACTCGTAGGCCGGGGAATTGAGATCAGGCTGACTCGCATTTTAATTGTACGTTCACCCGCACTTGGCGGGATACAGCTAGTTTAGCGGGTCCGACCGCCATCTTGGGTTGGGGCGAAGGCGAGGAGCACTCCGGGCGCCATCTTGCTGAAGGCAAGGGACGCTGGAGGCGGACTTCCGCTCGGTTGAATATCCTATAAAGATGGTAGATCAGTCAAGCAGCGGTTACGCGCAGCGGGCACGACGTAGGCGCGCCAGAGGTGCGCCAGAGGTAAGCCCGTTTGCGCCCGTTCGTGCATCGGACGCGCATAGGGCCGCTACCTCTGGCCTTCCGCACTCCCCTCGCCTGATCTACTCTCGGACGGATCTGTTGGAACTAAGACCGTCTCAGGCTCCCGTGACACAGAGAGCTTCCGTATCTTCTCCATCTCAATCCTTGTCTTGTGGGCTGCTCAATGTTCGGTCGCTTTGCAAGCACCACACTGAGATTGCCTTTCTGATTGACTCCTCTGGGTTGGACTTGCTGTTCCTAACCGAAACGTGGACTCGGGAGGATTGTTTAGTTGAACTGGGTTTGGCTTGTCCCCCAGGTTTTAAAATCATCCACACCCCTCGACCAAAGAACAGGGGTGGAGGGATTGGCATTATCTATCGTGAATGGCTGGGTCTTTCCCAGCCTAAAATCAGCGAGGTATCGGGCTTTGAACTGATGGGGTTTTCCATTAAAGACTCGGAGAAAGCACTGATTTCGGGTGTGCTGTGCTATCGGCCACCTGGATCGGCTTCCTGTCTACCAGAGTTCCTCGACCTAGTGTATGACCTATCCAACACCCACTCCAAGTTGTTAGTCCTGGGCGACTTCAACCTATGGCAGGGGGGTCCTGCAGACGGAGCATTCACGTCTCTTTGCCAGGCTCTCGCTGACATCCAACTGCAGCAACTGGTCCGCTCGGCTACACATAGGGGTGGTCATGTCTTGGACTTGATTTTCGCTGACGGCGAATCGGCAGTGATTAACGACATCTTAGACCAATGCTGGACCGATCACGCGCTTGTGGCGTTTTCTCTATGCTTAGGGGACTATTCCTCTAACGGCGCCGGGGTAGGACTTGCGAAATGGGGCAGATCCTGGTCCCGACTGCTCAGTTCATCTCCTAGGCCCTCCCTAATACCTGCTAATTTCCGCTTGAGTAACTCGGTGGAGGAAAGCTACTCCTTGTTATGCCGTTCGATTACTGACACGCTTGACAAGGTTGTGCCCCTCCGTAAATCTAGAGGGAGAGTGAACAGGGCTTTTCCCTGGTACACGGAAGAGCTACGACAACTGAAGCTGAGCTGTAAACGTGCCGAGAGAGTGTGGAGGAAGCAGTACTCCGCCCCGGCAAAAAACTCGTATAAGCTCGCTCTGCGTGATTACAAGGCCCAGATTAAGAGGGCCAAAGCAACCTTCTTAGAAGCTTCCTTGACTCAGGCGTCTAATAAATCCCAAGCCCTGTTTAAAATTGTCAGGGACTTGTCCCACCCTGTCTGTGCGGCCAATACGGTTCGTGCGTCGCAGGCACTTTGTGACTCACTGGCTATAGCTTTTGAGGAGAAGACTGCTAAGATCCTGGAGGGCCTTACGCACCCTTTACCCACTACCTTTGGCTCGGGAGCTCCGGTTGGCTCGCTCAGTCGACCCCAGCCAATTGCCTCCAGCACTGGTTTGGGAGCTCCGATCATGCCACCCAGTCGACCCGGTCGCTTGTCCTTCCCCCAAGAGTGTCGGATATGGGAACTCCGGCCGATCTGCCCAGTCGACCCCGGACTGATGCCTTTGGCCCGAGTCTGGGAGCTCCGGGTAGCTCACCCAGTCGACCCCAGCCGACTGGCTCTGTTTGCTCCTTGGGAGCCTTGGGCGTGGGAGCTCCGGTGGGCCTGCCCAGTCGACCCCAGACGGGTGGTGACGACCTGTGTCTGGGAGCTCCGGGCAGCCCATCCAGTCGACCCCAGCTCAATGCCCCTGACCTTTGTCTGGGTGGTCCGGTTACCCCCCCCAGTCGACCCCAACTAACGATTTTTCCTTCCCCTTCCTTCAAGGAATTTTGTAAGGTCCTCGGGGTCCCCGCTTGACCCACTCCCCTCCAAATTCTGGAAGGCTTTCCATGCAGACCTTTTCTTGCCTTTGTTTTCGATCTGTCTCCAATCTTTGGAGTCGGCATCGGTGCCAGATTGCTGGAAATTAGCAGTAGTGTCACCTCTGCTTAAAAAGCCCTCCCTGGACCCTGCCTGTCTCTCTAACTACAGGCCCATATCCTTGCTCCCTTATCCTATCAAGATTCTGGAAAAATGGGTGACTCGTTCACTCTCTGGTTTCCTGGAAAACATCGGCTGGTTCGATGAGGACCAGTTTGGCTTCCGCCCCGGTCACGGGACGGAGTCCGCGCTGGTGACCGTGTTGGACAACCTTCGTTCGCGTGTCGACAGTGGTCGGGCAGCCTTTTTAGTGCTGCTCGACATGTCGGCCGCGTTCGACACGGTCTGCCATCGGACCCTTGTCAGGAGACTGGAGGAGTGCGGGGTCACTGAGGGGGCAAGAGACTGGCTGACATCCTATCTTGAGGGCAGGCAACAGCTGGTTTCACTTCCACCATTCACCTCTGAGCCAAGGAGTGTAGGACAGGGGGTCCCACAGGGCTCGGCCATCAGCCCTATACTTTTTAATTTGTACCTCCGTCCCTTAGTCCAGCTAATAAAATCTTTTGGTGTCTCGGCATTCAATTATGCCGATGACACCCAGCTGGTCTTTTCACTGGAAGGGAATAATGCGGTCTCGCTGGATACTTTCCATCGCTGCATGGCAGCCACAGCAGACTGGCTACGAGCTAATTCTCTACAATTTAATAGCTCCAAGACGGAGGTACTCCACTGTTCCATCGACAGGATTCCGCGGGCACTCCCAGACAACTTTTGGCCTAGTACCTTTCTTGAGCCAGTACTGGCGGCGGAATCAGCCCGTAATTTGGGGGTGATTTTTGGCCCTAACCTACATCTTGACATACACGTCAATAAAACCACTTCTACGTGTATGATGCTGCTGCACATGTTGCGCAAGGTTCTCCCCCTTCTCCCCGCTCAAGCAAGGCCGGAAGTAGTTCGTGGGACTATATTAAGTCACCTCGACTACTGCAATGGGCTTCTTCTGGAGGCCTCAAAAAATCTGACCGGTAAGTTACAGCGGGTGCAAAACATGGCCGCCAAGCTGGCTCTCTCCCGCCCTAGGTCCAGCTCCTCCACCCTTGCCTTAAGAGACTTACACTGGCTCCCGGTTCATCTGCGGGTACAATACAAAGCTGCGTGCCTGGTGTTTAAAGCTGTTCACCAACAGGGCCCCATCCCTTTGCAAAAGATGTTTGCATGGTACTCTGCACCGCTACCCCTCCGCTCTTCTTCGGCGCATCTTCTTGTAGTTCCGAGGTTTCACAGAGTGAGGATGGGTGGCCGCTCCTTTAGTGTCACAGCGGCCAAACTCTGGAACTCCCTGCCACTCTCTCTGAGAAGCCACAAGGACTACCTTCCCTTTCGGAAAGCGCTAAAAACCCACCTATTTCCATAAATGGCCTGAGCTGCTAAGTCTATATTCTTGATCAAAGCGCCAGAATGCCCTCTGGGTGACAGGTTTTGCGCTCTATAAATACACTAAATAAATAAGAAAGCTTGCGCTAATGCATGTTAGCGCAGGCTTGCTACTAGGGCGATAAAAATATTGCTGCTTTTTTGGGAAAAAGTGATGCAAAAGTGGTGATATTGCCATTGATAATATGCCCCCTAGGTTCCCTGACAAATTAAAATCTCTCTAATTGAAATAGCCCAGGTTAAAAAGACAAAAGGGAAGAGCCAATTATAGAAATAAAATAATACAATATCTTCTCACAGCTTCCACCTATAAATTTAAAATGAGGTGAGCCTAGAAAAGCCACTTTTCAGATCATAACCTTTTAATGACTATTCATAACAACCAAACTTCGATTAATTCAACTCTTACACAACTCTTTCACGCCAGTAGATGGGGGTGATCTTGACGCTTCTGTAAAAGATGTCATCGGATCAGCTTATGCCCAGTTAAGTTCATGAAACTCGCTTTCCCTTCTCTCAACATTGAACCTCTGGGCTTGTTTGACTTTTCTTCATGAGGTGAGAGCACGTATCGAGGACGCTAATACTTTGAAGCCCGTTACCGATGCCTTTTATATAGGTGATCAAATCTTTATGAAGAAAAAGGGAAAATGAACTCTGCCCACAAAAAAGTTTGATGATCTGAAACTGAGTTCACACTAAGGACTTGCGACTGACCAATGAGGGTTGCCCCTTTTTTGTTGGATCACAACATTTTGATGTTTTTAAGCTGATTGCATACGGAACACACCTTACTCCTACATTGTGAGGAGCTTTTTTCTGAAGTCTGGGACCTCTTGGCCTGCACAGATCGGGAGATTAAGCCCTGGATTATGTTTTAAATTGAAAGCCTGAAGAAGGTGGTTTGGACCTGTTTTTGCCACTGAAATGCGTTGCCTTTTGGTCTTCTTTGATTTGATATGTAATGCAATTATTGATGTTTGTGGATATACATATGTGTTGTGCTTCAGAATTTCTACTTGCAATTTTTTTTTGATGCAGATGATTTTGTATTTAGTCTAACATTTATCTTTCATGTACTTTGTACAGAATTGCTAGTCACGACATTATTTGTATCCAATGAAGTTTAAAAAAAAATCTTTTAATTGATGAAATATTTGGAATCATATGTTTTTAATATTTGCATTCACCTGGTGAATAAAATGTTCATACATTTGATTTTTTGGACTCTGCTACAATTGCAATTTAGATGAGTTTGAAAGAGAAATGACTGTTTAAGTATGCTATTGGGGTTTCCCTTCTTTAGAACAAGGTATTTTCCCAATCGCAAGCAAAAATTCCACTGTGAACAATGTTTTTTTTTTAAAAACACCCCTAGACCTACAAGTTATCAAAAACTTGTAGTTGATTTTCCATCTACCCTTCATTGACAAATGTTTTTTTTTCTTTTTAAGCCTTTTCCAGTAATTTGTAAAAGGCAAAAATCTTTTGAATACCTCCCAACACAATTTTTTTGACAGGACACAGAACAGAACTGGTGATCCTATTGATTTTGGATGATCTTCAATGGGGTGTTGTGGCACAGGTACTCTTAGACTAGTCAATAACCTTCAACACCATAAATCATGACATTATGAAAAAATCTAAGGAATTGTGTCAAGGTCGATCTGTGTTAGGTGGAATAGTTTTCTGTAGTCTACTTAGGACATGAGGTGGTGTAAGAAATGTGAGTATTAGTTTAGGCCCTAAACTTTAGGGGGTGAGTACCATCTCACTTAATAACCCCTTGGAACCTGACAGAATATTCAGGTTGTGGTTGTGAACATTACTTTTAAGATTACAGAGTTGAATCCTGCTTGAGAGGTCGACTAGAGTTTTACATTTAACACTTGGGGTACACTTCAAAGAGTCCTGCACTATCACAGGCAAATATTAGCTGACACCTGGGAAAAAACCCTTTATGTGTTCCCTCCACCAGGCAGACTCCAATTGCAGTGGGCCTCTTTTTGACATCACAGTCTCAAATTATGTAGGAATATCAAATCCTGCTTTACAAGTATGCTTGGGTTTTACATATAACACTTGAGGTGCACTTCAAGAGGTGAGAACAGCATGCCAAACAATTTTTTTGTATCCTCTGTCTCTGTGCTGGAAATCCCTGCTTCTTTCTACTAGAGTTCTGTCTCTGTGTTTAGTAGTTGTACAATGGCTGCTTCAAACTATATTTTGGTGTTATATATGAGAGGATACTAGGATTTTCATAGTACCCCCCACACACATCCCTAGGTATTCGATTTTAGGTTTAGTGGGGCTGAAGACCTTCGCCACCATGAAAGTGGCCAAAGTTAGTAGGGTTGGCCCTGGGAACTTCCAGTGGTTCAATAAAACCAAGTGGGTTTGATCACATGTATTTCAATTATCAGAGGAATTGCAGGTACAGCAGCAACCACCTATGAGGTGAGAGGCAGACATCATTTTAACACATTTTAGAAAAACACCAACGCTAGGGAATAATTGCCCCTTGACAGTTTATTTTGAACGCATACGTTTTTCTGATTTTGAAATCCAACCGAAATACAATTAAAAATGCAGGAAGCTATGATCACAGAAAGAGCCAAAACACTTGGAAATAAGATTTTTATTGTATCACCAATATTTATTCTGGAAGTAGTTACTAAAGCAATTGTACCAGGTTCTAGAGCAGTATTTTTTAAAACATCTTTAAACATATGTGAATACCATGTACCTAAACGAATCAAAATTAGCTTGACTTTAGAAGATACACTTAAGGGCATGCCACAGTAGCTGCCTTCAGAGAGTTATAAGCTCAAGCGGTGAGGTAATAACCACGATTGTGTGAAACCTGCATAATTTACTTTGCAGACATTATCAGCAGCGGCTCCTCCCCTACGCCGGGGGAGCGTGGCCCCACTGCAAATTGTAGCATGAAAAATAAAATGATAATAAAGCAATTTTATCATCATTTTATTTTTTATCCTCCAGGCTGGCACCAAGCCAACTTGAGTTGAGTGGGGGTGGGGGTGGGGTCAGGCAATCCCCTATTGGCAGCTGCAGCATGGGGAGGAGGAGTGGTAGGGGGCCCTTAAAGGGCGCATGGCGGTTTGGGCGGCCGTCTTAGTACAGCCAAACTGTCATACGCACTTAGCAACCTCCAATCCTAGCAGTGTTGCACAGCTGGGTGGAGAGTAGACACAGGCTCCCAGACCCTGTGTTAGTAGAGAACCAGCCCCCTCACACCAATCCCAGCACTTCTTTCATGCTGTTATTACTATTCCAGAATGAAAAAAGCGGCTGTATTGGCCTAGGGGTCAGGAGTCTCGGAGTCTCAGAGTCTCAGAGTCTGTACAACCTGCCTCACAGTAACGACGACTCCTGCCTGGGACTTTACATGGCCGATGATGGCTCCTTATCTGCCTACCTCCGCGTGTGGCCCACAGGATACCAAGAGCACTACCGGGTGTTTGGGAGAAGAGAGGAGCACTTGTTTTAACTATGGATTAGATCCACTCAACCAAGCGCGTCCCAGGTAAGCCGTTAGGATTCAAGAGTCAGGGGTGGGCTGCCGCTCTCTGCAAGGTAAGTACATTACTATAGCGCTTCTACATCATCCTGGGTTTCGTTGCACTAAACTGTTTCACTTTATAGCGTGCTATGTAGGGGTGGGCAGAAATTGCGTAATCGCATTACGCAAATCTCCGTGAAACGGTAAGAAATCTCTGCGAACACGCAGAAATTCCGCGAAACACGCGGAATTGCTTGTTCGCAATGCTTTTTTCCTGTTCGCAATTGCTATTTGCTTGCTGGGGGGAAATATCTTGCTAGCACGCATTTTGAGAACGCGAACAAGCAAAAAATTTCACGAAGTCATGGAACGCAGAATTTTGGTCAATTTTGCGTTCTCCGTGGAGCGCAAAATTACCCAAAGCCGCAAATTCCGCGAGCGGAACGGAATTTACCGCCCAGGCCTAGTGCTATGCTGCTATTTTGCTATGCTGCACTGTAACTCGATGTGCTATGTTATTCCAGCTGTGGCATACAGGAGTTATCCTTTATTACAATAGTATGATTTCTTATGTTTTGCAACCTACTGCTATGTTGTGCTGTGCTATTTTAAATATACTGTGATACATCGACCATAGTTTATTTGCAATGTTAAATTGTGCCTTTTAACTTTTTACTACACGTCGAACTATGCCTCCTCTTGCTGTTCTGGTCCTTGATATACCCGTCCTCCTGCCCGCATTTTGTTAGTCCGCAGTATGCCCCTCCTGACTTGGTGACACAGTTTTCAGTGTCTGTACAGTGCATGGAGGGCTGCCTTGTTGATTGATTGATAGCAACAAACTCACATCAAGCCTGTTGAATCCACCTGATATGACCTCCCCATCTACCCGGAGTTAGAAATATGTGGTTCGGCAAGCGATATGACCTAGGTCTGAAGCAACTGATTGATAGATCACAGGCGGGGTGACACGTAGCCTGTGGACAAACACACGCGTAGGAAAAACCCAGACCGATCCAACAGAAAGGCAGCAACACTACATTGGTCCAAAGAAATTTGCCTCAATAAAATGCATTTGTCCGGAAGGGTGTCCATTCCCAAAACACCATATAGTGAGATGTCACATGAAATTAGGATCCCTCAGCCAATCAGAATACAGCATGCACACTTTACGCAGTGATCCTGCCTTCCCCATGCCGAACATCTGGACACGTTACCCTCTGGCAGGTATTATGTCCACTAAAGGTCAAGACCAACCTACGTTCTTTATCAGGTGGTCAGATTTATGACTCTGTGACTAGGCCCGGAATTATTTCTCTAAAAGAATGTACAATTTTGTTTAGGACGCTTCTTGAAATATATATAATGGGGCCAATACCAATTAGCTTTGGAACAGTCATTAGACCCCAACTCTGCCACTGCTCTTCCGGCCGCAGCCTTTCAATAAACCAACTGGTACTGTTTTACCAAACACTTCTTATCTTTTATTTTTGAAGGTAAATTCAACTTTGAGCAACATTTTGGAGAGCCAGCCAGGAGCGATTAGTTCTTCAACCCTGATTGCAACCAAAGGAAATGGACCCCGCCCATACGGATTCACAACTGTGCAGCAAGGATAAAGAGCATGTTCCTAAATTGATTGAATGTTCTGTTGAATACAAGGGGTGGAGATCCATCCTGAAGCCACCATTAGTGGGTCACAGACTACATCTGATCCTTAGTCCCAGCATTTGGTGTATGGCAAACCAGGATGAAGCGCAAAAGGTTTACCTGAGCACTCTGCCACTAACAGAAATCTGACATATTGCCTATTTTATTTGTCCGAGCTGAGTATTCCCAAGGCGGCCTCGGAGGCATTCCGGCGAAGGTCACCTTTTTCGATAGTCAGCATGCTAAGAAAGGTGATAGTTGTTTAGTAGCTTGGACCACTGGGCATGACACAGATGTAATGCTTGACCCCACGGTGTGATACAGGGGCAAGACCTCATCGCTTGGACCACTGGGTGTGACACAGATAGTACGCATAGACCCTGGATGTGATATAGGGCCATCATATTGAGCTTAATTTTTTTGTCTAAAACATTTTCTCAGTGCTGTCAGCTTCTTAACACTGGTAGTATTTCGGGTATTTCTGTTTCAACGTCTTTCTGCTTAAATACACTTTTGTTTGATTGATTCGCACAGTTACTTGCCTGTGCTGCCTCACCTCCTGGCCATTCCCTTTCAGCAGAGGGGCCCGAGATCGCACCTAAGGACCATGGTACTGGTTAATTTGGTTAGCTGTTTGTTTGGTCCCGGTTGATTAGTTGAACCTCCTCACCTCCTGGAGGTTGCCCTGCAAAGGAGGGGAACAAATGCGCAGGTAGAGACCCTGACCGGCTCTGTTCGGTAATCTTACCATTTGTTTCGGCCTGGTTGATTGGCTTGATTGCCTTCGCTGTGCCGCATCACCTCATGAGGGGGTTGCCCTGCAATGGAGGGGTATTAGCATAAAGCGGAAGTCCACTTGATGGATGTGTTAGTTAAGTCATTTGAGTTGTTACGCTGTTAACACTGGTTGTGGTTGTAGTTTCAGGGTAGAGAACTGCAAGGGGGGGGGCTCACCCAAGCAATTGGCTGCATCCAACCTAGACGGGCCACTTATGTGGCTATGGGGCTCCACCCCTTCTTGTGGAGACCTGGCCAGTGATGCCCAGCTAACTACTCCCTTTCGCTTGAGGTTTCGTGAAGAGACAAGTCCTAACATTTAAAGGGCTTTACTGGCAAACTCTTCCCAATACTGCGTTTTCTGAGTGTGTCGTGCACTTCTGCAGTTCCAAGACATTTGCTGTATGTGGATGTATGCAGAATGGCTGGTAGGCCAGCTGTGAGTTCTGTGTTTTCAAGTTGTTCATTTTCCCAGATTTTAGGCCTTTTAGGCACTTCTATAGGCTGTTCCCAAGAACTTTAATGTGGGGGTGCTGACTAGGGCCCACCTCGTTGTCCAGTCCACACTATAAATCACTGTGAGTCAATGTAACTAATGCTAGCTAACGCTTGTTGCCGCTGCAAACACCTGTGTACACCAAAATTACACCACACCGTAAACCTGGCGAGGAGGGCCGGGGCCAGGTACTCTTTGCATTGGACCACTCATTTCACTTGAGCAACAGAGGAGGCAATCAGTAAAAAAATGGAAGGGAGGCTCACGCCAATGATGCCAGGTCTAACAGAGACTTAAAGGAAGGTACTGTGGGAGGGTTTCAGTTAGTGCCTGATTGATGCCTGGGCAGCAGTGAGAAAGTAGAGAGGTCCTGGGACAACTCAGGGATTCATTAAGGAGGAAGTTAGCAAGATAGTTGACACTGGTCATTGAGAGATCTTCTAGTCCTTAGCACCAGAGCAAGATATACTGACTTGCAGTTCTGTAAGGGCAACCGAGCCCTCTGTGAGGTGACCAAGACAGATGCTCATCTAATCCAGAGAGTGGATGAACTTGTGGATCGATTAAGTGCTGCAAAGTACTTGAACACCTTTCATTTGACCAGTGGGTTCTTACACATCGCTTTTGCCTAAGTGACAAGGAGAAAATTGCATTTCTATGGCAGAAGGATTATGAAGGTTTATAGTAATGCCCTTTGAGTTGAAGAATTCTTCTGCCACTTTTAGAACCTAGTGCACCATGTTCTCTTAGGGCTGGAGGACTTCCATGTGGCCTACCTGGATGACATTGTGGTGAATAACAACTAATGTCAGGGCCACCTGAGACATCTAGAAAAGGCATTGGTTATGATACGGGAGGCAAACTGACCATCAAGGTGCCTCTGTGTTAGGTGGGACAGTTTTCTGTAGTCTACTTAGTACATGAGGTGTTGTAAGAAATTGGAGTATTAGTTTAGGGGGTGAGTACTGTACTGACGGAGCCGCCCGTCCACGCACGCATGCACACAGCCTGAGGGCAGGTCACGCCCCAGGTATAAATAAACGGGCGCAAGACCGTCTCGGGGTCTTCGGCCCTAACTATCAGCTAGTGTCTGTGTCTGTTATTACGCTCAAGTGAAGTTAGGCCCCACTCTGTGGCATAGGTTGTCCCTACCCCTTGCCAACGCTACACTGGCGATGAGGCGGGTACTTTGCCCACGCCTCGCCCCGTGGACACGCCTGTTATGTCCCGCGGTGTCCTAGGCGCCGCGCTCGCGCTGCCTGTGCTCAACCCTGCGGCTGTGGCCCACATCGTCACCCACATGGGTGGCCCTGCCGCCTGGGCCTGTCCGGGCCCTTCGGACCACCAACGAGGTCGTCGCGCCTGCCTCGGCGCTCAGGTGAGCCCCCCCCTTCTCGGGGCATTACATTTGCTGTCGGCTGCCACCCGCTGCATGTCCTGGGAGGGGCCCCGCCACACGCCCCCATCCCCAACGGATTTGCGCCACAGCGCGAGGCCTGTGGGCGCGGTACCACACGGGTGTTTGCAGAGCGTCAGCCGGGGGGAGGTATCGGCCCCAGACGCGCACCCCGCCCCTGCATTCTCTCACGCATCTCGCGGGCGTGTGTTTCCCGCCCTGCTAATCCTCACGCATCTCGCGGAGGTCCGTTTTCCTGCTGGGGGAAGCGATTGGTGCTGCTCCTGTGACCGGACTCCGCATCCCCAAGGCTCTACAGCCCCCTGTGGCCAACAACTACGTAGTTTGTGCACACCCAACACCCCTTGGCGGCTGCGGAAGCCCACTCACACCTCCACTGCCTCAGACGGCCAAACGTCGCCGTGCAGAGTCTGCGTCCGCACGTAGCCCGCGTGCTACCACGTGCCATGGATGAATGTGCAGGCGGATGGCAACGCGGCTGCTCCAGCCCCAGCCCCACAGGCTCTGGCCCAACAACAAGCGGTACCACTTAATTCGCAGGCTCTGGCCCCCGTCGCCAACACCCAACCCGCCCTGCCCGGACATGCCATGGCTGCACCACTCCCGCCCTTCAGCGAGCTGGTGGACCCGCCCACGGCTGCTGCACGGTGGCGCCTATGGTTAGGATGGCTGGAGCATTACTTCGTTGGGGTGCGTGAAACGGATGCAAAAGTGAAGCGCTCGCTGCTAATGTGCTACAGAGGTGACGAACTGTACGAGCTGTTCGAGACCCTGCCGGACACAGGTGATGAAGATGACTACACAGCTGCGGTCGCGGCGCTCAATCGCCATTTTGACCCACGCGCCAACCCTGATTATGAATGGTTCAAGCTGCGCCAGGCCCGTCAAGCGGAAGGCGAGTCGATCGACGTATACTATGCGAGGCTTCGCAAGCTGGCTACCTCCTGTGAATTGCCGGACCGGACGCTGGAAATCAGAGCGCAACTCATACAAGGCTGCAGATCGGTTCAGCTGAGACGCCTCATCCTACGACAGCCCCGGATAAGTTTGGATGAAATCCTCGTTTTGGCCAGGTCACACGAACTCTCCAATGCCCGGGCAGAAGCAATGCAGGCTGCGCTCGACAGGCCTGCAGCGCCAGCCAAACACGTGTCGGTGAAAGAGGAACACGTGGACGTCCTCTGCAGGAGGCCATTCCCAAACACGCAGAAGAACCAACAGCCAGCATCATCGCTATCTGCCTGTGGGAATTGCGGGATGGACCACCCATCGAATGGTCGGTGCTTCGCGAGAGGGAAGACTTGTTCCAACTGCGGAAAACTGAACCACTTCGCAAAGGTGTGCCGCAGCAGTGGCAATCGACGGACTGGCCAAAGTGGGAGAAGCGTCGCCCAAGGGGTGCGCCAACTCTTGCTTGAAGACCCTGGCCCCGGTGGTTACGCCGCCCAGTCGGCATGCAGAATAGACGACGACGATGACGTGGTGTTCTTTGTCTCGTTTGTGGGACGGGAAGGTTCGAGAAGACGGCCCCCGCCCATGTGCGAAGTTCAGATTGAAGGATCCCCGGTGCAAGCACTAATTGATACTGGCGCATCGGTGAATGTGATGGACAACGTGCAGTATGAACAATTGTCCCCTCGACCGCCACTATCACCCTCAAAAGCGAGAATATACACGTATGACAGCGATGATCCGCTGCCCCTGCGAGGAGTAATTGATGTGACAGTTGCCTGCAACGGCCAAGAAGTAAACACCAAGTTCCATGTGACAGGTGGCAACCGGGGCACGCTCCTCAGCTGCCACACAGCGGAGGACCTGCAACTGGTGTTCTTCGCCAGCCAGATACACGAACGACATGCGGATGCCATGCTGGACGAATTCCCAGCGCTCTTTCAAGGGTTAGGCCGCCTGAAGGGGAAGATGTTCAAGATGCACTTCGACCACACGGAGAAATTAACGGCACTGCGTCACCGAAGGGTTCCTTTTCACCTGCGGCCGCAGGTGGAAGAAAAGCTGAAGAAACTAGAGGAACTCAGGGTGATAGAGAAAGTATCTGGGCCCACTCCCTGGGTATCGCCCCTCATGGTGGCCCCCAAGCCAAAGCAACCAGGTGCCATAAGACTCTGTGTGGATATGCGCCTCCCTAACAAGGCTATCAAGAGGGAGAGGCACCTCACGCCAACGATGGACGATATAGTGGCAGATCTAAATGGGGCCCGCTGGTTCTCTAAGTTGGACCTCAATGCTGGATACCACCAGCTCGAGCTACACCCCGACAGCGGAATATCACAACCTTCTCGACCCATGTAGGCCTCCGCAGGTACAAGCGTCTGAGCTTCGGTGTCTCCTCGGCCGCCAAAGTATTTCAAAATGCAATCAGGGAGACACTATCGGGACTTCCAGGAGTCATCAACCTGAGTGATGACATTCTTGTCTTCTCCAAGACGCTTGAAGAGCACCACAGACACCTTCAGGCCACCCTCCGGAGGCTTGCTGAGCATGGCCTTACCCTACACAGGGAAAAGTGTTCCTTCTACAACGAATCAGTGGAGTTCTTTGGGTACGTATTCTCCCGAGACGGCCTGAAAGTAGACCCAAGGAAAGCGGACGCCATCCGGGTAGCACCGAAGCCGACATTTGCAACCGAAGTCCGCAGCTTCTTAGGGATGCCACTTATTGTGGTCGCTTCATCCCTAACTTGGCGTCCCTGTCAGAACCCCTACGCACACTCACCTAGTCTGGGCATCCGTGGTCATGGTCAGGAAAGGAGGACCAGGCATTCCGAGCAGTTAAGGACGCCCTCATAGACGACAAGGTCATGGCGTACTTTAGACCGCATAGACAAACAGAGGTTGTCGTAGATGCTAGCCCGGTGGGGATAGGTGCTGTCCTGATGCAAAAGATGGAAAACCAGGAGTGGGTTCCCACTGCGTATGCGAGCCGAGCACTGACACAGACGGAGATGAGGTTCGCGCAAATAGAAAGGGAGGCTCTCGCCATCAAGTGGGCGTGTCAGCATTTTCACTTGTACCTGTTTGGCCACGAGTTCAAAGTCATCACGGACCACAAGCCGTTCGTGCCGCTGTTCAGAGGCTCCGTCAGGCTTGCGCCACCCAGATTCGAAAGATGGGCCGTCCAGCTTCAACCTTACCGCTTCAAAGTCCTCTTCCGCCCCGGAGCGGACAACCCGGCGGATTTCTTGTCAAGACACCCAGGGCAACCCTCTCCCACATCTGAGCTAGAAGATGGAGAGGAAGTGTAGAAGTTTGTCAGGGCACTGTCACAGGATGCATGTCCCAAAGCGCTCACGCTTGAGGCGATAGGTGCTGCCACGGACACAGATGAATGCCTCCGAAGGGTAAAAGCCACACTCAAAAGTCATTCCTGGAAGCGTTTCCTTGATGGTTACAGTGCGCTCACGCAGGAAGAACAGACCTTTCGGCAACAGATGTGGCGAGCTCAGAGTGAACTAAGCATGGGACCCCATGGTGTGGTGTTGCGAGGCACCACCATTGTCATACCGTCGAGCCTGCAGAAAGAAGTAGTTCGCCTCGCTCACCAAGGGCATCTAGGAGTAGCAAAGACAAAGGCCCGCCTGCGTAGCCGGGTATGGTTCCCGGGACTCGACAGTGCGGTGGAAACCGAAATCCAAAACTGTCACTCGTGTGTCATCACCAGCCAAGAACCAGCACCACACCCGGTCATCACGGAGGACCCGTGCGAGACCCTGTGGTCGAAGATAAGTATGGACTTCGGATCATTCCCTGATGGACGACAAGCCCTGGTACTCATCGACTCATGCTCCAGATTCCCAGTAGTCGAGGTGATACCCTCCACTGCATTCAGCCATGTGAAGCCAGCACTAGACGTACTTTTGCCATGCTAGGATTCCCAGACGAGAAAAAATCGGACAATGGGCCGCCTTTTCAAGGCAACAACTTCAAAACATACCTAAGCAGGAGAGGAATCAACCACAGGAAGATCACGCCCCAGTGGCCACAGGCAAACAGCGAGGCCGAGAGGTTCACGAGAACCATGAACCGAGCCCTCAAGATTGGTGTGGAGCAGGGAGAAGCGCCGGAAGAGTGCCTGGCCCAGTTCCTAAGCGCATATCGACAAACCCCACACTGTAACACCAAGTGTGCGCCGGCGCACGTCATGTTTCGGAGAATACCGCGAGACTGCATACCGACGAGCCCCGCCTGGAGAGCCCCTGAGCTAGACCACGAGGCAACTCAAAACCGCAGGAGAAATGCCAATGAAAGAGCCAGCAGAGCGCGACATGCCCAGGTCAGACCACTCGTGGTCGGCGACCGCGTGGTGTTAAAGACTCGTCAACACAACTGGAAATATCAGACGACATTTGAACCCGAGATATGGGAGGTCGTGAACATCCACGGCACCATGGTGTCGGCCATACGTGGCATGAGAGCTGTGACAAGGAATGTGTCGTGGTTCAAACGAATCTCCGGAGAAGGAACCCCGAGCGAACAAGGGTCCGAGGACATGGAGGGAGGCGACGAAGATCTGACGCCCCCTGGGACGCCGACGGATCAGCCAGTTCGGGAAACATCGGTGCCCAGACCTGTCTCGGAGCTTAGTATCAGTCCTGCAAGCTCAGCAAGTAGCACAGTGGAACCGGAAAACGAAGAGTCAGTCGCAGAGCCGCGGAGCCGGAGGTATAATCTTCGACCCAATCCAACCCCCAGTCAGAGACTCGAAGACTATGCATGGGGTCTCAGTGTCTCTGGGACAGTAAAGCAACCGGCACTAAAGAACTGTGAGTTTGGAGGGATGTACTGACGGACCCACCCGGCCCGTCCACGCACGCACGCACACACACAGCCTGAGGGCGGGTCACGCCCCAGGTATAAATAAACGGGCGCGAGACCGCCTCGGGGTCTTCGGCCCTAACTATCAGCTAGTGTCTGTGTCCGTTATTACGCTCAAGTGAAGTTAGGCCCCACTCTGTGGCATAGGTTGTCCCTACCCCTTGCCAACGCTACAAGTACCATCTCATTTAATAACCCTTTGGAACCTGACAGAATATGCAGGTTGTGGTTGTGAACATTCTTTTTGATATTACAGTGTTGAATCCTGCTTGAGGGGTCGACTAGGGTTTTACATTTAACACTTGGGGTACTCAAAGAGTCCTGCACTATCACAGGAAAATATTAGCTGACACCTGGGAAAAGGCCCTTCATGTGTTCCCTCCACCAGGCAGACTCCAATTGCAGTGGGCCTCTTTTTGACATCACAGTCTCAAATCATGTAGGAATATCAAATCCTGCTTTACAAGTATGCTTGGGTTTTACATATAACAGTTGAGGTGAGAACAGCATGCCAAACAATTTTTTTGTATCCTCTGTCTCTGTGCTGGAAATCCCTGCTTCCTTCTACTAGAGTTCTGTCTCTGTGTTTAGTAGTTGTACAATGGCTGCTTCAAACTATATTTTGGTGTTATATATGAGAGGATACTAGGATTTTCATAGTACCTCCCACACACACCCCTAGGTATTCAATTTTAGGTTTAGTGGGGCTGAAGACCTTCGCCACCATGAAAGTGGCCAAGGTTAGTAGGGTTGGCCCTGGGAAGTTCCAGTGGTTCAATAAAATCAAGTGGGTTTGATCACATGTATTTCAATTATCAGAGGAATTGCAGGTACAGCAGCAACCACCTATGAGGTGAGAGGCAGACATAATTTTAACACATTTTAGAAAAACACCAACGCTAGGGAATAATTGCTCCTTGCCAATTTATTTTGAATGCATACGTTTTTCTGATTTTGAAATCCAACCGAAATACAATTAAAAATGCAGGAAGCTATGATCACAGAAAGAGCCACAACACTTGGAAATAAGATTTTTATTGTATCACCAATATCTATTCTGGAAGCAGTTAATAAAGCTATTGTACCAGGTTCTAGAGCAGTATTTTTTAAAACATCTTTAAACATATGTGAATACCATGGACCTAAACGAATCAAAATTAGCTTGACTTTAGAAGATACACTTAAGGGCATGCCACAGCAGCTGCCTTCAGAGAGTTATAAGCTCAAGCGGTGAGGTAATAACCACGATTGTGTGAAACCTGCATAATTTACTTTGCAGACATTATCAGCGGCGGCTCCTCCCCTACGCCGGGGGAGCGTGGCCCCACTGCAAATTGAAGCATGAAAAATAAAATGATAATAAAGCAATTTTATCTTCATTTTATTTTTATCCTCCAGGCTGCCACCAAGCCACCATGAGCTGAGTGGGGGTGGGGGTGGGGTCAGGCAATCCCCTATTGGCAGCTGCAGCATGGGGAGGAGGAGTGCTTAAAGGGCGCATGACGGTTTGGGCGGCCGTCTTAGTACAGCCAAACCGTCATGCGCACTTAGCAACCTCCAATCCTAGCAGTGTTGCACAGCTGGGTGGAGAGTAGGCACAGGCTCCCAGACCCTGTGTTAGTAGAGAACCAGCCCCCTCACACCAATCCCAGCACTTCTTTCATGCTGTTGATACAATTCCAGAATGAAAAAAGCGTCTGTATTGGCCTAGGGGTCAGGAGTCTCTGAGTCTCAAAGTCTGTACAACCTGCCTCACAGTAACGACGACTACCGCCTGGGACTTTACATGGCCGATGATGGCTCCTTATCTGCCTACCTCCGCGTGTGGCCCACAGGATACCAAGCGCACTACCGGGTGATTGGGAGAAGAGAGGAGCACATGTTTCAACTATGGATTAGATCCACTCAACCAAGCGCGTCCCAGGTAAGCCGTTAGGATTCAGGAGTCAGGGGTGGGCTGCCGCTCTCTGCAGGGTAAGTACTTTACTATAGCGCTTCTACATCATCCTGGGCTTCGTTGCACTAAACTGTTTCACTTTATAGCGTGCTATGTAGGGGTGGGCGGAATTTGCGTAATCGCGTTACGCAAATCTCCGTGAAACGGTAAGAATCTCTGCGAACACGCAGAAATTGCTTGTTCGCGATGCTTTTTTCCTGTTCGCAATTGCTATTTGCTTGCTCGGGGGGAAATATCTTGCTAACACTCATTTTGAGAACGCGAACAAGCGAAAAATTTCACGAAGTCGCGGAACGCAGAATTTTGGGCACTTTTGCGTTCTCAGTGGTACGTGAAATTACCCAAAGCCGCAAATTCCGTGAGCGGAACAGAATTTACCGCCCAGGCCAAGTGCTATGCTGCTATTTTGCTATGTTGCACTGTAACTCGCTGTGCTATGTTATTCCAGCTGTGGCATACAGGAGTTATCCTTCATTACTATAGTATGATTTCTTATGTTTTGCTACCTACTGCTATGTTTTGCTGTGCTATTTTAAATATACTGTGATACATTGACCATAGTTTATTTGCAATGTTAAACTGTGCCTTTTAACTTTTTACTACACGTCGAACTATGCCTCCTCATGCTGTTCTGGTCCTCGATATACCGTCCTCCTGCCCGCATTTTGTTAGTCCGCAGTTCGCCCCTCCTGACTTGGTGGCACAGTTTCCAGTGTCTGTACAGCGCATGGAGGGCTGCCTTGTTAATCTAAGTGCTCTGCTTATGGGGCCTCTATTATAAAACAGCAGCTTAAGTACATGCATCCTCCGCTGTCAAGGGCCATTTCACTCTGCAGGCCCTGCTGGGAGACTTATGAAGATTCTGCTGACAGCCTCTTGTGTCCAGCCAATGTGGCTCAGTTCCTTGTACCCAGCTGGGAGTCTCAGCAGACACTGCTGTAAGTCTCGTAAAGAACCCGCAGACAGCCTCATTCCTTCTGCTGGCCCTCAGGCACTTGGGGGTAGATTTATATTAGGAATGCGCCACGTTTGCGTCACGCAACTGCGACGTAAACGTGGCGCATCCCTACAACCCATTTACAACGTGACGCATCTAGGCAGATGTGTCACGTTGTAAAGCCCTGCGCCACTTGTGGGCGTTCCGGCACAGGGTGGGCGTTCCGGGGCAGGTGCGCCTCGCAAAAGTGGCTGAGTGAAATCTATAAAATTTCACTCAGTCACTTTCAGGCCAATGCTGCGTCAAAACCCAGCTCCTGCTTGAAGCAGGCGTAGGTCTTGACGCAGCATTGTGAAGATGGGGCACCCTCGAGCCTTGCTGGAGCTGCGACGCAACTCCAGCAATGCGCCACCTTTACGGCACAGATGCGTCACCATGGGGCAACAACGGCACAGATGCGTGACGCATCTGTGCCGTTGTTGCCCCATGGTGCGTTGCATTGTAAATGCGGCGCACCATGGGTGGCGGATCAGCGGCACAAAATAACTGGGGCATCCCTGATAATGCGCCAGTTATCATAAATCTGCCCCTTGATGTTTACTGAGAACAACACGCCTATGCAGAGTGTTCCTCACGTGGAAGTGTGAATGACTGACACCACCCAGTGACTAACACTGCTGCAGCCATGCTGGTTTTACAGACACCGGCATGACATGTGTTTGACTTTTCTCCAGCCCTATAGCCTTCAGATGTTCTAGCTTAGCATTTGACTCTGTACCTCCGCCCTACCTTCCTCAAGGTATAGGTACATATAAGAACCTGGGGCCTTTGGAATGCACGTCCAGAACACCCCAGCTTGCCACTGTGTCTGCAGTTCAAACAATGCCAACCAGAGGCTCTTTAATGATGTCATTACCACACTTTCACAATTGCTTATTTACCTTCCTGCTTTCTCAAATTTGCTGGAAAATGCACCATTTGATCACTCTTTCAAAATTTTTCATGGGGAGATGCAGCACCCTGAACGCCCTCTTATGGCAGTCGGGCTCGCTCGCTACCCTCAATCACCGGCAATTATCTCGCACTTTTACTCCCCATCACTTTCAAATGTCACCAGCCACCACTTGTCGTTATGTTAAATACCAAAACAAAATGTGAATTCATACATTATTACGTGGACTGCCAGCCCTGCAGCTGCCCGTCTTCGGTGTCTTCTCCTGCAATAGGATGTTTGCCCAAACTAAAACTTGATTTCACGCTGTTTTGAAAAAACAGGATGGATTCTAAGAGGCTAAACGCAGAGTCAGTGATGGGTGATGTCAATAGACTTTAAGGCAGAGAGGACCACAGCTCTGGGACTGTGCATTACCTGTGGCCAGGGATGCCCCCGAGATGCAGAGAGGCGAGGCTGCGGTCTGCGCAGCGGTAGGTCAGTGTGGGGTCCGGCCAGGGCTGACTGAGCCGCACACACAGATCTTGTCTCAGTTCCCCATAGATCCGCGTCACTGTGTAAACGGGCTCGAAACCCAAGACCCACAGTAGTAGTCACCATCGTCCTCCGTCCTGGCACCGGTGATGACCAGAGTCCAGAGGTTTCCAGCGGTGTCAGGGGTCACAGAGAACCGGTCTGGGATCCCCGATCCTCTGCCCTGGTCACTGCTGGTGTAGTACTGGTAAACAAACACTGGCACACCACCACGCCTCTGCTGGTACCAACGTACTCTGTAGCTGCCAACTTTGTACCCCGAGGACAGGGTGCAGGGGAGTCGAGCTGTACCCCCTGGGGAGACAGACATTGATGGCGGCTGAGAGAGCTGCTGGGAGCTGCAAACTGAGCAGAAAACACAAGATCGTTAATGAATCCAGAAAGCAAAAAGCAATAGCATGACACCAGAGACTGACTATTATACAAAATAAACAAAACGTGCTAAAATGTTATCTTACATGGGATGAAGAATGCGCTAATCAGAAGAAGGAGAGCAAAACGCGCCATAGTGCACCGATGTCTCCTGCAGAGATCTCTCGGTGGGACCCTCTGACTCACTCTTAACCCTCAGCGGGGCTGGGCACGAGCCCCTGGCATGCAAATCTGGTCACCGCTCATTGGCAGTGCGAAGACTAATCAAAAGAGGTAATAGAACAACATCAAAAGTGGGCGTAGCAACCAGGCAAGGCGGTCATTTCCTGTGCGCCTTGTGCCATCATAACACTTAGTGCGGGTCTGACAGCGTCCGTCTTACATGCCCTCAAATTAAAAGCCGGTTGGGCTGGGGAAGGTCTGTCAACCATTGATAGGGTAGGATAACTAACAAACATCAGTCAAGCCTCCGTTTTCTAATGGAAATTTGCTCTGTTTGAATATTTTCATGATGACAGAGTGTAATTTCCCCTTCAAAAACGTTTTTACACCCTCATGTAAGAGCATTTTGCGTTCATTTCCACATCCTTCCAAACTCAAACACTGTAGTCCAGTGGTTCCCAAACATTTTTGGCCCATGGCTCCCGTGACCTAATTGGCAGCTGACTGTGGCTCCCCGCCATTTTTGTACCGGCGCACACTTTGGGAACAAAAGCAGTAGACCTTTGTTCTCTCTGCCATTCCTATGTGACTCTTGGGGGCAGATTTATGATAACTGGCACATCCCCAGCGATGCACCAGATATTTTGCATCGCTGCTCCGCCACCCATGGTGCGCCATATTTACAATGCGGCGCACCATGGGGCAAAAACGGCACAGATGCGTGACGCATCTGTGCCGTAAACGTGCCGCATTGCTGGAGTTGCGTCGCAAGCGCGACGCAGCTCCAGCAAGGCTCGGGGGTGCCCTATCTGTCCAATGCTGCGTCAAGCCTTACACCTGCTTCAAGCAGGCGCAGGGTTTTGACGCAGCATTGGCCTGAAAGTGACTGAGTGAAATCTTATAGATTTCCCTCAGCCACTTTTGCGAGGCGCACCTGCACTGGAACGCCCACCCTGCGCCGGAACGCCCACAAGTGGCGCATGGCTTTACAAAGTGACGCATCTGCCTAGATGCGTCACGTTGTAAATGGGTCGCAGGGATGCGCCACGTTTACGCCTCAGTTGCGTGACGCAAACGTGGTGCATTCCCAACATAAATCTGCCCCTTAGAGTTTATCCATTTGTATCTCTTCCTTGAGCGACTTTACAACCTGTACATTTGCACATTTTCTATTTGTCTCTTCCCTGTGTGACTTTACTACTTGTACAATTGCAAATGTATTTATATCTCTTCCCTGTGTGACTTTATAACTTGTACATTTGCAATTTTTTTCTGCTTGTATCTTTTATGTAACGCCTGTAATCCTAAGTCCTTATGTATCGCAACTGGTTCTTATGTAAAGCGCTCTAACACCATCGGGTAATGTTCGCGCTATATAAAATCGCATTAAATAAAACCAAAGGGTGTACGTTGTAAATGTAAATGTACAGGAATTTTATATAGCGCAAATCACCAACCGGTCTCTAAGCACTTACTTAGGGAACCCGTCCTGGTATTCCCCTGTGAGATAACCCCAGCAGGGTATCCGCAAGGTGAAAGCCAGGCATCCCGCCACGAGGGGCTGTTGTGGAGATTAAGCAAGCTATTGCCCAGAGTCACAGAGTGTGAGCCCGTGAATCGAGTAGGCACCAGAGCGAGAATTGTCGAGTCCATGGACATTTTAGGACTCAAGAACCCGCCGAGCCGGGAATTGAACCCTGGTCCCAGGCTGACCTCTGCTTCCAGGTCTGCCTTCTCTAACTAGTGAGCCACACTTCTCCACACGGTCTGATATGTATCTTATTGTAGTGATTTTTCTGCTTGGTTTTAATTGCAATTGCGTTTCACTGCCTCTCATGAAGCACACTTAAACTCTAGGAACCATGTGATATAAGCAAAGCGATACTCTTTTGCGTCTTGTCCTATTTTGTAAAATTGCACACACAAAAACACAATGTGTTTTTCAAGCACTTCCGAAGTACTTTGCATTTTTCCATCACAAGGAGAGGAAATGTGTTGCAATGTTTATGGTGGTATTTACACTTTAAAACTAGGCACTTCCATGCTGTACGGTGAGGCTATTTAGGGACCCTGCCCGCTTAGCATTGTTTATTGTTTTCCACTTCTTTTGTACATTAAGGCAGAGCCAAAGCTACAATGTACGTAGTATTTTTTTTCTCTTTGTCTTTGTGTGACATCTCGTCTGCAAATATCCGAAATGAATAAAGCCAGCCTGACGAAATCAGACTGAGGAAACCTAATTTTGTCAAAATGCAGTGAAGGATTATTTGTTCCACTTTTCTTAGTAATGCAAAATTAAGCAGTCTTGTAGCTTGGTTAGCACTTTTGCATTCCTCATGAATACCCATTACTTTTGTCAGAAATCTCACCGAGCTCTTAATTGAGCCATTTAAATGCAGAGTGCAAAGGCAGGAATCAAGTTCAGCACAAAGGAGGCAGAGGAAATTGCTGCTGTAAGTTCCACAACCCACATCCTGGGCGGCGGCGTGGCTCCCCTGGCTTCTCATCACGGCGCACCGGGGTGCCGCGGCGCACACTTTGGAAACCACCGATGTAGTCTGTTACCAGGAGGTGCAGGTGGCAGGGTCTATACACAACTAAGGGTGGCAGTAAGGCTTTTCTACATCATCTTTGGGGATACATGTTCCACTGAAGTAGTAACTTTGGGTCCGTGATTTAGAGAAAATATTATTTGTACTTAAGGACACTTTGTACATTAAATCAGGCTACAATGTGTTAATATTGATGGAGCGAGGTGGAGAAACAAAATTTTGTATATCCCTCATGAAGTCATTTTCTCATAACTGTAACCTTTAATAATTGTGTGAATTTGGAAAATTAACCAACGTAGTATAGAATGCACACACAAATACACATGGGAATACTAATCTGCTTGCATGGAAAACTATAACTGACTAGTTTAGTAATGTCGTCATGTTGTTTATTAATGCAAAGCTTTAAATTAATCAAAAGCGGCATAAATGTGCTTTCTGTTTATGTATTTTGTGGCAAAACATGGAGTTAGGTGACTATATTGTGCATATGTGTTGCCTATTTTGCTAGGTAACAACTAATAGGGAAACCTTAGTATGGGGGGAGGTAAATAGAAAGGCTATATTTCAATAATTAACATTTCTTTGTGTTTGTTTCTATGATAGTTCCCATTCTGGCTCGTGAGGCCTACCAAAATATGGAGGCTTTCGATTACTGTGGCAGTGAAAGATACTGCGCACCCGCGGCTGAAGCCGAGATTGAATGTGAGCTGCCTGTGCCTGAGTGAAAGCAGTTCAAGAACGGCTTACCCTGGAAGTCCTGATGACTGCCAACAGAATGAATATTTGAGTTACAGATCGTGAGAAAGGAACCTGTAGTAGCTAGTTGAGGATGTGACTAGGCCAAAGACTTTCTCAAACAAAGGACTCTTTAAATTCAGCTGATGCTACAGAAATGGAATTTTAGGATGATGAGGTGAGGCTCATCCACTGTCAAACTGTCCAATCAGAACTTGAGTTTGTGCTGACAGTTACTTTTGTAGATAGATACATTTAGTGAAAAAGGTATAAAAAGTCATGATTTTCCTTAAGAAAAAACTCTCTTTCGATTTCCTCCTGAGATGCTGTCGGTATGCTGATTTTCCTGAGATGTAAGAACTTCTATAAATGTTTTATTTCTAATGAATGAGAACTGAGCTTTAGTTGAGGTTATTAGTTAGGGAAGTTAGGAGAAAATGCATTTTGGGAACTATATGTCTTTTGCTAATACTTGTGTTCTGAAATCTAAATAATAATGTCCATTTCTGAATCTTTGAAATAAATGAATATAACTGTTTGAGATAAAATTTTCCTTTTAAAGTCACTTTGAATAATGAAATAAATAAAGCGAATTAACTGATAGACATGCTAAATCTTGATTTGAATAAAAATTAGAGAAATGGAGAATTAAGCTGGTCTTGTATTTTCCTTAGCCTAATTTTTTACTAGCAGATTCATCGACTATAATGGTGACACTCCGCTATGATACAGCAGCTCTCCTTTGAAACACACGATCCATGAAGTAGGATGAAAGTGTTTGTGAGTAACTCGCAGTGTTATGGGCCCCACTGATGAGTAAATGTATGATTTAGAACTTCAGGAAAAGGTGACATGGTTTTAGAAAACCTTTCCGGAGTAGCGCTGCAACAGTAATTAACTTGGTAGCAGAGCATTGGTTGCTATAGAATTAGCTAGGATTACGTATAAAGTGTTATATAAGGGTTTTGATGTACAGAATAATGACTAACACCTGTTGAGTTTGTGTTATGTTATATGTAGTCCTGAAAAGGCTTCCGAGGATTGCATGAAGCTGGTGCCTTTGTCTGCAGGCAGAGGCAGTGTGGCAAGTAAAGTCACACATCGCATAGTCTGTTTCAAAAAGTAGTATCGTTGTATACTACAGTGGTATCGTCGTATATCACAAGTGGTGTTGTTGTACATCCCAAGTTTAGGGACCTTTACATGTGAAAGGATAAATGCATAGCAAGGACAGTCTATCAAATCTTAGCCTTCAAGTACAGGGATCATTGTGTATCCTGATTTAAAGCTTACTGCTAAGAGAGTGATAGAGCTTAACCCAAGCTTTTGGGAAGGGTAAAGGTAGAGGTAAGCGCTACTTTATCGGCGAATGTAAAAATTCTATGGTAGAGAAGAGGTAAGCGCTGTCTACTGGAAATACGAAATACTTGTGTGATTGACAAAATTCTATCACTTTGTTTAGCGAAACAGACGAATGGAGTTGTTTTATGTAAGTTACTAACCAATTCAGTTGTATATCTTGTAAATACAGCTTTTCAATAAACCTTGTAATGGAGGGGTCAGCCGAAGCTGCAGAAGCCGGAGCAGGAGCTGACGTCACAAGTGTCGCGCAGGGATTGGTACTCGTGACCAAGACAGAGTAAGGGCTGATTGGTGCATTACGAAAAGCTGAGAAGCTATTGGTTAAGCACTAAGGAGACATATCTTGTTCTAATTGGTACGCTAGTTTAAACCGTGCTGTGATAGGTTGGTGTTACGGAACAGCAACAGAGGAGTACGCAATCTTTGAAAGACAGGGAATTTGCAGAAAAAAAGGGATTATTATTACTGAGAAGAAAAGGAGAAACCTTCATGGTTTGAGAAATTGAAAAATGTGTTTGTAAAGGACAAGGAGATAGTAACAATAGAGGGAAAATTACTTCCTCCGCCGAAAACGCCTGCTTTCTATATGTTGTCAAAATATGGTTACCATACATGTCTTTGGCTAGAGAATTGGGCAAGGTATACCAGGAATGATGGTGCATTAGCTTTCTCAGAAGTCGGATCTTTTAATCTGGCAGTTTTGCAAAATTTGAGAGAAAGGATGATGAAGCTTGAGCCAAGACCTAGACCGACTCAATTTGAAGCTCTAGTTGAATGGGAGGATGAGATGCATGAAAAGGAGAGAGAAAGGTTGGAAAGATATCTCAGACCAAGAAGTAGATTGCGGGATTATGGGGAGAAACACATGAGAGTAGAATGCTTAGATGGAGAAATGCTGACATGAGTGATGGCATGTATCCAGTTAGATTAGTGGATGAATAAGAAGGACAGAAATGTACAGAGAAGAGGAATAATGTGGAGACAGGGAAAGAAAGTTATGGTGATGGTGAATCGGAGGATGCTGTACTGGAAGAGATATTAAATAGGAGACCACCACCAAACCAACCAGGTTCTTTATGGACCACACCTAATGCTCCACCAGTAGAAGATAGAAATAAGGAAACTCCAAGACAATTTTCTAATTTTAGAGATATACCAGAAAGAGTAGAAATTAGATATAATCCAAACGCATCAATGACTGAAACAAGACTTAAAGGTGCTCCCAAGCAAAATAACGAAAGAGGAAGTGTAAATAGAGTAGAAAAACAAGGTGAAGATCAAACAAATACTGCTTAATATATACGATCTACAAATGAATTATCAGAAAAGATACAAGAGTTTACAAAAAATTTAGAAGCAGTAACAGTCCCAGTAACGATAGGACCTGTAATCCCAGTGTTTGAAAATTAAAGAATAAAAGAACCAAGTTTGACAATCCCTTTACAACAAAGTTTGCAAAAGGTAAAAGAAAATATTTATCCAGATTTATCAGAAATCAAGAGAGCAAGTAACGTAAATCCGCCTGATTTAACATTTAATCAGAGTTTACCCTATAAATATGCAACCGGAGCAGAATCTGATTCTGCCACACCTGAATAAAGTATAGGGGAAATAGATTTAATACAGGCATAGGACCATCAGAACAAGAATTAAGTGATCGGCTTAAAGCTTTGAAATTAAAAGAACATGAACCTAAAGTATTAGATGTGGCAAGACTAAAAATCGATATGGAAGAATTAATTATTGGAACAAACTGAACGGACAGAGTAAAAATGTACCAAGATGATGAATTTATGTTTATGTGCAAAAGTATAACATGAAAAGCGAAATCTGTACATGATCAACTAGAAGGATTTGCGAATTAATTTGAAGTGGAATTCGCAAAGAATAAAACACTGCAGAAATCCTACAGAGTAGATTTTTCGGAAAAAGACATTGACAATATGAATCCTGCAGGAAGGTTAACCCAGATAAAAGAATTGAATGTACTGTTAAGGAGATGGGGAGATGTGAATAAGTGGAGAATAAAATGGGCAAAGAAGAAAGAAGAAGCCAGTGATAAATCTACATTAGCGTTCCCAGTCAGAGAATAGGATACAGCAGTCAATTAAATTCCTATGAGGGAAATACCGGGAGGTGGATATGTACATGTTCCTTGGAGTACGACCGAACCACCGCCCCCCACCACCACCCTACGTGCCTGGACTCCGATCAACACCGAAGACACCGTCCACACGATGAACTCCATCCACTCCGGATCTCCGACCGACCCCTGCCCTCACCACGTCTTCAACAAGGCCGACGCTGTCATCGCACCCCACCTGCGGGACATCATCAACACCTCCTTCGACACCGCTACCTTCCCGGAGAGCTGGAAGCACGCCGAACTCAGTGCCCTACTCGAGGAAGCCATCGGCTGACCCCACCGACCTCAAGAACTACCGCCCCATCTCGCTGCTCCCGTTTCCTGCAAAAGTCATCGAGAAGACCATCAACAAGCTGCTGGCCGCCTTCCTCAAGACGAACGGATCCCTCGACCCCTCGCAGTCTGGCTTCCGGGCCAACCACAGCACCGAGACGGCCCTGATCGCAGTCACCGATGACATCCGAGCGCTGCTCGACAACGGAGAAACAGCGGCCCTCATCCTCCTCAACCTCTCCGCGGCTTTCGACACTGTCTGCCACCGTACCCTAGTACAACGCCTCAGCAACGTCGGAGTCCAGGAGAAGGCACTGGAGTGGATCATCTCCTTCCTCGCCGGAAGGACACAGAGAGTCCGCCTCCCTCCGTTCAGATCTGAAGCCACTGAAGTCATCTGCGGCGTCCCTCAAGGCTCCTCGCTCAGTCCAACCCTCTTCAACATCTACATGAGTCCCTCATAGACATCGCACGCCAGCACAACCTCAACATCATCTCCTACGCCGACGACACCCAGCTGATCCTCTCCCTTACCAATGACCCCGCCACCGCCAGAGCCAACCATCACGAAGGGATGAAAGAGGTAGCCGAATGGATGAAGAACAGACGTCTGAAACTGAACTCGGACAAGACGGAAGTCCTCATCCTGGGATCCTCACCCGCCGCTTGGGACGACTCCTGGTGGCCCCCCGCCCTAGGCAGCGCACCCAAACCAACAGACCACACACGCAACCTGGGCTTCATCCTGGACTCTTCCCTCTCCAATGGCCAGACAAGTCAACGCCGTCTCCTCGTCGTGCTTCAACATCCTGCGCATGCTACGTAAGATCTTCCGGTGGATCCCAACCGAGACCAGGAAGACGGTCACCCAGGCCCTTGTCACCAGCCGTCTGGACTACGGCAACACCCTCTACGCCGGAACCACCGCCAAACTCCAGAAGAGACTCCAGCGGATCCAGAACGCCTCAGCACGACTCATCCTGGACATCCCCCGTCGCAGCCACATCTCCGGACACCTGAGAGACCTGCACTGGCTCCCGGTCAACAAGAGAATCACCTTCCGTCTCCTCACCCACGCACACAAAGCCCTACACAGCCAAGGCCCAGGATACCTCAACAGCCGCCTCAACTTCTACGCTCCCAAACGCCAGCTTCGATTGACCAGCCACACCCTTGCCGCCATCCCCCGCATCCGAAGAGCCACCACAGGGGGACGGTCCTTCTCCTACCTCGCCGCCAAGACATGGAACTCCCTCCCCACCCACCTCCACCTGACCCAGGACCACCTCGCCTTCAGGAAGCAACTCAAGACCTGGCTGTTCGAGCAGTAGCGGATCCCCCTCCCCCAGCGCCTTGAGACCCTCTGGGTGTGTAGTGCACTATATAAATGCGATGATTGATTGATTGAGTAGACAGGATATATTATCATTTACAAATGATTTCCCCAGATTGAGAGAAAAACCAGTAGAATGGTATCGACAGGTAGATCGATTTGTGAAAGTTTCAAATGTACTATGGGTTGATCTGGATGGATTATTTGACATAGTTGTACCAGCAGATCTGTGGACTGAGTGCAAGATAACTGTAAATTGGCCAAAGGAGGAATATCCTCGAGACAAAAATTTAACAAGTGCTCCTTCACCTGAAGTAATGCGTAACTATGAACAAGTAATAGTATTTTTGAAGATTAAAATTCCACCAAAAGAAACAGTTTGTGTTAAAATAGACAGAACTATACAGGAATCGAAAGAATCTGTGCATGCATTTTATGAAAGACTGTTGTTGGTGTTTAAACAATACAGTGGATATGAAGAGCTGAGTGAAAAAGACATGAGTCATTTTGTATATCGATTTACATATGGTTTAAGACCAGAAATTGGAGACATGATTAGACATAGTCTAATAGGATGGCAATCGAGTACAGTAGATGAGGTATTGAGACAGGCAAAATATTGTAGTGATGAAATTGAAGCTAAACAAAAGAAGCTAAAGGAAATGCCTATGTGGGCACAAGTGAAGGTAGCAGAACACCAAGTGGCACAATTAGAGAATAAAAATACAGATGCGAGTTAAGGAAAATTTAAAGGAAACTCCAATAAAACAAAATTGGTAGGAAATATAGAAGACCTCAAGAAAAAGTTTCCTTGGCATAATTGCGGCAGAATGGGGCATTGGAAGAAAGAGTGTAAGTATCCACCAAGAGTTAATCCCGAAAATACATCATTAAATCCACAGGTGCAGCATGAGGTAATTCAACAGCAACCGCAACAGCAGCTGATAGTTACTCAGCAAAGTCAGGTGCCACAACTGCAACTTTCACACAGTGTAAATCTACCGAGATGCAGTACAGAGACAGGATTCAGCAGGGGCGAGCAGGTAAACTGATCACTCAGAGTGAATGTGAGTCCCCAGAATTAGTTACAAGAGGAAGGTGGGAGTGAGTCGGATGAAAGCTTCTGACGGTGCCTGAGAGAGGAAGAAGAGTTTTTGCTTGGAGCCACTCTTGACGTAGATCAGTCTGGTCCGTTTGTGAATGGAAAGGTGAATGATGTAGAAATAACTTTCCTAGTGGACACTGGTGCTACCCGTTCTACTGTTAGATCAGTGGAAGTCCAAAATCTTCCTCTCTCGGGAGAGCACATCCAAATTGTAGGTGTAGCTAATAGACAGATTAAAAACCTCCTTAACACAACCAGTTGAAGTAGAAATTGGAAATTTCAAAGACGTGCATCGATTTGTGGTGTGTGATAGTAGCCCTGTAAATTTGTTAGGCCGAGACATTTTGTGTAAAATGAACTGTGCCATATATTGTTCACCAGATGGCATAGAACTGAAAACCCCAGATGAAGATAGTTTGTATAAAATGACCATGCTAATGATTGAGGCAGAGTAAAATAAGTTGTTTCCTGTGTTTGATCGAGAAAAGATACCTGATGAATTCAAAAAGGTAGTGAAAGAGAAGGTGTGGGATTTCACAGGAGAAGATATTGGATTAATGAAAGATGTAGATCCTGTAAAAGTCTCTATAAAAGAACATGTGAGTGACCCGAACAATCCCCAATTCAAAATGACAGCAGAAATAAATGAAAGAATAACTCCAGTGATAAACAAAATGATTGAGCAAGGCATACAGAGAGAGATAGAAAGTAGTCCTTGTAATTCACCGATAATGGGATTGAAAAAACCAAACGGACCCTTTAGAATTGTACAGGATTTGCGAACAATTAATAAGATTGTTGTCCCATGCTGTCCAATTGTACTAAATCCAGCAGTGATTTTATATCAAATTCCCCATGATGCAGAATGGTACACTGTGATCGATCTGTGTAATGCGTTCTTTACTGATCCATTGTACCCAGAAAGCCAGCCAATATTTGCGTTCCGGTTCGGAGATCGTACTTTGGCATGGTGCCGAATTCCTCAAGGGTATACTGAGAGTCCATCAATCTTTAATCAGTTGCTAAAGAAATCATTAGAAAGTGTGAGCATGCATAGAGAGTCTGTATTGCTTCAATACATTGACGACCTCCTAATGGCATCGAAGACAAAAGATGCATGTGTAACAGATACCGTTGCATTACCGAATCATTTGGCAGAAGAGGGACATAAAGTGTCATGATCTAAATTACAATTTTGTCTGAAAGAAGTGCAATACTTAGGTCATAACATTGCCAAAGGAATCAGACAAGTCACTGCAGAAAGAATCAATATGATACAAGAAATGCAGCCATCAAAAACCCAAAGGCAAGTAAGAATGTTCCTAGCAATGGTAGGTTACTGTAGACAATGAATTAGTGGATTTTCACTGATAGCAAAACCATTACAGAGATTAACAAGAGCATATATCCGAGACCCTATAATATTGACCAAGACTGAGATGGAAGCATTTGAGCAGTTAAAACAAGCTTATGGTCAGGCTATGGTCAGGCTTTAGGTCAGGCTTTAGGAATGCCTGACTATAAAAAAGAGTTTGAACTGTATTGCAGTGAACGAGAAGGATGTGCATTGTCAGTGCTAATTCAGAGACATGGAAAACTGAGAAAGCCAATTGCATATTTCTCAGCTGTTTTAGATCCAGTTGCAAAAGCGTTGCCAGGTTGTCTGAAAGCAGTAGCAGCAACAAGCGAAAGTCTAGAACAAAGTGAAGGAATAGTGATGGGATTTCCTGTGAGGGTGTATGTACCTCATTCTGTGGAAATTCTCCTCACTAGGATGAAGATCCAGTACCTCACCAAGAATAGAATGACGAAATATGAAAAGGTAATCCTAGGAGCAGAAAATGTGACAATTTCTAGATGTGTAAATATAAATCCTTCTACGCTATTGCCTGATACCATGGAAACTGAAGTGAAAAATTAGGTTGATCACAAATGCCTAGATGTTCTTGAATACTGTACCAAACCAAGATCAGACATCAGAGATGAGCTGTTGCCTAAATCAGATTGCGTAATGTTTGTTGATGGTTCGTGTCTGAGAACAAATGAAGGTGTTCTGAGTGCAGCATATGCAGTTTGAAAAGTGGCAGATGTGCTGGAAGCATCTTGCCTGAAAGGAATTCGTTCCGCTCAAATAGCAGAATTGATTGCTTAGATTCGAGCATGTAAACTGGGAAAGAAAATCAAGGTTACCATAGTGACTGACATTCAGTATGGATTCGGAGTTGTCCATGACTAAAGACAACTGTGGTCCCAAAGAGGTTATTTAACTTCTGCAGGATCTCCTATACGTAATGCCAAATTTGTGAGAATGTTGATTGACTCAATTCAATTACCTGATAAAATTGCAGTAGTGAAGTGTGCAGCTCATAAAAAGGGAGATGACTACATAACTCGAGGTAACAAGTATGTAGATTCAATTGCAAAATAGTGCGCCAGAAATCTTGCATCCATAAACCGGGACAGAAGTAAAGAGCATGTTACAAGTTCTTTAATGCTAACCACAGTAGTTGAGACTTGGCAGGATGTGAGGCAAATGCAGGAAGAAGCTGATGAGGAAGAGAAAAATGTCTGGTTAAAAGCAGGATGTAGGCAAAGAGAAGAAGATGAAATTTGGGTTTACGAAGATGAAAGACCAGTAATGCCTGATAGCATGATCTCAAATATGGCCTGAATGTGTCATGGTCAAGCTCATGTTGGAAGAGATGCCATACTTCGTCTATTTAGACAGCCGTGGTACAATCCTAAATTCAGGATGATTGCTGAAAGTCTGTGCCAAAGATGCCTTGTATGTCAACAGTTTAATCCAAACAGAAAAACAATTGTGAGTCAGGGAACCATAGGACGGGAGGGAGGTCCATTTACACGAATGCAGTTGCATTTCATTGTACTTCATTTTGGTGGATCTCTCCATGGGCACTCAAATTCTGGGAGGGGATTTTAATATGACCATAGACAACCATAGAGACAGACAACCATGACGCACCTATCACGCACCAATATACAGATGGAAGAATTCACAAGGGCCATGGACCTAACACATGTGTGGTGCTCTTTATAGCCTGACATGACTTACTACTCCAACACACACAAGAGCATGTCCCTCATAGACTATTTCCTTACACATCTAGCAGATATCAGGCATTTTACACATCTACATGGTCTGCTGAGGGGCATATTGGATCATTCCCCAGTGTGGATCGAGCTTATCTATCACACTAAAAGGCAACGCAGTACCATAGTCCTCAATCCCTGGTTGCTTCAAGGTCCGGACATAAAAGAGAACTTGCTTATGCATACAAACGACTATTTTACTGAAAATGTCAGCCCAGTGGACTCGCACAGATAATATTGGAGGCCTACAAGGCAGTGTTGAAAGGGCATGGTCTAGAGCTAAAAGTGGGATATGTTAGAAAACAAAACCAATAGCTGTCACAACAAGAGAGTGAACTCCAGCAGCTGGAAGCACAAAATACCTCCTTGATGATAACAGGGAGGAAACGCGGGAGGAACTAAGGAATAAAGTCATGCAGTGGCTTTCTATACATAGGCCCCTCCCTCAAAATATAAAAGGAACTATACACCAGGTTAAAAGGGTAGAGTGGGTGGGCACTCGTTTCAAATCTACAGACGGTGACTGCATCGTGGTCACCTTTAAATATCTAGGACCGGCAAAATTCATCGCAGACTGGAGGAGCCTGGGGACAAGTAGTCTGATTAGGACTATGGGATTGAGCTATTTCTACCCAGCCCGCCCAGATTCACGTAGGAACAAAACCAAACATAACTACATTGAAGAAGGATGGCACAAGACACAGCCTAATCTTCAATCTTGGCCAGCCCCTGCCCTACTCAGACCTGATACCCCAGTGGGTTTAGATCTCCATCCATACACTCAACCATGGGGACCCAAAGTATACAACCAGCAATCATTTGAAACAGCTGTACGGCAAAGGCACGGTCTTTACCGCCCCTACAACCCTGCTACCGTTCAATTCGCAGAATACGGGTTCCCTACTGCCAATAGATATAATGTACTTTACGACTACGACCACTTGGATGAGGTCGATTGACTACCATCTGATCCTCTCCTTGAAACTCTTTCTGGTAAAACAAGGAATCTCCCAGAAAATGATTTTACTGCAGTGAACATAGCCACCCCCCATCTAGCCTGCCTAGTAACTTCCACCTTTGAAACGACATCGAGCTATATAGTCAGCCCCCGAGTACATCAAGCTCATGCTCCGTCAGTGACTGAAGCAGGTAGTCCATCTAAGACCTTAGTCTTACAATCTTACTCAGTACCTGAGAATCCAAGGTCTAAGCATTCGATAGGGACCACCTCAGAAACGCACTCTCTATCCAACATAAACCCTGATCTCAATGCAGAACAGATTACCTCAAACTCCATCAAAATTTTATCCTGGAACATTGCTGGACTGGCCTCTAAAATTGCTGACCCATCATGGGTGGCCTTTGTCAGGAAGTACACTATCCTGTGTTTTCAAGAAACCTGGCTGATAGATGGCAACACTTTCATTGAGGGATTCCAAAGTTTCTTTGTCCATGCTTCCCCTTCAACTAGTGGTAGGGCAAAGGGGGGCCTGGCAATATTTATCAGCCTGTCTCTTAAAATGCTGATCAATCATGTGCAGATGGATAGCAGGAGTACCCAGATCGTTACACTCAAAAGGGGAAAAAAAGTTATAACGCTGATTAATTTCTATAACTCTGTTGCAAATCCAAATGATTGCAATATCGACAACCTTGCAAACTGTCTTGCTGGAAATTGGACTAAATTATCACAGGACAAAATCCTCCTTGGCGATTTCAATACGCACATTTGCGGTAACCCTCTTCTGACAACCCTGGGATCTTTGGGATGTGATCTTAAAACAGGTCTTCATTTCACACACTGCCACCGTGGATCAAAACTAAACACCCTAATGGATTCCACGAATATGACCTTGGCACTATCTCTGAAAGAGGACTCCTTCATCTATGAAAATCCCTCCTATAAAGGATCTGAGTCAGGGTCCATTATAGACCATATCCTTCTTTCCGCAGAAGTGGCCCAACTGGTTCTTAAGTTTGACATCCTTATGAGCACTCATAGTGATCATAATCCCTTACATCTTGAGCTACAATGTGACTCTTCCATACTTCGAAAGAATATTCAGGATCCAGGGATACTCAAGCCAGTAAACAACAACCGTCGCCTGAAGTGGAACCTGGTAAATAGTGATAAGTTGTATGAGATAGTCACCAAAGACTGTGAACCTGAACTCAAGCTCTGTGCCACAGACTCTGCCTCACCCAAATGTGTTCTATCTGCCTTTGCAGTGGTGACTAGAAGGATAGAAAAATTTCTGACTGTAAAAGCCAAGGGAACGAATATTCACAACCCACGATGGTTTGACCATGCCTGTTCCTCTGCCAACCGAAAATTAAAGGCTGCTCTTAAAAGTAATCCAAGAGACTTAACATTGGTAAAGGCCCTCAGAGCAGATTACAAAAGTGCAATTGCCTCATGCAAAAAAACAATAAAAACTAAAATATGGGAATCTCTGCTCGACCCCTCCATTCTGGGCAACAGTTCTAAGTTCTGGAAAATAATTAATAAACCTCTCTTTGACGACCCGACCACTGAGAGTCTTGGCACAGTCATACCAGAGAATGACTGGATCACCCACTTCGGATCTATCTTTAAGAGTGAAGCTACACAGTTAAAAAAATTACCTCATCTCCCCGAATGCAGCCCTCTACATTTCTCTATTAAAGAAATTGAATTGGGGATTCTTGATCTTTCTAGCAACAAAGCACCGGGCCCTGATGGTCTTCCACCAGACCTTTTCAAATCCAACATCGCCTTATGGGCTCCAATTCTTACGTCTGTCATCAACGCCGGGGTTGAAGTGGGAGCCCCTAAATCCTGGGGAGCATCCACTATCGTCCCGGTTTACAAAAAGGGTGACAGAACAAAAGCTGTTTGCTACAGACCGATCTCCCTAATAAACTCAGTTGCGAAGGTAGTGGGAGGGGTTCTTTTGAATCGGCTGAATGCTTGGGCCAAGCAAAATAACATAATGACCCCAGCGCAGTATGGATTCAGACCGGGACATGCAACAACTACGCAATGTCTGAATCTATACCTAATAAGTGGTAAATACACCCAAGCCAGAGAGGGAACGCTGTATATGGCCTTTATGGACCTCTCCTCTGCCTTCGACTGTGTCGAGAGGAGCAAACTTTGGGAAATCCTGCAAAACATGGGTGTAGAAAATAATCTAATCAATTTCCTGGCCGACCTACATAATGACACACGTGCTAATGTACGGTACACAAAAGACCTGAAAGTCACGAGAGAGTTTAATATTAACCGGGGTGTCAGACAGGGCTGTATTCTAGCACCCTTTCTTTTTAACTTGTACATCAATGGACTTGAGGATCATTTGGTAAAAACTAACACAGATTACCCTCGTATTGGGAGAACAGGGGTGCCGGTCCTACTATATGCGGACGACGCCGTTTTGATATCCAGAACCGCGTTAGGACTTCAAAAGTTGTTGAGTTCTTTCTTCCAATTCATGACCTCACGCGATTTGAATATCAATAACTCCAAATCCTTTATTATGACGGTCGGAAAAACCCCCAAAAAACGATATCCCTTTTCAGTCAACGGAGAAAGCATACCTTTCACAAAAACTTTTTCATATCTAGGAGTACTATTTGACCACAAACTCTCTTGGAGCCCTGCTATAAATAAAAAGAAAGGCGAGTTATTAAGAACCAACTTCGGGATATTGGACTTTGCACGTAAAATAGGTAACACACCAGTGTCCGCTATAATGAAATTATACCAGGCAAAAAGTGTAGCGGTGGCATGTTACGGGAGTGAGCTGTGGGGTTTCGCATCAGTAGAAGCTCTGGTAACACTAGAAAATAACTTTTTAAAACAGGTTCTGAGTTTACCCAAAAGCACCGCAAATTTCTCTGTTCATGAGGAACTGGGCACTCCGTACCTAGGAGACAGAATTGCTGCAAACCCATTGCTCTGCTGGCTAAACTGTTGGCGCAATGCACTTATACCCCTGACGCACAGCATCCTCGCTGAAGCCCTCACCTGGGAAGGACATCTTAAAATACCTTGGATGAACTATATCAAAAACTGTTGCAAAGACCTGGGTAGATTGGACTTATATTTAACACCACAGCATACTACAAAGAGTGATGTTGATTTTGTAAAGAACACCTTCATGTTAAAACGACAACTTGCCAGGGAAGATACTGAGATGAAGAAGTCTAGTGTTAGGAATCATACATTAACAAAGACAGGTGTGTTCTGTGAACCATATTTATCATGGAACATTTCTAGATATGACCGCTTTCTGTTGAGCAGATTCCGATTTGGCCTCTACCACCTGATTTTAGCTGTGCCAAGTGGAGCACATAAAGGCCAAGTGTTGCCAGCTTGCGGCTGCGACAATATGTCTCCGCAAGATCTGGCTCACTTTTTATTTCTATGTCCTTATTATTCAAGTCCTAGACAAATGTTTTTAAAACCCTTGCTTAAAAAGCTGAACTTTGTACAGATTAAGCCTGCACTTTTGTATCTTCAGATGCTGCCTGTTGACAGTACATTTTTTATCTGTAAGTTTTTAAAAACAGCCAGGAAGTTCAGATTAAGCATGGAAGGTTGATCCCTAGATGACTTGTACGTAATCTTGAAATTATGTCTTAAATAGGCATTTTTATTTCCATTTTTACATTGGCCTATTGCATTTTTAACCTTTCGCATTGTAACTTTCTTGTGAACTGTTAACTTTTATAAAATTGTGTGTTTTTAAATCCTGCATGAATTGTATAATAACTGTATTTTTGTGCTTTTATGACTGCTTTTCTGACAGTCGAATAAAGGATTTTGACAGTGACAGTACCTCCTCACCCAGTGAGGCCACCACACACCAATTAGCCATCAAGCAGCTAGAATATGAAACTTTGGTGGGAGAGAGGACACAGGCTCGCCTATTACAAACAAGATGGGAGACAGGGATGGGAAAATGCTTGCCTGACTGGAGAAAAGAGAACAAGGGAAACGCTGGGTACCTGGACTGTTAATCAAGGGGGCAGAGCTGATCTCAGATCCACAAGACATCGCAGAGGCATTTGCTGACCACCTGGAGACGGTTTATACCTCCTCAACTAGGTATATGGCTGAAGACACCCGTCAATTGCTAGCAGATATACGCCTACCTACTTTTTCGGAGGCTGATAGAAATGTAATGGAAGCATATCTCGCAGATGACGAAATTTGCAAAACAATAAATAGTATCCAACCAGGGAAGGCAATGGGGCCTCATGGAGTCCCTATTAAATTTCTTAAGTCCATGACCCTACGGGTTGCCCCCCACCTTAAAACCTTGTATAATGAAAGCCTTGAGAAAGGAATCCTGCCGGAAGACCGACCTCTGGCTTCTATTGCAGTCATTCGTAAGCTGGGAAAACCCGCCGACAGTTGCGGTTCTTATCGACCGATTTCCTTAATTAATGTTGAGGCTAAAGTTTTGGGAAACTCCTGGCTACCCACTTGGTGTCAATAATCCCATCGTTGGTCCATGCTGATCAATCAGGTTTTATGCCGGGGACTGAATATCCTCCACATTCACAATCTCTTGGGGCATCAAAAATATATAGAATAAGATGCAGTGGTGCTCTCCCTGGATGCCTCCATGGCATTTGACTCTATAGAACGTCCTTATCTCATTTAGGTCCTGGGACGCCTGGTGTTTGTTCCGTGATTCCTGGGGTGGATTAGGGTACTTTACACGGAGTTGCGGGGTCAAGTAAAGGTCAATAACCGCACATCCAGAATATTTACATTAGGAAGATGCACCAGACAAGTCTGCCCTCTATCCCCCCTGCTTTTCTCCTTAATCTTGGAACCATTGGCGACCTGGGTGAGAAGGAACGTACTACTTAGAGGGCTCAAATGGGCGGAAGGGTGTGAGGATAGAATATCGCTCTGTGAGGACAACATTCTGTTATATCTAGCATCCCCCTTTACTTCAATACACAGACTTTTGAATACTTTTACAAATTTCTGCAAATTCACAGGTTATGCCATCAACCAGACTAAATCAGTGCTGTTTGTTCTTCGGGGTCCTGTTCCCAAGCTTCCCCCGGGATGTGAGATTGAAATAGCCCTTGATGGATTCTGCTACCTGGGGGGTTTTATCGCCCCGGACCCCGAACTCTTTCGAAACTGAAATTTAGCTGCCCCCTTAGAAAGACTCCGTAATTATGTTAAACGCTGGAGAATGCTGCTGCTTTCTTTGCTAGGCCGAGCTTCCCTGTTTAAGATGCTGGCTCTCCCACAATTTTTGTATATCCTCCAAAACTGCCCTTACAAGATTCTAGACTCTTATTTGAAAAGCATTAAAAGCGAGGTCCAATCGTTACTGTGGAGTGGAGGAGCGCCTTGCATACCATTGCACAAATTGACTAAAGGATGTTACAACGGGGGGATAGCGCTTCCAGATATACAACTCTATTACTGGAACAAAAAGGGGGTGGGGTCGCACACTACTCACACACCGGCGGAAGTTGCCCCTAAGGACTCTGGTCATCGTAGTAGAGTGTTCGCGATGCGTCATCTTTCGATCTTGCTATCTTCGCCATCCCTGGACACGTGTTTCGGGTTTTCAACCCTCGTCAGCAGGGATAGGCAGTGTTCTGGGGTCACCGATGGCTGCCAATATCTGCCAGGTATAGTACCACTCCGGCGCGTAGGTGCGGGATCCCAGGCTCATCAGCCCGCTGCTCAAGGGAGCTTTAAGTTACAAAAAGGGGGTGGGGTCGCACACTACTCACACACCGGCGGAAGTTGCCCCTAAGGACTCTGGTCATCGTAGTAGAGTGTTCGCGATGCGTCATCTTTCGATCTTGCTATCTTCGCTGTCTTCGCCATCCCTGGACACGTGTTTCGGGTTTTCAACCCTCGTCAGCAGGGATAGGCAGTGTTCTGGGGTCGCCGATGGCTGCCAATATCTGCCAGGTATAGTACCACTCCGGCGCGTAGGTGCGGGATCCCAGGCTCGTCAGCCCGCTGCTCAAGGGAGCTTTAAGTTTCAAAAAGGGGGTGGGGTCGCACACTACTCACAGACCGGTGGAAGTTGCCCCTAAGGACTCTGGTCATCGTAGTAGAGTGTTCGCGATGCGTCATCTTTCGATCTTGCTATCTTCGCTGTCTTCGCCATCCCTGGACATGTGTTTCGGGTTTTCAAACCTCATCAGCAGGGATAGGCAGTGTTCTGGGGTCGCCGATGGCTGCCAATATCTGCCAGGTACAGTACCACTCCGGCGCGTAGGTGCGGGATCCCAGGCTCGTCAGCCCGCTGCTCAAGGGAGCTTTAAGTTACAAAAAGGGGGTGGGGTCGCACACTACTCACACACCGGCGGAAGTTGCCCCTAAGGACTCTGGTCATCGTAGTAGAGTGTTCGCGATGCGTCATCTTTCGATCTTGCTATCTTCGCTGTCTTCGCCATCCCTGGACACGTGTTTCGGGTTTTCAACACTCGTCAGCAGGGATAGGCAGTGTTCTGGGGTCGCCGATGGCTGCCAATATCTGCCAGGTATAGTACCACTCCGGCGCGTAGGTGCAGGAACCCAGGCTCGTCAGCCCGCTGCTCAAGGGAGCTTTAAGTTACAAAAAGGGGGTGGGGTCGCACACTTCTCACACACCGGCGGAAGTTGCCCCTAAGGACTCTGGTCATCGTAGTAGAGTGTTCGCGATGCGTCATCTTTCGATCTTGCTATCTTCGCTGTCTTCGCCATCCCTGGACACGTGTTTCGGGTTTTCAACCCTCGTCAGCAGGGATAGGCAGTGTTCTGGGGTCGCCGATGGCTGCCAATATCTGCCAGGTATAGTACCACTCCGGCGCGTAGGTGCGGGATCCCAGGCTCGTCAGCCCGCTGCTCAAGGGAGCTTTAAGTTACAAAAAGGGGGTGGGGTCGCACACTACTCACACACCGGCGGAAGTTGCCCCTAATGACTCTGGTCATCGTAGTAGAGTGTTCGCGATGCGTCATCTTTCGATCTTGCTATCTTCCCTTTCTTCGCCATCCCTGGACACGTGTTTCGGGTTTTCAAACCTCGTCAGCAGGGATAGGCAGTGTTCTGGGGTCGCCGATGGCTGCCAATATCTGCCAGGTATAGTACCACTCCGGCGCGTAGGTGCGGGATCCCAGGCTCGTCAGCCCGCTGCTCAAGGGAGCTTTAAGTTACAAAAAGGGGGTGGGGTCGCACACTACTCACACACCGACGGAAGTTGCCCCTAAGGACTCTGGTCATCGTAGTAGAGTGTTCGCGATGCGTCATCTTTCGATCTTGCTATCTTTGCTGTCTTCGCCATCCCTGGACACGTGTTTTGGGTTTTCAACCCTCGTCAGCAGGGATAGGCAGTGTTCTGGGGTCGCCGATGGCTGCCAATATCTGCCAGGTATAGTACCACTCCGGCGCGTAGGTGCGGGATCCCAGGCTCGTCAGCCCGCTGCTCAAGGGAGCTTTAAGTTACAAAAAGGGGGTGGGGTCGCACACTACTCACACACCGGCGGAAGTTGCCCCTAAGGACTCTGGTCATCGTAGTAGAGTGTTCGCGATGCGTCATCTTTCGATCTTGCTATCTTCGCTGTCTTCGCCATCCCTGGACACGTGTTTCGGGTTTTCAACCCTCGTCAGCAGGGATAGGCAGTGTTCTGGGGTCGCCGATGGCTGCCAATATCTGCCAGGTATAGTACCACTCCGGCGCGTAGGCGCGTAGGTGCGGGATCCCAGGCTCGTCAGCCCGCGGCTCAAGGGAGCTTTAGGTTACAAAAAGGGGGTGGGGTCGCACACTACTCACACACCGGCGGAAGTTGCCCCTAAGTAACTCTATTACTGGGCCTCACTAATATTGGTAATAAATCAATGGCTGTACCGCTCTCCAACAGACCCGGCACACATGTTAGACAGATAGAAGATGGGAAGAAAGGGGTGCCTAGGAGCCCTATATACGAAGATCCGGAAAGGGAGGTATCTGGGCCCGATAGCTCGGACGGTGGAAATTTGGCATCAAGCGACTAAACGTCTGGGCTGGACCGATGTGCTTACACAGGCCACACCATTGTGGTCCTCTCAAAACTTAGGGCTCTTGTGTCATCAATTAGGATTTGATAAGTGGGACACAATTGGACTCTCCACCATAGGCCATATCGTAAAGAAGGGTAAAATCCTTACATTAGTGAATTACAGGAGAAATATGAACTGTCTCAAGGGGAGATTTTTTGCTATCAGCAGATCCACCATGCACTCAATGTAACACTTCCAGATATAGTAAATTTGCCGAAATCATCCCCCTTGGAGGACTGGCTGCTTTCTGAGCCCATCACAGATAAAGCCATATTACTAACATATCGCAAATTATGCAACAACCTGCCAGATCCCTTTCAGACTTTCTGAGATAGGTGGCAAGCTGATATTGGGTGCATCAAAGACGACAACTGGCAAACAACACTGATGTCCCCAAGGGACGCAGCTATTACTCTTCGTTTCCGACTGATCCGATTAAAAATCCTACATAGAGAACGTACCTCACGGGAATTACTTTAGCGAAAATGGAAACTAGACAGGATACGCTATGTTTGCGTGGATGTCACCAAGTGGCAATCTACTATCACACTATATGAGACTGTCCGCACATACGACCCATATGGGATAGGGCAACAACACAAATGCAGGAGGCATTAAGGAAAAAGATAACTCTGATACCACCACAGGGGCTTCCTAATATTTGTGAAGCAACCGACCTCACAGAAGTGGAACAGCAACTAGCCACTCTGAAATACACTTTAGTGAAAAGAGCAATTGCAATGAAATGGTAGGCAGTGGATAAACCATCGACTAATGTATGGGCAGCTGAACTGGATAATTGTATGATTGCGGAAAAAGAAGTGTATAAATCTAGAAGATGTCCTCAGAAATGGGAGAAAAATTAGAGCGGGTGGCATGCGCATAGAGGGGACTTATGTATAGCCCCAACCGTAGAGATGCAAATGTCAAGGAACAATAGACTCTCACCTTAAATGATTAACTGATTCACTGGGCACTGTTATGCTATAGGCAACGGCTGTAAAAAGATTAAAATGTATGCATACCACTGTTTGTGATTATTTGAAGTTTGAAATCAATAAAGAAATCTTTTTAAACAGATGTTTATTTATTGGCTACGTGGACAGCAGAGTCAGCAGGACCAACTCTACCAACAGCTCCAACATGAATGCAACAGAATCACACAGTTGCTAGGTGACCACGTATTCTAGAGCACTATAATCGTTACAGCATTAAAGGGAAACAAATCGTATAATAATCATTAACATGCGCAGTGGAATCACAGTTGAATAACACAAGATACAACACATCTTCTCTTCCAAAAAAAAAAAAAACGAGAAAAGAAACATAAGTAAGAACAAATTACGACCTATATCTTGCAGGTCTAACAATATTTCTGGAACTTTTCCTGGAAATAGTTTGATTAATACAAGAAGGAACCAAATTCTCCGAACATGAGGTGACCTCTTTTACACAAACCGTTACCACCCTGTTGAGGTTCTACCAATGACCTCCCACAACATTTACAGCATTTACAGCAATCTTGAGAACTTTGACTGGTGCACTGAGCTTAATGTCACCATTCTTAGTATGAACAGCAGATTTAATATTAATCATATCCCCCACAGGAGCTACTGTGACACTCCTTCAGGAGTCACACCATTGCTTTTGTTTAGTTTCTATACCAGTCATATTTTCATTAGCAATAGACATCAGCTGGGCAACATCAGATTCAGACCTGATCCACTTACCCATCCATCCAGGCCTGAAACTTGTGTTAGGCTTCTGTCCCCTCAAAAGTTTGAAACGTGAAATCTTAGTGGAGGAATGAGACGTTGTTATATAAAACCATACCATGGCATCTAATGCTCTGCAAACAACATGACCCCCTTCTCTGGCCCACTTGACACACTCTCCCACCACCCAATTCATCCGTTCAACCAGACCATTGGTCTGAGGGTGGTATAAAGAACTTTTATTGTGTTTCACACCAGACTCAAGGAGAAATTACTCAAATTCTGTGCTGATTAACTGTTTTCCGTTCAAAATCTCAGGAAAATCCTCTATCAGCTTCACACTTTTCAGGAATTCCACAATAGTTTTGTTATTGGCGTCCTTAACCAGCTTTACCTCGGGCCATTTTGATGTATAATCCATAGAAACCAAAATGAAACAGAATCCACCTGGAAGGGGGAACAGATACCTCAAATTCTTGTCAGCCGCACCACAAGCACAGCAATTGGACACCATTAGATCAACATTCAGTCCTAAAACCTCCTTCTTTATACCCGCAACCCACAGGTGTCTATCCCCTTGTTAATGGCCAAACCGTAAGTGTTTGGGAAAATTTCATGATATAAGGTTAACACAAGTAAGACTTTACTTAAGGAATGGAATCAATCTAAGCAACAGCTGTGGTAAAATCAAGTATGCGCTATCTTGGTATCACAATAACACATACATTGGCAGATGTTACCATCGTGGATTTGGAAAAGATTAGCCAGGAAGCTGGGAGTCTGTTGGTGAGATGGGCAAATTTGCCCCTCAATTTATACGGTAGGGTGAATCTCATTAAGATGGTGATTTTACCCAAAATTACATTTATGTTTAATTATATCCTTTCATTATTTGATCAAAAGGAGATAGCCAAACTTCAAGAAAAACTGGGCAGTTTTATTTGGGCCTCTAAGGGCTCTCGTATATCGTGGAAGAAATTCAGCAGTAGTCTGGAGAAGGGCGGGCTGGTGCATGTAGATTTGTTGATATATGGATATGCTTTTTTCTTTACGAATTGTCGGATGTTTTTAGGTAAAGTGGATAGCTCAGCAGTAGGAACTTTATTTGGAGCAATGTTTGGAGAACTAAGGGACGGCCAAGACCAATTTTTGTTTAAGTTTGGAGACCCCAAATTCTTCAAAAAAGTAAGGTTGAAGATTTTACTGGGAGCTCTGAAAGTATTCGTCTTTATTCGCAAGAAGCTAGGAATTCCTTACTATGCATCTAGGGCCCCGATTTGGGAATCCCCTGGGACCCCTGGGTATTTGGACGACTCTCTTAGCCTTCCCTTAAGGAATGCAGGAATATCTTGTTGGAAAGGTTTGAAGGTGGGTACTGAGTTGGCTGATTGGGGAACCCTAAAGGCAATTACAGGGGCCCTACTGGCCAGGTTCAAATATTATCAGCTTTCTGCATGGTGGAGGTATCAAGAATGGAAGGAAGTGGAGGAGGATTCATGGATAGACCAATTAGTAAGAACTAGCGCAGTTAAGAAGGAGGTAGCGCTGTGGTATAATACCCTGATCCAGGCAGAAGATAATATAGACAGTGACATACAGAGGCTTTGGGGAGGGGTTTTACTGAATGTAAATCTGTGGGAGACTTGGAAAGTCTCCTTTACGCTACTTAGGGAAATTGTCAAACCTGCCTTTTTGAAACATAACCAACTTTATCCTTCTTTCGGGGTATGCTGTCTCCTGCAAAGTTAGAAAAACTTGCTGGGACAAAGTATGAATGTCCAAAATGTAGAAACACGGCAGCCGATGATTTGTACATGTTTTTAACATGTCCGTATATTGAAAGATTTTGGTCTGAGGTGTGTGAATTTCACACTGAAGTTATTGGCACTTTAGTGAGGGTAAGCTCAGCCTTGGTGTTTTTTGGAGTTTGGCAAAACAACAATATAGTGATTAGCAGGTTGGATGCAAGATTCATTTTTTAAGTAATTCTCTAAGGGAGATGAGAGATATGTAAACTACAGAAGTCTGACTCTCCACCTCTTTCGCTGGAATGTAAAAAAAGCATATATATGTAAGCAAACAAGACCTGTTGTGAGATACTAGTAGTCGAGAGAAAGTGTGAGCTAAGTTGGTGGACTGGTCTCAGAAGTATGAGGTCCAATGATTAAGCCAAGGATTAGTCGTCTGTTCTTCCGAGCTACGGGCACTCCAGGGAAGGGTGGAAATGGAAACAGCAGTTTCTCTCTTGTTTGGAATGACTCTAACCTGACCTGGATCACCAGTGAAGGATGGGAGTATTGCCAACGAGTGAACTCTCAGAATGAGGACAAAAAAACTAAAACATCAACATCCATTCCTGGCCACTAATCTGTGTCCCGGATGTGACGCTTGGTGAGAGAGGAGCCAACGTGACTCTCATGGGCTCTCTGAATAATACTTTTGTGGAAAACAGGAGGTACAAACTTTTCTGCTCCGAGAAGCAAGCCATCTTCATTGGAGAGCTCACTTTCAACCTTCCAGAAAGGCTGTAGAGATGAAAGCACTTTTTCTCTGGGTCGCCCATTTTTAATGAAAGTATGAGCTTCTTGCAGTACACAGTCAGAGTCTAAAGCCTGTGCCCAATCATTCTCGGGGCCCAGACTCAAATTAGGTAAGCCGAGAACAGCAACTAAACAGTCAGCACAATCCTCACTAGAAAACTCATCCAAATTGACATCATCATGCTCGCTTGACATGATGGGAAAACGGGATAAAAAATCCGATCTTCCATTCTTTCCACCAGAAACATATTTCAATTTGAATTGATATCGAAGGAGTCTGGTTACCATAAGCATTATCCTGGGCGGACAACACTTACTCATGCTCCCACCCTGAATACTTACTAAGGGCTTATGGTCAGTTAAAAGTTGGAACCGCTTACCACAGATATAAAGGCAACATTTCCCAATGGCCCAGGCACAGGCCAACAGCTCCTTTTCAATAACGGAGTATTGGACCTCTGGAGTTCATGAAGGCAAAACACACAGTGTTCTCACAATTACTGTCTGAATAAGTTAGAGTGGCTCCAAGACCTACTCGGCTGGCATCAACCGTGATGCAGCACGGCAAACTGAGGTCGAAAAGTTTCAAAGCAGCTCCATTTTTTAAAGCAGATTTAACAAACTTGAGAACCATAACACATTCATTGCACCATTTAAACGTGCCCCTTTCTTTAGGAGATTAATTATGGGACGTACAATATATGCAAAATTTGGAATAAGCCGTGAATAGTACTCACATAGCCCCAGTAATGACTTCACACCAGCTTTGTCCACTGGTTCAGGGGCATCAACAATAGCCTGAAGTAACACGGGTCTAGGATTGACACCATCGTGAGAAATCATTTGTCCCTAATGCTCAAATTTAGAACACAGGAATTGTCACTTCTCTTTTTTAACACAACATCACGTTTTTTTAATAAAGTTAAGACTTTGTCCAGGACAGCGTCATGAGAACATCATCCTGAAATACACGTACCCCATCAACATCTCTAAGGATATTGCTCATTATCCCCTGAAAAATAGAAGCTGCTGACGCAAGCTCAAAAGGTATCCAACAGTAGCAAAATGTTCCCAGAGGTGAAACAAAAGTGGTTAGATGGCAAGATTCAGGATCCAGTTCCACCTGGTGGTAAGCACTGGCTAAATCAAGTTTTGTAAAAAAAAAAACATGCTCCCTTGGTGGAAGAAAATGTGATTAATTTTGGGTAGAGGATTGCAATCCACCTAGATGTCTTTGTTTAAGGAACTCAAGTCGACATAAACTCGAAGATCCTCTCCCTTCTTCCTGGCTACAACCAAGGGAGAAATCCATAATGAAGAGTCTGTGGGCTCAATAATCCCTTTAGTACAGATGCTCGTTAATTATTTTTCCAAATCTTCTCTCACACTGAACGATACTCCTCTAAGTTTGTGCTTTGATGGGAAGAGCACCATCTTTAACAATATTGCTGTGTTTAAAACTTCGATTTTCCCCAAATTATTACTAAAAACTTCAGGATATTTGTTTTTCGAAATATGATCGTCTTCACAACCAACCACTAACACCTGTTCTTTATCTCCAGGTTTAAGTATCATGCCAAACAGGCCTAGGTGAAACCACTCCAATCTGTTGAGTCCCTTTACTGCGGCATATACTTTTCCTCTAATTCTCCTGTTTTTAAATGACATCTTGTCTTAAAAAAACATTTGATCAATTTTTCACCCTTCATATGAGACAGGGGAGTGAATTGGTGGAGAAAGAGGTTTTGAAACCTTTCCAAGTTTCATCAAACAGTTTCTGAGTGATCATTGTGATCTTTGCCCTAGAATCAACTAACAATTTCACAGTGTGATCCCCGATATCCATGTCTACAATGGGATTGATGCTAGAAGATGGATCCCCTTGAATACCATCATGACTGGAAACAAGTTTAGAATTGCATAGATCCACATCATCAGTACCTCTGACTACAGAGAACACTTCAGGGTCTGAATCATCATTAGGTTCAACTGCACAGATTGTTGGTTTTCTGACATTTCTTTTCTTTAAATAAACTTTAGCAAAGTGACTCATCCTCTTACAATAATTACTCATGACATTACTAGCAGGACAACAGGAACCCTTGATATGTGGAGGATTGCCACACCTGATACAGATATTGTTGCCATTGACCTTGTTAGTATTGCCAAGGTCAGACTTGGTTTTGAAAAATTGATTAACTACACTTTGATTGGACTTAACTTGATGCTTGACAGCATTGTTCACATTGGCAACATTAACAGAATCTAAGGGCTTGTCGTCCAGTTCTGTGAGTGAGGCCATGGATATCTCTATGCTTTTAGCGATTTTGATGGTCTCATCCATGGATGGATCACCCAAGTTCAATAGTTTTTGCCGTATGTTCTTATCTTTGCGCTGGCAAACAAGCTGGTCTCTAATGAACTGATCTGTAAAATTATCAAATTTGCAAGCAGCAGCCAGTCTATGTAATGAAGAAATATAAGAGTCCACATCTTCTCCTTCTGCTTGTTTCCTTTTGAAAAATGTGTGCCATAAAACCATAAGACTAGGTTGTTTATCAAACCTGGATTTCAATTTAATGAGTTTTAGCATATTCGTCAATGCCTTCCAGTTGTTCTTGAGACAGGGCTAGTAGATATTTGTAAATAAACCGTCCTTCAAACCTGAGGAGTGGAGAAGAAGACATTTTTTTCTTTCTGCACCGAAACTTAAAGCGCCAATGGCACCCAAGTATTTTGTACTAATTATTCCCCCATGAACGATGTAATATATAAATTGTATATAAATGAATGTATGTACATAGATGCTTGTTTTTAAATGTATACATATATTTTTATTCTGTATGTATGTATTGCTTCTTTTATGATTTTAATTAATCGAATAAAGAGTTTTTGACTGACTGACTGGCACCCAAGTAAGTTTCGAAAGCGCCATGCCCTATTTCCCATCTGACTGGAGGTTCACCAGGAGAATTCAGAAAAGAAGTTGGAGGATTGACTGATTGCATTGCACATATTTCTTTTAAGGTAAGTAAACTGATAAGGAGTTGATGTAGAAAAGTAGCAACTACAATTGCAAAGAAATAATACACAACCTGTAAATGAGTGACCAAACAACAAAATAGAATGGTGTGTGCATCACCGTGAATGCACTATGAATGAAAGTTTTGAACATAGTATTATCTCTTGTATAATTGTTACAGCAAATGAAAAACGCTATTAATGGAAATGTCACTCTGCTAAAAGAGATGTACATTCAGTGACATAAAGAGGTGTGCATCACCGTAAATGTAGGTAAAAACTAAGGGTGGGCGTAGTTTGCGTAGCTGCACTCCGCGAAGCTACGCGAAGCCGTTCTCGCACTACGCGAGCTTCGCGTAGCTTCGCGAGCTTGCGTAGTAGCTTGCTGGTCCCGTTCCCGAGCCGTTTTTCTTGCTCGGGAGCGCGTAGTGCGTGTTTGGGGCGCTATCTGCGTGTTCGGGGGATTGTAGCATGCGACCTTACCCATGTGGTGGGCTATGGGCGCGGCCATCTTGTTTTTTCAATTGTCCCGCCCGCCCTCGCCCCCTTCTTCCTCCGAAGAACGCGTTTGCGCGGTGCACGTCTTGTTCGGGAACACAACTACTTGTTCGCACGTCCAAATGACGTTATTGCGTTCTCACAGTCGGGTTGGATTGTGCGGCCGGATTCCAAACATCGTAGCGAACGCGACCGGGAGAGAAAAGCGAGAAAGCGAACGCAGAACCACGGTAAGTCATTACCGCGCACGCGAGAATGCTATTGAACGCGCGAGGAAGAAAAAATACTACGCTACTCTGCAGATTGCAAAGTAGGCGACAGCTTCGCGTGCTCTGCGAAGTGCGAAGTTGCCGAAACTTCGCAAACTCCGCGAACGGAGCAAAGTTCTCCGCCCAGGCCTAGTAAACACACTGTAGAGAGAGTTGCAGCAAAATACCATGCTGAAAATATCAATTTAATAATGATATTTTATACGTGTGTGTATCACGTGAATACCCAAAGATACACAATGATAAAGTTGTTGCAGCACAATGGAAACACTGTTAAAAATTGTTAACATTGAAAATATTGTGAACAGGTGTGTGCATCACTGTGAATATTGCAATAGATGCACCAAATATACAACTGGTTGGCGATCCTGAAGCATGGTACAAACTAATGTATGACATTACAACGCATACATTTACAAAGCATGCATTTACAATGTAGTTTTTACATCGCAACATCCTTTACAACGCATACATTTACACCGCATGCCATTATAACAAATATTTTTAACTACATTTACAACGCATTCCATTACATCGCATTATACCTTTAAAACGCATACCATTACATTGAATTTAAGATAAGTGTTGGCTAGTGAATGGGTACAAATTACAATTCTAATTTCAGTGGGTACAACAGTAGGGTAAGTGTTGAATAGTGTAGGGGTAAAAATTACTATTCGAACTCCAGGGGGTGCAACAGTAGGGTAAGTGTTGGATAATTTAGGTGTAAAAATTACTATTCTAACTCCAGGGGGTGCAACAGTAGGGTAAGTGTTGGATAGTGTAGGGGTACTATGCGTTGTAATGGTATGCATTGTAATGACATGCAATGTAATGCCAGCGTTATAGTGACATAAGTTGTAGTGTCATGCATTGTAGTGGCATGCAATGTAATGGCTGCATTGTAGTGACATGCTTTCTAAAGGACGTTGTGATGTAATGACTGCGTGGTAAATGAAGTGCAATGTAATGACTGCGTTGTAAAGGTTGTTTCCCCTTTTATTATATCTCTGCTTTTCCTCCCAAAATCTTAAGTTTAGGCATGTTTTGCATCTCATCTGTTGTTATTTGGTTCTTCTGTGTGTGTTAATTTGTACTACATACATGTTATATTTTTCTAACTAAAAACCCTTTGCTGAAACATTATTTCTGTTTGTTTGGCAAATGCGAAAAGTTTGAGGATGAAATGTTATGGATGGACATGTCTTTTGCCATCAATTTATTTCAGCATTTGCCACGTACGGTGTTACTGCTCGTCTAGGCCTTGATGACTTGATCAACCAATAAAGTAAAGAGGCAGAGATGTGCTACAGGTTGGAAACACTTGGAGAGTCTATTTCCATGGCTGGGTGGGTTTGCAGGTGGGTGCACTTGGGTCGGGGGTCATAGGGCATTTTGCAAGCAGAGCAGGGTTGGGGAAATGTGTATCTGTTTCTAATGTTTTCTTCATGCTTGCGCTTGAAAATGCCACATTTGGATCCACTTTCAAAAAATTTGTAATAAATATTTGCAGCAAAATCCACCATTTGAATACATTTTTTTCAAAATGTTCTTGTGGGAGCAGATCCCTTTCTTTATAGGTCCCTCATTTTGCGGCACAGGTTCACTCACTTGGCTCGCTCATTATACTCTGGTATAAAATGACCGCCCGACAAGTTTTAAATTCCACCAGCTGCCATTGCCCTCTATGCCTCTCCTTTTCAGTGCCTGGTTGCACTGCTGTTTACAGTTGTATTTGATTCTGTAGAGTCTAGTTTCCTGTCTTTTACCTGGTTTCACCCAGCTGCAACTCTTGTGCTTTGGTGCCCTCTGCTTTGAATTTCACAGTTTTACTGATTCTCGGATACCGTTTTTGCAGGTTCCAATTGCTTCACAATGAAATAGGTCATCAGTGAGATTACACTTGCATGAAATATGTACAGTCCTTCTTATAACAATGTGCACCAAAACGTGTGGTTGAGGAGGTGCGATGGAATCACTGTGTCTACCTTGCTATGAGTGTGGTCGCTCCTCTCCATTCAGAGTTAGTAAGTTTGTATTGGGTCAATGGAATCCTCACCCCAGGAAGTCTAATGTGGGCCCTACTCTTCAAAATGTGCATGTGACTGAAGGCACAACTTCAAAATCAGAACCAGGTGAACCTCAAAATGCTCTTTATGACCTAGAAATGGTATTTACTACATGCCCCACCACAGTCTGACAAACTGGTAATTAGTAGGCGTCCGCCAGCAGAGTGTGCAGAGATTTCCCTACTCCGCACTCCGCAGAGAACGTGGAGAAGGGAAAAAAACTCTGACTCCGCAGCGGAGCGGAGTTAGTCTGCCCCCCGCCGCTAAATTGTCCGCCCACATTCACCCCCCCTAATAAAATAATAGTGACAACATTATTTAAAATCAATCAGGGGTGGAGGCGGGTGGCGGAGCCGAGTTCCACAGAGTTTCCCCCCAATTTCGTGGACCTCCGCGTAGTTGCACTCTGCCAGCTCCGCCCGGGGTTAGTAATGAGGACCATAGTGAGCAAAAGTGCAAGCTGCCCCTCAGGTGCACTGCTCACGTCGCACAGGATAACACAGATGGCATCATTGTCTACACGCCTTATCGCCAATGACACCATTTATAACATTGATTATTTGAGTGGAGTTTTGAGGCAGCAATCTTTTTTTTGCATGGGCATCAGCCTTGCCCTGAAGGCTCTGAATGTAGGACGGGCTCTTCCTTAACTTTACAATCTGGAAGCATCTAGTAGTGATTATGTTCAGTGTAAACTTCCCTCAAATGTTTCTGTTATATATTAACAGACTTTGACGACACTCCTTGTAATAATATTATCAGGTTTGAGCATTAATGCAGTTAATAACTAAAGGTAAATTGTCTCTTGGCTCAAGTGGTAAAGACAGTTTGGGGCATATTACCAACAACTAGCGATAATTATCGCTATGTTGGTTTAGCCGCGATATTTTTATCGCCGAGCTGCAGCGATTTTTATCGCTTAGGAACCTTGCTATTATCAAGGTTTGTCTCCTAAGCGATAAAAATGGGCCAAAATGCATGAATATCGCTGAAAAGTCCGCGACATTCATGCATTACCGAGCTAATGCTCTTAGCCATGTTATCCACCTCCCATTGGATAACATGGCTAAGAACTGCTCAGGGCAGGTGTTAGCTTTTGGAGATATTCGCGCTTAGCGCAAATATCTCCAAAAGTTGGTAATAGGAGATAGCGATGTTAGCGACTGTTTCCAGTCGGTAACATCTTGGCACGCCCACTTTGCATCTCATTAGTGATAAATATCACTGACATGCAAAGCGGGCCCAAGATGGTCGCTATCTCCTACTAGCTGTCGCTAACTGGTGTTAGCGACAGCTAGGTAATAGGGAGATAATGTTGTCTCCGCTTTCTTGGCTTTTAAAGCCAAAAAAACTGAGATAAAAGCCTTGATAATATGCCTCACAGTTCTTAAATCTTCAAGGTTTATGTTTAAGAATTCTGAATGTCACTTAAATTGAGCAAAGTATTGTAATGTACTGTAGGAGCATGTGCTATTGCACTTTTGACATTGAAGTTTCAGAATGTGGGCAATCCACGTTCGCTGCAGTGATCTCCAGGTCAACAATGGGTCAACTGTGTGCAGAGTCAATGACATGTCGGTGCCATGATGTTTGGTCCGGTTCGGTATTTCTCTTTGTTTTATTAAAAAAACTCTCTAAGTGGGATTTTGCTTGTGCATAATAATCAAAGCCCTGGGGTGCAGGGAGTCTTCTCCCTGTGTATTTGAGCCTGGGTATTCATCTGCCTGGTTCGCCACTTCTTATAAGTTAGTCCCAGGAAGTTAGATCTAGTGTTGGTTGCCACGACCTAACCAGAGATGGGTGACATACACATTCCCCCACATGCATCAAGCACTTTTTCATTCGCAAACGGTGCGATTCCTTAAAATCGGCCGTTTGCGAATGCAAAAGTGCTTTTTGGGATGCATGAAGCAATTTTAGAAATTGCAACATTGTTGCGAGTTCTAAAATTGCGGGTGCTTTTAAGAAGTCGCAGATGTGCGACTTCTTAAAAGCAATGCATCATCACTTTTGACAAGTGAAAATTCGCACTTAGGGTTCCAAATTTACCGAGTGGTTGAACCACTCGGTAAATTTGGAAAAAGTGTTTAAAATGCTTTAAATGTTTTTTTTTCAACATTCATGTTACGGACACACATGTCCTTAGGACATGTGTGTGTGCAACATGATGCGAAAAATAAATTTCAGGGGTGCATGGGGGGGTCCTTTGGACCCCCCCCTGCACCCATGAAATTTTCTAAGTGCCACTCGCAATTTGCATTGACTCCTATGGGCCTTTTGGCCCATAGGAATCAATGGAAATTGCGAAAATTAACTTAAGAATTCGGTATTTCTTTGGGATTCGGTAAAAAATGCGATTTTTACCGAATCACAAAGAAATACCGAAAAAAATGATGCATAGCATTTTGCATTTCCTAAATAGCGATTCCTTAATTTTCGCTATTTGAGAAATGCAAAATCCTAGATTGATGCATGTGGGGGATTGACATGACGTCCAGTAGTCCGCTGGCTGGCAACAAAAAAACCCTGCAGCACCCCAGCTCTAAATGGGATGATCGAGGGAACAATGAGGTTGCTGGGCGAGGTCTCCACCATTTTTGACAGGTGCATCATTCACCCAAATTCTAAATGAGACCGCTCAGGCTCTCGGAATGGCCCATACCAAGCTTAACACCCACACATCCCCCGGAGGGAGAGCAGCTGTCAAACAGCTGGCTGCCAAGGCTTCCCACAAGACGGATCCTGCCTCCACCAGGGTCAAGAAGCCTTGCCGCTACGGCCGGATCCACTGAGAACCCCTTGGCCACGCTTCACATACTAGATGCAGGGTCAAGTAGATATCTGCAAGGCCCCCGCTCTTGTGTTATGCAATGCTTATGCTATGTGTATTTGTGAAGCACACTCCCACCCGCACTCTCTCCCCAGAGGGTCTCCTGGCGTGGCTGAGCTCGTGCGCGCCTAGTCCTGCCTGGGGTAAGTTGGTTAATTGAAAAGCCAGGTCCTCAGCATGTTGCAGAATTCAAGAATAAGGGAGGAGTCTCATACCAGTTCCTATCTCCTGTTTTCATTTTTGAGACCCACGTCTTGTAACGTGGCAGCTCCACACCAATGACACCCACAAGCCATGCACACACAGATTCTCAGAAGGGCCTTGTAGGGGATGTGCACCCCTTCCAGCCTGCTCCATCCTATCCCACGAGTGTCCGTTCACTTGAACACACACAGCAAGGGATTGGTGTCACTACAACGCATGCTTTTACATCGCATGCCTTTACAACGCGGTTTTTACCACGCAGTCCATTACAACGCATAATGCTTTTAGACGCTGGATAGTAAATTATTTAATTTACTATTCCAACTCCAGTCCCCGTGGATAGCAGGGAAGGTGTTGGATAGTAAATTAAATATATTCCCTATCCTAGAGCGCCCCCCAGCGCAATGCGTTGTAATGGTTTGCGTTGTAATGGTTGCGATGTAATGGTAGTGCGTTGTAAAAAATGCGTTGTAAGTGATGTTCCCCCACAGCAAGCAGGCCACTCCTGCGCCTGGCGCTGGAGACCTCCTCTGCCTTCACCCCCGAACCCACAATGCAGATTAGAACACTACCTACCGAGGGGTCCGTCAGACAACGTCGAAAGATGTAAGGATCTCTATCTGAGGCGCACTGATGGGCCTGAGCAGAAGCTCCAGCCGCCACCACACCAGGGGTGGAGGGGTTTCGGTCTCACTTCCCCATGCCCGTGTGTCAGCGTGCACTGACTGCCGGTCCATGGAGCACAGTAATACTCAGCATCGTCCTCAGCCCGGACATCAGAGATGGTCAGATACCCCACAGAGCCGGAGCCGGAGGCAACAAAGCGCCCCGAGAGCCCATCAGCGTTACCCTTGTTAGACTCGGAGCAGTAATAGAGCAGGTATCTGGGAACCTGGCCGAGCTTCTGCTGGTAAAATCTAGGACAGTTTGAACTCACGGTTAACCCCCCTCCCAGGGTGCAGGGGAGCTTCACCATCTGCCCCGGGGTCGCTGTCACTGAGGGCTCCTGAGTGACCGAATGCTGGGCCCAGGAACCTGGAAAGAAAGATAAAGAGCACCATTATTATGAGCATCATCATCATCGTTGCAGTCGTTGTTATCCTCATCGTCATCTCATCATTAATGTGAAATGTTTAAGTGCACAATCCTGTTGCACTAAGACTGTATCAGGTTGTGTAAACTATAAATGCTCTAATTTCAGAGGTCTTTGTAGTTGCACCCGAGGGGTACTAGCTGTATTTACCACAGACAGCTGCCGAAGTAAGCAAGGGCTTTTAAAACACACAGATTATTTTAGTTAAAAGGAACACATCTCCCAGTGTGACAATACCTGCGAGGAGGGACAGAAGGCACATGGGCAGCACAGAGGGGTCCATTGTGCAGTTGGTGGTTTGGAAGGAAGCAGGACTTGCCTTTCTGCATCCACAGCACATCCACAGCCACCTTTACTCATGCAGGTGCCTTTAAGTGTCGGATCAGTTTATTTGCATCCACCATGCAAAGGAGCCTCATAGACGTGGCTACCATTGGTTGTCCTATGTCCTTTGAGCAGAGTTCTTCAAACTTTTGAAGGTTGAGCCCCCATAGCTGAATTTTTTTAAACGCCGGGCCCTCCCTCCACCTGACAGAAATTTCTGGAATCTGGTACCCTACATAATCGACCGCAACCCGCATATCCCGGGCCATATCCAGCAAATAATGTTCAAACAATTAGTGTTTCCTCTCCATGACTTCCCTCACTACCACTCACCAACAATGCACCTCATCTCTCTATAGCACCTTTCTGGCAAAGATGTAATTTTTTTTATAGTGCTACTCATAGTTTTATCATACTTAGGGGCATATGTACAAGTCCCTATAGACACCACACCGTCACTCTATATAACGTTGTGGTGGCGATAGGGGCATTGCCTTATTTACAAGGCAGCGTTTTAACTTGGCTTAACGCTGCCGTGTAAATAAGGCCCCCTTTCCTGCTATGCTTAAAGTGAAAGGGTGGACAGTGGGTGTTGCGGTGGGCGTTCCACTGCGACAGGCACTGATTTTGATGTTACGCCCTATTTACAAGGGCAGCGTAAAAGTGAGGCAGCGTTAAAATTAAGAACAGTGAAAACCTGGTCTTAAGCTGGCGAAACTAGAAGAAATGCATTATTTCGCCTCATTTTTGCTTCATCCATGTGTGCTGCCTTGTGCAGCACACATGGAAAAAGCAAAATGCCTTGTATCTGTAATCTTTAAAAAGAATCAACTTTGTGATTTCTGTGTGTGCTTCATTAAGCAGCACACGTGGAAGTGAGACAAATGGCACTTAAAGATTGTTTATGTACAGGAAGGTCCCCCTCCTGTACATAAACAATCTTTTCTCTGCACCCAGACACCCTTCTGCATTGGTGCTACACTGCTAAGTGTAGCACAGGGGAAACGCAAGGCAGCACCATATTGTTGTAAATATAATGCAGCCTTCCGTTTCTGAAGTGGCGGAGAGAGGCCTTAACCCATGACTGCTAAATGCCTCACTCCACAACTTCCTTGAACATATGCCCCTCAGTTCTTTGATCTGCATGGTACACCTTCTTTGTAGCAGGCACATTGACCCTCTGTGCTGTAAGGGTGGCAGGAGTGCTCATGTGAGTGCACAGTAAGGTATGCAACAGTGTAAGAGTAGGGTAAGTGGAGTGACTGCAGGGTGAGTGAGGTAACCATATGAATTTGGGTGTGCATGTTAGTGCAGAGTGGGACTAATGAATGCATGGTTAGTGATGGGCTTGTTTAAGTGAGATTGCAGATTGAGCAGGTAGGGGGACAGGTGAGTGAAGTGTCACATGAGTGTAGGGTGGGTAGTGTGCTTGTGTGGCCGTAGGTTGAGGTACAGGGAAAACTGTGCAAGTGCTTTGTGAGAGCAGAGTGATCACTGAGTGCAGGGTGTGAGTGCATGGGGGTCAGTATGAGGGAATTATGATCACTGTGAGTGCAGGGTGAGCATGAAAGTGAAGGGCGAGAATGAGAAGCAAGTTGTCTGAATGCAGGGTGCATTCCCAGACACTTGCAGTAACTCAGCATGCTATTGACGGCAGCGCAGGGTTTCAGATATGTTAAACTATTGCTATTGTAATTATGGCATTAACCTGGGATCGAGGGTGGAGGAAATAAATACTGGGCTGATCTTGCAACAAACTTCCAGTTTTATGATTAGGGTTGCCAGCTGGTTATTTTGATGTCCCAGGTGGTACAAAAATAAGCAGTCACCTAAAGCTCTATTTTTAGCACTTATTTGTGCATACTCTGAACAGCAAATATAAATGGAAAGCACTTTAAATTGTGTTTTAGGGCTTCCTGAATGATATGACTGATAATAAAAGGGAATAAAGACAGAAAAGCCACATCATGAATGAATACATACTTCTTTATAACTCATATTTAGTGTCAAGAGAAGCAATTTGCAGGCTGTTTAAACACCTGACTGGGATTTGTCTTTTGGCAATTTAAAACCCTTTTAGCCCTGTGGTCATTGCACTCCTGCCAGTGTAATTTAAAAAGCAACATTGTCCCTTTCTGGGAAGAGCTGTCCCTCCCTGGACAGGGCTAAATTCCAAGAGCTGAAATGCTTCAGCTGCAGTGGGAGGCAGGAAGCCTTCTCTGCTAAAACTGAAAGCAAGTAACTGACATTCATGTCATCTGCAGTGTGAGGAAAGGAGTCTCCTCTGCTCTTAAATCGTTGCTTTCAGTTTTTTGCAAAGGGGGCTCCTGCCTCCCACTGCAGCTAAAGCATTTCAGCTGTAAGAATTAACCAGGATAGCCCCCCTCCCCCAATCTATAAGGATAAGATTATTATTAAGATAAGGAGAGAGAAGAGATAGGGGGGCGGGAGATTCAGGGGGGAAGATAAAAGGGGGGGGGGGGGGTACTCACTAGACCTCCCCATGGTATTACCCTGGCTGTGACAGCTTCCCGTGCACACCGCCGCACTCCGAGTACTTCACAGGTCTTTAAAAGACATTTTTCTTGTTAATGAGGCTTTAATGGTTTTCACCCCTTCTCAGGGCCCCTGCAGCTCCACTCTGCTGTTCGGGTTTGAAGAATCAGAGGACAAAGGTGAGATTTTAGGGAGGAGTGCGCCCCCCCCCCCCCCCCGAGACGGTGTCGCGCCCCCCCCAGATTGAAGAACTCTGCCTTAGAGCATCTCCAGCGCATTGATTTCACTTTTGCTCATCACCCCTGGGGTGCGCCTGCACTCACATTTAAAGAGAAGTGTTTCAAAACTGGGGGGATTCCCATGTAATGAAAGGTGTTTGGGATCCAGTCATTTTCCGGCGTCACCCGATTTGCATTGCCACATTCCACTGGATTTGGCATGGGCAGTGGGATTGCAGTCTTTAGATCCCTTCCTTCAGGTTTATTCCCTGATCACACTACACTGCACAGCAAATTTGCAACCTTGACCCTGGGGAGGGAAGCAGGCAGCAGATAAGGGGCCTTGAGGCAGGAGAGTGCTGCATAAAGGGGTGCTGGCAAACATTTCTCTATGAGTACCACCAGGTGCGCAAAGCCCAATGAGCTCAAAGGGCTTCAGCCCCCACACTCCCCGTCGTGTGTGGCAGCCCGGGCTGAGGCAGCTTCCCGGGCACACACACACAGCTGCACCCGAGTACTTCACAGGTCTTTAAAATACCATTTGCTTGTTAACAAGGCTTTGTTGTATTTCTCGCCTTCCTAGAACCCCTGTATCTCCACTGCCAATTGCTGGAACAATTAGACCCCCCCGAAATGTTTTCTGAGCCCCCTTACTGCCTGCTGTGAGTAAGGGATATGTTTCTGCTAGTGTTACTGTGTGGGGTGGGGTAGGGCAGTTTAGGTTGTAAGCGAGGGAACAGGGATGGGAAAATGTTGTCATGTAAGAGGTGGCATTACATGCTCGGCCGGGTGAGGCTTCATTTACAGGTACCCTATTTAGCCTTTTAAATAAAAGCAATTTTACTGACTAGAATTCCCAGCCAGAAAAAATCTGTTCTGGTATATCTGCATCAGGAAGGCATGATCCTTAAACTCTATCCCACTGTCCATACAACTTGTGATCAAGGCTTTAACAGACTCCACTTCCATAATGGCCAAATGATGTTTCCTATGTTTGGGGAGAAGTTCAAAGGCAAAATATCATATTGCCTGTCGTGCTGAAAATCCTTTTGCTGTAATGGGGAGCATGAACGAATAACTTCAATAATTGCCTGCAGTATTTTCATGGCTCACCACAGACTGCAGGGGACAATTCCAACAAAAATACATAGTTGGCTTTACTTAAATATCTCTTATTGATTTCATGAACAAGTAGGGGAGTGTTATTGACAGCTGGCAGCTGTGGAAGGGTAATCAAAAAGGAACTGATAACAGGCAAACACATTCAACTTCTAAAACAGAAAAATAATTGTTATTTTTCAGACGTCACGTGGTTATTGTAAATGCATTTCATATTATAAGATGCATGTGTCTTAAATATGTTAGAGTTCTTTGTGTTTCATAAGTATTGTTCCTTACCAATGTTTAAGTTGGACATTGTAGAAATGATGTATCACACATTTATTGAGTGCAGACCTAGGTGTTGCTAACACCTGTGTAACATACATGTTTTCGGTCGGTGTACCAGGCTTGGCATGCACCACGTGTAGGGCTGCAACTGTGAGGGTGGTGTCCACTGGCAGAGGGGCTGCAGGGCCAAAGCCTGTACTGTGCCAGTCATATGATGTATGTGAATGTATGTGGTGATTTTTAATCTAAGTAGCTGTGTAAGGGAACAACATGTGAAGTGCAGAGACGGACTAGGGTAAATGTAAAATACTGGGCAAATCATGTAACACATATCTGTAGTATATGTTTCAGGCAGGCACTACTTGGACCCATACGTGGCTGATTGATGAGGACCTTCTTTTGTGTCAGACCCTGGTTGTGCCTCATCCTCATCTTTATTGGCTGTTGCTGCTGGCCCCTGTAATGGTGATCTCAGATTGGCTGACAAGGGAAAGGAGGTGTGGCTTAACTGTGCATTTAGTGACTATGGGAATGATTATGATGGTGGTGAACCCACCATGGGCATTCTGTCAGTGGCGGTTTCACCGCAATCATACAGCCAATTACCGCATGCCAGATCAGGATGGCAGGCGGTGTGCCCGGTGGGCAGAAAGCTCGTCAGCCACGGGTCTGACAAAGGCACTTGTTACATTTGCCTGTTGGACCCACCCGCACCCACAAAATGGTGGCAGTGCCTAACAGGCACCGCTTGCCAGATTTGGATGCTGCATCCCAGCAAGCAGGTCTATGGCGCTTGAACCACCATTGATAGGCTGGCAAGGATGTACTTTGGGGGCCCGTTACAGGCCCCTCTTGTACAGGGGCATGTGAATTTTGCATATGGTGGCACCTACAGTTCCCTGCACCAGGTGGCAGGAACAGCGTGCTGCCTGCCATGCAGTGTAGGGAAATGCAAAACAAGCATTTTTACCATTACGGCTAGTGCTGCAGCCAGCAGCACCAACCGCACCATACCATTTAGCATTTTTTATTTCCATAGCAGGTTGTGGGTTTATAGGGGAATTGGGTGGGCAGTAATTTAATTATAATAAATTAATGATTATTTTGTGTTTATTTAATTTAGGTTTTATATTGTTAAGTGTAAGAAGTAATTAATTTGTAATTAATTATTAATTGGTTGTTAACCATTATTAATTAATTGATAATTAATTATGGTGACTCTGTAATTTTTTTAGGTGTGGGTTGTGGAATTTACAGGGGTAAAGGGTGGGAAGTAATTTATTTAGATTAATTATTAATTAGTTGTTAATTTATATTAATTAATTTATTGATAATTAATTCTGGCAATTGTGCGATTTTTTAATGTGTTCTTTGTGGGGTACATGGGGTAAAAGGCAGGAAGTGATTTATGTTTAATTAATTAATAATTAGTTGTTAATTAATATTAATGAATTCATTGAAAATGAAATATGGAATTTGTGTAATTAATTTTAGGTGTGGGTGGTGGGGTTTATAGAGGTAAAAGATGTAAAGTAATTTATGTTTAATTAATTAAAAATTAGTTGATCATTAATATTAAATAATTCATTCATATTTAATGAGGGTATTTGATTATATTTTTTTGTGTGTGGGTTTTACTGCTATAGGGGTACGGTGTGCGGAATAAATTCATTTTACTTACTTTATCATTTATTGTTAAATGCTATAAGTTTTTAATTGAAAATAAGTTTTAATTGTGTAATACATGTTTTTCCTGTTTAATTTTAGTTGTGGGCTGTGGGGATAATAGGGGTAACGTGTGGGAAGTTAAATATTTTTTATGAGTTTTAAGTTGTTGTTTAATTAATAATATATATATATATATATTTTTTTTTTTATTTTTATTTCGTTTTATTACATTTTAAGCATAAAGACAAACAGCAAAATACCTTGCTTTCATTCAGTGCTCAAAGATAGTGGTAGCAAGCACATCTAACAATGATCATCAGTCTTGTACGTTGTGATTTGACAAATGTCAAGCTATTAGTTGACTATTGCTCATCCAGCTGTAGCATCTCGTGACATGTGAGTTGCCAGGCGGCTTCAAGTTTAAGAGAAAAGATAAGGAGAGAGAAGAGATAGGGGGGCGGGAGATTCAGGGGGGAAGATAAAAGGGGGGGGGGGGTACTCACTAGACCTCCCCATGGTATTAATGCCATTTTTATCAGCTAGTGTAGCACTTTCGCTGGAGAGTTCCAACAGCCCCTTTAAAATGCCTATGTCCCCCCCCCAAGGTGGTCTCTCTGCTCTCGATGAGGTGGGAGTCAAGGTAGCGCTGCAGCGGTGCCCATATGTCCTTCGGGTGTGATGGTGTAGGCATTAGCTCCCAATAATCAGACAACTGGTAGTGGCAAAACGCTGAGTCCCTGAGCCATTCAAGCACTCCCGGGCTGCACTTGTGGCCCCAGCAAGTTGCCACTCTTTGCCTAGCGAGCAAGAGTAGCATTGCCACCACTCCCCTGTGTTCCACAGACACTCTATGTGCATATCATAAAGGGTCTTCAGTGGGGAGCGCTCAAGTCTGTAGTCAGTCATTGCATCCCACACATCAAAGGTGCCTTCCTAAAATCTCGCTACCCCTCTGGACACTCCCAGGCAAGGTGCAAGAAGGAGGCCTCCGGCGCTCGGCAGTGCCCACACCGTGCATCCTCACATAAGCCAATTCCGCACAGCCACACCGGGGTTCTATATAGCATATGGAGAAACATGGGTCCTCATTTATGAGGCCTTGCGTCAGTTTTGCGCTGCGGATGTGTCACTTTTTGTGACGCATCGGGGGCGTAAAACATGCCTTCTGTTGCGCACTATTTACAAAGTGACGCATCTAAGCAGATGCGTCACTTTGTAAACCCCTGCGCTACATTATACCTGCGTCAGGTATAATGTATGCAGGGGGGCGTTCCCCCGCAAAAAGCCTCGTAGAAGTGACAAAGTCAAATCTATGTGATTTCACTGCGTCACTTCTAGGACGCCGTTGCGTCAAAATCTTGCGCCTGCCTCACAGCAGGCGTAAGACTGACGCAGGCCCTTTCACATCTGGCTTGGCCCATGTGAAAGGACACATTGCTGGATTTGCGTCACTTTTGTGACACACTCCAGCATTGCGTCACTTTTGCGCTTACAGATATGTCAGAAATACTGACGTATCTGTAACTCCTTGCAACATGATGCATCATACAGTAAATATGACGCATCAGGTATGTCGCAAGGAGTGCGCACTGAGAAATGACGCATCGCTGCTTTCACGCAGGGATGTGTCATTTCTCATAAATGAGGCCCATGAAGTGGATAAGACACAGCCTGTAATTAGGCGACATTTATTTTATCTGCGCGCAGCACTAGGCCCATGTTCCCTCTTCGAAGGGGCACGCCAGGATCCCTTCCGGCTCCCGCTGCGCAGGTGGAACGCATATTGGCGATGCGCGCAGCATTCCGGCTACAAACGAGTGATGAGTTTCCGTGGCGAGGGATTCACCAGGAAGTGCTCCAGTACTTGGAATGTCAGAGGCGCCAATGGAAAGGACTTCAAAAGGGTCCGCATAGCTGCCCTCGGCTGATAATATGCCAGTCTGTCCAGCAGTCCAGCACTCTCGTTCCCCGAGCGCGGCACCTAGGGTGATGAATACCCCATCAGGGAATGCTCTCCCTTTGTGGGGAGTTGCAGCTTCCTCAGCTTTTGGCACACCCCGTCTCTGCGGTGAAAGGTTGCTCCGGGTGCTTGGTAAGTGGTATTGAGGGGGCAAAAAGTGTCTCCAAATAATCCCTGCATTTAAGTCCCTGCCACACCCACACTGTGCATCCCACTGTGTCAATCTCGACTCGGGGTCTGTGTTGGGGTCCAAACATCAACATGTGCAGTGGAGTTGAAGCCGCCCGATTGCTCTCTGGGGCAGCGTGCACCATAAACAATGTTGGATACACCCAGTGATACCCAAACTGCACCTGGACCCAGTTGTAATACAACTTGATATCTGGGGCTCCCATTCCTCCCTGCTCAAACAGCAAAGTAAGAGTCTCCCATGCAATACGAGGCTGCTTTCCTGCCCTGGCTAAGGCAATCGGATTCGAGCGTAACCACCGTTTGAATTCAGCAGTTAGTGGGAGCGGCAGGTTAGCGATAACATATAAAAACTTGGGGAGAACTACCATCTTTGCAAAGGCCAATCGGCTCACCAGTGAGAGTGGGAGAGTCTTCCACCTTTTTAATCTGCTCTCCAACCAATCCATAAGCTTGCCGTAATTGTAGTTCCATAAGTCTGCCCTGTTCCGACTGAGCCAGATCCCCAGGTATTTAAGAGGAGAGTCTGCCCACTGTAGCGGAACTTCCGACTGGAACGGGGCAGTGGCAGGGGTAAGCGGAAAGATGATGGATTTCCCCCAATTTATGTTGACCCCCGATACAGCCCCAAATCAGATCACCTCCAGAATGAAGGGGTCCAGATTCTCTGCTGGATTTCGAACATATAGGGGCCCATTAGGATGGCAGGCGGCTCGCCCCCGCGAGGCTGATGACAGCCACCGCCGGCCTGGCGGGGGCGATCAACCCGCCATCCTTGCTGCAAAGACCCCCCACCATATTAACATGGCTGGGGGGTCCACGCCGGACGGAAAGACCGTCCGCCGCTTTTCTGCCCCGGTGGCCTTGCGACCGGGGCGGAAAAGCGTTGTATATGGTGGCAGTGACTATAAGACAATGCCAGCCATATTACAATGGGCATTTCAGACTCTCCCTATGGGGGCCCGTTGCGGGCCCCCAGGGACTCGGGGGGGGCGGTGGGGGGTGCACATGGGGGGTACCTATGGTACCCCCCTGCATTTAAAGGAACAATGCGGCAGGCTCCGCGCGGTGCCTGTCACGTTGTGCTTTGAAATGCCCAGTATGTATCCTTAGCATTGTGGGGGCGGTGCTTCCAGCCCCGCCTGCCACAATGTTAAGAATACGGGATGCGCCCACCACTGTGGCGGGCGCATCCTAATACCCCCAACGGGATCCCCGCTCTTATGGCTGGTGGTCCCTTGTACCGTGAGTATGGCGGGCGGGCAAAGTCCGCCCGCCATCCTAATGGGGGCCATAGTGTCACGTTGTCCGCATACATTGATACCACTATCACTCGTGGAGTGAAGTCTAGATCGCGCCGGGCATGATGCTGCATAATTCGGGCTGCAAGCGGCTCAGTCACCACAGCAAATAGCAGGGGGGAAAGTGGGCATCCCTGCCGTGTGCCTGAGCGACCTTGATGGGAGGGTACTATCCCATTAATCCTCAGCCTTGCTGTTGGGGCTGAATACAGCAGTGCAATTTTCTTGAGTAATGGGGGGCTGATGCCGATTTGAGAGAGAAGAGAAATAGGTATCAATTGGTGTCAAAAGCCTTTGTTGCATCTGAAAAGACTGCTGCTGTTGAACACCATCTGCAGGAACGCGAACAAGGTTTGAAGATTGCGGTATGCAGCGTCGGATTGGTAACGGGGGCATTCGGGCATTGCCCGAGGGGCCGGGTCCAAGTTCCAGCTGAGGGCTGCTTTTGAGCAGCCTGGGGGCCGATTTGAGCGGTGTCTCTGTTGTTCAACTATCCCGCAAGCTGCCCAGTGGGTGTCTGAGTAGCCTTTCTGGAGGGAGATGGGCGCTCATTACCTCCCGTATAGCAGCAACAGGTAGAGGTGTCACCCCTTTTCTCTCGCTGTGCCTCCCATTAATGTAGGCATATTGAGCGGGGCAGGGGTCCTAAGCAGAAGTGGCCTCACTTGTTTTCAGGTGTGTTTCATTGATGTAAACTGATGTGTGTTTCCCCCCCCCCCCAACCCCCCCCAACCCCCTTTGTATGTAAAATTACGCTGAAGCAGCGATTTGAGGGAAGGACTTATGCTAATGTGAGCCGATTTTTTTAAGCGTGCCCGGGTCGATTTTTAATCCCAATCCAACCCTGGTGGTAGGTGCTCTGCCCAGGTACAAAGCCGCACTGGTCCGGCCTCCACACCGTGGGCAGCCGTGGAAGCAATCAGGTTGCCAGCAGTTTTGCTAGTATCTTGTTCTCGAGGTTAATCGTGGGCAGCGGTCTGTACGAGTCACAGAGCTGTGGGTCTTAGTCAGGCTTAAGGATGGTGACGATGAGCACCCCCCGAAGGGAGAGGAGTAGCGTACCATGGTCCAGAGAATCCTCATACATGTTGAGGAGATGGGGCGCTAATAATGCACCGTATTCTTTATCAAATGAAGCTGTGAGGCTGTCTGCAGACATTTAGACAGAAGAGGTTCATAAACAAATAATTGTTTTTTAATGGGCTCAGTTCACTAGCCTGTGAGATCCAGGGGAGCCCCCACTTAAGGTGCTTAAGAGGGGGGTTCACTCTGTGAACAATGTCTAGCACAGGTTTTGTACCAGGAGGGTACCTTCCAGTACCAGATACTTGCCTAGAGAAATGTTACATTTGTCAACACATTGTATGTGTGCCATGCAGCACGCATGCAATGTAGGGGTATTGAGAGAAATTTAACGATTTGTCCAATTTACCACCTGCCTCAAGACGGTATTATTCTTGGATGATAAGCCTTGTCTGACAGAAAGGGTTTTCAGTCAAAAAACACTCCGACACCCCTTAACACGAAAATAATGCAAAGCAGCACAAAGCGCTATTTGCGCAACTTTAAATTCTACATTTTAGACAAGAAAATCTTTTTACAATTGAACGTATAAACTTATTTCTAACTTATTCTAGACTTTTAACTAATTTGTGTCACTTTATACCAGTGCAGCGTCTTGATTACTTTACTCCATACTCTTGTTTGGTGTATTTTGCACAATTGCACCCAGCATTCTTTGTTTGTGCTTTGGCGCCATCTGCTGCACAATATACTTCCAGTTATAAATTTATCTTTGGAGACACTTAAGAGCTAACTTTGGACAGAGAGATAATACAATATGCCCATAATTGTCTAGCATTAATGACTATTTTGCACTATAAAAAGTGTTTAAGGCCTCCTCGGTTTAAAGGCGGTTATTTGCCTTGTCTAGGTGTATTGGATAAGGATTGCAGGTGCTGTAATGTATGAGAAAAGTGGGATGTACCTGTGTATTCCCGCTTGGCTAGTAACTTTAAAGTGGGTGGAGATGAGATACGAGGATAATGCGGTGAACGTAGTCAGCAAAGCGTTTGGCATTTTTTGATATGTGTTTATTAATATTAGTCCAGGGTTCTCCATGTCTATGTTTAGTGACACAACACAAGCCTTACAATGCATGATGTTCTGAGAAAAGCATGTATTATATCACTGATATTATTATGCAGATGGCGAAAGTTGTCTTTCATTATTGACCTAGAGAGGTGGTAGATAATCTCAAGAAAATCTTAGAGCGGCGGTACTCATAGTACGGCCCGCGGGCCAATTGCGGCCCGCCAGACCTTCCCTTGCGGCCCCCATGGAAAACAACAGCAGTCAGGGTCAGGACTCAGAACCATTACTGCTGTTGTGATTCTTCGGGGGCCGCATTTGCCGAGAAAGGGGTCAAAGGGGCATGCGCAGACAAGTAGTGTCTCGCATGCTCACCTGCGGCCCCCGCCCTCATCTGCTACTGGAGGTCATAGACTTGGGTCACGGCAGGTGAAGATTCCAGAAGAAGGCACGCAAGTTGCTTTCTTTCTTTATCTGCCCTTTTTTATTGCGAGTGATTTTGCATATTAAGTGAATGCAACAGTAGATGGCGCTGTTGTGACCATTTGTGAGTTAATCATCAGCTCAAATTTTTTTTCATTCGAGTTTGTTCTCCCGGAGTTAACAGGCAGGGCTTTTAGTGGGCCAAGTGCTTCAAAGCTGGTAGCTATGGGGGCAACATTTTTGCCATCAGGGTGGCAAAAAAATATATATTAACTCGGCAGCAGCACTACTGCTCAGAAAGTCTTTGTCAGTTCAAATCGACATGTTTTCTTTCATTTTTTCAGTCTCATCATTTCAGACCTGAAGCATTTTCAATACTATATACAACAAAGCCATCGTTTTTGCTTATTTATCTTACGCAACTAAAAACCTCTTAGGTCTCCATTTTCGCCCTTAAATAAATCTTAACTCAACATCAGCTCAAAGCCTTTGATGTAATTCCAAATAGGCTCGTTTAAGTTCTTTCACAGTTTCATCATTTGAGAACGGAAGCATTTTCAATGTTGCTTATATATCTTATGCAACTAACTATCAGGGTCTCCATTTTCGCCATTTTTAATGTTATATATTATATACAACAAAGCCATAGTTGTTGCTTATTTATCGTATGCAACTAACTACCGGTGCCTCCATTTTCGCCCTCCGGGTGAACAAAAAAATCTCATCTCAGTAGCAGCATAATTGCTCAAAGATTTTGATGTAATTTCAAATAGACTGGTTTTACTTCTTTCACAGTCTCATCTTTTCAGAACTGACACATTTTCAATGTTATAATTTATATACAACAAAGCCATAGTTGTTGCTTATTTATCTCATGCAACTAAAAACTATTGGCAAAGCCAATAGTCCTGAATTGTTGCAGGTATTATGTTACTGGTTGTATCTCATATATCTGAATCCAATGACAAACAGCAACATACCAGTAGGGTGGCACACTATGATAAACAAAGATTTGTCTTTACATGTTTTTAAGCCAACCCCTTAATTTTTGCTGTCTTGGCCCTTTGAGAGAACCCCCAGGTTTTTCATCCCACTAAAAGCCCTGTAACCAGGCAATCCATGTCAGCTATGTGTATATATCACCGTAGTTCGATCTAAAAATCTATTTTTTGGTTCTGTTGCGTGTCTGTTAATAGTAAAGAAATACTGCTATTTAAAGAGAGAGAGAGACTGACTGACTATGAGAGAGACTGACAGAGAGAGTCTGACTGAGAGGGAGAGACTGACTGAGACAGAGACTGACTAAGGGAGTAAGACTGACAGACAGAGAGAGAGAGACAGAGAGAGAGACAGAGAGAGAGAGAGACTGACAGAGAGAGACTGACTGACAGAGCCACTGACTGACAGAGCCACTGACTGACAGAGAGAGAGAGAGACTGACCGAGAGAGAGACTGACAGAGAGAGAGACTGACAGAGAGAGAGACTGACAGAGAGAGAGACTGACCAAGAGAGAGAGACTGAATGAGAGAGCGAGAGAGACTGACGGAGAGAGCGATAGAGACTGACTGAGAGAGTGAGAGAGACTGACAGAGAGAGAGAGAGAGGCTGGCTGAGAGAGAGACACTAACAGAGAGAGAGGCACTGACAGAGATAGAGACACTGAGAGAGAGAGAGACTGATGGAATTGGGGTCAAAGTGTGTATGAAGCTATGCAATGCCTCTTTAGATTGCTATTGTCTGCTAATAAGAATATATTGTCAAAATGTGCTCTTTGTAGTTACATCTGCTTTTGAAATATAGCATTTTACTCTAGCTCCGCCCCCCACTGACCCTGACCCCGCCCCTACTGGTGCGGCCCTCGGCCATAAGCCACACTGTAATTTTAGCCCCCGACAGAAAGTTTGTGAGTACCCATGCCTTAGAGGAATCCTAACATCTTTATATATTTGTGACAAACAATTCCCGTCTGATTTCTTGTGCAATTGCCAGTGGAGAGGTGTGGTGCAGCGGCCAGGGCAGTGGACTTCGGAGCACAGGGTTCTGGGTTCGATCCCCTGCTCCGGCGGCAGCTCAGCTCAGCACCATGTGACTCTGGGCAATAGCTCAGTTAATTTCCACATCAGCCCCAGCCTTGAGACCCGTAAGGGTGAGTAGTTCACTCTTTACAAATACAGATTTTACCATTCTGAAATGCACTTTCTATAGAATAGCACAGAGAGGTTCACAACAAAGTCTTAGGGGTCCCACATGCAATGACTGGTGGGTGGACGCCTGTCACACCATCACCCCATACTGTCCTTTCTCTCATGTGCATCCTACACAAGGCCTCACATGGTAAAGCTCACCCAAGGCCTCACATGGTAAAGCTCACCCAAGGCCTTACATGGTAAAGCTCACCCAAGGCCTCACATGGTAAAACTCCCCCAAGGCCTCACATGGTAAAGCTCACCCAAGGTTTCACATGGTAAAGCTCACCCAAGGTTTTACATGGTAAAGCTCACCCAAGGTTTCACATGGTAAAGCTCACCCAAGGCTTCACATGGTAAAGCTCACCCAAGGTTTCACATGGTAAAGCTCACCCAAGGTTTCACATGGTAAAGCTCACCCAAGGTTTCACATGGTAAAGCTCACCCTAGGCCTCACATGGTAAAGCTCACCCAAGGCCTCACATGGTGAAGCTGACTCAAGGCCTCATATGGTAAAGCTGACCCAAGGCTCACATGTAAAGCCGACCCAAGGCCTCACATGTGAAGCCGACCCAAGGCCTCACATGGTAAAGCTAATCCAAGGTTTCACACAGTAAAGCTGACCTAAGGCCTTACAGGGTAAAACTGACCTAAGGCCTCACCAGGTAAAGCTGCCCAAGGCCTCACATGCTAAAGCTCAATCTGCCATCCTGACACCAACTGTCCATCCTAATATATAGAGTCTATTGTCTCTATGCGTCCTTTATTAATGTTGCAAACTAAACCAACTCCTCCCCCCTTTTCAAAGCAATCAGTGAATAATTCCATAGATTTAAGATTTTGAAAAAAATAAAATATACATTTTTATGTGTCTGGAGTCGAATACGGACGTGTCCAATACTTACCGGTCTGCCTGAGACCAACTGTCCATCCTAATATATGTAGTCTATTGTCTCTATGCCTCCTTTCTTAATGTTGGAAAGTGAACCAACTCCTCCCCCCCCTCCACCCACTTCCCGGTCTGCCATCCTGACACCAACTGTCCATCCTAATATATGTAGACTATTGTTTGTATGCATCCCTTGTAGTTTTTGTGCAGCAAGCAAATCGATAGGGTTTTTTCGGCCTTTCTATTAAAAACACGCTCCTATTGGACACGCGCTTATTTGAATCCAATGTTGTATATATATAACCACGCGCTTAATGGAAACCAACGTTGTGTCAAAATTTCAAAGGAATGGTGAATAACTTTCTGAGATTTAACTGTGTGTGTGTGTTGTGTGTGTGTGTGTTTTGTGTGTCTTTGTGTGTGTGTGTGCGCTTAATCGAATCCAACGTTGTGTCAACATTTCAAAGCAATCAATGAATAACTTTCTTAGATTTAAGATTTTGAAATAACGCACATTGACATTTTTATGTGTCTGTTCTGGCTTTTGATTAAAAACACGCATGTATTCGAATTCAACGTTGTGCATGTAAAAACACTCCCCTATTCGAATGCAACGTTGTGTCAAAATTTCAAAGCAATCGGTGAAGAACATTCTGAGATTTTGAACAAACAAACATTTACATTTATATTGATATAGATTTAATATGATATAAAAAACTATGGGTGCAGTGATGTTGATTTCGATTAAAAAAAAAGCTGTCTGCTTCGCCAGGATATCTAGAATTTACCTGTGTAGCTAGACTCGACCCGGCTGACTCCGCATGGATAGCTAGTAACTACCCGCATTACATCAGTGAGTACAAAAAAAGTGTAGTAACACTGTATGAGACTAGAAGATGCTGTGGTAATACATCCTTTTTAAAGACTTTGTGGGGGAAGGTCCTACTTTGCCAAACACAACCTCCTTTGCTCTGCAGTTTTAGGCAGGTCTCCATAGAACAGCACACACCCTGTCAGCATACTGGAGGGCAGGTTCAGTTCCAGCAGCCGACTTACATTTATGTGTGAGTGTTGAAGAGAGAAGGGTCTAGCAAGGGCCGAAAGCAGTTGTGCTGCTTCTGGTTCTCCTAGCAAAGGAGAGAACTGGTCATCCCTCAAGCTTCACATTCAGCCCAGGACGTCACAGAATGGCACCAGGCTGGTCCGCAAGATGTAACTCAAATGCAAAAACACAGCTCGGTTAATTCAGTTCTCTGAGAAAGTGCATGATAAGTTACTTCTACATATGCCAGTATCACGCTACACCTCAGCTGCCTGTCGAGTATGCTCTTGAAAGGCGTCTAGGAGCCTTGTAACATAATGCTTCCTTCCCTTCCTCGTGCACATTTCTGGGGGCCATACAAAGGTGGGTGGATGCACGCCAGGTCAGCAGAGGCCATGCGCCACCTGTGGTGAGTTATTGCTCACCCGGTTTACAGCCCCCTGCTTGCCTGGCTGGGATCTCTAAGCCTACAGTGGAGCCACTGTACCGGTATTAACATAACAGGTGTATTTGTAAAGCGCACAATTACCCGAAGGTGTCCTGGCGCTGAATAACAGATGTGTATTGTAAGCCAACTCAATGGTACTCTTTTTATCGACCTCAAAGTATGAAAGGCTGACTGGTCCCGTCGGGATTTGAACCTGTGACCATGAGGTCGAACACAGGCCCCTGCAGTGGCTGCTTTAGTCCACTGGGCCACCAGACGCGGCTCAGTGGACTCAGTATCGGAGCTGTGGGTAGAGTGGAGTGTCAGGTAAGAGCCATGTTGCCTTGGGTCCCATTTAGCATTTCTTTTTGTGTTACACAAAGTGAAATTGGAAACTTGTTTGTATATAACAATCTATGTTCATGGTGGTTTCCTCCCTGTGTGTGGGGGGCATTGATGGTTCCCCTGCCTGAGATCGCCGTGCCCCAGCAGGTGGTCTCGGGAAGTTAAATCAATTGATGGGTTAAGTGGCCGAAACAGAGCCAGGTGACCGTCACTCAGATTCAGTGGCCCAGTAGTGGGTGGGTTCCAGGGCTAGGGTTTCATCTACCAAAGCCTCCGGAAACCCTACAGTTCTTCATTTCTAAATGGGGTAGGTGAGGGAACAGCATACCAGGCAGACAATGTATCCACCGTTTTTTGACAGGTGCGCCATTACGATCGAGTCTAAATGAGCCCCTCCGCCATGTTTATTTATTTATTTATTTAAAACATTTATTAAGCGCACTGTCACCATTGCAGGCATCCTGGCGCTGAATAGATCAGAAAGAAGCGGAAGTGACCGAGGGGAGCGTGAGTTTAAGATACAGGAAGCGCGCCGTAGGGTGACGTCTGCCAGGCATGCATGCGGCTTCTGCTGTGTTCAGTTTCATCCATGTTTCTTGCGCCTGTCTCCATCTGCAGATCGGTGAGACCCACAGCATCTCCACTCCAGGGACCCCCCCTTAAACGTTGTGCCAAATGACCCTCAAAACGTTCTTGTAGAGAGCGACCATTCCTTCCCGCCTTCCATCACACGAGGCTTTGTTCCATCAAAAACACACAGCTAGCATGCGACTCTTGCACTCAGCTCTGAGGGCTTCCTCTGCTTTCATGCACCACTGCACAATGCAAATTTCAAGCTCTCCTTGTTTCAGTACGGACATGAGCCAAGGCGATCATGCAAGGGTCAGCTGTTGCACGGCCCAGCCTCAGGCTCGAGAATCCAGGGATCTTCAGGGCTTAGAGCAACAGAGCTCCGCACTGACATGGGCCCCAAGGTTATTTTCAGTCCTCCTGAGTCCCCATCAGGTGAGTCCTTATGGAAGTGGTACATTTCTTGAAGACACAGTGAAAAAATATAGAGGCATATTACCAAGGGTGGCGATATTGAATTATCGCCGCTTTACCGGCCGTTTTCGGCCGCTAAGCGACAATAATCTTATCGCCCTATTACCAAGCTGTCGCTAACACCAGTTAGCGACAGCTTGTTGGCGTTAGCGAGCAGTTTGGGGCCCGCTTTGCATGTCAGCGATATTTATCGCTAATGACATGCAAAGTGGGCGTACCCAACCCGTTAGCGACTGACAGCAGTCGCTAACATCTCTATCGCCTATTACCAAGAAAGGCGAAGCAATGGAAATATTCACGCTAAGCGTGAATATCGCCAAAGGCTAACGCCTGCAAATACCAGTTCTTAGCCCTGTTATCCAATGGGAGGTGGATAACATTGCTAACAGCATTTGCACGCTAATGCGTGAACCCCGCTGGTTTTCCAGCGATATTCACGCTAATGCCTGCAATATTATCGCTTTTGAGATAAACGTTGGTAATAGGACGGTATCTCAGCGATAATATTGGGCGAAGCACGTCGTTAATAAAACTAACGTTAAGCACAGTTAGCGATAAATATCGCTAACTGTTGGTAATATGCCCCATAGATCTTCTTACAGAGTCAAAACCGACATCAGGAAGCAGTTTGGTCAGGTAGAACCTACAGGCAGTCGTTCCGCATGACTACACACTGTTGGCTTAAATACTACATGACATGAAAGCAGCAGCCAAAAGTACGCTCTGTTCATTGCTGACTCCTCCCTGAGCACTGATTATGAGTATCAATGTGCATTCTCTATAGACAGCAGCGCGCACTGAATACATTCTTATGTAATAAATAGGGATACTGGGAGGCACAGATACAATGACACAGGCGCCCAACACCCATTGGACTCAAAGGGCTTCAACCCCCCCCTCCCCCCGTCGTGTGGGTCATCCCGGGCTGAGACAGCTTCCCGGGCACACACACCCGAGCACTTGACAGGCCTTTAAAAGACCCTTTGCATGTTAATGAGGCTTTGTTGTTGTTTCGCCCCTTCTAAGAGCCCCTGCAGCTTCATTCTGCCTATTGCTTAAAGTTTCAGTCCCCCCCCCGAAATTTTCTCTTAGCGAACCCCCCCCCCCCAACCCCCCTGAAAAGTTGCTCTAGTTGCGCCTCTGCAATGACACAAATGGACTTTTGGCATTGACTCCATTGTTGATTCTACTATATCTTTTGGTACTACTATTGGTAGGTGTTGAGATTTTTTTTGCTGTATGTTTTTGATGAACCACTTTTCTTAGTGCTCTATTCTAATAGAGGAGTTCACATTTTTACTGTGAGGAGTTGTGCAGGGGCTACATTTTTCTTCTATTGCATTGAACCACTTTTAGTGCTCAAAATGTTTTGAGGTGTTCAATCCTAGTGTGAATTTTCTGAAGATTAGTTTTTCAAGTTTGGATTTTTAGTGTGTATCTTTTGCGGAGCCACATAAGTGCTCATTGATTGAGGTGCTCCATCTGTTTCAGGTTAAATTATATGGGGCTGCAGAGTCCTCAGTTCTGTTCATTCATGTTTTATATTGTTGAAGCACGCAAGTGCTCTATTTAGTTAGAGGTGTTCAGTTTTACAGAGAGCCGCTGGGGAGTCATTTACCTTGTGCGGAATGTTGTAATTTGAGTACATTAATTTGGGGCGTCATGTACCCCATGCACTAGGAGTTATGCGCCTTGTGCTGTGTGTTTTATTTAAAGTGTGTTTCGGGTAGCGTGTGGGGACTTCTGCGTCCTATTTTTGTTATTCTATTGGGACGCCTTTTTATCTAGTTTGGTTCCCTGTCTATTGCTTTTTGTGACAGTCTGGCCAACTGGCATGATTTGTGATATTTAGGGTTTTGGTTTGTGATGAGGGATGGTGGTTATGTGAGGTCTATTTTGTCAGATTGTTTTGTTATGTGATGTCTTTGGCATTTGTTTTATGCGAGGTGATTTTATGCCTCTTTTCATGTTTTGTGCAAGAATTCCTATATTATGCTTTATTGCTATTTCAGAATTTTTATTTGTAGTCATTCATTTATTTGTGTTGACTGCTTATTTGATATCCTGACCTTGTCATCGTCAGGGCATACTGTATTTATTTCCTCTTGCTTTTTTTCTTTTCTTTGTTTTAAAAGAGGGAGATGTGTTATATTCTGGTCTTCTTCTCTGCTGCTCAGCCTGTGTGTGTGATGTCATTGGAATGTTCGTGTATGCATGGTTTGAATGTGTGATCAGTTTGAGTGAGTGGGGCTGAGCAGCTGGATGCTGCTCCCGGTGGGGCCTTCCTTACTACCAACTATGTCTAATAAACCAATTTAAGAATACCTACTATTATTGGATTTACTTATTTTAGAATGTACATTTAACATTGTAACATCCATGCATTTGAATGAAACAAAAGGTGGAAAACCTCTCACTCTTTCACTCTGAAAATCCACAGATCTTGAGACTTCATGTATCTCTGCTCTGAGATTTCAGGGAGTCATCCGAGACTTCTGTTCACTTTTCAACCAATCATCATCTTGGGTCTGAAATCCGCTTCACTTGTGAACTACACCACATGACCCAGAGACAGGGTCCACTCTTTGTCTGACCTCGAAGAATAATTCAGGGTCTGTCTCCGTTCTGAGTTTCACACATGGTTCACACAAACCCAAAAATATACTGAGAAGCCAGTCATTTATTCAGTCAGTCTGAGTCTGTCTGGGGTGCACTGATGGCCTGAGCAGGAGCACCTGCTGCCACCACACCAAGGGTGGCGGGGTTTCAGTCTCACTTCCCCATGCACTTGTACCACCGTGTACTGACTGCCAGTGCCCGTCCATGTAAAACAGTAATAAACAGCCTCGTCCTCAGCGCGGACATCGGAGATGGTCAGATGCCCCAGAGAGCCGGAGCCGGAGGCAACAAAGCGCCCCGAGAGCCCATCGACTCTTAGTATGCCGGAATCGGAGCAGTAATAGAGCAGGCCTCTGGGCGCTTCTCCCAGCTTCTGTTGGACAAATCTAACACAGTTTCTATACACTGTTAACCCCCCTCCCAGGGTGCAGGGGAGCTTCACCGTCTGCCCCGGGCTCGTTGTCACTGAGGGCTCCTGAGTGACCGAATGCTGGGCCCGGGAACCTGATGAGGAAAGATAAACATCACCATTATTATGAGCATCATCATCATCATTGCAGTCATTGTTATCCTCATCATCATCGCATCACTAATGTGAAATGTTTAAGTGCACAATCCTGTTGCACTAAGACTGTATCAGGTTGTGTAAACTATAAATGCTCTAATTTAAGAGGTCTTTGTAGTTGCACACGAGGGGTACTAGTTGTATTTACCACAGACAGCTGCTTTGACGAAGAAAAAACACACAGATTATTTTAGCTAAAAGGAACACATCTCCCACTGTGGCATTACCTGTGATGAGGGAAAGAAGGCACAGGGCCAGCACAGAGGGGTCCATTGTGCAGTTGGTTGTTTGGAAGGAAGCAGGACTTGGGTTTCTGCATCCACAGCACATCCACAGCCACCTTTACTCATGCCGGTGCCTTCAAGTGTCAGATCAGTTTATTTGCATCCACCATGCAAATTAGACCTACATGTGTAATGTGCCACTGGGTGACTTCTGACCTAGAGTATCTGCAGGGTGTTCATTTCCTTTATGATCATTGCTATTTTGCCTATCACCCCTGAAGTGCACTCTCACTCACTTGGGATGACAGGCATTCCAAAACAGGAGGGGGTCCTATGCAGGGGCGCAACTAGGTCTTAATTTCGGGGGGGGCTAACATGGCAGATGAAGGGGCGTGGCTAATGTAAATCAATGGGGCGGAGCTAAAATGGCAGATAATCAGGATCGGTTAATGCTCAGGTCAAGCTGAGAAAAAAATGTGGTGAATTCTGCATTTGAAACTGGACAACAATTAAAGCACACATTTTTGTTAGTTTGATGCATTGCCCCCCAAAACCCATACTCACCCTGAATCTTAAAATTACCCCTGGCACACCAAAACACATACCAACGCTGAACCCTAAAATTAACCCCCTCACACCCTAAAACCCATACCCGCCCTGAAATCTATAATTACTAACCCTGGGCGTAGTTCGCGGAGTCGGACTCCGCGGTGCTACGCGAAGACGTAGTTGCACTCCGCGAACTACGCGTAGCTCCGCAAGCATGCGGAGTTGCTTGCTGGGCCCGTTCGCGCGCCGTTTTTCGTCTTCGGGAGCGCGGTGCGCGTGTTCGGGGCGTTGCCTGCATGCTCGGGATGGCTAGCGCGCTAAATTACCCCAGAGGTTTGTCCCGCCTGCTTGCGTTCCCTTATTTCCTGTTCCGGGTCACAATTAACGTGGTCGCGTTGTGCAAGACATGTTCGGGAACACATCTTCTCGTTCGCACTACAAAAGTGCGTGATCGCGCTAAATATCGCGCGAACCTACCCATGCGGTCGCGATGGGCGCAGCCATCTTGGATCACACACTCTGGCTATGGTTTTGGGCCTACTTTTGCATCCTGTTAAAATCTCTTTAATCCTTGTCTTTTTACCCACTTTTTCTAACTTTCTTTAGTTATTATCTATTTCTCTCTGTGCCTAGGTTTATATTTTTCATTTTATTTCTACTTTTACAACTTTTCTATTGCTTTTTACTTCCTTCTTGTTCTTTTACCTTGCTTCTTCTTTCCCCTACCTTTTTGTCTTGAACTTTTAGTTTTCTTCTACCCTCCACCCAGAACCATGGTCAAGGGCGCCAGCAGCAGCGGCGGCTCAAAGGGCAAGGCGCCAGTGCCCCAAAAAACTAGGCTGCCTTGCGGCAGAATGCGCCCCCAAGGGGTGAGGCCCCGCCAACTTTTTGGGGAGGAGGAGGTGGCTGCCCTGGTTTTTTTTATCCAGCGCTACCTCCCCTTGATTTTGGCAGCAGGTGGCAGGCCCGGCTCCGGCTACCAGCATATTGAGGAGCGTCTCCGGCGGTGGGTGAAGGTGCGCCGGGCAGTCTTCCGCTGCTCCGGTATCCGGCGTACCCACCACCAGCTGACCCACCGTTGGGCAGACATTTTGGACCGGGAGCAGGACCTGTTGGACCTGCTTGGCGTCGAGGTCGTGGGTCTTGGTGAGTGGCTACCCAAAAAAAAAAGTGTGTGTATAATATATCTCTATAGTAGTATAAGTATTGTTGTTGTATCTTTGTAAATCTTGGCTGAATAAGTAACGCGATGACTGGTGCTCCTAGTTACATTTCCGATGTATTCCGTTATTATATCTACTGTAATTGTATGACACTGGTCTATGCTGCGCTTCTTCATCTTCACTGACTCTTGCGTGTTCAATTTGGCGCTAGCTTTTGCTGTTTATTGGTGTGAGATTTTCTTTATTGTAGAGAACTGAAGTTAGTTAATGCTATTAATAGAGTCTTGTCCTTCCTTTGTCCGTCAGTGAAATAGCCGTTGATGGATAATTGTACGTGTTTGCAATGCATATTGTATCTTTTTTTCACGGCCTTCTCTTCTGCATGAATAATACTCCTCTGGCAATGAATGCAAAAGTTACTTTGTTCTTCTTACCTCAGCCAGGGCCGGATTTAGGCATGTTCAAGCTGTGCAACTGCACAGGGCCACCAAACGCCAGGGGCCACCCCACCAATATATATCCTTAATTTAATAATCCTCAGAGGATGGATACATATTTGCGTGGCGGCCCCTGGCAGGGATTTGGTGCCTCCGGCTCTGTTCCACTTCCAAACACCCTGACTCCCGCCTCTTCACTGGCCTCCGTGCTCCGCCCCGACCTCCTCTTCCGGGCCCCCCACCTACGCTCCCTGGCCAGGAGTCCAGGACCACCATGAGCCTATAGCCGCCCCTGCCTCAGCCCTCCATAGAACTGATGTAGTTTGTTTATTGAGTGGGTAGGGCAGCAGTAGCATTCAGTCAGTAGCAAAACAAAATATGATGCCATGAACGTACAATTTCGTGTTAGTTAGTATGCACAAAGTTAAGCATGTCTCCTCCTTGCGATCTATGCATTTTGCTGGCAAAAAATGAAAAAGAAATGGCTACTTACAGATAATTGATTGAATGATTACCCCATTCTTGAATCTGTGGTGTTGTTCAGGTCTTACTGCCTCTGTGTTACTTAGTAATCTGCAATCAGAATGTTTATGGAACATTTGATTTGTTTTCACCAAGTACACTAGTCAGTGAATCATGCAAGGCAGTAGTCATTTGGTAGACCAATGTTTGTTTCTTTTAATGTTGTAGCAGTGGTTTTTGAAATGCTTGCTGTCTATGTTTCACAGCACTCAATGTTTTCTCTTTCTTTATTATTTCTTACATGAACCACAGAACCCAGGGGCAAGCAGAAGGCTGGGACCGAGTCGGCGGGTGAACGTGATTGTGAACCACAGGCACAGAGCTCCTCTACTGAGGATCCTGCTGCTGTCCCTAGTAAGTCCAACAGTGTTTTCTTTTGGAACAATGATATTTCCCTAACTTTCTAACGGAGCTTTTTTTCCAACCGATTAATGACATTTCACCTAACTGTTTAGTTAAGGTATCAATCTTTTCAAAAAATCTGTGATCGAATAGCGGAAGGCACAGGGTCCACTCCTGTCTTATGCTTTTTCCTCTGTAATGTCTCTTCTTTGGCAATTGACACCAACCAAGTATGCATGCAGATGTTGGTCTACTATTTTGTAAGCGTTAGTAATGAATACCACTACTACTCTTGCGGGTATTCTTCTATGCAGTGATATACATAACTATGTATGCACCCCAAAATTGGATGTTGTTGTTGATAGGCAGGTTGGACCTTACTTACTTACAGTCTTACACCTCATTCACAGAACTCAGAGGAACCCACAATTCAATGAACGACAACCTATATGGGCTCAGTCATTGGTCAATTATTCAATTACCCCTTTCCTGAACCCCAATATGAAGATGCCAAATGCTTTTATTACACAATCCATAACCTAAGTAACCCCCTTTTTCTCACTCTCTCGTGTAAGTCTACAAGACAACAGACACTGAAAATATACTTCCGAGTCAATGTGGTACTTCAAAACCTTTATTTTGTTAGAAGTAACTAAGTAAGTAACATCAATGTTTTTAAGTTGTTCTGTCAAATACGTCAAGGGCAGGGCCACCAGAAGAAATCCAGAGTTAAAAAAGGCTCAATAAAAAGTATTCTACATTTGTACAGCTACCAGTGCACGATAGGGAAATGTGGGAAATGTCCGAGACCCCTCACCATTGAACGTATACTGGTTGCATATGCCTCTTGTTGGTAAGCTCTGCAAATCTTTGCTTCGTAGAAGTAAATCTTCTCATCTGCCGAAAGATAATGACAAAAGTGGTGCACGTTAGACAGTATGAAAACATTACATACATTTATTCAACTTTTTAGCTGTCATGCTAAAAAAAAGGTGTAACCTGAGGCTGTAAGGAAACTGGATTCCACAATCCACATTCAAAAAGTAAATACGGGCCTCTATTTTCAAAACTCTTCAGGTGTATGCTTTGAACTATCATGTGGCCTCAAAGGCGTCTCCGCGTATTGCGCAACAAGCTGTGAGGTAGCATGCGCAAAACTGTAGACATGTCATTGATGTACAAAGTAAACTGGTTAGGTTACATGGTTCAGTCTAACTTTCCAAGGACTAGAGTACCAGTATAGATGAGATGAGCTTGGGTACCATACCATACCAAATAAATGCTGATATGTGTAGTGTGTTACTTACTCTGCTGTACTAGGCAATGTGGACTACTAGTGATTACGTTGTACTTAACTGTTTTGCAGAACTCCGTTCTTGGTGAACAAGTACAATGGGGGCTGTGCATCCATCTAAAAAGGTGTACTTAATTACTTATTTTTATTTTTGCAGAACCGGTACCATCCACCAGTGCCGATGGGGGCAGCGGCGCTGCAACGCCGTCAGCAGAGGCGATCCCGGAGGGGAATGGAGGACCACCAGAGGCACCTACAGCAGCACCGGCAGCAGCGGGGGAGGAGACAACAACGGTGGGCGATGGTAAGTTACATTCAATAGTGATCCGCATTACTTGGTGGGTGGGGAAAACTTCCTCACTGTACTCTGATATTTATAATGAACTTGAAGTTCTACTGGACAATATATGACGCCACTGTTCTCATTACCAAGCTTAGCAAAAGCATTACCACCGGCCAGAATTGATAAAATTAGTTATACATGCCTCTTCTATGTGACTACAACTCAGCTGTGAAAGGTTGGTGGCAGACTAAAAAAGTCTTATCCACAACATTACATGACCGCGATGGATTAACATGAGATTGATTTTAAGTATGATGAAAGGTGCAAGGAAAAAGCTCTAATCATATATTATAGAAGGATACTTTGGAATCAGCAATGCAGGTGTTTGAGAGCAGTTGGATGCGTGGGTTGTTGTGGAAGCATAGAAAGTGGAAAACACAGCTGCCTGCGTGGGTGGGAGACACATCCAATATTGGTGGTTAGTGGATAGTGGATACTAGTGTTGGCAGCGGTGTTTTGGTTAAACACAAAGGCAAGGGAAGGAGGGGACGACTGGATGCATTCCGGGTCGTTGCTGGCGAAACACAAACCACCTAACGTTTGTTGGCGATATAAAGAATGATAGTCTCTAGAGTAGACATTTACTAGTACTAGCTGGCCACTGTTAATTTAATGTTAGTTTGAGACTGTCACTTTTCCCGGAAGCACAGATTATATGATATAAAAAACGAGATATGAAAAAGACAGGTGTTCGTATGTGACCGTTGAAGTACACCCATGCTATGTTACTAGGGCAGGCATAATGCCGTGCCAAAAAGGCAGACAAATGAAGTATATAAGGCGTAGAATGTTCAAGATAGATAAAACAACATTTTAGGTACTCAACTTGCTTGCTATTGCTACTGTACTGTGCCGCCCACTATGTGTTGGATCCATTTTGCGTTCTTTATTTGCTGGGATTTTTGATTACAACAATTCTGTCTCTTTCTTTATAGTTACTCCTTCTAAACCAACGAGGAAGGAGCTGGCAGTCCGGGCCCGTCAGGGGAAACTGCAGGCCATCGTTGAGGCCTACCGCCGGCTGGTGGCTCAGGCCGAGGAGGAGGAGGAGGAGGCGGCAGCAGCAGCTGCTGCCTCTTCCAATGCCCCGGCCCCCAAGCCTGCAGGAGTACATCGGCGTGCTCAGGCAGCCGCCCGCCGCCAGATTTTCCCCGCATCGTCCACCCCCCCACAACAACATGGCTGCCAATGTAGGTGCCGCCAGTTCCAGCGAAAAATTCTCCTCCGGGTAGCCAGGCTGGAGGCTCAAAGCAGTCAGACTAAAAAACAGATAGAGGAGCGTGTAAAGATCCTGGTGGATCAACACTTAAAAGCCCGCCGGCTATGAGATGGACCCTGTTTGCCCCTTTTTCAATCCTTTTGTTGGTGGGTGGGAATTGGGTGTTGGGTTTTTACTTTTTTTTACATGACATTGAGCGTGGGAATTTGGTTGGGGTTAGGGGAGGCGGGTAGGGGGACAGCTTGGTGTAGGATTTATATATATTTTATTTTTGTATAATCTTTAGTTATATATTACATTATGTTAAAATAAACGAGACACAAAGTTATGTTAAAAAGAAAACATTTGAAGTTCATTTGCGTTTCTTGTGGGGTTGGAGGGGGGAGTGTTTCACCAAATAATGTACGTTGTGCAGCCTCGCAAGGTTTAATTTGGCCATGCAGGTCGGCAGACAGTGCTTTTTGATAATTAAATATATTGCCCACATCTTTAACATGCAAACAGATAGATGCAGTAAACCCTCACCGAGTTATATTTGTAGTATTAGAAGAACGACCAGTCTGTCTTGCGTTATACCTCACTGCAAACTTATCTTACCTGTGATTGCTGATGAGATGATGATGATTTATCATGAAGTGTGGCACTGCAAGGGCTGCATTTGATTTCCAAGACAATGGCGAAGAATCTGTGGTTCAGAATCAGAACTTCTGTGATAGTAGTAGACAGACCCTGCCAGTAGCGACAAAAAGAAAGAGACAGTCATTTGCATGACAGACAATGTGGGGGTAGTATAAGTAAGTACAGTACATTGCATGGGTGACCCAATATTGCAACTGCTAAACTGAAATAAAACAATGGTTTTGGGGACTGGAAACAAAGTGCAAGAGAAGATAAGAAGTTCAACTTTACTTGTAGTACTCACGGCAACGTCAAACTTTTCTAAATCATAATGCTTTACACTTTAAAGTTTAAACCCAAAAAATTACGCCAATTCATTAGATGCATTCGTTGTTTGATGTTAATGGTAAATTATTTGGCGTTATACACAGAGCTTGAGTTGGGAAGCCGCAGAAGATCCTGGCCATGCCTTGTTGACATTTCACTATTGTTGCTTTGACCACATCTGCCCCAGCAAGCGCGTGATCAAATTGTTGGTGTATATTTAATGTAAGAAACATCACACCTCAATGTAACCACGCAGCCCGGGGGAAGAGGGTTAGGGATTGTTTAATGGATGGGTACGGGGGTTTTGGGAAAGGTTTGAGAAAGAAAAACAGTACGCATGGAGATTGGAGACAACAAAAGCAAAACAATGAAGACGATGATTTATGATGTTGATCAGCTAGCTAATGATTGTAAGCAATGGACGTAAGAAAAGGACACGCTGAATATGATTCTTGGTTTCCCGCAATCCAATTGCTTGATGATGAGGATCTGTGGTAAGGATGAGAGTTGATGCTCATACTATAAAGCAGTGGGTGAACCGTGAAAGATATCCAGCCTGAAAAAGAAAAGGCAAATACAAAAGAATGTGAATGACCTAAACAAATTGTAATACAGTGAAGATAAAAAAAACAATACAAGAGGAGTAGTCGTATGAGAGGACTTTCAGACTGAGGCGGCTTGGATACAATTTGTATAAGTCTACTAGTTGCATATCATTTTTAATGTAGAAGTACAAAAAAAGACAGGAGCCAGCACACAACAACAGGCCCACGACGACACACGTTTGGCCGTTATACAAACTGCATTTCCCTAAAAATTTCAGAGCCACAGAAAGGTGAATGAAATTGAAAAAGCAACCTAGCATTTACAAAATTAATCAACAAAATCAATGCGTCATTCTCAGTCATCAATCATACCACTATTGTACTCTACCACAGCACTGTGCACAAACATGTAGTAGCCTGGGTCAACTGTGCTGTGACTCTTATTTGTATTTATTTATTACCTTGTATTCCACTCCAAGAAACATCGTGCATCAATCAGCTCAGATCCAACCGCCTGACAGCAAAGATAAATTAAGTCCTGACTGCATCTGTAGTAGTAGGAACACAAGTGCGTAAATAATTTCTATTATTAGTAAATAACATGGAAGAATTGGCTATCACGTGAGTCTGAACTGAAGTTACTAGTATACTTCAACTCCATGCACATTAGCTCAGAGTCAGCCAAAAAATACATCCAATGCAATGCATGGCATCATTCATTTTTATACCTGTTTTTCTCTTCTTCTCTTTCACTGTCAGAAGATTGATCACAGATGCTGCCGAGCCTTTGTAATGCGAGTCATCACAACAAGTTGACTTCAGTTGTGGATGCCTGCTCAAGTTTCTTTTGACACAGAAGAGTCGTCTCTGAATGCCTGCAGACAGAGGTGGTAGCCTTAACAGTAAGACTCAGCAAGGCAGTTATTATGAGTTGCAGATTTCAAATGAAATAGAGGATGGCTGTAGTCATGTACGGTTCACTTATTATGGAGGGACTGTTAGAGGCTACATTATTGTTATTGTACTATACTCCATCTACAACATCAAATGTATGGCTGCCAAGATGGAATTGGATTGACTTGAGTGGGAGTCAAGAAGATGCAGCAAGACTCTGAGGAGTGCAGTCAACATGGAACATAAATGCACAGGCGTGCAACTCCAGGAGGTAACTAAAAAAGATACAGCGAAAATAAATGCACAGGTGTGCAACTCCAGTAGGTACATTAAAAGAATGAGTGGTGGGGATGGATTTGGTTGAGCTTTTTATTTTAAGATTAGCAGTTTTGCACCAGAAAGTCATTTTTAATAAGAAAATAAATAACACAAATAAAAGAAGGGAAAAAGTCACAATTTAACAGCCTATTGGTCAGGGAAGAGGTGCTCGTCCTCAAACTCTGCGGGTCCGGACAGCAGTAGGTCATGTAACCCAGCAGTGATGAATTCTTCGGGCTCGCTTTCTTCATCCTGCTCTGATTCACGTACAGTATAGTCTGGTGGTATGAAGTGTTGATTCATTTTTATCATTGTCAGCCTCTCGACGCTTTTGGGGGAGAGACTGGTCCTTTTCGATGTCACAATGGCACCAGCAGCACTGAAAACCCGCTCAGAGGCGACACTGGCTACAGGACAAGCCAAATACTTTATCGCCAGCCTGCTCAGCACTGGCCACTGTCTCCTTCTTTCATACCAATAGACCAATGGGCTTTGCTCCATGAACACCTCTGTTGTGTCATCCAGATAGGCCTGAACCATCCGCTCAGTGTTCATTGGTGCTCGGCTTTGCTGCTCCTCTTTCCCCTTTGCAACAGCAACAGACTTACCCATCCCCTTCTGTAGAAAAAAAGCAGTTATGCTTTTGGTTGTGTCTGCTGAATCAGATCGTGTAGGTGCTGCTTTTGGTACTGTTGGTGCCTGCTGGGAAGCGGACGCACCGCTCTCATGCTGTGATGAACTTGCCTGAGTTGCCTCAGGAGGATGGCCTGGAGTACTTTGACTGTCCTGGGCTGGCACTGTTAGGCCTTTAAGTAACAGCCGTTCAGTTTCGAAATCATTAGCTTCCACAGCTATGGAACTTTTGTAATTGGCAACATCCCCATCTGAAAAAGGAATGACTGCGCTACTGCTGACAAACAATTTGTATCGTGGATCCAAGATTGTTGCAGTTATGTAATTTGGATCTGACACAATCATTTTAAGCCTTGCATTTACAGATAAGCGGTTGCGTAAGGCCTCGGCCAAGGTACATGCATCAACTTTTTCTTCGTCACCTCCGTATGTTTCACAGACCTCCTTCAGCTGTTGCTCGAGCATGTACAACAATGGGATGGCTTGGCCCATAGTACAGTCCTCCCTGCTAACTGCACGTGTGAACACCTCAAAAGGTTGTAGCATCTCTGTCAAGCATTTAATGATGTCCCACTGCCACATCTCAACGGTCAGGCTTTTAAGATTAACAGTAGGATCCACTAATCTTCTTGACATTACATAAGCATTCAGTGGTATGTACTGCTCAAAGAGACGCTCAAGCATGAAATAAGTCGAGTTCCAACGTGTTGGGACCTCCTGGATCAGTGCTTTGACTGGCAAATTATGCTCCCGCTGAATGACGCGTAGCAGCTTCCGCGCTTTGAAAGAATGGTTAAAATGCGTGCATATTCTTCTGCAGATGGTCAGTATGGTTCTGACTTGGAGTTCATTTTTCAGAAAGTCTTGCACGACTAAGTTAATGCAGTGTGCCAAACAGGGTACCCTGAAATACTGTCCATCTTTCATTGCCCTCACTACATTACTGCCATTGTCGGTGGCAACAAAACCAATCTTAAGGCCTCTTGGTTTCAGCCATTCAAAGACCTTGCTGTTAAAGTCAGACAAAATGTTGTCAGCAGTATGATTTTTCTCCATACCAAACATGGCTACAGTTGCATGTTTGCGAGTGTCATTGAAAATCCCAGCAACGTCAAGAAGGCCTGATGTTAACTTGTCTTTCACACCTGCAAAAGAGATCCAGTGTGCGGTGATGCACATGTAATCTGCTGTGGCTTCGCGACTGCTCCACATGTCGGTTCCAGGTGGATACAATGGACAACACTCTGTTGTAAGGCTTTCCCAATCAATCCCAGCACATCGTGGTATAGTGCTGGAATAGCAACTCTTGCAAAATAGTAGCGACTGGGAACGTCCCATTTTGGGGCGAGTGTTGCCACTAATTGCCGAAATCCCACTGCCTCAACAAATGAAAATGGGAGAAGGTCCAGTGCCAACATTTTTGCAAGTTTCGCATTGTACAAACGTGCTGTTGGGTGGTTCCGCTCGTACTTTCCCTCCTGCCTAAACATGCCAGTAATGGTAAGCTGCTTGGTAATTCTTTCTGTTCTGCTAGACGGACCACCTTTCAACGCAGACTTTTCACTCCTTGCCCTTGGTGTCTCCGGCTGACTCTGGTGCCACTGAGAAGTTGCTGATGCTGAGGATTTGGACTGCACCACTCCAGTGCTGGCGACAGGGCTCATTTGTGTACCACTCCCAGATAGAAGGTCATCGTCTCCCTCTTCTTCCATGAGTGGACCTTGTAGTACTGTATCCTCCCCACCAACACCAGTGCTTACATCTTTTAAGCTTGCAAGGTGGTTCTCCCATACAATTGTGTGTGTTTTTTTCATATGGGTCGTTGGGCCTCCAGTACCATAGTTTGTACCAATCTTACCACGACTAACATTGGTGTGACAAATGGTGCATATAGCAATGTTCTCCTGATGTGGGTGAACCGTAAAAAAATCCCAGACTGGGGAGCTAAACTTTTGTCTCCTGCCATAGGAAGAGGAGGACCCACTTCCAATCCCGGATGAACTGGAGCCTTTTTGTTAAATTTACCTATGTGACAGTTCAGTACTAGTACTGCCACTACCTCCTTCTGTTGAGGTGGTGCTTGCGCTGGATGTCACACGCTGCCGGGCCTTCGCTGATGCAAAAATGGGAGCTGGTGTTACTTTGGGCGCTGAGTGTGTAGGAGTTACACGTGCTACCTGCTCATCACTAATCGTAGCCCTTCTGGATTGGGTGAAAATGCTGGTCTCTACATCCTCTGCACCAGGAATAACGCTTGTGATGATGACATTGTCAGTGTCAGACCCGTCTTTATCACCATCAGTATCCTGCTCACCTACATCGAACTCCGGAAGTTCAAGCCTTGCCGGATCCTTCCTTTTTCCAAGCCTGGTCTTAGGATGTCTCTCCTTTGAATGCTCAGTTACTCGTGGTGGACGCCATTCGTTATCAAGGTCATCTGAAGGGATGCTATGCGAAGAACTCGATGCACTGCCACTAACACTGCTTTCCTTTCGTAAATTTAAAGACAGTAGATCACCTGCAGAAGTGGCTTCCACTTCTTCTTGCTCGGAATGAGGCTCTACTTCCTGAACTGCCCCGACATCGGGAGGAACAACTTCTACTATTGCGTGTGGAGACGGTGGTTGTTGTTCTTGAGGAAGTACTATAGCGTGCTGTGGTTCTCCAACAACTACTATTGTGGGATTTGGTTGTTGTTGTTGAACAACTATTGCGGGCGGTGGTTGTGGTTTTTCAACAACTATTGCGGGAAGTGGTTGTGGTTGTTGAACATCTACTGCTGGCGGCGGTTGTTCAGCACTTTCATCTTGCGTGGATTGTGTGCTACTTTGAGACAGCGATAAGTTAAGTTCAGGCTCAGTATCACTGCTTTGTAACACTAGGCTGGCTACCTCTTCGACCCTCATGGCTTGGCCCTGGGTTGGTGGCTTGCCCCCGCTATTGCGGATGTGCTGGCCCCAGCTTGCACCACGGACACCGCTGCTGCAGGCGTACGTTTTGGGGGCCCAAAAAAGGTTTGGGGGTCCATACCAGCCTTAAGTGACACTTCCTTCTTCTGTACCTTCTTCTCAGCAACTTTCTTGGTGGTGGAGGACCTGGTACCTGCTCTCTTAGGGCCCATCTTCTTCTGATGTCAGCACACAGCAGCACTCAGTAGCACAAATTGCAGAGATGTGTGGTCAGATGAGTCACACACCACACGTGGCGTACAATTGAAGGACGTCCGTCTGGCAGTTGAACGGGCGATGGATGAAAACAACCCGCACCTCCTCAGTCTTTTTCTGTGCACCTACAAGCAAAGAAGACAGAACACGTCAGTGAAACAAGCAGCAAGCCAGCACATGAACAATTGAAAGACACACAGGCCAATGTATAAAACACAAAAAAGAAGACTAATACTACCAGCACCACAGCTCCCAGCCACATGAAGTCCAGAAAGAACCAATAATAAAGTCAAGCAGGCCTATCATATACCAATATGGACAGAAAAAGGAGGATGCCTGCTACACATGAGTCATGACAGGTTAATGCAAGGAAAATCAAAATACCCCATGGCTAAGAGTTTGTAAAACTTCACTGCAAAAACACATACAAGCCATAAAATTATTACACACACAAAAAAGTTACCTACCCCCCTGCCCAGACAACAAACTTGGAAATGCAATGGCATACACACATGCCGTAATGATGGTAAAAATTAAATAGACCAAATAGAAACAGCTACATAAAGCAGACCCGCTAACTAGTAACTACCACCTCTGGGACTCTGGCCTACTATCAGATCAGACCAAAAGCAGGGAGGCCAATGATAAATGCACAAAGGAAGTACCTACAAAATGGCCGCCACCACATGGCCTGTCCAGGAAGACAAAACTACAACCAAATAACACAAAAATGAGGACTTTTTTGTAGCACAGGGGACACATTAAACATTTTCGAGGAACTTTTATGCAACTCGGGACATATTGTTCGCAAGAATGCAAAATCGGCGTGTTCGGCGACGCGAATCGAGTAAAAAGTCGTTATCGCGTTCCCGAGCCAGTACATTGAGCGCGCGAACAAGACAAAAAAGGTAAGGTCGCGTTCTCACACGGCGCGACGTTACCAAAACTACCCGAGCTGTATTCCTAGGGTTACCTAATGGCAGGGAGTGCCATAATAGCTACACACAAGCAACCAAAAAACTAAAAGTACCACCATTACAAAAAAATGTGAAGCAATCCAAAGCCATACACGGTGTAATTAAAGTTACACCACAAAAATAGTTGATTAACTTGAATGCACCTATGGCTGTGAGTGGTAGTACCTACAAAAGCCTTGGATTTATTTATTTATTTATTTTATTTATTTTGCATATTTATAGAGCGCTCTAATACCCGGAGGTGTCCTGGCGCTAGAAAGATAGACTGGTGTGACGGCGCGTACTTACTGAGTGCAGAGCCATGTTTTTAGACCTCTTCTGAAGGCCATCAGATTGTGTGTCTGTCTAAGCGCAAGTGGAAGTTTATTCCAGGCCTCAGCCGCCCCAAGAGAAAAGCTCCTGCCTCCCCAGCGAGCTTTTTTAATTCTGGGGACCTTCACCAGAGCCAGTTGTCCTGACCTCAAAGTTCTTGCTGGTTTATGCCAGCAGAAAAGGGATTTCAAGTGCCTGGGTCCCGAGTCATGGAGGGCCTTGAAGACCATGCATACTGCCTTCAAAGTGATTCTTTTACGAATCGGCAGCCAGTGTAGCTTAACCAGCTCCTGAGATACTGAGGCAAATTTGGGTGTGTCAGTGATTAGGCGGGCGGCTGCATTTTGCAGAAGTTGGAGTTTATTCAGTAAACTCTGCTGGGCATTTAGCATCAGGCTGTTGCAATAGTCTAGGCGTGAGAGCACTAGACCAGTGACTATTGTTTTCCTGTGTTTCTTGTCCAGGTAGGGTAAAATTTTCCTGATGGTTTTGAGTATGAAGTGAAGGGAGGAGGAGAGGGCGCCCACCTGGGATTTAAAGGTCAGAGTGGTGTCCACCAGTATACCGAGATTTTTCACTTTGTCCACCGGTTCTGGGAGAGGTCCCATTTCGTCCGGCCACCATCTCGGGGACCAAAAGTTGTCTCTGTCACCAAAGAGCAAAACCTCGGTCTTTGAGGAATTCAGCTTAAGGCAGCTTTGTGCCATCCAGCGGCCAACTTCGAGCATGCAGTTTCTGAATCTATCGGCGGTGTTTTCTGTGTTGCCGGGAAGGAGGGACACCACAATCTGAGTGTCGTCGGCGTAGGCCGTAAGTTGAAAGCCGAACGACCGAATCACTGGGGCGAGGGTAGACACATATACATTAAAAAGGGTTGGGCTTAATGAGGAGCCCTGGGGGACTCCACAGGGAAGTACAAAGGGTTGAGATTCGTAGCTGCCCAGCGCCACTGTCTGGGATCTATCAGATAGGAAGGCTTGTAAGATTTTTAAGGCCTTACCCTGAATTCCACAGGTCCTAAACCGGTCCACCAATAGTTTATGGTGGACCGTATCGAAGGCCGCAGAAAGATCCAACAGGATCAGGGCTGCTCTGCCCCCTGCATCCATCACCTGCCTGATATCTTCCATAGATTTAATCAGGGCGGACTCCGTGCTGTGCCCCTCTCGAAAGCCGTGTTGGGAGGAATCCAGTACATCCGCTGCTTTCAGGAAGGCACTAAGTTGTGCGTTCAGATAGCCTTCTATTATTTTGGCCGGGAGGGGGAGTCTGGCAATCGGGCGATAATTATTCATCTCCGTGATATCAAGATTGGGTTTTTTGAGCAGGGGTAGGATGGAGGCTTGCTTCCAAATAGCGGGATATTCCCCTTTCTCCAACATCTGATTGAAGAGGGGGATGAGAACCCTGGCAATCGCATCTGGTGCGAGTTTAGTTATTGTCGTGGGGCAGGGATCATGAGGGGAGCCTGATTTAATTTTTAGTAGGCGACTGCACACTTCTTTTTCCGTAATGGGCGGGAAAAATTGAAGCATGGGTTCAGGTCTGGCGGGATCGGGGGCCTCTCTCGGTGAGGAAGTCATCACTATCCTGTCCAGGGGGAGAAAGATGTTTTCCACCTTTTCTCGAAAGAATGTTGCCAAACTTTCGCAGAGTGGGAGGCTTGCTGGAATTTCAATGGGTTTGGGGTTAGCTAGGGAAGCGACCGTGAGGAAGAGTTCTTTAGGGGTATTAGTAGCGTCTTCTATCTGACTCGTGAGAAAGGCTTTTTTCGCTTGTAGGATGGATTCCTTGTAACGTCTTTGTTCCGAGTTAAGCGTTTTTTTGTCCGATTCCCTGTAGTGCATACGCCAGATTTGTTCAAGTTTTTTGCACCTTGTTTTGTGTTCCCTTATTTGATTTGTAAACCACGGGGCGGCAGGCTTGGCTCGAGTGGAGTAGCTGGTTTTGGGGGGAGCTAAGAGAAGGCAGGCCCGGTCCAGCCAAGTAGTATAGGTCTTAGCTGCTTCCTCCACAGTGTGGGAGAGAAGGGGCAATGTGTTGTTTAATGTGTTGTCAAGAGAGTCCCCAGTGATATTTTTCCATTTTCTCACTAGTTTCGGGTTGTTTCTCTTATTAACAGATTTTTCATGGGTGGTGAGAGGGATAGAGAAGTGAACTGGTGGCTATGGCAAAAGAAGAGAACCAGGGAAGGACACAGAAAATGGCCGCCTCCATAGGGCCAGGAGGACAGGGACACCCAAAAACAACATGGAAAGGGGATGCACCCAAAATGGCCTCCACCACATGGCAAAATCAGTCACAAAGGAAGCATACACAAAATGGCCGCCACCACATGGCCTGCCCACCAACAACAACATAGCAGAATCATCACAAAGGAAGTAAGTACACACAAAATGGCCCTCACCACTACATGAAAAGAAAGAGAGGACAGACAATAAATGCCTATGCCAAAGGGACCATGCTTAGCTTCAGAAAATGGACACACCAGACACCACCCCCCAAATTGGTCACCCCAACCATAAACAAGAAATCATTACATAGAGGACAGAAAGGAACTGGGAGTGGCCCATGCTCCAGGAAGACAAAACTACAACCAAATAAGTAAATAACACAAAAATGAGGACTTTTTTGTAGCACAGGGGACACATTAAACATTTTCGAGGAACTTTTATGCAACTCGGGACATATTGTTCGCGAGAATGCAAAATCGGCGTGTTCGGCAACGCGAATCGAGTAAAAAGTCGTTATCGCGTTCCCGAGCCAGTACATTGATCGCGCGAACAAGACAAAAAAGGTAAGGTCGCGTTCTCACACGGTGCGACGTTACCAAAACTACCCGAGCTGTATTCCTAGGGTTACCTAATGGCAGAAATTGACAGACACCCGAAACCTGACATACCCCACACATAAACATAAGATTTTCTAAATCAAACCAGTCCATCCATGATTTCCTAATTAGAGGTACACCAGAAAAACAGTTGATTACCTTTCATGACCCTATGACTAGTACCTCTGGCCTACTGGAAGAGTAGGCCACAAGTTTGGAGGCCTATGGCAAGACCAAAGTGGCTGGGAAACATAAAATGGCCGCCAACAACACATGGCCAGGCCAACCACAGAAAGTTATTACAATGAACTCAAACATGCCTACACACTAACTACATGGAGTACTAGGGTCAGCTATTGGCTTAAAAAAATAAAAAACTTTTTCATTACACAAACAGAAATTCCACAGCAGACATTGCTATTGCATAATGATGACCATAATCCAATGCCAGCCATGATGTTTGTTTACAAACTTGAATAAAAATTTAAACACAGAATTATGATTTTACCCATGGGTACCTCTCTATGTAGCCTGGATGAAATTTAAAAAGAAATACAAATTGGGACCTCATAAAAGTAGGCACCCATCAATAATTTAAATCAAGGAATGAATACTGTAGTTAAAAAATTTTAAATCAAACAAACACAAGTCTACAACATCATACTCACTCATACATTACTGAACTTACTTGAAAAAGAGAATTCAAAATCCAAAAGTCCTCAGTAAGATTAAAAAAAAGCAGTAATGCAGCCAACACACACACAGAAAGTGATCCTGCCAGCTCAAAATCCAAATGAAAGTGACCACCTCATGGACAAAACACTGAGAGGAGCCTGGTGGACAGGAACAGGAAGTTGTAAACTCCAGAGCCCTTCCTCCTTAATATTCAAAAATAGAGTAGAAACAGAAAGAGGACTCCTTCCCCCCAAAAAATACATCCAAAGGTACAACTTTGAGGGGTTTTTCACTTGTTTGCTAACCAAAATGGTAATTTATTATTATGGTTTAACTTTTAACATGCTCGCGAGCTATTCTGTGCAAGATTGCAGGTTCTGCGTGTTCGGCAACTCGATCTTACCAACAAACATACTCGCGCGTCCTTATGGCTTTATCGCGCTTCCAATGACGTTATCGCGTTCGCACAGCTGCACGGAAGGGTTTACAAACATGGTGGCAGACGCGACCGGGAAAAAGCGAACGCAGAACCAAGGTAAGCCATTGCCGCGCACGCGATAATGTTATTTAGCGCGCGACAATGTTATTTAGCGAGCGACAACTACGCTCCGCACCGGATAGCGGAGTTATCGGCAGCTACGCGAACTCCGCGGAACGCGGAGTTGCCAAAACTCCGCAAACTCCGCAAACGGAGCGTAGTTCTTCGCCCAGGGTTAATAATTACCCCTGGCACCCCCAAAACCCATACCCATCCTATCCCTAAAATTATCCCTCCCCAGCACCCCAAAACCCATACCCACCCCACACCCTAAAATTACCCCCTGGCACCCTAAAACCCAATACCACCCTGAACCCTAAAATCACCCCCCTGGAGCCCCAAAACCCATACCCGCCCTGAACCTTAAATTACCCTTGGCACCCCAGAAACCATACCCATGCTGAACCATAAATTCCCCCTTGCCCCCCAAAATCCAAACCCACCCTGAACCTTAAAATTACCCCAGGCACCCCAAAACCCATACCCATGCTGAACCATAAATTCCCATCTGGCACCCCATAACCCATACCCACCATGAACCCTAAAATAGCCCCCTGACATTCCAAACCCACACCTGCCCTAAACCCTAAAATTACCCCTGGCACTATAAAACACATACCCACGCTGAACCCTAAAATTAATCCCATGGCACCTTAAAACCCACACCCACCCTGAACCTTAAAATTACCCCTGGCACCCCAAACCCCATACCCATGCTGAACCTTAAATGCCCCCCGGCAACCCATAACCCACACCCTCCCTGAACCATAAATTCCCCACTGGCACCCCATAACCCATACCCACCCTGAACCCTAAAATTGCCCCCTGACACCCCAAAACCCACACCTGCCCTGAACCCTAAAATTACCCCTGGCACACCAAAACACATACCCACGCTGAACCGTAAAATGTCCCCTGGCACCCCATAACCCATACCCACCCTGAACCATAAATTACCCCTGGCACCCCATAACCCATACCCACCCTGAACCCTAAAATTGCCCCCTGACACCCCAAAACCCACACCTGCCCTGAACCCTAAAATTACCCCAGGCACACCAAAACACATACCGACGCTGAACCCTAAAATGTCCCCTGGCACCCCAAAACCCATACCTACCCTGAACCCTAAAATTGCCCCCTGGAACCCCAAAACCCATACCCGCTCAGAACCCTAAAATTACTCCCTGGCACCCCAATCCGTAACCCACCCGTAACCCACCCTGAACCATAAAATTACTCAGTGGCACCCTAAAACCCACACCCACCCTGAACTCTAAAATTACCCACTAGCACCCCAAAAAAAATGAACACTACAAACTTACACTACATTTGCATATTTGGAGGGGACTGTCCTCTTTGACGTTTCTATGTATGTAAGTCAAGAACAACATTCACAGTAACCTAGATATGCAGGCAGTAGGTAAAGCTGTGCTGAAAAATGCATTAAAGTTACTGGAACTTATACAAAAAACTGCTGCTTGCTCTTCTGATACTATACTGTGGAGTATGGCTGATCAGCAGCACTGTGTCCTGGCATCCAGCCCCTGCCGAAGGTCTCACTGTGTAGATCAATGTGGGTCAAATGCACAGACAGCAGGGGGAAAGGGATGGCCAGTGCAGGTGAAGCTTTTCCTTTGTAAATTAATTCCTGCCGGCGCCATAGCCCAGGGTTTGCTGTCTGTGCACTTGTATGGAATACACATCTATACAAGTGCACAGACAGCACACCCTGGGCTAAGATGCCAGCAGAAATTCCTTTACAAAGGAAAAGCATCACCTTAACTGGCCAGCCCTTTCCCCCTGCTGTGCACTTCACACCCCATGTTCACAACCCATCAAGTGCTTAGGTGAAATCCCTGCATTCAGGCAAGGATTTCACCTCGGCGGCGCCACTGGAAAGGAAAACAAGAGGTCAGAGCAGGGGGGTTCACTCGCTGAAACTGTTCAGAGGCTGGCTGTCTGGCTCGGGCTGCTGGGCCTCTCAGAAAGCATTTAAAAAATCACATTCTCGGATCGGATGCGCAGCCTTCTTGCACCATTTCAGTGCGTGTAATCTTAGCCCGGGCAGAGGAGGCGACGGGGGGGGGGGCTGAAGCCCGGTGAGCCCAATGGGTGTTGCGCGCCTGGTCCTATGTAACTAAAGGTGTTTGGGCAGCCAATCATTGGGCCCGATTCACAGAACTAACTTAAGACAAAATCCTAAACTTACTACTTTTGGTATTCACAGAAGTTAGGATTTTGTCTTAAGACAAACTTAAGACAGACTTAAGACAACATCCTATCTTAAGTCTGTCTTAAGTCTGTCTTAAGTTTGTCTTAAGACAAACTTAAGACAAAATCCTAACTTCTGTGAATACCAAAAGTAGTAAGTTTAGGATTTTGTCTTAAGTTAGTTCTGTGAATCGGGCCCATTGTTCTGGCGACTCACATGATTTGCCACATCCCATTTAACTGTCTCCAGTCCCATTCTCATGTTTATTTCCTGTTCCAACCACAATACACAGCAATCTACAATCCCAACCTTGAGAAGGGGAGTAGGTGGCAGATAAAAGGCCTTGAAATGAGAGAGGACTGCATAAAGAGATGCGGCTGGGACTTTCTGCAGCAATACACATTTAAATAGCTATGGTGTGGAGATTCTGGGCGTCTGAAATTACTGATACTGGCCTGTGTGAAATCAGGACCTTGCAATGCCCCCCCCCACTTTGTGCCCCCATTTAGACTACTAGATGCTGGTTTTCTGACTCTGACTTTGCACTGAGTTCTGCTAACCCGACCCAGGACCTGTGCTCTGATCAAAGGTATATGGTAATTAGGTTTAATTACAATTGGTAGTTAAAGTCTAGCTGTAAGTCCCTAGTATATGAGAGGGCAAAATAAAACATTTTGCCTGCAACGGTGAGGAGGTATCCAGGGTTCCGGTAGTCACCTATTTAGGCGTCATTTTTGACAAAAGGGGCACGTGGTGTCCTCAAATAAAGGCGAAAGGTATCGCTGTCACCAGATCAACGTCAGCCCTACTGGGCTTTGCAAAACGTCTGGGCTCATGTCCAATAGAGGCTCTGCTAACAGTGTACAAGTCCAAATGCCTGTCAATAGCAATGTATGGCGCTTCCTTATGGGGTTATTTACCTCAAGGTAAACTGCAGACTGTAGAGAATAAATTCCTCAGATCCCTGCTAGCGGTCCCCCAATCTACCCCAACACTCCCGATTCATTCGGAGCTGGGACTGGGATACATCACAGATCAGTTACACCTGGCTCCACTGATCTGTTGGGCTAAAACCTGGCTCAACACTGAAATCACACTGAACCATATTATTCTTAAAGATTGTATGGCACTTGACAGAGCAAACAAAATCCCTTGGTTATCATATATCAAAGATACTCTGAGTAAATTGGGTAGGCCAGATCTATACATACTCCCACATTTTCTGCAGAAGGGTGATGTCAAATGGATTAAGGATAGCTTCCTGGGTTTAGCTGTACAGGAACGGGAGGCAGTAGAGGTGTTAAAACCTGGTGTGAGAGCAAATTATAAGCTTCTGACTACTCCACTAATTCAACCCTACCTGAACATTGTTACCCATCTTCTTGTTAGATTTAGATTTATTATCATCCAGTTTTCCCTGGGGCATTATCCTGTATGAGGAAAATCAGATTCGTCCATCCCCTGTAGTTGTAATAATTTTTCGCATCAATCATTAATGCACTTTATCATGTTTTCTGGCAACTTTGATGACATCAGAAAACAGTACTTGGTCCCTATATTGAGAGAAGTGGGTTTTTCACAAGTACGGCCTGCACTCCTGTACCTACAACTGTTGGGTAGTACCAGGGTAATTTTTGGGGTCGCAAGCTTTTTGGTTGCTGCTATGCGCATTAAGACTAAAAGACTGTGGCTGAATGTTCTTGAGGTGTGATTTTAATTTAGTCAACTTTTATCCCTTTGTATGTGATGTTGTTTTATCCATATCTCATGTATATTTATGACAATGAATTGATTTAAACTGTTTTTAACATATGAATTGTGTTTTAATGTATTGGAATTGCTTTTATGATTTCAATTAATTGAATAAAATATGACTTGATTTGATATGGGAGGGCATGTAGGTTTAGAGGCCCCATAGACTTAATGCACATAAATGTGCACTACTGTGATACCTGCTGTCATTGAAAGGCATCCCTGCTTTTCAGGCTGCTTTTACATTAAAATGTTTATGCAAGTTTGACTTTGGAATTAAAAGTACTTCCATAGTCTTACACGACCTTATTTGTACATATAAGTCATGCTTAAGCTCTCACCTGGGCGCCCCAGTGGTAGGGTGCCTTGCAACTATAAATTGGGACATTATAAAATATGTATTATAAGCTCTGGTGAGGGAAAATCGTCCAGTTTCATGTTTCCAAACAGAAGAAAACTAGCTATAAAGCCTAATGTGGGGAAATATTATTTAAGCATAAATCACAACAGGAGTCATTGCAAAGAGTCATTCAAAGACCTACATTGCTATTTAGAAAAAAATAACTTGCTATTGTTAGAATTGTTATACCTTTTACAGAAAAGAAGTTATAGAACTTTCTTCTCTATCAGCCAAAATCCAGGGCAGTCTTCCAGCTGTCCTCTCCTGATTGGCCTGCCTCTGTCAGGCTGAGCCAAGCTGTCTTAATGTGGTGTGCAGTGGCCTGCTAGAGAAACAAAACATTTCCTTTGGGTAGAGAACTGCAGCTGCAGAAGAAAAAGGAAGAATGGGGTGGAGTAGACAATCTGGTCTTCAAAGGGAGAATAACACTTTAGATAGCACAGGCTCAACCCAACACCCTGTACGCCCAGCCACACAGGAGCTCCTGTAATTATATTAGTGCAGTGGCTGTAGGGGGAGTGTTAGCCATGTCAGTGGGTTGGCTTAGCCAAATCTCATCCTCCAAGAGACAGTTTAACCATTTTCGATTTACGGAGAATAGTGCTTTCTGGGACAAGAATATACCACATTATGGAGGAAGAGGTCATACACCTGGGTGGTACCCTATATCAAATTGGTTAGGGGTGTCCCACTGCTTGATGGCCAGGAACAATGAATAAACATGGAAGAGATAAATGGCAACTCAGATCTACAGCCTGAAACAACAAGGAGAAGAAGGACTGCGCTGCTGGAACCCTGATCTGCACCCAAAGAACTGCACTCTTAAGGACTGCTCCTGCCGCACAATATGGTATTACAGCCCTTAGGAATTTGACTGGATTCCCGGCGATTAAGGAGTGTACTCCCTACAAGCTACAGATTAACCACCTGCATCATCTCCACCACAAAGTTCCTATCCTGGAGTTCGTTCAGTGGACCTTTAAGAAATTGGCCAGGTGTATTGTGGAAATTGTAGTCCCAACAATCCAAGGATAGTCTCAGGGCTTCTAGACCCTTGGATTGGTGATTTGGGCACTCCAAACCCCCAAGAGGAACTTCAGAAAGAAATTCCAAAAGTTTGGAGAAGTTTGGAAAAGTTTTTGGAAACAATTCCATAAGGTGACCTACCCAACGTAGAGAGTCAAGCCGATGACCTCAAACCTCACAGAATGGTTTCCAACTGTACAATGCAGGGTTTTCCGGCTGGAATTCTGCACAGAATTCCTGATTCCTTGAGGTGTAACATAGACATTTTCGACCTGCCATGGCACAAGAAAATGACTCTGAGGGTTGCTTGCGGGTGGGTGAAGCCTGGTAGGATGGTATGGAAGGGAAGGGATGGGGAGATGTTGCCTGGAAGGAGGTAGCATTATGTGCTCTGCCGGGAGGTGGTTGGGAAACAGGTACCTCCACTCAGCCCTTTGCCAAGGCAACTTTAACAACTGGAATTATCAGCAAGGAAAGTCATATACTTTGTTACTGCACCAGTAAATCTAGACGTGCAAACCCTGGCCCATTTATAATTCTGCATTTGGAAATCCACATGGGAGTTCGGCTTAATAGGCAGTGACACCACTTCTGAAAGGCAAGGTAAGAGAGCAACCATTGTGTACCATTTTGTAGTGGCACTACAAAACAGCAAACGCCTCCAAAAATATGTTTTCTATGTTAGGGACAAACTCCAAAAGCAAAATATAATATTTCCTGGAATACTGAATATTCTTTTTCTTTGTCTGTTAATGGGAGTATGAATGAAAAAGTTTACAAGTTGCATTGCAGTATTTCAAAGGCTCACTGCAGATTGCAGAGGAGTAAATCCAAAAAAAAAGATAGGTACCGATTAAGATGTCAGGCAGGAAGCCTCTTCCTAACAGACAGAATCTCCTCGACCGCGCCGGAGCTCTTCCGACCGACTAGGTCTGTTTACATTCCGACCGCCCCATTTTGATGTTTGCAGTCAGAACATAACCCAAATCGGTTGCGACCGACTCGCGAGCATTCGTGCCGGTTGGAACTGCATTGTACCCCCAATGGGCTGCATTTCTGCCCTTGGGATTGCGATGTTGATTTCCAACAGCCCTTCCGCATTGGCCTATGGATGCTGGCCGAGGGGGTGCCTAAGGGACCCCATGTAAAAACCCTGCATTGTGTGGCAGGCACCATCTGGTGCGTGCTACTGGGTGCAGGGTTTTACACACACACCCCATTTCACCGTAGGAGCCTGTGTTACGGCTGGTTCTCGGGCGTAACACGAGCTCCCATAATACGGCGCTTAGAACCGCCAACCGCAAGTCAGCCAGTCCTGATTCCAAGATGGTGTGGGGCGGAGCCTTTCCGCCCGACATAGTAACGAGCACCATAGTTTGATTCATTTTATTATTTCTTATTATTTTCATGAAAAAGTAGGGTAGTGACTTAAACCTCCCAAAATCAGAGACTAGAGTATTGACATTACATGCCCTTTATCTCTTTGGGGGATCACGGCTGAGCACATTGCATGGCCGTTAGACCCAGAGATGAACATTTGCATTTTTTTAACTATCTATATATATGGAAGCTATGGCAAGTTAGTACATTGAGAGTAATAATAACCACATGCATCCAACTTTTAAAATTGAGAAACCTTGTTAGTTTAGTTAGTTCAAAGGGTTCATTCAAAGGCATTTCCTACAAGACGCATTGCTACTTGCCCATGCTGTTTTTTCGATATTGTTTAGAGAACGTGTCTCACATTAGTTGAGTGCAGACCGAGAGGTTGATAGCATCCGTGCAGTGTTGTGTATGGACATTATGGACACGAGACACACACCATGCAGGTATCTAGAAACATTGCATTAGATTCTGTGTGAGTGAGTAGCATTGTGATGTTCAGGTATCAACAGTTTGCACAAACAGACATGCAGTAACATATAGGGATATGTTTACGAGGATGATAGCGCAACCAGAACATCACTTTTACCAACATTCTGGTGGCTTAACGCTGTCTTGTAAATACGGTCCCTTTGCTCGCATCTCTTTGCATTAAAGGGCTGTGCGATGAGTGTTCAACCACAACACCCATTGCTTTTTGACGTTGACCCAGATTTACAAGGAGGTGCAAATCTGAGGCAGAGCCAAAAACTAACACCATGCAAGAGCAGGTGTTAGAATGGTGCAACAAGGAAAGATACTTTTACTTCTCGTTGTTCTTGCTTTTTCTATATCTGCTGCATTCTGCAGCAGGCATAGAAAGGGAACCAGTCATTAATGATTGTTTATGTGCAGTAAGGTGTCCCTTTCTGCACACAAATAATCATTTAATAATGCCGATTTGCTACTTCTAGGTGTGCTGCAGAAAGTAACAAATCGCCATAATTGATTGGAGCACTATGGTGCAAGGGTGCCTGTGTTGGCTCTAGGCAGCTAGTTTTAGTGCCAGTGCTGGGGAAAATACAGGAGTATGCCTTATTGTTGAAAATATGGTGCACCTCTGTATTTTGGAAAGGGTGAGGACAGTGCTGCAATATTTGGCGCAGCTACGCAGTCCGCCATTTTCTTGTTACTATGCCCTTTATTTGTTTATGTATAGGTAGGTAACCAGGCTCTATCATCAATCTAGTGTGAGTGGCTAGTCTGTTTGGCACCACATGCAGGGCAACAGCAGTGAAGGTGGTTTACAGAGGCAGAGAGGCTGGCACCACAAAGCCTGCGATGGTGACAGTCATATAATGTATGTGAATATACGTGAGGTTGCTTTAATGTTGGCTACTATATAAAGTAACCATAGCAGAAGTGCACAGTCAAGCTAGGGTCTTGATAAAATACTGACAAAATCACGTAGTACAATATCTATAGCATGTGCTCCAGAAAGAAACTGCTTTAACAGGCACATCTGATTGGTGGAGATGGGCGGATGGGCCAGTTCTCGTTCTGCCCCATCAGTATCTGTGCTGGCTATTCCTGCTGCTCCTGGTAATGGTGAACTCACAGTGGCTGAGAGAGGAAAGGCGATGTAGGTCAATCTATTGACTTTACGTAGATATGTATTTCAAAGATGCAGGAGTATTGTGTTTGCCTGTGTAAGAATCAGCCTCATCTCTCATGTGGGACATATTGCTAACTGTGGACATGGAAACATACGTAGTAGCTGTAATGTATATGCTGGTCCATGGGGGATAGATGGAGAAGTGAACCGGATCCACTGCCAGAGCACGCAGCTGCCACCTGTATCTTTGCAAACATATCCTTTACCCGCCCCTCTCATCCTGCCACTTGTTCTTTATGTCTGTCAGTGTACATACCTCCACCAGAGCAGTCGCCTTCCTGCTTCACGGCTACCTTCTCTGATCCACTATGTGGGTGGTGAAGTAGAGCATGTACTTCACCATAGGGGTCAACTACCAAGTTCACCATGATATATGTCTCCTCTTCCTAAATTGAGCTTCCTCTAGAGTGTGATTTATTTATTTATTATCAATTTGTAAAGCAGAACATACACCTGGCAGGCATCACCAATTGATGAGAGAACAACTTGTTATTCTAATAACCTTCTTTCATTTACTGACTAGTCTTACTCCTACACAATCATTAATTTATTTTAGAAAGAGCCATGTGTTTAAATTCTTCCTGAAATTTAGCGGATTTCCAATTGCTCTGAAAGGAGGGGTCAGCTTGCTCCAGAGTTGTACTGCCTTATATTTAAAGGGTCTACCGCCCATCCTAGCTTTCTTGATTCTAGGTATTCAGACTAGATATGCTATTGAAGATCTCAGAATTCTTTCTAGTTTGTGGATACAGAACATCTTTTGTAAGGGTTCAGAAGCAAAGCCATTTATGGCTTTGTGGACTAAACACAAGGCTTTAAAGGTGCTTCTTACTTTTTACTGGCCGCCAGGGAATTTCTTTTAAGATTTCAGAGTCAGACTCCAGTCTTGATTAATTAAGGGCCAATTTGGCTGCCATCACTTGAACCCACTGCAATGTTTTAAGGAGATAATCTGGAGCTTCTAATATGAGAGCATTACAGTAGTCTGGTCAGCTTAATATTGTGCTTTGCACTACCAGTTTCCTTGCTGGTTATGGCAGCAACAGGACTATTTTTCTTAGATTCCTTAAGAGTCCATGGCAAGGTGCTACAGCTTTATTAACATGAGATTCAAATGTCAGTTTATCATCCACTCTAAGATTACTGGCTGAGTGTGCAATTATTAGATCAGTATCGTTTGTCCAGGGCCAGAAATTGTTTGGAAATTGATGAGGAACTTTGCTAGGACAGCATCAGAGGAACTCTTTCTTACTTCTGTTAAATTTTAGAGTATTCCTGCTGAGTGAATCTGCTGGTGGGACAGGCATGAAACTGTTGTAACTGAGTGGAGTCCTTATTATTATTCAGAGACAGGATTATTTGGGTGTCATTGGCATAATTTACAAACAATAACCCGAAAAAATGTAATCAGGGTTAGCAATGGGCATAGGTATACATTAAATACAATAGAGCTTAATGCTGACCCCTGTGGAACCCCATGCTCATTTCCCTATGGTGGCAGAGAGATTGCTTGACTTCTTCCCGATAAGTAGCATTCCAACCACTTTAAGGAGGTGTCCTCCATCCCAATTTCCAATAATCTATTAAGGAGGATCTGAGGGTTGGCGGTGTCAAAAGCTGCAGAGAGAACCAGCAGAATCAACTGTAGTCTGTCCAACGTCATCCACCCTCCTCAACTCATCTATTGCTAGTATCAAACCTGTCTCTGTTCCATGGCCAGGCCGAAAGCCCATTTGTTCCTTTTCTAATGGGCCATTGTGTTCTAGAAAACCTGCCAGTATTTTACTCATGTGTTTTTAGGTCTCGGCCTAGTGTAACTCCGCAGCAGTGTCGCCTAGCCGAGATTTTATGTTTACAAGTATGGGGGCTTCAACCCGCCCCTCTTCTCCATTGGCTGGCTTCCTAAACCGAGGTCAGCCATTGGAGGAGAGGGGCATCACTCCGTTCAAGCCCCGTATATTTTGGATTCGGGGGTGTGTTTTTGCAGTTTTTAACTCAGTGACGTCATCCGTCACTCAACAGCAAAAACCACGACCCGAATGCGAAAATGGCGGCGCTTTTCTGACGCCATTTCTGCCCGACCGCCGCCGGAAGAAGTCGAGAAGCTGCTGAGTCCTCCGGGGAGTGCTCGCTTTTCTTGCCTCTCTTCCCTGATTGTGCCCATGCTCTTGCCTCTGTCTCCTCGTTGTGCGTCTGCCCCCTCATTGTGTGTCAGCCCCCTTGTTGTGCTTGCTTTCCGGCCCCCCCTCACTGTGCTTGCTCCCCTGCCCCCTCGCTGTGCTTGCTCCCCTGCCCCCTCGTTCGTTGTGCTTGCTCTCCTGCCCCGGCCCCCTCGTTCGTTGTGCTTCCTCTCCTGCCCCTGCCCCCTTGTTCGTTGTGCTTCCTCTCCTGCCCCCTTGTTGATTGTGCTTTCTCTCCTGCCCGTGCCCACTCGTTGCTTGTGCTTGCACTCCTGCCCGTGCCCCCTCGTTCGTTGTGCTTGCTCTCCTGCCCCTGCCCCCTTGTTCAATGTGCTTGCTCTCCTGCTCCCTTGTTGCTTGTACTTGCTCTTCTGCCACCTCGTGCTTGCTGTCCTGCCCCCTCATTGCTTGTGCTTGCTGTCCTGCCCCCTCGTTGCTTGTGCTTGCTGTCCTGCCCCCTCGTTGCTTGAGCTTGCTGTCCTGCCCCTTCTTTGCTTGTGCTTGCTCGCCTGCCCCCCGCTTGCTGTGTTTGCTCCCCTGCCCCCTCGCTGTGCTTGCTCCCCTGCCCCCTCATTCGTTGTGCTTGCTCTCCTGCCCCCTCGTTCTTTGTGCTTGCTCTCCTGCCCCTGCCCCCTTGTTCGTTGTGCTTCCTCTTCTGCCCCTGCCCCCTCGTTTGTTGTGCATCCTCTCCTGCCCGTGCCCCCTCGTTTGTTGTGCTTGCTCTCCTGCCCCTGCCCCCTCGTTTGTTGTGCTTGCTCTCCTGCCACTGCCCCCTCGTTGCTTGTGCTTGCTCTCCTGCCACCTCATGCTTGCTGTCCTGCCCCCTCGTTGCTTGTGCTTGCTCTCCTGCCACCTCGTTGCTTGTGCTTGCTGTCCTGCCCCCTCGTTGCTTGTGCTTGCTGTCCTGCCCTCTCGTTGCTTGTGCTTGCTGTCCTGCCCCCTCGTTGCTTGTGCTTGCTGTCCTTCCCCCTCGTTGCTTGTGCTTGCTCTCCTGCCCCCTAGTTGGTTGTGCTTGCTGTCCTGCCCCCTCGTTGCTTGTGCTTTCTGTCCTGCCCCCTCGTTGCTTGTACTTGCTCTCCTGCCCTCTCGTTGCTTGTGCTTGTTCTCCTTCCCCCCCGTTGGTTGTGCTTGCTCTCCTGCCCCCCCTCATTGGTTGTGCTTGCTCTCCTGCCCCCCCCCTCATTGGTTGTGCTTGCTCTCCTGCCCCCTTCGCTGGTTGTGCTTGATCTCCTTGTGCTTGCTGTCCTGCCCCCTCGTTGCTTGTGCTTGCTGTCCTGCCCACTCTTTGCTTGTGCTTGCTCTCCTGCCCCCTAGTTGGTTGTGCTTATTTTTCTAGTCACAACCTGCTTTGAGACTGGTGGCCTTCCTTCCAACCAATGGGAATAGAGTGCTTTCATTGCCCAATGGCATTGCGTTGTGCTGTTATTAGCTAAAGACATGCCTGAAACAGGTGCCAAAGGGGTAAGACCAGTTTAGATTACTGCAGATATTTTTGTTTTGAAAACATCACGCAAATGCATTTTTAAATGTGCACAGCCAAATCTACCAGCACTTGCAGTAAAATATTTCGAAACGTTTTAGTAACACAATGGATTTGCTGTGCACCTTGAGTTAGTGCACTCATTAAATGTGGTGTAATTCAGTAACTCTGCAAATTGTGATCTGTGCACTGATGATGTTGCATTACATTTTCATATTTTTTCTGGAAGTGCTTCGAATTTAAATCTACCACTAGTGCTAATGCGATAGCGCTGATACAGGTATTGGATTGGTAGGATTTCTTTGCACCGCCAACGGATTGATTTACATGATCATTTTTCTGACTGCAGTAATTATGTGCCTTGAGGGTAATACTATCCTATTGTACTGATAAAGACCCTGCTAGCAAATAACAACTGGGTTCGAAATGTTGGCGTAATTTGTTGGCTGGATATTTAACGTACAATCTGTGAAATCTAAAAACTGTAATTAGTACATCCAAAATAAACTGTCTAAACAGTCAATATTCTGTTTGCTTCTTACTATTTAGCTGTGCGCCTTTACTCTTAGGTCACTAATCCTCAGCACTGAGCCATCACATGGAACACCTACATGTCCTTCTCATGCATCTGGAAGAAAATAAACTTAGATTACTTTATACAAATGTATTTATATTGTTAGTTTTGATTAATTCAGGAGTGTACAGCATGATTGCTACTTCTATCTCCCCCCTTTCATTTGTTACCTTGGTTGTGTATTATAGCTTTGCCTAAAAACATCCTGACATCTGCGTCAAGGAGGCATCCTTTGCAAGCCTAGATATTTTTGGGTGTCTTATGGTGTTAATATGCTAAAGATTTTTGCTTACTGTTGTTGGTCAGGATTAGTTACAGCGTTACATTGCCTTATTCGGCGTCAAAGACTGAGGTGATTGGAACGTTTCAGTAGAGTACCAATGGGGGTTTAAAATCCTAAATACCCACTTAAAGTAAGACATACCATCTGTTAGAAATAGGGGTCTCTAGTTGGCAGAGGTAGGTACCACTGTCCAAATAGGGACCCTTGCTTCCAGTCATGGTAAGGAGGAAACCCTCTGAGATAACCCCTGCTCACTCTCTAGGTAGCTTGGCACGAGCAGTCAAGGCTAATCAGAAGGCAATGTGTAAAGTATTTGTACCAACACCCATAGTAACACAGTGAAAACACCACAAACTGACTCCACACAGTTTAGAAAAATAAAGGAATTTCATCTAAACTACACAAGACCAAACGACAAAAATCCACCATACACAGTTAAAGAATATGGTTTCAAAAGTGTTCTTAAGGTTGCAATAAAAGTTCTTTAGGTTGCAATAAAATAATCCACAGTTGCGTGAAAAGTTCACAGTTGCGTCACGTTTCAGACCCAGTACCTTTAGTTGCGACAAAGTTCTAAAAGCAGAAGCAGGTGTGGTGGAAAACAAGCGATGCGTTGCTACTGAGACCTGGGGAGGCGTTTGCGACAGCCCCGCTGCAGCAGCTGGCATGTTGCTACGAATCCGGTCTGTATGGGGAGGAAGGCCACTTGTATGGATTCCGGTGTGTAGGTTCCGTAGGAAGTTTGTTCTTGCAAAGGCACGATGCGATGATCTTTGGAGTTGCGACGATCTCCAGGGTGACGATGCGCGGACCAGCGGTGATCTTCTCTCTCGCAGCTCCTCGATGCGATGGCTTCGGCGATGACTCTCGCAGCGACGTGATGTGGTCCGCAAGCAGGCAGTGCGGTGATCTCACCCAGCGACGACAGGCTCTGCGACAATACTCGCAGCAATGTTAGACTTCCCGCACCGATCGGGTGCGTCCCGCAAACAAAAGATGCGACGGTTCTGACAGCAGCAACAGGCACTGTGACAATCTCAACCTTCGTAGCGGCAGGAATTTTCTCGCACTGTCGGGGATGCGCTCCGCAGCGAGCGATATGATAACTTTTCAGTAGCAAAGTGTCTCAAATATTGGTTTCCAGCTTCCCGGCACAGGTACAACTTCCAGAGGAACCACACATGGGCCACACACTCCAGGAAGGACAGAACTCTCTCAGTAGAGCTCAAGGGAAGCTGGGGGTGAAGTCCTTTTGTTCCTGGGACTTCAGAACAGGGAGCCAGCTCTTCTTCTGGCCCTTGGAGATTCCTTCAAGCAAGGGGACACAGCACAAAGCAAAGTCCTTCCCCTCTCCTTGGCAACAAAGCTACTGCAGGTCAGCCCTGGCAGCACATCAGGGCAGTCTTCCTTCTTCAGTCTCCCAGCTTGATCCTTGATCCTTCTTGATTCCAGGATGATCTAATTTTCTATTGTCAGGGGTCCTGTACTTATACCCCTAAAAGTCTTTGTTCTCTTTGTGCAAGTGGGCCCTGAGCCCGGTCTGAACCAGTTCTGGGTGTTTCTTGAGCACTTTGTTTTCCTGGCTTCTCCTTTCCTTTCAGAGTGAGGGGCAGGGTCGTCAGCCGCCAAGCAGGAGGTGGAGCCAGCATTGTGGAAGGCAGGCACAGCCCTATTCAGGCCCAGGTGCTATCTCCTCCCACCACTCAAGTTGCAAATGCAGTCATTCAGCCTAGGGCTGACTCAGCCAGCCTCCTGGGGATTCCCCAGCCCCTCTCACTCTCAAACCAGACAGTCAATACACAAACAGGCCAAGGCACACAGAAGGGTCAGACAAGAGAACAGCAACTTTCTAAAAGTGCTGTTCTCAAACACAGGATTTAAAAAAGACCTTTCCTAAAAGATGTGTTATTAAATTCTGAGTCCAGGGATACTAGTCACTTATGTCCTATTTTGTTCCTATGGGAAGAAATGCTGGTAGCCACTGTAGCCAGCATCCCCCATGTTAACCTATGGAGCAAGATAGCCTTACAATAGTGAAAAACGAAAATGGCTTTAATTCACTACCACAGCATGTCACCTTCACCAGTACATGCTCTACCTTTCACATACACTGCACCCTGCCCAGGGGGGTACCTTGGGCCTTCCATAGGGGTGACCAATGTGCACAAAAAGGGAAGGGTTAGGCCTGGTCAGTGGGGATAATGACCAGGAGGACATGGCAGTTCACAGTCTGCACACAGGCACTGCGGTGGCAGGCCTGAGACACCATTTTAGGGCTACACATGTGGGTGGCACAATCAGTGCTGCAGGCCCACTAGTAGCATTTGTCATCACCAGCCCTAGCACACCCAGTGCACTTTACTAGGGACTTATTGGTAATACAAATACACCAATCATGTAGATCCAAATACAATAACAATTTACATAGAGAGCGTATGCACTTTAGCCCTTATCAGCAGTGGTAAAGTGCTCAGAGTCCTATTGCCAACAAACACGGGTCAGGAAAAATAAGGGAGGAAGAAGAAAAAAGTTTGGGGATGACCCTGCAAGAAGGGCCAGTACCAACACCATTTCTGCCATTGAGTTTGAGGCAAGCGAGTATTCTTATGAACGTGGCAACCGTTTTGAGGCTTCTTTTTCATTTTCTTTGGACAACTGTAACACGGAGCACAGATAAGGCAGACGCTTTTGCTCCTAACCTGGCTGCTCTCTTTAATTGCAAAAGTACGGCTGTGCTTAATTACTATATGATTAAGATTAACATGAAGGCACTGGTATCAAGAGCTTTTCTTAGGTCTATTCTTTTGAGAATTACCCTCTCGGAAGTTCTTAGCATCGACCTCCTCCCTCCTTGCTATCTTGTTCTAAACCTTCAATTTCTCCCTATTAATCACCATAAAGCCTGAGCTTCTATGATTTGATCTTCCTTGTGGGAGGGCGGGGGCTCTTTGCTTCAGCTCTGGAAGATGGCTGGGGGCTTGGGGTAGTCTAACTGCATCTGCCTGCAGCCATTGTCATCAAATGGCTGGAGCAACCTGTTACTCAGCAAGTGGGTGGAGAACCCCACCCCCCCTTTTTCTTTCTCCCCCTCCGTTACTAAGGAACTGGAAGCTCTGGAGACGGGAGAGGGCAAAAACTGGGAAGCGGAGTCAAGGAGTGCTGGCGAGCGGCTTGCAGCGGACTAAGCAGCGTCTCAACAAGGCACAGATTTTTCAAGACTGTCTCTGAAACCTTCGCGAAAGCACTGTTATTTGCTGATTCCCAGTCAGTAAGCACTCCTTCAACTCTCAATTGTGTGTGTGTGTGGCTCTGTGTGTGTGTGTGTGTGGGTGTGTGCGTGTGTGTGTGGCTCTGTTTGTGTGTGTGCCTCTGTGTGTGTGCGTGGCTCTGTGTGTGTGTGTGTATGTGGCTGTGTGTGTGGATGTGTGTGTGTGGCTGTGTGTGTGTGTGTGGCTGCGTGTGTGTGTGTCTGTGTGGCTCTCTGTGTGTGTGTGGGGGCTCTGTGTGTGTGTGTGGCTCTGTGTGTGTGGCTCTGTGTGTATGTGTGGCTCTGTGTGTGTGTATGTGTGTGTGGCTCTGTGTGTGTGTCTGTGTGTGTGGCTCTGTGTGTGTGTGGGTGGGTGTGTGTGTGTGTGTGGCTCTGTGTGTGTGTGTGTGGCTCTCTGTCTGTGTGTGTGTGGCTCTGTCTGTGTGTTTGTGTGGCTTTGTCTGTGTGTGTGTGTGTGGCTCTGTCTGTGTGTGTGTGGCTGTCTGTGTGTGTGTGGCTGTCTGTGTGTGTGTAGCTCTGTCTGTGTGTGGCTCTGTGTGTGTGTGTGTGTGGCTCTGTGTCTGTGTGTGTGGCTCTGTCCGCTAATACTCTCTACTACTCTCTAATGCTCACCTATTGCCATTGTAAATGACAATACCATTTAATTATGTTTAAAAAAAAATGCCATTTGCAATGCCAATAGCTCTAACTTTAATAAAGCCTAGACAATTGTATTGTAAATGCTTGTTCTACTATATTAACTTGGTACGAGAACTGAGAGATTGGGTGATATTTACTTAAATGCCGAACATTAGCTAAAGGTTTTTGCAGTAGGGGTGTCATTAATACTTTCTTCCAAGTAGGAAGTACCATCCCAGAAACTAGTGATTGATTGATAATTTTTCAAAGAGCTGGGTACAGTTTGTCCTCTCTCTCTTTCAAGACTTTATGTAATAATGGATCTAATAGGGAGCTAGAAGCAATTGAAATGGCTAACATTTTAAATTCATACTCTTTTAAAGGTTCAAATCTCATCAGTTTACCCCAAGATTTTTCTAGCTGCCTATTCATAACGATAATGCTAGGCATGGCTCTGTCCCCATTCTTGCATTTGGTTTGGAAAGTCGGGGACCCCTATATAAGAAATATGCTAGTTATACATAGGGAAGAAAAGCTAGTTCTAGTTTGGAAAGGCCTATAACTAGATAAGAAAATCAATTATATATATATCTGTTAACCCACTATACACAGACTATCACCAACTACACAAGTGCATTTTTTCAGTATTTATTATTTATGAAAATATATTTTTTCGGCTATTATAAAAATGCATTTTTTAGATACATTCCAATACATTTCATAATGAATTGATATTATTTTTGGAATTTCTCATTCAAATATAAAAACACACACATAATTGAGCATAAAAAAAAGAGAGGGAGAAAGACATGATGCAGGCAAAGCAGTAGATTGCACTACGCGCGTTTCGGCTTGGGAGCCTTCATCAGGTGACCCGTATTTGGCACTATAATTTAAAGCACTTAAACCATTCTTGCATTTTTCAGCCCGTGCAGCTTCTTATCTTTGCCTAAATCCCTTAGGAGTGATTCTATTTTATTATGGAAAACGTCAGACATATTATCACACAGTTCTTGCGAACGTTCCCCTGTAATTTTTGAGCTTTCAGGGTGTGCAAAACTACCTCAAAAGCTTTTTTTGATTTGTTTACGGCATTAGTGATGATTCTTGATTAGTAGTTTCCTTTTGCATTCGTAAGATTCCTTTTATAGCTTTTTAGGGCTATTGTCAATAGCAGTTTTTCCTTCTCAGTATGTGCTCTACGCCATTGTTTTTTAATCCTCCTAGAATCCAGCTTTTTTTCATTCTAAATTTCAGTAAACCAAGGGGCCGAAGATTTTATTTGCAGCTGAGAAGTGCTGCATCATGCAAGGCGCTGGTTCCTAATGACACAGCAGAAGCAGAGCCTTTCCTATGTGATTCAAAATGGAATTGGTGCTTAATGTGAGTGATTCCCTGTTGTAGCTATTCACAGTTGTATTATTAATCCTTGACACAGCTAGCAGAGATAAGCATGCTTTATTGCTGCAATGTTTTTTGTAACAAAATATGGTTGTAGATTGAGGCATACGTCTATCCTTCCCCTTAATTGCATCATTATGAGGATGAAGACCTATGCCTACTACTGTCGCAGAAAATTCAAACACTTTTTCATGAATTGTTCAAATTTGGAATTGGAGGCTTATTAATAAAACTATGCACTACTATGTGTCAAAACTCATATATACCTTTCTGAACCTGCCCAATTACTCCTGTTTCTTTAAACCTAAGTGTACAATATTTTAGATATTGTCCATAATATTCATGATTATGGTTAGGAATTTGTCATATATTTAATGAAACTTATTTCCAATTAGAAAGGAAAATAATCCCCAAATATTTGTGAATATTCATGTACATTAACATTCCTTTGTGTTTTACTCAATTATATGCATTTCAATTACCACTGCTCTACCACAATCCTGCTCACACCGATAACGGTAAGTGAGGATAAAAGTTACTACTGTAGAATTCTGCACACAGGAGTTAATTGCACACTTAGGGCCAGATGTATCAAGCTTTTTCCCGTTCGCAAACGGGTCGATTCTCAGAATTGGCCCGTTTGAGAAAGGGAAACGACCTTTTGGGTTTTATCATCCCAAAAGGCAAGTGCAAAATAGGGAATCACAATTTTTGCGATTTCCTATTTTGCACATGCATTTAGAGAATCGCAAATTGCGATTCTCTAAATGCAATGCAGGAAGCGCTTTTAAAATTGCGACCCTGCTGGAAGGAGTCGCAATTTACCACCAACTTCAAGTTGGTGGTAATTGCAAATCCTTGGAAAAATGCACAACTCTGTATTTTTCTATATGCCATGTGGCGTACATGCATGCCCTAAGGTCATGTATGTGCACCACATGTGCACCCATGCATATTTCAGGGGTGCAACAGGGTGTCCTTTTGGCACCCTCACACCCTTGAAATTGCATGCGTAATTTGCGAGTACCTATTGGGTACTCACAAATTGCACATGCAATTCCCATTCGTTCCTATGGGCCTCAAGGCCCATCGAAATGAAGGGGGAGCCATTCCTTATTTTCAACTCGCAATTTGCGAGTCGCAAATAAGGAATATTTAGGATTCGCAATATTTTTTCCACATCCTACATACATTGCATTTTGCGAGTCCCTAATAGTGAATCCGTAAAATTGCTATCAGGGACTCGCAAATAACAATGTTAATACATCTGGCCCTATGGGACTGATGAACAAACTGCATTTTGTGGTACATCAAGTAGTACTACAATTGTACTACTTACGTACTATATTCTATGAGGAGATCTCTGCATATGTAGGTTTACTACTTAATAGTAAATATGGGAGTAACTTGAAGAGTGGTGGGAACATAGGGAGTATCTACTGTTGCATGTGAGGGGTTAAGAGAGAGATAAGGAGGGATTTACTGAGGTTTAAGGAGTAGCTTAGGAAGAAGTGTGCTAATGCAAACACCCACCCATAAAAGAGTAAATACTTTGCTATTCACTAAAAGTGACGAAACAGTACCTAGTGTACTCCGTCCCAGCTTTGGAGTTAGTCCAGCACCACCCAAAGTCACTCACAGCCACTGCAACACACTTCCATTGGAAATAATGAAGGTAGGGACTTAATACAATACCCCATTGGATATAATGTGAACATAATTACATTATTTCAACTTTTAAGTTATGTGTACGTAAATGTATTTTTGTGATCTTAAACATATTCAAAATTATTAGATATTTTATTAACTTAACATTTATTAATTAAGTTAATGTATTTTATTTACATTAAATAAGCGCAAGGTCTAATTACATTTGCTGAATGTTGTTTCAAAATAAATTTGCTGGCTAGGATATTTATATTTTATTTGTTTAAAAATGAATATATAAAACACTATAATATATTTAATTGTTTTAATTATTTAGTAAACATTAATTTTGAAGAGGTAATCTGCGTTACCTCTTTATTTCATTAGTTCTTCGGTAAAACGAATTATTTTCATTTATTTATCATTTATATTTTACAATAAAATAAATGAAATACTTTAAAAAGAATGATAAACTTCAATCATTTTCCACAACCATTCAGTGGCGGAGACCTTACCCTCCGTGTGAAAAATAAAAATGAGTCATCATCATCATCAAAGATCTTTATTTGGCACAATTGCAATGTAAATAAAAATGCATAAAAGGAAAACACTTCAACATTAAATATAATACATTAGAACTATAAAAGCAAAAAATGGATAAAAAAATGGACGAAATAAATCCCGGGGCTACTCAATACATATTTACCACAAAACCTTTTGTATAATATATAGCTCCCTGTGTATAAAGTGTGGTGCTGAAACAAACTAGGAGGGTATCAAGTGCAGTGATATAGCTTAACGCTGTTTTATAATCTCTAATATTCTGTGTGAGGAAGTAGGTTTTAAGTATTCTCAAGCCCTCGTAAAATCTTCAGAATAAAATGAAGTGCTGCATGCTTTGAATGGAGACTCTGCCACAAGGGCAATTAATAGTAGCTAACGGGCGTTGTTTCATTACTGGAAAGGTAATTATGTGATGTACAATGTCCAACCACAATCTGATTAAAACATAATGTTACTGAGTATTGGTCACGCAATTCACAAATGCCAATTGACATATGTGAAACAACATTATGTTTCCTAGCTTCTTTACACATGCATTGGAGGACATAGTAATCCCACGGGCATTGAGATACTCCACATACCTTCTTCTGGGAGATTTCAATATACATGTGGATAATCTAGACCTCCCTGACACGTCTCGCCTGAATGAAGCTCTTGCCATGGCCCAGCTTAAACAATGGGTAAAAACTCCCACTCACTCAGGTGGACATGTCCTTGATTTAGTCTGCACTAATTTCGACATCAATCTAACCAACCCCGAAATTGTGCCCTGGTCCGACCACAGGCTGATCAGATTTTTTTGGCCCCTGACACGCCCGGTTAAGACTAATGACTCAATTGTTCACAAACAAAAAATTACTGTAGAGATCATGTCTGAACATCTTGACACCTCCCGCCCCACTCTACCTATGGAAATTGAGTTGGCCGTTAGTACATTTAACTCCTGGATAGAAGATGGTTCGGCCGCATCAACAAAAACAGGTCGGGTTTGCCGATTGCGTACCACTCCCTCCAAACCTTGGTTCACCTCCACCCTCCGTGATCTTAAGTCAGGTTGCAAAAAACTTGAACGAACATGGAGACAAGCCTATCTCCCCGAGGCTAAAAAGAACCTAAGGACGGCGCAAATGAAATATTATGCGGCGATCAGAACCGCAAAAGGCCAATATTTCGAAGGGCGCATAACTAATGCAAATAACAATAGCAAAGAAATCTTTGCTATAGTGAAAAGTTTTACTTCACCTTGTGCTGCCCAACCCATACTTGCCTCCACAGAGAAATGGTGCGAAGAACTCTCCGTTATCTTCGTGGACAAAATCATCAAAATCCAGGATGATTTACTTACTGTATGTAACAGCTTTCCATCCACACTGGCCATCCCGTCCCCTGTGTTACCTACCCCCATGGAAAGGTTCCATCAGTTCTCCCCAGTAGAAAATACGGACATTGTCAGCATCCTCACCTCCCTACATTCAGGATCCCCTTCTGACCCGTGCCCTGCCAGTGTACTTGCGCGTCTCGCGGACACAGTGGGCAATGAGGTAACGCATATTATCAATTGCTCTTTCCTCACTGCCACGGTCCCGACCTGCTGGAAGCAAGCTAAATTGCTCCCACTTATAAAGAAAAATGGATTAGACCCTGCTATCCCTGCTAATTTCCGGCCTATATCATTGCTGCCGGCCCTAGCAAAAGTATGTGAAAAGGTCGCCTTCACTCAGCTAGATAAATTTGTCGAAAATTCCCAGGCTCTACATCCAGCACAGTCAGGCTTTAGAGCAGCCTATAGTACGGAGACGGCGTTGGTGGAAATCTCTGAGGCCATTCGGGAGTGCTTGGACGAAGGTGGCAGAGCGGCTCTGATTTTATTAGACCTCTCTGCCGCCTTCGATACTGTCCCTCACTCCCTTCTGCTTACCAGATTAGCGGCCATAGGCATCACAGGCTCTGCTCTTGACTGGCTAACGTCCTTTTTGGACAACAGATTCCAACAAGTCTGGATGCCGCCCTTCGCCTCTTCCCCCAAGAAACTTGTAACGGGTGTACCCCAGGGCTCCACTCTTAGCCCCCTGCTTTTTAATATTTATCTAACCCCGCTTATTTTCCTTGCTGAACAATTGGGAGCAAAAATAATGGCTTACGCTGACGACACTCAACTCCTGTTTACCTGGCCCAAAAACAACCTGGATACATCTGGAGCCCAAACTTGCTTGTCATCTGTCTTTCGTTGGCTTGCCCTCGCCCAATTAAAATGCAACGAAAGCAAATCTGAAATTTTGCTTTATGGCTCCTTCCCAGACAACTTCGGCAACTCTCTCTGGCCAGCCGACTTACCTTGCCCTAAATCCATCGGAGGCCCTGCTAAAAATCTTGGAGTCTGGTTTAACAATGACCTCAAATTCGAGGATCATATAAAAAGACTTACCGGGATCTGCTTTTCTACACTTAAAACTTTAGGCAGGTTTTTTCCACTTCTCCCGAGAGCGGCCAAAGAGACCGTCATCCGTGCCCTTATATTATCCAGATTGGATTACGCAAACGGCCTCTTCTGCGGCCTTCCTGCTTATCTGATCCATCGCCTCCAAGTTATACAAAATGCCGCTGTACGGCTTTTGTTTAATATTCCAAAGAGTTCAAGTGTCCGTCAACCTCTCCGCGCCCTGCATTGGCTCCCGGTTGCCCACAGGATTCTATTTAAAATCCTGGTCCTTGCCTTTCGAGCTGTTCATCAAGCTGGTCCTGTCTACCTGAGGAAAAGATTCTCCCTATATGTTCCCAACCGCCCCCTCAGATCAGCTAATCTGCACCAAATGAATGTTCCAAAATTCAAATACATCAGGCTTGGCGGCCAATCCATCTCAGTCAGAGCGGCAAGAGCATGGAACACCCTTCCGCAGCAGCTAAGAACAGCTCCTTCCATTACTCTGTTCAAGAAAGGACTGAAGACCTACCTTTTTAACATCACTGTATAGGGTCCCCCTCTACCCTGCCTCTCACCCCTTTCGCGCCAGGATACTATTTTCTTAGTAACAGAGCGCGTTATAAAAGCCTATAATAATAATAATAATAATAATAATCCTCCTTTCCTGTCTATACTTTAAAAAAGATGCTTTAATTGCCCTCTTCTTTAGGAAAAAGATTTTTTGAAAGTTGTTTTTGAAACATATGCTAATAATGAAAATATCTATGTCGATGTACGCATGATGCATGTGGCAAAATCACATCGCTGCTTTCAAAATCACCCACTGTGACCTCTCCATCAACCTGAGTCAGAAATGCATGGTCAGGCAGGCCCTGTGACCTTTGCCTGAGGCAACCGATTGACAGATCACAGGTTAGGTCACACGTAACTGGTATACAAACGCACGAACAGGAAAAACCCAGATCGATCCTACAGATAAGCAGCAATGCCACAATGAACCAGGGAGATTGACTCTAATAAAAAATTTATGGCTGGAGGCATGCGCACATTCCCAAAACACCCTAAAGTTAGATGCCACATAAAGTTAGGAACACTCAGTCAATCAGAACACAGCATGCACATGCAGTGATCATGTGCTCCCCATGCTGAACATCTTGGCATGTAACCCACTGGCCCTCATTGTGTCCTTGCAAGGTTGAGACTCACCTGCATTTGTTATCAGGTGGCCTAATTTATGGTTTCAAGACTAGGCCAAAATTCCTTTCCCTAACAAGGACTTTTGAATTGTTTTATGACACTCCAATAAATGTATAAAACGGTGCTCAGATTAATTGCATTTTGAGACAGTTCTCAGACCCTGAATGACCAAATCCCACGCACACACTCAATTGAATTTCAACACAAAGTAGTGTGATTTAACAGATCACATGTAATAGTCTTTAAGGAATGATATCCACTTCTTCTTGTTAGAGCATTAATTTCTTTTTATTGCTCAAGTTATACCACGCCAGCCGACACGTGTTTCATCAGAGTACAAGTCACTCTGACTCTTCAGGGCTTTCTCGTTATAATGGCGTGTATTGTAGTTCCGCTTGACCGGTGATAATTCCAACCCGGTAAGGGTATCTTTGACTTTTTAATGGGAGTGTAATCGTCTCCTGCACCTTCTTTAAGAAAAAAAAATGTTGATCATGTTCTGAACGCCAAATCTTATCCCTAAATGGGAGCAGGGCACATCTGTGTTCTAAAGTATCTCAATATTGCAAATGTTGCCGATATTAAAGTCCGCATTCTCTCTGCTGGTTATAGCCGACAAAGTATTAAATCATGTCTGGTTTATTCAGGACCTCTTGCTCATTTCAGCCGCGAGTCCGGCGTCTTGGTCTAATGGCGATTCCACAGACCCTGACTCTGTAACTGCCCTTCACCAACTGTTCCTGTTTTGCCAAACGTCCCTTGTATTTTGTTTTTTCAAGGCAAATTCATATTCCAGCAACAGGTATATTAAACAACTAATTTAGCAATCCATTTACATATGCAAGACAGGGAATTTAAAGAGTGTAATCTAGGGCTAAGCAATCTAGGATGACAGAATCAGTAAAATCATTTTCAGGATTTTCCCAAATAGACTGCCAAAGCAGCAGGGGTTTCATTAAGAGTGAATCTTCCAAAAAGCTGAGCCCAGCCCAGGAGGAGGCAGAGTTGAGCAGACATAGAGGGAGCTGAGGAAGGAGTTCTCTTCTTCCTGAAGGGAGTTACAAAGAACGTAGCCCCACAGGCCCCCACCAAAGGTAACAGTACAAAGTACTCTTGCCTTATATATTTTAACGATTTCTCTGGATGGCCTACTTTCAATTTTGTGTACAAACCTAAAGGCTCCCTCACATATTTGACTCATCCTCAGGTGTTGTATTTTAGACCTGTTGCATGCAAGATCCAGTTGTCCCGGTACGGATGAACAATTTAAATGGACCCCCATCCAAGTCGCAAGGGGCTGCTTTGAAGGCAGCATTAGATGAGCAGACACCAATAGAGGTAAGGGAGGTAGGTGGAAGCATCCCTGAAACCAATGACAATCTCCTTTTGGTGAATTCAATCTCAGTTGAGATAACTCCCATATCCCTTTGCAAAGATATCTATGTATCTTTGGGAGGAGTATACATTCAAAGACCCACCAGTGCCTTTCCTTTTGCCATTAATGTATAATGGTGAAAGGTTACATACTCAGAGGAATTCAAAAGAGAGACAAATGGGGTAGCAAAACAAAATATAGCTACGAAAATGATGCTACTTGAAAGAAGCACCGTAAGGGTGAAGTTCATAGCACAGTGAACTGTATGAAGCTATTGGTAACAGATGCATGAAGAAATAGGGAAGTGACACTCACCCCAAGTTGATCAATGACATAAAAGGTGTGGCCCAGTCCAGTCTTGTCCAGTCTTGAGCAGTCGCAGTAGGGCCCACTCTTGGCCAGGGCTTCTCCCTGACGTGTCCTGTGCTGTGATACTTGTTGAAACTTTTGAAGAGCATTGGCTCTTCTGCGCCTTGAGCCCCCACCCCCACAGGCAAAATGAAGTCTGGGGGCATAGTCCCACCCCAGACCAGCACCCAGATGTGTTGCAGTGGCAGGGAATCATTCCGTGCAGCCCGTGCTGCCGAACTCGCTCGCACTTTTTAAGGTGCGTCTCCTTCTCTGCTCCCTAACCCCCCCCACACACCCCCATCCACAATGATATCAGAGGAAGAGAGTCCCACCCCAGTACAGCACCCAGGTACATTGTAGTGGCAACAGAATCATTATATGCAGCCCACACTGCGGGATTCATTGATGCTTTTTAAAGCCAGTCGCCTCCTCAGCTTTCTCATCCTGCCACAAGCACAATGATGTCTGGGGCACATAGTCTTACCCCAGTCCAGCACCCTAGTGTGTTGCAATAGTTCTGTGCAGCTCCGGTCAAGAAGTAAGTTTACACTTGTACATTTGGTTTCACCTACTGGTTTCAGGGTGTGGAGATTTATATTTCGACACCTTGGAGTAAGTCTACACTCAGAAAGGATGAATAGCCAGAAGAAGTAAATCTACTCTAAAGGTCATAGAGTAAATGTATAGGTGGTGACGATTTAATGATGTGTAAATTTCCCTTATACTTTGCACTCTTTCACCTGCACTTCCTTCTCTGTATCTGCGATAACATTTTTACATGGATTTTGGTAATTCTCCCTGTCATAAGTCCAATGTACACCTTGAAAAGTCATTTGTAAAACCTTCCAAATCAGTTTTATAGCTTCTTAATATCCAATGACTGGCCTGCTTTTCTCCGCATATCTCCCAGGCCAAGGTGAGTTTACCCCAGGAGCATGATGAAGACTCCTGCAGCTCCTGCATTGAAGGGGGGCCCCACCCTTCATGGGTCCTTCATTCAACCCAAGGCCCTGGATATATCTGGGATATGGGAGTCTCAGGGACCCATAACAATATTCTTCACTGGAGACTCCATCCTTTTGTGTTATACAAATGTATATTATGTTTTGTAGAGAGGTGCGGCTCACTGGTTAGAGGCGGCAGACCTGTAAGCAGAGAACGGCCCGGGACCAGAGTTCAATTCCTGACGCGGCAGGGTCGTGGAATAGGGGTCAACGGACTCGATAATTCTCGCCTCGTTGCCTACTCTAACCAGGGATCACACTTGGTAACTCTGGGCATTAAGCTTGCCTCATCTCTACAACGGCCCCCCACAGACACCGGGGATGCCTGGTTTCTTCCTGGAGATACCAAGAAAGGGACCATCTCACAGGGAAAACCAGGAGGGGTTCCCCAGCGGTCTGCAGCTCCAGGACACTCGGTTAGAGTAACAGTGCGCTTTACAAATATCCCACATTTACATTATACTACAAGTTTAACCAATGTGACTCTTAAGCTTGTGTTATGTGTATCTGTATGTATGCGCTGAAAGGTATAGAAGTGTTCTTCAGTGTCTAAGGCAAAGATACAGTAATTGAGTCATTGGAGACTTAACTGCTTTCTAGGAGTAATATGTAAACTGATAACTGCATCATGATGTAGTTTTCTGAAAAAATGACATGTTGTCAGCTCTTTAATGCAATGGAGCAAGGTTAGGGCAATACTGATGGATAAGGGGGTGTTGTTTCAGATCTTAGATGTTTAGGTGGAGAGGCTTGTTGTCTTGTTTTTGCTTTTTCTGCATTCTTAGCCCTCAGTCTGATTGTGTCCCGGCTGAGGATATGCCGAAAGCCACTAGATATGCGAAGTTTGTCAGACACATTTACTGGGGTGCCACTCATGATGACTTTGTAGATGATTCATCTGCTTTTAAAGATGTGTGGGCTAGCAAGGGCAACCTGTAGAATACCATTAGAGTTGAGTTATATGGTGGTATTTCTTCAGGCCTTTGATGAGGCATGCTGCTGCATGTAAAATTTCCATACCCAGCGTGGAGTCTGGGAGGGTGAAGAGCGTGGCCACCATCCAGGTCAAGGATTTCTGGGCTAAGCAGCGGTAATGAAGGTTATTTCTGAGAGGATAGTTTCATTTTCTTTAGAAGAGAAGGCTAGCACTAGGCAATCTTAGTTTTCTTGACAAGTTGCTCATTGAATGTGGGTGTTGATGTCCAGGGTGAATGCACTTGACTTGGTACCGGGTGAAAGTTGGAGTTCCAATCAGTTCAAGTTCTTGTTGTTGAGTTATTTTGGACTAGTTGTTGCTTGTTAAAATGCTGTTTTGATGAGGCAAGCTTCAGGTAGATGCCAGACATCTAGACCTGGATTAGGTGCAAGCAGTGTTTGAGCCGTTGGATGTCTGGGGGAGAAGAAACTTTAAAGGACAGCAGTAAGTCATTGGTGTATTAGTGAATTGTGCTGTTGTTTTCTGTGAGTAGAACCCAAAGATGCCCCTGGTAGATGCTTAAGATGATATGTGATAAGATGGAACGCTATGAAACTCTGCAGGAGATCTGGATCATCTGGGATCTTGGGGTGACAGTTGGGACAAACTGGCGTTGGTTGAATAGGTAGATGGAGAACCAACGAATGGAAGTTTCCCTTCAATACCATTTGATGCTTTAACGCGTGGTTGAGTGTGAGGTGGGTTGTTGGCAGCAGGTGGTTGAGTGTGAGACAGTGTTGAAGGCAGCAGAGAGGTCCAGTAATATCTGGAAAAATTGACCATCCTTATCTGTAAATAAGAGGGCATCACCTTTGATTTGAAAGGTAGCTGATTTCATGCCACCGCCTTATCGGACCTATAGCCAGATTGATAGTTATGAAAGAGAATGTTGATGCTGATGTCATCCTAAATCTGTGCATAGACTGCTTTTTTGATGTTCTTGGCAATAACGGGCTGATAAGTGATGGGCCAGTAGATGGCAAGGTCATCAGGGTCTATCTTGGGTTTCTTCCGGAGTGGAGGATCTGGCCTGTCGTCAGAGATTCAGCGAATATGCCTCGAGTGATGGAGGTGTTGATGTTGGTAAGAATGAGAGCACTTCTCCAGAGAGGGCTTTGATGAAGGTTGAGGTTAGACAACATCTTAATATGGGGTGGATTTGAGAAGGTTATAGATATTGGGAGTTCTTTGAGAGACAGGGGTTTAAATGATGGGCGTTGTGGGTTGTAGCGGGGAGGAGTGGGCGTTGAAGAGCAGCAGTATAGTATTGATGATGTGCTGTCTGATATTCTGTACTTTCTCAGTACAGATGAGGTTTATGTAATTTCATTCAAGTAGAGGGCTAATTGAGTGTTTGATCGTTTTGAAGAGTGGTCTGCGTCTATTGGCAGCTTCACTGATGGTCTTAGAATATTGCTTGGCTTTGGCTCATACATGTTTTCTGCTTGTTATGCAGATGGACCTCAGTAGTATGAAATCTTCAGGGATTCTGTTTTTCTTCTATTTCCTTTCCTATCTGAAAATAGAGCACTTATTTTATGCATGGTTTCTGGAGCCCAAAGTGCAGAAATTTTAGCTTGCACATTCATTTTTTTTGTTTGTTTGAACATAGGTGTTCATATGAAGTTTCAAGTTTTATTTATTATGATAACGGAACTCTTTACGAGGTCCACATAAAAGACATAAAATATGCATACAAAAAGCATTAAACGTAAAATGTCGACCATGCAACAGTATCAAATACACAACAGTTTAAAAATTACCATCTTAATACAGATCCAAAAAACATTTGAAGAATTTGTACAGTTTAAAACAAAACATTTAATTTGGCGGATTAATCATAGCCGCCTGAAAAGCAGAGGCTGACAAAATGTTGAGTTGTAGGCAAATTGGTCTTAACCATCTTCGCCTAAAAGTCATCAGAGCTGGACAAACGAAAATGACCTGAACCAAATCCTGGTCATACATCTGACAAAAATCACAGACCGCTGAATGGCCATACCATCTGGAATAAAGAGATTTCAACGAAAGCAAGTCCTGTCTTACTAAAAACACTAAGCGTCTAACGCTGTGAGGAATATTCCATTGAGTGTACGGTTGAGCTTTCCTCAGTAGACAGGACTCAATAACAGGAGTACAGCCTTTTTTCAACAACCGGAAATCTCTATCCAGTCTAAACCCAAGTTCCCACGTGGAGGACTTCAAAAGGGTTTTTAACTGATAGGAAGATAAAGAAAATAGAGCATCTTTATCTAATTGCAATAGACCCACAGCATATCTGAAATGTTTTACAATCAAAGAATAGTTATTAAAGTTTCCCAGCAATTCATTTTTTATGAGATGTCTTAAGGTATTGGGCTCACTCTTTGCAAGACTTACAACCCAGCGTATGATACCGGCCAAACCTTGAACCCAGCTACTGCGTAAGCCGAGTTCCTGTCTTAAGGTAGCAGTTGAATTTGCTGTGCTAACGGATAATAAACTACGTAAAATTTTTCCTTCCGAGGAATTTAGGAAGCTCGTTCATAGGTGTTCATATAGTTTTCCAAAACGTCTGATGTCATGCTCAGAGATGACCTCCAGAACATTCCTCCAGGTTGGTTATCTTCTCAACAAAAAGATCAATACAACACTATGGACACAACTGTAGCAGTGACAGTGGAAAGTCTCCAGTGTCCTTTGAAAGCAGCGGTTGCTGTAACAGATGTCCACTCTGGCTGTGCAGTGCTCCAGTGCCTGAATGTCCCTTGCCTCCAACTAAACAAATCACAAAGAGTGAACTGATCGTTAAGATGAGTTTGGATCGAACAACATGCTTCTGTCAACTGGCATGGTTGTTTTAAGTTCACACGCATGCAGCTTTGTGGCTTTCCACAATTGGTGTTTTTTACAACTTTCCTGGTGTCTGCCTGGGGAAAATGAGTGTGTCAGGATATATATTGCATGATAAATTTGACAGACTATTCTCCCCAAAAACATTTTCTGTGTGACATGTCTCCTGCTATTAATATAATTAGCCGGGATTGTTTTTACACAAAGCCTCCGCTTTGCAGTATATTTCAATTGCTTGTATTTTTTTTACAAATTCGACAAAAGTGGATGATTGTTAGCTTCCATGCATCACAAACCCAGAACCTAAACCACTGTTCTGTAAATGAGGAAACGCGGCTGCATTAAGAAGATGATGTGAGAAATCTGTCATGCTCACAGTTCACATCTTGTGCGCCCAGAATTATACCACAAGGAATAACAATTCTTTTTTAAACCAAATCTAATCTCGTGTAATTCCTGACTTCAGAAACAGTCTGGAATGTATGTCTAGCAAGTAACTTGTGTGACATTTTTGCAATAGTTAACAACAAGGGGTGGTGATGGACACAGTCTCTGAATTAAGCAGAATACTCTCACCCAGTCAAGAGATCAGGGCTAGATCCAACACCGTTTTTTAGCTCACTGCACCATCCCAGCTCAGGACCTGGCTATATGCAAATTATTCTGTTCCTGTCCCAGTGCATGATGGGAACAGGGCAAACCAAACTACCAAGCCAATTCTTACACTGGGAAGGAAACAAGCTTCCGGGGACCGGTTTCTGGCATTTCAGCCATTGTCGGCCGGCTAGCTTGAATCCTGATGGTGCAATGAGCAAGGGACTCACATCTGAGTATACCCTTCCACGCTTAGGGTGGACAAAATATTTAACAACAAGGGGTGGTGATGGACAGAGTCTCTGAATTAAGCAGAATACACTCACCCAGTCAAGAGATCAGGGCTAGATCCAACACCGTTTTTTAGCTCACTGCACCATCCCAGCTCAGAACCTGGCTATATGCAAATTAGTCTGTTCCTGTCCCAGTGCATGATGGGAACAGGGCAAACCAAACTACCAAGCCAATTCTTACACTGGGAAGGAAACAAGCTTCCGGGGACTGGTTTCTGGCATTTCAGCCGTCGTCGGCCCGGCTAGCTTGAATCCTGATGGTGCAATGAGCAAGGGACTCACATCTGAGTATACCCTTCCACGCTTAGGGTGGACAAAATATTTAACAACAAGGGGTGGTGATGGACAGAGTCTCTGAATTAAGCAGAATACTCTCACCCAGTCAAGAGATCAGCGCTAGATCCAACACCGTTTTTTAGCTCACTGCACCATCCCAGCTCAGAACCTGGCTATATGCAAATTAGTCTGTTCCTGTCCCAGTGCATGATGGGAACAGGGCAAACCAAACTACCAAGCCAATTCTTACACTGGGAAGGAAACAATCTTCCGGGGACCGGTTTCTGGCATTTCAGCCGTCGTCGGCCCGGCTAGCTTGAATCCTGATGGTGCAATGAGCAAGGGACTCACATCTGAGTATACCCTTCCACGCTAAGGGTGGATAAAATATTTAACAACAAGGGGTGGTGATGGACAGAGTCTCTGAATTAAGCAGAATACTCTCACCCAGTCAAGAGATCAGGGCTAGATCCAACACCGTTTTTTAGCTCACTGCACCATCCCAGCTCAGAACCTGGCTATATGCAAATTAGTCTGTTCCTGTCCCAGTGCATGATGGGAACAGGGCAAACCAAACTACCAAGCCAATTCTTACACTGGGAAGGAAACAAGCTTCCGGGGACCGGTTTCTGGCATTTCAGCCGTCGTCGGCCCGGCTAGCTTGAATCCTGATGGTGCAATGAGCAAGGGACTCACATCTGAGTGTACCCTTCCACGCTTAGGGTGGACAAATATTGAACAACAAGGGGTGGTGATGGACAGAGTCTCTGAATTAAGCAGAATACTCTCACCCAGTCAAGAGATCAGGGCTAGATCCAACACTGTTTTTTAGCTCACTGCACCATCCCAGCTCAGAACCTGGCTATATGCAAATTAGTCTGTTCCTGTCCCAGTGCATGATGCACTGGGCCAGGGACAGACTGATTTGCATATAGCCAGGTTCTGAGCTGGGATGGTGCAGTGAGATAAATAACGGTGATGGATCAAGCCCTGATCTTTCGACTGGGTAAGAGTGGTCTGCTTAATTCAGACACTCTGTTCATCACCACCCCCTTTTCTGAATCATTTTTGCAATAGGGCATGCCTGGTGTACAATTTTCATGGAGTTGAACTTCCATGCGCATTTTGTGCATCAGAAAACTGTCATGAAATTGACATGTTTCAAGTGGAAAACGTTTAGGATTTGCCCCTCGCCTTGGCAGCACCTTCAAATGGCACCTGGTATCTCTCTTTTACCATCTCTGCCTCTCTTTGCCAGTACTGTAGTATTCCCATTTAGAATGTTTTCTAGTCTAGAATGTTTTCTAGTCTTGTTATGTTTCCTCTGTCTGGCTACATTCCATATGTGGGAGTTGGGCAGAGAGAGAGTCGCTACTGTGGACTGCGGATGTCTAAGCTGTTACCTACAATAAACGCACTTTGTATTCAAACAATCTCCATGTGATCACTTCACAATTTTAGCGACGTTTGGGATTTTTGCCTTGAAGAGAACCTACTATCAAGGAAATATTTTTTTTTTTTTTTGGAACAGCGTTCACTTCTCTCCAACTATTTTAAATTTGGCGTATTGATGACTTGCAAAAGTATCCAGTGTAAAAGAAATTGTGCCATGGAATATAACTTGCTGTTTTTGACAGAATATCTACTATTTTATTGCGAGTACTTTTTGCGGATCTTTGCGCGTATTCTATGCTATTTCATGTGTATTCTGCCTTTAACAAGTTCAGCATAACAAGTTTCAGTAACAGGAAGCTGGGAGCGTTTTTGCATAGTGCCAGATGTTAAAGCAACCAAGTATTGCCTTAAGGTACTCTTATATAATAAGCTATCAGACATTTTATCTTCTTTAGTAAGTTTATTAAGCAGTATAAACTGCAGCAGCGTTGTCATTTGAATTTTCATAAAATAACTCTTTCATTTCAAAAGACTGCCTTGTGGTTAATCAGTCATTGAACATTTGCGCTGAACAGTTAAAGACTCATGGGCACATGCATCATTCATACATTTTGCATTTCCTAATTTGCGAAAAATACCGAATCGCAAATTAGGAATTGCAAAATGGTATGCATCATTTTTTTGGCTTTTCATTTGGGATTCGGTAAAAATCGCAATTTTTACCGAATTCCAAATAAATAGCGAATTCCTAAGTGCATTTTCGCAATTTCCATTGATTCCTATGGGCCAAAAGGCCCATAGGAGACAATGGGAAGGCATTTCCAAATTCGCAATTTGTTGATGCATTCCAAGGGTGCAGGGGGGGGTCCAAAGGACCCCCCCCTGCACCCCTGAAATGCATTTGAAAGTGCATGTTTCACACACACATGTCCTAAGGGCATGTGTGTCTGTAACATGACAGTGTAAAAAATGATTTTTTTTTCTTTTTTAAACAATTTCGCAAATTACCACGAGGGTCAACCTCGTGTTAATTTGCACTTCCAATTTCAGAATTCGCATTTTTTTTTAAATTGATGCATTGCATTTAAGGAATCGCACAAATGCGATTCCTTAAATGCATTTGCATTTTTTAGAAATGCAAAAAAATGCGAATTCTGAAAAATAGTTTGATGCATCCCAAAAACGTATTTAGGAAGTGCAAACGGACGAATTTATCGATTCGCACCGTTTGCACTTCCTAAATAGGTTGATGCATGTGCCCATCAGTGTTTCCTTCAATGCGATTCGGATCCGTATAAGCGAGCGCTAGCACAGGCGGAGTATTTAGGAAATGACCCTCCGTGTGTAGCCGAGCGTATAATTAAGCTCGTGCAGGGAGCGCTGTCAAGGTAATTGACTGCAAACAAACATCAACCGAGTTCGAAGGGAGGTATGGATGAAGATTTAAAAGGAGGAAAACAGTCTCTGGGATTTCCCTAGATCGTCTGCTCGAGCGCTGCAACAGTTGATTTTATTAAATGAATACAACTTACTCGTGCTGTGGAGAGCCTTGGAAACACAACGTCAGCGAAATTCTGCGCTTCACCGCGCTGTGTTCATTCTGCCTCGTTCTTGTTGATAGTGATGCTTTACATTGCCTGGATACATCGCGTTGTGACTCAGCTCTACGTCAGACGCAGGACGCAGCGTCTAGCACCCATTTTGTTTGTTTTCATTTCTAGGCATTCTTTTCTTGCGAGATTATTTCACAGTGGATGTCCTTCCAATCAATCTTGCTCCATTTTTTCAGGTACTGTTTGGAGTCAGCATTGTTTCTTTTAAGCATTCTGCTGGGATCATTGTGACATCGGTGACTACATTTCTTATTTTAGTTTATTTCTTTCACAATTGCTTTTGTATGCACTCTTTTGTTTATTGTATGTTGCCAATATTAATTGTTTAGGTTCTAAGTGTCAATTTATCTAAACTTTAACATGTCCAATATTGTTGCTCGCCCACAATTTCTACCTGTTGCTGGTGAGTCAAAAATGAAATGGGATTTATGGTACCCAATGTTTTTGGCGTATGTCGATGTTTTAGAAGAGGATGGTTGTTCCCCTAAAAGAAAGACTACCCTTCTTGATTTTAGAAGAGGCCTTAAAACCTGGCTGTTCTCTCAATAGGTCTGCCAGTAGCTCCGTTTTTTTTCTGTTGACTTCTTAGCTGCTTTTATCTGTGTTGTGTTATTCTGAATGTGTTATTCTTGAAACCTGTTCACCTTACCTAAAGCGCGGGGACACTCTTTTTGAGTAACCGTTGCGCTATACAAGAAAATAAATAACATAACATAACATAACATAACAAAGTTGGCACTGCTTAAAAATTGTCCTGGGGGGGGTAGGTTTAAAGGAGTTAGCAAATCTTCCTCCTATAAACGGTTCTGGCGACATTAATGTTTTTGAGGTTACTGTTAAGCAAATGAGCATTAGGTTCGGCAGAAAAATTAACACTGTCATGGAAAGGTTTAAGTTTTACTCAAGGGCTCAGAAAGAGGATGAGTCTATTGAGAATTATGTGGCCGCTTTACTCACTTTAGCTAGTTCATGTGCATTTAAAACAATCAATTTCGAACAGGTTTTGAGAGATCAGATCATGATGAAAACCAAAAGTAAGAAAATTCAAGAACGTTTGTGGATGGGGACAGAATCTTCTCTTAGTGCGGTATTGCATATCGCTAAAGGAATTGAACAATCAGAAATTTTTGTCAGTGAGATCTGGGGACAGGTTGTTAAAAACAAAGATATCATCCCTGAAGTAGCCATTGCAAAGGATTATTCTAATCCTAGAAAGCCTCCTTTTACTTTTTCTAAAAAGGGGGGCTTTACTAAGGAAAATAAGCCATTTGTTAAGAAAACTCAAATTGTTTGCTATAGGTGTGGTGGTACTGACCATGTTGGAAGTTACAAGGGATGTCCCACCTGGAATAAAATTTGTATCAAATGTAAAAAATGTGGTCATTTTAACAAAATGTGCAGATCCTTCCAAAAAGTAAATTTGGTGTCGTTTGAGGATAGCGAAGTGGATCAGGAACAAGTTTCAGAAATACATAGTTTGTTGTGTGTTAGCGACACCAAGTGCAAGGGTTTTCCCAGCGATAAAATTCTGGTTAATGGGAAGGAAATTTCTATGTTAATTGACTTGTGTGCTTGGTACAGCATTATTGGCAGGAATATTTTTGATAAGTTTTGGAATACCACAAAACTTTTTCCTCCTGAGATACAACCTGGTGGTTACTCGGGTTACAAAATTAATCTTGACGGATTTATGTGGGCCGACCTTAAATTTAAAGACAGAACAACTAGGAGGAAGGTTTATGTTGCAACCAAAGGAGAATCAATTCTGGGTTGGCCTCACCAGCAAGAAATGGGGATCAAACTTGATCCCAATGCTGCCCCTCCGGTCTACATTGTCTCCCATATGTGGGAGTTGGGCAGAGAGAGAGTCGCTTCTGTGGACTGTGGATGTCTAAGCTGTTACCTACAATAAACTTACTTTGTATTCAAACAATCTCCATGTGATCACTTCAAGTACCACTGCTGCAGATTGTGATTTACTCTGCTTCAGTAGATGTAGTGGCTGATTTACTGCAATATAGCTCAAGGCAATGCAGCAACCAAAGTTGCAGCGATAGAGGGAGAGAGTGGTGCAGAACCATATCCAGTGGCATGGCTAGACCTTTGGCCGCCCATGCGTTTGCCGCCCTGTGGCAGCTGTATGTGAGAGTGGAAGATTGGGGGGGGGGCGGGGTGCTGGCAAATCCATGAAGGCATAGGTAACAGTGGGGGGGCTGGCGATTCCGTCCCATGATGGCCGCAGGTAAGTGGGGAGGCTGCCACCCCCAAAACTCGTGTCGCCCCCAACCCCACCTGCTACGCCACTGACCATATCTACTAGGGTATGGTGTTGGGGCTCTGCTCCCTGGTGCACAAACAGGCTCTCTAGCACAAGACACAGGGCTTTATGTAAAAGCTCCTTTGGCCGCTGGTGCATCACTTTTAATATGGGAAAAAGTGACATACGGTGGTGCAGGGGGCATGTAAATAAATCCCACACACCTTTCCACATGTCTTCCAAATGAGTAGAAAGGAAATTCAAATACCCCGCCCCCCCTGCACCATACCTCTAAAACTATGTGAAAAGAGAAATTCTCACCTTCCTTAGGATATTTCACCTCACCCTTTCATCCATTTATCCATCCATCCTTTTATCTATTGATCCCTCCATCTCTGCATCCTTTCACCTCTCCATCCACTCACCTATCGATCCACCCTTCCATTCATTTACCCTTTCATATATAAAGTCATCCTTTTGCCCACCAACTCATCGATGTACACATGCATCCATCTTTTCACTCTGTCCCATCTGTTCATTCTTCCTCCTTCCATTCTTTCTCCTTTTGATCCATAGCTCTCTTCACTCTGAATCATCTATCCTTACTTGCACCCTTCGATCCATTCTTTCACTTTTCCTTTCACCTTCCATCATATTTTTCATCTATCCTTCCTTATATCCTTTTGGTTTCCTAACTTTCACAATTATTTTCTCCTCCTATTCATTTTTTCCTCGTTCCATCTACCCATCTTTTGTCTCTCATATTTACCTTTTCTTTCTTGCCTTTCATTCTCATGCTGACGTTTTCTATTGGTTCCTCTGTGTATTTTCCCCTATTTTCATAATTTCTCGTTCTCTGTTTCCTTCACTGATCATGTCAGCCAACAGTCACACTCCTTTATCGTGGTATCTATTCCCCAACAGTATTATTTGTGAATCTTGATAAATCTACGCTGTTGGCTGCCTTATTTAATTTTTTGCACAAGTATTCGCATCTTCCTTTCTTTGTGCTTTGGTGCCACCTGCTGTACAACAAAGTGAATGTTTTCGAAAGAGATATTAAAGATATACATTATATCCTTGTAATTTTCTAAAAATAATTTCGGTTTTTGCCCTGCTTCTCAGGCAGAAATATCTAGTGAAACATGTCTAAAGCCTATGTTTAAAGCTGATTATTTGTCATGTACATCTGCATTAGCTAAGGATTGCAGGCTCTGCAATCAATGAGCTAGGTAGGGTGTGGTGGGGGTTTCATGCACTTCATTTACTTGACTAGTACCTTTAAAGTGGGTGGAGATGAGATACAAGAGTGATGATGTGAAAGTTGTCAGCAAAGGAATTGGAAAGTTATTTTTTCGGTGTTTTATATAGCGCAAATGAGACAAATTAAGGTGTAAGAGCGCTTAACAGAGATATAGTAGTCCCAATTGCGAAAACAGCAAGCATCATAAACTTATGAGTGAAGAACAGTATAAAACAGTGGACAGGAAAACATATAAGCACATATTTAAAAGATATAAGCATGCATTTGTTTTTTACTTTTAACCCATGCTTCTCCATGACAGTTTATTGACACAACATCAGCATTACAATGTGGAATGTCCCGAGAAAAGCATGGTTATAGCACTGATTTTGTTAGCAAGATGGCGAAGGTTGTCTTTCATTATTGACCTAGAGAGATGGTTGACAATCTCAAGAACACCTTAGGGCATCTGGAAGTGGCTAAAACTTGCTGGGGCATATTACCAAGAATAAGCGATAATTATCGCTAAGCTTCGTTAGCGGCTATAATTTTATCGCCGTGCTTTGCCTATTTTTATCGCTTAGAAGCCTTGCTATTATCAAGGTTTATCTTCTAAGCGATAAAAATCGGCCAAAATGCATGAATATCGCTGAAAAGTCAGCGATATTCATGCATTACCGAGCTAATGCTCTTAGCCATGTTATCCACCTACCATTGGATAACATGGCTAAGAACTGCTCTGGGCAGGTGTTAGCTTTTGGAGATATTCGCGCTTAGCGCGAATATTTCCAAAAGTAGGTAATAGGAGATAGCGATGTTAGTGACTGTTTCCAGTTGCTAACATCTTGGCACGCCCACTTTCCATGTTATTAGCGATAATTATCGCTGACATGCAAAGTGGGCCCCAAGATGATCGCTATCTCCTACTAGCTGTCGCTAACTGGTGTTAGCGACTGCTAGGTTATAGGGCGATAAAATTATCACCGCTTTAGCGGGAAAAATTCCCGCTAAAGCGGCGATAAGGCCCTTGGTAATATGCCCCGCTGTTCTTTATTTTTTAATCCTGTGAAAACATGACTTTCTTTTCCATAAAAACCAGCACTCCACTCTAAGTGTTGGTCTACACCAGGGTGTGTTAGCGGCCCTTTGATGAAGCATGCAACTAGATAGTGGGTGAGGGCATTCTTAAAAACCTTTTGGGTTTCCCAGTAGGTTTCTCTTTTTTTTCTCTCCCCCCACCTTCAATTATTTCTTGATTGGTATATTCCCAGCTCCCTATCTCAGTAGCTGGGATTTGTCTTTCTCGTGTAGTGAGGTCTGTAGTCTGGTTGGGGGAGCAAGTCCCTCCTTGTTTTGTGTATCCATCATCACCTTGATTCAGAAAAAGTGCCTCACTTGTGAACTGTATATACCACAATACCCCAGAGCCTGGTCTTGAAGAATAATTATTGGTCTGTCCCTGTTATGAGCTCCACACATGGTGCACACAAATCCAACATTATACTGAGGAAGGTCAGTCAGCCTGAGTATGTCTGGGGTGCACTGATGGGCCTGAGTGGGAGCACCAGCCGCCACCACACCAGGGTGGAGGGGTTTCAGTCTCACTTCCCCATGCATGTGTGTCAGTGTGCACTGACTGCCAGTCAATGAAGCACAGTAATACTCGGCATCGTCCTCAGCCCGGACATTGGAGATGGTCAGATACCCCACAGAGCCGGAGCCGGAGGCAACAAAGCGCTCCGAGACCCCATCAACTCTTCCTTTACGAGACTCGGAGTAGTAGTACAGCACGCCTCTAGGCACTTGTCCATGTTTCTGCTGGACAAATGCAACACAGTTTGAACTCACGGTTAACCCCCCTCCCAGGGTGCAGGGGAGCTTCACCGTCTGCCCCGGGGTCGCTGTCACTGAGGACTCCTGAGTGACTGAATGCTGGGCCCAGGAACCTGATGAAAAAAGAGAATGATCACCATTATTATTCATCATCGTCATCATCATCACTGTAAAATGTTTAATTGCACAATCCTTTTGCACTAAGACTGTATCAGATGCAGCAAAATATAAATACTCTAATTAAAGAGGTCTTTGTAGTTGCACATGAGGGGTTTGAGTTGTATTTACCACAGATACCTGCTGAAGTAGTCAAAGGCATTGGTGAAGAGGAAAAACACAGATTATTTTAGCTAAAAGGAGCATATCTCCAGCTGTGACAATACCTCTGAGGAGGGAGAGAAGGCACAGGGCCAGCACAGGGGGATCCATTGTGCAGTTGGTGATTTGAAAGGAAGCGGGACCTTTCTGCATCCACAGCACATCCACAGCCACCTTTACTCATGCAGGTGCCTTTAAGTGTAAGAATATTCTATTTGCATCCATCATGCAAATGAGCCTGGCATTGGGGGACCTCAGACTTAGACTATCTGTAGAGGGGACGCCCGCATCTGCAGCAGCCTTACGGGAGGGGGCCAAGACTCAGTGCCCCAGGGAGCCTTGCGCCAGCGTCAGCCTCAGCGCCACCTTCAAATTCCTGAGCGGGCTCCCTCAGTGCGGGACGTCCGCATCTGCAGCAGCCTTACCGGAGGGGGCCAGGACTCAGTGCCCCAGGGAGCCTTGCGCAAGCGTCAGCCCCAGCGCCACCTTCAAATTCCTGAACGGGCTCCCGCAGTGCGGGACGTCCGCATCTGCAGCAGCCTTACCGGAGGGGGCCAGGACACAGTGCCCCAGGGAGCCTTGCGCTAGCGTCAGCCCAAGCGCCACCTTCAAATTCCTGAACAGGCTCCCGCAGTGCGGGACGCCCGCATCTGCAGCAGCCTTACTGGAGGGGGCCAGGACTCAGTGCCCCAGGGAGCCTTGCGCTAGCGTCAGCCCCAGCGCCACCTTCAAATTCCTGAACAGGCTCCCGCAGTGCGGGACGCCCACATCTGCAGCAGCCTTACCGGAGGGGGCCAGGACTAAGTGCCCCAGGGAGCCTTGCGCCAGCGTCAGCCCCAGCGCCACCTTCAAATTCCTGAGCGGGCTCCCGCAGTGCGGGACGCCCTCATCTGCAGCAGCCTTACCGGAGGGGGCCAGGACTCAGTGCCCCAAGGAGCCTTGCGCTAGCGTCAGCCCCAGCGCCACCTTCAAATTCCTGAGCGGGCTCCCGCAGTGCGGGACGCCCGCATCTGCAGCAGCCTTACTGAAGGGGGCCAGGACTCAGTGCCCCAGGGAGCCTTGCGCCAGCGTCAGCCCCAGCGCCACCTTCAAATTCCTGAGCGGGCTCCCGCAGTGCGGGATGCCCACATCTGCTGCAGCCTTACTGGAGGGGGCCAGGACTCAGTGCCCCAGGGAGCCTTGCGCCAGCGTCAGCCCCAGCGCCACCTTCAAATTCCTGAGCGGGCTCCCGCAGTGCGGGATGCCCACATCTGCTGCAGCCTTACTGGAGGGGGCCAGGACTCAGTGCCCCAGGGAGCCTTGCGCCAGCGTCAGCCCCAGCGCCACCTTCAAATTCCTGAGCGGGCTCCCGCAGTGCGGGACGCCCGCATCTGCAGCAGCCTTACCGGAGGGGGCCAGGACTCAGTGCCCCAGGGAGCCTTGCGCCAGCATCAGCCCCAGCGCCACCTTCAAATTCCTGAACAGGCTCCCGCAGTGCGGGACGCCCGCATCTGCAGCAGCCTTACCGGAGGGGGCCAGGACTCAGTGCCCCAGGGAGCCTTGCGCTAGCGTCAGCCCCAGCGCCACCTTCAAATTCCTGAACAGGCTCCCTCAGTGCGGGACGCCCGCATCTGCAGCAGCCTTACCGGAGGGGGCCAGGACTCAGTGCCCCAGGAGGCCTTGCGCTAGCGTCAGCCCCAGCGCCACCTTCAAATTCCTGAGCGGGCTCCCTCAGTGCGGGACGCCCACATCTGCAGCAGCCTTACCTGAGGGGGCCAGGACTCAGTGCCCCAGGGAGCCCTGCGCTAGCGTCAGCCCCAGCGCCACCTTCAAATTCCTGAGCGGGCACCCTCAGTGCGGGACGCCCGCATCTGCAGCAGCCTTACCGGATGGGGCCAGGACTCAGTGCCCCAGGGAGCCTTGCGCCAGCGTCAGCCCCAGCGCCACCTACAAATTCCTGAACAGGCTCCCGCAGTGCGGGACGTCCGCATCTGCAGCAGCCTTACCGGAGAGGGCCAGGACTCAGTGCCCCAGGGAGCCTTGCGCTAGCGTCAGCCCCAGCGCCGCCTTCAAATTCCTGAGCGGGCTCCCGCAGTGCGGGACGCCCGCATCTGCAGCAGCCTTACTGAAGGGGGCCAGGACTCAGTGCCCCAGGGAGCCTTGCGCCAGCGTCAGCCCAAGCGCCACCTTCAAATTCCTGAGCGGGCTCCCACAGCGTGGGACGCCCACATCTGCAGCAGCCTTACCGGAGGGGGCCAGGACTCGTCAGCCCCAGCGCCACCTTCAAATTCCTGAGCGGGCTTCCACAGCGGGGGAAGCGCACGGGCAGCGCCTGGGCGAAGCCCAGGCCAAGGGTGGGCCCATCCTGCGCCCGTCCAGCTACAGGAAGAGGCTGGGTAGGCCAACCCCCTGAGCACTTGCATTTTCCTCTATTTTGCACTGATTATAAGGGGTAAGACTCTTTTTGACTATTAGGCCCACAACAACTTGTTGACTGTAACAAAATTAAGAACATTTGTATGCCCCTCCTCCTACTTGGACCATTGCGGCGGCATTGATTGAACACTATTTTTGGAAGGAAGGATTTGTTGCAAATGTACTGGGGGCTATACTGGGCGATATCACTGTACTAATTGAGCTATTTGGGTGGTCTGTTTATTGACTCTGATCTCTTCCTCAATCCCCAAGGGTGTTCATTATATCTGGGTAGTGGTGGTAAGAGGCATATTTCGTAGGAGAGTCGTAGGACAGTTGCGGAGAAAATGGGGAAAAAGGGTACTACCAGCAGAAACAAACCACCATCTGAACCCCCAACCACTGCGATAGATAAAATGCTCCCGAGGGCCATTGGGGTAGTGTCTACTGAAAAAGAACGGACAGAAAGGAGGTTACACCTTATATTTCCCCGCATGAGTCAGAGGCGATCACGTCACAAACTACAATTGAAACATCACAGCCCAGTTCATGGTCACTCCCCCCTTCTGCTCACCCTCCTATATTGACAATTGGGTTCCAAGATAAGCAAACAGACACCATGATGCCTTCTCTGCGACCTGTGCGCACTAGGAAGCAACCACTTAGGGATAGATCGCTTGCTAATTCAAACAAAGGGAAACGCAAAGCAGCATTTGGTACAAGGCCAAAAAAATAAAAAATCATGTGTGACCAACCAGGTTGACGCACCAGGACCTGTAGTATCTGAGCAGACAAAAGGCAAATCCCAAATTGAAAACCCAGTAGCAGAATATCCATCGTGGGTGAATAATTTAATGACTGACCTTTTAATGAAATTAAGAGCTACGATTAAAGAAGAAATAGCTCCTTTAGTAGCCCGTTTAGAGAGACCGGAAAGAGTCTGAGAGCGCCCAGGAGCCACAAAATGCGCCGACCCTGTGACCAGGAAAGCAGGGGGAGGGTCTGATATTGGAAATCCCGAGGCTACCCATGGTCCAACATACACACAAGGGGGGAGGCCCACACAATAGAGATTCCTGTAACTAGTAGTCCACAAAGGTAAACGAGTACCAAACCTCAACAGCTACCCAAGAGCTCAGTCATTGGAGGAGCACAATGAAAGCAAGTGAAGTGGTTAAGGCTAAGGCCAAAAACAGGGAGGCTGTCAGTAATCAAGCTGCACCACTGACTCAGGTTTCCAACATTGAGAATAAGGTGTTCCCCTCCCTAGTATTAATCTTCCGCCAGCATGTGCCCTTACGTCGTTATAATGAAAGGCATCCCTCCAATTACTCACAACACTAAAGAACCTCTGCTTGACCTTAGGAATAAATGTTTATTCTGGCTCTCAAGGTTTAAGCACTTTGAGTACGCCCGTGCAGGGGAGATAATCATGGTCCGTAGAGTAAGCTGGTTGGGCGATGCTCAAAAAACGGAGGCAGGGGAGTGTGTCGTGATTAACTTTAACAACCCCAACACTGCAAGTAGATTTCTACCCACCCCCAAAGCAGAGCATCATATACCTACAGGAATTAGTCTTCGCTTGTTGGATTATTTCTACCCTCAATCAAACGTCAACCACAGAGACAACGCATTTCCGGTAATCTATCCTGGGGGCCCTGGCCCACACATGGAAGGAAGGTGGAGTAACCCAGCAGGCGCCCTCTGTATAATATTTCAGTAAGCAGCAGATATGAGAATCTGGAAGAGGTTGATTAACTACCGAGGGGTCACCTTACTGGTAATATTTGTGAGAAACAGCGTTCCGACAAATTCAAGGAACAAGATAGTCATACAAATGGAGCTAGTGGTGGGACACTAGACCACTGGCATAGCCCACAATTGGAGGGTGGTCAACTGAGCGAGGCGGCTGCTCCGATCCCTCCCGAAACCCAGTTAAGCTACACTGATATGGGAGCACTTAGCTTAGTACCTGTAAAACAAGCTGGGAGCTATCAGGATGCACTTCCCTCCCCCCACTCCTTCTCCCGGGAGATACCAATAGGGGTATTGAGGAGTAACGATCTACGAATTTTGTCTTGGAACTTAGCAGGTCTGAGAAACAAGTTAATATGTCCTGACTGGGGCTCTCTTGTGGACAACTTAGATATCTGCCTATTCCAGGAAACTTGGGCCTGTGAAGAACACCAGAGGGTAGGCTTCATGCCATTTAACATCCTGGCTACCAAGGGGTGGGAGGGGTCGCCCGTTTGGAGGACTCACGATCTGGGTGGGCACGCATCTCGGATGCAAGGCAGAACAGTTGGTAACTCCTACCAACGACATTCAATGTGTTCTGCTGACATTCCTTGACAAGAAGAAAATTGCCCTAATTAATGTCTACTCTAGGCCGGTGATTAACAGACTAGAATCTACTACCATTGACCATCTCGACCACTATATCACAACCCTGGATCCAGAAACCCTGATGATCATAGGAGGAGACTTCAAATGTCAATTCGAACCTTTAACTGACAATTTTCAGGAGGTCACCTCAGAAGAAGACCTTTATTGGTCAATTCCCGATCCGCAGATCACCCCAATCAAAGTCTGGTCTCAATCGACCAAGAGATTGCCCTCAGGCCCTTGACATTTTGGAGGAGGTTATGGACAACCCCCGAGCAGAACCCGTACAAAGAGGAGCTGAAGGATCTCCTCCCTAGACTTAATCCCAGGGGAATACCATGGCTGGCCCATATTAGGAGTCTTCTCAATAGGCTGGGGAGGTCAGAGCTATGGTTGCCTTCTGAGTCATCCTGCCCCACGACATCTAGGGCGGATCTTGTAGAACATTTCAGGCAATTCAATCTGCTGTCTCTACAGGAGAGCGCTAAAGAGGGCAGGCTGACAATGGAGTTCTTACAAGTGAAAGAGGTGTACATGAAGGAACTCTTTTTAGATGCAATCCAGCCACCCATGGCTAGGAAATTGTATTTGCAATTTAGATTGGGGAATTTACCTTTGGCTGCGTACACCAGTTCATGGGCTCCCGAGAACTCAAGTATGTGTTCCAGTTGTAAAACAACGGCTGAAACTGATCTGCATGTATTGTTGTTTTTCCCGGCCTATGTGCCATCTCGCAAACGTTGGATAATCCAAATATGCAAAAATCTAGGGTTGACACGTTGAACAGAGGCTTTTAGAGTTCTAAAATATGATACTGATCCTTCAATTGTATTTGCAATATCTCGGTTTTTAAATGCCATGTGGCATACTAGGAGAAGACTTTTAAACCAACATTAGGGATGGATTTATTTAACAAAACCCGATGTTCTTTTTAGAGCAGAGTGCAATGACTATGACTGTTTTGAACCTTTTTAGCAAACTGAACTTGTAAGTTTGTACTTTTAAACTGTGTATATAGTATGGAAGTTTAAATATTGCAAATTTTTATGTCAGATTGTGGGTTTTGTCCTCCATGTACTTTTATGGCCTGAATGCCCGAAATAACGTTTTTTTTACGTACTTACGTACTTACGTAGAGGGGTTTTCATTTCCTTGTTGCTCATTGTTATTTTGTCTCCCACCCCTGAGGCAGGCTCGCACTCTCGTGTGATCTGGGGCATTCCAAAATAGGAGGGGCTCCTATGTAATAAAAGGTGTTTGGGCAGCCAATCAGTTTTCTGGCGCATCACGTGATTTGCCAGAGCGCACTGGAGTGGGTGTAAACAGCGGGAATCTAATCTCTCCAGTCCCATTCTCAGGTTTATTTCCAATTCACCCCACAACACACAGCAAACCTACAAACCCGACCTCGGGGAGAGAAGCGGGCGGCAGATAAAGGGCCTTGAGATAAAAAAGGGCTGCATGAAGGGGCGCGGGGGAACATTTCTGTATGATTAGACATGAATGTAAACATCTATGGATGTGGAGGTTCTGGATGGCTAAAATGATCGATACAGGCCAGAATGTCAATGTGTGGTATTAATGAGTTAAACCCCACACAATGGACACTAACTGTGCGGGGGAGGTCTGTACAGCTGTTGCCTGGTAGGAGGCAGCGGAATCCCTCCTTCTCATCACAGTCAATTACTCGTGAGGTGAACCCACCTCGTTGACAGGACCAATACAACGAAGTAGGAGTGGACTTGCACTCAGGGCTGGACTGGCCATAGCGGCTGCCGGGCGTTTCCCCGGTGGGCCTCCAGCCTGGTGGCCGGTTTTGGGCCTCTTGGGGGATATTTTTGTGACCGGGCCCAGTAATATTGGCCCCCTATAACAAAATCGTCCGAAACCGTCCCTAGCAAACAGCTCGGCCGTACCCACCCTCACTTCCCGGAGTGCCGGCCGAGCAGTGTGCCAGGGCCAGTTTCAGTTCCCAGTCCAGCCCTGCTTTCACTAATGTCACCCAGTTATGGTTTTATAAGAAATGGCCAATCCCCTTGCACTTCCAGTCATACCAGCCATCTGAGGCCAGGGACCTCGGGAACAGAGGGAGGAGTGTATGGGCTGTGACGAGGACTTCGGACTAAGGATATTGAAGACATGGCCGGCTCTAGGGCGGTGCGGTTGGTGCGACCTCACCGGGCACTGACTTGAGGTGGGGGCGCCGTGTTTATTGTTTTAAAAACACTTGATTCCACGTTTCTTGTCCCAACAATTTTCAAGCATCAATAAAATTGTCAAGCATCTCCGATGATTAATGTCCTTTCTTGAGAGAGGCTGGTGCCTTGTCTGGTAGCGGAAGTTTCCACTCATTGTAGTGCAGAGGGTTATGCCTGCTGCAAAGACCGTGTCCGTTAAGATCACAAAGTGCACATACTATAAATAGGTCAGTGGATTATTGCTTTTGTCAGACAGATCCTCTTGTTACTTGCAGTTTATAATTTAAAATCCTAAGATAGAGCAGTGAATTATTAACTGTCATCAAAGAGCTGCATGCAAACTGCAAGGAATATATTAGAGCTACATGTTTTTTCCCCAGTCTTTGCAAAAGGGGTTCATTTAGGTAGAAATCAATTCTTATTATTGAAGAAAACCCATAATAATCGTGTAACATTTAAAATTCTGAATTTGTGCTTTTCAAAGACCAAGGACTCTTAAACTATACTGCCCACCAGTATGAATGAAATGTGACTCCTACACCTTGTAGGCCTCTGCCTTATGTAACATTTCATCTACACTGATTAACACACGTATGATTGTCTCTGTGCAATGTGTGTGTGATGTAAAGTGTTCTGACACCTTAAACTGGTATGATTGGCGCTATAAAACCTAATAAAGCTAAGAGACAGTGGCTATGGAAACTTTGGGGGTATTGTCATATGGTGGTAGTGAGCGAATCCGTGGCGAGGTGGTCATTGGGGGTGCGCCAACAAACACTGTCACACAGGGCGCCACTAGTACTAAAGCCGGAGATTACCGTTAAGTAACCAAAGCATTGTCTCTATGTCCCACGTCCTCCTCAAAGTCAATTACTTGTGAGGAATGCCAAAGCTAATACTGGCCGAAGATTCTCAGTGAACAGATGTTCTGCAAAAAAGTTAAGTTTAATGTAATAAAGATAAAAAATGCAGAAGCCTCTCATGAAATACCGCAAACACAAAGAAATCATTACGAGTCCAAAACGGTTTCCAATACTTTGTGACCAAAGAAATCCTTGCCTAACCCTACTCCATCAATCTTGTATGGACTTGTGTGCACGTCCAACTTTTACAGCTGAAAAAGCATGCTAGTTTAGTTAGTTCAAAGCGGTAATTCACATGTATTTCCTATAAAATATATAAGACTTCAATATACTAGATTTCTCTGTGTTACATGAGCATTGCTACTTGTCAGGGTTATTATTGAGGTATTGTTGAGATATTGTGTGGCACACTTATTGAGTGCAGACCTAGATGGTGATAGCACCTTTGCGGTGCTGTGTGTGGACATTCTCAACATGAGACACACATCATGCATGTAACTACGAGCCTTGCATTAGCTTCTGTGTGAGTGGGTATCACTGGGGGGTTGAGGTATCAGCAGGGTGCACAACCAGACATGCAGCGACATTTACTGGAGTATGTGTAGGTGGGTATACCAGGATCTGTCATCCATGTAATATGAGTGGCCAGTCCACATTGCACCCTATGCAGGCCAACAGCAGTGGAGGAGGTGGCTGCCGGCAGAGAGACCGCTACCACAGGGCCTGCATTGCCGACAGGCATATGATGCATGTGAATGTATGTCGGGATGTGTTAATGTTGACTACTATATAAGGGAAGAAAATTAGAAGTGCACAGACAGGCTAGGGCAGTTGTAAAACACTGGACAAAACATTTTGCACTAATTGGCAGTATGTGCTTCAGAAAAACACTGCTTTGACACATAAATGCCTGATTGATGGAGATGGGCGGTTATGCCAGTTCTGTTTGACCCCATCAGTATCTGTGCTGACCCTTGCTGCTGGTCCTGGTAATGGTGAACTCACAGTGGCTGAATGAGGAAAGCAGATGAGGTTCAACCTTTAGTCTTTACGTGGATATGAGTTTCAAAGATGCCGGGGCACTGCTTTTGCCTGTGCAATGGTCAGCTCCACATCTCATGAGGGACATCAGTCCTAAATGTGAACATAGTAACATCAGTTGCAGCTACAATGCATCGGTACACTGAGCATTTTGTGCATCATACCTAATAAGAAAATGTTTTGTTTTTCTGAAATGAGTAGGCCATGCAGCTGGTGGAGATGCATGGTGGATAAATTTGCTGGTCCATGGGGGATAGATGGAGACGTGATCCGGATCCACTGCCAGAGCACGCAGCTGCCACCTGTATCCTTGCAAACATATCCTTCTCCTGCCCCTTCTCATCCAGCCACTCGCTTTTGAAGTCCCTCAGGGTGCATACCCCAGCCCTAAAGCATTCACCGTCCTGCCACATGGCTATGTTCTCTGCTCCACTACAGGGGTGCTGAAGTAGACCATGTAGTTTAACACAGTGGTCAACTACTAAGCTCTCCATATTATAGGATTCCTGCTGATAAGTTCCTCTTCCTCTTGAATGGGATGAGCTGCATCTTACTGAATCTTGCAAGGCTCTGGTTCCTAATGACAAAACACAATCAGAAGATGGCTGAGTATGTGATTCAAAATTGAATTGGTGTGTGATTCTCTGTTGTAATAGTTCACAGTTCTATTAATAATCTTTGACACAGCTAGCAGAGATATGCATGTTCCATACACCCAGCGAACATGGGGTACGGTGCGTACACCCCATGATCGCGGGGTATGCACCATACCCCTACGATAATGGGGTGTACGCACCGTACCCGGGGGGGGCGGCGTTCCATACCTGTTTCAGGGCGAACTCTGCTTTTAAGGCTTTTTTCAGCTCCCGTAGAAAAAGGGTCATAAGGTAGGTACCCAACACAAATCGTACCTGCTGGGTCGGGAAAACCAGCCGCGAACCGTACAGATGTCGCGTACAGCGGGCTCCATCCTTTCTCCATTTCATCTATAGATCTCTTCACTCTTCATCCATCTTGCCACCCTTACATCTCTCTTTCTTTTCACCCTTCAACCCATTATTTCACTTTTCCTTTCAATTTCCCCCCTGTCTTTCACTTTTCCTTCAATAAAACGTTTCACCATTACCTTTTCTTTCTTACCTTTCGTTCTCATGCTCACATTTTCTATTTGTTCCTCTATGTATTTTGCCCTATTTTCATCATTTCTATTTCCTTCACGTCATCCAACAGTCCACACTCCTCTGTCGTTATTCCCTAACAGTATTATTTCTGAATCTTGATAAACCTACCCAGTAGCCCTATTTACTCTTTTGCACAAGTTCTCCCAGCTTTCTTTCCGTGTTCTTTAGTGCCACCTGCTGTACAATAAAGTTAAAGTTCTCGTAAGTGCGATAAAAAATATTATCAAGAAATATACCTCTCATTTTCTCAAAATAATGCATGTTTGTGCACTGCTTCTCAGGCAGAAATATCTAGTGAAACATGGCTGAAACTGATGATTAAAGCTGATTATTTTTCATGTACATCTGCAATATATAAGGATTGCAGGCTCTGTAATTAATGCGAAAGGTGGGGCGTGGTGGTGTTTTCATGCACTTTATTTACTTGACTAGTAACGTTAAAGTGGGTAGAGGTAAGATACAAGGATAATATGGTGACGGTAGTCAGCAAAAGAATTGTCAATTTGTAATTACTTTTAACCCATGCTTCTCTGTTGCAAAGTCATCCTATGCCCTGGGCACCCACCAACTTGTAGCTGACTGGTACTGGTGGTAACGGACTCTTACTGATCCTGGGCTCAGCCTAACTAGGCCCAGGGCCAGTGCTATGCTGAAAGAGACATCTACATACATTAGGGTACACTATGGTTTAGGGTACCCCGGTGATTGGCATGACCTCCCCTATAAGGCCCTAGTACATAATGGGGCAGGGGGGTTGAAACTACCTTTAGGTCCCTAGTATAGAGAAGGACAAGGCAGTTTAGAGGCCAGCAGCCTTTTCTGCACTTGCACGTGTGCACAGCTGGAGCCTGAAGTCAGTTTAAAAGCAGCCCTAACTCGGCCTTGGTGTTTGAGGCACTTAGCAATTAACAAAAATACAATATTTTGGCATAATTGGTATTCCAGGGTCTCCCCTAGGTGTCCCAGTGGTGAGGTGGGGGAGGGAGGTGGGTCAGGTATTTATGATATTGACCATTATTATGCACTGGGTAAGTGAAATTGCACTTTTCACTCCTTCCATTGTGATAAAGTGCTTCACAAAATCGACGTTTGTGCTATGAGCACTGTCGAGGGAGGATCTACAATATGTTTGCCTATCCAGAACCCCCTATAGTCTCACCTAGGTGTTCCAGGGGTGGGGGTTCTATAGATGTAAGCAGGGTTCTTATAAAATGTGTTTTTATAAGCCCTGGGGTTGTAAAAATGGCACAAGTAATTTTCCCCATTGCAAATCCCCTGTAACATAGGTTAACATGACAAGAAGTTATTAACTAATAATTCCTACTTGGAGACTAATAAAAAAGCATTTAAGGATTACCCAGAATGGTATTGATAAATCCAACAATATGGTATTGTTGAGTTTCTCCTAAAATATACAGACCAGAAGTTATAAATCTTTCTTGTCTGAAAGCCAAAGTTCAACCTTCCAGTGGTCTGTCTCGATTGGTCAGAGTTAAGTGGATTAGCCAGGCACCTTTCATGAGGTGATCAAGAGCCCCAGGAGGAGTGTTTGGCCAGCTCTTCCCTTCCTGCTGAAAATTATGACATATTGCTTTTTGGAGAAATAGTGCTTTCTGGGATATCATTGTGCCACACTTTGGAGGAAGTGGTCATGTTCTGGGGTGTTGCCCTGCACCTCATTGGACAGGAGTGCACTCCTGCTTGACCCCAGAGAACACTGAATGCGTATCTGAGAGGGGCAGTGCCTCTCAGATCTGCTGGTTGAAACCACAAAGAGCAAGAAGTGTCCATGCTGAGGAGTCTGAGGTGCATTAACCAGGCCCTGCTCTCTGAAGATTGCGCCTCCTGCATCATCCAGAACTACAGCTCTGTGGACTACCTTGGTTTAAAAGAAGAGTGGACTCCCTGCAAGCTACAGGTTAACAGAGCTCACCTGGACCATCCCCACAAACAATCATCAGCCTGGAGTACTAACAGTGGAGTTGTAAGGATTGTGTCCAAGTGGATTGTGGGAACTGAATTCCTGAACTTTCAAGGACCATCTTAGAGATTTCATACCCTTGGGTTGTGTTTTAGACATTTTGGACCCGCAAGTGGAACTTCAGGATGGAGTTCCTCACTGAATACAGCCTGCTGGAGGAGTCTGCCCGATGTCTGGTGAGAAATCCTCCAGAAAGGTTGCTAAGACTGAATTTGTCCCTGTCAGAGGCAACCACAAATCCAAACTGTTGAATTCTAGGCACCAAAAAGTGTCTAATCTTTAAAAAATAATATCTCTAGGTCCCAACAGTGGTTCTTTTTTGATTTGGTGTCATTTTAAAGATATAAATATTTCCTATTTAATACACTGGTTTTGGATTTTATTGTGTGTTGTGTCTTAATTATTTACTAAATTATTGTTTTTAAATGCTTTACATACCTTTCTTTAAAGTTAAGCCTGCCTGTTCCCAGCCACGCTACCAAGGGTTGAGCATGGGAACAATTTTCTATGACCTATTTTGAGCCCTATATTGTGTTAGTGGTATTATTGACAGTGGTAAATGCATATCTGCCACTACTAATAATCCACTTGCCAACATTCTCCTTGACTGTTTAATGATACAACACAAGCATTACAATGTAGGATTTTCTGATAAAAGCATGTTTATATCACTGAGTTTTTGATGCAGATGGCAGTGGCAGCAAATCTATTAGCGCGTTAGAGCACTGTCCACTACTTTCTCGCAGAGCTAGTATTGTGTTTTTATCTAGGAACCTGAATCAATATTACTATTTTATGCCCTTGTACGGCTATAATCAATAATATCCCTATAATGGCATAAGAATCGGATCCATATTTCAGTAAATCGCCCTTGCAGTCCAAGGCACGGCAAAAGCTACTTCCTTAGATTCCTAGAAAGCACAACGAGTTCTTTCAACACACCAAACCTTCAGCAACCTGGGAAATCCCCACTTGCTTTGTTTTGATTTGTAATAGAACTCCTGAGAGCACTGTAAGAATGGCCAGTTCTTAGTGACATCTTTATTGACGTCGTATGTCCAAACCTTACGTCAAACTCGGCACCTTTCAGGTATAAATATACCAACGTTGCCTTAAGCAAACACACGGTGGTGGTTTTGGAGCAGAGCAGCTATCTACTTGCCGAGAGCCCAGCTGATGCGAAAAGCCCACGGACGCTGCCCCTCCTCTTTGACGCGCTGAGAAAGACGCTGTCTTTTCTCCTGCCGAGAAAATCCAGTTCTGGCGTTTCCAGCCTACCCTTGCGGGTGACTTGTGGATTCTTGGCAAAACCAACTTAACTTAAACTGCTACTTACTTACTCCTTCCCACGTATTAGGCTTAGGTCAGGTACACCGGGGTAGGCGTATTTTAGAAGCACCAGTTGAGCACGTTAGCCAATGTATATATGTATGCATATATTTTATTCATTTTAAAGTGTCTTATGGCTAAGAAACCATATCAATGCTTTTACAGTATTATTTCATAATACTCCTTTTACTGTACGTACTTTACTTTATATTAAGTATTGCAATTGTGACAATTCACTTCTCTTGCATGAGAAGGAAGACTGCTCAATAAATAATACCTTTTATTGAAAACGCCCGTCTCTCTATTCTCTGCACTCTGGTGAAACTAAGAACGCACAGGTGACTGAGTGAAATAGCTGTCTATTGTTTTCATACGACTCTAGAGATTTACTCTTATTCTGAGGGAGCAAAGTTGTCATTTTATATGGTTGTCGGAAGCTGAATCCCTTCTTGTCTGAACCAGGGAAGCTGATCTCTCCCTATTCATTCAAGAAAGTTTCCAGTGACCTCTGAGCTAGCTGGCGCAAACCTAAATTAAGTCTAACAAAGTCAGTAGAGACCTAGATGACCTCAGTCCTACGTCTACACTGCTGTTTATGATATTCCAATGCGTAGAGCCTATTGGGAAAATAGAAACTACACTACATGGCGCCCAACGTTTGGTAAGGTGATAAAACTAACGCAAGACGTTAGAGTAACTCAGCCGTGCTTTTTCACACAGACCTTTTTTTCCCGTAAATACTCCAATAGATGTTTGGAGTGATTGAAAGGTAAAAAACCTGCCGGAACTTAGTAGGAAGAGATTCCTATGTAGATTTTTGGTTTAGTCAACGTTGAAGGATACAGTGTTCCAAAATATTGTGACCTAATCTTTGTTTCCTTGGAAACCTGCTCTGCAAACTTTCATTAAAACAATGTCAAATAACGGCGACAACAACGAAACCGATGAAGCCACAGTAGATGCGAATCAACGGGGTTTCAATGTTACAGGGTTTAATGAAAATGAACCGGGTGCAATTATCATCCCGGCAAACATAAGAAGAACTATAAACGGACTGACATCACGAGGTGGTACAGTCATTTTCATGATAGAGGCACACGAATATCGGCAGACAGAGGTATTCTATTCATCGATAAACTTTCCAGCGGCAAACGCTCCAACACACGATTTCCACTATTACAAAATAGAGGAACCTCCGGATGAATACAGTCCTTTCGAGGATGTGGAAATCCCACTAAATTACCAAGAGCACCTGCTCTGGTTTAAAGGCGCCCTAAAACATAATGATCCCATCACCAGGCTCGGTCCACTAGGTAGACCAGGAGCAACGTGGCCGGTTCTAGCCAGCTACACACCACATCCAGACATCGAAAAAATGTCAGACAAAGAACTTTTAGCCCAGCTAAAAGTACTAATTAAAATTCATAGACAATTAGTCCAATATGTAATGCGGACTGCAACAGTCCAACCAGCTATTAACATTCCACAGTTGACCCCTCATCAGGGAAACACAAATAAAATTACACCACAGAACATACAATCATGTCTTGGTAGAACACCCGCAAAACGGGAACAAATTCCATTCTGGCTAGCATAAAAGATAACTCAAATAGAGGCAGTATTCCCGAATACTACCCCTAGTGAGAAACACAGAATTCTGACTATCTGCCTTCCAATGGGGGTCGCACCACATGTGGAGGATTGTGACACTTGGGGCACAGTCTTTGCTTCCATTTACACAAAAACACATGGTGTTCTGTCTCTGGCGGTGATACCAGATGTACTCAGACAGATTCAAAATGAATACGGTCCAGAACCTGCTTTAACTCTTGGTATGAAATTACTGAAAGACTTCAAGCAGGTCTCGGCTATATTATTAGCCAACATAAAAGGAGAAGCAGCATCTGTGGCGATCCGCCAAAAATTGAAAGAAACAGATATAGCAGACCAACCAATTGAACTTGCCAGAATCATAGAAAAATCCTATGAAGAACTAGGTAGAGATAGTTTGGGTGGGAAACCGGTAAAACCCCAACTGCTAGAAAATCCTGAAAAGATATTTATTAAAAATAATCTAAACACTCCAAAAAAGAGCTGGGATGGAAATGAACAATCCACTCCCAAAGAAAAAAGATTCCAGTCCAGAGGAAGGTCTCCTCGGCGGAGAGAAAGAACTCCGAACCGAGAACACAAGTCTCCCCAAAGGGAGCCCTCTGAAAAAAGATACAACCTTAGAAATAAGGATAATTTGGAAACGCCTGATAGATATCAAGATATTGATACACGTCACTCTCGATCTTTTCAGACTTCCTCGCAGAAATCGGAAAGAAGAGGACGATCAGAACACAGGGAAGACCACGCCAAGTCCAAAGACAAGGAACCTGCTCAAAGTAAAAAATTACAATTTCCAAGAAAGAAGGTAGCAAGTGTTAAAATAATCAAACATGCCAAGGATACTGAGGACACAGCTGAAAAACAGAGAGTGGGCACAGACAATGCTAGACAGCGCAGCAGAAGTGACCATAGCCCGCAAGATCCTAATGAATCATCTGGAGACAGTGGACACAAATGAATACATTCTGGTGGAAACTGAAGATACCAGAGTCAGCGAACCTCATAAAATATACGAAATAACATTGCGTATAGAGGGAGATAAGACTAGGAAGATAAGGGGTCTGTTTTGGGATAACCTCTCAAAAGGCTATGACATCCTGTTAGCTGAGAAAGACTGGCCACCAGAGTTTATCAGGGAGTGCCCTCATGGCGAAGAAATGATTATGCCTGCCTTCTCAAATCATATTCCAATACATAGAAAATACATATATGCAAGAAAATGGGCAGTAGCCCAAGCACCTGCATTATATAAAAATCATGTAGAATGTGATGAGGACTCTCCTCCTCACAAAATCCAGTTAAAATGTCAACCAACTGCACAAAGGCAGTGCCCAATTAAGCAAGAAGCTAAAAAACAGGTCAGGGAGATTTTAGATCAACTTGAATACCAAGGGGTGATTGAAACATGCACCTCTCAAATGAACAATCCGTTGTTTCCTGTCTCCAAACCAGACGATTCATATCGTCTAGTCTTGGATTACAGACACCTTAACTCATGTTGCAAGACATTTACGGTACAAAATTCGCACAGTGCGGCACTAATGAATAACATAGTTCGCAAAAAATACAAAACAACATTAGACATCTCTAATGGATTCTTTTGTCAAAACATTGCACCCGAAAGCAGGTATTTAACCGCTTTCTAAATAATGGGGTCACAAAAACATTTCTGTCGACTCCCACAGGGATTCAAGAATAGCCCAGGATTATTCTCAGCAAGAGTAACAGAGTTACTACAAATGTATGATGATGAGGCATTATTTTATGTCGATGGCATCTATCTCACAGATGATGACCTGGATACTCACTTGAAAAGAGTGAACACCGTAATACTTGGGTTCGCAGCAGAGGGTTACAGATTCAACTTTAAAAAGTCACGAATTGCCCATCAAACTGTCATGTTTTTAGGATATGAATTATCAAGTGAAGGCAAAAGCCTAGCAGACAACTTCTTAGAGAAGTGCGCTGTACTCCAAGCACCAAAAACGCTGAAGAACTTACAATCGATACTAGGCTTCCTGAATTTCCGAAGAACTTACATTCTAAATTATGCAGAGAGGGTTAAACCTCTCTACGAATTAATAAAACCTAATTTTAAACCAATCAATTGGACTCAGAAACACACAGAAATTTTGAGATCATTGCAAACAGACATGTTAGCTTAAACAAAATTAGAAACTCGTGACAATACACGCAACCTTGTAACTCGAGTCATCCCAGGAAGATGCAGATTCACGTACCTGACCTCTAATGAAGGAGAAACGGTACCAATAGCTTACAAATCACATTTGTACACTCAAGCAGAAAAAAAATAATTTGATATGTATCAATCTAGGCAACAGAACGTAATAAGTGGTCGAAATGAACTGAGCTAAAAAGCTCAGTTCATTTCGACCACTTATTACGTTCTGTTGCCTAGATTGATACATATCAAATTATTTGCTTTTCCCTGGTCTAGGAACTTCATTTCCATGTACTCAGGGGGTCCTTGATAAATATTTACACACTCAAGCAGAAAAAACATTCAGTCTTACAGAAAATATTGTAAAGGCGGTTCAGACTGCTGTAGCAAAAGAAAGAGCCCACGCCCAAGGAAAAAGAATAACTGTTTTTACAGCAGAATCAGCCTTTGAGGCGTTATCCACCCCAGTTAATCTAAAAACGGTTGCACTAGATCCAAAATGGATACAGTGGGAAAATTCTCTTGCTGCAGAAGACGTGACATACTATTTGGACCCGAACATGAAAAAACTGAATGATTTGAAATATGAAGAAGAATATCCTCTGCCAATCGAAACTTTGCCTCTCCAACAGTACTCTTGTATAATCTATACGGACCAATTTACACAACATTACAATGTAGATGATAAATCCTACAATGCAGCATGCGCGATTGATAAAGGTCGCTGGCTCTGCGTTAAATTCAGACCAAAAATAACAAAAACTGAATCCCTGAGAAACTGTTCGGCTCAGCGAGCTGAAATCAGATCTTTAAAGATGGCGCTTGAAAATGCCGATCGTGATTTCCCGACACTAATAGTGTGCAATTCGCATTTCTGCGTCAAATCTTACAATAATGTCTTGCAGAATTGGGTTCAAAACGATTACAAAGATGACACAGGTGCCACAATAAAGCATAAGAAGCTTTGGGAACAGGTAGTTCTTTTACAGAAAGAACTACAGAAGACTCACGTGATACATATACTGAGTCATCAACGTGATGCCGTTCACGTTGCAGGGAATTCATTGGCTAATACAGCCACAGCGGCAGCAACTCAACTAGCTTCCGTAGCCACAAAAAAGCGTTCAGAAAAATACATAGACGGGGAAACCATGCTGGCGGTAAGAACGTCTTCAAAAGGCGACTGTGCAGCACTACCCGTGAACTATCCACTCAATTATACATACGTCATTGACGCAAACTCTGTTCCTTTTGCACGAATCCCTGGAGTGGGGGATAGGGTAATTCCAAACACGAACAGGAGAGTCTTATTAATAGCAGACGCACTCATGGGTGAAGGTCTGAGGCACAAACAGATCAAGGAATCTCTGACAGAATTACAATCAGAATACTGGTGGCCGGGGAAGAGCCTGCAACATTATAAATTTGCAAAAAGCTGCCCAGACTGCAACAGAGATTGCAGTAACGAGCCAACTGGAGTATTACCATGGCCATTTCTGTAGTTAGCATAAGGCTATCTATACGTAAAATCCAGCGTCCCATTAATTCCTTTTAAGACTAGATTCACTTAAAAATACAGACCCCAGCGCTCGGCTGACGCCAGAACTGTTATAAAAGATTTGCGAGTCTTTATCGGCACATACGCAATTGGCATGCTACATTCTGACCAGGGTCCTGCTTTTAGCTCTCGAGCTTATAAGGAGGCCGTGACCAGCATGGGCATTGCATTGCAGTACTCTTGTCCCTTCCATCCTGAGGGAAATGGGATTGTGGAAAGAAAAAACCGAGACATAAAGTAATCTATAACGGCAAAGGTATTAGGTTCGGGTGATGGGTGGGTCCAGAATTTAACAAGTGTCCAACGTAGTCTTAACAATCTGCCAAGAAATTCTCTAAAAGGTTTCAGCCCATACAAACTATTGTTCGGAACTAGAATGTATATTCAGGATTTAGATAGTCAAACTTCAGTGGTAGAAGATAAGAAAAAATGCGTTGACATCAAAGATCGTTTGGCTGTTGTACAGGACTTAAATGAAACAAGTAAAGCCCTGAGCAACACAAAGTTAAAACAGCAGTCAACAACCACTGAAGATACACCACCTGTCCCAGCAAGACCTGTCTGGATTCCAAAGATTGGGGATCTGGTCAGAGAGAAGATCGCGGTGAAGAAGGAATTTGGGCATTCTTACAGAAAAGCAGTACCTGTCTTAGCAGTCAGCGGAACAAGATCCGTTGTACTACCGCCCCTTGCTGGTAAAAAGGAGAACCGAGTTGTATCCATCGACCTGGTAAAACCACAATCATGTGGCCAATAATAAGTAGTAGGCCCAGTGGACTCCCAAGAAATAGCAGAATACCAAAATTTGCTACAATCCAAGAGGTTCAAACTGAAAGACTAATCACATTTGATAAACCTGCAGTGAATAAAAAAGGACTATGCAACAATGCCATGGAACTTGTGCCTCTTGAAACCCAAATTGAAACAGTTCATCAAGAAACACCAATCTACAACGATGTAGCCGCAGACTATGCTAATGAAAGAAAACTTGAAAAAGCAATTCCAACAATTGACAGAACCGCATCTGGCTACTTCATCAATTTCGATAACTTTTCTGAAGATCCAAGCAAACCTGAAGTAACGCCAGTAACAAGAACTTTTAAAGACAAAGCAACAGAACTCTTTCATCAACTCAAAGAAGCATATCTGAATGCACCATTGATTGTATTTTGGATTATATTAGGCGTACTTATACTCCTTCTTTGTCTAAATTTAGTTCTAATTTTAGGAAAATGTATTACAGTACAATGGACACAGCAAGTCTGAACATCACCTTGGTCCTAAAGCCACACAAGTCATCTCACATCGAGAAAAGAGAACTATCATCAGTGAATGTCACAGCCATTCCAATACCCGGCGGGGTAGTATGGGACAAAACGGATTACGAAATCTATGGCCCGGTCGAACTCTTGAAATATCCACACCAGTTCAAGGTTTCATTAAGTGACTTTGTAAAACCAAGTACATTCTCTTTTGATTGGGACTTTGAAAGCATAAATAATATGATGTCAGATTTAGTAATGTCAGCAAAATTTACAGAACATGATTATTTACAGGGTTCATCCAACTATGAACAAATGTATTGCTATAACCACTATGCACATCACTATTTGCATAAATCTGCTCAACCTAGAAATGTTTTTAAGTATAATCAATGGGAACATTGTGCAACTCCACCTAAAAGCAGTTCGAAAACATTTTATGAGAAATTCCCATACTTCTCAGGGTTTAACACAAGTGATGCAGAAACATTTTATTACAAACTGTTAGATAAAACAGGGATAAAAACTATATTGATTTATTCTGAAACATTTTATGAAAAAATGATTACATTTGGTTTTGATTTCTGGAAAAACAACATTGAAACAAAAACCATCTGGGGTACAAAAGAATGGCAGGTCCAAGGTTTAGAAGCATTATTTCACGCCTGCATGATCCCAGAACAAATAATGTTCTTGAATGACAGCATTCAACAGACTACTTGTCTTGGCCTAGCCAAGATTAAAGAATTAAACAAACCATCTATTCCAAAGCCAATACCTGATAATACAACCACAGATATTGAGATAGACGTATCCCAAATTTTACATCAAAACAGAACACATCCTGATTGGAAAAAGTGGTTAATCTGGCCAACAGACACAAATAACTGTCAAGATAGATTCCTGAACAAAATACAGGGGTTAAAAATGACCAGACCAGACCCTAGATACTCCCAGAGACAACACCCAGGGATAGTAACAAAATACAGTGTAGGGAAACTATGCCTTGAATGGCTACAGACATCCACACTGGCAGAAATTAAGCAACACTTGACTTTACTTAAAGACGGTGCTGACTTGCGCGATTTCATAATGGGACCACGCAAACAACGTCAAAAACGTTTCATAGCGGCCAGTATATACGCTGCGTACAACGAAGCTTGGAAAGTGACTCAAATTGAGACAGCAGAGAAAATACGAGAAATTGATAGTATTAATTTGGAAAAATCACTTTCTGTTGTGGACAATGGGTTAATGACTCTGTCCTCCAGAATATATTCACTGGACAGTATTGTATCATCTGCTATCGATATAATAGATCAGGACTTGCTAATGTTACAACATGGTCAGTCCCAATTACGTTCTATTGTACAGCTAGGCTGGACGTTGCAAAACCTGCGTTCAGGCTATGTGCCATGGCGTTTAACCCCTTCCATGCTCATGACAAGGTCAGCTCGTCATGCAGTACACTGGAGCTGTGCTTATGACGAGCTGACCTTGTCATGAACAATGGGGATTGAGTAAATGCAGCACAGGAGGGGAATTCCCCTTAGCAGTCAAGGTGTTAATCAACACAACGTCATTATTCTCTATCTTTAACCTTACTGATAAACAAATCAGTTTGGCACAAAAAGGAGCAGACTATACGATTCTGAGCATTGAAAAACTTGAGAGATTACCATTGACAATGTCAGCAAGACCTGTCATTGAATAGATAATACACGGAATAATCACAATTCCGATAACAACTTTCCAAATTAAAAATTGCCAAGAGTATATACCAGTAGGCGAGTATGAAAGGTTGGGTAAAGGGTACATTAAATCATCATGGAAATTACCTTATACACACACATGTTATAGTGACAAGACCCAGAATGTATTTCTTAGTGGTAATAATTGTAAACGATCACTAAGCGGTATACTTCTGTGCCAAGGTATTAATTTGCATGGGGCCTGTGAGGGGACTTCAAATAACCTTTCATGCCACCAGTACGGCACACCTGCAACACAGATAGAGCCATTCTTTAGACAACTTGCTAACGGGAGTTACGTTCTAATAACGGACCACAGCTGTTGTGGCATGGTGCCAGGGAAAGAATATCTCGTAAGCGTTAGTTCCATGGTCACTTGCTGTATGCAAGTATTGTATCCAAACGGCCCTACTGATACAGAGGCGACGATTTGGCCTTCCTTGAATATCTCTTCTATACAAATTGATACTTTAAGCAGAATGAAGTCTGTTCTTTTACAGACAACCGTCCCTTTTTAACGTCATCAAAAGAAACATATGATCTTCAAGTTGCAAGGACAACAGCAGAGGTACATACACTTTTATCAACAAATTGCCCCGTGCATTTTGTAGAAATGCTAAGCCAAATCCTAATTATGTCTGATGCCAGTGGCATTGCACATGTATTTAAGACAATTTTTTTGGGACTGTTAACACCCTTCGAAGCAGTCCTGGGCATCTTTCCCAATTTTGTCCATTCGATCTTTGGCGGCCTACCACTACTTTTGGGACTCGTAGCAGGAATTTTATTTTTGACTCTTCTGCTCTGACATGGCAAGCCAAAACGCAGACAAGACTCCAGCAACAATGGAAGAAACGATCCTAGCTATAGGCTATCGGGACAGCATAACTAAAGTCCTTGGATTGGCCCGGCTAAGAGATCTAAATATGACCTGGTTTCTTTCATTCGGACCTATATGGCAGAACTGCATCTTACCTCTGCTTCGATGTATGCTATGCGGAGAAGAATGCGTATTGGACACCTGTCTTACACTACAATCAGCAGTACCAATGGATATCAATACTTTGCTAAGTCCTGTAACGGCTCATGCATCGTGCTGTCCCCAGCAGTTATCAATCCTGATGACGGCATTCGCTGAAACTTCACCACTACTACTAGGTGGGAGTGAAGCAAGAAATGAGAGCAACATCACCCAGGTACGACCTTCTGTGAGTATTGCTGATCCACACATCAATGATAGCAATCATTCTCACAACTGCCCGGTTACAGCATTTTCAACCATGGTCGAACTTTCACCTGAAGCTGTAGACTGTTTTTTGCACATCTGTCTGAAGTCATGTTCTCCCCTGAACAGAAAGAATAACTTTTAAGCAAACCGGCACACAGCGTTCCCCTGAACTCTGAATTCGGCCTTGAGCTTTGATAAACAAAAGCTACTGAAAACATTTGGAACTATTTTCTCCCCTGAAAATGAATTATTTTTTTCTTTTTCAAAACTTCCAAAATATTTACCTTTTTTTTGGCACGTGTTCTCGGCTTAAAGTAAAACTATTCTTAAAGAACAGATCTTCTATTTTTAGTAATTCTAGAGACAAAATATTACCTCAGCCTCTAGCACACTTACAAGCAATTGCATTTATATGTGATGAAATAGTCTCGACCTTCTTTTCTGTGTTAAGAGACATTTCATGTGTAATTTTCGCAAATCGTTCAGCTAAATATATATGCATCCTTTTTTTACTGCATAAATACACTGCTTGAAAAACGTACAGTACCAATAATCTTTCGTGTATTTCGCATACACCATTTCAAATGCAAACATTTATTTTGGGGTGGGTTGGAATACACATGCACCTTTAAATGTTTACTATTGCTTAGTTTTAGTAATGATGGACATTAGATTGTAGAGTGGGTATTGTGTTTTTGTCTAGGAACCTGAATCAATATTACTATTTTATGCCCTTGTACGGCTATAATCAATAATATCCCTATAATGGCATAAGAATCGGATCCATATTTCAGTAAATCGCCCTTGCAGTCCAAGGCACGGCAAAAGCTACTTCCTTAGATTCCTAGAAAGCACAACGAGTTCTTTCAACACACCAAACCTCCAGCAACCTGGGAAATCCCCACTTGCTTTGTTTTGATTTGTAATAGAACTCCTGAGAGCACTGTAAGAACGGCCAGTTCTTAGTGACATCTTTATTGACGTCTTATGTCCAAACCTTACGTCAAACTCGGCACCTTTCAGGTATAAATATACCAACGTTGCCTTAAGCAAACACACCGTGGTGGTTTTGGAGCAGAGCAGCTATCTACTTGCCGAGAGCCCAGCTGATGCGCAAAGCCCCTCCTCTTTGACGCGCTGAGAAAGACTCTGTCTTTTCTCCTGCTGAGAAAATCCAGCTCCGGCGTTTCCAGCCTACCCTTGCGGGTGACTGGGATATCGAGTCCTGAAAGAGAGATACCAGAACTCCTACATTCTATTTCCAAGGTACAGTGCTGACTAAACTCTTAGAGAGAATTCTTGAATCAGATTCTTGGCAAAACCAACTTAACTTAAACTGCTACTTACTTACTCCTTCCCACATATTAGGCTTAGGTCAGATACACCGGGGTAGGCGTATTTTAGAAGCACCAGTTGAGCACGTTAGCCAATGTATAAATGTATGTATATATTTTATCCATTTTAAAGTTTCTTATGGCTAAGAAACCATATCAATGCTTTTACAGTATTATTTCATAATACTCCTTTTACTGTACGTACTTTACTTTATATTAAGTATTGCAATTGTGGCAATTCATTTCTCTTGCATGAGAAGGAAGACTGCTCAATAAATAATACCTTTTATTGAAAACGCCCAACTCTCTATTCTCTGCACTCTGGTGAAACTAAGAAAGCGCAGGTGACTGAGTGAAATAGCTGTCTATTGTTTTCACACGACTCTAGAGATTTACTCTTATTCTGAGGGAGCAAAGTTGTCATGTTATATGGTTGTCGGAAGCTGAATCCCTTCTTGTCTGAGCCAGGGAAGCTGATCTCTCCCTATTCATTCAAGAAAGTTTCGAGTGACCTCTGAGATAGCTGGCGCAAACCTAAATTAAGTCTAACATAGTCAGTAGAGACCTAGATGACCTCAGTCCTACATCTACACTGCTGTATATGTTATTCCAATGCGCAGAGCCTACTGGGAAAATAGGAACTACACTACACTAGAAGCAGAAAATAAAATGGTATTTTAAATACCGTTTTATTTTCTGCTTCTCGCGCTGCAAGAAAACAGAAGGCAGGGTATGCCTGGTTGGGGGCAGATGGGAGGGTATGTTTGGTTGGGGGTGGGTAGGAGTGGTTTACACCACTCTGAGTGCCCTGACTGCTTGGTCGGCCCTAGGACCGACCAAAGCAGTCATGCGCACTCTACATTTTCTCTATGTAGGCTGCATGGAGCCTATATAGAGAAAATGGCGTCCCTACTCGTGCCAGGATGGGAACTGTCCGGGACTCTCCCCACCAATCACAACGCTGCCATTGCAGCGTTGTGATTGGCTAACAACCTTACACTAGTGGAGGGAGGCAGGGAACATGACTGTTCCTGTTCAGGAGCAGCGCAGAAGAGCCAGTATGGGACCCGACCCGGTCAGGTAAGTTTTATATATATTTTTATTTTAACGTCATCCCCAACCCCCGCTGTAACCCCCGCGTGACCCCACCTCCCCCGATTATTTTGAGCCGCGACTGAGCACTTCCTTATGGCATATCGAACCTGTGTTTCCCTTTTGCACACCGGCATGGCTCCACTACGAACAGTGCTTTAAATAGACAGGTACTGTCCCTGACTGAGTAGCTGCACTTATTAATGTGAATGGGGTTGTGCTGGTACTTCTCAGGAGTAAACGGATACTCTAAATAGAGAATACCTGTACATCTTTATTTCCATTTAACCCCTTCGCAGCGGGGGCAATTCCCCCACTGTGCTAGGGGGCGGGGGGGCGCGCAGCGCCACGGTGCTGCTCGTCATCAGCCACATTGCTCGTGTGCTGATGACGAGCTGAGCTCATCACGGCCATGCCCGTTCTTTAGAACGCTTAGCACAGCAGGGGAATAAGCCCTGCGTGTGAGTGTTCTAACGGCCATGACGCGCTCAGCTCGTCATCAGCACACGAGCAATGTGGCTGAGCTCGTCATCAGCACCGCGGCGCTGCGCGCCCCCCCCCCCTAGAACAGTGGGGGAATTACCCCCGCTGCGAAGGGGTTAAATGGAAATAAAGATGTACGGGTACTCTCTATTTAGAGTATCCATTTACTCCTGAGAAGTACCAGCACAACCCCATTCACATTAATAAGTGCAGCTACTCAGTCGGAACGTGATTCTCTTGTTGACTGGGAGCCCGTACAGGTCCGGAGATGTGGCTGTGTCGGGGGATGTCCAGGATAAGTCTTGCTGAGGCGTTCTGGATCCGCTGGAGTCTCTTTTGGAGTTTGGCAGTGGTTCCGGTGTAGAGGGAGTTGCCGTAGTCCAGTCGGCTGGTGACGAGGGCCTGGGTGACCGTCTTCCTGGTCTTGGTGGGGATCCACCGGAAGATCTTACGTAGCATGCGCAGGATATTGAAGCACGACGAGGAGACGGCGTTGACTTGTCTGGTCATGGAGAGGGAGGAGTCCAGTATGAAGCCCAGGTTGCGTGCGTGGTCTGTCGGTTTGGGTGCATTGCCCAGGACAGGGGGCCACCAAGAGTCGTCCCAGGTGGAGAGCGAAGACCCCAGGATGAGGACTTCCGTCTTATCTGAGTTCAGTTTCAGGCGGCTGTTCCTCATCCACTCGGCTACGTCTTTCATCCCTTCGTGTAAGTTGGCTCTGGCGGTGGCGGGGTCGTTGGTGAGGGAGAGGATCAGCTGAGTGTCGTCGGCGTAAGAGATGATGTTGAGGTTGTGATGGCATTCGATGGCCGCGAGGGGGCTCATGTAGACATTGAAGTGGGTGGGGCTGAGCGAGGAGCCTTGAGGGACGCCTGTGTCCTTCCGGCGAGGAAGGAGATGATCCATTCTAGTGCCTTCTCTTAGATTCAGACGTTGCTGAGGCGCTGCACTAGGATGCGATGGCAGACAGTGTCGAATGCCGCGGAGACGTCCAGGAGGATGAGGGCCGCTGTTTCCCCGTTGTCGAGCAGGGCTCGGATGTCATCAGTGGCTGCGATGAGGGCGGTCTTGGTGCTGTGGTTGGCCCGGAAGCCAGACTGTTTGAGGTTGAGGGATCCGTTCGTCTTGCGGAAGGCGGCCAGCTGCTTGTTGACGGTCTTCTCGATGACTTTGGCCGGGAACGGGAGGAGCGAGATGGGGCGGTAGTTTTTGAGTTCGGTGGGGTCCGCTGATGGTTTCTTCAGTAGAGCGCTGAGTTTGGCGTGCTTCCAGCTCTCCGGGAAGGTAGCGGTGTCGAAGGAGGTGTTTATGATGTCCCGCAGGTGGGGTGCGATGATAGCGTCGGCCTTGTTGAAGACGTGGTGAGGGCAGGGGTTGGTTGGAGATCCGGAGTGGATGGAGTTCATCGTGCGTCGGGTTTCTTCGGTGTTGATCAGGGTCCAGGCACGGAGGGTGGTGGTGGGGGGTGCAGGTGCGGTCGTGGGGTGCGTCGGCTGTGTGCTGAAGCTGTTGTGTATGTCTGCGATCTTGTTGTGGAAGTAGGAGGTGAGGGAGTTGCAGAGGTCTTGCGATGGGGTGATGTTGTTGTTTCCGGCGCTGGGGTTGGAGAGCTCTTTGACGATGTTGAAGAGTTCCTTGCTGTTGTGGGCATTGTTGTCCAGTCGTTCCTTGAATGCGGTTTTCTTGGTGGTGTGGATCAGTTGGTGGTGTTTTCGGATGGCGAGCTTGAGGGTGGTCATGTTGTCTGGTGTTGGGTCTCTGCGCCAGGCTCTCTCGAGGGCTCAGCATTTCTTCTTAGAGCTCTTGATTTCGTTGGTGAACCAAGGTGCTTTCTTACTGCCGGGTCTGCTGGGCGAGGTCCTCAGGGGGGCTAGGTCATCTGCGCAGTTGCTGATCCACTTCGTGAGGTTGTTGGCGGCCTGGCAGGGGTTCGCTGAGCCGGCGGGGGGTCCTGGCTCAGGGATGCGGCGAGCTGGTCGGCTGTAATTTTGTTCCAGCTTCTGCGTGCAACCTGTTGCAGGTGGTGGTGGATCGTGTTCTTTCTGAAGCTGAAGTGGACGCAGCTGTGGTCCATCCAGTGGAGTCCGGTGGCGTGGCTGAAGGCGATGTCCTTGCTGGAGGAGAAGACGGGGTCGAGTGTGTGTCTGGCGTAGTGGGTGGGGGTGGTCACCAGCTGCTTGAGACCGAGGTTGGCGAGGTTGTCCAGCAGTGTGGAGGTGTTGCGGTCATTGTTGTTCTCCAGGTGGAAGTTGAGGTCCCCGAGGAGGATGTAGTCAGCGGAGGGGAGGGCGTGCGGGCTGATGAAGTCGGCGATGTCTTCGCTGAATTGTGTGCGTGGTCCCGGGGGTCTGTAGATGAGGGTGCCTCTGAGGGTGGTTTTGGGGTCGGTGTGGATCTGGAAGTGCAGGTGTTCGGCGGATGTGAGGGTGTCGTCAGTGTTGGTCGTGATGCGGATGGTGTTCCTGTGGATGATGGCGATGGGTGAGTGTTAGAAAAGTTTCAGCACTCCTTCCATCATCTCCTTGTGTTTGCTTTGTTCGCCCTAATTTGTCAGGGTATGCCCAGACATGGGTCCCCTACTCACTTTGCCACTGGATTCAATCTAGCCTGGCTGAAGAGGGCTGTTAGCCTGAAACTGGTCCCAGGATGCTTGTTTCCAGTCCAGGCAAGAAATGGCTTGGCAGTTTGGGCTGGACTGTTCCCATGAGGCACAGGGTCAAGACTGATTTGCATATAGCTGTGTCTGAACTGGGGTGGCAAAGTGAGCTAAAGAATGATGATGCATTCAACCCAGATCTGTGATTGGGGGTGAGTGTTTGAAAAGTTTCAGAACTCCACCCATCATCTCTTTGTGTTTGATCTCATGTGTAGGCAGACGAATGGCCTCATTCTGTCGCTGGAATATTTTCACAGTTTGGCACGAAGGGCAGGTGCTTTCTACAAACCAAAACACCCCTTTCTGGTGCAAGAAAGCACAGCACATCTTTGCTGCACTTAGTTTAATTTTTGCAATTTTTAATTGCGGGAAGGTATTGGAGCACTTTACAAGAGCGCCAGTTACCATACACAAGGACACAATATTTTTTCTAAGGCACAGGGAGATTGTGATTTGCCCAGAATCACAGGATGTTGAACGGACACTGAGACTTGGTTTCATAGCTCAAATCCAGCAGGTCTGGTCCCATCCTCTCTCTCGTAATAAGGCGAGAAAGAAAGTGATTTGGGAAGGAATGTTTCTCCTTCCTGAGGAATCAGTGGTAGGAGGTCAAAGTTAAGATGCGTCACAGCAGAAGTGCATAGTGTGAGTGAATGCCTGCTGAGTTGAATGACTAATGCATGTCTTAATGGTGTGGTAGTCCTCTAATTAGCCTTCCACACTCTTTAATTCTCTTTGGAGCCTCAGGAGGTTAATCAAGCGTGAAGCACTCTGCCAGATTACTGAAAGGCAACAGACAACTGCTATGTAAGCGTACTGTAAAACCACCTTCCCAAAGAATTTGAAGTACAGTCAAGTGAGTTTCAGTCAGATATAAAAGCAGAAGCCGGCAGCACTCACGGAGTTCGCCAGCACCCTGCTGAGCGTTTCCCATTAAACTGCGCATTGACTTGTCTACGTGCTCCCCTGGCAACTGAAATATGGCGGTATTTTGGACGGTTTTATGACATTACAACGCATGCTTTTACCACGCATGCTTTTACATCGCAACTTTTACAACGCATGCCTTTACAACGCATAGTGTTGAGGGGTACTGGATAGTGAATAGTTTAATTTACTATTCCAACTCCAGTCCTCGTGGATAGTAGGGAAGGTGTTGGATAGTAAATTAAATCTATTCACTATCCTAGAGCGCGTCCCAGCGTAATGGTTTGCGTTGTAAAAGTTGCGATGTAAAAGCACTGCGTGGTAAAAGTTGCGTTGTAAAGGATGTTTCCAATTTTGGACTCACGCATTTCATTTACACGTTTACTGAGGCACACTTTCGTACTGTAGTATTGTGCCGTTTCTAAAAAGACAGAAAATAGTGAAAATTAATCCTTTGCACCACAAGTGCTTTTATACAGCGCCACATCGCATGCTAACACTTGGTTTTAGAGTCGTAGGTGACCAGGTCATGAGTAGTTTTTTGGGAAAAAAAGCTAAAATTACATTTTCTACAAACGACACTAAGCATCACGTTCGCTCTCTGGAGAGGTCGCATGCATACCCCATTTGACACACTACAGGGTAGTAGGGTGGCTGTCTGCGGTACTGATAATGGCTTCTGGGTGCCTTTTTCACTCCAAATATCTCAACAAATGCGAAGAAATGAACACTTGTCCTATAGTCGAAAAACAGTGGCCAAACTAACATTAGTACTGTGAAGATAAAGTAGTTATAGGGCATAATATCAAGAAAGGGCGTTGAAATATCGCCGCTTTTATCGGCAGGAAACTGCTGATAAAGCAGCGATAATGGGCTTGATAATATGCTCTATGAATTCCAATCGAAGCCCATGTTAGATGTTCTACGTTGCCGTGCGTGGAAGACACTTTTTATGAATTGTAAAGCCCACAATTCAAACGTAAATAGCAATCTATTTGTATATACGCCAGAACAGAGCTGCCCCACTTGGCACTTATTAATCTACCATAACATTGGTAAGCATTTGTCACTCCATTGTATTTTTTATCTGCAGTACACGTATTGTGCGTGTCTACCCTTAAACTGATATGCTCAACCATCCTAAGTCAGTTCTAGTCATTGTGTTTTTCTCCAGCAGGGTTTGAACCTGGAAATTCTCGTATTATTTGTTCTACAACTTCTCATGTTGAAATATTTAACATTCTAGTAAGGGGGAATTTTTTGCTTTCCCTTGAATGTTAGTGATATGTCTTTACATTCATCACATATATATACCCCCAAAAAGTTATGATGATTGATAAGTCTCCATGTGCAGGACTAGTGAGCTTAAATCCAAAGACAATGTAATGAATTGTACAATTCAGCGTTATCATATTTTCAAACATATTGTATTGTTTTGTCTTACTTTTACAAATCTATAATTTGTCTGTTTTATACATTTTCAATGTAAATATGTGTATGTGTGTTTGTATTCTTAGATATTATATGTTCTCATGTAAGGCTCTTCAAATTATTATAAAGATGTAAGCATTTATCTATTTATGCATAGCCAGTAGGTGAAATAAAGAGAACAAACTTCACTGTATACGGAGAAGCGTGGCTCAATGGTTAGAGCGGCAGACCCTGCTGCAGAGGTCTTGCCCGGGACCAGGGTTCAATTCCTGCCTCAGCAGCTCTTGGACTCTATCTACCCGAACCTGATAATTCTCGCCTCGGTGCCTACTCTAATCATGGGTCCCACTCTGTGGCATTAGCTTTCTTAATCCCCACAACGGCCCCAGCAGCGCTTGGATGCCTGGCTTCATCTTGGGGGTGCCCAGGAGTGGACATCTCACAGGAAAGCCAGGAAGGGTTCCACAGTGGTATGAATACAGCGCTACGAGACCTCTTGGTAGAAGGCGCTATATAAATACAAACACATTTATATAATAGTGACACTAGTGTATATATCCCTATTGTGATGTATATATTGACGTTACAGAGCACAACATTCAGTGGTGGAACTCCTGAGGAAGGCAGGGCCATATTATCAAGAAAGGGCAATACATTTTCGCCGCTTTTATCAGCAGGAAACTGCCGCTAAAGCGGCGATAATGGGCTTGATAATATGCCCTTGTGAATTCCCATAGCAGCCCAAGTTAACTCCAGAACCTGGGCTACTATAGGAATTCACAACAACATATTATCAAGCCCATTATACCCACTTTAGCTGCAGTTTCCTGCCGATAAAAGCGGCAATAATGTATTGCCCTTTCTTGATAATAAGGCCCCAAGTGTTCTGCCGAAACGTGAGTAGAGATAATCCGGAAACCACCCTAACATTCAAGTGTTCATTAAGATGTTTCGCTATATAAATTTTGACCTAATTGTGATTCACATTATTTTTAAACAGACTATATATATTGATATGAATAATAGAGTGTAGTATGAATGTGTGATGGATGTGTGTAGTTAGAACATTGTGCAAATGATGATCTCTGTATGGCTAGATTTATCATGTTTTTATATCTACAATAGAATTATGAACTTTGAATCAATTGCTTTTGCATTTTTCTAAACACTAGTGTAACTATTTTTTATTTTTTATTTTGACATGATCTGAGATGTTCATTGTTTTGAAGTCGCACTAGATTATTTACACTAACCACTTGGCACAGGAGTCATGCAAGAATTACGTCAAACAAGCAGGCTGCAGCTCAAATAAGCCAGCAGATTTCCCGGTGTTGTTTTATCCGTTAGTTATTTTTCTTCCATGATTGACTGATAAAGATCCCATAGAGTTTGCAGCCACTTATTACCAAGAATAGACAATTGTAATCCCCCTTGTTTAAAATTAATACACAATAGTGGCATTTAAATGTAAATGATCTCTGGAAATGTTACATTAAAAAGTTTAGACATCCTTCATTTTGAGCAGCTGTTCTGGAATGGGTAACTCAGGTTGTGCAGCCTGTGCAGCTGTCCAGTCATCCTAAAGTCAGCATTGCTTGGCACCTTGCGGTTGATGGTCTGGAGAGGGGGCCCGAGAAGAGGCAGGTTATGAGGCGGCCTCCTGACACAGGCCCTGCAAAATTAATCATTCTGCTCTGGCTGAGTCTCCACACCTGATTGGCAGGTGGCTGTTTGCTGTGTTTTGTGGTGGTGATTTGCCTGTACGTGGCTCCTGGCCTGTCCTTACTCCAGCGCTAGTCTTTGATAAATATACGGCACCGCTCTTAAGTCCCTATGGTAAAGAGACTGGCTGGTTCTTCTGTTTCTGTGTCAAACACACAGCTCTTCCTACCTCTCTGAAGAGAAACTGTCCATGTAAACAAACACCCTGGCATCCGGTTGTGCCACGGGAACACTGCTCTCACTGTTGTGTGTGAAATCCAGTTTGTTGAAACATTAAAATATTGCAGAAGTGTCACATTCGCAGCAGGGATATTATCGATACGGACCGCTGCTGATTTTCGTAGGTTTTTGAAAACACACTTAGGGGTCTCCGAGGAGCCGGGGAGCGCTTGTGTTTCTGTGTTGCTGCCGAAGCATGCTGAACTCTCTCTTTAGGACTGGTGGGCACTACCCTGGACCAGAGGGACCTAGTCAGAGCACTATCACAGCACTAGAGTGCACTGAATACTGTAAAGTATTGTATTTGTCATGTTTCTAGTGGTACAACTTCCCACTCCAAACACTAACACTCTTTGCAGTGCATAGAGTTTATAGAGCGAGAACGCAGACTGGTGCAGAATATGTTTCTCACTCTGAAGCTACAGGCCCAGCCACTCGCGATGTACCTCGGAGAAGCATACACACCGAGTGCCAGCACTGGCCTAGCTTCAAAAACATAACAATAGAAATGTTTCCGACGCTAAGCCCTGCTGACACACAGCGTGTATATTGCTCAGAGGTGTGTGGCACTGGCAGGCCCTAGCTTCAGAAACATTTCTATCTACATGTTGTTATATGACATCCCTTTATTAATGTAACTAGCAGCCCGTCCCGACGGGTATGAATTGCTGCCGGCCAGTAGTATATTGTTTTGTAGGATTTCGTTTTGATAGCATTTCGTATCTGAGTGAACTCGAGTTTCCCTACTTTATTTTTCCTTGCAATATTATATAGCGCGAACTCGACACCATGGCATGAGCACAATTTACGTTACAGAAGAACACATTAATTTGTGGTAGGCACGGGGAGACAAAGCGATTTGCCTGGAATCACATGATGTTGAGCTGATGCTGAGATTCGTACGTAGTTCCCCAACTCTAAAGTTCGCAATTCTAGAACTTGTGGCGGGAGGTGTGTCTAAAAGTGTATGTCGGTGCTGGCCATCAATGAGAGAGACCTATGCATTTTTCAAATGGGTAGTGAAAAAATATGAGTATGTGGCTGGAGATGTGGGCCGCCGTGCCACCAATGTACTTACCGGGGGAGAATAAACACCCATTATTCCGCAACTTTCTTTCCGCATACCATCGCTCTGCATACTTTCATTACGAAAGTACCATGACTCCGCAATGCCATTATAACGCATGGCATTACATTTTATATGCTTTTACCATGCATACATTTACAACGAAATTCGTTGTAAATGCATGAATGGTAAAAGCATGTTTTTTTTAAATATTTGGATAAGGTAAGTATGGGTATAGGAGTATATGTTTTGGGGTACTGAGGTATATGTTTTGGGGTGTTTGGGTGTTTTAAGGGTTCAGATATAGTTTTGGGTTATGGGGTACAGGGATAGTTTTAGGGTTTAGGGATAGGTATGGGTTTTGGGGTGCAGGGGTATTTTTAGGGTTCAGGGCTAGGTTTGGGTTTTGGGGTATAGGGGTATTTTTAGGGTTCAGGCGCAGGTTTGGGTTTTAGGGTACAGGGGTATTTTAAGGGTTCAGGGCTAGGTTTGGGTTTTGGGGTACAGGGGTATTTTAGGGTTCAGGGGTAGGTTTGGGTTTTGGGGTACAGGGTTATTTTTAGGGTTCCGGGATAGGTTTGAGTTTTGGGGTACAGGGGTATTTTTAGGGTTCATGGGTAGGTCTGGGTTTTGAGGTACAGGGGTATTTTAGGGGTTCAGGGCTAGGTTTGCGTTTTGGGGTACAGGGGTATTTTAGGGTTCAGGAGTAGGTTTGCGTTTTGAGGTACAGGGGTATTTATAGGGTTATGGGCTAGGTTTGGGTTTTGGGGTACAGGGGTATTTTTAGGGTTTAGGAATAGGTTCGGGTTTTGGGGGACAGGGTATATTTATACGGTTAAGATGGGTTAGTGTTTAAGGGTGTTGGGGTATTTTAAGGAGTAAGGGTGGGTTATGATTATGGGGTGCAGGGGTATTTAAAGGGAGCAGGGTGGGATTAGCACACAATATGAGACATGGCATGAAGGACGGAACGTACCACACGCCCCCAGCATTTGTCACGCCCCAGCACACGCCCACATCACAGCGCAGACACGCCCACAAAGGACTACTTTGCTGGCACGGTTCTTTTACCTTTTAAATGTATATGGTGGGCGTCTGCATAGCCTATGTCCTTCTGCTGCAACTGCCCTTTCCAAACCTGTATTGGGTGTTGTGATTGGTGCTGTGGTTCCTGGGATTACCCGCCTCAAAGGTTTGGGCTCTCTCTTTATTATATTAGTATGGATAACTGCACTTTCACAATTGCTCTATTAACCTTCTTGCTTCTCTAATTTGCTTAAAAATGCAGGGCCTCATTTATGAGAAATGACGCATCGCTGCGTGAAAGCAGCGATGCGTCACTTCTCAGTGCGCACTCCTTGCGACATTCCTGATGCGTCATATTTAATGTATGACGCATCATGTCGCAAGGAGTTACAGATACGTCAGTATTTCTGACGTATCTGTAAGCGCAAAAGTGACGCATTGCTGGAGTGTGTCACAAAAGTGACGCAACTCCAGCAATGCGTCCTTTCACATGGGGCAAGCCCCATGTGAAAGGGCCTGCGCCAGTCTTACGCCTGCTGTGAGGCAGGCGCAAGATTGTGACGCAACGGCGTCCTAAAAGTGACGCAGTGAAATCTCATAGATTTCACTGCGTCACTTCTACGACCCTTCCTTGCATGAATACGCCCCCCTTACATACATTATACCTGGCGCAGGTATAATGTGGAGCAGGGGTTTACAAAATTACGCATCTACCTAGATGCGTCACTTTGTAAATATGGCGCAACAAGGCGCATTTTTTATGCCACTGGTGCGTCACAAAAAGTGACGCACCGGCGGCGTGGAAGTGACACACAGCCTCATAAATGAGGCACGCAGTATTTACCAACTCTTTTTTCAACATTTTAAGATGTTTGGGCTCGCAAGCTGCGATCGCTCACCACGGTGCACTCAGACAGAAAGTTAACAACCACCACTTTCAAATGTCACTAGCTACTACTGGCAGATGGTAAAAGTTATCTTTCATTATTAACCTAGAGAGCTGGTTGACAATCTCAAGAACACCTTAGAAGAATACCACATATCTTTATATTTTTGTAACCAAAAACTGCATTCCAAAATTCTTGTGCAATTACCATTCTGAGAAGAACCTTCTATAGAATGGCACAGGGAGGTTCACCACAAAATCTTAGGGGTCCCCTATGCAATGTCTGGTGATTGCCCACCTGTCGCAGCATCGGTCCATACTGCCCTGCCTTCCATGCACATCCTCGAGGCCTCACAGGTGACTCAACGATTACTGTGAGGGAATGAGGTACATTATGTGATGTGATTGTGCGACCTCTCCGTGTAATACAGTCCCCAACCCCTTAGCACCATTAGCTTTCGTTGGTAAAACCTTCAGCTCTGCCCAGGGTGGCTGGGGCACTGAGCAGCAAGGCTTATTGAAATACCCTAATGCTGTTCACTGATGACTCCGCCCTAATCAATGATCATATATATCATTGTTCATTCTCTAAAGGTAGCAGCGTGCTGTGCAGGCAGTCTTTTACCATACATAGGTATACTATTAAGTACAGGTATAATGAAACACATATATATTTTATGTAAAGCTCATGCAGGTGAATGAAATAAAACCAGTTCATTGGTGCTATTCTGGTAAGTCCTTTCACACGGTAAACCAACAGGTCTTGGGAAACTGTGTATTGATGTTCTTGAATCTCAGCCGGTCTAGACTTGCGATCACTTTTCTGCCCATCGTCTCCTTGGGTCTGAAAACTTGCTTCACTTGTGAACTACACCACATGCTCCGGAGACAGGGTCCCCTCTTTGTCTGATCTTGAAGAATAATTCATGGTCTGTCTCTGTTCTGGACCCCACACATGGTACACACAAATCCAGTCAGTCTGAATCTGTCTGGGGTACACTGATGGGCCTTGTTAGATTTTGGGGTCTCTAGTTGGCATAGGTAGGTACTTGTGACAAGCAGGGAACCTCTCCTCTAGTCAGGGAAAGGGGGAATACACACCCAAAATAACCCCTGCTCACCCTCTACGTTGCGTGGCGCGAGCAGTCAAAGCTTATTTCAGAGGCGTTGTCAGTTAAGCAGTTGTGACCACATACAGTAACCCAGTGACAACACTACAAATGGACACCACGCAGGTTTTAAATCAAAAAGAAGTAGAATTTATATAGAGCTACCCAAGACCATAAACAACAGAAATAAACACTACGATTACTTTAAGATGGTAGATTAAGCTTAGTTCAGTTCAGTTCTTAGATGCGACACTGTACCTTAAGTTGCGTTGCGCTTCCATGACAAACAATGTCGCAGTGATGGGAATGCGGCAAAGTTCAGGTGCAAAGAAATAAAGACGTGAAGATCTTTCAGATGTGGCACGCTTCTGGGGGATACGAGAAGCTCTCCGTTCGATGCGTGGACTACAACGGCGACATGGAAGATGCGACGGCAGCAGCTCCAGCGGTGAATCTCTTCTCCCACTATGCGTGAAGCCTCCGCACGATGCCACAGCTACAGCAGCGACAGTCAAGATGCGACGGTAGCAGCTCCGATGACGGCGCGCTTCTCGGGGGATGCAAGTTGCTCTCGATTGATGCGGTGCAGTGCGACAGTTCCAGCGGCGACACCCTCCTTCGTAGTTGCGATGGCAGGCACAGCAACGGCAACACGCTCCGACCTCTTTGTGAGATTCTTCTCCTGATGCGGTGCAGTGCAACAGCTTCAGCGGCGACACCCTCCTTCTTTGGAGTTGTGACGGCAGCAGCAGTGACGGCGACACGCTTCCTCTTCGTTGCGGCATGCTTCTCTCGGATGCGGTGCAGTGCGACAGTTTGAGCGCGACACCCTTCTTGCTCCAGAGTTGCGACGGCAGGCACAGCGACGGCGACACGCTTCTTCTTGTTGAGTCGCGCTTCCAGCTCCTTGCGACACGCAGTTCCTCAGAAGGCCCAAAATAACAGCAGGCACTTCCACAAGAACTCTGGGGAGCTGGGGGTTAAGTCTGTTGTCCCTGAGACTTCAGCAGGAGGCAAGTTCTTTTCCAAGCCCTTGGAGATCCTTCACAAGTTGAAAGCAACGTACACAAAGTTCCTTTCTCCTTCCTTTGGCAGTAAGGCAACCAATGCAGGCCAATCCCCCAAGCAGCACTTCAGCTTGGGAATAGTCTCTCCTCAGTTTCTTCAGGTTCCTCTCCTCAGTCAAGGTTTCTTCTTGTTGTTCAGAGTGATCTAATTTCTTGGGAGCAGGGTCCCAATACTTATACCCCAAAATCCTTTGTTCTCTGAGGGGAGAGGGGCCTGTGCCTAGTCCAAACCAGTTCCTGAGCACTTTGTTTACCAGGCTTCTCCTTTCCTTTCACAGTGCAGGGCAGAAGCATCAGATGCCCCACAGAAGGTGGAGCCAGCATTGTGGAAGGCAGGCACAGCCCTATTCAGAGTTCAGGTGCACTCCTCCCTCCCATCTAGAAGCAGATCTCTCTATTCACCACTGGGTGACTCAGCCTGTCTCCTGGAATTCCCCAGCCCTGTCACTTCATGAAACCAGACATAGGAATCCACGTTCTAGCAGAGGCAGGTTTGAATGGTTAGACAAGCAAAGACCTACTTTCTAAAAGTGGTATTTGCAAATACAGAATATTAAAATAAACTTCACTAAAAGATGTATTTTATTATTCTGAGTTCAGGCATACTACACTTGAATTTTTACCATGTTCTCTGAGCCTGTTAGGATTATAAAGTGTAACAATTCTATCAGCCCATTCTGGCCTATGGAGAACAGGTAGCCTTGCATTAGTGAAAAACGAAAATGGCTGTAATTCACTACTAGGACATGCCACACACACACCTGGGCTTGTTCTACCTTATACTTACAATGCACCCTGCCCTCGGCCTACCATAGGGGTGACTGATATGAAGAAAAGGGAAGATTTAGGGACTGGGAAGTGGGTGCCCTTGCCCAGTCAGCATGACAGTACCAGACTGCACGCAGGCTCTGCAATGGCAGACCTTAGACACACTTTACGAGGCTGCTTTTGTGGGTGGCACAACCAGTGCTGCAGGCCCAGCATTTGGATTGCACGCCCTGGCACACTCAGTGCACTAGACTAGGGCCTGACAAGTAAACCAAAATAGCCAAACATGGAATCACTGATTAATACATCAATTTACAATAGGGAGCACTTGCACTGTAAATGTAAAAAAATGTAAATTGATACTTGTATAGCGCACTACTCACCGCAAGGGTCTCAAGGCGCTTGTACGAATACCGCTGTGGAACCCATCCTGGCTTTCCCTGTGAGGCGTCCACTCCTGGACACCCCCAAGGTGGAGGCCAGGCATCCTTTGCGTTGTGGGGGCCGTTGTGGAGATTAAGCAAGCTATTGCCCAGAGTTGCAGAGTGGGACTCCATGATTGGAATAGGCACCGAGGCGAGAATAATCAGGTCTGTGGAATTTTTGAGCCCAAGACCCGCCGAGGCGGGGAATTGAACCCTGGTCCCAGGCTAAACCTCTGCATCAGGGTCTGCCGCTCTAATCATTGAGCCACACTTCTCCACTGTGGCACTGGACAGCAGTGGCACAGTGCCCAAAGCATCTAATACCATCAAAAACACATGAGGCAACAGCAAAAATGGAAGGAAGACCCACGCCAATGGTGCCAGGTCTAACACGTGTCCCCTCCAGCTGAAAAGTGCGGAGAACTACCCTAACTCCTGGGAGTTCTCTTCACTAAGGCGGAAAAATCTGGACGGACCATCAACGTTGGCGTGTTCTGTACCAGGGTGGTGTTCCACTGTAAAGTCCATACCCTGTAGGGAGATGGACCACCTCAACAGCTTTGGATTTTCACCCCTCATCTGCATCAACCATCTGAGGGGCCTGTGGTCTGTCTGAACCCGGAAGTGAGGTTATGGTCTCAGCTTCTTCAGTGCCCAGACCACAGCAAATGCCTCACGCTCAATAGCACTCCACCTCTGTTCCTGTGGAAGTAACCTTCTACTGATAAAGGGTACAGGTTGATCTAGACCCTCCTCAATCATCTGTGACAAAACAGTCCCCACACCATGCTCTGAAGCGTCTGTCGGGACAATGAACTCTCTTGAGAAGTTGGGTGCCAGGAGCATGGGCGCGTGTGCACATGGCAGCTTTCAGGGCCTCAAAGGCTTTCTGACAGGTGTCAGTCCAAATCCCTTTTTTGGGCTGCTTCCTGGAAGTCAGCTCTGTCAAGGGTGCAACAATGTTGCCATACCCCTTGACAAACCTCCTGTAATACCCTGTGAGACCTAGGAAGGCTCTGACCTCTGTCTGGGTTTTGGGTGGCTCCCAAGCCAGGACGGTTTCAATCTTGGGTTGTAGGGGCGCCACCTGGCCGCTCCCAACTTGTTGTGCCATGTACATCACAGAACCCTGCCCAATCTGGCACTTACTCGCCTTGATCGTGAGGCCTGCTTTCCGCAGCGCCATCAACACTTCCCAGAGGTGGCGCAGATGTTCCTCACAACTGACACTGAACACTGCAATGTCATCCAAGTAGGCGGCACTGAACTCATCCAGTCCAACCAACACCTGGTTGACCAACCTCTGAAAGGTGGCAGGGGCATTCTTCATCCCAAAAGACATAACACGGAACTGGAAATGCCCAACTGGTGTGGAGAATGCTGACCTCTCCTTTGCCCCATCAGCCAGTACCCAGACGTTAAATCAAACGTGTTGATGTACCGTGCAGCCCCTAGCCGATCAATGAGCTCATCAGCTCTGGAGACGGGGTGCACGTCAGTCTTAGTGATTGAATTGAGCCCTCTGTAGTTCACACAGAACCGAGTTCGGGTGTGGATCCTGGCGCTGTAGCCTTCGGGACGAAGACCACTGGGCTAGCCCGAGGATTGCTAGATGACTCAATCACCCCAAGTGCAAGCATCTTTGAGACCTACTCTTCATGGAAGCTCTTACCATGTCAGTTACCCTGTAAGACTTGTGCTTCACAGGTAAGCTGTCTCCTGTGTCCACATCATGGACGCACCAATCTGTGACACTAGGAACAAGGGAGAACAGATCAGAAAACTGTTCCAGCAACTGGCAGCAGTCATTCTGTTGCTCATGGGTCAGGGCCGAAGAGAGGTTAACACCATCCACTGACCCATCTTGCTCCGAGGCTGACAGGAGGTCAGGAAGAGGCTCAGTCTCCTCCTCCATCCCAGAATCTGTTGCCAAGAGCATGCCCACTTCAGACCTCTCTAAGTGGGGCTTAAGGAGGTTGCCATGTAGGACCCTCAAGGGGTTCCTAGGAGACCTCAAATCCACCAAGTAGGTAACAGGACTCTTGCGCTCCACAACCTCAAAAGGTCCGGTCCACTTATCCTGGAGCGAGCAGGGCTCCACTGGGGCCATGACCCACACCTTCTGTCCAGGTTGAAGCTCTACCAGAGTGGCATTCTGGTCATACCAGCGCTTCATCTCCTCCTGGGTGGCCTCCAGATTCGCCTGAGCGAGTTGACTGAAGCGCCTGGTCTGGTTCCTAAAGGCCAGCATGTAGCTATATACATCCTGGGGAGGTTTCCTGGGAGATTGCTCCCAGCCTTCTTTAACCAGACTCAGAGGTCCTCTGACCGGGTGTCCATAGAGAAGCTCAAAGGGACTGAACACTAGAGATTTCTGTGGCACCTCCCGGTATGCAAAGAGTAGGCATGGTAAGAGGACGTCCCACTTACGCCTCATGAGTTCCTCAAGACCCATAATCATGCCCTTCAGGGTCCGGTTGAACCTTTCAACCAACCCATTTCCTTGGAGGTGGTAAGGAGTGGTGAACTTGTAGGTTACACCGCACTCCTGCCACAGGGACTACATTTACTTGGAAATGAAGTTGGTCTCCCAGTCAGACACTACCTCACAAGGGAATCCCATTCGGGAGAAAATTCCCATCAGTGCTCGTCCCACCACGGGGGCCGTCATTGTCCTCAGAGGTATGGCTTCTGGGTACCGGGTGGCATGGTCCACCAAGACCAGGATGAGCCTGTTTCCCATAGCTGTCTTGGGGTCCAGTGGCCTCACAATGTCAATCCCCACCCACTCAACGAGGGTACTGACCACAGGGAATGGCTGGAGAGGAGCCTTGTGCTTCCTCCCACTCTTTCCACTTGCCTGGCAAGTCTGACAAGTCCTGCAATGAGTATAAGAACTCTTGCACATTTGGAGCCAATGAAAGTGGGTGACAAGCCTTTCAAAGGTCTTGTTCTGCCCAAAATGTCCAGCTAAAGGCACATCATGAGCCAGCCCCAGTAGGAAGGCTCAGAACTTCTGGGGTATACCAGCACACGGGCGGACCCAGGTTCAGCAACCTTAGGCTCACTATACAGAAGACCAGTCTCCCAGTAGATCAAAAGTGATCCTGACTGATCACCTGCTGCCTGTCTTACAGATGTTGCCACAAGCCCACAAGAGAAGGGTACTCTTTCTGCTCCTTGCTAAATTCTTCCCTGGAGGGTACTCCTTCTTGCTGCCACTGGGTCAGCTCAGGCAGGTACCCCAGTTTAGTGATCTGCTCCCTGGTAGGCTCCAGGGCATCCCCCTCAGGGTCTACCTCCTCCTGGGCCGTGCAAACTTCGGGGCCGGTGTCCCGCGCCCCTCACCACTTCTCTCTTCGGCAGGGTCCTGGGCCTCCCTCTCAGGCTCCAGGTCCTCTTGAGAACCCCTACTTACTGACATTGACCGGGTGGTCACGCACGCCCAGTCAGGCAGTCCAACCATCTTCGAATGAGTTGTTTTCTCTAACTTTTCCCAAGGGGAGCTCTCCAAATCATTACATAACAAACAGTCAACAGGCATGGCGGGCCTCACAGCTACCAGAAGAGTACCAGAGACCCCCCCCACTCAAAGGGAACCTGAGCCATTAGACAATGACTCTCTGTGTTGTCGGCGTTAATAACTCGGCAAAATGTATGAGGTACAATTTGCTCTTGAGTCACCAGGTGGCACCTGACAGCTGTCACCCCAGCTCCTGTGTCTCTAAGAGCCTCCACCTTTTGGCCATTGACGGTCACTCGCTGCCCATATATTTTAGTGTTTCTGAGTAGCTGAGCTTCTGAGATCGTCTTACTGTCCTAAAGAGACAAGGGTCATCTGTGTGGGACTCCACCCACCTTAGACATCAACCTCCTCCCCCAAGGCTACACTAGCCATCTGCCGGGGTGGAGCACCAGTGGGTGCTTGTTTACCAAACAGGCGGCACCTGGTATCATTCGCCTTATGACCCAGGTCACCACACTTGTAACATTTTAGGGGCCTCTGCAGAACAGGACTACCTGTCGGCCCCCTTGCTTTATCCCAGGGGGAGGCTGGGAACCTTTCACGGGGTTCCCTTGGGGACTACTTTGGGGCCCTTTGCGGAACTCCTTCTGTTTACCCTTGTCCCCCCCACTCTTCTGCTGGGGACCCTGCCCACCTTTGGCTGAGTCTCCCATGTGACCCTTGTGGACCCTGGTACTAACCCAGTAGTCCGCCTCCTCAGCAAGCTTCCTAGGGTTAGTTAGCTTGCTATCTATCAGATGCTTGCGCAGCTCTGGAAAACAATTATCAGACAAGTGCTCCCATGCAATCAAATCAAAGAGACCTTGAAAATCATTAACCTTGCTGCCCTTTACCCAACCATCCAATGCTCTGCAAAAGAAAGTGACATATTCAACCCAAGTACTGTTTTCAAATTTTTGGCATTTCCTGAACCTCTGCCTATAGAGCTCAGGTGTCAAACCATATCTAGACATCAATGCATCTTTCATGTGGCTGTATAAATTGTGGACATCAGAAGGCAGGTCTAACAATGTATCCCGCCCCTCACTAAGGAACCTTCCCCACAACCCCGCTCCCCAATGTCTCTCAGGGACCCGATGGGGAGACATGGCCACCTCATAGGCTCTGAACTACTGACCAATATCATCATTTTTGTAAAACTCTTTCACCACATCCTTGGGAATATACACTCTAATTTCTGTATGTACTGACGGTACGCTGCCACCAGGGGGAGTAATTTCTAAACTTTTAGCTTTTAACTCCAACTCCCTCGAAACTTTTTCATGCTCAAACTGTATTTTCTTTTCCTCAAGATACAACCTTCTATTTTCTATTTCTAGTTGCCTATTCACCTTGAACTTGGTTATCTCCATTTCATGCCTTCTTGATCTCTCTCTGTCCTCCAATTCATCTGGAGTCAGACTTTTGTTGGAAGCACTGCTACATGCAGGGGAAGGTACTTTCCTTCCTCCTGGGCCCAATAGCCCTTCCTTTTGTACTTCTGCATCATCATCCTCCTCAATCAGAGGAGTTTTCCTTGCTAAACCCAGGCCCTCAGTGCCTCGTAGAATTCTTCCTTCACTTTAAATCCAGAAGTGGAAACATTGAATTTCTTGCAAAAGTACTTCATCTGCTTTACAGTGTAGCATTCCAGCCTATCTTCTTCCCATTCACAATTAAGGGAGACTACTGATTATGCTCTCTACACTGAATTAGGCATCTTTCAAAAATAGGCAGTCCAAAAATCAAAAAGGAATCTACCAAAAAGTATGCGTTATCGTTATGGTCTGCACTCAATATGTAGTGTTCACCAGTCACTGTACATGAGTCACAAATGCAAATTCAGAATCCCTTCCGCTGCCTACCAATGTTAGATTTGGGGGTCTCTGGTTGGCACAGGTAGGTACTTGTGACAAGCTGGGACCCTCTCCTCCAGTCAGGGAAAGGAGGTTTACACAATCTAAATAACCCCTGCTCACCCTCTAGGTTGTGTGGCGCGAGCAGTCAAGGCTTTTTACAGAGGCGTTGTAACTTAAGCAGTTGTGACCACATACAGTAACCCAGTGACAACACTACAAATTGACACCACACAGGTTTTATATAAAAAATAAGTAGACTTTATATAGAGCAGGGGTCTCCAACCGGTCGATCGCGAGCTACCGGTAGCTCGCCGAGACCCTGTGAGTAGCTCTTGATGCTTGCTATTCTATTTTGTAGCCCTTTAATGTTGTTTGAGCTATTTAGGCTATTTTCAGGATCTGTTGCCCACCCTCACCAAACCAGCTGCTCAGATTGGTTTTAAGCTTAGCTGGGACGGGGCTGACCGGGCCGAAGAGGATGGCGTTCCTCTCCTTCCTACGTGCAGATCAGCGTGACTGTCTATGCGCCCCCTGCCTCTTCCTCACTGGTACCACGCTCATTGAGTGAGTCATGAGTGCGAAGGGTTGTAGTGCGGCGCTCCATCAGGCATGGCAGGGCAGAGCAGCTGGTTTGCAGGTCACGCAAGGCAATCAGTATAGAACTGCTGGTACCCGCGCCATCTGCCCTTTTCAGCAGAGCAGAGGTAAGCCGTGGGAGCAAATGTCTTACAGAAGCTGAGAAAAGTCTTTATTTCCACTGTAGATGGCAATGCGAGGCAAACAGGACAACTCGTTCTTATTTGCAGCTGCTGCCGTTTTTTCAGAGAAAGCTGTTAACATTTATTTAATGTGTTGGCCCCAACGCTTTCCACTTCTTCTTGTATTCATTTGCAATGCCCTTGGTAACCTTATGTGACTGGACACATTACAAAACAAGGTTTTAAAGAAAACAATATTTGCGCTGCGGTGATGTTCCAAATATGCCCAGTAAAGAAATAAATGAACCAAATAGGTATGTGAATATTCATAGACATACTTCAGCAGGGGCACGCAAAAAGAAGCGTACATTTAGTAGTAATTAAGCCAAGGAATATAAATATAGTGGTTGTAAGTTTTAATTTATATTGAATTAACAAACCGGTGTTCTTTTGCTTATCTCTAAATTTCACAAACAGTCAGGGCCGTTTCTACCATTAGGCCAGACTAGGCGGTCGCCTAGGACGGCAAAAGGGGGTGGGCGGCAAAAAAGATGTATTTGGGAATCCATGAACAGCTTTCAACTTCGAAAGCTAGTGCCTTCTACAATTCAACATTGCGACGTGACTTATCGTTCAGCATCACAGGCAGGGGCTGTGCATGCCGCTATGCGACTTCTGATTTTGTTTTCGACAGCCCTCGGCTCCAGGAACAACCCATGAGTGCACAATCGAAACTTGTCACTGGCTGCACTTTCCGGGCAGTAGCACTTGGGCGATTTTTTGACTGAATTGTATGCAAGCGCCTCTCTACTCCATGTACTCAGACTTTACCCGCAGGCCACAGCCCAAAATGGAATATACCTGCTGACCGCTTGTGGAATCTTTCTGCCGAAGGGTCCCCACTGTAAGTTACTGAGCTATTTAATATGTTGTGTATCTGATGGGTTATATGTTACTGTATTGTTTCTGAGCAGCGTTCACAAGTGGGGGTGTGGGTGGGAGAATTTGGGGCGTTGCTGTTTTTATTCAGTGCCTACTCTCATTTCATACAGCCTTATAGGGAGGCAAACTTTCCTAGAGAACTATTTTGTGTCAGTTCTTTCTGCAATGTATGTATGCCCTGTGCCAAATATCCAGTCGAGGTGCATGGGGCTGTTAGGGTGAAAGGGGGTGGTGAAAGGTCTGTCCCTCTATTTAGTCCAGAATATCAGGTTTCTGACGGGATCGTCGTTCTAGGAAGGCAAGGTGTGCTTTTTTCGACACAGGAACGAAGCCCCACAGCATGTAATATCTGCACGTTGAACCCACTTTTGGGTTCATATATATGCAGGTACCGCCGATTTAGTTTACATTAAAAATAGTTTATTTTAAAGTGTTTTCGTTGAAGCTTTTTTTGGAAGGAGAACTGCCCACTTCAACCTCGAGCAATACCTCCCACGATGGCATCTTTTAAAAAGGTATTTCTTTCACCATAAACCCCTAACAGACTTCACAAACAAGCACCACACACACAAACACAGAAGCATCACATTGTACATGCGAGCAATCCTACACAAACCTACTGTCTCCAACACATACACACATCCCTTCTCACACAAATGTCCTGTACCCACAACCCTCGCCCACATATGCACGTAAGCAGCCTTCCACACATACAAGCATGCTTACACACATTATCCCGCTATATAGAAACTCAGGCACACATACATACACAAGCTCTCTATAGAGACACACAAACACACACAAATGATCTCCCTATCTAAACACACGCATTCATTCAAACTCCCCATAGATATCCAAACACACATGAATCCCCATAGAGACACCTAAGCAAATCACACAACCTCTCTGTAGACACCTAAGCACACATTCACACAGACACACCCACAAACATGCGTGCAAACCCCCACACATAGATAAACTCTCTTCCAGACACTGAAGCCCATACACACCCACGCGCACACACAATCACTATAAGTAGTTTTGATTTACTTCTGGCTGCACCGGCTCTCTCTTCATTGAGCCCTTCCTTATTCAGCAGAGCAGCCAGGAGGAACCTGCCTGCTGAAGGGGTTCTCTCCTGTAACCTTCCTGCCTCACCGCCCCAGTCAAAGCTGATCCACAAGTGAGAATTCCACACACAAAATGTTATTCACATGTACCATTTAGCAGACAGTTAGGAATCCCACAATTTGCCTTAATCTTGGCTTTTCTATTTTTTTAAAGATTTTTATTTTAACATAGAATTTTAAGCGCATTTCAAATCCCATTTGATTTCATTACAAAGTCTATGGAAAGTCTAAGGAAGAAGCCAGGTGAGTAGCTGTAAATACTGCATCAGGTACGTTGTGTAAGAAGCTCACTGCTTTCTAATTACAGTTGTTTTGTTTCAAAGCCAGAGGTTGTGGGTCCCTTTTGTTTGCTTTCACAAGATGCCATACCGTAGTCACGCTAATATTCAATTGCCGCAAAGGGAAATACAAATAAAATATCTAATGCATTCATTCTTCTAGCTTGGATGACAGGGGAGAGAGTGATGGTAGTAAATGGGAGAGGGCGGCATTTTTCAATTCTCGCCTAGGGCGGCAAAACACCTAGAAACGGCCCTGCAAATAGTGCCACCATGTGGCACCTCTAATAAGTGCTGTGCCATTGCTGACCCCCAGAAACCACCGTCTCAAAAGCACTGCAAACCTATCTTTATTTCTGCTCCCTCAGCCCATTAACTTTTCCAGCTGACAGACACAACGGGAGCAAGGGATACCTCCCTACCTCCATTTGTACACATTTTAACTTTGTGCAAAGGCCCAGGCATGATACGAATATAGAACCGTAAGTGACACCCATCCATTTGGAAATCATACCTAACCTCACCCGTTCATGTGCATGTGTGCGCTAACCCATTATTTATGCCAGGTGTGAAGCTGAGGGGTCACAGTGCCCATCCAAGTGCTGGGGCAGTGTTCCGAGCACCCTGTGTAGAGTCGTGGGCCCTTGGCTCACACGCTGAATAAAAAGACGACAGGCACATGTTTCTGGTGGGTAAACTGCTCTGAAAGAGCCTGAAGGCACCGCAGTCTGCAGAAAAAAAACCTTAGTCAAGCAGTAAGTTTGTGAAAACATTACAGTGCCATTAATAAATTAAGTAAGCAATTGATGATGGCCAGGCAGTACCTTCTTCCATCAAAGCATGCCAGAGCCACCCCCAAGACAATTATCCATTCCAAGATATTCAGGAGGGTTATGATGATTTGGTAAACAAGTTTGCAAAGCAGTATGAGGAATCAGGAATCTCGTGCCAGAGATAAGGTGCAGAAGAGTCCGGGTCAACAATGCTCATTTTTAGGTCGAGCCTAGACGAAAGCAAAGCAAAGCTTTGCTGTCTAGGCTCGACACTTATGTCGCCACTTTCAGGGGAATGTGGACAGCAGACTGTCACGAGCGAGCGTCTCCTGCCGGAGATTCTACCTCGTGACCCCGCACGTCGCCGTGCCTCATTTTGCCATTCTCAAACCAAGCCACACTCACGCATGCGCACATACACACACTGCATACACACACACACACGCACCCCCCCTTAAACAGACACATGCTGCATACACACACGCACCCCCCTTAAACAGACAGACACACGCACGCACGCACAGACACACTCAAACAGACACACGCGCGTACACCCCCACCCTCAACCCCACTCACCGGGCTCCTCTCCCCTTACGCATGTGAAGGCACTGTGCTAGAAGGTGCCTGTCTGAAATCACCGCCGCCTCCCACAGCGGCATTGTATGTCAATTATAAGTTGGCTCCCCGTAAACACCGCCGCAGCCCGGGAACTTCGTTAGCCTCACAAATCCCGAGCGCAGCTCCTCTGACGTCAGACGAGGAGCCGCGCTGGGATTGGTGCCGGTGGGGCCGTTGCACGCCGGGCGGGAGGGGCTTCTTCGCTCCTTACCCGGGCAGCGCCTGCAAGGATGTAACACATCACATAATCTCCCCGTGCTTACAAGAAAATAAACATTTCCTTGTGTAATACTACTGTTGCTCACCGTTACCTTCGGGTCGAGGTTGCAGTATATAAAACTGCCCCCAAAAAACATAATACGCGATGGTGCAGGACAGGACAGGTGCATTGCGTGTGCACATGGCGCTCGGACAACCCATGTGCGCGCTCACGGCGTCTTTCAGACAGCCGATGTGCACCCGCAGCTTCTCTTCTCTTGCGATCTCGGCACTTTTGCGAGCTCCCCCACGCCTTCACTTTTGCGAGCGAGGCTCGCCTCTCTGCTAAGGCGTGTCACCCGTGCCAGCGCTCAGCGTGCCTGCTGCCTCCTCAGCACAGCCTGCTCCTGTGCCTTCGTATACAGAGCCCCTCAGACGCAGCACTCACTCCTTGCCTCCTCACTCGGTCCGGGGAGCCTAAGCCCACGTGGCACTGAACTTCATCGCCGGGCAAGGGACCCCCAAGCCTCAGGTCGCTGTGAACCATCCCGGCGCGCCCTGCTGCCGAGCCCCGTGATGGAGGAGACTGACCTGCTTTGGGAGCGGCTCGGGCCATCAAAGTAAGTGCTGCTCTCGCTTTCGCTTTCCCTCCCGTCTTTTCAGTTGTCGTCATGTGTTGACATCAGTTCTCGCCCTCCTCCCGATGTCCGCATTGCAAATGCTTGTTCTCATCGTATGAAGCTTGGCTCACTGTTAATGCTTTAAGCCTGGGGCCTTAACTCATAAATGCCTCTGAGGTCAAATGTCATGAAGGTTTGTGTTTTTTAATGAGTTACTATGGCCGTATTTGGCATCTTGTACAGCGCTTGTTGAACTTGTTTCAGCATACCATCGGCAGGATCCTGCGTGAAAGGCTCTGCTCTCTTCAGAGCGGTTGAGGCTTGTCCGTTATCAGGACAGCACAGGCTTACAGACCTGGTCCAAGTTTTAAATATCAGTGAATTAATCTATTTTCTCCTTTAGCAAATTGTTTGACAACGCAATATAAGATTGAGCTCCTAATCGGACACGATTGCGACCCAGATCTCCACACATTATCAGCTCTTCTCTGCTCTCAGTCGTGAGCCTAGAGGCCCCACATTAAACTCTGATTGTTCATAAATCATAATCCCTTAAAAGGGCCTCGAATGTAGGTGTTGTGTACACTGAAATAAGTAATTTAGTAGCAGCCTCATTGCAGAACATCTTGCCACTGTTTAAATCTTCTGCTTGCAGTGTACTGCAAGAGATTAATGGAATGCAATGTACTGAAGGATTTATTATTGTGAATTCATGAGCCCCCGCTCAAAGACCCCCTTTAATATATGGATTTTTTTCAATTTAGCGTATAAGAAAAGTAGCGCCTAGATTGCACGAAATAATCGCTTGTCCAAATCTATTGGATGACTGAGAATACATAACGATATGGTGCAGTATGCTCACTGTGTAACATCGACTTGTGTGCCTGTTGGTAATAGAGCATTTGTGCGCCTGCCACGCTTCTCTAGCTACTTAAGCCCGGTGCCAGTCCTAAAATGAGTGTGATGGCACAATGCCGCATTAAAAAGAAATACATTGGGACAGTCCTTCGAGATCTCGCCTGTGTAGTTCTGTTTCCCAGCTGTTGAATAAATCACAATTTCTACTCGTTGCAACTTGAACTAAATGGTATTTTTCCGCCCAAAATGTCTTTTAGCGCTATAAACAATCGATGTTACAGTTACCCTATTTGTGGATAATTATTTATCGACCTCGGAAGGATGAGGGGCTGCATCGATATTTCCTGGTTTTGAGCTCCTGACAAACGGCTCCCTAGGGTGTAGGCAGGCAGGCAGGGTTTAACTCAGTGCTGCAGTGTGAAGGCTGTTGATTATATATTCCTTCTTGTTTTGATATTCCAGCGATTACGCCTTTGCCTTCAGCGTCATCAATTTATGGTTGGTACTCCCCACGCCACTGTACGCAGATTGGAGGACTTATTTGTTTGATAATTTTCGTTTTCCCATTTTCCCTCGCTTTTTGCAAACTAGAGATGCCTCGTGCATCTTGACTGGTGAAGAGAATGGGTTAAGGCCTTGTTCATCAGCTTTGGGTTTCCCTTGTTGGGAAAGAAACTCTGGATAGGGATAGCAGTGTGTAGTAATAAATCACTACCAGATGCGGGTACAAATCATAAGTTTATTAGATAAAGATATCACAGGTGCTCCCAGCTTGGCGGCTTCAAATATCGTCAACGTTCTAACCCACACTCCAGGATGTAGCGCGGATCATACCAAGGGAGCAGAGAAGGAAGGGGGGGGAAAGAGGGTAAGGAGAAGAGGATAAGATTACAACACACCTCCCTCACTATGGAAAAGGTGAAGGAAGGAGAAACAGAAAGGGACACCAAGAAGTGGGTGAGGTACGGGTGGAGAAACAGGGTAGGGGGTGATGGAAAGGTAGAGCAGAGCAGTATATGGGTAGGGGGCATAAAACCCTTTAATATAGGTAGAATGGAGGAACAGTAAAGACTGCACAATAACAGTGGTACAATGACTCTGAACAGTTTGTTTTCCAATAAACATGACAGGGAAAAATGCTTATTTGAACCTACAGCATGTCCTGTAACGATTTCCTGAATAGCTCTGTCACATATTTATCTGAAGGAGGCGATATAATGTTCTTTACAGTACAGATTGTATTAGCTAAACTTATAAGGTTACGTCAACCAAACATTAAACAACAGTAACAGTCTGGTGCAACCAGAGTGTGCACCATTATGGTGTGGGGAATCCAATTCAATGGATGCACGGGGAAGTGTTTAAGGCATCCTGACATTTGTGGAACACATGTGAATATATCACCACCTTTCCACCCTTGGCTCCCCTGTGTCTGAGGTTGCCACACCGTCTATTTCTCCCTTGGATCCCTAACTCCTCATGCTGGAATTACCATCCCCTTCCGGAAAATTGAGAATGGCTGCACTGTTCTTTTCCCTAGGCAGCAGCTTGGGCCGGGACACCCATCCCCGAAGACTACCTCTGATAAAATGAGTCTCTCTTTCCATGTCCTTATCCATGGCTGGATTAGACCTTCTTCTGCTCTCATTTCCTTGGCCATAACAGTATTACAACCTTTATAGCATTTTGTTTTCAACAGTCCCCGTTCATTAGCATGAGCCTCATCAGCTATAAGTATGTCCTCCTGTTCCCTCTTGGGCTTGCCATAATAGAACTTATCTGTGTTTTCAGGACACTTACACTTCGGCTTCTTCAAATGACCATAGACAGGACTCATCTTCCCTTCCATGACTTTTAGTGGAGATCCTTTAAGATTACTCTGCATTTTCTCACTTCCCCTCTCCATAAAACCACAAACAAACCTTTGTATGTATACATCTTTGTTCTCTCCTTTTGACTCAATGTAACTCGCACCTCTCTCTCTTTCCAGATCAAAATTGTCCACATACTCCTCTGACACCTTGGTCCTGAACCCAGCCCACTTAATTCTTTGCCGCCTCTCAAAGCGATTGGACTGGTTGATTTTCTACATCTGCCCTCCTTGTTCTTTGGTTGTGGTATTTACACACTCCACCACACTTCCAAATTTTACATCAGTCTCAATTTTTTGTTCCCTACAGTCCAACCTCTCTAGTTTCTTACGTATTTCTCTTTCCTCCACCTGACTTTGATATGTGTTTTTTTTCTTGATGCGTTCGTCCCCAATGGCTTCTCTTCCATACTTCTTTGTACTTGCAGTTCTTTCAATCGCTGTATTACCCTTGGTTGGCTGCCAGCAAACATTGACCATTTCACCTCTGATATCTTGTTTGTTTTGACTCCGTGTCTGCTCATCCCTGTGTCCTTTTATCTTTACCTCTATTGAAATCCTCAACTTCTGTTGATCTCTCCACCCTAGCATGTTGATACCATCTTCCGTTATGTATATAGTACACCTCATATTGTTTCCTTTATAAATTACGCCCATGACTTTGCAACCAATAGCTTGTATATCTTTCCCTGCATTCGTTTTCAGGACTGTGTTGGCTTCTTTCAATTCATTACCATATTTTTCCGCAAATTTTCTGTCCCAATCGCTTTTGCTTACCTCACTATATCTTGAACCAGAGTCTGTAATCATTTCTGTCTCAATTTCACTTATAATAACGGTACATCTCTGAGATAACTTCCTATCAATTGCATCCTCTTTGCCGACCATTCTTCCTTTGAACCCTTCATCCCTTTGCGCCTCTCCACTTGTGGCTTGTATATAGTATTCATCCCACCAGTTCAAAATGTTCTCATAAATATTCCTCTCAGTTCCTTTCGTGAATACGATTTCCATATTATGATACATTTTCCTTCCTCCTGTACCTAGGCTGTGGAGTAGAATTTCTGCCTTTACTTCCGGTGAATGAGATGCTACCTCTTCCTCCCAGACGGACACATAGTTTTCAAAATACACTTTCCAATTACCCCACTTAGCACTGCTATTATTAAACTCCTCCTTGAACTGCACAGGGGAAGGGAGATTATACATTCGGCCCCGCTCCATGTTTAGTGTGCTGCAATACACCAGAATTACACAAGAAGATGCCACCGCCCCAGAAATGCAGCGCCACGGGACACTGGAACACTGCTAGTAGATTAACAACGTTGCCCACTAGTACACTCAGGTATTTTAAGCACTTGTATTTGATAGATGTGAGGATTACGACAAGGCTCCTAGAAAAGACTGCTAGGATATCCCTTCAGAAAAATGACATGAGAGAAAACATAATAATAAACCCTGGCTGGTTCGCTGGTGTGGGATGATATGCTGGGTGGCAATTGAGGACGAAGGGAGAATGTGAATATGGCGTACCCTTTATCTCATCAATACAACTGTCATGCACTGAACAAGGATTTTCCTCGCACTTAAATGCTTAAAGTGTCCACACGGTGGCAATGTCTTCCCCGTTATGGCTATTATCAGCGGGATTTGAGTAGGATATCAATCAACGTGACTGAACTCGGTTGCAAAACAAAGGCTGAGGAGGATTTATCTCCTCACGCTAATGATGCTGATTCCCCTCAATATCTCCTTAGGAAACAGAGTGCCTCAATCATTTTTTCCTCACTCGTACCCTTTTCATGCGAACTTTAGCTCATTAATCAACTCCGTTTCCACGGCTCTTGTTTTCAATTTCCAGACACAGTGAGAACGATTAACACCCAAATCGTCCTCGCACTGCCCAGCTCTTCACAAACACTTCAGCTGCTCACCTCACGAACTTTCGACATTTACTTGGGTCTCACTCCTTCCCATTTCACCCGGACTACCACCTTTTCCAGAGCTCCCCTCCTCTCCTTTCCTTGGTTTCGACTGCTCACCTAACAAGCTTTCGCCTCTTCCAATACTCTCAAATTCGGGTCTTACTTCTCTTCACAAACTCGACGCCCGAAGTAGGTCATCTCTTACAATGCCTCAGCTGCATCATTCACGGACTTTCACCTACAGAGCCCATTTCACAACTTCATCACCCGGGCTTTCAATTACACTTCAAATTGCGGTGGGAACGATTAACTGCAAAGTCGTCTCCCGCTCCGCTCCGCTTCCTCATTAACCTCTGCTGATCATCTGACGAACTTTCGACTATTTCACAGTTCATCCGCTATGTCACTCAGAGTACTACCACGGTTAATAATCAGTTACTGGAACAAAAGCTCGCTACACTTTCTGTCCCTCATATATTTTCCATGCAGCTAACATGTACTGCTACAATACAGTTTCGTAAGTATTAGTCACATCTGTTCCGTTTAACGCTCCTCTTGGTGTTTCGATGGCTCAACACTATGATGCCGTTCAGCTTGGTCCCCTGCGGTTAATCTTCCTTCCAAAATTCATGTAAGAATGCTCCTCAATTCTCTGAGGCTTATAATTACTCGCCTCCCTTTTATTCTGGGAGATAGGTGTTAATGGCTCCCCGATGCTGTCACTCACTCATGCCTCTAATACTTGGCGCTCACCTCAAAACAGTTTCTTTCACGAAGTCATAAAAGGGACTGCGTTCCTTGCTCCGCTCCCTTCTTCTCATGCAGCTTCCAAGATTCACCTCACAGTCTTGTGCGACTCGCTCGGGAACCACATGGAGCGCTTTCACCTTCCTTTATTTTCTCAAAACTGCACACCGGAAGAGTTTTGACAGACGAAGTCCTCCCTCTACTGCACGTTTACAGGGCTGGAACTTCCCGTCGACGACTCTGCTTGTGATAAGAACAAGACCTGCTGCGTCTTCTCCTCACGAGAGCTCCCTGCCTCTCACCAACAACATGACAGTCCTCGCAAACCACGGAGGGGACTGAGCATGGTGCCCAAGGACGCCCCTTCAAAACCTGAAGCGGAACACTGCTGCCGTGAGTCGTCCACTTCACCTCGAAAACGACAGCCTCTCTCCTTGTCTCCCTCTCTCAACCGGCCTCTCGTTAGACCGAATTTTCATTCATCAAATGAGTGAGACTTCCTTGTGTCTTTACTCCGCTCAAGCATTAAAAAATATCCAGGGGGGAGGCACCACACTGACCCTGGCTCAGTGTCCCGTCCTCGTCGCCATAAATGTAGTAATAAATCACTACCAGATGCGGGTACAAATCATAAGTTTATTAGATAAAGATATCACAGGTGCTCCCAGCTTGGCGGCTTCAAATATCGTCAACGTTCTAACCCACACTCCAGGATGTAGCGCGGATCATACCAAGGGAGCAGAGAAGGAAGGGGGGGGAAAGAGGGTAAGGAGAAGAGGATAAGATTACAACACAGTGCATGAACATTCTTAGGTTTAAGAGTAATAACGACAGTCGAATAATTGTGATGGCCTTTTTAGCTGGATGTCATTTGGTCCCATGGTTGTACATGCGAGGCAACACACAGTCCGCATCTAGTCCAAGTAGATATAAGAAAGAAACAGTGGGGTAAAATGTAAAGTGTTTCCAATCGGATTTGGTGTGCTGCTTTTGTTTTCTTATAACCTAACCGGCTTCAAGCCACAAATAACGATGAACACCCAGAAGACGACATTATCTCTGTTTGTGACATGTCTGGAGAGTGGTGGAGAAGGATTTGTTTGAACAGGGGAGTACTGACGCTGACACGCAGTGCAGTGTAGAAGCCCTACTTCCTTTTACGGAGGCAAGTAGGCAGGGCACAGAAGCCATGCAGGGACCACTCAAAAACTCTCTTGTATGAGTTACAACAACACACACAAACTCTCTCTTTCTCTTTCTTAGAGGAGTTACAATCACCCCCACAAGACACCCTCACTCGTTTTCATGGTACAACACACACACACATAGGATTTACAAGCATGCACACATTAACAATGTCTCTGGTTTATGTGTTACAAACACATGCACACTCTTATAGTAGGTACTACCACACAAACACCCTCTCCTTGGTGGTACAACCCACACTCTCATAGGTGGTACAACCACATGCAGACACTCTCTCAAGGAGGTACTACCATATACACCTGCAAAACTCCATCATATGAGTAACAATCACGCACACTCTGTCTCTCTCTTACAAGAGTTACAACCAACCACACAACCATGTTCTCGTATGAGTTACAACCAAACACACACTCATAGGATTTTCAACCACATACAACTGTGCTGTGTTTCCCCGTTATAGGTGTTACAACCACACGCACACAAATATACTCTCATACGAGATGCAAACACACATCCAGACACACACACAACTCTTGCAGGATGTACAACTGTATATTTGGGCTCAGGGTGCATAAGTGGCATCAAAAATTTTCAAACTGTAATTTCAGTGAGGTTGGATATTTTCATTTACCTGGAGTCACTTCGGGCCTCCTCAGGTCATTCTTGAAATAAGGCATCCTGTCCAGTCACCTTGCATAGCAAACATTTATCTCCGAATTGCCAAGATACTCGGCTCTCCTGCTTTTTTCCATGCAGTAATGCAGCTACTTAGAGAGTTTACCGTAATGTTTGAGAAGACTGCAATTACTTATGGGTGAGTATTCGCGCTTTATAAGATTACTGATTGATTGATTTACTACCTTTGGTTCGCAAAGTGTTGAGCATGTTATGTTAAAACCAGGACTTCCATTCCCTTTTTGATAGAATCTTTTTCAAAGTTTATAAATATGTGCATTAGAGAAAGAAACAAAATGGTACATCAGCATCTGGATATATATATTTTTTTTTGAAGCCGCAGGAGTGTAGAGCCCCTCAAAAAGCCCTGGACCTGGGCAAGAATGACTCTTCTGCCCCACTGCCTGCAAACCATCCCCTTTCTGGTAGGCCTAGACCTTAGTGATCTTGGATAGGAAACTATTGTGTATGTAGGGCTTAGGTTATATTTGTAATCGTAGAATGTTTGTAAAGTGCAAAACACATCTAAACAAGCATTTGCAATGCAATAGGTCTAGTATTTGCGAGAGTTTAACATATTGGCATTGTAATTGACAATGCCTTTTATTTACGTTTTATAAACCAACACATAAATAAAAGGCATTGCCATTTACAATGCCAATGGCTCAAACTCTAACAACTGCGAGACATATTGCATTGCAAATGCTTGTTTCTAAAGTAAGGGATCTCGTGAGGAAGGAGTTTCATGAAGTGCTTGACAACACATGACTCAGTGACAAGTTCTTGCAAGACATTGTCTTTCTTGTACAAGCATTGCAAATATTCCTCTTAAGAGGTGTGCTTCAACCGAGGGAAGCTGCTTATGTCAGGGTTGTGTGATGAATCTCCAGATGAACCAGCCACGGAGCTGACTTCAATGAAAAGTGCTTAATCCTTAAGTTATTGTGTGCGTAAGCAAACCTTCTTGTGCAGCATACAGCCTTGTGAGAACAGAGATGGCTGTTTTTTTGCATCATTACGTTTCACCAGTGCTGAAAAATCATTTCTATACTTGCATTACTGATGACCGAGCTACTCTCCATGGTGTAGCAAAACAGAACTTTACCAAATAACAGTAAAGATTCCAGCCGGTATCCCCCACCCACCTACCCGGCATTACGAGTTACCAGACCTAGATGTTCAAAAGTAATCACCTCGGGGGGCATAATGCTTCTTGCTGGGTTAAAAGAGGAATTAGGGCGTAGCCCTGTGGTGTCATATTTTGAGGCAACTTCTCTGTCTTTGAAAAAAGCTTGTAGTCTTATCTTTCTGAAGAACTGAAAGATTACTTTTGAACATCTAATCCTTCGTGAGCTAGACAACATGAAAAAAGACTACAGATATACACCATATAATATCAGTAGAGAAGAAAGAAATAGTCTCATTGAACTCAAACTGAACGACACTATTGTGATAAAACCTTGTGACAAGGGCGGGGGGATTGCAATTCAAGATCGCACCTCCTATGAAGCTGAAATTGAGCGTCAAATAAATAATATAACACACTACGAGAAACTGAGACACAACCCGACAAAAGATATTAGTGAAAAGATCCAGCAGATCACTAAGAATGCCTTAGAAGAGGGTTATATCAGTAAAAATGAATATCTGTTCCTTAACAATAAGGAACCCCGCACCCCAGTACTGTATACCCTTCCCAAACTACACAAAGACCTGAGAACACCACCAGGGAGACCTATCCTTTCAGGATGTGGTTCTATTCTAGAACCTTTAGGGAAGTATATTGACTTCTTCATAAAGGATTTGGTAAAAGACACAGCCACGTATATCAAAGATACTACACACCTAATAAACCTTATTGAATCCCATCCATATCATCCTGAGTCAGAACTCCTTGTCACCCTTGACATAGAGTCATTATATACGAATATTCCGCAACAGAAAGGTATGGATGTAATTCGTAACCATCTCAATAAGCGTCCAGCACCCCACCAGGTTCCCACAGATATCATAATGAATCTACTTGAGATTGCCCTTACCAGAAATTATTTCATCTTTAAAGACACATACTACAGGCAATGCAAAGGGACTTCTATGGGGGCTATTTTTGCCCCCAACTTTGCCATACTCTTTGTAGATGACTTAGAATCTAACATCATCCTAAACGCTGGCAACCCATACCGTGACAACATCCTTAGCTGGCGCAGATACATAGATGATGTGCTTATGATTTGGAGAGGGGACGAAGACACTCTAAAAAAATACTGTGAGTGGCTGAACAGCAGTCAATCAGATCTGAGATTCACCTTTAATTTTGATAGACATCAGATTGATTACCTAGATGTCACCATCAAGTGTCATGAGGAGGAATTATACACTACACTCTTCAGAAAGCCCACAGAGCGTAATACGCTCCTAGAATATCACAGCTCACACCCAAGGGCACTACGGGCTGGTCTTCCCTATGGCCAATTCCTCAGAATCAGGTGTAATTGTAAATTCAAACAGGATTTCTTCTTAGAGGCTGAAACCCTATGTTCAAAACTGATGAACAGAGGCTACCCCAGAAAACTGGTGAGAAGAGCTATGAAACGAGCTTGGTACGCCCACAGAGAACATCTCCTACAACCGAAAAAGAGGGAAGCCCTTAAAAGAATAACCTGTGTGACAACATTCGGCACAATTAGTAATAAACTGTGCAAAGCAATTAAGAAACATAGGCCTGTATTATCTCCCTTGGAACTTAACACAGGAATGCCCTTATTCTCCTTCAAAAGAGGTCGTAATCTAAAAGACCATTTAGTGCGAGCAGCAACTATAACCAAAAAAAACACAACGATAGAGACATGTCTGAATCTACCACCTATTGTAGGACACTACAAATGTAACAACTGCACTGCATGCGAGTTCACGGAAAATACTAAGGTGTTTGAATATGAGAACTGTAAACACATGTTGAAAACCTTTACTAATTGTAATTCTAGAAATGTTATATACTGTGTTAAATGCCCATGCCAACAACTGTACATTGGCCAAACTACACAGCAGATAAAGACCCGGATTTCGCAACACAGGAGCAGAATTCGGTGTAAGGTGTTATCTGCACCCCTAGTGGAATACTATGTGGAAAAAGGACAATCAGAAAATGATTTACAATGGCAAGTGGTTGATCAGCTTTTGCCCAATATCAGAGGAGGAAATCAACAGACAATTCTGAATCGCCTTGAGTGCAAATGGATTTTCCTATGCAAAAGTATTGAGAAAGGACTCAACACTCTTGATGAGTGGAACAGCTGTGGCTAAATCCTAACCCATTGTCCACCACTTATGAACATGAAGTACAATGTTTTATAATCCAAAACGCAAACTCTAATGTAATGTGAAATGTATAGCATTTATTCTACAGGCAACTGCAATTACTTACTCGCGCTATGTTCTCACTTCTCCACTGAGCAGGCGCGTTGCTAAAAGACACTTCACCCCTAGGCATGCGCGGTTGATAAGCCAATCCGGAGTTGCGTAAGCGATAATTTGTCGGCGCATGCGTTAAAACTAAAAAACCAGGAAGTAATTGTTGTAGCGCTTCCAGACGCCGTAGCAGTGATGCAGAGGTAGTTGAGCCGCGGACCGCGGAGATTTAGTAAGTAAATGCGCCGCTCCTGACGGTATCCCTTGCCTGTACATTACAATGCCTTGTAAAGGGATGGTATTACTTATTCCCTAAGTGCCTCCTTTTGTCCTCCGCAGTTCCCGCCGGAACGTTGTACATCAACTAATACCGGGTAATGCGGACCTTTTGGAATATCGGAAAGTATAAGCATGTACCACATTACAATTGATTCCTAATTCTCACCCCCTTCATTCCTTTTTCAGAAAATTAACCCGCTCCTATTCAGTACACCTACCTCTGAAAAACTAGTAAATGGACCATTATTGGTAACAGTTTTCTAATTGCTTTACCTTTTTAATAACTAAATGTTTTCTAAAAAATCCTAACCTTGGTTTCATCTTACCTTTAGACTATGATGAACCTTTTGAGCTAGAGCTACCTTTCAAGAATAAATATTTAAATTCTTGTCAAGAATACGTTGAGTAAGTCACTATTTGTAACGCATCATACTCTAATTCCGGAGGTTTAGTATATGTCTAACTGAATCCTCCTTGATCCTCTTGCTCTAGACAGTTGGACCAAGCCATCACAGTATAAACAAGTTGATCGCCGAGTCAGATAATTACTCTATCACCTCGTGCAAAGTAAGCAAGTACGCTCGATACAAAAAGCGCGTAAAATAAACTTCAAAAAAAGTTTTCCCTCCAAATTTAAATAAAGCGCGTTACATTCACGGTTTCCTCTATATCTACATTTATAGAAATGTGCATGAATTATATGCCACTGGGAGCACCAAATCACTCTGTTTCAAGAAGTTATGTTTTTGTAAGGCCTCAGTAGTAAAAACTTAAATTTAATTTTTTCAGGAAAGCTCACGTCCTGATGATGATCTAAAGTCATTTAGATCGAAACGCCGTCGACCCTTGCAAGGAAACTCCCCTACCCTATTGTACATATTTTTTGGGGGAATACCCTTGTTTGTGACACTTTGTATATAGTTTTTTAACAATATTTCACTCAGTCACTATAAGCACCCTGTCACATGTGTGAGCACCTGAAAAACGAAAAAAATAAAGGAAAAAGTAGCACCTAAACCAAATGTGGGGGACCCTATGACACCTAGAGATGTACCCAACAACCAACCACAAAAGCAAAGTACGCCAAGCACAATAATAGGCAGTAAGGGGGTGATAAAAGGAAATAGACCAAGTAAAGATCAGGTAAAGGATGTACTCAATCTCCCCCCGGAGGTCTGTCCATTTTTGGCAATCCTGACTGGAGTTCCAGAGCTAGGCGAACAGGAGTTGGAAAGCTCATCTTACCTCTGGAAAAGGGTGACTCAATGGCTAAACACCAATAGGTCGCTACCCCCTGGCCTGAGGGGCAATATGCTGAGTATCAGGCGAGTACCCTGGGTTGGCTACTTGACGAAAGACATAGAAGGGGATAGCATAGTTATCAATTTTGACAATCCAAGAATAGTTAACTATATCTGTAACTGGAAGTACCCTAATCCAGACCCAGCCACTACCATACATCCATTTAAACTAACACATTTTTACCCACCCGGCCATTTTCATTCTAGGAATGATGGGTGGACTATGGTAAGACATCGTGGTAGGAGACACCAAGGAGCAGGTTGGCCAGGACAAATCCATCACCCCCACAACTTCTTCTCCTATAACCAATTTGATTGCCTCGAGTCAGTTGATTGACTACAGGTATTACCACTGACTACTAGACCTGAGGAATCTTTATTAAATTATGTAATCCCCAAACCTAATGTTATACCTTTTAAGGAGAGTGTGGAGGTGAATATGCCATTTAATCACCAGGAGATTGGCTGTGAAAAAGTTTGCAATAGTAACAAGATGGCAGGGAATGGCCATGAAGTAAACAAGAGACCTCGTGACTCAAAGGAAGGAGATAGTGATAACAGTGAGTTATTTGTGGATAGGTACGTAAACATCTGTACTACTGTTGATGAAAATCTACTTCCTACTGTTAAATCTAGTACCCATTGTTTAAAAGAGAGACCCTCATTGATAACTTTAGTTTCGTGAAATATCGCTGGAGTTGGTATAAAAATGTGTGATCCTGACTGGAATAGTTATATTAACTTATTTGATATCTGTGTGATACAGGAAACCTGGGCCACGGATCAGATCCATAGAATAGGATATAGAACCTACCAAGTGGCGGCCGTCCCTTCAGTAAGAGGGCGAGCCTCGGGAGGGTTGGTAATATGGATCAGTACAACTATCGATGTGGGGATAAAAATGTTAAATACCGATTCCTTAGACATACTTGGACTGAAACTAATCACAAGTGATAAGAGGGTAATAAACCTCATAAATGTGTACAACAGACCATGTCCCGCTAATAGGGAATCTCCATGTATTGAGAAACTGGAAATGTTTTTGGATACCTTAGATCAAGATGAAAGTATCATTTTATGTGGTGATCTGAATTGCAATTTTGAGCCGATTGTGGGGATGGTCAAATTGTATGAGGATGAGGACTTTGTTAATGGGATACCAGCACTGAATAATGGAACTGTTCCTGGGACCACATTAGCCCTCCAGATCACAGGGCTGCTTACAGGTCATGGTTTAAGGGCTTGTAATGGGCGCATGCCATCAGACTCCCAGAGAGCATTTACCTTTAGTAGGGGGAATTGTAGGAGCAAGATAGATTATGTTTCTGTTTCTTTTAATCTGTGGCCATATACAAATGATTTAAAGGTTAGAGAACGTTTTGAGAGCGATCACTTCCCGCTGGAAATGAGTTTTTTGTCCAGTATGTTGAATGAACCTGGTGTTACTGAGGGTATTCATAGCCTAGAAGCCCCATTAACTTGCGACAATGTCGTACTAAGTAATAATCGAAGGGCCGTTAAATGGGCATACATTCTTGAAAGAAAAGATCTGTTGCCTAACATTTATTCCACATTTGTGAATACATTTGAATTCTATAATATGGATGAATGCAAACCTGGTGAATTCATTGGACTACATAAATCCTTTTGCAAAAAACTGATTGATCTCATTACTAAAAAACCTAGGAAAGGGAACGGGTTGGCGAACACAAAATCAGTAGGCAAACCTTGGTTTAACAAGGAATGCTGAGTAGCCAAGACCGACCTGATTAATGCGGTAAAAAGCAAAGGCTCTGTAGAACTTAAAGTAAAAAGGAAAATCTACAATAAAACAATAGCTGCTGCCAAATCATCCTGAGATGAGGAGCTATGGTCTAGTATGTTAACAGCTGCAAAAACTAAAGATCACAGGCAGTCTGGGAGTTAGTAGCTAAAGGGAATAAGCCAGATAAAGGCTCAAGGGAGGTTTTCCTAAATGAAGCTACATGGGTTGATCATTTCACATCATTATATGCAGCCCAAATTACAGAGGAAAAACTCTCGGAAAACCTAAACCAAATAGTAACTCAGATAGAGAATGATGAAAACCCATTGGTAATCTTTGACATACAAGAGACTGAAACAGCAATTGCTTCTGTGAAGCAAGGGAAGGCTCCTGGTCTGGATAAGATCCCTGGTGATTTTTATAAGCACAATGTGGAGATCTGGGCAACTTATCTAAATCATTTGTTTAATGTCATGGCAGCTGGTGACCAAATCCCTGATACATGGGATGGGGCTGAAATTATCACTATTTTTGAAAAGGGGGATAGAGGCGACCCAGCGAACTATCGCCCCATTAGTCTTTTAGATATAACACAGAAAATGTATGCCAGACACATTCTAAACCGCGTAAACACGTGGTTGGAGGAAAACTTGGTTTTATCCAAGTATCAGGCAGTTTTTAGGGAATGGACCGGGACCATCGACCAGGTATTAAGGCTATGCTGCTTGTACTGGAAATATGTTATCATCCGCAGAGGTAATCTATATGTTACCTTTGTAGATCTACGAGCAGCATTTGACCTTATCCCTCGTGATTTATTGTCGAAATCACTGAAAAAGCAGGGGTTCCCAGGTGAACTATTGAAATTAGTGACTGGGTTACACCAGAATAACTACGCTAGGGTAAGATGGGGCCCAAATGGTGAACTCACAGATGCAATCCCTATCAAGAGAGGAGTACGCCAAGGGTGCGTGCTGGCACCTACACTTTTCTCCCTTTACGTCAACGATATTGCAGTTTATATGGAGAATTGTGACAACGACTCTCCTCGCCTGGGGGGGGAACGAGTTCCGTCCCTCCTCTTCGCGGATGACACGATTCTCATTGCTCAAACCCCTCGGGGCCTACAGATTTTATTAGATAGGTTCCAGCAGTATTGTATCACAAAAGGGTTAGAAATTAATGTAAAAAAGACTAAATATATGGCTCTTAATCCCCATAAAAGTTTTAGGAAAAACCTAAGTTTTACTTATTTGGGGGTTTTATTAGACTCATCTTTAAATTGGAGACCCCAATTAGAAAAATCTAAAATTGTGTTCAAACAAAATTGTCTTCCGATACTGAAAAGACATAACAAATGTGCAAACAAGGCAGTTACCCCAGCGTTAGAACTCTTTAAATGCAAGGTCCAGTCAGCAGTTTTGTATGGGGCAGAACTATGGGGACCTGTGTGTAGAAAGAACTTTGAAATCTTGGAGAATAAGTTCATAAGGGGATTATTAAAGGTTCCTAATAATACTCCACTATTACCCCTACTCCTCGATATGAATATACGACGCACCGATCTACATGCAATATTAAGACCACTATTGTTATGGGTCAGGTTGTGGATTACCCCTGAGTTAACTGAATACAAAAATGGATTGGTTGAAGTTTTGAAACTAGACACTAGCAGCAAGATTTCTTGGTTTAAACATGTTAAAACCTGGTTAACAAAATTGGGTTTATCCCATTTTTGGAGCCAGCCAGAATCCTTGACTGCGTCCTCAAAGAAAATAGTCAAACTTTCTTTTTGGGCTCTTGTGAGCCATGATGCTGTATACGTTGGAGCACAAGGTCCCTTAACTGAAAAATTTTTAATGGTAAAAAATGTAGCCCAGTTTGAAATGTTTCTTGATGAGATTCAGCCACCATTGGCGAAAACCCTGTATTTAAAGTATAGGTACGGTACATTAAGAACCCGGGAAACCGAGTCAAAATGGGGGAAAATTAGTAATGACAAATGTACCTTATGCACAAACAATGTAAGAGAAGACATTTTTCACATTCTGTTTTTCTGTTCATGCTATGTAGAAACAAGAAGGAAATGGATAGTGCCATTGTGCCGTAATATCGGAACTACTTCGCATAAGGAAGCTGGAAGAATATTAATTAAGGACACTAGTCAAGCAATAGTGTTTGGCATCAGTAGATTTCTCTTGGCAGTAAAATTCATTAGACAAAAATTGTCTCTGCCATTTTAAGCGTCTGGCTGTTATAACCCAATTTAATGCTTTTTTTTAACCTTGTAAATATTTTAAATAATCTTTTAACTATATTTAGTGATGTGTGTCTCAACCCCATCCTCATGATTTAGCTGAGAAGAGTTATGGTTAGTATTTGGTCATGCACTAGCACTTTTTTTTTGACTGTTTATTCTTGTACACTTGTCAATAATAATGTGGTCATGTATATCATGTATTTTGTATGTATATTATGTATTTTGTATATCTTTTATGGTGCAATTGCAACGAAATAAAGATTATTGAATTGAATTGATGTAGAGTTACCACAAGACCATAAACAACAGAAATACACACTATGATTACTTTAAGATGGTAGATTAAGCTTAGTTCAGTTCAGTTCTAAGATGCAACACTCTGCATCAATGTACCTTAGGTTGCGTTGCGCTTCCATGACAAACAATGTCGCAGCAATGGGAATGCGGCAAAGTTCAGGTGCAAAGAAAGAAAGATGTGAAGATCTTCCAGATACGGCACGCTTCTCGAGGATGCGAGAAGCTCTCGGTTCGATGCTTGGACTACAGCGGCGACATCCAAGATAAGAAGGCAGCAGCTCCAGCGGCGATGCTCTTCTCCCACGATGCGTGAAGCTTCCGCACGATTCGAAAACTACAGCGGCGACATCCAAGATGCAACGGCAGCAGCTCCAACGTTGGCACGCTTCTTGGGGGATGTGAGGTGCTCTTGATCGATGCGGTGCAGTGCGACAGTTCCAGCAGCGACACCCTTCTTCAGAGTTGCGACGGCAGGCACAGCGACGGCGACATGCTCAGACCTCGTTGCGAGATTCTTCTCCTGATGCGGTGCAGTGTGACAGCTTCAGCAGCGACACCCTCCTTCTTCGGAGTTGCAACGGCAGCAGCAGCGATGGGGACATGCTTCCTCTTCATTGTGGCACACTTCTCTCCAATGCGGTGCAGTGCGACAGTTCCAGCAGCGACACCCTCCTTGCTCCGGAGTTGCGACGGTAGGCACAGCAATGGCTACACGCTTCTTCTCATTGAGTCGTGCTTCTAGCTCCTTGCAACACACAGTTCCTCAGAAGGCCCAAAACAGCAGCAGCTACTTCCACAAGAACTCTGGGGAGCTGGGGGTTAAGTCTGTTGTCCCTGAGACTTCAGCAGGAGGCAAGCTCTTTTCCAAGCCCTTGGAGATCCTTCACAAGTTGAAAGCAAAGTGCACAAAGTTCCTTTCTCCTTCCATTGGCAGTAAGGCAACCACTGCAGGCCAATCCCCCAAGCAGCACTTCAGCTTGGGAATAGTCTCTCCTCAGTTTCTTCAGGTTCCTCTCCTCAGTCAAGGTTTCTTCTTGTTATTCAGAGTGATCTAATTTCTTGGGAGCAGGGTCCCAATACTTATACCCCAAAATCCTTTGTTCTCTGAGGGGAGATGTGCCTGTGCCTAGTCCAAACCAGTTCCTGAGCACTTTGTTTACCAGACTTCTCCTTTCCTTTCACAGTGCAGGGCAGAAGCATCAGACCCCCCACAGGAGGTGGAGCCAGCATTGCGGAAGGCAGGCACAGCCCTATTCAGAGTTCAGGTGCACTCCTCCCTCCCATCTAGATGCAGATCTCTATTTTCACCACTGGGTGACTCAGCCTGTCTCCTGGAATTCCCCAGCCCTGCCACTTCATGAAACCAGACATAGGAATCCACATTCAAGCAGAGGCAAGGTTGAATGGTTAGACAAGCATAGACCTATTTTCTAAAAGTGGTATTTGCAAACATAGAATATTAAAATAAACTTCCCTAAAAGATGTATTTTATTATTCTGAGTTCAGGCATACTAAACTCGAATTTCTAACATGTTCTCAGAGCCTATTAGGATTATAAAGTGTAACAATTCTAACAGCCCATTCTGGCCCATGGAGAACAGGTAGCCTTGCAATAGTGAAAAACGAAAATGGCTGTTATTCACTATTAGGACATGCCACACACACTGGGGCTTGTCCTACCTTATACGTACAATTCACCCTGCCCTTGGCCTACCATAGGGGTGACTGATATGAAGAAAAGGGAAGGTTTAGGGACTGAGAAGTGGGTGCGCTTGCCCAGTCAGCATGACAGTACCAGACTGCACGCAGGCTCTGCAATGGCAGACCTTAGACACACTTTACGAGGCTGCTTCTGTGGGTGGCACAACCAGCGCTGCAGGCCCACCAGCAGCATTTGGATTGCACGCCCTGGCACACTAAGTGCACTAGACTAGGGTCTGACAAGTAAACCAAAATAGCCAAACATGGAACCACTGATTAATACATCACCTTACAATAGGGAGCACCTGCACTGTGGCACTGGACAGCAGTGGCACAGTGCCCAAAGCATCTAACACCAGCAAAAACACATAAGGCAACAGCAAAAATGGAAGGGAGACCCACGCCAACGGTGCAAGGTCTAACAGGCCTGAGCTGGAGCACCAGCTGCCACCACACCAAGGCTGAAGAGGTTTCAGTCTCACTTCCCCATTCACATGTGTCAGTGTGTACTGACTGCCAGTCCATGGAGCACAGTAATACTCAGCATCGTCCTCAGCACGGACATCAGAGATGGTCAGATACACCACAGAGCCGGAGCCGGAGGCAACAAAGCGCTCCGAGAGCCCATCGACTCTTACCGTGTTGGAATCAGAGCAGTAATAGAGCAGGCCTCTGGGCACTTGTCCATGTTTCTGTTGGACAAATCTAGGACAGTGTGAGCTCACTGTTAACCCCCCTCCCAGGGTGCAGGGGAGCTTCACTGTCTGTCCCGGGGTCGCTGTCACTGAGGGCTCCTGAGTGACTGAGTGCTGGGCCCAGGAACCTGATGAAGAAAGATAAAGATCACCATTAATATGAGAATCATAATCATCGTTAAAGTCGTTATCTTCATCGTCATCTCATCATGATTGTGAAATGTTTAGGTGAACAATCCTTTTCCACTAAGACTGATCATTAAATGGAGCAAAATATAAATGCTCTGATTTAGGAGGTCTTTGTAGTTGCCCAAGAGGGATACAAGTTGTATTTACCACAGACAGCTGGTTTGGTGAAGAGAAAAACACAGATTATATTAGCTGAAAGGAACACATCTCCCAGTGTGGCATTACCTGTGAGTAGGGACAGAAGGCACAGGGCCAGCACAGAGGAAACCATTGTGCAGTTGGTGGTTTGGAAGGAAGCAGGACTTGCCTTTCTGCATCCACAGCACTTCCACAGCCAACTTTACCCATGCAGGTGTCTTTAAGTGTCAGATCAGTTAATTTGCATGCATCATGCAAATGAGACTCACATTTGTGACTGCCATTGTGTGACCTCTGACTCTAGAGTATCTGGAGGGTGTTCATTTCCCTGTTGCTCATTGTTATGTTGTCTACCACCCCTGAGGTTCACCAGCACTTAGGTGGGATGAGGGGTATTCCAAAATAGGAGGGGCTGCTATGTAATGAAAGGTGTTTGGGCAGCAAATCATTGTTTTGGCGAGTCACGTGATTTGCCACATCCCACTTGAATGGGTGTAGACAGTGAGAGTCTAGTCTCTCCAGTCTCAAACTCAGGTTTATTTCCTGTTCGCACCACATCACACAGCAAATCTACAACAACGACCCCGGGGAGGTAAGCAAGTGGGAGATGAGAGAGGGCTGCAAAGGTGGACATTTCTGTAGGAATACACAAACGTTTAAATATCTATGGAGGGGGATAACCTGGGTGGCTGAAATTACTAATACCAGCCATAATCTCAACATGAGAGTCCTGTGATAAGGAGTTAAACCCCAAGGAATGGAGTATAACTGTGCAAGACAGTTTTTTTTCAGCTGGAATTCTGCACAAAGTTCCCAATTCCATCAGGTGTAGCATAGACATTTACCACTTGCTCTGGAGCATGTCTGCAAGGGTTCCTTGCATGGTGGGTGACACCTGGTAGTGTGGTAAGGAATTGAAGGTGAGATGTTGCCTGGCAGGAGGCAGCATTACATGCCCTGCCAAGATGTTGGAAGTGGGTTATTAGTAGTGGTGACTGTGCATCTACCACTGGCATAAATACCACTAACACAGTATAGGGCTCAATACATTATTCCGATGCTCAACCCTTTGTAGTCTGGCTGAGAGCAGGCAGGCTTAACTTAGGAGACAGCTATGTAATGCATTTTAAAACATCAATTCAGTAAATAATTAAGACACAACACACAATAAAAATTCCACACTCATTTATAAAAATAATAAATATTTGTATCTTTATATTAACACCAAAACAAAAAAATCCAATGTAACAAACAGGAGATATGAATTTCTAAAGATTTAACACAATATAGCACTGAGAAACCTAATTTTTTTCCAGAGTTTTATATAGCATGAAATCGACGTGAAGGTATCAGAGCGCTTTAAACGAGCCCCTGTTGTGTTACAGAGGGACACATTAATTTTGTTAGGCACAGGGAGATTACATGATTTGCCCAGACTCACAGAATGTTGAGCGTCCCTGCCGAGACTCGAACCTAGTTCCCCAGCGTCGAGGTTGACCGCTCTAGCGATTAGGTCACATCCTCTTCCTCTACCTATAGCTTCACTCTGGAACATCTGACCGCACTTAACCAGGACAAAGTTAAAGATTGAGGCCGACCCCAATGGAGCCCTGCTTGGATACCCTTTGCGGTAAGCCTCAGTCTAAATTTTACCTTCAAACTTATCATCTTTTTTGGAGCTTTTTCTGCTGTTGTCCCTCAATGCTCTTTACCAATCCAGATACGGTGAGGGTTAAGCGGCTTGCTGTTCAGAGAGCTCCGAGTAAAACTCTGGAAGATGGACCTCCAGAGCTTTTCAATGGGATGAACCAGCAGATCAGGCCAGATCGCAGTTGAAGGTGGCCAGATTGGCTCTTGCAGTTGAGTTGGTCCCCTTACAGAGCTTTTATTCCAAGTTTGCTCCAACTTCTCCAAACGTCTGGAACTTCTTCCTGACGTTCCTCTTAAGGGTCCAAAGTGTCCAAAACACAATCCAAGGGTCTGGAATCTCCATGATGGTCCTTGAAAGGTTGGGACCACAATTCCCACAATGCACCTGAACAACATTCTTACTAATCCACTGGATGCACTCTAAGCAGGGGATTAATGGTGATTATGCTCCAGGTGAGCTCTGTTAACCTATACCCACTCTTTTTTCCTCTTGAAGCAAGGTACATCCAAAGGGCTGTAGTTCCAGATAATGCAGCTGGCACAGCCAGTCAGAATCTTTTCAGCTACTGGAATAAACTCTTACAGAAGTGCACTCCAATACTTAGAGTGGACCCTAATCACCCTAAGGGCCCTCTCAAAGGCTGCTAGCCACTTATCAATGTCATCCCCCTCTGTGTCTTGCCTGGACCGGAAACAAGCATCCTTGCTTTGACATGACTTGACAGTTTGGGCTGGACTGTTCCCATGAGGCATAGGGCTAAGACTGATTTGCATATGGCTGTGTCTGAACTGAGGTGCGAAGTGAGCTAAAGAACAATGATGGATTCAATCCAGATCTGTGACTGGGGTGTGAGTGTCTGAAAAGTTTCAGGGCTCCATCCATCATCTAATTTTGTTTGTTTTGTTCACCCTAAGTTGGCAGGGTATGCCCAGACGTGGGTCCCTTGCTCTCTTTGCCACTGGATTCAAGCTAGCCTGGCTGATGAGGACTGTTAGCCCGAAACCGGTCCCAGGATGCTTGTTTCTGGTCCAGGGAAGACATGGCTTGGCAGTTAGAGCTGGACTGTTCCCATCAGGCAGAGGGTCAAGACTGATTTGCATATAGCTGTGTCTGAACTGGGATGGCGAAGTGAGCTAAAGAACGATGATGGATTCAACCCTGATCTGTGACTGGGGGTGAGTGTCTGAAAAGTTTCAGCGCTCCTTCCATCACCTACTTGTGTTTGAGTGGTACACTTGTCAGACAGATTGGCTGGTGTGCCAGTCATGATAACGTTGTAGTTGATTTATCTTCTTTCAGAGATGGAGTTTGCTGGCAAGGGCAGCCTATGGAATACCATCAGAGTGAGGGTTATAAGGTGATATTTCTTCAGGCTTTTGATGAGGCATGCAGCTGCCTGTAGGATTCCCATAAGAGAGGAGACAGTGTGGAGTCTGGGAGGCTGTAGAGCGTGGCCACTGTCCAGGTCAAGGGTGTAAGGGCCTAAGGAGCAGTTCTGGTGAGTCTTTCTGAGTGTAATGTTTTAATTTTCTTTAGAAGAGAAAACCAGTACTGAGCAATCTAAATTTTCTTGATATTCGCTCTTTGAGTTTGGGGGTCAATTGTCCAGGGGGAATGCACTTGAATTGACAAGGGGCGAAAGGTGGCCTTCCAAGCAGTCCAAGTTGATGTTGTTGGGTCAGTTTTGCACTAATTGCTGATTGTTGGAATTATGAGGGAAGATTCAGGTAAATTCCAGACATTAAGGTCTGGATTAGGTGCAAGCAGTGTTTGAGGCATTGGATGACTGCGGCAGAGGAAACTTTAAAGGACAACGTTTGGTCATTGGTGCATTAGTGAATTGTGATGTTGTTCCCTGTAAGTAGAGCCCAAAGGTGCTCCTGGGAGATGTTTAAGTTGATATGTGACAAGATGGAACTCGATGAAACTCTGCAGTAGATCTGAATCATCGGGAACTGGAGGTTGCTGTGATAGAGGGAGAGAGTAGCGCAGAACCATAACTACAAGGATATGGTGTTGGGGCTCTGCTCCCTGGTGCACAGACAGGCTCTCTAGCACAAGACACAGGGGCTTATTTACAAGCCCCTTGCTCCTTGGGTGAATCACTTTTAATATGGGAAAAGGTGACATATCGGTGGCACAAGGGGCTTGTAAATAGCCCCACACACCTCTGCACCATGGTGCAAAGATAAGGTAATTATGTCTACCAAATGAGTAGAGAGGAAATTAAAATACCCCCTCCCCTGCTTGCACCATACCGCTCACCGCAAGAGTATGTGAAAAGAGAAATCCTCACCATCCTTAAGATAATTTGCTTCACCCTTTCATACTCCTTTCATCCATCTAACCTTTTATCTATTCATCCATTCATCACTGCGTCCTTTCACCTTTGCATCCGCTCATCCATCGATCCATCCATTCATTCTTTCTTATATGCATACATCCTTTTGGCCACCTACTCATCGATGTACACATGCATCCATCCTTTCACGTTGTCCCATCTGTTCATTCGTCATCCTTACATCCTTTCTCCTATTTATCTATGGATCTCTTCCCTCGCCATCATCCTACCACCCTTACAACTATCCTTTCTTTCACCCTTTGATCCATTCTTTAACTTTTCCTTTCACCTTCCATCCTATCTTTCACCTTTCCTTCCTTATATCCTTTCATATTTCAGTGCTTTCACACATAGTTTCTCCTCCTGTTCCTTCTTTTCTCTTTCCATCCACCCATCTTTTGTCTCCCATCCATACCTCTTCTTTCTTACCTTTCGTTCTCATGCTAAGTTTTTCTGTTTGTTACTCTGTGTATTTTCCCCTATTTTCATCATTTCTCGTTCTCTGTTTCCTTCACTGATCCTGTCAGCCAACAGTCACACTCCTCTGTCATGGTATTTATTCCCCAACAGTATTACTTATGAATGTTGATAAATCTACGCTGTAGCTTAATTTAACTTTTTGCTCAAGTTCTCTCATCTTCCTTTCTTTGTGCTTTGGTGCCACCTGCTGTACAGCAAAGATAAAGTTTTCGAAAGAGATATTAAAGATATTATAAAGTGATAGATATCCTTGCTATCCTGTAACAATGAGGCCTCTTTTTGCCCTGCATCTCAGGCAGAAATATCCAGTGAAATATTTCTAGCGCCTCCTATGTTTAAAGCTGATTATTTGTCATGTACATCTGTGTTAAACAAGGATTATGGACACTGCGATTAATGAGACGGGTGGGGTGTGGTGGTGTTTTCATGCACTTCGCTTCTTGACTAGTACTTTTACGGTAGGTGGAGATGAGATTCGAGGGTGATGACGTGACAGTTGTCAGCAAAGAAATTACCAATTTTTTATATTTTTTTATTACTTTTAATCCTTGCGTCTCCATGACTATGTTTAGTGACACAACACAAGCCTTAAAATGTAGGATGTTCTGGGAAAAGCATGTTCATGTCACTGATTTGTGATGCAGACGGCGAAGGCTCTCTGCCATTATTGACCTAGAGAGCTGGCTGACAATCTCAAGGACACCTTAGAAGAAGACAACGTGCTTTTATATTTTTGTGACTAAAAACCGCTTTTTAAATTCTTGTACAATTACCATTCTGAGATGCACCTTCTATAGAATGGCACAGAGAGGTTCACAATAAAATCTCAGGGGTCCCCGCTTCAATGTCTGGTGTGTGGCCACCTGTCGCACCATTAACCCATACTGCCCTGCCTTCCATGCATACTCTTGGCGAGGTCTCATAGCTGGCTCAATGATTACTGTGAAGAAAGGGGGTGTATTATATGGTGTGGTTGTGTGGCCTCTCCGTGTAATACACTTCCCAGTAGGGCTCGCTGGTCAAGTCTTCAGCTCTGCTCTGGGTAGTTGTGGCTCTGAGCAGCAAGGCTTATTCAAATACCCTAATGCTGCTCACTGATGGCTCCTCCCTAATCAATGATCATATCTATCATTGATTGTTCTGTAAAGGTAGCAGCCTGCACTACATGCATTATTTTACAACAGCTCAGCGCATGACGATAATCAGTGATATATAAAGGATAGACAATACTTTCCAGTCCGGCGTCCTGCCCATCCCCTGAAGATCAGGGCCCGAAGCGTGTGGGCAGTCCCAGTCCTAGGGCATTAGCATCAGGAGGGAGAGGTATAGTACACAAGTTGCCTTTAAAGTAGTTCCATTTCCCCCAAAATGTGACCCATACCTCTGCAGCCCCTTCCTTCGTAGACGTCCATTTCCGCCAGCAGGCGCCAATCCATTCATTATTTCCATTCATGAGCACTGCTACGTTTTGCCACCATCAACCCCACAGTCATGAATATTTTGTCCACGCGGGAGAGGTCTGTGGCCTCCAACACTAAGCGAACACCATTTCGCCGAGGCCCCCATCTACCTCGCATACCTTGTTTAATCAAGGAACCATGAAACACCAATCTTTGTGAATGGGTGGGCATTTCCAGATCATATGGACAAACGTCCCATTCTGATTACAAACTGGATGACACAGTCAGGCGATCGCCTTGTCCATTTGCGCAAGGGTGGTGCAGGAGTAGTGGCATCGATGTAGCATTTTTTACTGTACCAGGTGAAATCTAGCCCTAATGGCCACTTCTCATGGGGACGCCAGCGCTTCCTGCCAGTCCTCATCCTTCATCCCTCCCAGGTCTCTGTCCCACTCCTCTAGTGGTCGAAATAGTGTATCAGGTCTGTTGTGGAGCAACTTCGTATAGGCAAGTAGAATTGCGTTTGTGGGCATGTGCTCATCAAGGAGGCGGTCCTCCAGTGGGGAGGTCCGAAGGAGTTCCTCCCCTTTCTATATCACTGCTCGGTGGGTTTGGAGGTATTTGTATGATCCGGTGGATGCCATGTGGTAATCTTGCTGTAGGACTGCAAATGGAATGGCTCCCCCCGTCACCATAGATCCCCCACCTTGTAAACATCAAAGAGACTCCATTTGTTAAAGCCTTGTGCCTTTCCCAGCATCCCCAGTAGAGCCTTACGCCAAAGCGGGAGTTATAAGCCAGTTTTGTCTTTCCAGCCCTGGGCCTGAAGCACCGAATGCCAAAGGCTAAGTGTGGTTACTGTAGGAAGTGGAAAGGTCTGGGGTGTTAGTTACCATACACTGCCTTGATGTAACCCCCAGGGTGCATGGCCATCTTGTCAAGTTGGTAAGCTGATTCTTCATCAGGTAGATGGGCCCACAGTAAGTTGCGCAGCCCAATAGTATTGTTGGATGTCAGGGAGGGTGATGCCCCCATCATACCACCCCCTCATTAATTTCTGTTGGGCGATAAGAGCAGGGCCCCCAACCCACCGCAGGGTACGGAGTTCTTTGTTTATGGTCTGAAAGTAGGAGGGGGGCGCAAGGAAAGGTGTGTTTTTGAATATATACAGATATCAGGGTAACACCATTATTTTAAACCGGGCGGCTTTCCCTGGAGGGACAGAGACAGAACTCTCCAATGTTGGATATCTATTTGAAGACTCATCAGGGGCTTCTCTAGATTTTGGGCAAAGAAGGTCTCAAAATTTGAGGTATGAGATTTCCCAGGTATTTGAACCCATTTGTTGCTATGCCTATCGTACAATCTCGGGGCAGTCCCAGGACATTCCCATGTAGAAGGTATATACGTCATTTATCCCAATTGATTGTGTATCTCGAGTTGCATCAGAATATTGGGATAATTTGCATTAGTCTTTTGATGGAAAGGGGAGGGTTAAAGAGGTATATTAGAATGTCACTCGCATATAAGGAGATGCGGTCCTCCCATCCATCCATTCATCCACCTAAGCCCCCCAAATTAGTGGGTCCTGTCTAATCCATGCAGCTAGAGGCTCAAGGACTAAGGCAAATATGAGTGGCGATTAAGGGCAGTCTTGGTGAATCCCACGTTGTTGGGGAAACACAGAGGATACACCGCCATTGACTGTCACTTGGGCGAGAGGAGTAGCGTACGATAGATGAATTCACATCAAGAAGCATGGGCCTAGTCCCACCCATCTCAGGGTCTCAAACATATATGGCCATTCGATGGTGTCAAAGGCAATCCGAGCATCAAGAGATAGCAACAAGGCGTGTTCTCTAAACCCATTAGTACGGCCCAGGACATTGTGGAGGTGACGTTAATTGAGGTGTTGCGACCTGACATAATGCTGGACTGATCTGGGTGCATCAACAATGTTACAAATTAGAGGAGTCTGATAGCTAGTAATTTCACCAGTATTTTAACTTCGGCGTTCAATAGAGGAATGGGCCTTTATAAAGCACACATATCTGGGGGCTTGCCTTCTCAATGGATTACTATAATATTGTCTAGTCTCTGGTCACGGGGTAAGATACCGATATCTTGATTGTCTTTGAACATATGAAGTAGGTGGGGCGCTGCCACTGTGGCCGTGAGTTTATATAGCTCAATAGGAATTCCATTGGGGCCCAAGGCCCGGCCTGAGGCCAGGTCCCAGATCACTTGGACAGCGTCATCTTCAGTAATTTCCTTTTCTAAAAGCACCTTATCTTCAGGTGTAAGCACCAGTAAATGATCTAGAAGCTAACAAGAGCCTTCAGCAGAGGCTGTGGATGTTGGGGAATTGAGAAGGGAGCATAGGTCACAAAGGTTTCCGCTATGTAATGGCAAGAGCAAGCCATGTTTCTGTCATCAGTTACTACTTTAAGGACCCATCTGTTTATATTTTCTTTCTTGTCCAACCATGCTAGGAACTTCTCAGACTTGTATCCTGTCTAGTGCAGGCGGCGTTGGAAAGCCTGATAAGAGGCCTTTGCTGCCCTTTGGCGGTATCCCTGTATTCTCACTGTTTGAGACTGACACCATCAAGTATCTCATCTCGGACCACTGGGTCTAGGTCGATGCTTTGCCCCTCTAAGGTCTGGAGTACCCTCTTAAGTGTCTCTATGTTGTCCCTCTTGTCTTTTCTATGCCCCGCCACCAGCAAGAGGCCCTGGCCCCTGATAACTGTCTTTTAGGCTACCCACAAAGTCTGTGTTGAGGCAACAATAACCTTATTTTCAAGGAAGTATCGCTCCTTAGCCTCATAGAGCCTTTATGAATGTGGGGTATCTTGAGACACTACAGATTGAGTGCCATTGTCCTGTGGGAATGTTGGGGAGGTTGACCATATATCGCCCATATCAGGGAGTGGTCAGAGATACCCCTTGTCAAGTGTTGTACATCAGTGAAGCATGGGAATTGCGATGTCAGGGTAATAATATTGTCAGGCGTGACATACTACTGTGTGCCCCTGAGATGAATTATGGGTGCGCCAGGTGTCGACTAGACTGAGAGCAGAAAGAAAGTCAGCCAGTGGTTTGTGGAAGGGTTTGTGTTCTGGGAGGTCACCAGTCCCTACTGTCGATGAGGGCCATATTGAATTCGCCATCCACTATCATTCACTTCTCTCGAAAATGGAACAGGAGAGTTCCCAAGGCAAGCAATAGTGCTTCATGGGGTTTCGGGGGGACGAAGACCAAAAAGATGCTAATCACTTCCCCATCCCAGTTGCAGGTCAGTGTCGCATATCTACCCTGGTCATCAGTGTGGATTTTCTTTATGGTGAGTGGCAGGGATTTATGCATAAATACACTTGCTCCCCTCTTGCCTTACATGAATCCAGTGTGGGGTACCATTTTCTATCCCCCTCTGTCCATTGTTGTATAGTTTTGCCATGGAGATGTGTCTCCTGCAGGAGAACTATATCTGGAGCTTGGCGCTTGAGGTATTGGAGAACCACCTTTCTTTTGACTTTGTTGCCTAAACCATTAACATTCCAGGAATACATCTTCAGTTGCTGGGCCGCTTAAGTGAAGGCAATGATTTACAGATAGGAGACGCCGTACCAAGAACTGCTAGTGAGAGTATGCGGTTGAGACAAAAATACTAACATGAAATGTAACCAAACCCACCCCCCACCATGCTGCCTGCATGGCAGGTTGGAATACTCCCACCCCCTCAACTGTGCAGAGAGCCTGTCACCCCTACCCGACATGGTGAATCTGTAAGGAGACGGCGGTCAGACACGAGGTGTCCTCCATCCGCTCATCCTTAAATTAAGAGAGTGATACCAGCAATGATAATAATATAACAGAGAATATAAAACCAAAGTAGAGACTGAAAGACATCTAGCCTTGTGAGAGTTCACATTCCACAGGACAAGTCAGTATGAGCTTGAAAAAATGTTTTGGTGGACCCCAAGTCACACCACATTCCTGAAAAATCCCTTTGGTATGGGTTCCAGTGGATAATCACTCACCAGGATATATGGCTATAATAACTATTTATATCCACAAGTTTGCAATACAGTCATAAACAGCAATATCTTTCATAATAAATAATACTTATACGGATTGTTTTTCGATTCATAAATATAAACCTGAGTAACGATAAAAGATTTAGTAAATACGAATATAATTAAGGTATAGTGCCATACTGTTCTTAGTCTCGTAATAATAGGGTTCCTGAATTAATAATAGTCTCTCCAAAAAAAAGTAATAAAATAATGCATTTTCCATTTACATTTTATTTGAAAGATATTGCTGTTTATGACTGTATAGCAAACTTTTGGATTTAATAGTTATTATAGCCATATATCCTCCATCGGATTTTATATCGTTTTTTATATTCAATTGAAACATTTGAACTAAACAGCTGGGAATACTAGAATAGAAAAATAATTAATTCAATAGAAAGCTGCACATTAATAGTATAAAAGGCCAACATTTCATGTTCTAGATACTGTAGGTTGTAAATATAATGAGTCTATATAAAGTTATTGAGAGTACGATCATTTGCTAATAGAGACAAACACAGTAAATATCACAGAAAGAACACAAGGGACGGTGGACTGTTTCTCCTGCACCTCTAAACCTGTTTCATTGCATATGACAGTCCCGCGCGACAAACTCCAGACACCAACCGTCCTGTGGTGTCACTGTTTCCCAGATCCTAGATCAAAAACTTGAATGGTGTGCGCAGGAAGGAAAGAGTATCCAGGGAATCAGAATCAGAAAATGCTTTATTCGATTTTAAAAGTTAATAAAATCATAAAAGCGGACCATGCAAAATATCAATTCATTGACTATATACACTTAAAAATACATTAAACTATGCATATAAGCATTGCCACCATATACACTTCCTTAAGAAGGGAATAATCCATCTGGCCCGTTCATTTACATAAAATTTACAGAAAAGAGTCACTTGCATGGTGGTTTGATTTGATGAATTATTGCATGGACCAGGACAAAGCTGTCTGGACCAGTCGTTAACTGTTGGAAATTAAACCAGGCGATGGAAACAATGAAACCTAAACCTAATCAGGATGTATCTATCGTAACCCCCTATACACCATACTAAATAGGGTTGAATGGAGCTACAGACCAGGGTAAGTTGATGTTGGATCACAGTTTTTTATTTAACTCCAACCCCATTCTTAAAGTACCAAAATGGTTCAGACATACAGCTTTAAGCTCTTTTCTAGATATTGAATGTAAGGAATCAGGGTTAACATAAAACTCAGGTCTCCCCAAATCGTTAGATAGTTTACTGATGTAATTTAGCCAAGGAATTGTACTAGCCTGATCCAGGGATTTGCTCTGTAGTATTCCAGAAAAAGTTATTTATTGAATATATTTCATAAATAACATACAGCTCAGCCAACACGTTTTGTTCTAATTGAGAACTTCATCAGGGCTTCTTGGAGTAAAACCTGTGTTGAAGGAGAGGAATTTGTTACATTCTCATATGCTGTAAGTACAGCTGCTACCTCGTGCACCAAAGAAATCCCAATTCAAAATAAAAAATATCAGAAATTAGGTCTGAAAAAACACTCCTAATGTGGTCCCAAATCCAATAATCTCAATGGGTCCAAGGACGTTCCCTCAAATGTCTGGAGATGGTATTTCTGAGTTAAATAATATCAGTAGAGAGAGGTCACAATCCAAGCCACATGAAGATGGAGTCCAGCATTATTATGATCTGGGCAAAATTTGGACAGATCTGCCTTTGAAGGATGAGGTTTTCATAAAAGAGATATTCTCTGGTGTCCCGAAATAGTCTGACGAAGAAAGAAGTCACAAGCCTTGAAATCAGTACGTCTTCAAGGTAAGGTGGGCACTAACCCAAGGCCACAATCCGGCCTTCATGGATGACGACGGCGTCCGAGGTGAGTGTACCGACGGCGTCCGAGATGACGGAAACCCACACAGTAAACATCAGTTTGTGGTCTAGTTTATTACGTTGCCGTAAACGATTAGAATGTCCATCTCACTTGGAATATGATGAGCGACACAGTATAGTATTTCCCATAGAGGAATTTATCTTTGTGAACGTAATTATGTTGTACATAATACAAATATGATTAAAGCTTTTAGACGACACATCCTCCCTTGAAAATCCTCATGGGACACATATTAGTTTGCAGTCTAGTCTTCTGTCAATACTACTTCCGTAAACGATTACTACTTCCGCATCACTTGATGCATGATGTGAAACACAATAGAGTATTTAACTCCGTAGAGTAGATGACATGGGTGATACCTGCATCCAGAGGTTAGAGACGCCGGCAGCCATCTTTAGCACGATACCCCGAAGCTAGGATTTATTTTTATACAAGTAAAAGTGTGATGAGACCTTTGTAAGAAATTAGCGTGCACATTTGATGTTGGTCAATGTAGTCAGAGGTTAACATATATAGTTACCTCTCTGCAATTTATACCCCTTATAGAAGCCGCTCCTTCAATTATGAAAATCCGCCATCCATGCAGATTTTTTAGACGTTTAACGGTTTATCATGATTGACCAGGTAACTGTGTGTTCCTTTTCAGATGATCAGTTATTCTATTCTCCTTTTTTTAGAGATCATTTCTAAGTTGCTAATTAAACAATAAACATGAAGTTTATGTTTGTAGAGCATCAACAAAAAGATTAATAATCGAAAGGAGGTGGCCGATAATGTTTTAATTTTCATTGTGAGCCAACTTATCCGCATTTGGATTCACTAACAGAGTATCAGGTATTCATTTTAGATTATTTAGCCTTACCAGAGACGACTCCATTGTATCATCTTTATACCTTTCAATTAAAAAATCTGAAATAAAGGGATAGAGTCCGATGACATTACTTAGTCGATAATAATGAGCAAAAAATTAGGAAATTATTAAACCAAAGTAATATAGAATATCTAATTGTGATACTGGAATTGTTACAGATTTTATACCTCACAAATAAGAAGAGGTTCTGCAATATCATCCTACGTAACGCAATCAGTACTACAACTAAAAGTAAGTTCATAAAAAGAAATTAACAATTAGGCATTAACAATACTAGGAAACTTCTTTATTTTCTTAAACCTGTTCATCTCTTTCTTTGTATTTTATTTAGTTTTGCACATATATATTGTTTAAAATCTTTAGAGTTTGTTGATTAAGTACTCAGACTGATATCAATGTTTACATACGTATATATAGATACTAGCAGCCTGTCCCGACGTTGTCCGGGTATGAAATAGAATGTATGGAATGTGACACGCTCATTCGCGTGTGCCCCCGCTTGAGGGCCATCGGCGACCGTTTAACAATTAGAATTGTGTGAGTCTTGAATGATTGTTTCCTGCGGTAAACACCCATTATTCCGCAACTTTCTTTCCGCATACCATCACTCCGCATACTTTCATTACGAAAGTACCATGACTCCGCAATGCCATTATAAAGCATGGCATTACATTTTATATGCTTTTACCACGCATACATTTACAACGAAATTGGTTGTAAATGTATGAAGAGTAAAAGCATGTTTTTTTAAAATGTTTGGATAAGGTAAGCATGGGTATAGGGGTATATGTTTCGGGGTACTGAGGTATATGTTTTGGGGTGTTTGGGTATTTTAAGGGTTCAGGGGTAGGTTTGGGTTTTGGGGTTCAGGGGTATTTTTTTAGGGTTTAGGGATAGGTATGGGTTTTGGGGTACAGGGGTGTTTTTAGGGTCCAGGGCTAGGTTTGGGTTTTGGGGTCCAGGGGTATTTTAGGGTGCAGGGGTAGGTTTGGGTTTTGGGGTACTGGGGTATTTTAGGGTTCAGGGATAGGTTTGGGTTTTGGGGTACAGGGGTATTTTTAGGGTTCAGGACTAGGTTTGGGTTTTGGGGTACAAGGGTATTTTAGGGTTCAGGGCTAGGTTTGGGTTTTGGGGTTCAGGGGTATTTTAGAGTTCAGGGCTAGGTTTGGGGTTTGGAGTACAGGGGCATTTTTAGGGTTCAGGGCTAGGTTTGGGTTTTGGGGTACAGGGGTATTTTTAGGGTTCAGGGGTTGGTTTGGGTTTTGGTGTACATGGGTATTTTAGGGTTCAGGGATAGGTTTGGGTTTTGGGGTACATGTTTTTTTTAGAGTTCAGGGGTAGGTTTCGTTTTTGGGGTACAGGGGTGTTTTTAGAATTCAGGGGTAGGTTTGGGTATTGGGTACAGGGATATTTTTAGGGTTCAGGGCTAGGTTTGGGTTTTGGGGTACAGGGGTATTTTAGCGTTCAGGGGTAGGTTTGGGTTTTGGGGTACAGGGGTATTTTTAGGGTTCAGGACTAGGTTTGGGTTTGGGGTAGAGGGGTATATTTTGGGTTCAGGGTTAGGTTTGGGTTTTGAGGTACAGGGGTATTTTTAGGGTTCAGGGGTAGGTTTGGGTTTTGGGGTACAGGGGTATTTTAAGGGATCAGGGCTAGGTTTGGGTTTTGGGGTCAGGGGTATTTTCGGGTGCAGGGGTAGGTTTGGGTTTTGGGGTACAGGGGTATTTTAGGGTTCAGGGATAGGTTTGGGTTTTGGGGTACAGGACTATTTTTAGGGTTCAGGGCTAGGTTTGGGTTTTGGGGTACAGGGGTATTTTAGAGTTCAGGGCTAGGTTTGGGTTTTAGGGTACAGGGGTATTTTTAGGGTACAGGGCTAGGTTTGCTGAAGAGCGTCAGAGTGGATAATAAAAAACAGTGGGAAACGAATATGTGATGATATTCCACAAACCAACATCCCGCATACCATCACTCCGCAATTTTTATAACGTGGGACTATTACTCCGCAAAGCCATCATTTCTAAAACTTTTACAACGCATATGACTTTATCACGCATGCCATTATAACGCAAATGCGTCTGTGGTAAAGTCATATACATTGTAAAAGTACATTATTATTACATTAAATATATGTTTGTATATCTGTGTGTGTGTGTATGTATATGTATATATATGTATATATATGTGTATATATATATATATATATATACATATATATATATATATATATATATATATATATATATATATATATATATATATATATACAAGTTACCAAGGAAAATGACTCGCACTCGAGGGAGGGTTTCAAATCCAAGTCGGATTTATTTCGCACAAAATCAAGAGAACACTCTTATATATACACATTTTTTAAATTTAATAAAACATTTTGTCTTTTAAATTGGAATATTTATCTTATATTTATATATTATTTCATTTTATTTCCTTTTACACCCTAAAAACTAATCCCACCCTGGTCCCTTTAAATACCCCTGCACCCCATAATCATGCCCACAGCGTTTGTCACGGACCCAGCGTGTCCCTCCCCCAGCGTGCCCCTTGATGCAGCGCAATTGCGTAATTGGCGATTGTATGTACGACTCACATGGCATGAAGGGCGGAACGTAGCACACTCCCCCAGCGTTTGTCACACCCCCAGCACACGCCCACAGCAGTTTGAGTCACACCCCCCAAAACACGCCCACAGCAGAACGCAGACACACCCACAAGGGACTACTTTTCTGGCACGGTTCTTTTACCTTTTAAATGTATAGGGTGGCCGTCTGCATAGCCTATGTCCTTCTGCTGCAACTGCCCTTTCCAAAGCTGTATTGAGTTTTGTGATTGGTGCTGTGGTTACTGAGATTGCCCGCCTCAAAGGTTTGGGCTCTCTCTTTATAATATTAGTATGGATAACTAAATAGCAAAAGATTTTGATTGTAATAAATTGAGTGATGATATATTTCGCTATGAATATTTCTGTAAATTGTAAAATGATGTTTTTAGTTAATAATGTGATCAACAGTATATTGAATATCAGTATTGAGTATGCATTCTTTATCATTTCCAGATAAAGTTGTGGCTACTCCTGAGGAAGGGGTTGTGTACGCCGAAACGGGCGTCAAAGACTTAAATCATTGGCACTTTTTAATACATTTTTTATATGTTTTTTATGATGAGAAATGATATCATGAATAATATGTATATTCTTTAGAAAATTATTTTTTTAAGAAGTTATTATTACATTGGAAATATATTCTTGATACTTCTCTTTCTGTTGCGTCTTATATAATGTCATTTATTGTGTTCTTTTAAAACTAATCAGTTGCCTAGGAGCTATTTTTCGTATACATATTTACCCTGTCCTAGGAATTGTTATGTCAATTGTTCAGGGTGTCCTTGTTTCTTTCATTTGTACTTCTCAGTCTTGCCAGGCCAAAGCAGTCTGGGTTGGCCTCGCGTGGACCGTCTCACCCCTGAGACGGTTGTAATAGCAGGCCTTCCAGGGCATAGGTAGTTTGCTCACCCATGTGGGCACCGCACAGTTCACTGGTCTTGAAGGAGAGTAGCAGATGAGGTGTGGCTCCTTATTTTCACCTTTGGCTCTATGAGGTTAACCCAGGCAAAACCACCTGGAGGTCCCAGTGCCACCTGATCAAAGTCTACCACCCTTTGTTATCACCCCCGGGCCACAGGTGCAATCTTGCCACAGTTCGGGCCCCACCCGATTATTGTCCCTGCAGTTAGACTCTCCCATTGCTGGGGCATTTGCGTAGGTGTCAGCACAGGGACTCTGGGCTCAGTCTCTCCCGGCAGAGGGGCTGGACAAAGGCAGAGCCAGAGCCAGGGAGAGGGGGCAGTGTCAGGTCTCCAGAGCATGCCGACCGTGCCCTGCCTCCCTCCCGCTTAGCGAGGCCAGGGATCCGCTCATCACTTAGGTCGTCATGGAGCTCTGGAACTGGGCATAGCTCCTTTGGGGTCAGGAACACACCATTGGCATCAGGAAAGCAAGCGGAACCCGGGAGGGTGCCACTCGTTGTTTGTAGCAGAAGATGAGGAGGATTGCGGCAGGGTTTTGCAGACAGGCTAATGAAGCCGCTCTAAGCAGTGGCCATTTTCTTTCGCGGCTAGCCACACCATACACATACATATTTGTCATAAAGCTCATGCAGTTGAATTAAATAAACCCAGTTCATTGATGCTATCCTGGAAAAGCTCATCAGCAAAAACATGGTCGTGCACAGGGCACACAGGATGACTTTCCAACATGCCTCCCCCCAACAAAAGGTGATGAGTCACTGACCTATACCCTTGTACTCCTTATCAACCTGGAAAGTCCATCTGCATAGGCATGGGCAACCCCAGGTTTGTGTTCCACTGTAAAGTCCATTCCCTGTAAGAGAATTAACCACCTCAATAGCTTGGGATTCTCCCCACTCATCTGCATGAACCATCTGAGAGATCTGTGGTCAGTTTGAACACAAAAGTGAATACCAAACAAATATGGTCCCAGCATTTTCAGGGGCCAAACCATGGCAAAGGCCTCTCGCTCAATGTAACTCCACCTCTGCTCTCTGGGAAGAAGTCGCCTACTAATGAAGACAACTCGCTGATCAAGGCCCTCCTCATTCACTTGTAATAAGACAACACTTCCTGATCCCTTGTTCGGAAGAATGTGCCTAAACAACAAATTCCTTTATGTAGCCAGGGGCCAGTAACACTGGTGCTGAACACATAGCAGTCTTCAGAGTGTCAAACACCTTCTAACACTCTGGGGTCCAATCAACTTTCTTGGTTCTCTTCTTAGAAGAAATGTTCTGTCAAAGGCTCAATCACCCCCAACTCCTGCATCTTAGACACCCCACCCTTGATGCTAGCTCTGACATGGTCATATAACCTGTACAGTTTATTTTTGGCATGTGGGCTGGCGTGGTGAACTTGTAGTTAACACCACATCAATTTCAGATAGCTGGACAAAACGTTTATGCCCCTATTTGGAACAAAACTCTTTTTGAAAACCTGCTCCGGTGAACACACTAAGGAGTGCCCTAGCAACTGCAAGAGCAACTATTGTCCTGGGAGATATTGTCTCAGTGTACCTTGTGACTTGGTCCACTACGACGAAGATATACCTATTCCCTGATGCAGCGGGTGGGTCAAGGGCACCAACAATGATCAACCCCACCCACCTGCAGTGGTATCAAGGGAGCCTTTGACTTGCCCCCATCTTGCCACTGGCCTGGCAGGTAATACAGGAACTGCAAAACTCCTTCACCTTCTCAGACATATGAGACCAGTAGAAAAGATTCATCAACAGGTTCCAAGTCTTAGTGTGTCCCAAATGCCCTGCATAGGGGATATCATGTCCTAAGGTCAGGATGAACTCTCTATAATTTTGGGGTACCACCAACCTCCTAGTGTCCCCTTCCTTGAGGTAGCTGGCATCAGTATAAAGCAGTCCATCTTCCCAGTGGATTCCTTAAAATCCGCTGTCTTCCCCCTCCTCTTGCTTGGAGGCAATCCGCCTCAAGCTCTCAACGGTGGGACAGTCTCTCTGTCTCTTACAGAACTCTTCTCTGTAGGGTCAATCTGCTCCTGTTGGGTGTGCCAAATCTGAGCTCTGGCAAGGATGGAGTCCCCTCATGAGAGGTCAGATCCTCCCCATCATGGTAAGATTCATCCTGTACCTCTGGAGTTCCCTGGGCTGGCTCACCAGGCCCAGTGCCCTTGTCCTTGGATGCTAGACCCTTTGTTAGAAGGGACCTGTCCACCCTTCTTTTGATCACCCCCTTGGTGTTGATTGGAAACCTGGGTTCTCACCCATACATCAGCTGCTGCCCCCATCTACCTTGGAGGGGTTAATGACCCAAAAACTCTGCCGTGTTACGTGGAGTTCCACAAGCGGCGGAGTGCACCCACATATCTCACAACTTGATGCGTTAACCATCTCTGCTACCAGGCAATTGTACAAACTACCAAACCATGTACTCATTTTGTCTTCTGTGATAAACTGTTCCCTTGACTCTGAAACCCCACTACACTAATATCCTCAGCCCCGGTCTGCTCTGTGCTCTCCTCCCGAATAACTCATCTTTAACTCTATTTCGCATTTCACATATAAGGCTGACTAGTTCATTGTTCATTACTACGCTGGTGCAATTTTGCATCATATCATGAATTTCGAGTTACATCTGTTAAGCAAAATTCCCAGAACGATGCCATTATATAAAGTTCAGGAACATGGGAGCAAAGTGAATGAAGAGAAAATGCACATTGGTTTAGCGCAAAATTAGTTCTCACATCCCAAAAATGGACACAAGCATGCATTTTATGCAACAATATAATGCTAAATGGCAGTTTTCGCATAATTTTGCTGATTTATTACAAAATCCCATGTAAATATGTAAAATCAAATTAAGTTAATTTCGTACAAACCCTTAGTGCAAACAAACCCCAAGATATCCTGAGAAGTCAGTCAGTCGCTCAGTCTAGCATGAAGGAAGAACACGTATTGAAACATGCGGCCTGTCCTGACAGAAATACCTGCTGCCACCACATTGGATCACTGAAATAATATCGACGGACAAAATATCGAGTTGCCAAAATATCGTGGACAAAATATCGACAGTCAAAATATCGAGTTTGTATCTACAAACAGGTAAGTACAAAAATATCGAGTACAAAATATCGTTAACAAAAATATAGATGTAAAAAATATCGACTTTATTAAAAACAGTGTTAAATTAAATTATTATTAAATTTTAATTACTAAAATATACTTAAAACGACTTAAATTAAATTATAATAATTAAATAATAAATGAAAATAATAAAAATATTTTTTTTAAATCTTATTTATTGACCCTGAACCCTAAAAATACCCCTTTACCCAAAAACCCAAAACTGACCCTGAACCCTAAAAATACCCCTTTACCCAAAAACCCAAAACTGACCCTGAACCCTAAAAATACCCCTTTACCCAAAAACTGAAAACTGACCCTGAACCCTAAAAATGCCCCTTTACCCAAAAACTGAAAACTGACCCTGAACCCTAAAAATGCCCCTTTACCCATGAACTGAAAACTGACCCTGAACCCTAAAAATACCCCTTTACCCATGAACTGAAAACTGACCCTGAACCCTAAAAATACCCCTTTACCCATGAACTGAAAACTGACCCTGAACCCTAAAAATACCCCTTTACCCATGAACTGAAAACTGACCCTGAACCCTAAAAATACCCCTTTACCCATGAACTGAAAACTGACCCTGAACCCTAAAAATACCCCTTTACCCATGAACTGAAAACTGACCCTGAACCCTAAAAATGCTCCTTTACCCAAAATTTATCAATATTATTTAATTAGCAATTAATTATTAATTAACAATAACAATAAAGTAAATATATTAGAACATTAGCTGTAATTATTTTAATAATTAATATTATTTTTTCAAAATTAATTACTTAAAAATTACACAAAATTATATATATTAAAAATGTACTCTAATTAATGTAATTAACTAATTACAATTAATTAATTAACAATTATTTACTAATACAAAATATGTTCAAAATTATATTAATTAATTAACTAATTAATATTAATTAATTATCAATTAATTATTAATTACAAATATTAACAAACATATATTAATTAATTAATTATTATTAAATTACTTCCCACCCTATTCCCCTATAAACCCACAACCCGCTACAGAATTACATTACGCAATTATTATAAAAACAAAATTCATGTAATAAAATATTTTATAACATTAATACACACTATTCACACATATTATTACATAAAAATACACTATAAAATATTATATATTATTAAAAAATCGATATTTTTGCTATCTATATTTTATACAGTCGATATTACTTCACTTACCTGAAAAACGATATTTTTGTAGTCGATATTATGTCCAGTCGATATTTTGTCCAGTCTATATTAAAAACTCGATATTATGTCCAGTCGATATTTTGGAGTCGATATTTTGTCTCTATACCCACCACATTAGTGCTTAATTTGAGCCTGTGGTTTCCTGTGCATGGCACCATCACTTAATTGCGAACACTGGCGCTTGTGACAGTCTGCCACAAGGTAGCGCTGTCTGGCTAATTTAGAGATGACCACAACAACTGTTAATTATTAATTCAATATACATTCAAAATGACTATCACCTGCCACTCAAGCCATTCTCATAGCTTTGGGGGCCTGGAATAGTCCGAATTGTCACACTTGTAGCAGTGTGAGGTTAGTAGCTGTGTTGTTACTAACACTGGCAGCATGGTAGGAGCAATGTGTGGTGCAAGCTGCAGTGGCCTCTTGCAAGGGCCCTGGCACTTATGAATTTTACAAATTAAACACTGGGGGGCATATTATCAAGCACGGTGTTAACATTATCGCCGCTGCAGCGGCAGAAAACTGCAGCTAAAGCGGCGATAATGGGCTTGATAATACGCCCTTGTGAATTCCCGTAGAAGCCCATGTTCACCCTTGATAATATGCCCTTAAGTTAGCACAGCAAAGCTAGTGTTTTAAAAAAAAAGTTTATTTCACCCCCTGTCCCGCCCCACCCCCCCCCACCTCCTGAGGCCGGCAGCAGCCGCTACTGAGTCTCCCCCACTATTGCAAAGACTCCGCAGGCGAACAGATACTACTTGTAAAATTTGTTTGTGAATTGCAAAAAGATGTAATCTTACACTAATGGGTAAGTTTACCTTTGTGATTCTGGCCCTATGTGTTTTTTTCTCAATTAGGCAAATACTATGCCAGCTGCCTTGGTGATTTGGGGAGGGGTCACAAACTAATATGGGCTGGCCCGCCCCTCTATAATTCCTCAACAAGCAACCCCCGACTGACTTCCACCTCCGGTATCCCTCCCCCCACACCCCCTGGGGCTACACCCCTGATTTCTGTTAACCTCTAAAGACTGGATAAGAATGCAGCTCAGCCACTAGACCACATCTCCAACGCCCCCTCCCCCATGTCTTCTGCTCAATCCCCAGGCAGCATCCAGGGGCATACTATCAAGGGCCTTTAGCCGCTTTAGCTGGACTTTTTCCCGCTAAAGCAGCGATAATTTTATCGCCCTATTAGCAAGCTGTCGCTAACAGCAGTAAGCAACAGTTTGTGGGCGATAGCGAGCGGTTTGGGGCCCACTTTGCATGTCAGCGATATTTATTGCTAATGACATGCAAAGTGGGCGTACCCAACCTGTTAGTGACTGAAAGCAGTCGTTAACATCGCTATCGCCTATTATCAACACAGGCAAAGCGATAAAAAAATTTGTGCTAAGCGCGAATATCGCCAAAACCTAACGCCTGCTCAGACCACTTCTTAACCTGTATATCCAATGGGAGTTGGATATTCAGGTTAAAACCCTACTGGCGTTAATGCCTGAATATCACTGGATTTCCAGTGATATTCACGCATTGAGCCGCTATAGCCGGATATTTTTATTGCATTTGAGATAAACGTTGCTAATAGCACGTTATCTCTGCGATAAAATATGGAGATGCGCGCCGATAAAAAAAATATCGCTAAGCTCATTTAGCGATAAATATCGCTAGTTGTTGATAATATGCCTCCCAGTGTTTTTGAAAACTTGCTTTTCTTAGGACCTACACAATAATGCTGCAGTGACATGGCCAGCTCTGCTTGGCCCTCCTGAATAACTTCTGCTCAGTATCTGTGTTGTCCATCACAAATCTTGCAGACACAATCAAAAACATCCTGACAAGAAAGACAATCTGCAAAGTAAGAACACGTCCCCAAGGTTCACAGCTGGTCCTGCTCTGGACCACCTGCTGCCACCACACCAAGGCTGCAGAGGTTCTAGTCTCACTTCCCCCTTCACTTGCACAACAGTGCACTGGCTGCCGGTCCAAGTTAGACAGTAATAGTCAGCATCGTCCTCTGCCTGGACCCCATTGATGGTCAAATACCCCACGGAGCCGGAGCCGGAACCAACAAAGCGGTCCGGGACCCCGGGGAGCTTTCCTTTGGTAGACTCAGTGCTGTAATAGAGCAGGTATCTGGGAACTGTCCGAGCTTCTGCTGGAAAAATCTAACCCAGTTTGAACTCACGGTTAACCCCCCTCCCAGGGTGCAGGGGATCTTCACCGTCTGCCCCGGGATCGCCGTCACTGAGGGCTCCTGAGTGACCGAATGCTGGGCCCAGGAACCTGAGAAAGACAGGAAGTAAGCAGCTTTAAAATTGTTATTGTGACTCACTTAGATTCACGGTCCTGTTTTTAAGGCCATGATATTTTTGCTAGAAAATGACTGTAAAATTCGATTCTGAGAGTTTTCACCAGACTGTAGTGTTACCTGTGAGAAGCGCCAGAAGCCCCAGGGTGAATGAGCACGGATTCATTGTGCAGTGACGGAAGCTTCGAAGGAAACACACCTTGAACTTCTGAAGTCACAAAGTCACAGACCATTCGAAGACCTCTTTTTATGCTATACAAAGAGATCATTATATTGGCATCCGACATGCAAAAGAGCTCCACCCCTCGAGAGGCCATTGGTCGAGCTATGGTCATAGAATTAGAGAGGGTGCTCACTTCCTGTTTGTTCAATGTTTTATGGTCTGTAAGAGGCGAGCACTGACTTTTCTGGGGATAGAGGAGAGGGGGTAGATAGGGCCAGTCCCTTAACTCTACTTGACCTGCCCCAGCCTCCTTAGGTACCACAACCTCATATGTTCAATGTGGCTGGTACTCACTATCCATAGGACACGTTTGTTCCTGAGAAGTGCCAATAAGCTCCCATTAAATGTATTGCAACAGTGCTGAGAAGTGCAGGTACTCTCTCCTTCAAATTAAAGAAGTGCAAGTACTCACTATTCATAGCACCCTTTGTTCCTGAGAAGTGCCAATACACTCCCATTAAAAGTATTGCAACAGTGCTGAGAAGTACAGGTACTCTCTCTTTCAAATTAAAGAAGTGCAGGTACTCACTATCCACAGGTCCCCTTTGTTCCTGAGAAGTGTCAATACGCTCCCATTAAAAGTATCGCAACAGTGCTGAGAAGTGCAGGTACTCTCTCTTTCAAATTAAAGAAGTGCAAGTACTCACTATTCAAAGCACCCCTTTGTTCCTGAAAAGTGCCAATACGCTCCTAATAAATGTATTGCAACAGTGCTGAGAAGTGTAGGTACTCAGGCTTTCCAATTAAAGAAGTGCAGGTACTCTCTGTTCACAGTACCTGTTTACTCCTTAGAAGTGCCAGTACGCTTCAATTAAATGTATTACAACAGTGCTCAGAGGTGGAGGTACTCTCCCTTTCCAATTAAAGAAGTGCAGATCCTTAGTGCTGGACTGTACTTGCCCATTTAAAGCACTGCAGAGAGAAGAAATGGAATCTTGCCAGTATAGACGTCAATTCGTTGAAATGCTAAGGGTAGCGGAAGTGACATCACACACTCTTTGACCTCCAATTTCACTCTCGCACACACACTTAGGCATACACACAAATTCACACATACGATCTATCACACATAAATAGACTCTCACCCGCAAGCACACACACAACATACATTTAACAGCATTTTTTATGTACTTAAGCTGCTATGGAAGGGCATATTCCAGCTAATTGTACTTTATTTGTATTACACTATTAGTGAATAATATATGTATTCACTATTAGTGTAATAAACAAATTAACAGCAAATACTGAGTGGGGCCCCCGCTGCCCCGGTGCACCTGGCACTGAATTTGCCAACCCAGAGGCCAGGGGTCACAAAGGCAGTACAGGGGGTAGCAGAGGGTAAGCCATGGGTCGCAGCTGCGACACTGGTTACCTCTAAATGACGTCCATGCTTGCCGGACTCATTGATTGGTCCACATCCCTTTCACTGTAAAGCAGCGTTGTTTGCTTAAAATGCTTAAATCTCATTGTGTGTGTATGTGTGTATACAATTGTCGTGAAAAAAGGGGGGTTCCTTTCTGTGTTATTTGACTTTAGAGTTCTGACCTTAAGGCCTAGATACTAATTTAACTTTTAGTATTCCAATATAAGACGGATTATTATATCTGCACACGACTAGGGTATTTTTTTGTCTCTCAAAGTTTATTTTGTTGTTATTTTTTTTTTTTAAATGTGAGTTCATTTATTTCATAACATTTTCAAACAATCCTACACAAATTGACTATCTAATACAAATGGCAATCCCTATACTTGTATTTAAATCAAATTGCAGATAATCAATACACAAAAAAAAATGTTTTAAAATTTCATAACATTATGACAACAAATATAAAAATTATATAAAAACAGAAGAAAGTCCTTTGTCGACGCGTCTATAGACGGGAGAGAGGACGTGTCGATCGCTATGGTTCGCGAAGAACAAGGTCACTCAGAAAAAGAAGAATCACGGCTTCCCCGGGAAAGGGTCTAAAGTGAAGAAAAACCCATAAAACGAGAAGAGAATCCGTTTTAAGCATTAACTGGGAATGGATACATAATTTTAAGGCCTACACCCAAGAAAATAATTAGAAGTGACCCATACAAGAATTGAAACTAAAAAGATTCGAACCAGACACAAGAGACATTATTCTCCCCGCTTTAAAGGAAGTAAGAAATACATTTAAAAGTACTACTACCCATGAGGAGGAACTATTGATTCTAAATCTCCAAGGTGTGGAATCTTAAAACATACCAAGATCCACAATAAGAAAAATGAAGAAGTTTGTTTTTTAACTCAAAGTCTGTCCTGAAGAAGGTGTCATAACAGCTTCTATACACCGAACGCGTCGACAAAGGACTTTCTTCTGTTTTTATATAATTTTTATATTTGTTGTCATAATGTTATGAAATTAAAAAAAAAAAAATTGTGTATTGATTATCTGCAATTTGATTTAAATACAAGTATAGGGATTGCCATTTGTATTAGATAGTCAATTTGTGTAGGATTGTTTGAAAATGTTATGAAATAAATGAACTCACATGTTTTAAAAAAAATAACAACAAAATAAACTTTGAGAGACAAAAAAATACCCTAGTCGTGTGCAGATATAATAATCCGTGTCATATTGGAATACTAAAAGTTAAATTAGTATCTAGGCCTTAAGGTCAGGACTCTAAAGTAAAATAACACAGAGAGGAACCCCCCTTTTTTTCACTGTTTGATACCCAGTCCTTTCTGGTTTTTCTGGGAAACTCTCTCTTTTGAAGATTGTATACAATTGTCTACACAAAATAGGATTTCAGCATTTTAAGCAACACACAGAAACACATGCACACTCTTTTATTTTACTTCTAGAGACACCACTGGTGGAGTGTGGGAAAGTGAGGAGGAACTTAAGATAGAATGCATTCAAAATTGTGATGATGGATATCTATATTTCTCTATATAAGAAAGGTATGAATGGAAATGCATATTTCTGGAGAGCCAACCTGTGCCACCCATATCTCAATGGATTGAGAAAACAGAGGATTCAAGTCTTCAAATTCCATACCATTAGCTTCATCATAAGGGTTAGTCCTTGCCCACACCACAATAAACCAGTTAACTAGACTAGCCTGGCCTCATTAAGGATCACAGGGGGGGTGCATTGTGAGAGAGGAGACTTGTACTTTTAAAAACAAATTAAAATGGCACACATTTCTATAGAGAGCTGTTCTCCTGGTCCTCAAGTGCTCTCGTCCTTGTTTGTCCCCTGTGTGGTATGTACCAGAGTTCAAATGTCGCTTTCATCCTGTCTATACAATGAGGCATTGAGTCTAGACTACTAGACAAAGCAAACAGAATGGCACAGATTTTTCATCACGGGGCGCACCCGTGAGTGGTACATGGGCGTCCCTACGCAACCACCATGGTTTTTGATGGAGAGCCCTATCCACTAGGGGCTTAGTTTATGAGAAATTACGCATTGCTGTGTGAAAGCAGCGATGCGTCACTTCTCAGTGCGCACTCCTTGCGACATTCCTGATGCGTCATATTTAATGTATGACGCATCATGTCGCAAGGAGTATTTCTGACGTATCTGTAAGCGCAAAATTGACGCATTGCTGGGGTGTGTCACAAAAGTGATGCAACTCCAGCAATGCATCCGTTCACATGGGGCAAACCCCATGCGAAAGGGTCTGTGTCATTCTTAGGTCTGTTGTGAGGCACGCAGAAGATTTTGACGCATTTGAGTTCTAGAAGTGGCACAGTGAAATCTGGTAGATTTCACTGCGTCACTTCTAGGACCCTTTCTTGCATGGGAACACCCCACCTGCATACATTATACCTGGCGCAGGTATAATGTAGCACAGGGGTTTACAAAGTGACGCATCTACCTAGGTGCGTCACTTTGTAAATGTGGCGCAACAAGACGCATTTTGTAGACTGCTGGAGCGTCACAAAAAGTGACGCACCAGTGGTGCAAAAGTGACGCAAGGGCTCATAAATGGGCCCGCAGGACTTTAGCTGAGGGGAAAGGGACAGGGTTTACACAGTGAAGCTGCCCCAGGAGGCACCCACGGACCCTTCGCCTGCCACTCCTGCAAGTTCTCCTGCATCAAGACCCACACCAAATCCACTAACTCCAAACACAGCTCCGAATCTAACCACCTGAAGTGCATCCTGCTGAACACCCGCTCGGTCCACAGACACGCCACTGAACTTTGGGACCTACTCGGCACTGCATCACCGGACGTCGCCTTCCTTACAGAAACCTGGATGAACGAAAGGTCACAAAGGTCTACCCAAATATTACCAGGACATGCCACTTGAAGTCTGTTTCTCCATGGTTGTGTGTTATAAAGTGTTTTGTGAGTTTCGAAATGTCTTTTTTGCACCGAAACGTGCTTTTGTGTTCTTGCATCCTCACACGCACGTTTCTCGTGGTCATTCCCACATAACGTTCATTGCACGTGCAAGTGAGGAGGTAGATCAGGTTGGTACTGTTACAGTTGGAAAACTGTTGCAGTTCCCAAGGCCGACCGGTGCCAATATCCACACTGGTAATTTTGGATGTCAGCGGGCAAACAGAACAATCTCTTCTTGTCCTGGAAAAGCCGTTCATTCCACCACATGTGAGTGATGTGTCCAAATATCTGTTTCAGTAAGAACAAAAGTGGGTCTTTAAACTGGGCACTGATAGACGAGGACTGAATGATGACATACCTTGGTTCAGTCTATCTTGAGCATACATGTAGGGAGTCTACTGTGTTGAGACCTTCATTTAAGGTGGACTGACTTTGTAAAGAAATAACGTGATGACTGCATCCGCACATGGAATTACGAAGTTGTGAACTACCGACGTAAGACACATCACGTCATTTGGTAGTTCTTTGCACTATCCCGCGAGACCTCGCAACGCAGAATATTCGCTGTTCAGGACTAAACACGGGGGCTTTGCTTATTCCTTCAGTCCCCATTTATAACCATTATTGAAATTTGGTCCATTAGATTTTTCTGCTTACCCATGAACGCCTTATAGCTGTTAGGCGCTCGATCGGAACTACACGCATCGAGCGGGCGTTGTCATTATGTAGTTCCTGATATGTGAGCGAATAACATCGCTACTCTTAGCGGAGGTCGAACAAGTAAACTACACACGTTTCATGCACTACACCACTTTGTAGTTCTATATACGATAGCCCCGCGAGATTATGAGCCAGAGTATTGTCCTGTACCTAGCCAACATTGAGTGCACACTGAGACACAAACTTGACTCCCTTAGCCTCAAATATAATCCCTAGCATCCGTGTTTGAAAGGAGATCATGCTATTGATAATGTTATTCATCCCAGCCTTTCGGCCTAGCCCCTCCCTCAGAGGCTCTGATTGGCTGCTGATTTGCAGACAAGACCACTGAAATGGGAGTGACGAAGAGAGCCCGGTGCCTCCCCCTGACTCAGTCACTGTTCGAGACAACGACGGACAGGTAGGATGTTGGAGTGCGTGATGTCAGTGAGTTTAGAATGTGAGAGTGTCTGTGTGTCTGTGGAATGACAGTTGAGGAGTGTGGGCTGAGCAACTAACACCTAGCTCCTGGTGGGACCTTAAATGGCTATCTATTTACTATTTACTTATCTTCTTGATATTACCTAAGACTTACATGGAACTTGTATTGATCTTCTAATTAACCTACATCTTGGATAAACTATCTGGCTACCTGTGGATTATATCTTCATTTACCCACAACAGAAAAGGTTTTGACTGGATCATCTCGTTCCTCGCCGGGAGAACCCAGAGAGTCCGCCTCCCCCATTCAAATCAGAGGCCACCAAAGTCATCTGCGGAGTACCACAAGGTTCATCGCTCAGTCCCACCCTCTTCAAAGTTTACATGAGTCCCCTCGCATCCATCGCGCGACAACACAACCTCAACATCATCTCCTACGCTGACGACACCCAGCTGATCCTTTCCCTCACCAAAGACCCTAACACCGCCAAAACCAATCTTCACGAAGGCATGAAAGAAGTAGCCGAATGGATGAAAAACAGCCGCCTAAAACTAAACTCGGACAAAACGGAAGTCCTCATCCTAGGATCATCCCCCTCTGCCTGGGACGACTCATGGTGGCCACCAGCCCTGGGCACAGCACCCATACCTACAGACCACGCACGTAACCTGGGATTCATCCTAGACTCCTCCCTCTCGATGACCAGACAAGTCAACGCCGTCTCATCCTCATGCTTCAACGTACTTCACATGCTCAAAAAAATCTTCCGTTGGATCCCCACCGAAACAAGAAAGACTGTCACCCACGCACTTGTCACCAGCCGACTGGACTATGGAAACACCCTCTACGCCGGAACCAAAGCCAAATTACAGAAAAAACTCCAACGCATCCAAAACGCATCAGCCAGACTCATATTGGACATCCCTCGTCAAGCTCACATTACTGGTCACCTGAAAGACCTCCACTGGCTTCCCGTCAACAAGAGAATAACGTTCCGTCTCCTCACCCACGCACACAAGGCCCTCTACAACCTAGGACCCGAATGCCTCAACACATGACTGTCCTTCTACACACCCACCGCCAACTACGATCCTCCAATCAAGCCCTCGCCGCAATTCCGCGCATCCACAGATCCACCATGGGAGGAAGATCCTTCTCCTACTTAGCGGCCAAAACCTGGAATTCTCTCCCCTCTCACCTCCGCCTTACACAGAACCACATTTCCTTCAGAAAACAACTTAAAACCTGGCTATTCGATAAATAATGCACACCCTCCCCCAAGCGCCTTGAGACCCTCTGGGTGAGTAGTGCGCTATACAAATTCCTGAACTTGAACTTGAACTTGAACAGAGGCGGTGGAGAAGGGAATAGAAGCAACCAAAGGATAGTGCCAGGTAAATGAACTCCACACAAAAGGGAGCTGTAGGCTTTTCTTTTATTTTGTCTCACGAAAAACTGCGCTGTCGACTCCTGTTGAGCGCTCTTTCAGGAGAATGGGACCAAGCATTGGCATAGCCAATAGGTCTCGCCTTTGGGATCTTATAAGTTTAGCCATGCAGCAGAGTAGCATGCCCACACACTCAGCATTTTCGAATAATCATACACTTTTTTATTTAAAGTCGATATGAAATGAACCAAGATGCGTTGGAGATGAATGGGCAACTCTCATGCCCTAATTAAAAAATCAAGACTTCAATGAAAGCTATTAAAATTTTAAAGATACTGAAGGAAGCACCGAACCAAAAAGTGTTGATTTAAAGTATGGCAGCATTTAGATTTCCCAGACTGTCCCATGTTTGCGCAGCATAATTGTGCTTTTCTTAGACACACAAAGGCAGAGATGACTCTCCCTATACCACATTGGGCCTGTAACATTCACTGCATCTGCAAAAATTACTGGGAACCTAAAAAATGTAAATGATTGTTAGACACTTTCGAACAGTCACAAAGGTCTACCCAAATATTACCAATGATCAAGGGAGTCATTAAACATGCTCCAGAGATTTTTAAAGATCCAGTAGGGTGCAAAAATAACAACCTCTCTAGGGAGACAAGTTTCTGGAAAGGCCCACTTTTAGGAACTTAAAATCGCCACTGCACTTTCTAAGTCTCTGCAGAGGAGGTGGAGATTAAACAGGCACCTAGGCATGGCAGTATTTCCCCACACCCTCTTCCATATTATTTGAATTCTTTTGCTGTGAGAAGACCAATTAATGCTGGGGAGAAAGCGCTGGTGTGGTAACACAGCCTGAATAGATAGCATTGTGTGGTTTTTGGCACGTCTCTACGTTTTTGGGCTTGCATGGTCTCAATGCTGATCGTAATTACATATCTGAGTGTTAAACTACATTTTTATCTAGCCTTGACACGTATAAGGTCTAAAGATTTCTAAATCATAATCAATGTGTCAGCATTAATGTATTCTTACACTACACGCCTTAACAACGCTGCTGCACAAGGACGCAAATACTGTGGCAATTCATGAGGGGCCTTAATTCAGTGCGAGGTTCAACGACCGGGACATGTTTTAATCAATGTTTATCTAATACAGTAAGTAAAAATCAGTCCGGTGTTCGGAACGACTAATACACATGGAAAAATAATCTGCATTGAAATTCATGCATGCAAACTTCTCTCATACATATGCATTATGCATTCACTCAAAACCTGACTGGACTCAGTGGCTCAAAAACTCGGCCCTTTTTTCACCCATTCATTTTCTCCTCTTCAAACGCAGATCTGTCCGGTTTCGCCGGTTTGGTTGAATCAAATGCGGATTTAAACTGACACACAAACACAATGACGTTTGTAAAATCAGAGCTATTGATCACACAAGAGTGTTGCCTTTAACAATATTACACAGCCAGAGGTAAAGTTGTGGAGGGTCAAAGGCAGAAAGACACAGATGTATGCAAATATTAACCACGATGGGAAGAAAAAACTGAGGGCCCGATTCACAGAACTAATATAAGACAAAATCTTAAACTTACTACTTTTGGTATTCACAGAAGTTAGGATTTTGTCTTACATTTATCTTAAGACAGGCTTAAGACAGACTTAAGACAGACTTAAGTTAGGATTTTGTCTTAAGTCTGTCTTAAGACAAACTTAAGACAAAATCGTAACTTCTGTGAATACCAAAAGTAGTAAGTTTAGGATTTTGTCCTAAGTTAGTTCTGTGAATCGGGCCCTGAGTATTCTCCAGGGTAACTTGGACAAACAATACAGATCTTTCCACGGATGTTTTAACTTTTCCTTTGGGCCCATTTATAAAGGTACCCATTCAAAAGAAAAATTCAATTTCACCGTTTTTTATTTATTTAAATAGACAGCAATCAGTTGGGTTTCTTACCTGCAAAACCCCTCACAAACAGACCCACCTCTGCCCGCGCTATAAATGCACACATGGACACGTGAATGCTGGAAAGTGGCTTTATAACCTAACAACAGCGATGTGCAAATATTTCTTTTTACACGCTGATTGTCTAATTGCTCAGTCTTTCTCAATGGCTCACACAAACTCTGATGTATGTGTTGTTAGTGTCTCGCTTTTGTGATGCGGTCCACAGGGCGCAGCTCTCCTTTTCAGTACCAAGGCCTAAAAGAGGCGGTTGCAATAAATCAAATGATGACACATTGATGGCTATACTTATAAAAGCAATATGGTTAACATATGGCAATTCAATTTTTGAACGACAGCAGAAACCGCATTGCGCACCGCTCTCGTAATATGTCCCATTTTAAAGTAGGCGGATCAGCTGTTAATAGTGAATTATATCAACAACAGTGGTCCATTACAAAAAGTAATTTTGGAGAGAAACAATAAAATATAGACGCAGTCGTAGCTATATTTAGTAAGTAGACCGGCCCAGCCGGGCGAGGGTCTGTGTATTAATATAGAAAAAGATTTTTGAGACAATGTTACAATATTAAAAGGAGGGACACAAGCCTGTGACCCACAGAACACACTTACAAGATGACATACAAACAGAACATACAAGGCTTGTTAGGCAACAAACAATTGGTTAGCGACACTTCCAATACAATTTTGTCAAAGTGTCACTGCAGAATAAACCATAACACCTTTACAATCAAATCTCAATTTTTGTGGTAGTATAAGGTGCCAAAGGAGTGTCGACGGTGTTTCGATTCGCTATTTTAGATCACGCAAATCATCATCAGGACATGAATTTATGCCTAAGATAAGCCAGAATAGCCACAGGACCGGAGATAGTCGTCAGCACTAATGTGGCTGAGAGCCTTTCAATGAAGGCAAAAGGAAAGACGAATCTCGTAAACTGCTTGGACAATACCGGTATAGCAGGGACGAGTTCCCTCAATGCACGGCGGGCTCTCGGGTCGCGTTAATAGTGAATTAGGCAAAAAAAAAAATACTTAAAGAGAAAAAACACATTTTAATTGCTGACTATCAAAACGTATACATTTGTAGGTGTGCATGTGTCTTTAGATTTCCAAGTGTGCAAACAATTTAAATCACAACAGATTAAGACTTCACTGCTGCATGAAATGTTTGCTTAACATAGTGCACATGAAAGCTGTGTTCTTGTTTGAAAATATAGGTGCACGTTTAAGCAGGAAATAAAGAGCAGGCCGGCACGAGTCCAAGTGCAGTGTGCATCCTACACACAGCTGTGGGTGTTACAACAAATGCAGGTTTTAAACACCAGTGGCCATCTGGTCACTGAAGCAACGCAGATGTCAATAAAATGTTCCAGCTATGGGATGGGGTGGTATGATGTTTACATTGTAAAGATCATGGTGACTCAGGTAAGTTTTGTTGGTCAGGGGTGGCACCCATTGGGTGTCTTAAGAAAGCCCTCACCCACCAACCTAGTTGGTGGCATGCTTCATCATCGGGCCCACCCAGTGACACCTAGCGTGTCCCGGGTGTGCTACGACGCCTGAATACAGCGGAGCAGGTATGTCACTGTGTGTGCGGTGAGGGATGTTAAGAAGGTGAGTTTAAAACGGCTTGGCGGGGGTCCCTGTACCCGGTGGGTAAAAGACTTTATTAACAGGGCCTCCGTCAGCGGTTAAAAATAAGGCTGTGGGACGCAAGAGGCGAGTTACGACAGCCTCCTTCATTAGCCATGGGTGTCATAACGCGCTGTACACAGTAGCGCTCTCACCGCACGCATGCGCAGACGCACTGTAAACAAAGCGGCGTGCTTCGCGGTGGCCGCACGCATGCGCGGCGGCCCCCGAACGGCCGCACATGCGCTCAATGCACCTACCCCTATGCGCATGCGCGGAAAACGCCCGCTACACCGCTCACCGACGCGGAGCCCCGGTCACCCTCCGGAGCGCGAGCATGACTCGAAATCGAGTCTTTCCACCATTCTTGTCATTTTCCAGGTGCAATCCATTAACCAATCGCCACACCAATTACCCTGAGTATAAAACCCAGGAAACAGATGCCATTGTTCACCGGTCCCAAGAAGGAGGCACACTAGGTCTACAGCCGGTATCGACCAGTAATCCTGTGAGTATGCTGCCACTACCACCTCGACCAAGGGTAAGCGCTGCCTTTTCTCTCCCTACAGGTCTCCTAACCACAGTGGTTTACCCTTTATCTCCCCATAGGGTCTAACCTTTGCCACTTCAAAGTACCTTGAAGAGGACACCACTTAAAACTAGCGTAAGATACAGTCCTTACGCCTCATTGTGTTCCATGTGTTCACCTTTTATACCACCATTACAGAAATTTCGTTTTTATTTTCACCCCACTAACGCAGTTCTAGTGCGATATGTCACCATAATGGTACCACCAATACCATTACACTTGAGCCGCTTATAGCCTGCACCCCATCGCTATTAAGCCGGCTGCCATGATATGAAGTTCATACCTCATAGTGACTCTTTTTCCTTATATGTTTTGTTCATGTCTTCTATGTTACATGTACAGGTGATCTTGAGAAGGGAATCCTCCCTCTCACAGTTAGATACACTTTAGGGCGTGTAGACACATAGTCCACACTACACACCCACTAGTTTTAATCACACCCACACCCATTTTTATTGTCCTGAAGAAAGCCAGCATATCAATAAGGCACTGGCTGAAACATGTTGACATTCTAAAGGACGTGAGAGGTCGTAACTCGCCTCTTGCGTCCCACAGCCTTATTTTTAACCGCTGACGGAGGCCCTGTTAATAAAGTCTTTTACCCACCGGGTACAGGGACCCCCGCCAAGCCGTTTTAAACTCACCTTCTTAACATCCCTCACCGCACACACAGTGACATACCTGCTCCGCTGTATTCAGGCGTCGTAGCACACCCGGGACACGCTAGGTGTCACTGGGTGGGCCCGATGATGAAGCATGCCACCAACTAGGTTGGTGGGTGAGGGCTTTCTTAAGACACCCAATGGGTGCCACCCCTGACCAACAAAACTTACCTGAGTCACCATGATCTTTACAATGTAAACATCATACCACCCCATCCCATAGCTAGTCTCTTTTTGATTAATCTACATATAAACCGGGGATCTGGACTAGCTATCTGGTCCTCTCTCTCCCTCTTGATACACGCACGCAATAAAATGTTCCACCCATGGCCGCAACGCTGATGAGCACCGCGTTGCAGGTGCGTAAGGCCCACATAAAGATCTCCTGTGCTCGGATATGTTTTAAACGGCTTGACCACTGTGGTCTTCCACGGGTCAGAGGTCGGGTGGCCTAGGAGTGGCCAAGCCGGCTGGAATCAAAGTGGCCTGCATCCCAATACCCCGCTGACGGCCTGGGCGGATTTATGGGCGTCTCTGAGGTAGATGTTGGCAGAGGCGAGACTTCCTCACTTTGGCCCACAGATCCAACGATGCGCGTTGATTTATTCTCCAGAACAAGGTTGGGAGAGCCGTTTGCTTTCAAGAGATGGCAGGAACCGCCCAAAACCTCCGGCACTGTCGTCTTCACATCTGCTCGATTCTCATGTTTAACAAGCCCTCGCGCAAATGTAAAGTCGGCAAAAGTGAAAGTGTTTCTCTTGCGGGAGCGAGCAGTGCCAGGAGCGATAATTGCTAACATATGGCGCCGCTGCTCGCTCCCGCAAGGAAATCGCCAAACCTGCATGTGTTGTTATTAAAAGCAATGCAACGTGTGCACGTTTTTGCCTCAAAAAGGGAATTGATGGCTCATGGTCTTTTTACTAAGCAAAATAATTAAACAACAGGGGGTGGTGATGGACAGAGTTTCTGAATTAAGCAGAATACTCTCACCCAGTCAAGAGATCAGGGCTTAATCCAACACCATTTTTTAGCTCACTGCACCATCCCAGCTCAGAACCTGGCTATATGCAAATTAGTCTGTCCCTGGCTCAGTGCATCATGGGAACAGGGCAAACCAAACTACCAAGCCAATTCTTTCACTGGGAAGGAAACAAGCTTCCGGGGACCGGTTTCTGGCATTGCTTTTTACTAAGCAGCGCATGTGCGATGCGAAGGCAAGACCTAAAAAATAAACCAATGGTCAATAAACAATGAATGTACTGGTATAGGAGGCGATGCCGCCGGCTCCTTCCATGCACCTCGGGAAACGCATCTGCAGTGGAACAAACTGGCGTAGTAGACGATGCCGCCGGCTCCTGTTTTTCACCTCGGGGGAACTCAGAACTAATAAACCGCATATGCGGTGAAGTAAACTCTGGTGGAGCAAACGGCTCCTGCCGCGCTCATGAGGGACCAAGTGGAAACAGAAAAATGCATTTGCGGTTTACAAACAAGAGAGAATTACGGGCTTGAATCCAGCTCCAACGGGGCCGTAGAACAAGGTTACCAATGGTGGGAAAGCGTGTGGCGGAAAGCGAATGGACAAAACAAGGTGGAGGCTAACGTCTCCGGCCGCGCACCTCACTGGAGGGTGAAGGTCAAAAGACCGCACTTGCGGTCAGCAGAAAGGAAGTCTCTCGAGGCTCCTGCCGCGCAATGAAAACGACAAAGCATTTGGTAAAGAGTCACGCTCCTGCGTACTCTCGGGCTGAGACTCAGAAGAAAAGGGAGTCAAGGAGAGGCACGCCCCTGCGTCCTCTCGGTTCGGATTTACAGCAAAAAACTATCAAGCCAAGCACCGGAATCCGGTCATGTGGCTCTTACATAGAAACCTACCCTTACCACCTGATTGGCACGCCCAATGCCGGTGTAGAGGGAGTAAAGGTTGAAAAGAGACGGAAAAGAGTGACACGAACAGGGCGTGATGAGAAAAGTGGTAACAGAAGTTGTCCAACTGAAAGGGAACAGCTTTCCTTTATTTAATATTTTACCGACTCCTTTTAGGAGTAGTTAAACATTCAGTGGTTTGGTACAAACATTGACACATCTTGTTGAAATTGAAATTAGATGGGGATGCCTTTTTCCCTCACTTTCATAATTGGGATTCAGAATGAGTTGGTAAACTATTTTTTGCAATTTGGAATGGCTCTCTGAACCACAAAAGGGGTATTGTGTTGAGAGATGTCATTTTTGTTTTGCACATCCTGTGACTTTGTGAATCATAGAGTTTGTTTAAGGAAATGGCTCTTTTTGATGGTCATCCCCACGTTTTTGTACTGATGCTGCAGTTTTGTTTTACTCTGCGACTCTAATGAGGCCTGCTAGCCAAACCTCAGTGTCTGGACCCTTACTCTAAAACTGGTATGTCGAATTGGCTTTTGCCCAACTGGCTGAGCTTACTTACCTGCAAGTCCCTAGTAAATGGTATCCATGGTACCCAGGGCATGTATGTTACAGGATCCCTCTCACGCCTTGAAGCACTGGTTGTGCCATCTTGGCTGGGAAATTAGGAAAACAAGTCCCACAGCCAACTATGTGCAGGCTGGAAGAGCAGTTTTAACAGCTGGCCCAACTTTGTCATTTAAAGCAATGGCAGGGCTGCACCCGGTGGCTAGCAAAGGAAAGGGACTGTGTCTGCTGTGTCCTGCTGGATGAAAAGTAATCACCAGAGCCCAGCCTAAGCCAAGATACTCCAAGGGTCAGTGAGCTGGCCTCCTATTCACAGAATGGGGACACAACAGCTGAGAAGCTTGCTAGGGCAAGTTAGTCGCCCAAAGTCTTCTACCCACTGCCAACTGCCGCTGTGCAGCAACAGAGTCCAGGACTTAATAATAAAAGTTGTAACTATGTTTGCAGAGTCTCTGAAAGTGTTGTTGGAGAACATCTGGAACCCCAAGAGGACGAGTTACTGATCCAGGAAGGATTAGCCTATGGATGTGATACTGCGCTACCAGTGGTCCCATGGCTACTGGATTTCTGCCAGCAAGCACCAACAGGACTTTGAGGGACGGCAACCCTGGGACCAGGACCTCCTCATCCCCTTCTTGGACCGAGAAGTAGTCTCAGCCAGACCCCTGTTGACTGCATTTTATCCGCAGCATCCTTTGAACATCTTCTGCATCCTTCATCCCTTACATTAGGACCACTTCCTTAGGAAAGCCCTGCAAAGGATACAAGTGTCTGGAACTGACTGAAGACTGCTTCACATGCTGAGGTAACTGCTACTGAGGAACTTGTGGTTCCCCTGACTGACTCCTTACTGGAGTTGGTCACCTAAAATGAGTCTAAGTGACAGAATTCCAACTGGCATAAACATTTTGGTGACTAAGGGTCCTAAAAGGATTCGTTAGTGTATTACACAGTGAGATTGCACAACCACACCATATAATACACCCCATTTCCTCACAGTTAATATAATCAAAATATCATTTTGTACAACTGGCCTGAATGCAGATGGTCTTTAGTGACCCTTTCAGTAGCAGCAACTGAAGCCACCACCATATTGTACTCTAACTGTTCATTGCCATGACACCTGATCTATAGATGTCCCAGGTTGAACTTAGCAAAATCACATATTATTAAATAATTATCAGGGAAAACTAGAGCTGTAGTTTTATACGAGCAGATTTGTACAAACTACACAACTTTACAACTTTGTGGATTTTCAATCTCTATGAAATTGCCCAAATTGACAGGAGAAAACAATCAAGGTTTCCTAAAAACCACTGTTTGGCAAGCAAATTGTAACTGTGAAGCTATTGTCCCCTAAAGACTTATCGCAAAAAAAAATTTTTTGGGTGGGAGAAATTTCTACAAAGATGTTTTCTGGCGGGGGTTCTATCTACCCCAGTTTTTAATCATTCCACATACAGGTCTGAACTGACACTGCGCAAAGTCGCAAACACCTGGGGCAAACCATGGGAAACATGTTGAACGAGAAACTGATGTGGGATTAAAAAGGATGCATGTGTGAAACACTGATAGGACTTATTGTTTTTTTTATTCCACAGAAAGTAGAAGAATGTGCTCCTCCCTATCATGAAAGAAAATGCTACTGAGTATTCTGTTAGTTCCTGTAGCGTATTTTGTTTTCTCTAGCAAAATAAGGTCTAGGGAGAACCACACAAACTGCTATGCTCATGGCACTGGCGTAACGAAACTTGAGGGCCCCTCCCTGCAGGGTACATGGAGGGTCCCCCCCGGACTCATTAAGGAGCTCTCCAGGCAGAGTACTGAGCTGCGAGGGCCGCTCGCGGGGGCTGCAGGGGTCTGTGTTACGCCACTGGTTCCTGGACATTTGAGCAGTTTGAGTGCAAGGATGGACTGGCCATACTGGGCATCAGTCTTTTTCCCAGGAGGCTGGAAGGGTTGGGTTGGCTTTGCAACTGGAGGGGGGGAGTTTTGCAGCAGTGCTGCAATATAGGTCTACAGTAATAAAATCAGTGGGCCAACATAACCCACTAAGAACTCACATTCCTTTCCAGCCTTCTGGGACCAGCCAGGCCACACAGGTGCACTCAACTGCTTTAAAAAAAAAGATACAAAAAGAAGACCAGGTGACCACCCTGTTGAAATCAAACAGGAATCAAATGTTGTAGAAAAGAAGATTTAATGTCCAGCACAGCATCAGCAGGTACACAGCTCAGATACAAGGTAAAACTGACTCCCTGTCTCTACACCTTCTAGAATTCCAGGTCTTGTTGGAATCATAACATGATGTGCAGAGCAGACATCAGAAGAACAGGCTGATGTCATACAAGCAGAAATAAATAAATAAATGATAGAGAAAACATAGAATGTAACACATCCCCCTTTTCCATAACAAAAATAAAACTAAACATAATCTCTCAATTTTAACAGTCTATTTGTAACACGAACATTACGTTTGATCCTTGAGGCAATGGTGTCTTGATTACCCTGACCTGAAATATCAGAACTAGGAAAATCCTTAGCACAAGCACCATGAACAGCATAGTTACACTTTGCAATTCTTTTTGTGTTCCATAACTTACCATCCTGAGTAATAACAGAATTTGAGAACACTTTTTTAATCTGTATAGGTCCACCAAACTTAGGTGAACCTTTAGTCATTAAACCAGGTTTTTTAATTCTCACCCAATCCCCTACAACAAAATCATGCATTTTAACTTTCCATTTTTTGTTGTACCAACACATGGTCTTGTTCTGTTTTTCTTCAACTCTTCTAGCAGTGTCATGTACACATTCTTTAGTAATTAATTTATCTTGACATTTATCCATAAGCCACCATGGACAAATTTTAGAGGCCGGATCTCTACCCTTTAATAATTTGAAAGGACTAATTCCAGTTGTTGAATGAGGCGTAATTCGATAAACCCACAACCTCTCTCTCAACTCACTCAACCATTCTCCACGTGTATTAATGACATCAGAAACGTAAGATTTCAACACCCTATTAAACCTTTCTACTTGTCCGTTTACATGTGGTTCGAATAAGGATGTACATTTGTGTACAATCCCATGTCCCTTCAAAAAGTTTTCCATTTCTGATGACTTTAATTGGACACCATTGTCCGTAACCAAAATAGAAGGACAGCCCTCTCGAGCAAAAATCTCCTTAAAAAACAACATTACGGAATTGGTGGTGGCACTAGAAACAAACTTCACCTCTGGCCATTTCGAATGGAAATCAATCAAAACCAATACAAACCGTGAATTCTCTGGTAAGCTCTTGAAAGGTCCTGCAATATCAAAAGCTAATTTTTGCCAAGGCATCTCCGGCCATTTCACCACCTTTAAAGGTGGAACATTAGTTCTGAGCATCTTTTCACTTGATACACACTCCGTACATTCCCTTACTGTTCTGTCAATATACGCGTCCATTCCTGGCCACCAAAAAAAACTCCTAATCAACCTCTTCATAAAAGATATGCCTGGGTGTGTCTTGTGAGCCAATTTAAGAATCATGTCTTGTATACCCTGCGGTGGAACACATTTGCCCGATTTAAACAAAAAATCATTCTCCATTTCTAATTCATCCGCTACTTTAGCAAACGGTAACAACTCTTCCATAATAAAAATTTTCTTGGGCCAACCCTCCATCACAAACTTCTTGAGGGTGCTCCACTTATCATCTTCACCAATGCAACTGTTCCACTTCTCTTCTGTAATCTCTTGGAATTGATCACCCAATACATCAGCAATTGTTAAGGAAAAATCTACCTCTCTAATAACATCAACATCATCTTGTTTACATGGAAGACGAGAAAGAAAGTCAGCTGTGACATTTTTCTTTCCTGGAACATATTCTGTACTAAAATTGTACTCCTGTAACTTGGATGACAATCTTGCAATCCTGGCTGTAGAATGCCAACCACCACCAGTAGATAAAATATTAACTAGTGGTTTATGATCCGTTCGCAGAACAAACCTACAGCCCCAGACATATAACTGAAAATGTTCAACAGCCCACACACATGCAAGTAACTCCCTCTGAATCACTGCATACTTCCTCTCACAGTCATTTAATGTGCGTGAAGCAAAAGCTACATTCCACTCTTCTTTTCCTTCTCTCTGAGACAAAACACCCCCTAAGCCATATAGACTAGCATCCACAGTTATTATACACTCCTTCTTCATCCTGAAAGGTTTCAATGTAGGAGCATTGACAATGTCCCTTTTTATCAACTCAAAAGCCTCTTGTTGTTCCTTTGACCACACATACATCACATTCTGTCTTAACAAACTTCGCAGAGGTTCCATTTTAGTAGCAAAACCTTCCACAAATTTGCTATAGTACTCACACATTCCTGTGAATGACAATAATTGATCTCTGTTGACAGGTGATGGTCCTTTGACTATGGCATCCACATTGGTTTTTTTAGGAATAATTCCATCACCAGATAGGGTATGTCCCAGATATTCAACAGAATGTTGGAACAGTTTGCATTTATGGGCTTTTAAAGTAAGGCCATGATCTTCTAACCTCTTGCAAACCTCATATAGATGCCCTACATGGTCATTTTTATTTCTTGAAAAAATCAGAATGTCATCCTGAAAACACTTAACGTATTCATCTAAATCTCTGAAAATCAAAAACATAACCCTTTGAAATACTGACGCAGCTGACGCCAGGCCAAAAGGCATTCTTGTATATTGATATAAACCAAAAGGCGTGATAAATGCTGTAAGCTTCTTAGATTCTTCTTTAAGTTCAATCTGATGGTATGCCGAACGTAAATCTAACGTGGAAAATATTTTGGCACCTTCAAACATTGATACTACCTCATTGATATTTGGTAAAGGGTGACAGTCTATGACAATATTTGAGTTCAGAGCCCTGAGGTCTACACACACTCTCAATTTTTGATCAGGCTTGCGGACTAAAACTATGGGAGAAACCCACTCAGCTGATTCAATAGTTTTGATTATGCCCTCATCTGATAACTCCTTTAACATGTCTTTCAGTTCTTGTCTTACACTAATAGGTACACCCTTATTTTTTGTTTCACTGGTGTAGCATTGTCTTTCAAAACAATTTTGTGTGAAAAACTCTTCAGTTTTCCTAATTTGTCACAAAAAACATTTTTAAAAGAGTTGATCAGTTTTTGTTCTTCACCATCAATCTTGAAATTATCATCTACTGTGGCCACTTGGTTATATAGCGTATCATCACATAACAGGTTCCTCAGCCCTAGGATTTAATATAATACCCAACTGGTATTGGTCACGCCAACCCAGGACATTGACACCCTTTTTGGCAATATATAGCTTTATGTCAGCACATCTGTGCTTAAAATGTATGGAAACTTCAAAAAAAACCTTCAACTTCAATTTGATTTCCCTCAAAACTAACAGCCTTGATATCTGGTTGTTCCAACTCACTTAGACATAGTTGATTACTCAACTTCTCAAGAAAATAATGTTCTGTCATAATTGTCCATGGCGAACCTGAGTCTACCATTAAAGATATGTTAACTTGACACATCACAAAATCAGCATTAGGTGATTTTTTTATATGCGCTGGAACAACATCAATTATTGAAACGACAAAACCTTTGTCAACAATCTCTGTATCTTGTAACGAATCCTGTAAAGCACTAGTGTGAGAGGTTTCATTACAAGTGAGAAATGAAACTGCTCCCTTAGAGGGTGTGGCATTCCGTTTGAGATCTTTACAAACACTAGTGAAATGTCCTATTCTTCCACAATTTCTACATTCCTTGTTAAGAGCAGGACATCCAGGAAAAGAAGCTACATGTGATCTATTCCCACATCTATAACAAACAGTCATACCACCAAACATTCCTTGAGAATTCCTATTGAATCCTCCTCTGTAATTTTGTTGAAAACGAGAAGGTTGAGAACGTTGATAGGTTTGTTGCATATGACTATCATTCCTGAGTTTAACATTACATACTTCTTCTTCTGTAACTTTGTTATTAGCATTATCTTTAACAACTTCCATCCATTTTTCAGATTGTTCTAAAGCCTTAGCTTCTGAAATAGCCTCAGATAATGTGGGATTACCCAACACACACAATCTTTCCTGTATTTTCTTATTCTTAACATGTACCATGATTTGATCTCTGATCATTTCATCTGTTAACAACCCAAAATTGCAATGTAGAGATAATGATCTCAAACCTGTAAGAAAATCATCAAAATTTTCGTCAGATTTCTGTGCTCTTGTATAAAATTTAAATCGATTTAAGGCAATACTAGTAACAGGTTTAAATCTTTTCTCTATGCGTAATAAGGCTTCGTTATAGGCATTTAAATTATTGCCACTACCATCATTCGGTACTGTAACTTGAGGCAAAGATCTAAAATTAACCTGACCTTCTGATCCTAAACAATGAAGGAAAATACTTTTCTTTCTTTCTGCCCCCATGCGCTCTCCATCAATTGCTTTCATATATGTGATGAACTCCTCCTTCCATCTTGCCCAAGGCATGGGAGGATCACCCTTAGTTTGTAGGAATTTTGCTGGAGGGTCAAACTGCATGTTAAAATAATGTTGAGAACTAATAACAAAATGCCTAAGGTTAAAAACAAAAATACTAATTGTAAAAACTGTAAGTTATCACCAACTGTACTTCAGTGTATTAAAATTATTGAAGCAAGAGAACTAATATTGTAGAAATAAATTGCAGAAAATCGAAAATAAATATGTTGGTATATACACAAGTAAAAATAAGATTGAATTTAAACTTAATAGTCTTGCCGTGTGGAAATTTGCATCAGTAACGATCGAAATTGCTGTAATTAAGCTCCGTTATCGAAGCTCCGTTGTATTGTTAGTTTCCGTTTCCTTGGAAACTGAAAATGGCCGCCAACGTCGTGACGCGCTGCGTGAAGACGCCGCGTGATGATGCACCCAAGAAAGACGCTGAGAGACGCTGCGATGCTCCCTTGGCAACAGCTCGCGTAGTCGGCACTGCAAGACGCTGTAGCAACGATGCTCCCCTGGTAACAGCTCACGTAGGCGGTCCACAAACTGCTCGCGTGGAGCGACAGCGGCTGCTCGCGTGTGAAGCAATTGAAAGATGCAGATTACGCTGACTGTTTGGGAAATGGAAAAATATACAAAAATCCCCCAAATTGATGCAGAAAGTCACAAAACAGGCGGAATTTGAAACGTTCCAATGGTAACAGCCAGAGCAGGTAAAGAAGTAGAATATAGATGGATATTCTTCACCAAACCAAAAACGGACGGGTTATAACACAAAAATAGTATCAATAGAAATAAATCCAAAGTCAGGAAGAAAAGGTACAGCCGCAGGTGCTATCAAGGCACGTAAAATGAGAAATATGAAAACAACTGCCGCTGGTGCCATCAAAGCACAATGTTAGAAAAAATGTAATAAATCTTTAGACACTCCGTACCTGTGCTGGCAAGATGACAGGAGTGTAAGGTGGTTCTTTCCCTCGTCGCCAAAATTATGTTGAAATCAAACAGGAGTCAAATGTTGTAGAAAAGAAGATTTAATGTCCAGCACAGCATCAGCAGGTACACAGCTCAGATACAAGGTAAAACTGACTCCCTGTCTCGACACCTTCTAGAATTCCAGGTCTTGTTGGAATCATAACATGATGTGCAGAGCAGACATCAGAAGAACAGGCTGATGTCATACAAGCAGAAATAAATAAATAAATGATAGAGAAAACATAGAATGTAACACACCCCTTGCTCATAGGCCCATTCATCTGTAGTAGCGCACAAAAGCACTTTCAAAGATGGCCTTGTTATAATTGTTGTGTCCTGCTCTCCGCACCCCTAGTCCTCCCATCCCTTCCTCTCCTCATCACACACACGCAGCATCTCCTTGGACATCATGGTAGTGCTCAGTACAAAGTCAGTGCACTCCTGCTGACAGCCATCCAGGCCAGCAGCCAAGCCTGGGCCAGCCACCACCAGCCACTAGAATCAGCCATTGACAGCTACCTACCCGTGCTATGCGCTAACTGGGTGCACGTGTGACCAGTTTCAGTTTTAAATTCATGCTGATGGTGCCATGCGTTGATGGGTCCCTGGCTAGTGGAAACAATAGAACTGTCAAGATGTCTCTTGGGATTAATCTTCCTGCTGGAGAGAGATCAGAGTTTTATCTAGTGGCAGTTTTGACTCAACTTCGGTAGTGCAGAGGTTAAAAATGCCTTCTAGAAAAAACATATACTCTGCAGATCACAAAACTGTATTTTTTGAGCATAGCTTAGTGGGTTAGTGCTTTTGTCACAGAGAACATGTCATTAATATGCAGTTCATAAGTTACAATTGTAATCTAGCACAGTGAGCTATGAACTGACATCAAAGAGCTGCATGCAAGGATAGGTTTGATTCCTAATCCTCCTGTTACCTGCACCTGTGATTGTGCCTTGGAGGAATTCTGAGTGCACCCACCATTCTTCCATCCTTCACCACAGTCTGCATAGCCTTAGCCACCCTGCTGCAAAGAGGTGCACTACCAGCCTAGTATATCATGTGACTCTGCCTGCCTTGCTCAAGGCCGGCTTTAAGGCAATGTAACCGATGCCATTCCACCGCACCAAGCACTGAAGTGAGGCGGCCACTGGGTGGAGAAGCGTGGCTCAATGGTTAGAGCTGTAAAGACAAGGGAGAGAGACCCCTTATAGCCCAGGGGAATGGGGTACTTTTAAACAGTAAAGTGAAAAGCTTCCCTTGGGTAAGTGACTATATAGGGATGCCCAAAGAAATGGTCTGGGACACAAAGCTTCACTAAGCAAAAGCATAAACAATAAAAACAGTTGTGTACAAAATGTAGAAATTTATTCAAACATACAATAAAAACATGTTAAAAATCAATATTTTTACTTAAAAAAGACCCTTTGCATTAATTTAAAAAGAACAGCAACTCATTCACAGTTTATACATGTAAACAAATGTCAATACTGAAAAATAGCAAATAAACATACTTTCAATGTATCAAAGGAAATTTAGGAAAAGAGAGAGACACACACTAAGACATCAACAGTTTGTCATTTGGAAAATGCACATCATATCCCTCTTTTGAACTCAGACCAAGACTTGATTTTTTTCCGTGTTCTTGGAGTGAGTTGGGTGATTGGATTGTGCTGTGTTAGGCGTCGACGCGTTTCGATGGTTTTAGTTTATTCATATACCATCTTTTTCAAGACTATTGGATTTTATTGTCTCTCCTGTATTGGCACTGGATGGTTGCCTCTACAAATGGACCCTGTAGGTAAATATACTTAGATGAGTATTCAAAATTAAACCCCAAATAATCAATGTCATGTTATTTGATCGGCATGCAGTCCAAATATTGGGTATAATTGTGACTAACCGTTTAACATATGGCTTTTAACTAAGACACATTAATTGGCAAACAGTCCAAACATTTGATATAATTGTGACTAGCCATTTAACAGAAGTCTTTAAGTTGAGACACATCACATTTGTCCTTGCTGACAAGTTTACCACAAATACACTCATTGGTTTATAAATATGCTTTTGTTGCTTCACCATGGGTCCAACTCATGTATGGGCAGCCATTGGAGAAAACCCCACCTCCCGGAAGAAGCCCAGTGGAGTGGTTGCTTTCCTGGTATATTGTTATATTAAGTCTCACTACCTCCCGGGGTTCTCCCTGGGACACTGGACAGATTGATGGTCTTCTCCAGGGATTTATGTGCCCAAGAGTAGAAAAAACTGTATAGGGTGTTAGTTAGATTTACCTTATTCCATGTTCAGTTATCTGGACAAAAGTTTGTATTCTATTCTCTGGTGTCGCATTATTTCACCATAGACTTTCATTAAAATCTAGATGGATGAGAATTTTATAAAAAAGTTGTAAATCAAGTGATTCTCCCAAGGTTACCTTTGTCTACATCTATGGCTTTGCTTTTGTTTACCTGTTATCTTGTGCACTGGTGTTTCTTATTTCACTATGTCCCGACATGAATTAGGAATTTTTACTCTCCTATGAAGAAAAATTGTTTAAAAGAAGATTTTAGACACTCTTTTGATTATATTCTGGGTGGTCTGACTTTTTTCACTAACTTGATCTTTTTGTTGACATGATTAATTAAACTACCTTATTGTTGGCTACAGGGTAGCAGTGTATATGTAGTCCTCAAATCGCCCTTCAATCAGATGGCTTCTTCCCAAGTGACGTAGGTCCTCTCTATTTTTGTACTACAAGAGGTATATTACATCTATTAGTTATACAACATATGTAGGGGCAGATGCCTGTAAGCTACACATTCTAGACAGACCTACCTAAACATCCGGTAGGGATAGTCTTGGGGTCGGGGGTACCATGGGGAATAGCGCTTGATCAGGTGCACGATCGAAATTTCACCTGAAACGAGAGTTAGGCTTTATTTTATTGCCAGCCTTGTGCCTAGTTTCTAGTATTTAGAGCAAGGCGGATAAGTTAATCTTACCTCACATTCAGTCCTTCAGGGGAGAAGATGCACCTTGTTATACTGACTATATAGTCAAAGTTTCCTGGGGGGATAGATATTAACGAGGCATTATTACACTAGCTATTTAGGAGGTTTTTTATTAGGTTTTCGGCAGGGGTTCTTTTTCCTCTTACCTTCCGCTTCGTGAATTCTAGTTAGGAACCCGACTCCCGTCCTCTCGCTCTCGTCTCTGATTCCGGAACAGCTAGTGTTTGGGATGTTTGTCCGGGTCCTTTTTCTACTCTATTTTTGTTTCTCTCATTGGGTAATCCTTAATTATTACAGCTGCATTCAATTATTTTTACCGCGAAATAGTCCGCGTAACCATAGTAACGCGTCTCTGTTTGTAACTAGCTTCCGCGTTTCACGCCTCATTTTGCTGCAGCCTATTCAAGCCTCGTTTTCGGTTTTGTTTACATGATATTCACATCGTCTAGCCTACGTTATCTTTAAGGTTTCTAATGTTTAACCTACGTTGTCTTTGAAGTTTCTAATGTTTTGTCATTGGTATTCCTTATATTTGTTAAAGTTAGATATGTCATTAGAAGGTCGACTAATTTATGACACGGTGATATAAGCACAGGTCTCGCTGATTCTTTATATAATCCACGTCCTAATACAGCCTTGGAATAGTTGTTATTGTGTTCTACCACACATCTACCCCACGCTGTCAGAACTACGGATTTTAAGCCTCTCCTTTATAGGACTTTTACAGGTGTTTACACTCTGTTTGTGTTCATTATTCCACTGTACCCATTTATATTTATTCCAGTATGTTTCTAAACGGGGAATATTAGCTCGTTAGCTCACTGTTATACTTGTCTCCCATTTAATTTGTATTGGTTTTCTAAAAATTATATCTATTTTATCTATACTGCAATATGATTGGTCGGTGTTCGCCGGCACGAATATGTAAATTCCTATCCTCATGTTATGAGTTCAATCCCCTTTATAGATATTTGACAGCTGAGTTATTTCTAATTTTTGTATGGTGGGTGACTTAGTGAATGTATCTTGTTTTATTGACTGGATATTATTTTCATCCATTCCTCTCTAGAGTTTAAGCCTTTGTCTATGGTGTCTAGATAGCATATAAACCATTGCTCTCGTTTTTTTCTAATTGTTTCGAGGTTACCACCTCGTCTGCTTGCAGTTATTTTTTCCAGGATGTACCAGGTAAACTCGTCACATCCGTGATTTTTTTCTTGGTAGTGCAACGTAAGTGGAGCATTTTCTTTTTTATTTTTGATTGCTGAGCGATGCTCCAGAAGTCTAATTCTAAGCTCCCTGCTCGTCTCCCCCACGTAACCTAGGCCGCAAGGACAGACGAGCAGGTAAACTACATTTTTACTCCTACAGTTGTTTAGACTTCTTGGCACTAAGGTCTTCTGGTTGAAGATCCATTTCTTTGACACTATACAATTCGGACAAATAGAACAAGTTCCACATTTGTGGTTGCCAATTGCCTTTGTGCTACCAGTTATGGTGGTTTGTACACTGTTCGCTGGATTTTTGTATGTCCTTACTAAACTGTTTTTGATAGTTTTATTCCTTCGAAATGAAAATAACGGTTTGACTAGTGGTACTGTCAGGCCGTTGTTTATTATTTTCCAATTTCGATTCACTATATTCTTAATTCTATTGCTTAAATTTGAGTATTGACTCACAAAGACTATCCTGTCTTGTGTCTTGTTATTTTTAATTTTATTTGTGTCCAGAAGTTGCTCACGGTCATAAAACCTAGCACGCTTTAGGGATTGTTTCACTAGTTTTTTGGGGTATCCTCTCTCGTATAATTTTTTCTCCATATTTTCTGCATGTTTGTAGAAATCAGTTATGCTTGTGCAATTGCGACGTAATCGTAGAAATTCCCCAAAGGGGATGTTGTCTTTTTGCGTTCGCGGGTGGTTGCTTTGGTATTGCAAAAGGGTGTTCTTATCTGTAGGTTTTGTAAAGAGTTCTACTTCCAATTGTCCATCTGATTCTTTGATCTTTATGTCTAGGAAGTTTACACTGCTAGTGCTATAACTAGCAGTGAACTTTAAATTTTTATCGCCCAGGTTGAGCCACTCTAAAAAGGATATTAAGTCCTCACTGGCACCGCTCCAGATGAAAATTATATCATCAATGAAACGGTGCCAGTGGGATATGTTTTCAAAGAAGGGTGCCAACTCGTTGTGTATATGTTTCAGCTCAAAATGGCTGACATAGAGGCATGCCAGGCTGGGGGCACAAGTGGCCCCCATGCTGGTCCCTTTCACCTGTTTGAACAGCTCATCTTTAAACAGAAAAATATTGTTTTTTAATACCAACTCCACACATCCGAGAATGAAGTCCATATTGCCTCCCTTGAGATCTTCATTACTAAGAATGGAGGATAGGACTTCGATGGTGTCGTTTTGTGGGATATTTGTATACAGAGCCTCGATGTCCAAGGTGACCAAATACTGGGTCACCTTGTCGAAGCTCTGTCCTTCAAAAACTGCAATGGCATGTGCAGTATCTTTTAAATACGATTGCTGTTTTTGAACAATTGGCCGTAGAAAGTAATCAGCGTATTTGCTCAGGGGCTCTAACAAAGACCCCAAGCTACTCACGATAGGTCGCATGGGAGGGTTGTCGACATCCTTGTGGATCTTGGGCAATCCATAGATCGCCGGTATGATTGGGTCAGTATTAAAAAGAAACTTGTATTCTTCCTCACAAATCAGATCATTTTCTCTTCCATAGTTTAAGAAAGTAGCAACATCTTTCTTAAGTTTAGTAATCATAGTGTATGAGGCTGCGGCATAGTGTTCTTTAACATTTAAAAGAAGCCTCATCCGTCTATCGTAGTCCTCACTATTGAATACTACCACCCCTCCGCCTTTGTCGGCAGGTTTTATTGTTATCAAATCATTATCTTGTAATGATCTGAGTGCTGTTCTATGTCGTTTTGATAAATTATTACACTGTTTTTGTGAGTTTTTAAAACTATTTTTTATTTCGATTTCCACTACCCTCTCAAAAAGCTCGACATTATTATCTATTTGGCTCAGGTTTGGTGTAAAGGTTGATTGTGGTTTAAAACCTGTGACATTGGGCCTTGGTTCATATTCTCTATCTGCAAAGAATCTGTTTAGTCTAATTTTCCTAAAAAAGCTTTTTAGGTCTCTTTCCAATTCGAATCTATTAGGGGGGGCTGTTGGGGCAAAACTGAAACCCAATCTTAGTATTTCTTTTTCCTCTTGTGTTAATTCCCTATCAGAGAGATTTATAATGGGGAATACCTTCATCTCCAATATCTGGCATTCCTGGTCTTCAGGTAGTTTGGTGTCGTTTGATTTGGAGGTGCATGGTTCCTCATTGGTTCTTGTCTGGGGTAATTCCGGTAGTTTTTTTGGCCCCTGTGTGGGCGATTCCCTAAAAAAGGCTGGGATTCATTTTGGTAATTGGGAGCTGATCTCTCTAAGTATTCATTAGAGTGTTCTTCTTCATCGCTAGACCCGGATGTTTCCGAGAAGGTCACTCTCTTATTGTTACCTCCTCTTGAGAAAACTTGTCTGGGGTATTGAGGCTTTTCCCACCTTTGCTCATTTCTAGTTGTATAATAATCTTTGTTCAGGAATGGATATACGATTTCTGCACTGAATTTTTCTATATCTTTCCTGAGTTTTGTTGTCTTTTTATTAGTTAGGTAGTCTCGATAGCCTTCAGTATCTTGTATTAATTCTTCTAATTTCTTTTTGGCATCCTCAACGGCTGTATTTGTTTTGAGTGCTGCTTCTAGTTCATCAATTTGTTTTCGTTCCAATATCATTACCTCTTGTGCTGTCTCAATGATAAGGATTAACCAGTCTCTGCTGCACCTATTTGCGATATGGGTCCAAACCTCCAGAAATTTCTCATTGTCCGTAAAGAGACCGGGTTCATTTCTTATACGGAGACCTAACGGTATCACTCCCGCTCATCCTGAAAAAATAACTGCAAGCAGACGAGGTGGTAACCTCGAAACAATTAGAAAAAAACGAGAGCAATGGTTTATATGCTATCTAGACACCATAGACAAAGGCTTAAACTCTAGAGAGGAATGGATGAAAATAATATCCAGTCAATAAAACAAGATACATTCACTAAGTCACCCACCATACAAAAATTAGAAATAACTCAGCTGTCAAATATCTATAAAGGGGATTGAACTCATAACATGAGGATAGGAATTTACATATTCGTGCCGGCGAACACCGACCAATCATATTGCAGTATAGATAAAATAGATATAATTTTTAGAAAACCAATACAAATTAAATGGGAGACAAGTATAACAGTGAGCTAACGAGCTAATATTCCCCGTTTAGAAACATACTGGAATAAATATAAATGGGTACAGTGGAATAATGAACACAAACAGAGTGTAAACACCTGTAAAAGTCCTATAAAGGAGAGGCTTAAAATCCGTAGTTCTGACAGCGTGGGGTAGATGTGTGGTAGAACACAATAACAACTATTCCAAGGCTGTATTAGGACGTGGATTATATAAAGAATCAGCGAGACCTGTGCTTATATCACCGTGTCATAAATTAGTCGACCTTCTAATGACATATCTAACTTTAACAAATATAAGGAATACCAATGACAAAACATTAGAAACTTCAAAGACAACGTAGGTTAAACATTAGAAACCTTAAAGATAACGTAGGCTAGACGATGTGAATATCATGTAAACAAAACCGAAAACGAGGCTTGAATAGGCTGCAGCAAAATGAGGCGTGAAACGCGGAAGCTAGTTACAAACAGAGACGCGTTACTATGGTTACGCGGACTATTTCGCGGTAAAAATAATTGAATGCAGCTGTAATAATTAAGGATTACCCAATGAGAGAAACAAAAATAGAGTAGAAAAAGGACCCGGACAAACATCCCAAACACTAGCTGTTCCGGAATCAGAGACGAGAGCGAGAGGACGGGAGTCGGGTTCCTAACTAGAATTCACGAAGCGGAAGGTAAGAGGAAAAAGAACCCCTGCCGAAAACCTAATAAAAAACCTCCTAAATAGCTAGTGTAATAATGCCTCGTTAATATCTATCCCCCCAGGAAACTTTGACTATATAGTCAGTATAACAAGGTGCATCTTCTCCCCTGAAGGACTGAATGTGAGGTAAGATTAACTTATCCGCCTTGCTCTAAATACTAGAAACTAGGCACAAGGCTGGCAATAAAATAAAGCCTAACTCTCGTTTCAGGTGAAATTTCGATCGTGCACCTGATCAAGCGCTATTCCCCATGGTACCCCCGACCCCAAGACTATCCCTACCGGATGTTTAGGTAGGTCTGTCTAGAATGTGTAGCTTACAGGCATCTGCCCCTACATATGTTGTATAACTAATAGATGTAATATACCTCTTGTAGTACAAAAATAGAGAGGACCTACGTCACTTGGGAAGAAGCCATCTGATTGAAGGGCGATTTGAGGACTACATATACACTGCTACCCTGTAGCCAACAATAAGGTAGTTTAATTAATCATGTCAACAAAAAGATCAAGTTAGTGAAAAAAGTCAGACCACCCAGAATATAATCAAAAGAGTGTCTAAAATCTTCTTTTAAACAATTTTTCTTCATAGGAGAGTAAAAATTCCTAATTCATGTCGGGACATAGTGAAATAAGAAACACCAGTGCACAAGATAACAGGTAAACAAAAGCAAAGCCATAGATGTAGACAAAGGTAACCTTGGGAGAATCACTTGATTTACAACTTTTTTATAAAATTCTCATCCATCTAGATTTTAATGAAAGTCTATGGTGAAATAATGCGACACCAGAGAATAGAATACAAACTTTTGTCCAGATAACTGAACATGGAATAAGGTAAATCTAACTAACACCCTATACAGTTTTTTCTACTCTTGGGCACATAAATCCCTGGAGAAGACCATCAATCTGTCCAGTGTCCCAGGGAGAACCCCGGGAGGTAGTGAGACTTAATATAACAATATACCAGGAAAGCAACCACTCCACTGGGCTTCTTCCGGGAGGTGGGGTTTTCTCCAATGGCTGCCCATACATGAGTTGGACCCATGGTGAAGCAACAAAAGCATATTTATAAACCAATGAGTGTATTTGTGGTAAACTTGTCAGCAAGGACAAATGTGATGTGTCTCAACTTAAAGACTTCTGTTAAATGGCTAGTCACAATTATATCAAATGTTTGGACTGTTTGCCAATTAATGTGTCTTAGTTAAAAGCCATATGTTAAACGGTTAGTCACAATTATACCCAATATTTGGACTGCATGCCGATCAAATAACATGACATTGATTATTTGGGGTTTAATTTTGAATACTCATCTAAGTATATTTACCTACAGGGTCCATTTGTAGAGGCAACCATCCAGTGCCAATACAGGAGAGACAATAAAATCCAATAGTCTTGAAAAAGATGGTATATGAATAAACTAAAACCATCGAAACGCGTCGACGCCTAACACAGCACAATCCAATCACCCAACTCACTCCAAGAACACGGAAAAAAATCAAGTCTTGGTCTGAGTTCAAAAGAGGGATATGATGTGCATTTTCCAAATGACAAACTGTTGATGTCTTAGTGTGTGTCTCTCTCTTTTCCTAAATTTCCTTTGATACATTGAAAGTATGTTTATTTGCTATTTTTCAGTATTGACATTTGTTTACATGTATACACTGTGAATGAGTTGCTGTTCTTTTTAAATTAATGCAAAGGGTCTTTTTTAAGTAAAAATATTGATTTTTAACATGTTTTTATTGTATGTTTGAATAAATTTCTACATTTTGTACACAACTGTTTTTATTGTTTATGCTTTTGCTTAGTGAAGCTTTGTGTCCCAGACCATTTCTTTGGGCATCCCTATATAGTCACTTACCCAAGGGAAGCTTTTCACTTTACTGTTCAATGGTTAGAGCGGCCGACCCTGATGCAGAGGTCTGGCCTGGGACCAGGGTTCAATATCCGCCTTGGCGGCTCTTGGACTCAATCTCCCCGGACCTGATAATACTCGCCTAGTTGCCTAGTCTAATCATGGGTCCCACTCTGTGACTCTGGGCAACAGCTTGCTTAATCTCCACAACAGCCCCAGCAGCGTTTGGATGCCTGGCTTCACCTTGGGGGTGCCCAGGAGTGGACATCTCACAGGAAAGGCAGGAAGGGTTCCACAGTGGTATGAATACAGTGCTACGAGACCTCTGGGTAGAAGGCGCTATATAAATACAAACACATTTACATTTACGTATGTTATGGTTTTAAAAGCACCTACTGCAAAGTTCCCTGTGCATCCAGCAGTTTTCAGGCAACAAAAACATTGTTAAGATATCTCTGGTGATTAATTTTCACAGTTAGCCATGAACTGTCATCATAAAGCTGCATGCAAACTGCATGGTGCAGTTTAGAACGTTATGTTTTTTTCCCAGTCTTTTCTTATGCGAATGTAGCTAAAATGATTTTTTTGGGTAGAAATAAATTCTTATTGGCAAAGCCAACCCGAGCCACTGGGTTACATCTTGAACCCTGAGTTTGTGTTCTCAGACCAAGCACTCCTAAAAAATGTGTTCGAGTTTAGATCACACGTGAATCCTGCATCTTGTAGTCCCCTTTGTCTTATTTAACATGTCTATACACTGATTTATATACGTATGATTCATTGTCTCTGTATGTGTGTGCTCGGATACCCTACACTGGTATGAGAGGCGCTATAAAACCAATGAAATGCATGCAAGAGTGGTTCAATGGAGATAGGAAGGGCACTGTTACAGGGTGCTAGCGAGGGAATCATTGAAGGGCCGCAATACAGATTGCTGCATCCTGTGCACTATTCGCTATGACTTAAAAATAAATTCAATTTGAATTTATAATGAAAAATGAGTTGCAGGCTGCTTTGGGTTCCCAGTCTGGGCTTGTTTGAGTCTTAAATCTTGCACGAAAGAACCAGAACTGCACAGACCATGTGAAAAGTTCAAAATCTGTTCCTTTCTCAGGTGTGCCTATTGAGCAAATGTGAGCAGCATTTTGTGTAAGCCAGATTCTTTCTACCAACAAATGTGAAACAATTGGCATTTTTGCCTGCTTCACAGTACTATTACCACCCCCTTTACGCAGCTCAGACCTGCTCAAAGAAACCACACACTCTAAATAGAGCCTCGCCTCTTGCTGTTACTTTCTTAGCCTCTTCCTTCCTGTGTCTCTGCATGACTGCAGTTTCTGTTTTCTGATGATTGACTCTGGTTTGCAGCCTTTTCAATACGTTTGCCTATTCTTTGTGCTTTGGTGCCCTCTGCTGCACATTATGTAGTTGTTGTTTTACAACGTTCAATGACAGCCCATACATAAAGCATGCATGGAAAGGAAGTGCGATAAAATTATAATCAACACACCTGTATTTCTTAGCAAACATGTATCCATTTTAGACAAGGTCTTAGGTCAGGAGTATCTTGTGAAATGTTGATGAAACAAATGTGAGATATCTGACATCAGAATACCTCTTTCTTTAAAGCAGATTATTGTTTGTACTTGGCTGTGTTTACTGTACACCCTGCAATAAGTGAAGTGTGGTCATGGACGTCCATTCACCAAAATGCTAGGGGTAGCAGAAGTTAGATTATATGTCCCTTGACCTTTGGGTTGTCATGCACTCACCTGGTCCCAACCACGGAGACGACACTGCAGTCGAAGCTGGAACTCCTATCCATCCCGAAGAAAGGACATGCCAAGGAAAGAACTACCTTCTAGCATAAACTGTCCTCCAGGAGTCAAGGGGGCTAGGACAAACTAAGAAAAGAAAGACTTACTGTACTGGTTCTGCTCAGCAGCTGGGCAATACTGCCAACAGGATTTGCTGCTTAAGAGGCTATATGTGTCTGAGAGGTAGATAGGCTCTGGAGCGGAGTCTCTGGGTCTGCAAGAATTCAATACACTGGAAATACCATGAAGAGGCTAGTATCATCCGAATACTTCAACTTTCGTAATATTCAATTACATGTATCTTCTACAACACAGTAAGTATGTTTGATAACCAGGTTCACAAATAGGAAACTCTGAAGCCCTCAAGGAAGAGCTCCATACACTGTTTGGAATCTCTGACACTCCCAAGGTAATACTCAAAACAAGGATTGGAGTTTCTGGCACTCTAAGGTTATACTCCAAACAAGGATTGGAGTTTCTGGCGCGCCAAGGTTATGCTCGAAACAAGGATTAAAGTTACTGCCACTCTCAAGGTTACACTTGATGTATAGGTTGGAGTTAGTGGCACTCCCAAAGTTTGTGATTGGGATTGGGGTATCACATTCCCAAGGTATAATGGAAACTAAGCCTGGGCATGACATTCTGCTTTGTTCGCAGAGTTTGTGGAGTTTTTCACACTCCACGCTCCATGTAGCATGCAGAGGTCCCAGTGGAGTTTTTCCATTTAATTGTCTAGAGCAAGCAAGGAAAATCTTGCTCCGGACTACCTCCCGGGGAGATTTCTCAACGTGGCCGGTCAGAGGTGGTCATTACCGCTCGCATTGAGGAACCTTCCATTTGCGTTGAGGAAGGTGCTGCTCGAGTAGAACATCTACTAGAGCCGCAAAAAGAAGCAGTGCCTTCTTGCGCTGTGCATGGTGCTGTTTGCGCTGATTTTATAGTGCAAGACTAACACATGGCGCTAAAAATCAGCGTGAATGGCCCAACGATACACACTCTACACTTGTGGAACTCCGTGTATTGCAGCTAAGTTATTTTGTCACTTTGTGGAGTTCCGCTCTCCGAGAACTCTGCCCAGGCTTACTGGAAATGCAGATTCGAGTATACGCTCCCAGGGTCAAAACTAGGTACAAGGTTCGAAGTATGACGCTGACAAAGTATACTAGGCACATTATTATTGGTACAAGGATCACACAAGAATCAAACACTCTGAAGAGAATTCTCTAGGCACTATTGTTCATAAGGGAAACACAGGGCCAAGTCTCCAGTCCTTGAAATGATGCAGTTGAATGGCCAGGGCTGCAGGAAGGATCCGGAGAAAGAGTAATCAAGTTGACCTAGTAGGAAGTCAAATAAGAGGGAACTTGAAAGCAAGTGTATAGTCTTGAAGACGCCAATACTCCGGCCTGCTTACTACTATAAAAGGATAGTGCGCATTGACCTGATATCAAGTACTGAGCCTAGTACTTCAACTTGTCCCTAGTCCGAAGAAGGGCTAGAGGTCTTGACTCAGGAAGTCACAAAGCAACTGGAGTAGCTGAGCAGGAGGCGGAGACGAAGGATGCTTTGAGGGAACTGGGGCCAAGGGAATCACCGGAGGAACTTAAACTGCAGCTGAGAAGAGCGCTAACAAGTTCTGGTCGATTCTTGAGGTGAGTAGGTAGGGAGGAACAGGGCCGGACTGGGAACCAAAACCGGCCCTGGCAAAGTGCTCGGCCGGCCTCTCCTCCCCACCAGGGGGGGAGGGGTGGGGGGGTTGGAGGTGCCGCCGATGGCTTTGCTAGGGCCGGTTTTCGGCTGATTTTGTTGTAGGGCCGCAAAAACGGCCCTGTAACAAAATCGGCCCCTAGGGGCTCAAAACCGGCCCCCACCCTTGCGGCGCACCGGGGGATTGCCCTGTGCCCGCTATGGCCAGTCCGGGCCTGGGGAGGAAGCTTGCAGGGAGTGAAGGTGAAGCAATAAGCTCTGGTTAGGGCGTGGTTTATATACATGCTCAGGGTCGGATACAGCTTGATCATATGTGGCATAAGTGGCAAGCTGGAAGGTTCTTCAAGACTCATTAGTACACTGGCTTAACCTTTCAGGAAGAGCAGATGCAAACTAACAGAAGGAACTATACATTTAATTTTGTCTAAACGTGCACAATGGAAAAATACTCATACACCCTCAGAAATGGCGAGAGAATAAGTTTAGCCATTGGTTCATGTGTTCAGGGAATGCTTGAAAACTCAGGTGTAATGGAAGCAGGGGAAGTGGAAACTTGGGCATGGAATCATAGCATGCCATGAGGCGCCGCAAGGAGAACACTACATAGAGTCAAGAGTGAAACAGGTGACATCACATGCAGTGACATCAAATGACCTCTGACCCCAGTAACATCACAGGAAATGTTGTCACTTGATCCCATGTTGGGATTTCCAGAAGTAGTTGAAAAACTAACAATAAGTGATAATGAAAATAGGTTACTAAAGAACATAAAACAAGCATATCGGTTATTAACCATATACTGGAGTAGGTTCCTATCATGTCATGGCAAGTATGCAACCACAAAAAGCCAGGAGTACCGCCATTTTGGCCCATGGAAAATCATTCATAGGTAAAGTTATAATATTCCTAAATATAACTTCAGATTTCCAGGCTCAGCCACAATTTGCTAAACATAGCCAGTATTTGTTCAGCATTACCACAATATGACTAGATACAGCCTCCAATGAACACAGCTACAACAGGCCACAGAGAATCTCCACACACAAAGAAAAACCCAATACATGCCAATGCAGCACCCCATATGATCAGTGCAGTTCCAGAAGAGCGTAATTATAAAACACAAGATAACCTTGGGTAGTAGATATGTGTAGGCTCTCCTTATCAGACCCGGTCTGTACACAGACTCCACAGACCAATTCTGGGTGCAGATATGCCCACCAAAAAATGCAATGCTCATTTCACATACAATTTTCAATCCTTTGCCCTTCTTGTGTCACTGCCACCTGCATACACAGAGAACGTGGGTGCTTATTTTGTAAAGAACATGGTTAGGTTATTTTTTTTTGCAGCTGTTATAAAAATGTTGAATTGATTCTGCCTGCCTGGACCTGTTTTAGACTCCCGTGTTTGTTATACTACAATTGTGTTAGACGTGTATGGTAATAAAGTCACAAACTGAATTGGGACTTCATTAATTGAGGTCATCCATTAGAATATGTTTTCTAATTTTAAATCAGTGTACACTTAGCCACGTCTCACATGTATGCAACTATACACTTTTTGCTTATATGCACCTAGCCCTCTGGCAATTGAATTCACTGTGCAATATGCCATTGTTGCTTAGTTTGTATGTACTGCCCCCTTCCCATGTGTGTACCATAGGTCATTCTCTCACCTGTGTGCACCTGGCTGGACTCATCTCACCTGTGTGTGCCTAGATCTCTCTCAATTGTGTGTAGCTACTAGCATCCCCCGCATCCATATAATGCTATTCTCTTGTCTGCACAGCAATTCCCTCACCTGTACACACCTAGCCCTTACCACAATGTCCTTCTTACTACCCGTGTGCACCTTGCCTCATTTCCCGTGTGCCTAGCTGTCTCTCACTTGTATGCAACTACTTGTCAGCTGCATCCACTTAACAGTCCTCCCTTATCTGCACATTGAATTACCTCACCTAAACATACCTAGCCCTAAGGAGATTATCCTCCTTGATCTTACCTGTGTGCACCTTGGTTTGTCACCTGTTTGCATAGAACCACCCCAACCATCTCAGACATTGTATATGTACAATGAAATGTCGGAGCATGGAGCTGCGCCAAATTTGGCAGCACCGCGCTCCGACATTTCCAAAACAAGGGGATGCATCATATTAACAACAATGCGGTGAACCCCTGTGTTTTCCCTAGTGCTGGTGCTAAAATGACCTGCCTGTAGCCAACACAGGCATCTGTGCACAATAGTGCAAGGAGGCCTGTGTTGCAGAGAATGATTGTTTAAGTGCATTAGGATCAAGCTATTGGTTTGCAACATTTTTGTGTGTTTTCAATAGCAGTATTCCTGTGCAGCATCACTCGAGTTATCAGTTTAAAGAGATCTTTATTATCTTAGTAAATGGAAACCTATGCTACTTAAAACCCAGTGATCAAATGGGCCATCTTAAGAAGGCAGACAATGAACGTAAGAAAAGGTATGGTTAGTGTAGGAATTTAAAATTGGTGTAGTTTATGCAGGCACAGTGGCTGTATACCCCAAATACCATCCCTCCAGATCTTGGCATCCACTTCACAAATATGTGCATTCTGGCACATGTAGTGTTTCAGTTTTTACTTCACTCAATCAGACGTACCACGGATGAGGCATAACTAGGACAAAACTGGCCCTCTCTGAATGATCACCCCCAAACTTTTTGCCTTCACCCCTCCAATTATTCCGAATTTGTTCTGTTGGCCGTAGGAATCTGGGCACTTTATCACTGCTAACCAGTGTTAAAGTGCTTGTGCTCACTCCCTAAAACATAGCAAAATTGACTTACACCTGATTGGCATATTTATTTATATGTGATTCCCAAGTAAAGTGGTATACTATATACCCAGGGCAGGTAAATTAAATGCTATTAGTAGACCTGCAGTACTTTTTTGTGCCACACACCTAAGAGCTCATTAAAATAAGTCTCAAGTCTGCCATTGTGGCCTGTTGGCAGTTTTGAACTTCCCATTCGACTTGGCAAAGTGAACCCTTACCCAGGCTTAAACCTCTCTTTTTAATACATATAAGTCACCCCTAGTGTAGGCTCTAAAATGCCCATAGGGAAGGCAGCATTGTAATTAAAAAGTGGGACATGTATATTTATGTTTTACATGTTCTGGTTCTGAAAATTGCAATACTACTTTGAGGCCTACCTGTCCCCTAGGATACCATTGGGTTCCCTTAAAACATTTGAAAAGTGCTAACATCTTATTGGGATTATGTAGAAAAGTCATATTTGGTATCTGAAATAGCACAGATAGGATAGACAAGAGTGGAACAAACTAGGCTCAGAGCAATTGCCATTGGTTCAGATTACTTTGATGCACTTCTATGTGCATAAACTGAAAGTGGCTGTCAGCATGGATGCTTCGTAGTAAAGCATCTCCCGACCGGGATCTCAATCCCTTCTCTTGCAAAACATGTTCTGGATTCGGGACGCATTAATCCCCTTTCAAAGAGAGGTGTACGGGGGAAATAGGGTCTTTCTTGGACTTGGCCCTCTCTACATGGTCACCCCCAAATGTTTTGCCTTCGCCCCACCAATTTTTCTGAATTTGTTTTGTTTGCCTTATGAATCGGTGCACTTTATCACTGCTAACCAGTGCTAAAGGGCTTGTGCTCACTCTCTAAAGCATAGCAAAATTGACTTACACCCGATTGACATATTTAATTTATTTGCAAGTCCCTAATAAAGTTGTATACCATATACTTGTGGCTTGTAAATTAAATGCTATTAGAAGGCCCGCAGCACTTCTTGTGCCACCCACCGAGGAGCCCCTTAAAATAGGCCTCAAGTCTGCCATTGTGGCCTGTTGGCAGTTTTCAACTGCCCATTCGACTTGGCAAAGTGAGTAGGCCCCAAAAAACCCATAGGGCAGGCAGCATTGTAATTAAAATGTGGGACATGTACATCTATGTTTTGCATGTCCTGGCATTAAAAACCCCACAAACACATTTTTTACTATTTTGAGGCCTACCTGTCCTCTAGGATACCATTGGATTATCTTAAAAAATTTAATAAGTACTAACTTCTATTTCAAGTTTCAAGTTTATTTATTTAAGTGTTCAGTCTTTTAAAAAAACATTACACCAAGCAACGTTTTTAGCAGCACTAATAAAAAGACTCATTAATAGATTTTTAAAACAATTAGTCTTTGTTCTACAACTAAAGTTCAATTAATAAAAATAATTTTAAAATTTTAAAAACAGTGTCATAGTAAAGATCCATGTGTAAAACAGCTTATTTTCTTTACAAGTTATTTGTAGTATTCTAGTAATTTTAAGAATCTGTTTGGGTCTCCACAGGATTTTGACCAATTTCCTTTAAATACAGATTTAAAACTTTTACCCCCCCTGCAGACTAAGAGGATTGAGGACCCTCCTAGCCAGGTGATTACTGGTTCTCTACTTGTTCGAAAATTCATGTTGTTCAATATGACTTTTAATAAAATCTTCCTTTCTTTTAGTAGCTTTGAGCATGTGCAGAAAATATGTTGAATTGATTCAAATTTATAGCCACACAGTCTGCAGTCTCGGATTCGCCTTTGTTCTTTCCATGAAGGGCATAAGATCCTTTGTTTCTCACGTGCCGAAACGCAGTCTCATGAATTGATGTTATAGGATCAAAGAAAAATGAGCTGATAAATATTTCTGAGGCTTCCTTGTGCCATAGGAGATGATCACCGCCCAGGTGTGACGTCTTTGTAATAAAGTATCCTCATCTGTTGAATTTGACAGAAGTTGTATTGTGGAATTGATTAGTTTGTTGAAGGCCTTATTCCCAATGCCGGCGTTCCATATTTCTTGAGCACGCAGGTCCTCTATCACCTGGTTTAGGTAGCAACCCCAGGATATTTGAATTTTGTGTGCTTTTTGACTATCTATTTCTTCAGCACAGATGGTCAATGGAACAAATTTCAGATGCACGCAGCCTCCAACATAATTTGATAAATGCACCTTTACTCCAGAATATTTCGTTTGGCAGTCTGAACTCAAGACGCACTTGGGCTGGTGATGCACTTCGCTGGATGTGGAAAACATTTTTATCAACTTTTGTTTGTATCTTATTCAAGGCTACGATTTAATGACCCCTCATTATTTCTGTGCCGTAGGTCACTGTTGTCATTAGCTGAGCATGCATGACAGATAGTAGGTTGCTGTGGGATATAAAAATTAGTTTATTTTTTAGTAGATTAAAGCCATATATAAGGTTTTGATCCTCATTGCGGTGGGCTGTGATTTATAACTCAATTTTTGTTCCACCTTAAATCCAAGGTATTTGTATGAGCAACTGCCTCTACTTATGAGCATCTGGACAAAATTAAAGAAGCTGAACTTCTCCACTTTTACCTGGTCCTTAGTCCGCATTTCACCTTAGGCGGCACACTACTATACCGACCACCAGGCCATGTTGGAAGTTTTATCGGGTCTCTGGAGGAGGTTATCGTACCACGAGCCTTACGCTTCTCTCACTTTTTACTATTGGGCGATTTTAATATACATGTGGATTCTGTGAACACCACTGAAGCAACTCGCCTTGGCGAGACCTTTAGCATGGCTCACCTCTCCCAGTGGGTCGATGCTCCCACACATGTGGGAGGTCATGTTCTCGACCTGATCTGCACTAATTTTGATATTAGCCTGTCCCCCCCATTGCCTATGGTATGGTCCGATCACTATTTGATCAAGTTTGCCTGGCAGCTAGCTGAGGGTTTGAGGAAATCCCCTTCTATGGCACACCATCCCCGGATCAATTTAAGGTCCTTATCTGAATCCCTTGCCGACACCTGTCCGGCCCCAACGATGGAGTTAGAAGCGACTGTTGATGCATTCAATTCCTGGATTGCAAATGGTGTCGCTTCCTCCACGAATGCGGGGGGCGTCCGGCGAATGCGGTCGCGTCCCTCTCAACCATGGTTCACGCATGCCCTGCGAGATCAGAAGCTAGTCTGTAAAAAACTAGAGCGAGCATGGAGGCAAGCCTACCTGCCTGTCGCAAAGAAAGCTCTACGAGCAGCCCAAATGGATTATTATGCTGCGATCAAATCAGCTAAAAGTAGGTATTTTTCGGACAGAATTGAGAAGGCCGAAAACAACAGCAAAGAGATCTTCTCAATTGTCCAAAGCTTCCTATCTCCCTGTGCTGCTCAACCTCAGCTCCCTTCTTCCGCCCAATGGTGTGAAAAATTGTCCTGCTACTTTACGGACAAAATAGCAAAAATACAATCGGACCTAGAAATAGCCCAAAAGACCGTTACGACCCCTTCTGCCCTATTCAGACCGGACAGAGTATGTCAACGTGACCAACTTGTTGCCTTCCTTCCGGCCTCGGAACTGGACATACGGCAAATCCTGACGGCTTTAAAATCTGGATCTCCCTCAGACCCTTGCCCTGCCAGGGTTTTGGGCGGGATAACGGACACCATCTCTCAAGAGGTGACTCACATCATCAACCTCTCCCTTTCCACGGCCAGGATCCCGAGAAGTTGGAAGGAGGCAAAGCTGCTCCCTTTATTGAAAAAGGCCGGTTTAGATCCAGCACTACCATCGAGCTATCGGCCCATTTCATTGCTGCCAGCTCTGGCGAAAGTGTGTGAAAAGGTGGCCTTTAAACAACTGGACAGATTCATTGAGTCTTCCCATGCTCTACATCCGGCTCAATCCGGATTCAGAGCTGCCTACAGTACTGAGACTGCTCTAGTCGAGGTATCGGAGGCTGTCCGTGAGTGCTTGGACGGAGGTGGCAGAGCGGTCCTGATTTTATTGGACCTCTCTGCCGCCTTCGATACGGTCCCGCATACCCTACTGATGGACAGACTATGTGCTGTTGGAATATCTGGGCTGGCTCTCGACTGGTTGTCATCATTCCTGAGTGACCGAACTCAACAGGTCTGGATGCCCCCCTACTCGTCGGCCCCTAAAAAATTGTCAACTGGTGTCCCGCAGGGTTCTACGTTAAGCCCGTTATTGTTTAACGTTTATATGACCCCGCTACTCTATCTGGCCGAACAATTGGGTGCCAAGATAATAGCATATGCTGATGATACTCAGCTGCTATTTACATGGCCTAAGGGTATGTCCGACCCGTCAGCAGTCCGACATTGTCTGTCGGAAGTCTTCAGGTGGCTTGCACAAGTCCAACTTAAGTGCAATGAAGACAAGTCCGAGGTACTATTCTTTGGCTCCTTCCCTGACAATTTCAAGGACCAGCTTTGGCCCCCGGACCTACCCTGTCCCAGCGTGACTGGTGGCCCAGCTAAGAACCTGGGGGTCTGGTTCGGTCAAGATCTAAAGTTCGCTGATCATATCAAAAAACTGACCGGCATCTGTTTTGGCACCTTGCGTGCCTTGAGGAAATTTTTTCCTCTTCTGCCTAGGGCAGCCAAGGAGTCTGTCCTTCGAGCTCTGATTTTATCCCGGCTCGATTACGCCAACGCCTTATTTAGTGGTCTACCTGCGTACATGGTTCACCGTCTGCAGGTGATACAAAACGCCGCAGTTCGTTTGCTTTTCTCCCTCCCAAGGAGATCTAGCGTTCGTAGCCACTTACGCAGCTTGCACTGGCTACCAGTACCTCACCGAATTTTGTTTAAAATTTTGGTGTTGGCATTCAGAGCAGTCCATGGCCAGGGACCAACATACCTGCAGAAAAGGTTTTCATTTTACACTCCTAACCGTGCCCTCCGATCGGCCAACCTTTGCTTTTTATCTACCCCCACATTCAAATACGCACGCATAAGAGGCCAATCCATTTCAGTCAAAGCTGCCTCTGCCTGGAATGCTCTCCCTTTTTCTCTCAGAGCTTCGCCAACCATTGCTCTGTTTAAAAAAGGTCTCAAGACCCATCTGTTCAATGCCCCTTACTAGTAGCTCCTCCAGACTCTGTTTTCAGTTTTTCTGTTCTCAATAATGTCACTCACCGCGCCAGGATACCCTGTGGTAATAGAGCGCGCTACAAAAGTTTTAATAAACATAAACATAAACTATGTTTGCCTCAAAGTGCCATATGTATTTCTTATATTGAGCATCCACTGGCCGTACTACCTTTGTGTTTGATAGATTTAATTCTAGCCCTTGCACTTCCATGCGTTTGGCTAATGCGCTCATTCCATGTTGTAAACAGATTGGAGATTCGCTTAATAATACGTAGTCTTCTGCGTACTGAAAGCACCTGAATTCCTCATTGACTAATGATGGTGCATGGCAGTTAGTTTCCTGGAGGGCATCTTTGAGATCAGATAAGTACAGATTGAAGAGGGTTAGGGCTGACAACTGATTGAAACAGGGGTGTTTCAATCCATACTTCATGTGTCTATTTTCTTTGTTATCCTCGTGCCGTCCCCTATTTTTACCCGCGTCCAGGTGCCCTTGCATAATACTCAGATGGCATTTAATAATTATGTTGGGATACAACAACTGTCCAGTTTTTCCCATAGTCGTTTTTGGGGTACACTGTCGAAAGTGGACTTAAGGTCCACAAAACAGGCGGTTATTCTTATGTTTGGCTTTTTCGGCTAATAACGTTAATGCCGTTAGATTTGTTAAGGTGCATGCACCGGCCCTGAAACTGGTTTGTGACCTTGGGATACGATTGTTGTCATCTGACCATTTTTTCAAATGAGTCAGCAAGCAGCTCGCATATAACTTGGCTTCAACGTCTATTAGAGTGATTAGTCTGTAACTTGTCTGCTTTGTTGCATTTCCACCTTTTAAGATTGGATGGAAAATGCCACCCCTCCATGATTCTGGAATTCCATTTGTCAAAAACAGCTCATTGAAAAATGGAGTAAAATATTGAGCCCAATATGATACTTCTCCCTTGAAGAGTGCGTTAGGGATTTCGTTGGGACCTGCTGCACCCTCTGTATTTAGTTTCTTTACGATTGTTGTCAGTTGGTCTACTTCCATTAACTTGTCGATGTTTTTACTCTGGAGAGCGATGTACTTATTGTTCACGTCTGTGACCCCAAGGGGAGTCTGCGTTTCTTGTACTCCGCTCCACCTACTGTTGATTCCTACAATTTGACTAACTGGAATTGTTTTGAGCTCTGGTTCTTTGTACATTGTCGTTATGTTGGCTACCCATATGTCCTCTTTAATCCATGTATTTTGTTGTCTATTTTTCCCAAATATCAGGGAGTTTATCTGATGCCAAAAATGCTTTCCATTCCGTTGTTTGCTCGCCAGAAGAAATATATTCCACATTGTGGCACGGTATCTGATTTTTGCTTCACAACAGTTTTGCTTGTATTGTGTTCTTAATTTTTTAAGCTCACTTCTATCTGTTCTTTTTTCTTCTTTTAACTGGTTTGAGACAGATCTAATTTCTCATGATATTAAATGTTTTTGCTTGCGTAATTTGGAACTGAACCAAGGGTGATAACTGTTTGTCCGGTTTAGCTTCCTATGGTGATATTGGGCTGGTGCCTCTTTTTATAAGGAAAGCTTTTCAGTAGGGCACCTGTTAGATTTTCCCTAGCTTTTATTCTCTCACCCTTTGCTGCTTGTAATGACTCTTGGCTTCCCATTTCCCTAATTCGTCCTTCTTTCACTCCTGCTTGGAAGTAAACTTCAGCCATAACCTTCTCGATCCCTGTTCCTCTCCATTTCAATCTTTGTAAATTGCATGCGTGGGGCAGGGAGATTAGTTCTTTGATTGCTGTCAACCGAGTTGTACTTTGCTCCAATTGCATTGTTTGTGGAAAATGATCGCTCTCCGTGCTTGGCGTGATTTGAAATTTTTGCATCTGGCGGACTACGTTTTCACTCTCTAGGGTATGGGCAATATTTGAGCATTTATTCTCACTTAGAAAGGTGATTGCTGCCGGTGAATCCTCTTTTGTATTTCCATTTAGATGTTTTAAGCCTAGGGTTTCAAACTGACATCTGAATGTGTTACCCTTTTTATGCTGATTCCCGGGGGTGTTACATAAATTTGTATTGAAGTTACCTATGATAATAAACTGTGCTTGACAGTATTGCCTCTGCAATGATTTTATCATTTTAAACAACAAGTTCATGTGATTGTCTTTTGTCCCCCATCTTGGGTGGATGTAGACGTTAAAGAGGATGAATGTTGTCGATGCCACTTCTGTCTTGTGATATTCCAACTTTGTTACAAGAACCTAATTTGTCCCTATGAGTACTTTTTCCGATGATCAATCTAGTTTTGTTGAGAGATACGTCGACAACCCCCCCCCCCCCTTAGGGTGGCCAAATTTTGATGATTTTGTTGCTGGTTCGTAATAATCGGTATAGCCTATGATGTGATGGGGTTCTGTGCTCCAAGTTTCCTGAGCCAGCGAGCTGGTAGAAAAGTTAAATTTGGCGTCTGAAGAACTGTAATTTAAAACCATCTTTAATGTTAAAGTCTGATTTTACATTACAATTCTGAAGATGACACTTATAGAAAGTTTGCCTTTTGTTGCCCTCACTATTTGGAATCTTTACTCTGTTTCCTGGATCACATGACTAAATGTAGTTGGCAGTTGGGGGGGCATACTCGTCACCTAGCGCACTTCAAAGGCTCTGGCTCAGCTCACTTTAAACTAGCCTTTTGTGCCTGCAGACAGACTGGGACATAAGGAAATGTCAGAGACTTATGTGAGGAGCAGTCACCAGAAGATTCTCCCACTTCAAATGAGGCATCAGGTACCAACATTGGACCCTCAGACCCGCTCTTCAGATCACTTCTAGACCTCTCTAAAACTCAGAAGAGGACTGTACTGCTGCAAGAAGGCCTGTCCAGCTGCTCTGCTGCTGTACTGCTGCAAGAAGGCCTGTCCAGCTGCTCTGCTGCTGTACTGCTGCAAGAAGGCCTGTCCAGCTGCTCTGCTGCTGTACTGCTGCAAGAAGGCCTGTCCAGCTGCTCTGCTGCTGTACTGCTGCAAGAAGGCCTGTCCAGCTGCTCTGCTGCTGTACTGCTGCAAGAAGGCCTGTCCAGCTGCTCTGCTGCTGTACTGCTGCAAGAAGGACTGGCCTGCTGCTCTGCTGCTGTACTGCTGCAAGAAGGACTGGCCTGCTGCTCTGCTGCTGTACTGCTGCAAGAAGGACTGGCCTGCTGCTCTGCTGCTGTACTGCTGCAAGAAGGACTGCTCTGCTGCCCTGCTACCTAAGAAAGAAGGCCTAAACCTGAACTTGGGACCTAGGACCACCGGAGTGACTCCAAGGGCTTGCTGGCTGGGCTTCTGTTCTGAGCTATAGGGACACTCCAAGCTCCACATCCTTGAACCCTGCACTTGGACTCTGCCTGCTGGGAGTCCTAACTACATAAGTGGTGTCACCCCGGTCCAGGACTCTTGGAAATGGGGTAAAGGTGCTGTGTGTGACACAAATTGCTGCATACCTCGCCACACAGCCCTCAAAGGTCCTTATTGGAATTGACCCAGAACAACGCAACTCAACGCTGGACCCTGCACTGTCCTCGGAAACGCTGCTACTAGCACAGTTCCCCACATAGAGGACATAAGGTACAATTTGCAGCAGGCCTAATCTGGTCATTGTATCTGACCCATGCTCTATCGCGGTCGGCCTGAACTTGTGACTTTGCACAGTCTGACACCACCAGATAACCACAGGTGGCACTTAGTGCTTTTAAGCACCATTTTTCCCCTACATCTTTAAAATTGCCTATCTCTGGTTGTACTAATTATATGTTTGTCATTTTGGTGTCAAATAACTCAATAAAATGTTCTCTATTTATCTACATTGACATGGGGTTTTTCTGGTGTTGCCTTTTCACTTTATTGCTGTTTGTGTGTTGCATAAATACTTTACACACTACCTCTAAGTTAAGCCCAACTGCTTTAGCGCCAAGCTATCAAAGGACTAAGCACAAGTCAAATTAGTGTCTTTTGTGATTCACCCTAATAAGGAATGTGGCGGCTGGTTGAGAAGTGCTCACAGTTCCCCCAACCAATAGCCCAATCTATCAAAGTCTTCCCTCCACACATGTTCCAGAGTGGTGTGGCTCACTGGTTAGAGGCGGCAGACCCGAGAGCAGAGAACGGCCTGGGACCAGGGTTCGATTCCCGACGCGGCAGGGTCTTGAACCAGGGTCAGCAGACACGATAATTCTCCCCTCGGTGCCCACTCCAACCAGAGATCACACTCGGCAACTCTGGGCATTAGCTTGCCTCATATCCACAAGGGCCCCTCACAAATGCCGGGGATGCCTGGTTTCACCTTGGAGACTCCCAGGTGGGACTATCTCACAGGGAAAGCCAGGATGGGTTCCCCAGCGGTCTATAGCGCTACGAGGCCTGCGGTGCGGGAAGAAGTGCGCTTTACAAGACACACACAATTTCAATTTCAATTCTAATCTCCCTTCAGATTCTATTGTGGGTTTTCTCCTGGAACTTGGTCTTGTTCAGTCTGCTGGCTGTTTGCTATGATCTAGGGGATGGTGATGAATCCCCCTGATTCCTGTCAACCAGTTATAAAGTTTGCAGGCACAGTGGTAAAATCTGGACATGAGTCCTTGACCTTGGGGGCCTCCTTGGTAATTGGCTGCCTGCTGCCCTTACCTCTTGATCGAAGAGCTTTTCAAGTGGGTGGCTGGGCCCTCACAGGTCTGCCAGGAAGTAAGTTAGCCTGAGGTGCACAGTTCACTTTTATTTGCTGCTTACTCCGAGAGCGCTGGTGGCGGTGACAACTTAAGGACATTGGGAGGGCAGTTTTATCAATAATTCACCTTAGTGCAAAACACCTTCATGCACAAAAGTAATCCTCTAAGGATTTTCATCTTTCTATTTGTACTGTAGAATGCAGCACACATAGAAAGAGGAAAAAACAAGGAGAAATAAAGACATTTCTCTTCTTACGCCTCCCCTAGGATGGCGTAGCATTTTGACAAAATTCCATTGCACCGAACTCCATGGTGGATGAATGGGAATACCCATTCTCCAGATAAGGTATAGGCACCCTCCTAGGGAGAGTAATTTAAAGGTCAGGGAAAAGCGGAGAAGTGTGGCTCAATGGTTTGAGCGGCAGACCCTGATGCAGAGGTCTGGCTCGGGACCAGGGTTCAATACCCGCTTTGGCAGGTCTTGGGCTCAATTTCCTCAGACCTGATAATTCTCGCCTCGGTGCCTATTCTAATCATGGGTCCCACTCTGCGACTCTGGGCAATAGCTTGCTTAATCTCCACAATGGCCCCAAAAGTGCTGGGATACCTGGTTTCACCCTGGGGGTGCCCAGGAGTGGACACTCACAGGGAAAACCAGGAAGGGTTCCTAAACGGTATACGTACAGCGCTGGGACACTACCTCAGGGAAGTAGCTGTACGCTTTATAAATACCGGTACTTTTACATTTAAAATGCTGGTACAAAAGGGGGGGAAAAGAAAATACAAATTAATATAAATATATCCCTCTAGACCTCTATTTCTTTATTGATGGCTAAGATAAGCTCATACTAAGGGCACAGAAACACATTGAAACATTTCTCTGCTACAAAGAAAGATTCTTTTGAAAAAGTTTTCTTTTATTTTTGTTGTTTATCTTTTCAACTGGAAAACATTGCTTTATGAATTATAATCTGTTTTCAACTGTGTACATTACTTGTTTTTGGGTGTAAAAGAAATTACATTTTTACATTTGATTTGTGCTACCATCTAAAATTACATTCTATTTATAAATTGAAAAAAATGTGAATATAAATCAGTTAGTCCTAATAAAGCAAGAAAAATGTATCACCAAAAATTAAATTTATACTACACATAATTAATATCTTCACAGTACAAATTGATTCAAAAATCAATATTTACAATCCCCCACACTCAATCACATCTCTACACTCTATACTTACATATCACATGCACTACATACACACGCATTTCATGCCCCACCAACAACCTACATACACATATGACTCCTTAGGGGTGAGAAACTCAACCCTCTAATGGTGTGTCGTGAGAGGGGTATCCCATACACTCTGGTTAACGCGCGTTTTGACTGGTATTATTCCTTTCTCATACCATCTTCTTCAGGACCTGCTACTTCAATGATTTGAAACAAGTTGAAGTGATAAAAAAAGGCGGGGGTGTTGGGAAGAAGGAAAGCCGAAAAGATAATGCAGAGCATGATTTAGCTTCATATGAAAAAGCCCTAGTGGAGTTTTTTACATTGCTCCTTCAAATATATACAATTTACACTTGCAAATGCACCTAAGGTCAATGTTCTCATAGGGTGAGACATGAAAGGTGAAACCACCACCTGAGAAAACAGTCATAAATATAGAAAAATTGTAGGGTACATATTAGGAAGAGTAAGCTTATCTATGGTACATTGGGTAAGCCGTTTTTATGAAGACCATGTGTCTACGTGCCTAATGGGGCTAATATGTTCTCAATTATTTACCTTTATGGTGAATGGCAACAATTCTTGGAGAATCAGTTCCAAGAGAAAGGAAGTTATCTTGTCATTTGGATCTTCGGTGTCACTAATCTTGTATTCAGGGGAGCTCTCTTAAGACGAGAAATATTCAGCTATTACTTGTAGAAAGTCTGTGCTCTAATATATACACATATATACTGATTGACAGCTTTACTAATATGGAAAGGGTCTATAATTGTAATACCTTTTCTGTTTTGATGGCAGTGCTCTTAAGATGGGACAGACAGTCGGTCCAAGATTATTTGATCTTTCATATTATTGTATGGCTTCTGTGGGTTCAAACAATAATCCGTCTCTGTGGAATATTTAGACATCATCATTAAAGGAGAGCATGGAGAAATCTCTGTGAATTTTCACAGAAAGCCCACCACAAAGAACACAATTTTATTACATGACAGCTATCACCCAAATTGTCAAAAAGATTCAATCCCGTTTGATGAATTTCTAAGGATTAGACGAAACTGCTCATGCCTGAAAGACTATGACACCAAGAGTGACGACCTCAAACAAAGACTATTACAGTGAGGATATTCGAGACGCTTGATAAGAACAGCATATAAAAGGGCGAGGTATTATAACCGCGAAGTGCTGTTAGCTGGCAGCACACATCCCAAAAATGACAAATTAGTGTGTGTGGTAACACGCTCAACATTAAATTTCAAAAAATGAAAAAGATCATTGATAAAAACTGGCACATTCTGAACACCTATGAAGAACAGGATGACATCGAGAAACCTATCACCGCAGAAACAGAAATCTCAGAGATAGCCTTGTACACACTAGGACCAAAGGGAACACCATTAACAACCAATCTACCCTGACCAGATTACCCATTTTGGGAAACCACAAGTGTGAAACATGTGCGGCATGCGATAGTGCCTTAGTCACACAGAGCTGGGAATATCAGGGAAAGACAGGAAACTTATGAGATTTCACAAACTGTAGAAGCAAGAATCTCGTTTACCTCATTCTTTGTCCTTGCTCAAAAGGATACATAGGAGAAACCAGCCAGGAGTTCAGAACTCGCTACAGTGAACATAAATCAGCGATTAAAATCCAGAAAACAATCTGCCCTATGATACAGCATTTTATAGATGCAGGACACAATGAGAAGGAAATGAGGTGGCTCATTTTAGAGAAGTAAGAAACATACCAGGAAAAAACATTAATGATGTCCGCAAATCACGGGAAACATACTGAATATATACCCTAGACATGGTGAAGAATGGCCTTAATGAGGAAATAGTTTGGTATAGTAGGTGAACGGTTTCCTAATAGATCTGTAACGTTCATCCGTATACATATAGTGTGTTTGTAATACAGTTATCAGGCAACCACTTCATACTTAACTAGGTATCAGTATTTAAGATACTTCTCACACCCTGCCATCTCCCATAAGATGAACATGTATCAACATTGAAGGAATATGTTAGGTGTATAAAAATGCCATGCATACCAAATGAGGAAATTCCTCAGGTATGCCACATACTACACTTTTTTGCTCAAGCAACCTTTTAGGCATGTGCAGAATACATGCTTGGACCTTAGTAGTCTCAACAATAATAAAAAGCACTGATAGGGAGTATTGCTGTTGCGTTATATGTGCTTACGCATTGTTGGTCCCACACATGTGCGTGTTGCATATGGCTTAGATAAGGTGCAGCATTTAGGATTTGTACAGTCGGTATAGTATAACAAAGACAAGCTAAGTATAGAGACACCATACTTTAGAAGAGATGTACTAAATAAGATACAATACAACGGATGTACCATGTTACAACGCATACCATTACGACTACCTACTGTTACAACGCGACCATTACAACGCATACCATTACAACGCATAGCGCTTTGAGGTGCTGGATAGTGGTAAGTATAATTTACTATTCTAACTCCAGTCCCCGTGGACACTAGGGAAGGTGTTGGATAGTAAATTATACTTATTCCCTATCCTAGAGCGCCCCCCAGCGCAATGCGTTGTAATGGTATGCGTTGTAAAAGTTGCGTTGTAACAGTAGGTAGTTGTAAAAGTTGCGTTGTAACAGGTGTATACCCAATACAACATGGACATACAATCTCATCTCTATTATGATTAATATGAGCTTATGGGTGACAACTGTTCAACAATCGATTCAATACAATAAGCTCAAAAGCTATATTATGGTTAATGACAAGGAGTTACCATATCGTAATATACAGCTCTATGTTAAAACATATAAACATACTACAAGATGGCGACCACACCTCATTAGTGTGTCGAACAACCTGCACGCTCCTTAGAGATTCTTACACCTGAGAGTAGATTTGTATATGATGCGAAGCATGGTTAGGGTAGGACATTCCATAAATACCCAGGTGCACTATGCGAAGGACCACTTATGTAGTTTTTAGAACTAAAATAAAGCGCTAACCCTGATGGAATACAAGCGGTTGATAACAATTCTTTATGTTTCCCAAAGCCACACTTCTTCCTACTTCCTCCCTTTTTGTTTGTGTGGTAGGCGGGTGATACAATCAAGCCACTCTGATGCCTGCTGCATCATTGCAAGAGATGTGCGCAGGGTTTTTAGCGGAAAATGTACCCTTACGTCACTGTGAATGCTAAGTAACTCTGGGCAATGCACTACGCTACGTTTGCGTAGTTTGCGAAGTATGCACTACTTCTCACTACGCGAACTGCACATAGCACAGTGCAAACACGCGTAGCGTAGTGCAGTGGTCATTTTTTGCTTTCTCGCGGTCCTCAACATCAAGTTGGCAACCGCGAGCAAGCAAAATGACATCCCGGCGAGACTTTTTCCTCATTCCCAATCAGCAACATCAAGTTGCAATGGCGAGCGTGGAAAATAAACCTCCCGGCGAATTTATCAATGCAGGGAGGTCAGGTTTCTCATTGTAAGTGGTCGCGTATGCTTGCGACTGCTCATGATGAGAAACTACTAGTCCGCGTTGAGAAAGCTGCAGCTCAAGTAAAAATCTACTCGAGCTTCAGTAAAAGACAGCTCGCACTATGCAAGATGCGGTTTTCAATGATTGTACAGTGCAGACAAGCATCCAGCACTGTGCAATCATCGCGAACAAGGTACTACGCAGTTCGCGTAGTGCTACGCATAGCTCATGTGTTGCGAAGTGCACTTCGCGTAGCTATGCGTAGCGCTACTTCGCGAACTACGCCCAGGGTTAATGCTAAGATCCATTTTTTCCTAATCAAATTTTGCAAAAAGACAAAGCATTGCAGCAAAAGCTGTTTCTGTTCTTTTATTCATATTGTGCCTGTGCCTTTCCAGAAAATGTTTACTTGGAATGATGCGTGATTTTGTGATTCGGCATAATATGCAAATTTCATGTAAAATTCATGACACAAAGTTACCAAAATTATGCTGAATGACAACAGCGTTACAAAAATGATGCTTGGGCCTAATCATCTTATAGTCTCTCCTTCTCATTGAGGATGTGGGAGCTAGGAGTCAGTAGTTCTTTGACATCTGTAGGAGAGGTGGAAAAATGTCTGTAAATGTTTTGGCCCATGTTTACTGTTTGGGATTTACTCCTCCTTTTATCTGACATTATTGCTCCGTGAGAAGCCTCATTTCCTGAATGGGGTCACTGAATCTGAAATGGTACTACATTTATTTTCTTGCAACCTCAACTGGGAGAAGTGTCATTGTTGACCTTATCTTGAAGTAGGATTCATTAGAAACCACTAATGAGTGCATTCCCATGGACGGGTTTGATCATCTAGTGATTGCTTTGCTGTTGCATGTCATCCACTTTGAAGCCTTTGGTGAACAAAAAGGGAGGAAGTAGGAAGAAGTGTGGCTTTGGAAAACATAAAGAATTTTTATCAACCTCATGGGTACTGGGGCAATGACCCACTTCCTCTCCATAACCATTATGTCAATATTGCCTTATTTAATAATAATAACTGAATGAAAGACCTGCATCAGAAACAATAAACTGTAAAACACAAAAAGAAGAGTTTGAAACCCTCCTGTAGGATTTTTTATCTGTTTTTTAAAATGTTTTTTTATCACAGAGACTGCCCTATTTCATTTCATGGACAATGTTTTATGATCCCCAACAACAGGAAGTCTACAATGGATCACTCACAGCGCTGACGAATTAGCACCCTTGAAAAACCATTACACCAAACAAGACAACAAAAAGGCCCCCTGGTTCAACGATGACCTCAAGAAATCCAAAAAGCTATGCCGTACTCTCGAGAAAACTTGGAGAAAAAACCCAACCACCGACAACATGACCACCTTCAAGTCAGCCACCCGCAAACACCACCAGCTGATTCGATCCACCAAGAAATCAGCATTCAAGAATAGACTCGACAACAACGCCCATAACAGCAAGGAACTATTCAACATCGTCAAGGAATTCACCAACCCCACCGCAGCCTCTAACGACATCACTCCCTCCCAAGACCTCTGCGACTCGTTATCCTCCTTCTTCTACAACAAAATTGCCGACATACATAACAGCTTTGAAAACAATTCCAACGAACAATCCTCTCCACCGCCCTCAGAACCTAAATCGCCCTCCAACCACCTCAACGCCTGGAACCCAATCACCACTGAAGACACCATCCGCCTAATGAATTCCATCCACTCAGGCTCACCAACCGACCCATGTCCCCACCACATCTACAACAAAGCAGACTCCATCATCGCACCCCATCTCCGTGACATCATCAACTGCTCCTTCAACTCTGCTACCTTCCCAGAAAGTTGGAAACATGCCGAAGTCAGCGCCCTCCTGAAGAAACTCACAGCAGACCCCTCTGAACTTAAAAACTACCGCCCCATATCCCTCCTCCCATTCCCGGCCAAAGTCATTCAGAAAGCCGTCAATAGCCAACTCGCCGCCTTCCTGGAATCCAACAACTCCCTCGATCCATCACAATCCGGCTTTCGAGCCAAACACAGCACCGAAACCGCCCTCATCGCAGCAACAGACGACATCCGAACACTACTGGACAACGGAGAAACAGTGGCCCTCATTCTACTCGACCTCTCCGCCGCCTTCAACACTGTCTGTCACAGCACCCTCATACAACGCCTCAGCAACATCGGCATAAAAGGTAAAGCCCTGGACTGGATCATCTTGTTCCTCGCCGGAAGAACCCAGAGAGTCCGCCTCCCCCCATTCAAATCAGAGGCCACCGAAGTCATCTGCGGTGTACCACAAGGATCATCACTTAGTCCCACCCTCTTCAACGTTTACATGAGTCCACTCGCCTCCATCGCGCGCCAACACAACCTCAACATCATCTCCTACGCTGACAACACCCAGCTGATCCTTTCCCTCACCAAAGACCCCAACACCGCCAAAACCAATCTTCACGAAGGCATGAAAGAAGTAGCCATATGGATGAAAAACAGCTGCCTAAAACTTAACTCAGACAAAACGGAAGTGCTCATCCTAGGATCATCCCCCTCCGCCTGGGACGACTCATGGTGGGCTTCGGACCTGGGCTTCACACCCATACCCACAGACCACGCACGTAACCTAGGCTTCATCCTAGACTCCTCCCTCTCGATGACCAGACAAGTCAACGCCGTCTCATCCTCCTGCTTCAACGTACTTCGTGTGCTCAAAAAAATCTTCCATTGGATCCCCACCGAGACAAGAAAGACTGTCACCCACGCACTGCTTATGAGTCGACTAGACTACGGAAACACCCTCTACGCCGGAATTACAGCCAAACTACAGAAAAAACTCCAACGCATCCAAAACGCATCGGCGAGACTCATTTTGGACATCCCTCGCCAAGATCACATTACCGGCCACCTGAAAGACCTCCACTGGCTTCCCGTCAACAAGAGAATAACATTCCTTCTCCTCACCCATGCACACAAGGCCCTCTACAAACTAGGACCCGAATGCCTCAACACTCGACTATCCTTCTATACACCCAACCGCCAACTAAGATCCTCCAATCAAAGCCTCACCGCAGTCCTGCGTATCCAAAGGTCCATCATGGGAGGTAGATCCTTCTCCTACTTAGCGGCCAAGTCCTGGAATTCACTCCCCACTCACCTCCGCCTCACACAGAACCACATCTCCTTCAGAAAAGAACTTAAAACCTGGCTATTCGATAAATAATGAACCCCCTCCCTAAGCGCCTTGAGACCCTCTGGGTGAGTAGCGCGCTATACAAATTCTTGAACTTGAACTTGAACTTGATCTGCAAAATTTGCATTAGAAGAAAAGCGGTTGCAAATTGCGGATCGACTTTTTGCAAATGGAAAATAATTTGCCAAATTGACTTATATAATGATAGTTTTTTCCACTAAATTCTGAATTGTAGTGTGTTGCAATCTGACCTACCTCATTAATATCTATGAAGTAGTTCACAAATTTCTTAAAGGAACCAGGTGTGCATTCAACAAAAGCATTTACTTTGTTTGAAAAATTATGTTTAAGAATTGGCAGTGGTCGCTTGGACGGCTACCTTCTTCCAAATATTTTGTTTTACCTTCCACAGGGACCCCTTCCTTTGAGGAGTTTGTAACCTATCAATGGTTTGTCACGAATCGCAATTTAGACCGGGCACTCTAAAGATGCCCATTCCAAATTACAATTTGAAATGAATTTGTAAACCTATGTTGCAATTGAGTAACTAGTTACAGAATCTCAAACTGAACTAAATAAATTTAAAAAGCCATTTAGCGATTGCAGATACTGTGATTAAGCAAATCGCAGGATTTAAAGCCTGAGTGGCATTTTGCATCAGGGCCATGATTACTTTTCCCAAGGAGATTCCTCTCCTCTCCAATACACTGGAGGCTGTTCAAAGTTGGATGTCCACAAATCACCTTGAACCTCCCCCCAAACAACTGAGTTCCTGTTAATTTCACTAAAGAAGTCTAACCTACTTTGGCAATCTTGGATCGCCTTACAGCCCATCCTAGACTGTCATCCCACTATTGTTAATAATGCCATATCACCTATTGCTATACTCGATAATGAATCTAATCTCCAGTCCCAAATCATTGAAGTAGAAAGGAACTCTCAGCATACATTCAAACTGCTCCAGGGCAAAAGACAGTCTATCCCCAAACAAGATCTGTAGACAATTATTCAAATACTCATTCTCTCTGGAGTCTATTATTGTAATTCATTCCTCTCAGGATTGTTAGAACCCCCCTCACCCTTCTCTGAGCTGTGTTGGACACAAAAAAATAAGCCACATTACTCCTGTGCTTTTAAAGCTCCTGCGTCTTCCTATTGAAGCCAGAGCTGAGTTCACGATAGCATGAACCACCCACAAAGCCCTGCATACAGAAACTTGAACATATATTACTGAAGGTTTGCAACCCTCTGGTGGCCAACGTCTCTTTCTCACGCTTGTCGTATCGCCTCCGCCTGACCCTATGTCGCGACAGGGCAGGAGGAATGGGAAGTGGTGGGGAACAGGAAGTGACCTGGAAACGGCAGTATCGAGGTAGGCACTGAGAAATAAAGACGTATCTAATATAGCTCCAGGATCCGAGTCTTTCTTGGGGCAAAGCGACGGTACACTGGCGACGAGGATGGGATATCTACAGCCAACAGTACATGCGTCCCTGCTGTAAGTGTACGGCCGAAGACTGGAGAGCCGGCAGCACCGCAACGGGAAAAGGCACGAAGAAAGCGCGAAAATCGCGGAGGAGCTCCGTGCGTCGCCTGGACGCTGACCAGCAGGAGCGCTGCCAACATTTGTAGCCCAAGCACAGGAGCCATCATCTCGGCTCAGATAGCACCGGGAATCGGCCGAGCCTCTGCAGTGCGCGCGGAAGGCGTGAAAGAAATGAGGAGAAGCCTGGAGCCTCCCCCCCCGAGCACTGTAAGTGAAAGCAGAGCAAGCGAGGGATGTGCCTGAATGCCGTGTGAAATCGGAAGCAAATAAAGCCTAGAACGTTCTAATAACGATTGAAGAGAGGCAGCTCGAGATTCAGTGTGAAAGAAGAGTTTGTCCTAAGCGGTGGCCAATTTGAAGTCAGGCGCTGGCCATAGACCTCCATTGGATCTTCTGTGGCGGCCATCTTAAAGTCAAGTAGCGCAAGTAGAATATGAGGTTCTTCCGAAAGTTATTTCAGATCATAACCCTTTAATATTTAAATTTGAACTGAATACTTCTAATGCCACCCGTTCATGGTCTTTTGATCGTAAATTATTGTATGACCCATCTTATATTGACCGTATGAATACTTGGATTCCGGAATTCTTTTCTAATAATAAAGGTACTGCATCACCTGAAATAGTCTGGGATGCCTTCAAATGTGGGGTTCAGGGTGAAACACTGAGCTATTCAATAAGCAAACGAAAGGAAGCTAGACTCCAAGAAGATTCTGAAATAAAAAATCTTAGATCTCTAGAGGTCCAACTTATGCAAGCATGCAATCAAGAATTACCTACTGAAACTGTTATAAAGAAATTAACAACTTTGAAAGCCAAGATATATCAACGATTTGCTACAAAATTTGCCCAACAAGTCTCTGCCTTCAGGACAGAGCTATATGAAGTTGGAGAAAACTCTGGTAAATTATTGGCAAAGAGGGCGAGACAGAAAGCAGCCTTTGCTAGTATTAATAATATAAATAATCACACAGGGACGACTGTTAGTAAAATGGAAGATATTCTGAGAGTTTTTAGTGATTTTTATTCTAAATTGTATACTGATGATGACCGCCCTGATTGCTTAGATCAGATCAATCAGTTTGCTGACTCAGTTTTGAACTCTACCCTATCTAATGAAGAAAAGGAGAAGCTAGATTTACCATTCACCTGGGAGGAGATTGAACTCTCCCTAATGTCGCTAGCTTCAGGAAAAGCTGCAGGACCCGATGCTATTCCTTTAGAATTTTAAAAATTCTTTAGGAATGCTTTGAAATCAGAACTACTGGATCTATGTCTGAATGCACAGCAAGGTAACACCCCTCAATCATGGCACAACTCTATTATTACGGTGTTTCTTAAAAAAGGCAAGCCTCCGTTATTACCTTCATCTTTTCGCCCTATTTCACTCATAAATACTGATAGCAAAATCTTCTCTAAAATTTTAGCGGTAAGACTATCCAACATTATCTCCCCTTTAGTTTCTAAGTACCCACATGGTTTTATCCCAGCTAGAGACATTGATGATCACATTCGACGTGTGATTTCCTTCTTGGATTGGTCCCAGGCAACTCGGTCTAATATTGGACTCATATTTTTAGACGCTGAGAAAGCTTTCGACCGGGTTGCTTGGGGCTACCTCTGGGAAATCTTGCTCAGGAAGGGACTAGGACAGGGAATCATTAAAGCCTTAAAAACTTTGTATATTTCCCCTAGAGCGTACATTCGTATCAATGGGCAATTATCGTCACCTTTATTAATTGCCAGGGGTACCTGCCAGGGATGCCCCTGCTCTCCCCTACTTTTTGCTTTTTACATTAACCCTTTAATTAACCGTTTTTTTTTAGAAGCTAATATTAAACCCATAAATCTAGCCAATATTAACTATCGAGTCCTTGCCTACGCCGATGATATTGTGATCACTACTACGGACGTTCAAACAGCCTTACCTATCATTGATGAGATTGCTAAACAGTTTGTATTTTTTTCTGGTTATAAACTCAACTTGGAAAAGACCCAAATTCTATGCTCAGGAGAAAACCCACCTGCAAACATCTCTACCACTTCAGAAGTTACATATTTAGGAATCAAAATTGCGTTACCTATAGAAAAGATTCCAGATCGCAACCTAAACCCTACTATAACCCAAATTAACACCTCATTACAGCGCCTTGATCATCTACGCTTATCTCTCTTTGGTAGACTTAACATTTTAAAAATGTTGGTCCTACCAAAGGTTCTATACTTATTTCGCACAATACCATTGGATTTCCAATTGCTTTCTTTTAGAAATTTAGAGAGAACTATACTTCGATTTCTCTGGGGCTATAAACGCCATAGAAAAGCTGCTAAGAAAATGATTCTTAGCAACGAATATGGCGGATGGAATGTCCCTTATTTTCTTTTTTATTACTTTTCTGCCTTCTTACAATACATTGGCCCCTTAATTATGGGTGATAGAGTCGAACTTTTAGATTGTCAGACCCCATCAATTTATCAAATGATTTTGGGTGAAAAAGTTAAGGGTAGCTTTTTGAGAATTGTAGAACCCAGCTATCACAAAAAAACTGAATATAAGACGCTGAAATCCACTTTTGGAGTCTGGCAAAAAATTCGAAAACATATAAAATTAAGGAAACTAAATTTCTACACTCCCCTTACATCAATGGATTTATTTCCAGAAATTTTTTATGATTTAACCATGTATAGGTGGCAGCAGAAAGGAATAAGGTATCTGGGCGATTTATTTAATAATGGTCAAATGGTTTCATTTCAGGATCTAATGACTAATTTTTCTGTGGGAAGAAACGATTTCTTTAAATATCTACAACTTCGCAGCTTTCTACAGAATCATCCTTTAATTCCTCCAGTTAAAATTTCTTTACTAGAGCTTTTACAAAAAAAACCCCGTATAGGAGCTATTTATTTAAGCTTAATGCAGGAATATGGGGATGATTTAGGCCAATGTCAGATGAAATGGGCTAACTGTCTAGGTATATCGGATGTTGATATCTTATTGTCGATTAGAATGGCTGCAGAGTGTCTTATAACTGGGATGATGAAATCCCAACATTTCATGTGCATTCATAATCTTTACTACACTCCAAGTAAAGTTGTTAAATGGAGTACGACGGAAGGCACGAACTGCAGTCGGTGTGGATTGTATGCAGCCGATGAATTGCACATATTTTTTCTTTGTTCTAAATTGTCATTGCTGTATCAATAAATTGAAACTTTCTTATCTATTATTTTGAAATGTGACATAAAGATAATTCTCGAATTAGCATTACTTGGTATAGACCACACTGTTACTAGGCCCAGACCAATTTCTTACTTTCTTTTTCTTTGCATGGCCGCAGTCAGATCCTGTATTACTAAAGAATGGATTAGCCAGGATCCCCCCACATTTTTCATGTGGCGGGAAAAATTATTATTTATGTACAACATGGAATCTGCTATTTATAAGCTGAAGGGGGTTAAAAAAAGAATCATGGGGGAAAAAATTTGGGCACCAATTGCCGAGTGGATATAATTTCCTTTATTTTCTGTTCTATTCTTCTTTCATTATGTATTCTGTTAAAAACTGTTACATATTTTGTCTTTCGAATATACTGTGTTATTTTGCCTACTATGCTTTGCTGTATTTCCTTGCAATAAAACAATAAAATTTAAAAAAAAAAAAAAAATAGACCGGGCACTCTAAAGATGCCCATTCCAAATTACAATTTGAAATGAATTTGTAAACCTATGTTGCAATTGAGTAACTAGTTACAAAATCTCAAACTGAACTAAATACATTTAAAAAGCCATTTAGCGATTGCAGATACTGTGATTAAGCAAATCGCAGGATTTAAAGCCTGAGTGGCATTTTGCATCAGGGCCTTGATTACTTTTCCCAAGGAGATTCCTCTCCTCTCCAATACACTGGAGGCTGTTCAAAGTTGGATGTCCACAAATCACCTTGAACCTCCCCCCAAACAACTGAGTTCCTGTTAATTTCACTAAAGAAGTCTAACCTACTTTGGCAATCTTGGATCGCCTTACAGCCCATCCTAGACTGTCATCCCACTATTGTTAATAATGCCATATCACTTATTGCTATACTCGATAATGAATCTAATCTCCAGTTCCAAATCATTGAAGTAGAAAGGAACTCTCAGCATACATTCAAACTGCTCCAGGGCAAAAGACAGTCTATCCCCAAACAAGATCTGTAGACAAATATTCAAATACTCATTCTCTCTGGAGTCTATTATTGTAATTCATTCCTCTCAGGATTGTTAGAACCCCCCCTCGCCCTTCTCTGAGCTGTGTTGGACACAAAAAAATAAGCCACATTACTCCTGTGCTTTTAAAGCTCCTGCGTCTTCCTATTGAAGCCAGAGCTGAGTTCACGATAGCCCGAACCACCCACAAAGCCAGGCATACAGCAACTTGAACATATATTACTGAAAGTTTGCAACCCTCTGGTGGCCAACGTCTCTTTCTCACGCTTGTCGTATCGCCTCCGCCTGACCCTATGTCGAGACAGGGCAGGCGGAATGGGAAGTGGTGGGGAACAGAAAGTGACCTGGAAACGGCAGTATCGAGGTAGGCACTGAGAAATAAAGACGTATCTAATATAGCTCCTGGCTCCGAGTCTTTCTTGGGGCAAAGCGATGGTACACTGGCGACGAGGATGGGATATTAAGCATGGGCGGAAAATCCGTTTCGCTCGCGGATTTTGCGGATTTTCGGTAAATTCGCAATCCGCGAGATTTGCGAATCTCCCGCAAAATCCGCAAATCCGCGAGCAGCGGATTTTGCTCGCACTGTTCGCACTGTTCGCATGAGTTCGCGCCCCGCGAATAAGTGCAAAATTGCAGAAATACGATCTTAGCAAAACTGAAACTACTTACCAGGTTCAAAAGTTTAGGCTCATCATTAGTAGCCATTTCCTGTAGTGCTTCCTGAGGGGCCCCTCCAGAGTTCAGTTGCCAGTTGCAACTATTATGTGACCCTGCTCTGAACCTCAGAATAGTTACACATATGCCACAAAGGTCCTGAATTACAGCTAAGGGAGACAAGCAGGAGCCAGGCTGGAAGTTCAAATCCATTAATCAGCCCCTAATTCATTATTGTCAGTTGGGGCAGGGCAGGTGTTGTAACTAATTTTGCAACAATGAAAGCACTTAGCAAGTGCAAAAGATCAGGAAGCACTAAGGAAGCAGGTGCCAGCTAAAAAAATATTCTGTGACACATTAATCAGCCCCAAATTAATTCAGGTCACTTGAGGCAGGGAAGGTGTGCTTGCGTTGCCATAATAATGTACACTGACTGGACAACCAGAGGGTGCTGTGATGAAACAGAGGGTGGCATTGGTGGGCCAGAGGGTGGCATGAGTAGTCAGAGAGTGGCAGTGGTGACAGAGAGTGGCAGTGATGAAGAAGAGTGTCCCAAACAGGCTGGACACGTAGAAACAACAAGTTCGCGAAACTTGCGACCCGACAGGTAAGTTCGCAATTTGCGAAATTGTACAAAACCCTCGCGAACTGGCAGAAACCCGCGCAAACACAAAAAAAAAAAAAAATTCGCGAGAATTCGCGGATTTTGCGGATTGCGAGTTCGCAAATCCGCAAAATTCGCGAACGCGAGATTCGCAAAATTCGCCCATGCTTATGGGATATCTACAGCCCACAGTACATGCGTCCCTGCTGTAAGTGTACGGCCGAAGACTGGAGAGCCGGCAGCACCGCAACGGGAAAAGGCACAAAGAAAGCGCGAAAATCGCGGAGGAGCTCCGTGCGTCGCCTGGACGCTGACCAGCAGGAGCGCTGCCAACATTTGCAGCCCAAGCACAGGGCCATCATCTCGGCTCAGATAGCACCGGGAATCGGCCGAGCCTCTGCAGTGCGCGCGGAAGGCGTGAAAGAAATGAGGAGAAGCCTGGAGCCTCCCCCCCCCGAGCACTGTAAGTGAAAGCAGAGCAAGCGAGGGATGTGCCTGAATGCCGTGTGAAATCGGAAGCAAATAAAGCCTAGAACGTTGTAATAACGATTGAAGAGAGGCAGCTCGAGATTCAGTGTGAAAGAAGAGTTTGTCCTAAGCGGTGGCCATTTTGAAGTCAGGCGCTGGCCATAGACCTCCATTGGATCTTCTGTGGCGGCCATCTTAAAGTCAGGCAAGGCCTAACCAGTCACCAAAAGTACAAAATCTAAGGCGGCAGCCAGTCAAACAGCTAATAAGTGGAACCAGGATGACTACTCAGCCTGACATCTTGCACCCAGCAGATACTGGGGCAGCGGCCCAACCCCAACTATCGCCTCAAGTATTCATGGGGATATCCTACTTAGGCCCACCAGACCCACTGGAACTGACTTCCGGTAACAGTATGGCACCCAAATGGAAAAGGTGGGCGGAGGATTTTGAAGATTTCATGACAGGGTCCCAGGTGCAGGATCCCTAGCAAAAACTAATAGCGCTGCGAAACCTGGTTGGGAAGGACATTGCGCAAATCATCAAAGAACTGCCCGCTGCCAGCGCCGCCTCCTATGATTATGTAAAAGGGGCCCTTGACCGGAAATTCCTACAGAAGCATAACCTGGATTATGAGCGTTACACGTTCAAACTAGCGTCACAAGAAAAGGGTGAACCTATGTGTGACTTCTTTGCACGCATCAGGCGCCTAGCCCGACATTGCGAGTTTGACGCCTTCACCACGTATGACGCGCTGCGACTACGCATAATCGAAGGATGCCAATCTGAGTCCCTGCATCGGTGATTACTGAAGAAACACTACACTCTGGAAGAAATAGAGGAGATGACACGAATAAATGATCAAGCGGAAGATCACGCAAAAAAGATGGAAGCCAACAAGCCCGAAAAGAAGGAACAGGAATTCAGGATGCAAGCCCGCACGGACATGAAACATCGCTCGGACCACCACAAATGAAGGAAATTCACACAGACCTCCCGAGGGACGTCATCGCGTCATGAACCACGACATAGTAGGAACAGCAAACCTGCGTCGAAGTGCTACAGGTGTGGACAAGAATACCCTTACTCGGGGCAGTGCGAAGCTATTGGCCAAGAATGCCACCGCTGTGGAAAAGAAAATCACTTTGAAGTAGCCTGTCAAACACGACAGTCGGAGCGGAAGGCAACCATGTCTCGGCCGAGCACTCGTCACCATGCTCGAGCGGTAAAAGGGAGAGAAGGGCGTTCCTCTAGCTCGTCAAGATCAAGTGTTCGCTCAGCCAGCTCATACAGATCTCGAAGATCAACATTGAGTGGATCATCGTCACCCACACTCGTGTCGCAGGACAGCGACGAATATATATGCATGGTGTCAGATCCAGACCGACTAAAGAAGTATCCCAAATTGGACATCCGAATAGGAAATCACCCTGCTAAATTTGTGCTGGACTCAGGAGCGTCCCTGAACTATATCTGCACCCTTGAATACCAAAGCATGAAACCCAGACCAAAACTAGAACCAGGAGCCGTCCGAGTTTACACATGGATGTCCAAGAAACCGTTGCCATGTCTAGGCTGGTTTAGCACTAGGCCTGGGCGAAGCACTACGCTACGCTCGCGGAGTTTGCGAAGTTTGCGCAACTTCGCACTACGCGAGCTGCACGTAGCACAGTGTGAACACGCGTAGTGCAGCGTAGCGTAGTGCAGAGCTAACTTTTTGCTTGTTCGCGGTCCTGAACGTCATGTTCGCGACCGCGAGCAAGCAAAATGACATCCCGGCAAAATTCTCAACGCGGGGGGGTAAGGTTTCTCATTGTGAGTGGTTGCGCATGCTCGCGACCGCTCTCAATGAGAAACTACCAGTTCACGTTGAGAAAGCTGCAGCTCGAGTAATAATCTACTCGAGCAGCAGAAAACTACAGCTCGCACTGTGCAAGATGCCGTTTTCAATGATTGCACAGTGCCGGATGCTTGTCCGCACTGTGCAATCATTGAAAACACTTCTTGCACAGTGGGAACATGCTACTACGCAGCTCGCGTAGTGCTACGTGAAGTTCGCGTAGTGCGAAGGGCACTTCGCGTAGCTTCGCGCAGCGCTACTTCGCGAACTACGCCCACCCTTATTTAGCACAACACTAGCCTACAAAGACCGACAGATCTAAGCCTACGTTTATGTAGTTGAAGGTCCCGACGCAGCAGACTGCCTCCTCAGTTTGCCAACCACAGCACGGCTGAAGCTCGTTGAACTTCTCTACATGATAGAAGATGCCCCAGATATCGTCCGTAAATTTCCGAATCTCTTTGAGGGACTAGGGAAACTCAACCAGTTCAAAGTCAAGTTGCATATTGATGAGCAAGTAACACCAGTGGCGCAACACCACAGAAAGGTACCATTTCACCTACAACAGGCAGTGGTTGATGAACTACAAGACTTACTAAAACAGAGATATCATCGAACGCTCCTCAGGACCCAGACCCTGGGTATCGCCGGTGGTGGTAGTACCCAAGAAGGGGCAAGACAACAAATTGCGCCTGTGTGTGGACAAGCGCGCGCCCAACACGGCCATCGAAAGGGAGCGACATCTGGGGCCCCACATTAGCGATATGATCGCTCGCCTCAACGGGGCGACAGTTTTCTCGAAATTGGATCTCAACAAGGGATACCACCAGTTAGAACTGCACGAGAAATCACGTTACATCACAACATTCACGACTCATCAAGGGCTTTTCCGCCACAAACGCCTTAATTTCGGCATATCCTCGGATGTTGAGATATTCCAGGAAGCCATCCGTCAGGTGATTCAAGGTATCCCGAACGCTTTCAACTACAGCGATGATATTTTGGTATTCGGAAACAAACAGACTGAACATGACACAGCCCTAGACAGAGTATGCCATGCACTGCTAAACGCCAATCTCACTTTGAACCCAGACAAATGTGAATTTGACAAAATCAACCCTAAAATTTTATGGTCACATCTTCTCCAAGGACGGCATGAAACCAGACTCGGAGAAAGTATTAGCCCTCGCAGATACTCCACAACCACAAGACGTCAGTGACCTCCGATCCTTTCTAGGGATGGCAAGCTATTGCGCCCGCTATATCTGAGACTACACGACTATCAGCTACCCACTCAGAGAACTCACTCGTCAAGGTCAACAATTCCTTTGGACACCTGCCTGTGACCAAGCATTCAACAAGATCAAGAAGGCTGTAAGCTCTGCCATCAACCCAGCATATTTTGACACCAAGAGAAAGACTGAAATAACCATTGATGCCAGCCCGTGGGAATAGGCGCCATCCTCGCACAATACCACGAGGACTCTGACCAACGCCACATAGTCGCCTACGCCAGTCGCAGTCTCAGTGACACCGAAAAGCCATACTCGCAGCCCGAGAAGGAGAGTCTTGCTGTGGTATGGGCCTGCAAACATTTTCATCTTTTCGTGTACGGCAAGCACTTTACCCTCATCACAGACCACCAGGCCCTCATCACAGTATTCAGCAATCCTAGAGCTAAAATGCCCCCGCGCATAGAGAGATGGGGATTGCGTCTTCAAGATTATGTCTATACCATCATTCACAAGCCTGGAAAATCAGAGAATCCAGCGGACTACATGTCCCGACACCCTCAACCACATACCAAGGAAAAGTGCTCCCTGGCAGAGGAATAGATCCATTTTGTCATCGACAATGCTTGCCCTACTACTGTACCACTGGAGGCTATCCGTGAGGCATCCACCCAAGACCCCACGTTTCAAGACGTCATTGATCGCATACGTACTAACTCATGGAGACACTTGAAGGACAACTCTCAAAACACAGCTCATGATACTCAAGAACTTGTGGCATTCAAACATATTCAAGAAGAGCTGTCAATCAGCGCGGATGGCTTACTACTGAGAGGAGGGAGGATAGTAATCCCGCAGAGATTACGGCAAGGAATCATCAACCTGGCCCACGAAGGACACAGAGGAATAGTCGCCACCAAGAAAGCGCTCCGGGAACGTGTTTGGTTCCCGCTACTCGACCAGATGGTGGAAAACACACTCAAGGACTGCACCTCATGTCAGCTAGTAAGTCGTGACGAACCGCCAGCTCCTTTGCAGATGTCGGAGCTACCGGACGGGGTATAGCAACAAGAGGCCATTGACTTCTTTGTCCCTCTAAAGTCTGGCAAGTACATTGTTGTCATCATGGACGAATACTCTCGATTCCCCATCGCACATCAAGTATCCTTCACCAAGGTGACGGCAGTAATCCCTGTCCTTGATAAAACCTTTGCAGTCTGGGGTATCCCAGAGGAGTAAAAACAGACAATGGGCCACCGTTCAATAGTCACAAGTTTGCTGAATTTGCAAAACACCTCAATTTCAAGCACAGGAAGATAACACCGCTGTGGCCCCAAGCCAAAGGCATGGTAGAGCGATTTATGGGGACGCTCAAGAAGGCAGTCCAACAGGCCGAACATACTCACTGTGACATACAACAAGTTCTAAATGAAGTACTGCGAGCGTACCGCACCACGCCTCCCAGCACCCAAAATCAATGCCCGGCCATGCTAATGCTCGGACAAGTTCCTCGCACATGGCTACCCACTCTGAACAATGTCTCACAATCTCAAATTGTGACCACTGATCATGACACACTGGTCAAACTAGACCATGACAAGAAGCTGAAGATGAAAATCTATGCCGAAAAAACGGAGGCATGCAAAACATGCAGACATCCAAGAAGGAGACTGGGTGATGGTCAGGCGCGATCGCAGAACGAAAGCAGACAGTCGATATCTTGCTCATCCCCATGCGAGTCTCCAGTCGGAAAGGGACCATGATCACAGCAGAGGCTGATCACAAACGAATAACCCGGAACATATCACACTTTAAAAGGTGCACACCCACTATCTGTGACAAAGCGCGAATCTATGACTCCAGCGCTGATTCCCCGAGTCAGAGCGAGAACAGCGATCGAGCCCGCTCCAGCCCGGCAAGACATGAAGACGTTAAAGGTCACCGGACACGAGAACTGGAACAGCCCAGCCGTCCACGACGACACATCAAACGACCAGCTAGCCTCATTGAAGAACTCTAAGAGACAGTAAGACTGTTTGTACAAAGGGGGGAGGTGTCGTATCGCCTCCGCCTGACCCTATGTCGAGACACAGCAGGCGGAATGGGAAGGGGCGGGGAACAGGAAGTGACCTGGAAACGGAAGTATCGAGGTAGGCACTGAGAAATAAAGACGTGTCTAATATACCTCCTGGCTCCGAGTCTTTCTTGGGGCAAAGCGACGGTACAATGCTGCTGCCCTTCAAGAAAGAGGAGGCTGTCTCAGTCTTTCTCTAGCAAGACTCACAAACTCACTCCCTCCAGCTCTCTGCACCTTCTCCTCCCTAGATAAGTTCAAAAAGGAACTAGAATCCCTTCTTTTTCTAGGACATTTCCAAACTGTGATTTAACATTACACAGCCTGTGTATCTTCCATCTGGATGCTGTAGGAACCAAAATTATACTAATGGAATATACTCACCAATAGTCCATATACCTTATTCATAAATAATAAATCAGTCGGCAATGGAGAAGGTTCGATCGTTTATTCTGCAGATACAAACCCTGACAGGGGAGCCTCAGTCTACATGACCCTCGGAGGTGCGCAGAGGAGACTGACTACATACAAACAGAGCAAAGCATATATACTTTTAACACATGGCACGATGTCACCTTACTAGGAAAGATACAACTTGTCAGTGAGCCAGCAGGAAGACTCATGTAAGACCCATGTAAGGCACAATTGATTGCTAGTAGCTGGGCCTAAGCTATTCCGGGGGAAGGTCAGTAAAATGCCTCCCTTTCTATCTGTAGCTCGGGGAGTGCAGGAACGGGCTCTGCTAGAATGTACGCATCCCACAAGAAGGGCAGGTGTGACCTTGGGTTTCCCTGAGCTACAAACTAACGAGTGGAACAGACAGCTAGGTCTGCAATCGTGGTTTCGTGCAGAAAGCCTGATCACGTGATTTCAGGGAAACAGCATTGGAGACAGAGAAACGAAACAAGATGGCTCCGGTCACATCAATAGGTTTAGGCAACACTAAAGGGAATCATTCCTACTGTAATAATACTATGTGAATAATGCAATGCTAACATGCGGTTATAAGGTTATATTGTATATATTAGGCCAATAACATGTATTTATCGTATTTTTATCCCATCAATGCCTTATCCTGTCACTCCTATCCTCGGCTCATGCATCCTTCTAAACCTCCTCTGTCCCTCACTCCCTGTCTTCTGATTCACATACAGACATCCACCTGTACTACCCTCCTTGTCATTCCTTCTATCTGCATGCACTTTCTTACTTTAATCCAATCCACACGCCTCAACCAGCTCCCTTCCTCCTTCTTCAACTTGCCGGGTCTGGAAGCTTAGTGGACTAATGCATCCACTGTGGGGGCCTGTGTTCGACCTCATGATCACATATTGAAATCCAGGCGGGTCCACTCAGTCTTTCATCCTTCTCAGGTCTATAAAATGAGTACCATTGATTTGGGTAACAACAAACATCTGTTATTCAGCATCAAGATGCCCTTGGGTCAGCATGCGCTTTACCAATTCACGTTATGTTAGTATTATGCTGATTACTCTCTTCAACCTTTTTATTAATCCAGGCCTATTATTCATAAGAAGGTTAAATACTCTATTGACCAATTGATGTTCAGTCTTTTCTATTGTTTATAATTATTCCTACTTTTCACTGTAGTGTTCTATTGTAAAGTTCGCTGATGCCCCAGGGCCTTGTTTGCACTAAATAAACCGTTGTAAATAACAAAATACATTAATATATAAAGTAAACTGTAGGATTTATTTGCTGCCCACATGTATTTCCCTCAGTAAAAGCGCATATGAAGACGGGGACCCAGAACCTACAGTGCCATAGACGTCTAGTCGCACCTCACTGACAAGGCCCTCCAGGGCTGAAATGAGACTGGCCCTGCTTGTGTTCCCAGGCAGCAAAGATATGGCCTTACAGTTATTGATTGTCTCTTCAATTTAGGGACAAGTTCAAGAATGATTTGCATGTGGTTGGTTGCTGACTAAAAAGGCAGATAAGCTAAAAAGAAAATAATTCAATAATTGACTGGTGCTGAAGTGTAATTCACGTATCTTTTCTTCAATTATATGATGTCTGCAGGAAGGTGGAGTATTAATTGGTGATTTTGGTTGGGCATCACCATGCAATGCTGAGACAATCCCCAACAAGCATTTACAATGCAATGGTTTTGCCTTTGTTAAAGTTAGAGCTATTGGCATTGCTCTTGGCATTATTTTTATTTATGTTTTTTTAACATAAATAAATGGCCTTGTCATTTACAATGCCACTAGCTTTATCTCTCGCAAATGACACACACAAACACACACAGAGCCCCCCACACACACACCCACACACAGCCCCCCACACACACAGCCACACAGAGCCCCCCACACACACAGCCACACAAAGCTCTCCACACACACAGCCACACAAAGCTCTCCACACACACACCCACACAGAGCCTTCCACAGACACCCACACAGCACAAGCAGGCAACAGGGGCACACGGAGGCACAAGCAGGCAACAGGGGCACACGGAAGCACAAGCAGGCAACAGGGGCACACGGAGGCACAAGCAGGCAACAGGGGCACACGGAGGCACAAGCAGGCAACAGGGGCATGAAAACGGAGGCACAAGCAGGCAACAGGGGCAAACGGAGGCACAAGCAGGCAACAGGGGCACACGGAGGCACAAGCAGGCGACAGGGGCACACGGAGGCACAAGCAGGCGACAGGGGCACGAAAACTGAGGCACAAGCAGGCGACAGGGGCACACGGAGGTACAAGCAGGCAACAGGGGCACAAGCAGGCGACAGGGGCACACGGAGGCACAAGCAGGCAACAGGGGCACACGGAGGCACAAGCAGGCAACAGGGTCACGAAAACAAGCACAAGCAGGCAAAAGAGTCCCAAGCAGGAATTGTAATTTAGACGGGGCTGAAGTGGAGAACGGTCCGTAGGGAAGTAGTGCGGCTGGTGCAGTGGTACCAGGCCGAAAGGTGAGAGGGGCTGTCTGCACCCTAGTTTGGACAGTTTCCACTACCTAACAGGGATTGGTGGGAGGGGGGCGTACTTCTTGCTTGCTTTAGGACTGTTACTTCGGGGACGCAGTGCACGCTCTTGCCTGCTGCCCGCTGCCACCGGGACACGACAACAGGCAGGGAGAGGACAGGCTGGGAGAGGGCAGGGAGGAGACAGGCTGGGAGAGGGCAGGGAGGGGACAGGCTGGGAGAGGGCAGGTTGGGGGAGGGCAGGCTGGAAGTGGACAAGCTGGGAGAGGACAGGCTGGGAAAGGTCATGGAGGGGACAGGCTGGGAGAGGGCAGGCTGGAAGAGGACAGGCTGGGAAAGGGCAGGCTGGGAGATTTGGATAAGAATAAAAGATGGTCAAGTTGGGGAGTTTTGCTTTGAAGCTAGTTTTTCTGGTTATAAATAGCTCTATTTCTCCAGTGGATTAATATGTCCTTCTCTGGTACTTTAGCATGAAATGAAAAATGCTTAGTGTTCAACTATTTATTGACCCAATTTGGAACATACAGCTCAATAAATGGAAATATCACATGTTAAAACGTATTGTTGAGATCAGTTCCCTTCTGCAGTAGATATTTACCTGTATGTCTGATGTGATTTTTAAGATGTTTCAAAGCCTGGGCAGGATGAGTGGGTTTCTTTTAGCTGGGACTTTTGTTACAGGAAGCTTGTCAGTATGTTGTATTCTCTGCATGCTTCAAGTAGGAGTGCTGGAGGTTCATGTTCTGAGGGTACAGGAACTCAACAGCCAGCAAAGGGATTGTGTCATTCAAAACATCAAGGTGTGTAAAAGCCTACGTTAATTAAATCAATGTCCTCAGAACTGGACTATCGAGACAACAGCTGGTCTTACTTGTCTGACAGGTAGGACAGCTTGGTTGGGTGAAGAGGGGCAGTGGAGTAGCCGGCTGGACACAGAGCACTCCTTACTGTTTTTCAGGACATTTTTGATTTATGAAAGTATTTTTCAAGTCTGACTGGGGTCTAGAGGAAGAGAATTCCCGGGAAGTAACCCAGAATGTTAAAAAAAATCTTAGATCAATAGAATTTGTTAACAAAACAAGCCTGCCCTGTTTAGAGTTCCACTTCTCCGCTCTTTCTCTAAAGTTATGTTAGCAGATGTTAGTTAAGACATTATAGCTGCAATATTGGAATCACGTACAGCAAGGAAAATGAAATGTGCAATTATGTGAAATAAAGAGATTATTTAGACATCAAATGGGTCGTTCAAACTGGCAATATAGCGAAGAAAAACTGATGTTTAGGAGCCGAAGCCAAAGTGTGTTCATATTTTTCATTTTTTCTGGTGGGAACTACAAGAATAGGCATTCAAAATAGGGTAATAATGCACACACAACAGACATAGAAATTGTTTGCATTAAATCACTCGGGTTTATATGGGACTTCCAAAACCTGTTTGCGGAGAGGGCAGTAAAGAAACCTGCCTTCAGGATAAAAACGGGAAAACCACAGATGATAAACATTGTTTAGTTTCTGTTCCTGTCACTGCCTTTATTGCCACTGAAATTAAGCGTAGTAGGGAGAAGGACAGAGGCCCGAAGTAGCTGCTCCAGGGCCTGTGTGGCCGCTGTGCCTGCGATACTCTGCGTCGTCATTCCTTCTTGTGGTTGCCAGAGATAGGCAACCCTCATTGATGTCTTCATCAGAGTTTGAGAGAGAGAGAGAGACACACAGCACTGGCGAAAGAAGGATGTGCAGAAAGAGAAAAACAGGTATGGAGAAAGAAAGGAAGGATGAACAAGAATCTGACAACGTGAAATACAGAGAGTATCAGCTGTTAAAAGGAAGAAACCAAGATGAGGCACATTTACTGTTCAGTAACCCCAGCATTGCACAGGCCCCTAAGAAACATGTGGGTCCCTGCACTCACTTATTTATTTATGCATCTATCAATTTTAGCAAATTAAACAATGAGAGAAATCCAAACAATTACGTTGCTGTTATATATCAATGATGTTCTGATCTTAGTGACAGGCCTGTGACGTAAATGTCCTTCTACATAGCTCGATTTACAGACAAAGTTAATTTAGGCAGAGATATATTTATGTCCACCTGCTACATTGTGAGTGCCTTGTGGATAATTTGGGCCGGTGGTGGGCACCAGCACTCGTTGGGAAAAGAGGTAAAAAAGGCAAGCAACAAGAGGGAAAGAGAAAAGCTGGAAAACAGTGTTAAACAGAGAAAGCAGGAGCAAGCACAAACCCATAGAATGCGATGAAGGGGCAGGAAACGGCAAGCGGAGGAAGAAAACTGCTTTATGTGGAATCAGGTCTAGGCAGTTGGCAGCCCCAGCATTGTGCAGTTCTGGCAGCTGGCTCCCAAGACAAACCGTGGGCCCCTGCACTTCTTTTCACAAGTTAAGCTCTACTGAGTACATTTACCAGTCAAGCTGCCTGGTCAATCTGGAATCTGGTTTCTGGATGTTTGAATCGGGAGGCGGGAGACCAGCCTTCAAATCGGTAGTCTCCCGCCTGAATCGGGAGGGTTGGCATGTCTGGTCCAGGTTGATGGGCACCGTAGTGAGAAGGTAGACCGGAAGAGTAAAACTTACTTATGCAAATGCATAAACAAGGACCAGTGGATAAAGCCACAATTGCGGTTGAGGAGACCCATAGCGCCGGAAGTTCTGCAGAAAAACCTGCAGTTCAGATATTTTCCGCGGACATTTTGTGTCAGTAAAAGCCTGATGGAATATATTTGAGGAAAAGTGTACGGAATATGGGAATCCCTATAGAAACTTCTGCACAAACACCGATTCTTAATAATATTCCCCTTTCCGTAGGTGAAAACCCACGGTGCCCAAATACAGAACCTGTTATGTAAGTACAATTTTGTATGGTAATTACCGGCACGGCATTACCAACTCACTCGTCTGCACAACATGTTATGAGGGCCTATGTTTTCACACGAAACCTGTAACCTTACCGGCACTGTGGACCCTGAAACCCGGGAAGTTAGGGATGGCAAATTCTGGGTGTTCCGCGGGCTGTGTGTATCCGTCCCTAATACACAACCCAACCTCCGTGTGGAGAAAGGCGCACGCTGCCAGGAGAATGGGCGCAAAATCTTTGCCAACCTGTCCTTTTTAATGGCAGAAGCGCCTCGTTAGGGGAAATTAGCGGCGCTGTCCACATATTCATTGCACATGCCTCCGAGCAGCGCAGTAACCTCTCATTAATTTGATTGCTGTGTACAATTTGTTTTATTTGGCCGTTGATTCCGCATTAGGGTTTCGCAGAGGGGCGGGGCCAAGGCCTCGCGGGACAGGGGGGCTTCTGCGGCAGAAAAAGATAAATAAACCAGGTGAATTAGCATTGCCGCCAGGCAAACCCCGTCGACCCTCCACTGAGGGCATGCTTCAGACGTGAGTTTATTTCCTGACTGGAATTACCTCAGGCGGCCCTCGGCGGAGATTATTAACTTGGCCGGGGCTCCCCGCCACGTTGGTTGCCTCCTAACCCCCAGCGGTGCTGAGTAAACAGTTTTTATTTTCAATCTTGGCAAATGGGGGGTCCCCAGCCTGCTGTGTGTGTCCAATCCGTGGTGAATGAAAGGGGACTCCGTCAGGCATCCATGAAAAGAAAGCCCTTATTGTTTCGGTGACTGTGATGTCGGAGTATTCTGTGAATATGACACGAGGTAAACGGAGGGAGGGGGAGGGGGGGGCGGAAAGGGACGGAGAGCGGGAGGGGGGTCGGGAACGGCCACACACGAGGTAAACGGAGGAGGGGGGTGGGGGGGGGGCGGAAAGGCACGAAGAGCGGGAGGGGGGTCGGGAACTGCCACACACGAGGTAAACGGAGGAGGGGGGGCGGAAAGGCACGAAGAGCGGGAGGGGGTCAGGAACGGCCACACACGAGGTAAACGGAGGAGGGGGGGGCGGAAAGGCACGAAGAGCGGGAGGGGGTCGGGAACGGCCACACACGAGGTAAACGGAGGAGGGAGGGGCGGAAAGGCACGAAGAGCGGGAGGGGGTCGGGAACGGCCACACACGAGGTAAACGGAGGAGGGGGGGGGCGGAAAGGCACGAAGAGCGGGAGCGGGGTCGGGAACGGCCACACACTGACAGCGGGAGGGTGAGGGGCGGGAACAGACACACACACACGGACAAAGCAACAAACTAAAAAACAAAGCACTCACCTGGACATCTTCCGGCAGATCTCTTGCTTCCTGCTCTCCACTCCTCCTCCCGATGACGTGGTGGAGGCTCGGCCGGCTGGGCCAATCCCAGCACGGCCCTGGCTGGAGGCGGACGGCTGCTTCCTTCGGCTGGCCGGCCTGAGGAGAGGGAGGGAGACGGGCTGCCACGGAGCGGGAGGGAGGGGCTATTGAGCGACTTTTGTGCAATGTCCCGAGCAGGAAGGCAGAGGCAGGTGCCGGCAATGCCGGACCAGATTCGGGGGCGTTCCCGGCTTTTGGCTGACGTCGCGTGACGTCGGCAAAAGCCAAAGAATCTCGGGAACGCCCCCGAATCTGGTCCGGCATTGACGGACAGGCCCCTCGTCCAATGGCTATGCTCAATTTATGGAGCTAGCCAATAAATGACGGGGGCCGTTCCAAACCACACTACAGTTCTCATTAGGTTTTCGCCTGCGCGAAAAAGATGCGCAGAGCGCATCTTTTCGCCAGGCAAAACCTAAAAATGGTACTTGGATTCCCACTAATAAATCCTTGGCTCAGTCCTGGTAGTGTAGCAAAGAGCAGTCAAGCTTTACTAGAGGAACATGTGTTAAGCATTTCAGAATGCCAACATGGACAATAAGAAATTGACATGACTCCAGAGAAATTCGACACTAATTTATAAAAATAGAGTCTATTTTTATCTTAACTTAGAAACCAAATCAAACAGATAAGCATACAGTTAACCAGACTTATAGATTTTTGAAGCAATATAGAATCAGTGAAAGAAAATACAGCAAACCTTTATTACTGACGTCAGTGGGAAACACCACTAGTGACAATCAGTCACTTGCAGGTCGAGTTGCCAGGAACCCTTGCAGGTTAAAGGTGATGAGGGTCCCAGGACCAAGTCATGATAGTCAGTTCAATTTTACCTGGCCAGAAGAACCAGTTGGCTGTACCTGGTGCTGAACAGGAGCTCTGAAGAGCTGCTTTTACCCATGAAACAGTGCTGATGAGGGAAAAGATGAAAAAAAGAACAACGGGGTAGTTGCTAACATCAGTCGAAGGTTGGATGGAGTTCCCTCTAGGTGTAACGTTAAGTGAAGGGGGTTGGTTGCTACACTGATGACCAACAAACCTTGGCAGCGTAAGTTGAGCAGAAAGTTACTTCACCCTTCGGAGGTCCTGAGAAATGTGGGAGCTGCCTGTGACTTTGTGAAAGGCAGGACTAGAGTTCCCATAATGCACTAGACCATCTGAATTTTGGGGATCCCTCGGGTGTCCTTGTTGCCAGCAATTCTTCAGATCCTGAGTGTTGTTTTACCTGTAGTTTCCAGGGGACTAGTGCCAGTAGTCCAGGGGAATCTAAGAATACTTCTTGCTTTCACAGGGGTCCCACTATCTGGGTGAATTTAGAGACAGCCTTGGACAAATCTCGATCAGGCGGCTCCAGATCCACACCCTCAGGTGCAGGGCATCCCTCTTTTGCTTTGTGCCGGTCCTGTTGTTGCAGACACGGGTCTCTTCTTCTGTCCTTTTTAGGTCTCGGCATCGAGACCTATTGTTATGGAGTTCGCTCTGAAGGGAGATAGAGCTGTGAACGCGCCGACCAGGGTCTGTGAACGCGCACACACACAGGCAGGCATGCACCGTGCACACACAGACACACACAGAAACAGACACACGCACACACGCACACACACACACACACCCCATCCCTCTCTGCCCACTCCCTCTCTGCCGCCACCCCCTCTACCCACACTCACCGGGCTCTTTTCCTCCGCAGTGGGTCAGTCATGGCAGCAGGCAGACTCGGTGTCTTCTCCGGCGACCCTTCAGCTGATGTGCACGCCCACGCTGCGTCACGTGCGCGCCCACCACGCTGTTTTCACGCCCGTTGATCCTCAGCTTGTTATATACTTTGGCTATGGACAATTAGACCACCGTTTTGCTCCGTCAATCATGTTTTCTTGAGCTGCGGTGTCTACAAGGCAAGGGGGCAGTGCACTGCACATGGATTTATCTTCGTCACGCCAATCGGTATTGTTTAATTTTATTTCTTTCGATCAGCATGTTTTTTTGTAATCTCTGGGAGAGCCGACGCTGGGACTTGAACCCCATTCCACAGTGTCAAAGTCTAGACACGGAGTGAAAGAACGTGGCTGTGCAAGCTACCACTGGACCCACTATACTCAGTTACCATGAGGTGACGATATCTGCCACTCACTTTCCTCACTGCACCTTTGTGTTAGCCACGATGATCATAATCATTTCTATCCACTTCCATAATAGGCTTGTATTTTCAAAGATATCCTCTAATACTGAAAAGAAATTAGGGCAATAAATATCTATACAGCAGAGTACATAAACACAAAATGTCATGACATTTTGCACACTGTTGCAGGTCCGCTGTAGTCAAGGAGATTGACTTCTGAGAAGTGTTTACATCCTCAAAATGACTTTCCAGTGTAGAGGACCATTGGTGCAACTGCTTATCTGGCAATATGCATAAGGATTACTACCTATCTCACTACTATTTTATCTTTGTAAATAGTTTGTTCACAGTACATTGTAAATTGTTTTCACATAATGGGAGCTCAAAAATTGAATTCTGTTCATCGCTTCTAAATGAGGCGCTTTTTGGCATTCTTCGACAATGCTTTCAAACTAATTTCTGCTACTGCGGTAGATGGATGGCACTCCGGAGAATATTGTGTTGATCGGTATAGCTCTAAAAGCCGTGGGCGCCCCTGGTGACACTCCCGCCCGACCCCAGGTCTGCCCAGTAGAACGGCGCTCACTTCATCCCTCTGTGAGGCAGAAGGTGAGTGTGAGTGCAGAGTGCGCAGAGTGTGAAGTAGTGAGTTCAGAGTGAGTGTGCAGAGTGAGTGTGCAGAGTGCAGAGTAGTGAGTGCAGAGTAGTGAGTGCAGAGTAGTGAGTGTGCAGAGTAGTGAGTGCAGAGTAGTGAGTGTGCAGAGTAGTGTGTGCAGAGTAGTGAGTGTGCAGAGTAGTGAGTGCAGTGTAGTGAGTGTGCAGAGTAGTGAGTGTGCAGACTACTGAGTGTGCAGACTAGTGAGTGCAGAGTTGTGAGTGTGTAGAGTAGTGAGTGCAGAGTAGTGAGTGCAGAGTAGTGAGTGTGTAGAGTAGTGAGTGCAGGGTAGTGAGTGCAGGGTAGTGAGTGCAGAGTAGTGAGTGCAGAGGAGTGAGTGCAGAGAGTAGTGAGTGCAGAGAGTAGTGAGTGCAGAGTAGTGATTGCAGAGAGTAGTGAGTGCAGAGTAGTGAGTGCAGAGAGTAGTGAGTGCAGAGTAGTGAGTGCAGAGAGTAGTGAGTGCAGAGTGCAGAGTAGTGAGTGCAGAGTGCAGAGTAGTGAGTGCAGAGTAGTGAGTAGTGAGTAGTGAGTAGTGAGTGCAGAGTAGTGAGTGCAGAGTAGTGAGTAGTGAGTGCAGAGTAGTGAGTGCAGAGTAGTGAGTGCAGAGTAGTGAGTGCAGAGTAGTGAGTGTGCAGAGTAGTGAGTGCAGTGTAGTGAGTGTGCAGAGTAGTGAGTGTGCAGACTACTGAGTGTGCAGACTAGTGAGTGCAGAGTTGTGAGTGTGTAGAGTAGTGAGTGCAGAGTAGTGAGTGCAGAGTAGTGAGTGTGTAGAGTAGTGAGTGCAGGGTAGTGAGTGCAGGGTAGTGAGTGCAGAGTAGTGAGTGCAGAGTAGTGAGTGCAGAGAGTAGTGAGTGCAGAGAGTAGTGAGTGCAGAGTAGTGAGTGCAGAGAGTAGTGAGTGCAGAGTAGTGAGTGCAGAGAGTAGTGAGTGCAGAGTGCAGAGTAGTGAGTGCAGAGTAGTGAGTGCAGAGTAGTGAGTAGTGAGTAGTGAGTGCAGAGTAGTGAGCGCAGAGTAGTGAGTAGTGAGTGCAGAGTAGTGAGTGCAGAGTAGTGAGTGCAGAGTAGTGAGTGCAGAGTAGTGAGTGCAGAGTAGTGAGTGCAGAGTAGTGAGCGCAGAGTAGTGAGTGCAGAGAGTGCAGAGTAGTGAGTGCAGAGTGCAGAGTAGTGAGTGCAGAGTGCAGAGTAGGGAGTGCAGAGTGCAGAGTAGTGAGGAGTGCAGAGTAGTGAGGAGTGCAGAGTAGTGAGTGCAGAGAGTGCAGAGTAGTGAGTGCAGAGTGTAGAATAGTGAGTGCAGAATAGTGAGTGCAGAGTAGTGAGTGCAGAGTAGTGAGTGCAGAGTGCAGAGTAGTGAGTGCAGAGTAGTGAGTAGTGAGTGCAGAGTAGTGAGTGCAGAGTTGTGAGTGCAGAGTTGTGAGTGCAGAGTTGTGAGTGCAGAGTTGTGAGTGCAGAGTTGTGAGTGCAGAGTTGTGAGTGCAGAGAGTGCAGAGTAGTGAGTGCAGGGTGCAGAGTAGTGAGTGCAGAGTGCAGAGTAGTGAGTGCAGAGTGCAGAGTAGTGAGTGCAGAATGCAGAGTAGTGAGTGCAGAGTGCAGAGTAGTGAGTGCAGAGTAGTGAGTGCAGAGTAGTGAGTGCCTAGTAGTGAGTGCCTAGTAGTGAGTGCAGAGTAGTGAGTGCAGAGTAGTGAGTGCAGAGTAGTGAGTGCAGAGTGCAGAGTAGTGAGTGCAGAGAGTGCAGAGTGCAGAGTAGTGAGCGCAGAGTGCAGAGTAGTGAGTGCAGAGTGCAGAGTAGTGAGTGCAGAGTGCAAAGTAGTGAGTGCAGAGTAGTGAGTGCAGAGTAGTGAGTGCAGAGTAGTGAGTGCAGAGTAGTGAGTAGTGAGTGCAGAGTAGTGAGTGCAGAGTAGTGAGTGCAGAGTAGTGAGTGCAGAGTAGTGAGTAGTGAGTGCAGAGTAGTGAGTGCAGAGTAGTGAGTGCAGAGTAGTGAGTGCAGAGTGTAGTGAGTGCAGAGTGTAGTGAGTGCAGAGTAGTGAGTGCAGAGTGAAGAGTAGTGAGTAGTGAGTGCAGAGTAGTGAGTGCATAGTGTAGTGAGTGCAGAGTAGTGAGTGCAAAGTAGTGAGTGCAAAGTAGTGAGTGCAGAGTGAAGAGTAGTGAGTAGTGAGTGCAGAGTAGTGAGTGCAGAGTGCAGAGTAGTGAGTGCAGAGTGCAGAGTAGTGAGTGCAGAGTGCAAAGTAGTGAGTGCAGAGTAGTGAGTGCAGAGTAGTGAGTAGTGAGTGCAGAGTAGTGAGTGCAGAGTAGTGAGTGCAGAGTAGTGAGTGCAGAGTAGTGAGTAGTGAGTGCAGAGTAGTGAGTAGTGAGTGCAAAGTAGTGAGTGTAGAGTAGTGAGTGCAGAGTAGTGAGTGCAGAGTAGTGAGTGCAGAGAGTGCAGAAAGTGCAGAGTAGTGAGTGCAGAGTAGTGAGTGCAGAGTAGTGAGTGCAGAGTAGTGGGTGCAGAGTAGTGAGTGCAGAGTAGTGAGTGCAGTGTAGTGAGTGCAGAGTGCAGAGTAGTGAGTGCAGAGTGCAGAGTAGTGAGTGTAGAGTGCAGAGTAGTGAGTGTAGAGTGCAGGGTAGTGAGTGCAGGGTAGAGAGTGCAGAGTAGTGAGTGCAGAGAGTGCAGAGTAGTGAGTGCAGAGTGCAGAGTAGTGAGTGCAGAGTGCAGAGTAGTGAGTGCAGAGTGAAGAGTAGTGAGTGCAGAGTGCAGAGAAGTGAGTGCAGGGTAGTGAGTGCAGAGTGCAGAGTAGTGAGTGCAGAGTGCAGGGTAGTGAGTGCAGGGTAGTGAGTGCAGGGTAGTGAGTGCAGGGTAGTGAGTGCAGGGTAGTGAGCGCAGGGTAGCGAGCGCAGAGTGCAGAGTAGCGAGCGTAGAGTGCAGAGTAGCGAGCGCAGAGTGCAGAGTTGTTAGTGCAGAGTTGTGAGTGCAGAGTTGTGAGTGCAGAGTTGTGAGTGCAGAGTTGTGAGTGCAGAATGCAGAGTTGTGAGTGCAGAGTAGTGAGTGCAGAATGCAGAGTTGTGAGTGCAGAGTAGTGAGTGCAGAATGCAGAGTTGAGTGTGCAGAGCAGTAAGTGCAGGTGCAGAGCGGTGTGTGCTGTTGAGTGCAGAGTGCTGTGTGCTGTTGAGTGCAGAGTGATGTGTGCTGTTGGGTGCAGAGTGATGTGTGCTGTTGAGTGCAGAGTGCTGTGTATTGGCAATGTAAATGACAATGTCATTTGTTTATGATTTAAAGAAAAAAAAAGAAATGTCATGAGCAATGCCAATAGCTCTTCCTTTAATGATGCCGAGGCCATTGCATTGTAAATGCTTGTTGATGCAGGTTGTTTAGAATTGAGGTTCTGGTGTCAGGGGTGCCCCTTAAATCATAGGTTTAGGGGAGTGGGAGCAAGTAGCCAATGGGCTTGTAGTCCCTGCAGCAAGTCCACCCCTGAGATGACCAATCCAGGGTGTTGGTCACCTTTCCTACCCAGAACTCTCTATTCTGAAACCTCTAAAAGTGACAGAACTCTTAATTCACTGTACAGACTGGACTGCCCACCCTGGAGTTATGGATAGCCTTCTGGAGGCCTTCAGGGGCTGTGCAGCCTTTGAAGCTCACTGCCTTGATGTGTCACTTCACTAGCCTGCCTGGGAGGGAGGAGATGTGACCCAATTCCTGCCCAGGCCTTGATTCCTGTTTCCTGAGAATGATCATACTGCCTGGCAAGAGGTCAGAATCCGGTATTGGAAGCAGCAAGCTTCAGAAGCGCGGGTTTGCCTGCCATGGCAGAGAAGCTGGGACAACCAGGTGAGCATCATCTAAGGTAGCCACCAGGTTGCATGCCAAATCCCCTCAACATGAGATTCATATAAGGGTTGAGAAGGCATATTGTTTGATACCAAACACACCATATTTAGACATTACTTTAATGGAGCTGCCAACCTCAGGTTCGCCTGGGTGCCATCCCATGCTATCCTATGGACTGTCTATCGTTTATAGTGCCCTTTGATGATAAAGGGCACTATGGGTTCATATAAGGTTTCACTTACATGTCTGCACCTTTGATGTAATGCTCCTGCATCCTGGGCTTCCTTAGGCGTGACCGGCACATATGAAAGATATGTCATTACCTTTGCTAAACATGGTGAAGATAAAGTCAAATTTGAGCAGTTAGTGCTGCACCTGTAGTGTGCAATGGCAAGCCTTCTGTCAGTAGTTTATTTGGGTCCTTCACTGTTATGTTATGTTATGTTATCAGGGTATTTGTAGAGCACACAGCTACCCGGCTGAGTGTCCCGGCACTAGGTGAGTGTGACTGGCAGGTAGTCGTATTGCGACACTGGGGCTGATTGCTGGACTATTGCGGGAACAACCAGGTTTTTAGGGCCTTTCTGAAGGGGAGGAGATCATGCATCTGTCTTAAGGTAAGGAGCATGCTGTTTCAAAGTTTGGCAGCTAGTGCATGAAAAGATTGACCTCCTATTCGAGAGCGGAGGAACTTGGGGGTGCACACTAATGACAGAGAAGAGGAACGCAGAGAGCGTTGTGGATGATAGGGCTGGACTCTTTTCCTAAGATAGGGGGCTCCGGAGTTGTGAAGGACCTTAAAGGCCAGGACAAGCACTTTTAAATGGATCCTCTTTTGGAACGGAGCCAGTGGAGAGAGTTCAAGTGAGAAGACATTCGCGCCCTGGAACCTAGTAAAAGTATAGCCCTGGCAGCAGGTGAGTAGCTATTCTGGTAGTCCAAGGTACAATATATTAACATAATCCAGCCTGGAAACGATCAAGGCCTGGACCACTGTTTTCCTGTGGGGCATCTGAAGAAGGGTCAGAAATTGTTTTACCATTTTCAGGAAGCCGAAGCATTGTACGGCTACGGCTTGAATCTGGGATTTCATATTCAGGGTGTGATCCAATGTAACCCCTAAGTTTTTAGCTGACCTAACCGAGGAAGTGGGCGGGTGCATGTCCTAAGGCCACAAGCCGCGCCATCCATTGTTGGGGGGAAGGCCCAAAAAAGTATTTCAGACTTGTAGGAGTTACATTTCAGTTTATTGAGCTGAAGCCAGGCAAACATCTATGATAGACAAGAGTTGATTGATTCACCAGTTAAAATCTGTGTCCTTATCACTCGTGAAGAGCAACTGCGTGTCGTCGGCGTATGAAACTACTTTTGCTCCATGCGACGCAGCCATGTATCCTTTAATTATTAAATGTGCACAGCAACACATTCCAAGCAAAAATTTTGAAATGCAAACAGAACAAAAATATATATATTTATATATAATTTTGTTTCTCCCCTCCCCTCATCAGCTAGGGGGGGGGACATGTAAATATTAAACAATATAGGGCCGAGCACAGAACCCCGTGGGACTCCCTCCTTTGAAGGGGGAATGGGAGCCGAGAAAGGGGGAGCCCAAACTGTTTGTTGCCAGTTTGACAGAAAAGAGACAAACCCCTAGAGTACCGTCCCTCCAAAACCGGATGTCTGGAGTCTCCACAGAAATCGGTCATGAGGGACGGTATCAAAGGCTGCAGAGAGATCCAGGAGTGTCAGCATAGCTTTGCCGCCCCTATCAAGGACATCCTTTATGAACTCTGAGATTTCAAGGAGCACCGTTTCCATGCTGAAATTTGGCCTGAAACCGGATTGGCTCTGGTGCAAAATATTGTTGGTTTCTACAAAGGAGATAATAGCTGATTGACATATTTTTCAACGTTTGGGAAAAAAAAGGTAGGAGGGATATAGGCCTGTAGTTAGAGGCTATCTCTGGGTCCAGGGTTGGCTTTTTCAGGAGGGGGAGTATATAAGCTTTCTTCCACAAACAGTTCTGCAAGCCATGATGACCCCTTTACCACCCATGCCCTGGATACCGCTGGTACCATATACTAGGGACTTATGCAGGAGGTAAAGTCCTTGTCAATTGGCATTTCCAATTTACGCACAACAGTTTTTGGGAGAGAGCACTGCAATGGGGCCTGGGTTGCTGGTTCCAGTGCACTATTAGAGTCATAACCATCAGCATTGGCACAAAAAGTGGGGGTGTGACTATCCAAAAAGGTCACTTTCCTGTAATGTCTAATTCAGATTATTGGACTGGAAATTGATAGTTGGATTCTAGTCTTCAAATTAATTTTGCTAAGCCTACTTCTAAGAGTCATTCTCAACCTACTCCACAATAAACAGGAAAACCTGTCCAGTTGTACCTCGTAGAATGCCTTCTGTACATACATCTTTGTATGTCACGTGTAGCTTTGGCATATTGATGGTGCACTTTTTGCCAGGCGTTGTTGTAACTTGCACCCTGAAAATCCCTGTGTAAAAGACTGTCTCGGTTGTTTATGGCTTCAAGTGATACAGTGCCAGGAATGCCTTTTCCCTCTATCTCCAGTGGTTAATGTGAACTGATAACTGCATATTGATCCGTCCAGCACTTAATGTTGGAGGCTAGCAGTTATTTTAACTCACCGGAGTTTGTCCCGGAGCAAGAGACAGAAAAACACAAAAGGGGAAAAGAAGGAGAAAGGCAAAGACGAATGCAGAAAGCTGTAATAACGAAGCTTCAAGAATGAGATTAAAGGGTTAGGGAGTGGCTAGTGGTGGGTGGATGAAAGAGGCAGGAGGTGGAATTAAGACCAGCGTGGTGTGGTTTTCCCCTAATGTTTAATCATTTCACAACTTGGTCTGAAATTATGCTGCCCAATTTAACAATCACCCAGTTGAAACCAAAAATAAATGTAATTGTTAATGAGGAACTCCAGTTTGATTGAGCAGGGTGGCATGTGTGAAACAGAGTTAGAGATTATTATTTTTTATTTTGATTCCGTGGAATGCAGAAGTAACCGAGAACATTTTCTGCAAAATTTGTTTCAGACTTTCAAGGAAGACAAGTTAAACTCATCCAAAACAGAAGTGAGGCTATTTGGGCAGGACACCTCCTTCCGGTCTCCATCTTGGTGGCCTCAAGAGTTGAGGACTTTTCCAGTTCACAAGAAAAAAGTTAAAATTCTGGGAGTCATTTTGGATAATAGACTTACCTACAAGAATCAGGTGTCCAGAATCATTTCCTCCTCCTATTTTGCCTTAAAAAGCATAAAAAAGTTTTCTCATCCAATCCCATTTGAGATTTTAAAGGCAGTAGTCTTCGCATTGGTCCTCCCCCATATTGACTACTGCATTGGCCTGTATCTGAATCTACAAAAGGGCCTGCTAACCAAACGACGATTGTTGCAAAAGTCAGCTGCGAAGATGTTGCTGAATCTCCCTTAATTTCATTACACGGGCTCTTACTGAACTTCACTGGCTCCCTGTGAACACACGTGCTATCTTCAAGGCATTAATCATAGCATTCAGATCCTTGCATGTGCCAGGCCAGGCTGCCTAGTAGAGCTCTTCACTCCAGTACCGCTAGAAATCTGATGGCTTCCGCCCACAAATGCGTCACTTGGGGAGGCGGTAGCGTCATCAGAGGCACAGCCTTAGATTGAAATACTCTTCCCTTTAGTATCAAATTTGTATTGACTCTTATAAATTTCAGGGAATCTTTAAAGACATGGCTTTATAGCAACTAATCAGGCGCCATTTAGTGTCAGAAGCTAGCGCAGAGGCGCCTCCGGGTATATGAATGCTTTACAAAACTCTAATTCTAATCAAATCAAAAAGGTAAACAGGGGCGGTGCATCCATTAGGGCGCATGGGTGTTGCCCCACTAATTAATTTGAGGCACGAGTCTAGTTGAGTAACAAGCATGCGTGCTGTTGCCATCACTCTCAGTCTCACTCACATTTGCAAATTACAATCCCAGAGCGCCGGTGGCAGTCGGCTCAGAAGGGGGCAGGGCAGCACTGCAGGAGTTCAGTCAGTGCAAGTGCATCGACGATAATATGTATCAGGTCAGTGGTCGGCGGAGCACACAGCAAGAGTGCACAAGTTCTGGTTAGGGCTTAAAAATGTTGCGAGAAGAGCGAGGGTTGTTCCATGCCGCTCTTCTAATGAGCAGCCTAGTGCGCATGTTCGGGCTGGTCGGAATTTTTTTAAGCCCTAAACAGAACATGCGCACTACTGCTCAAGCCAATCCTGGTGCTGCTGCTGAAGCAGAGCCTGGATTGGATGAGATGCAGGCAGTAGCCAACCAGGAGCGAGCGTGAAGTCAGAGCTTCCTCGTCGAGGACACCCCTTGTATTTACTGCTACCACCGATGACAGGAACCGGCTTAACCAGCAGCAGCAGCCGGGCAGGCACCAGCGGGGACCCCCGGTCTGATTGGTAACGTTTTATTTTTCAATTTATACTCCCCACATGCTTACCAACCCCCCCCCCTTGCCCCCCCCCTCCTGTGAGCATGCCAGCCACGGCAAATGAATAGAGAGGGGCATGGGCGTAGGAAGTGTGGGGGACGCTGGGGATATATCCCTCCCCCCCACATTTTGGGGAACAAGGGTGGGGGGACGAGGAATCAAAATAATTTCCCCTCTCCCTTACGAGATTAGCAGGGCCATTAGCTCACAAAAGCGCTTCCTATAATGACCCTGCAATTGTGACCTTCTTCCAGTCACAGAGGCCACCCTGCACTTTCTTATGCTGCACCCTCCACTGAAATGATACAAAAGGGGATGATGGACGGAGCGTTTGAGCAAATCAAACATTCACCCCCAGTCAACTGATCTGGGTTTAATCCATCAACATTCTTTACATCACTCAGCCACCCCAGTTCAGACATGGCCATATGCAAATCAGTCTGACCCTGTGCCTCATGGGAACAGTCCCGCCCGAACTGCCAAGCCATGTCTTCCCTGGACCGGAAACAAGCATCCTGGGATCGGTTTCGGATTCATTATCCTCATCAGCCAGGCTATCTTGAATCCAGTGGCCAAGTGAGCAAGGGACTCACGTCTGAGCATACCCTGCCAACTTAGGGCGAACAAAGCGATACAAAAGGGGATGATGGACAGAGCGTTTGAGCAAATCAAACATTCACCCCCAGTCAACTGATCTGTGTTTAATCCATCACCATTCTTTAGCTCACTCAGCCACCCCAGTTCAGAAATGGCCATATGCAAATCAGTCTGAACCTGTGCCTCATGGGAACAGTCCAGCTCGAACTGCCAAGCCATGTCTTCCCTGGACCGGAAACAAGCATCCTGGGACCGGTTTCGGATTCATAATCCTCATCAGCCAGGCTATCTTGAATCCAGTGGCCAAGTGAGCAAGGGACTCACGTCTGAGCATACCCTGCCAACTTAGGGCGAACAAAGCGATACAAAAGGGGATGATGGACAGAGCGTTTGGGCAAATCACAAATTCACCCCCAGTCAACTGATCTGGGTTTAATCCATTACCATTCTTTAGCTCACTCAGCCACCCCAGTTCAGACATGGCAATATGCAAATCAGTCTGACCCTGTGCCTCATGGGAACAGTCCAGCCCGAACTGCCAAGCCATGTCTTCCCTGGACCGGAAACAAGCATCCTGGGACCGGGACTGAAATAGCCAATGCCTATGGATAAGGCTCAGACGCTCTGAGAAGGGCAGAGAAGGAAAAAAGATACTGTGAAATGGATCCAAAAAAAACTAAACACTTTGGGTGGAAATATTGTCATTTTCTGACCTTCTTCTATTCCAAAGTGCAACCTCCAGACCAAGAGAAAAAAAAGATCAAAAGACGAAAAATAAATACCTAAATAAAGCACTACAGAGTGCTTGCAGACAGGCCAGATTTGTGTTATTCACACCCACACACATTAGCGCCCCTTTACATAATTTGCCAGTGAAGGGCTTCTTTCTTTTTATCTTCTTTCTTTGAATAACATTGTTTTCCCAGGGTTGAGAAGTGCCCCATTCCTAGAGGGAGTGCAATACCTGGTTGAGGTGTGAGTGGAAAATGTTTAATGTGATCCTTTTCAAATGTTTTAATTATTTAAGCTTATAAAATGTGTACGGTGGCTCTGTGTTCAGGGATGTACTCTTTTCAAACTAAACTCCTTACGCTTTGTAAGGATATATACAATGGACATTGGAACAGGTTCCTTCCGGGCCTTATAGTCATGTCCTGAACTTTTGAGGCAAAAGCACTTGCTGATTTCTTAATAATGAGTGTAAAAGCGTTGAGGTCACCATGTTGTTCCTGCTTATATTTCACATGCTTTACTTATTCTTGCATTCCCTATGAGTGTTTGCTTTTTCCAAGATGTTATTACTTTTTTTCTTCATGCTGGATATTACTCTTGTCTAGTACATAATTTGAATTGAGTCACAGCACAATTGGGTTGTATCTGAAGGCAGTGCAAGTTTCTCTCAGTGGGGCAGTATGGTGTTCAGTGGGGGACAGGATGTGGCACTCTGGCCAGAGCTGCACATTTGTAATTGGAGAACCAGTTTCAGCCTTCATGACCAGCCCACCAGAACACTCTCCTGACGGAATACATTCCCATGCTACACCTTAGAAGGTCGCTCAGACCTTAGAAGCCCTGGTGTCAAATGTGAGTTAGCCTTGAAGGCCTGTCCACCACAATCCATACTGAAGTTCACCTCCAGTCTTGCGGGCAGGCATTTGAAGCAGCACACCCAAAAGCGATAGTGAATCAGTCACTGCGGTCACAAGACGCTTGAGGCCAGTCCACCGCACCCATTGGTATCTCCATTGGCCTTTTCAGCAGTAGTAGAGCAATTCACTTGGGTTCGGCAGTCCAGGATTTGCACACACACCAAACTAAGCTTGCAAACTTCACAGTTTCTCTGCCTCATGCATAAGCACTTTAAACATCTGCTGCCTGCTCTGGGGCCACTGAAATTATACAGCAATGGAGGACAACATTTTGTCACAGTGTTGACTAAAATATGCAGCATCGTAAGGCAGTAAATTTTGTGATACTTTATTATTTTGACATTCTTATATATGCTAATAGCTTCTGAAAAGATTTTGCCTCCTTAGTACCTGTGTAATATACAAATACAGCAGTGACGAGGCGACTATTCAACCTTTGCAAAGACCCCTCCACTACGCAGCAACATAAGTCACAATTTTGTAATTTTTGATCCGTTTAAGCTACAAACAATTATTTTGTTGAAATTGTTATATTATGCAGCAGATGATTAATTTTGTGGCAAATATGGTACAACCATAATTAAGTGAAAAATATTTGTAAACTAGGATATTTTGCCATTTATGTTTGAGGTGCTCTTGTGGAGAAAGGGAGAAGTGTAGATGACAGAAACTGCATGGCTCGGAGACAGATGGCATGGGATTCCACTTTTAAGAATATTTATCATATTCTGTGATCGGAAGCATATCCCAAGTTGTTAATGTATTTTAATGTCATAACTCATATTAAACTTTAAATAAACATGTGTATTGGTTGAAATAAATAATGTAATACTCTGTAACTGGTCAGTGAAGTGCCAAACAAATACTAAAAATATAAAAGTTTTGCTCTTTCTGGCCTCCCCTCTGACTGTGCCCAGAGACCCAAACCTCAGGGTATTCTTCCCCACTGTTTTCCTACTTTTTTCCCCACTTCGACCACTGCTTCCTGTTTATTGCGTTTTGAATGTCGAGGCCCCGTGAACTGAACTAATATTGTAGCCTGACTGTGAGGTTAATCACAGCAGTTGGTGCAGGTGGGAGCTGGGGGATTGAGATTAGGAATTTCTTACTTTACTAATGAAGCCTAGTAAAGGTACTGGAAGACATTGTTCTATGTTAGGATTTTAACTTATGAACTGTAAGTAACAAACAAATCTCTCAGACAAAAGCAGTAACCCACTCACCTATTTTCATTATATGTACTTTATGACCTGCATGGTACACGTTCTTTGCAGCAGGCATATTTACCCACTGTGGCTACCTTACTATGAGTCAAAACTTCCACTACACAAACCTCCGATCTCTCTCAATGAAGAATATTAACCACTTGAGTTATCTTGACATTTTTATTGTTGCCTGAGAATTTCTGGACAGCAGGAATGCAGAAGCAGGTACTTTGCAAACCATAATGCACTTGCAAATACCACGCCCCCAACTGAAGTCAGCGACCTTTGTTTACTTGGTACATGAAGAAGCAAGATTCATGTGCATATTTTCACATTTGGTCTAATTACTATAGGGCAGATTTATGTCGGACTTGCGCTACGTTTACGCCGCCGCTGCGTCACGCAACGGCGCGGAAACGTGTTGCATCCCTGCGACGTATTTACAACGTGACGCATCTAGGCAGATGCGTCATGTTGTAAAGCCCTGCGCCACATGAAACCTGCGTCAGGTTTCATGTGGGCGTTCTGTCGCAGGGTGGGCGTTCCCTCGTAGGAAAGCCCCGTAAAACTGACGCAGTGAAATCTACAAGATTTCACTGAATCAGTTTAACAACGCTGCTGGGTCAAATCCTTACGCCTGCTTGAAGCAGGCGTAAGGAGTGACGCACCACGTTATGTATGGGTGGCCTCTGTACATTGAAGGAGTTGCGTCGCACTTGCGACGCTACTCCAGCAATGCGCCGCCCGTACACCACAAGATGCGTCACGCATCTGCCCTTTCTTGCACCATGGTGCGCCGCATTGTAAATGCGGTGCATCTGTGGTGTCGCCAGGTGGGAATTGCGTGACGCATCAGTTCTGGTGCATCCATGCTGATTTGCAGAGATGCGCCAGAACTCATAAATCTGCCCCTATAAATGTAAATAACAAAATATACTTGTAAACTGGTAGTACATGCCGGCTTTTATCAAGATTTCACTTCACAACTGTGCAATTGTGTTTGTCTAACAGGTTTAAGTTTTCACACAATGGGCGATTTGTATAGGGCCACTGGCAGGCCCGGACTGGCCTTTGCCGGCACCGAGCAATTCCCTGGTGCGCCACAAGGGTGGGGCCGGTTTTGGGCCCCTTGGGGGCCGCTTTTATTACTGGGACGTTTTTGCAGTGTTGCTGCAAAAACGGCCCTGTAACAAAATCGGCCGAAAACCGGCCCTGGCAAAGAGCGCGGTCGCGCCCCCAACCCCCCCCCAGGGTGGGTAGGGGGCCCGGCTGAGCACTTTGCCAGGGCCAGTTTTGGTTCTCAGTCCGGCCCTGGCCACTGGAAAGTCCACAAGGTTGACCCTGTTCCCCCCAGAATTTTAGTGTCTCCTACGCCCCTGGAAAGGGGGTCTCATTTCAGCATTATTCAGTTGCCAGTTGGTGCACCTGTGGAAATGTGAGGCCAGGGCAGAGAACTATGCTTCACCATGTTTGGATATAGTGCGTAGATTTCGGAGTGCCGCGTACCCGCCAGTGAGACTGCACTTGGAGAGTCTTTTCTTGGGTCATGGGTCACGGGGTGCCGGAGTCAACATATCCAGAGTGGTGCTTATGCGCACAGCCGTGGTAGTGGGTGCTCTATGGGTGCAATTCCAGATGCAGTGAAGTGTCTTAGGGGAAAACAATAGGGTACATTTCTTTGGCACGCAGAGGAGCCCCTTGACATGTCAGATTGTGTCAGAACATTGAATGGTATTAACTGGGGTGAGAGTTTCTTGCTGCATTCACTATTCCCTTGTCGCTGCTGCCTTTTACTTCGTGGTCTTGGCTTTTACATTCATCAGTACTTCGTTGTGGTTTGAGCTGCTGGATTTTGTCCTGCATCACTGTATCCTATATCCGGGGTAGATGTTTTGTGCACTGATAAAGTTTTTGGCCTGTTAAACCTAACATAGGACAGTTGTTTTTGCAGCACATACATGGGTCTTATATGTTTAAGGGTGCTCTATTTGATGGTGCACGGGGAAGTCTTGGTGAAATGAAGAGTTTGTCTAGAATTACAAAGCCAGCAAAAGAAAGGTTTTCCCAGATTTTCAATTTTTACACTGTGCAGTTTGGTCACTGGGTAAGTGTCTTTTTTTTAACATCAGGTGTTGGTGCTTTGTCCTAGATTTTTGGAGGATGGCATCGCAATGTCGGACAGAAGACACAGACAGAGTTGCAATTTGAAGCATGGGGCGATGTGCAGGAATGCGGGGCTACTTCCCGATGTTTGTCAACTGTGCCTGCTTAGCCATACCGCCTTCCCTGTTTTTGGTCATGAACTTGAGATATGCAACTCCCAACTACCTCCCTCCCCTCTTAGGTGACAACTGTGCCACTGGTGAACTGGTGGGAGGTTTGTTGTGGCGTTTTGTCTATCATTCTTGGCGCATGAGGTTTGAGTTGGGTGGTAGGCAGGGGCCGCTAGAGGACTATGGGGCATATTATAAAGGAGTTGCGATAAACTTCGCAAAGCGCGCTTAGCGCTGTTATTTTTATCGCTGGCTATCGCTGGATTTAATCGCCGAGATTGTGTTGTATTATCAACGCTTATCTCAAAAGAGATAAGAACTCCAGCGATAGCGGGGTTTTCCAGGGAACATCGCTGGCTTTCCATCGATGTTCTATGAAAAACGGCGATAGGCTTGAAAGGAAGGCCCCGTGGCCTTAGCCGCACAATCCACCCCCCATGTTAGGTAAACAGCCCCTGAGCATTGTGCTGGTTCTGGTAAATTGTGCGGTTTTCTCCTGCAGAATGAGGTCCAGGGAGTACCACAACCTGCCCAGTTCATGCACACTTTGAGAGGTTTGTGTCTTGGATTTTGCAAGGGAGAACCGGAAGAAGTGCACAAACAGTGTGTAATGTCCCAATCTGCCACTTTCTCAGGTTTACCTGCTGAGTGATGTGGGCAGTGGTGTTTGTAGTCTAATGTCTCTCTACAAGCAAATGTAAATAATTGGAAGAGTTCTCTTGTTACACAATTTCGCGAAAATGTCACCTACACCGTCACAAAGTCGATATCTGCCAAAAGAACGCACACTTTCTACAAAGAGTTTCGTTTCTGGTCTTTGCTATCTTTGACTCTTCCTTCCTGTGTCTCTGCATGACTGCAGTTAGTTCTTTCTGTTGATAGACTCCAGTTTACTGCCATCTGAATACATTTGAAACGATGCCATTCCTTGTGCTTTGGTGCCCTCTGCTGCACGTGGTGCATTGTTTTAAAATGTTCATCGGCCAGACCCTAATTAATGCCTGCACGAAAAGAACATGTGTTGCAATTATAAGCAATACACCTATATCATTTCGATAATAATTTCACTGTTGGAGACAACGTATAATGTCAGAGGTATCTTGCAAATATTTGGCAAATTACTGCACACTCAGCCTTGAGAGGAGTGAAGTGGGATGGTGGTTCCATAACATTAATACATTGTCTGGAAATTGTGAATTATTTGAAGGTGGAGTAAGTGTAAGACCTGCAAGCTTAAACAAGCATTTACAATGCACTAGGTATCGCATTAGGAAAGTTTGAGCTATTGGTATTGTAAATGACAATTTTTTTATTTATGTGTTGGTTTTGAAAATAGCGAAATTAATAGCTTTGTCATTTACAATGCCAATAGTTATAACTTTCGCAAATGTGACACCTATAGCATTTGTAATGCAATATGTGTTGTATTTATGTGACTTAGATGTTTTGCTATTACAAATAACAATGGCTTATACTTTTTAAAAATAATTAATACCTAAATAAAAGTTATTGTAATTTATAATGGCAATAGCTTAAACTTTTGTAAGTAACTTTTGTGAAGATTATGTTCAGTATATTTTATTGTGACGAAAATCCAGAACAGAAGTGAAATATTAACATCTTTTTGTGACATTTGTAATAAAGGTTGAGACATTAAGAGAACATATTCGAACCAGTTGTTGTTGAATGGTTGCACAGATTGATGCAGTGGTGGCGCTGAGTGATGTTGTGGTGGCGACAAGTATTGCTGTGGCGTTCAGTGATGCAGTGGTAGCGCATAGTGATGTTGTGATGCCCCTGAGTGATGCTGTGGTGGTGCTGAGTGATGCTGTGGTGATGCGATAGATAGAGTGAGTGCGATAGATAGATAGATAGAGGGAGGTTATAGATAGAGTGAGGGAGATAGATAGATAGAGGGAGGGTGATAGATAGATAGACAGACAGATAGATTGTTAGATAGATAGAGTGATGGCGATAGATAGAGTGAGGGTGATAGATTGATAGATAGAGTGAGGGCGATTGATAGATAAAGTGAGAGCGATTCATAGATAGGGTGAGGGCGATTGATAGATAGAGTGAGGGCAATTGATAGATAGAGTGAGGGCGATTGATAGATAGAGTGAGGGCGAATGATAGATAGAGTGAGGGCGATTGATAGAGTGAGGGCGACTGATTGATAGATAGAGCGAGGGCGATTGATAGATAGAGTGAGGGCGATAGATAGAGTGAGGGTGATAGACATATAGATAGAGTGAGGGCGATAGATATATAGATAGAGTGAGGGCGATAGATATATAGATAGAGTGAGGGCAATAGATATATAGATAGAGTGAGGGCGATAGATATGTAGCTAGAGTGAGGGCGATAGAGTGAGGGCGATAGAGCGAGGGCGATAGAGGGAGGGTGATAGAGCGAGGGCGATAGAGCGAGGGCGATGGAACGAGGGCGATAGATCGAGGGCGATGGAACAAGGGCGATAGATCGAGGGCGATAGAGTGAGGGAGATAGATTGATAGATAGATAGATAGATAGATAGATAGATAGATAGATAGATAGATAGATAGATAGATAGATAGATAGATAGATAGATAGATAGATAGATAGACTGAGGGCGAGAGATAGACTGAGGGCGAGAGATGGAGTGAGGGTGAGAGATGGAGTGAGGGCGGAGATGGAGTGAGGGCGAGAGATGGAGTGAGGACGAGAGATGGAGTGAGGGTGAGAGATGGAGTGAGGGCGTGAGTTGGAGTGAGGGCGAGAGATAGATAGATTGTTTGTGGTTGTGGTTGTGTGTGGTTGTGTGTGTGTGGGGTTGTGTGTGTGGTGGTTTGTGTGTGGTGGTGTGTTTGGGGTTGTGTGTGTGCTTGTGTGTTGTGTGTGGGGTTGTGTGTGTGCTTGTGTGTGTGGTTGTGTGGTTGAATGGTTGTTTGTGCTTGTGGTTGTGTGCTTGTGTGCTTGTGGTTGTGTGTGGTGTGTGTGGTTGTGTGTGTGTAGTTGTGTGGAGTTGTGTGTGTGTATGTAGGGGTGTGGAGTTGTGTGTGTAGTTGTGTGTGTGGGGGGTGTTGTGTGTGGGGGGTGTTGTGTGTGTGGGGGTGTTGTGTGTGGGGGGGGTTGTGTGGGGGGGGGTTGTGTGTGTGAGAGGGGTTGTGTGTGAGAGGGGTTGTGTGTGCGTGGGGTTGTGTGTGTGTGTGGGGTTGTGTGTGTGGGAGTGTGTGTGTGGGGGGTGGGGTGTGTGTGTGTGGGGGGGGTGTGGAGTTGTGTGTGTGCGGGGGTATGTTTGTGTGGAGGGGTATGTGTGTGTTCGGGGGTATGTGTGTGGGGGTATATGTGTGTGCGGGGTATGTGTGTGTGTGGGGTATGTGTGTGGTGTATGTGTGTGTGGGGGGTATGTGTGTGAGTGGGGGTATGTGTGTGTGGGGGTATGTCTGTGTGTGGGGGGTTGGGTGTGTGGGAGTGTGTGTGTGGGGGTGTGTGTGTGTGTGTGTGGGGGGGTGTGTGTGAGGAGTTGTGTGTGTGCGGGTGTATGTGTGTGTGGGGGGGTATGTGTGTGTTCGGGGTATGTGTGTGGGGGTAGTTGTGTGTGCGGGGGGCAGAGCTTTCCAAACTGTGTGTCCCAACACAGTTCTGTGTCACCTGCATGTGGTGGGTGTGTCGCAGGATGACACCACCGGTATTAAGGGCACTTACTGCTAATTAGGAGGCATTCCCTTGAAAGAGTGTCTCGGAGTCTGCCGCAGCGCGGACTCCGAGACACTCTGCTCTATGGGGAGCTGTGATTCACAACAAAGCCCCATTAAGAAGTAAATGGTCTTTTAAAGACCTGCGAAGTACTCGGGTGTAGCTGTGTGTGTGCCCTGTGCGCTGGGTTGAGGTGACAGAGGGAGGCACACAGAGGGAGGGAGACAGGCAGAGGGAGGGAGAGAGGGACACAGGCACACAGGCAAAGGGAGAGAGACAGGCAAAGGGAGACAGAGAGACAGGGAGAGAGACAGGCAGAGGGAGAGACAAGCAGAGGGAGAGAGGGAGACAGGCAGAGGGAGAGAGAGAGACAGGCAGAGGGAGGGAGACAGGCAGAGGGAGACAGGCAGAGGGAGAGAGAGACAGGCAGAGGGAGGGAGACAGGGAGAGAGAGACCGGCAGAGGGAGGGAGACATGCAGAGGGAGGGAGAGAGAGAGGGAGACAGGCATAGGGAGGGAGAGAGAGAGAGAGAGACAGGCAGAGGGAGGGAGAGAGGGAGGGAGGGAGAGAGAGAGGGAGACAGGCAGAGGGAAGGAGACAGGCGGAGGGAGACAGGCAAAGGGAGGGAGGGAGACAGGCAGAGGAAGGGAGAGAGGGAAAGATACATGGAGAGAGAGAGACAGGCAGGGGGAGAGAGACAGGCAGGCAGAGGGAGAGAGACAGGCAGAGGGAGGGAGACAGGCAGAGGGAGTGAGAGTGGTGGAGGGAGACAGGCAGAGGGATGGAGGGAGACAGGCAGAGGGAGAGAGGTAGAGAGACGGGCAGAGGGAGAGACAGACAAAGAGGGGGATACAGGCAGAGGGAGGGAGAGAGGGGGAGAGACAGGCAGAGGGAGAGAGACAGGGAGAGGGGGAGAGAGACAGGCAGAGGGAGAGAGACAGGCAGAGGGAGGGAGGGAGACAGGCAGAGAGAGGGACGGAGACAGGCAGAGGGAGGAAGGGAGAGAGGGAGACAGACAGGCAGAGGGAGAGAGACAGGAAGGGAGAGAGGCAGAGAGACAGGCAGAGGGAGAGAGACAGGAAGGGAGAGGGAGACAGGCAGAGGGAGGGAGACAGGCAGAGGGTGGGAGAGAGACAGGCAGAGGGAGAGAGACAGGGAGAGAGGGAGGGAGACAGGCAGAGGGAGGGAGACAGGCAGAGGGAGGAAGACAGGCAGAAGGAGGGAGAGATGCAGAGGGAGAGAGAGAACCCTCCAAACTCCCCTTAGGTGTTTCAGGCTCGCTACACTGCCTTACTGTGTCCCACAATGATGCATCTCCAAACAGTGTGTCCCCAACATGAAGAGTTTGGAACGCTGTGACATAGGGAGTGTGAGGGAAGGAAGAGAGGGGGCAGTGGGATGATTAGATGAGAGGGGTAGTGGGAGTATGAAGGGGGTGTGGGTGTGTTGTGGCAAGAAGACTGGGTTGGTGGAAGTGTGAGGGAGAGATGGGTTGCATTAGAATTGTCTGCGGAATTGTGTGGCGTGGAATTGTGTGGTGTGGAGTTGCATAGTGGCATGGGGTGCTGCAGAATTATGTGGATAGTAATTAAATGGTGTTAAGTGTAATGGAATTATGTAGAGTTAGGTTGTGAGTTATGCGGTTAATTATGTGGAAAGGTATTGTTTGTTGTGTATTAGCATGTTGTGGAGTTGAATTATGTTGTGTGCTGTTAACCTTTTGTGGCATGGTGTTGAAAATTGTGTTGTGGATTGCAGATATGTGGTGTCTTGTGGAATTGTGTTCTGTAGTTGTATGTGGTTTGGAATTATGTGGTGTGTATTGGAAATGTGTGGAGCTGAATTGAGTGGCGTGAAACTGTGTGGCATGCATGAAAATTATGCTTAGTGAAAATGTGTTTTTTTGCGGACTGCATGAAAATTATGCTTAGTGAAAATGTGTTATGGTGCGGACTGTATTTGCGGATTGCTGCTATGTGGCATATAGTGCTATTATGTGGATGTATTTATTTTGTTTTGAGTAGTGTGTAATTATGTTCTGTGTAATTATGTGGTGCTGAGTGGTATATGGAGTGTATTTATGTTGTGTGATGCAGAATTGTGTTTTGAATTTTGTGGAGTTATGTGGCATGGTTTGGAGTGAGTATTATATGTAATGGTGTTGAGGTGGGTAATTACGTGTCATTTTGCAAAATTGAATTTATTTTGTGGAGTGTATTTATGTGTTTCGGATTTGAGTGGATCTATGTAAGATGTAAATATGTGGTGTGATATGTAGCTTGGAGTATAATTACGTGTAGTGGAATTATCTGGAGTTGAATTGTGTAACAGTTTGGGATAGAGTGGAATTAGGTAGCAGAGTATTATATGAAGTAGAATTTTGTGGGTTGGATGGTAGATGAATTATGTGGATTTTATTTTACTGGTTTGTATTTATGTGGCATGTAGTGGAACGATGTTGAGCGGAAGTGTGTGTAGTTAAATTGTGTGGCATGTTATCATGAGATGTGAAAATGTAGTGGATGTATGCGGCATGGATTTGTGTGTTGTACAGAGAGATATAGGAAGAGAGGTACTGAATTAGTGAATTTGGGAGTCGCACTTGCCCTTTGCCCCGGGCATGCGCTAATCAGCGACTTCGCCTCTGCTGCGCGCTTCATCTTCCAGGGCTGAATTATGATAAACAGGGAAGGCTTGTGTGACGTCAGATGCATTCCTCAGACAATCTGAAGCCTATGTGAAAGCTTGTTATAAAGTTGGCCTGAGCCCATTTGACCATAAGGATGTTAATAGATCTATTCCACTATAGTGGCCAACCCATGCCATTACCAGGCTTGCAAACTGCAATCAGGAGCAGTTTTGAAAAGCCTATGATAATTATGCCGATAATAAACGGTCAGCCACTCGTATTGTTAAAGTATTTGAACAGCTTTCAGCCATCCTTGTTCTGCGGCTCTGCACATGAAATGTGGAAGAGATAAGCATGTGCCAATCACCAATTATTAGCCAATGTCCAGGAAGCACTTCCCGAAGCCACTTTCTTTACTACTGCTGCAGTCTGCACCACAGCTTAAAACCTCTATGCCTAATTCACATTATTCAAGAGTAAAAAATAAACACAATAACTCCATAATACTCTGATAAAAGAATTCAGTTCATAGCGCCTGAAAGCAGTGGGTGCACAGAATCACAGACACGGCGTCCGTGTTGTCTCAAAATCGGACGCAGATAGATATGTTTAACAAATGTTGATGTCGTCACAAACTAAGGTGAATGACGGACATTGTCTGTTCAGATGTTTTGAAGGCGATGTTTTTTATATGTGTGCACATTTCGAGGTGCCAAGTTTCTGTCATGCTTTGGCATGCATTCCTTTTTCCTGGAAACTCATGGTTCCATCGCTAAATGTTAGAGGGAAATTGGCAAAGATTGTTTGTCATTGAGCTTGACTTCTTGAAGCAGTTCTTGCTGCTGATTCGAAATCTGAAATAGGATTATAATTGAAGCTAGCAGCATAACCAAAGCTACAAGAGTAATGCTAATATGCTATTTCATATGTATGTTATTATTCAATAATTATATTTATAGCCAAACTTTTTAGCACTTAATAATAATGTAGCAGGCAGGTCTGAAAGTCTAACCAGGTAGGAATGGCAATACCACATCATAGGAGTAGTCGTATTGCATGTCCAATTGTATGAAGAGTTGGCTTCGAAGAGTCATATCTGGAAACGGGAACTCCAGAGATAACCATACTTGCTGCTAATACATGGTCCCCTTACCTCCTCTGTGGCCGCAGTGTGTCTCGTCCGCGTCTGGGCTGAGACTAAATGTAGGAAGTGCTGCTTCCATGCCAGCCTAACATAAATGGCCAAAAGGAAGTGCGAAAGTGGGAGGAACCACGTGACCTCATCTCAGGATAATATGGCGAAAAACTACAAAGATGACCTCTTAAGTGAGCCGAGTAACTGAAAGGAGGATCATATCGCACATATGCAAGACCAAGACACGGAATGAAAAGACGATGCTGCGCATGCACGTGTATATGTGGACCACAGGACCTGTGTGTTTGGAAACGCACAGGGCAGATTAGTAAACAAGAGTTAGGACAGCGGTGGAGACAAAGAAACGTGATGGAGAGAGAAAGTGAGTGTTGTAGAACGGGAATAAAGGAAAGGGGGATATGGAGGCGGAAATAATGACGATGATGAAAAAAAGAGGAGAAATAGGAGGCAAAGAGAGCGAAAGGGAGAAAGAACGCAAGCCAGAAAGACAAATTGGGAGAGTAAACATGCGATGCGTGCTCTGTGCTGGGGGAGGGTGAGGTCCATTAGCCTGTGAAACTTGCACCGGCAGGGAAGAAAAAACTAGAGAGAAGGGAGGGTGTTATAAGCGTGAGGCGAGAGACGGCCTGGCGGCCGTCAAAGTGAAAGCCGTGGGCAGTGAATAAATTAGGAGAGGAGAAATGCCTGAGGCACAGCGCACACTGGGGATGCCTGTGTGAGGGAGGCTGGTGGCTTTGTGCACGCGCTTTTTAGGTCAATGCGCTTGCGCATTGAGCTTGCATTTCACGGGCACAGCATCAAATCGACCGATGGTTAAGCTCTGGTTAAGCCCCAATATCTCTCACAAGCTCAATGCGCAAGCGCATTGACAGGCTCGACCTAAAAATATATTTCACTATGGGAGGGATGGGGAGGGGGACGGGGGGCTATGAGTGGATGGGGCCTTGTGCCAAGAGCCAAGAGGCACCCTGTCTCCAAATAAAAAACAACACTATCTTGCTGAGGATGCCCTTAGTGACACTGACTGTTTGTTCCACATGGTTTCCAGCTCGTCTTCCACATCACCGGCTGATATTGGCTCTTCACTGGGTGGCCGTGTGATGAGAGCTAATATCGTGTGACACACGGTGACACCTTGTAAGTTGGCAGGTGCGAGGGAGTGTAATAGTACTGAGGTCGTAGGCTCATATTATCAGTAGGCAGAAGATCTTCATGACTGTAAATGTTCTTTTATTATTACCAACCCAAGCATCTCCAATTTCAATATTTAGTGACATTAACAGTACAGTGTTTTTCTAGATAAATATGTGTGATTCATTGATTTGGTTTGAAGAAAGCTATAGCTCTTTCCAATTATTAACTTGGACAGATAAGCAAACATCTTATGAACAGCATTATGAGTGTCAGTAATAAGATTTACTAGTCGAGTCAGGATTATGGGTTTTGTGGGAAAAACTGCACCATTAAGTTTAGTGCAAGACAAATTTAACTTGGTCAAGACTAGAGGGCATATTTTGAAGAGGTTTATACTGCCGGAACATCACTTATTTGATGCTCCGATGGAATATGCCTCTCAATCATACCTCTGAGGCGGTGTAAAGTCACTCTGCGTATCTTTGCATGGCCTCATAGATATGAAGTAGGACAAAGCAGCACACGTCTCTGCCTTGCCATATTCTGCATCAAGGAAACATTCCATTGGACCTGCACTGGGGTTTTTCTGTGCAGCTCCAATGGATTTTGATGCTGTCCCAGATTTACCCAATCACATACCTCTGGGGCAGTGAAAAAAACCTTACCCCTCCCCAGAGCAGGCACATCAAGGAAAAATATTTGTATTTCTCCTCGTTTTGACCTATTTCCACATGTGCTGCATTCTGCAGCAGACATAGAAAAAAGGAAAAACACCGTTCAAGATTGTTTTTGCACACCCCTTCATGCACAGAAACAATCCTGCCTGAAATGGAGGCACCTTTGTACCTTGGTGCAAGGGTGCCTATGTTTGTGCTAGGTAGCAAATTGTGCACCCGCGCGGGAGGAAAGGATAGGAATGCATCATATTTAATCAATATAGTGGAATCCTGCCCTTTCACATTGGCGTAGGGTAGCACGAAGAGTTGCAGTGCTGCCCTATGCCAATTCCTCATAAAGTCGGCCCCTAGGGTGGGCATAGCAGGTGTAATTCTCTCTAGCATAATGACTGATAATTACAGGAGCATTACTAATCATTATGTGTAATTCCACGAGAAGCGTAATCCAGCGTTTAGTGCTATTACCTGAAAATGCAACCTCACGTCCAAAATGGGTTTAAGGATGCACATTAATGCACCGAATGTTACTGGACATGAACAGCAAGAGCTAGCAGCCGCTCCGTCTCTCTTAGCTTGTTGTTCCTGTGCTCCTGCAGTATGATTTTTTCCCCAAATTACTCTTAATTACACAAACTGTATTAATTGCATAATTTAGGTAATTTTGCATCACAGGGGTATTACTCCAGAATAATTCAATTTTAAAATGTTGAATTGATCTTGAGTTGTTCATAAATTCCTTTTTTTCTATCACTTTCAGCAGCCCAGAAACTCAACTTGCCCTAAGATCTAGTCTAGAAGCCTCTGATAAACTTGGCATCCCACCAGTAGAGTGTCTTTTTTGGGTCTGGTTTCACAAATGCTGGTTGTAGTTTTCAAATAACCCAGAAACATTGGAGATAATAATGTAAGGATCTTCGCTTGACAAGTGGAATTACTGTCTTTCCTATTGGTTGGGAGAAAGCTTCAGGTGTGGAGTTTAGATGTTTCACTGTGATAATGTCCCAACTTGCGAATTCACTGGAGAAGCGCGGCTGGCCCACTGCGATCAATCTACAACTATTAATCACTTCTATGATTAACAAGCTCGCCTGCTGAAAAGTCCTACGAGGATTGGGCCTGGCTCTCACAAACACTGGCCAGATCAAAACCACAATGACATGCATCAAGGTACTAGAATAAGCCCAAATCAGGAAAGGCGACCATGGCCCCAACAATGCCCGTAGTCTCCTGGATGTAGCGGGACTAGAAAACCTTTTAACCAATTCCAAGTCAATGTCTTTCTAACTTTACATGACATTATATACATCCAGGGTTCCTGGCGAGAGACGGAGACACCAATCGAAGATTAACGTGAGTTTTACTGCCCACAACCAGATTGCACACAAATGGTTATGCAATGGGGACCGTGCCATTGTTCTCTCAGCTCACTGGGACTCTGGAGCTGCTGAGCATATCACCGGCCACAAAAACCTTCCCTGTATTGAAATTTTAAATTGGCAACATAATCACACATACTGCAATTTATTCTTGATGAATGTCTATATTCATCCGACATCTTCAGAGAAGCATCAGAGTGTAAAGAAATCAGATCAGCTGATTGCAGACATCAAGTTCAATCATATGAATGCTCTTCTTCTCCTAACTGGAGACTTAAATTGAAACTTGCTACATAATCTCTATCGAAGCATTGTGAGAAGTTGACCTGGTATACACTGTCCACTAATTAAAGTGGGCACCTTGCACCTGTCGAAATGACCCTTATTGATGATTAGGTTAAAGACAACCTTTAAAGAAAGCTATCCTAGTGTTGGCTGTGGAGAGCAGCCTTGAGGCTAAGTCTCGAAGTAATGTAAAGCAGCTTGTTTTAGCAGTCTATAACCTCCTGAATGACCAAATGAAAGGAGAACCACACAAGGAATATATAAAATATGTGTATTTATTACTAAACACTCTCTACTATAAGATTAGAGCACAAAGCACACTATATTAATTCAAAAGAACAACAGTAAATAGCACAATGGACAGTGGGCTCAAGGGGGAGACCAAACCATATACTAAGAAAGTGGTAAAACAACCACAACTTGAATAGGCACAGTGCCTAGAGCACATAGAATCGCTGGGACCCCAAGGAACCACACAAGGTAGTGACACAGGGGGCCCGCGGGGGACGCGTGCAGTGTGAGAACACAGCCGCGAGCTCGGAACAACTCAATGGGAAAATCAGGGTTGGAATATTAAAGTTTAAGAACACTTAGGAGCGGACTTTAAGCGAACCCCTTCAAACTTAGAAGGTTCTAAGGCCAGCACAAATGTGAGCAACGGAGTACTCGTGTTACCAAATCCAGGAAAGCCGGGTGCATAGGTGTCAAATGGTGTTGGGAATCTTCATTGTTTTTTAATGGAGTGATGCTGCAAAGTGCTGCTGCCGTGAAGAGGAAATGTGTCCAGGGTGATCCAACCCTGGATCGAAGTTGAAAAGAACCTGAAAGCAGAGGGGACAGTGTCTGGGTCACTTGGCAGTGACCAGGGGCTAGGTAGACGAATGCCCATCGATGTTGGGTGCTTCAGGTAAGAAGAGGTGAAACTTGACTCTGCAGCAAAAGGGGAACAGGAGATGTCGAGGACAACCAAAGTCCGCAGGCGAGCTGTCCCATGAAGGATGTCGAGTGCTGGGGGGGTCAGAGTCTGGATTGAACATCAACAAACCTTGGCAACTGCAACCCAAGTGGTCAAAGAAAAGTTGCTTGGTGAGGACCAGCAAGGTCCTGGGGACTTCCCCAGTGATGGAGAATCACGGCACATCTGGAGCAACCAGGAAAGCCCACTAAAAGCTAAAGTTGCCTTCACAGTGACCCACAGGCCAATGGACCTGGGATCGCGAAGGGACCACAAGAGGAATCACTAAATACTAGCCCACGGAACACTTGGGTGTGTAGGTGAGTAATCTTTGGTGGAATTACTGCTCATGGTCGGGACTACAAGTAGCCCAAAGCACAGCTTCAGGGGTCACCGAAAAGCAGATGCTTCTGCAAATGTACAAGGTGCCCAGGGGTTCGGGTTGCACGGTCCTCACCAGGGATACAGGTCTCAGGTTTGCTAAGCACACTAGTCAACCTCGGGGACACTCGGAAACCTACCTCCTGTGTTATAAAAAGTCTTTGGAGTTCTCACAACCATCTTAGCAGGGGAGTAACTCCTTTACTTCAAGGGAGATTCTTCAGTCATCTAGCGCAGTGTAGATCGTCAAAGTACTTGGTTTCTGTAGCAGAGTTTCGTCCAAGCAAATCTAAATTCCTGTAGACAGGGGTTCCTACTTCATACCCAAGGAAGGGGTGGGACAAACTCTGGGCACCCACCTAAGGGAGGATCAGGACAGAGGGGTGGCTACACCCATGTCCTTTGTCCAGTTTCGTGCCAGAGCAGGAGCAAGAGCAAATGGCTCCTGCAACCGATTTGAGCTGGGCTATGCACAGGGACACCAAATGTGCCCCCAGTGAAAACATCAATGCACTTTCAGAGTACAACCACCCAGCCCCAATACACTACAGCCTGTCTGGGAGGTGATTACACCTCCCTGTGACAGGAAACCTATTATCCAGCCTCCCCTGCCAGAGTTTCTTCCAGCAGCAGAAGGGCAGACTCGTGTCTGTGACTGGCAGCATCCATTTTGTGATGCCAGGGTTCTGTAAAGCTGGTACCAGGTGTACCGGTGTAGTCATATTTCTCCCTCTATTAGGGTGGAATCATACCTCCCACACCAGTTACTGGTGTGGAGGTATAATTCCAAGGTGTTTGACACAAAACACAACTTGTTTCTGTGCAGCCGTTTTAAAGTTAGAATTTACCGAGAGGTTAAAATGCACTTATGAGTATATGGTTGGCTGCACCACAGAAAAACCTGGGAGAATAGATTCTGAATGCTGCAGAGGGGCTCTGCTCATGCATGGGCACCCTCTCACACAAAACCCATCACCCTGCCTTCAGGATTGATGAAGCCTGTCATAGGGGGTGACTGATAGGTTTATATGTGCAGTGATAAGGTAGATATAGCTAACCTATATCTAAGTAAGGGGTGCATGCACCACCTCACACAGGTTGCAGTAGCAGACCTGTGGTGTCAATTTGAGTGGTCTCTCAGGTGTGGCATAATACATGCTGCAGCCCCTGAGAGGCCTCCGGGGTACCTATGCCCTAGGTACAAAGTATACCATATACTAGGGACCTATAAGCGTACCCCGAAATACAATCTGGAGTTTACCTAAAGTACATGCAATCAATTTACAAGAGACAGCAGCTAGGCTGGGGTCCTAAATAGCAGGATCCCAGCCAGACTAAGTCAAAAACAGTGAAACATCAGGAAAAAGTGGGGGTAACTATAAGAACAAGATCCTACTCTCCTACACAACCCCCCACCCCCTCAAACGTCAGGACATTAAACTAACCTCGACCAGTTGAGTCTTCATGTTCTAAGTGGAAATATCTGGAAAGTCCATCTGCATTGGCATGGTAACTCCCAGGCCTATGTTTCACTTTATAGTCCATCCCCTGTAGGGAAATGAACCACCTCAAACGTTTTCACCCTTCCTTCATCTGTTTTAGCCATAAGAGGGGCTTATAGTCTGTCTGAACAATGAAGTGAGTGCCAAACAAGTATGGCCTCAGCTTCTTCAGGGCCCAAACCACAGCAAAAGCCTTCTCTCAATAGCTGACCAACGTTTCTCTCTGGGGTCAGCCTTCTGCCAATAAAAGCTACTGGCTGATGCTGATCTTTCAATTGTGATAACACAGCCCCAACCCCCAACTCAGATACATCTGTTTGGACAATGAATTATTTGGAGTAGTTAGGACTTTGCAGAATGGGAGCAGTGCACATGGCCTGCGTCAGGTCATCAAATGCCTTTTGACAGCTAACTGTCCACGGAACTTTCTTTGACATTCTTTTGGAAGTTAAGTCATTCAAAGGGTTCACTCTGGATACATAACTTTTGACAAACCTCCTATAGTACCCAGTCAGCCCCAAGAAAGCTCTGACCTGATTCTGGATGGTTGGAACAACCTAGTCCATGATGGTTTAGATTTTGCTCTGCAATGGTTGAACCTGGCCTCCCTCAACAAGGTGGCCCAGGTACACAACTTGATTCTGCCCTATCTGGCACTTGGTGGCCTTGATAGTGAGACCTGCTGTCTGCAGGTCCTCCAAAAGATTTCTCAGGTGGACCAGGTGATCCTCCCAGGTGGAGCTAAAAATAGCAATACCATCTAGATATGCAGAACTATAGGCTTCCAGGCCCGTAAGGACTTTATTCACCAACCTTTGAAAAGTGGCATGTACATTCTTCAAACCAAATGGCATCATCGTAAATTGGTAGTGTCCACTAGGTGTAGAAAATGCTGTTTTTGGCTTTGCATCCTCAGCTAATCTGTCAGGTCAAATGTGTTCAGAAACTTGCCTGAGGCCAAAGTATCTATAAGCTCATCTGCCCTAGGGATTGGATGAGCATCGGTCCTAGTGACTGCCTAGAGACCCCTGTAGTCAACACAAAACCTCCTCTCTCTCTTACCATTCTGGGTGTGAGGTTTGGGTACTAAGACTACTGCACTAGCCCAAGGGCTATCAGAGGGTTCAAGCACGCCCAAATCCAACATCTTCTGGACATCAGTACTGATGCAGTCCCTGACATGGTCAGGTTGCCTGTAAATCTTATTTTTTACAGGCAGACTGTCCCCAGTGTCCACTCATGAGTGCACCAGGTAGTCTGACTTGGAGTCTGTGAAAACATATGTCTAAACGGATTAAGAACTTTTCTGAAATCAGTTTGCTGCTGGACAGTGAGACTGCCTGCCCATGCTACACCATCAACTAAACCATCATCCGGGTTCTGTGAGAGCAGGTCTGGGAGTGGATCACTCTCTTCCTCTTATCCCTCATCAGTTGCCATGAGCAAGCTCTTATCTGCCCTGTCAACCTATGGTTTGATAGCGTGCTATTATAATAGTGACAACAAGGGGAGTCTAATGGAAACCTTATCCCCACTACGCTCTCATAAACTTTATAAGGAGGTACTGCACTAATGCTACGCTTGAGATAAAAGACCTGTTCTCCCAGGCAACACCTCAGAACATCCACTCTCAGAGAGCCAACAACAAAGTAGTTGATCACATACGTCCACTACAAAAATTAGACATTCCTCATAATAGTGAGAAAATATGTGCGAGAAGCAAATGACCCCTCACGGAAACACCACCATCGGGGTAACTGGTATGAAATTTCCAGACAGGCCCCTGTCTCATCATCGGTGATCACTTGCTTCTCAAAGAAAAGTGAGAGGAAAGAAAAGTAGTGTCCAAAACAAACAACATATAAAGTGACAAAAAGTGAAGTGCAGAAAATTCTGCTGGTGACAAACAAACACAAGTAACAAAGTGCTAAAAACACACGCTGCACACCAGTCCCTTAACCAATTTTATTCATAGGGCGGTGAAAGTGTGCTCTTAAATGATAAAAAGGCTGGTAGCTAGTCATGCATACCATTACCTATTGCCGACATGTTTCACTGCTATATTACGTTTAGCAGTTTCATCAGGGCTGCACTCAATTGCTGCCACTTCACTCTTTTGGACACTAGTTCTAAAAATTGCTGCCAGGGGAGAACAGGTAAAGGCATATTTAAAAACACATCAACCCTAGGGGGGCAAGAAACACAGTATAATATAATATAGTATAATGTGTGGGATGTTTACCAAGAGTCAGCCAAGTTGTTCATACCGGCTGCTCAGGTATCAACAAGGTCTCTGGGTACTGTTAACCTGAAGTATCACTCGATCCTTGGACTAATTAGCAATCTGCCAAGAGAAAAGGACACCATGAGACTGGCCCTGTATGATGATCTACAATGGACAATGTACTGCTGCCTAGCATGGTACATACTCCAAACAACTTAAAAAATGATGTTGCCATGGTCACACATATCAAGTGACAACACGTCTCCCAAACGGGGCCAAACAGCATACAACATGCCGGGCACACAGCCTTTCAAATTCATAAGGTATGTGCAGGCACATACATCCATGCTGCCCATAAGCCACACTGGCCTCATGTTATCGGAATGCCAGATTAGTGTTGTAATGAGGAATAAGTCTGCCGGGACACGCCTCATGGCGTAATGGATACTGACAACACCCCGATTTACCCGGGAAACTCACCAGGCTCTCCAAATCATGCCCAAAGTGGAACCACATTCATGCGGAAACACGCTCACAAACTACAGGATTCTAGTACTTCCCTGATGAGGTTGCATCCGCGTGTCTGCTCCTCACCGTCTAAAAGCTCAGAAGACTCCCTTTCTCAGCCGTGCCGGTAACTTCTGCCGGCTGTTTACAAACGCTCGGTGTGCGAGTACACGCCCCTCAGTACACCACGTGAGCGTGGATCAGAGCGTGGCGGCCATCTTAGCCTAGTCATAAGCCAGGCAAATATCATACAGCAACCCCACAAGGTGCTGCACTGTCGAGCTTGGTACAGTATTATCAACTACTATTGGGCAACTAGAATCCCGAAATTAACAATGGTATAGATGTTTTTCGGATTTCTATGAAAACTGTTTCTCTAAAAGAGTCAATGCAACTGTTATGAATTATAGTTTATGAGTGGAGGGCGACCCTGTCCTTTTTTCCCTCTTAGCTCCGTTGTGTTTTGAACCTATGGTTTGAGCCTGTTGACATGGAGCACTCTATGGGAGCTCCTGGAAGTTCCAAGGTCCACCAGGTAGGTAACCTCGCTCTTAGGCTCAATTATGGTATGAGGGTCACTCCACTTGTCTTCGAGGGCTGTTGGGGCCACAGGCATCAACACCCATACTTTCTGTCCTGGCTGATAAACAGTCAACACAGCCTTTTGGTCATGCCAGGCCTTTTGCAATTCCTGGCTAGCCTCAAGTTTTTTAGTTGCCTTCTTCATGTACTCAGCCATCCTGGAGCGGAGACCGAGTACATAGTCCACAATATCCTGTTTAGGGGGTTTGAGAGGTAACTCCCATCCCTCCTTCACTAGATTCAATGGCACCCTAACTGGATGTCCAAACAGAAGTTCAAAAGAGCTGTTACCAACCCCCTTCTGTGGAACCTCTCTGTAGGTAAAGAGAAGGCAGGACAAAAGTAAGTTCCATCTGCGCCTAAGCTTTTCTGTGAGACCTTTAATCATGCCCTTGGGGGTTTTGTTGAGCCTTTCAACTAACCCATTGCATTGTGAGTGATAAGGAGTGGTACATTTGCAAATTACTCCACACTGCTTCCACGTAGCAGTCAAGTAATTAGACATGACATTTGCATCTCTGTCTGATACTACCTCCTTAGGAAAACCCACCCTGGAAAAGATTCCCAGGAGGGCGCTTGCCACCACAGGAGCTGTGGTAGATCTAAGAGGATTTGCCTCTGGATACCTAGTGGCATGGTCCACCACCACTAGTATAAATCTGTGCCCAGATGCAGTTTGAGGATCCATGGGACCAACAATGTCAATCCCTACCCTCTCAAAGGGAACCCCCACCACAGGTAGTGGTATCAGAGGGGCCTTTGTTTTACGACCTGCCTTACCACTGGCTTGACAGGTGATACACGATACACGTGTCCGTAGGCATGTGATGCTAATGGAAGTGAGGGACAAGCCTGTCCCAAGTCTTGGTTTGGCCTAGGTGACCTGTTAATGGGATGTCATGTGCTAGTGTCAATAGGAAGCCCCTAAACTTCAGAGGTATAACCAACCTACTGGAGGTAATGGGAGGGGAAGTTGGCCCCCAAGAATGTCCTTGGGGGCAAACTACCCCTCGTGCTACCTCCAGTAAGTCCCACACAGTGGGATTGCTAAGGCATCTTCGGAGGCCATGCCCCCTTTCTCCATCACTCTGCAAACGCACCTCCTGAGAGACTACTGGATGGGGGATGCAGCCCAATTTAGTCCTGACGAAGTTTGGGGGCCAAGAAGCCCTCCTGGTACCTCCTTTAAGTCCTACTCAGCGGAATTCCTGAGTGCTGGTCGGAGGCCCAGGGCCTTTTCTCCACCACTCTGCAAACATAACTACTACTTAAAGAAGCATCTTTCTGCACCTCTGACTTAGAGGTAGCTTTAATCCCCGTGCCTTATTATATCCTAGGGCCTTACAGAGGAGGTCATGCTAATCACAGGGGACCACAATGCATAGTGTTCCCTAGTGTATGTAGGTGTTTTCACTGTATTCTAGTTGTCTTTTAGCATAGCACTGGCTCTAGGACTGGTTAGTCTGAGTTAGTTACCACCAGTACCCATTAGCAAAAAGTTGGGGGCACAGGATGATTTTGCAACAAGGCCTCTTTCAGCTCCTCTGTTGGTTCTTTCCGCACATGTCTTGCTTCTTCCTCCACTTTTCTTCGTCTTTCTGGACTTCTGTTGCCTTTTTCTGCATTTCTTTTATTTCTTTTTGTGTGTTTGTTCCTCTTTCTTCACATGTCCTACTTCTGTAAGCATAGTATGTATGTATGTATAAATCATTTCATAACGCGCTCTGTTGCTTGGGAGTATCCTGGCGTGATGGGAAAAAGCAGAGAAGAAACAAACAAGAATCAGCTTATGTCACACTCCTAAAAAGATGGGTTTTCAGTATTGGGACTTATCCACTCTTTATCCACACTGCAAGGAATCGTGGCGATTCCTTGCAGTGCCCGTGACTTTTAAGCTCAATGCGCATGCGCATTGAGCTTAAAAGCTCGTGCACGTCCGTCTTTGTTTACCCGCTCCGCCCCCTCCCCTTCCCGCTGTGTCGCATTTCTCCTCCCCCCTCCCCTCTCTTCCCTCCGTCTTGTTTGTTATTTTACCCGCTCCGCCCCCTCCCCTTCCCGCCGTGTCGCATTTTTACTTTTTAATTCTCCACCCTCTTCCTGTCCTAGTCCTGTCTCCCCCGTATCGCCCAAGGAAATGTGTGCGTAGCTGGGTTAACCAGGCTCTAGAGCATGGCGGGGTACTTCATCTTCTTGGTGGTCTCCGTACTTCCTTGCAAAGTCTTCTGGAGTCTCCGAAGCCTGCACTCTGACTGGCTCCTGCCTTCTGAAGTATTCTGGTTCTGACAACGGCGTCTATCCTCCCTCCGCATTGACGTTGGGTTTGGGATTGAATCCCATCTTCTCCACCTTGGTGTCTTCCTCTCTAGCTATCCTTGAGTCGACTGCAGAGTCTTTCTCGCTATCGGTCCTCGGCATCTTCCTCGCGTCCACCTCGGCGGCTTTCTCCCAACCCTTCCGCGTTTCATCGACTTTCGTCTGCATTCTGCTGGAAATAAGAAACGGGCAAGGCGAGAGATATCTGTCAGTGCCACGGAAATTCAGTTTCCTCTTCTTCTTCCCCTTCAGGGTTAGGTGTTACCTGACAACACGCGTTATGAAGGTAAGCTCGGAAACACTGGACTTTGTCTTGCCAACTTTTTTCAGACTTGCATTTGTACACTTCCTTGACATCCACATTGCATTGTGTCCCATTAATTAGTTGCATTGAGGCGTATTTCAAAATGTCAAAATGCTCAGTTTAAAATTACTAAATCAAATGCACTTAATATTTTTTGTACTGACTTTGCCGATTTGTTTTACAAGTATTACATTGCTTGCAATAATGTCAAAAAAGCAACGTTGTAATGAATACCAAACTAAATTTATGCTAATATACTTCTATTCCATAGTTGGCATAGCATGAGATTCTTCCAGTACTTGTTGACTGCTGTCTGTTATATGTGCAGTGGTCTGCTAGGACATATGCTTGTTACATGTGAACTTTGCAATTTCTGAAAATGCTTTCTGTAAACTATAATCTAGATATCTGAATGGTTTAAAACCATATAATCTGCCCTGTTTATTGTCTTGACCAGATAACCGTGATCTTCACTTCAAAAATTCAAGAGATCCCTTAAGTGCTTCTTCTCAGACCATGGAAAGCCTTGACTTCCTTTGGGCTGGAGGGAGGGCTTCCTATAGAGTTTCTAAAGGCAAAGTCTGCTTTGAGATGAAGGTTTGCTTTATTTATGTATTGGGTGGGCAGGACTTGCGCTCTACCAGCGACTGAATTAGTGATTGGTGTAGTCTGCTGCATTATTATAGAAGCATTTCCTCATGCGTTTTTGAGCAGGGCACAACAAATAGTGGAGCAGATATGAGTTTGTTTTGTCCTACTTTTTGAGCCTGGGACATAACACGATCACTGGCTGCCGCTACTACACTGTTACAATACTTGGCATTTAAGGTACATAAAATCGCCTAGCGTTTTGGTAACATAGGTCATGGTGTAGGGACCCAACAAATATATCTTTTTTAAACACACCTTGTGTGCTAAGGAATTGGAGTAGCAAAGTTTCAACTGGCTAAGTGTGGCCCAAGTCATAATGATCTCTCATGCCAGAGGATTTGGCATTGTAGCGTAGCGTTGATTAGATCTATAGTTCGCAATCATGCACCGTTTTCTGCTTATCCTTAAAGCCCCTCCGTGCTTACTGCAGTGTCTGCCTGTGAAGCAGTTTGGTCTTTGCTTTGAAGCGTTTCAGAGCTTCCAGCAATCACCCTCACCCCTCACCCCCTCACCCTCACCCTCACCCCTCACCCTCACCCCCTCACCCCCCCACCCTCAACCCCTCACCCTCACACCCTCAACTCTTCACCCTCAACCTCTCACTCACCCTCACTCATCCTCAACACCTCAGCCTCACCCTCACTCACCCTCAACCCCTCACACTCACTCACCCTCACCCTCACTCACCCTCAACTCCTCACCCACCCTCACTCACCCTCACTCACCCTCACCCACACTCACCCTCCCTCAACCCCTCACCCTCACTCACCCTCAACCCCTCACCCTCACCCTCACCCTCAAACCTTCACCCTCAACCCCTCACTCACCCTCACTCTCACTCACCCTCACTCAGCCTCAACTACTCTCACTCACCCTCAACCCCTCACCCTAACTCACCCTCACCCTCACTCACCCTCACCCTCACTCACCCTCAACACCTCACTCACCCTCACCCTCACTCACCCTCAACACCTCACCCTCAACCTCAACCCCTCACCCTCACTCACCCTCACTCACCCTCACTCACCCTCACTCACCCTCACTCTCACTCACCCTCAACCCCTCACCCTCACTCACCCTCACTCACCCTCAACCCCTCACCCTCACTTACCCTCACCCACCCTCACCCTCACCCTCACTCACCCTCAACCCCTCACCCTCACACAGTGCAATAGGTCTCAGACCATTTCAGTTAGAGCTTTAAGAAATGTTTATGGTTTTTTTTATTTTTTATTCTTTAAGCATTGGCTACAGGAAACAAAAATGCTAAACATTTACAAAAAAAACCCATAAACAATTCTAAAAGCACTAACTCTAATGGTGCGAGACCTATTGCATTTCCAATGCTAGGGTTTTGTGTGTGTGCGATTTTGTTACGCCCAGTGAAAGTTAGAAGGGAAGACTATAGCTATGCACTGCTACAATTAACACATTAGTAGGGAACGTCTTAATTAAAAGAAGGGCATAATTATATATTTTCTTGTCCTAACTTTTGAATTGCCTTCAATTACAAGTGGGGGGGGGAAAGGAGAGCTGCCCCACTGGTATGCCGATCCAAACAACAGCAGACGGCTGCCATATTTTTGAAAGAACGGGGTTGAGAGATAATGAACTCAGCATTGCAGCATGACCGAGCGGAGCGGTCTGCTGTTAAAAACTAAATTAAGTAAAGCATGGCAAAATTAAGTAAAGCATGTGAAGTGTAAGAATGAACATGGGCAGGACGGAAATGAGGGACTGAACAGCTGAGAGCCTGAGACAAGAGTGCGTGAAAGTGACTCACTGACTTTCATTGCCGGCCATCTACAACACAGGCAGTAAATCTAAAAGAGGCGTTTGAAAACTGTTGGTGATGACGTCGCCACACCATGAGTGCTGGAAGGGAAGATTACTAATCCAGTGACTTTCAGGTGTATCAGAATGCTGCAAATGGAGAGAGCTGATGAAAAAGACCAGGTTAAAAAAATTCTTTATTTCCGATGTTGTGTACTATAGTATTCCGATTGCAACATCGGAAATAAAGCATTTTTTAAAGCTGGTCCTTTTCCTCCACCCTCTCCATTTGCAGCATTCTGAAAGCCACTGCATTTGAACCGAAAGCCCGACAGGTGCCAGGGTGGAACCCTAAAATAAATGTGTGCCATTCTGAATATGTTTACCTGCCAGAGGTTACGTTGTGTGCATGCATGATTGCACATTTGCTGGTGCACGTGCTTGTGTGTGTTTCAGCATGCCTGCTTGTATACTGGTGTGCACCTTTTGTGTATGAGCATGTCTTTTGTGTATGTGTGGTAGTGTGTGCATGTGTAAGTGTTGGATTCTACTATAGTGTGCACGTGGTGGTCAGTGGGGGTGTTTTCACCCGTTTCTCACTTTTAAAATTAATTGCATGGCAGCCCTTGAGGGGCACCATGCTGATTTTAAAAACATATAAATAATGGAGAAATAGCGTTAGCCTCGCTACAGGAGGACAGAATAACACGCAACATACAAAACAAGCATCTGTCGGAATAAACAGCCTGTAATGTATGGAGTCTGCTACATTCACAGGATTCACACCACAAGCCCACCAGAAGCCCCTCCATTGAATGTCCTTTGTCCCAAGCAGGATGTGCATCCCTTGTTTACTAGTACAGGTATGGTAATGCAGATTATGGCGGGATCTATACTATTCATTTTAGCTATCAGCAAATGCAAAGCCCACATGCATGTCCACGCATGTTCAGAACGAGTCCAGGGCGCATCTAGACCATGCTTGGGGCACAGGGCTTATGGAGAGATCTGAAAAGAGTTCAGACTTCGCTTTGGTTCCGTACACATTCCAAGCCCCATCGGGAAGATTTGGTCAATGAACACACAACAGCATGGAGCCAACAGAAGGGAGGCACTCCTGATAGCAGAAAAGATCCAAAGTATTAAGGGCATTACAAGACTATCCGGAGGGCACCAGTGCACAGCTGAAAAGCCTGCACCTGAGGGGGCAAGAAGAGGCCCACGGCCTTCGAGAGACAGAAAAGAATGTGGATGAGATAGCAGAACAGAAGTAAGCCTATACAGATCAAGCCGGAAGTAACGCGCAGGAATAACCTGCAAGCAAGCCTGCGACCATAACACTACTTGGCCCAGGGCTCTGTTTCTTCCAGGTAAAGACACCGCCATGAAGTCCTGCCTGGCTTCAGCGCTGGCACTACCTGGCAGCAAAGGACAGCATTCCTGGAGGTAGAGAGGTTGCGCAGCCAGTGATGTACACAGGGTCGGGGTGAGAGAAAAAAAAGCGAGCTGAAAGTTTAATTAAAAAAAAATAGGAATGCAGTATCTCGCAAGTGGCGCACTGAAAGTAAAGAAAAGTAAACAGTTCCACTTACTTTATTAGGAATGTTTAGGATTCACTGTGCTTCAGTGCAGCCCTATATACTAATAAGAACAGTCTGCGGATGTTTAGTGGGGTTGCTGTGTACTTCCTGAGTATTCCCTGCTTAGTGACAGGTCAAAAAGTGTACTAGCAATCTCTGTGTTTTTGTAAGGAGCTCGAACGCCGTTGGGTAACGTCCGCGCTATACAAAAACAAGATCTCAGCATTGTGTGGCGGGGAGGCGGGGGAGCGGCTTCCTTTGAAGTCTGATGGGGGTGGCGGGGGAGCGGATTCCTTTGAAGTCTGATGCCGAGGCTCAGACAAATGGTGTGCGATGTGCGGTGTGGCTGGCGATGTGCAAGCGCCTGGCTCACATGCACTGTACCTAATCCGCAGTTTGGGTAGACTTTTGAAAGCCTTACTATAATCTCGCCAAACAAGCATTGCTAAAGCAATGCTATAGGCGAGACCTAACAATGGGGATAGTGGACAACCTTGCCTGGTTCCTCGCCTCACACGTATTGTGTCAGATATCAGCTTTCCCGTGCGGACCCGAACCGTAGTGGACTGATATAGTAATTGTACCATTTGCATATATCCTTCTCCCAACTCAATTTTGCTTAGTACTGCTGCAAGATAGGGCCATTCTAAAGAATTGAAAGCTTTTTCCAGATCCAGAACGAAACAGCCAGAGCGTGGCCAGCGGTCTAATGCATATTTCTGAAGTCTGAATAGCCCGTGTTTGTTTAAAGAGGTGCTTCTAGTTGGGACAAATCCATTTTGATCTTGGAGTATCAAAGTTGTGACCAACGGGGCTATGTGTTTGGCCAACATGGAAGCAAATGTTTTATAATCAGTGTTGAGTAGCGCCAACGGGCGATATGAGCCTAGGGATTCAGGATTCCTGCCTGGTTTCAAGAGGGAGATCAGCAGTGCCTCTTTTTGCTTGGGTGTGAGTGAAGAATCTTCTATTGCTGCTTTGTATACCTGCAGCAGCTCTGGTATTAATATGTCCCCGTAAGCTTTATAAAATTCAATCGGCAATCTGTCAGGGCCTGGACATATGCCGTTTGAGAGGGAGAAAATATTTTCTCTGATTTCTTCCGGCAGAATGGGACCATTGAATTTGTCTTGTTGGCTTGGGGCTAGTTGTGGGAGTGCAAGGTCAGCGAGAAAGCCCTGTATGTCCACTGCTGTAGTTTGCAGGTGACATTTATACATTTCAACGTAGTGTGTTACAGAAGTGCTATGTATGTATCTCTGCGCATGTACGGTGACTCCCAGTGCAGTATTTATGGATGTCACTGGTGTTGTCATAGCATCTTGCCATATCAGCCATGACATTAGTTTATCCGGCTTGTCCCCCATATGGTGCGTTTGCGCTGAGTGTGCTGCATAATTTATATGGCAGAGTCGCTCCAGCAGTCGACAATGTTCCTCTCTATCTTGCGCCAGTGGTTGTGCAGAGCCTCTCACTGCCTCACCCTCTCCCTGAAGCAATGTGTTTTCGAGGTCTGTTAGTTCAGCATCTAGTTGTCTTCGAATACCCGCCTGCGCGCATAGGCAATCGCCTCTGACCACTACCTTAAACGCATGCCATTCTACTTGTGGTGTTGTAGCTGTATCTGTGTTGTCCTAAAAATAGTGTGTGATGTTAACGGCAAGTAGATTACGAGATGGTATGTCCAATAGAGCGTCAGGTTGCAACTACCAGGTGGGAACTGGTGGCCTGGTGCATTCCCATTCCACTTCCAACATGTGCAGGTTATGATCCGATTGCGTTCTTCCTAAATAATATACCGCGGTTATGTGTGAAAGCAACTCCTCTGAAAGCATGTAACTGTCTAATCGCACTTGCAACCCATGGGCTCCTAAATAGTAGAAGTATACTCTATCATGGGGATTGCGATTTCTATTTCTATTTAGGGGGTTTTGTAAAGCGCTTGGTGACGCACAGCGGCGTGTCCCTGCGCTGAGGAGAGATATTTACTGGAATCTACAGAAGCGGCATACCTTACTGAGCGAATAGTGCAGTTTTAAGCTTGGCTCTAAAGATTAGTTCTGATGGTTCTAATCGCAATGCCATCGGTAGTTTGTTCCATCTAGAGGCTGCAAGGTACCTAAAGGATCTTCTGCCCATCCGTGCTCTAGACACCTTGGGAAAAACCAGGAGTCCTGAGCCAGAAGATCTCAAGGAGCGGGACAGCTCATAAGACGTCAGTAGTCCTTGCAAAGGGAGAGGAGACCTCCCATTGATGATCCGATGGCACGTGCATAGTGCTTTGACTTCTACCCTGCTTCTGACCGAGAGCCAATGCAAAGACCGGAGGGCCACTACGGATGCGGCTCTTCTGGGTAGTCTAAGCACTAGTCGGGCAGCGACATTCTGTAGGACCTGTAGGCGGCTAAGATTCTTCTCCAAGGTCCCTAAGTAGAGAAGATTGCCGTAATCCATCTTTGATGTGACTAGTGCATGCACCAAGGTTTGTCGGGCTCTCATAGGTAAAAACTTCAAAGTCTTCCTAAGACTTTTGAGGGTCCCAAAGCATGATCCGACCACCTGATTGATCTGGGGGCCGAAGGTAAGGTCAGTATCAAACCAGATGCCCAAGTTCTTTGCTCTCTGGCACGGGATGGGTGTTGGACCAAGACAAGATGGCCACCATGCCGACGTCCACGCTGATTGGCAGCCCCCCGCGACCAGCACCTCGGTCTTGCCTCCGTTGAGCTTGAGACAGTTGGCGGACATCCAGGCTGCTAGGTCTTGCATGCAGGCTCTGAAGATGTCCGCCGAGAGACCGGGTGCACGCGACAGGGAGATAACCAACTGCGTGTCGTCGGCATACGACACCATTCGGAGGCCGTGACTCTCTACTAAGGTGGCGATCGGGGCAACGTAAAGGTTAAAAAGTGTTGGACTCAGGGACGAGCCCTGTGGCACCCCCTGGTCCAAAGAGATTTGCTCAGAGTAGTTGTCACCCTGCCTCCACACATCTCTCATGCGCCATCGTGTTGTACAGTTATTCAGCGCTTTCATAGCGTTGTGAGTACTCGTACCTGGGAGGGCTGGGAAGTAGCAGTCGAGAGAGACATCCAGCACACTATTGTAATCTCCCCATAAAAACATGGGAATGTCACGCCATGGCGCTAGCACATGCGATAAATTGTCTAAGAAAACAGCTTGTTCCGTGTTGGGGGCATAGCATGACACAATTACAATCTGCCTGCCCTCTACTGTGCCTCTAACTACTACATACTGGCCATCTGTATCTACCAATGAATCCGTGATCTGAAATAGAACCCCAGGTCGAACCCATATAAGCACTCCCCTTGCGAATGCAGAAAACCCTGTTGCATATAATTGGCCCCGCTAGCGGCGACGTAGGTGTGCAATTCCAGCTTTAGCTAGATGTGACTCCTGGAGGAGAGCTATTTGTTTGTGATGCCCCTTGAGATACATGTATATCTGATATCTGCACGATGGTGTGTGCAATCTCCCCCCACATTCCATGTGCCGATCTTAAGGGAAGCCATAGTGTTTACAGTCTACCGACATTAAATGCATACATGGCCGCTTGATAAACATATGTGGTGCGCTACACCCAGCAGTTAACGACTCTCACAGCTTTCTAATCTGCAACATTTCACTGCCCATAATCTGGCATAAAATAAAAACCATCTCTAAAAAAAACTTCATTCTCATAATAAATTCCAAAAGGGCGAGAATGCAACTAGCAGCCATCCAAACCATCAACAGAGATAACAATCAAAAAATGTCTAGGGTAGTGTGCTTTGCACTGCGCTGTGTTAAATATCAAAATGTATTGACTATTTCACGGAGGCTCCCCATCGCCAAACCAATTATAGAAGAGAATAGGGCTACCCACACTAACATACTGCCGCCCGTTGAGATATAAATACATACAGGAGTGTAAACATCAATAAAAGAAATGATAAGGTTTACCATATCCTCCTAACCCGGACCGCACATACACCCCTCACACTCATGTCCATAAACAAGTTCTTATCAATGACCATCGTGTGGAGTGTTGCCCTAAATGGCCACATACAACTGCACTCAAGCCTTAATACCTCCGTCAGCATCACATTCAATGGGGGTGTCTCTCAGTGTTCACACAATATCATCAGCCATTTGCGGGGTAACAGTTGGCTGGTCGCATGAGTCCTGCGAGGTTTGTATGCCATAAGCTCGATCGCCATCACTTGTTTGGTCATTGTGGCTAGAGTTGGAGGCATCCTCAGTGAACGGGGAGCCACTGATTTCAGCTACAACCTGAAGAGCTTCTCGCTGTCCGCTTAGGATCAAGTCCAAGTGCGGCCCCGCAACAGGTGACGATGGTGTTCGCGCCCTCACTGACCTTCGCTCTCTTCTGCGGCAACGGAAAGGGGCACTCAACTCTGGCTTCTTCACCACTGAGTCTGAGCTCCGAGGTCCCGCGGCGCTGAAGGTGTCCAGCCAATCTTCTGCCTCCTCCGATGTAGAAAAGAAATGGGTTTTGCTGTTGGCAACCACTCACAGGCGGGCCGGAAATAACAGTGAGTATTGTAAATTGCTCTGCCAAAGACGTTCCTTCACCGCCATAAATGAAAATCTCTGTCTCTGCACTTGTATGGTGTAGTCCGGAAAAAACACTATTTTATGGTTGTCTATTTTAATGTCCTGTAGCTTTCTGGTTTCCTGTAGTACAGTGTCTCTATCCCTGTAGTTGAGGACCCGGATAAGAAGGGGGTGCAGGTTTGAGCCCGTAGGAGGATCTCGCTGGGACTCTATGTGCGTGCTCAATCACAAAGTGGGTGAGAGAGTTCCCTCTGGCAGCAGATCACGGAGCCAGTTTTCCATGTAGGAGGCGGGTTCCTTTCCCTCCTTTCCTTCTGGCAGGCCAACTATGCGTATGTTGTTCCGTCATGTATGCCCTTCAGCATCATCCGCTCTCTCCTCCAGGAACTCCACTCGGTTAAAAAAATTCTGCACATGCTTGTCTGTTTGCGTCACCTTTGGTTTGATGTCGGCAGTGTATTCTCCAAGGTTGTGGTACGGTCAACTAGCTTCTAGTGATCTGCGTGTAGATGAGTGAGGTCTATGGCCCCCTTGTCTATTTTGGACTCTAGGGAGGTGCAGGTTTGATTAATGGTATCCTCTAGCCTCTCCACTGCAGCAAGCACCACATCTAACTTGCTAGAGGTTTGATCCGCAGGTCCTGATTTTGCCGTATTCTCCTGCTTAGATTTGGCTGAGAGAGGTGGTGCTTGTGCTTCTCCAGTTCCAGTCCATTTGCGGGTGCCCCCCGACATGAGTCGCAAGATATATAAAGAGAGTGTCAAGCACTATGTGTTATGGCCCTGGTATTGTGCCACTGCATTCTCAGTTGTCACAGGGTATTTCACCTTAACGTCAGCTGAGATCAAGCATATAGATCTTCACATTCAGGGATGCTGGCAAAGGGCTCACAAGTTTATACCTGATCTCTCCCTCCGCAGTGCGACCTCTACTTAATCTCGGTTTGGGGACACTTATAACCCAGTTCCATCACTTAATGACTCGATGTAAAGTAGACAATAGTAGTGACCATGCATCCAGGGGGATGATGCCGCCGTCCAATCAGGAGATACCTCACCCACAGGAATCTCCCCTGGGGCACAGACAATCTTCTTAGGGGAAGAGTGCGCCTAGGAGCGCGTAGTAAAATTTTGTTTCGCGGCCCATGCCATGTGCTGCATCATGGTGCCGCCGCAGTAATGAGTCTCTCACACTGTGTTGTACGATTAGTGCTTGTCTGTACAGTCGTGATTCCTGGCAGTGTCCACCTTGGGATTGGCTTATGTATTCCCCCAGCCAGCACACTTCGCAGGAAAGTCTGGGCATGTGGCGCAGTGAAGAGAGTCTCGCTTAACTCTGCAGGCGGTTGTGCCCCATTGCTGCTGTTAGTCTAGTCCAGAGCTCCCTCAGGCAACGTCTAGTCTCTCACGTGGCAGCCACAAGGGGACCTCCAGCACGGGTCATACAGTGCGCCTTCTCAGGTGATTGTATGGGCCCCCCATTTATCTCCTCGTAGCTCGTGTAGCAGGACAGATGGCCCCGTAGACGGAGCAGATGCCCAGGCGTGTTCAGCCGGCTCCGCCTGCCTGCTACGGCAACGAGAAGTCCTTCACACCAGGGGTTGATAGCACCTCCGGTGGGGATCCGGGCAAGACCAAAGTATCGGTGAGTGGAGAAGGAGAATGCGGGGAACCGAGGCCACGATGGACTGGTGACACCTCGATACGCTGGGGCGATGCCAGAGCATATCTGGCCTGAGCAGGCCTCTTTCCCTTCCTCCCAACTGCTCCAGACGCCCCGTCCGGATGAGTAGAGGTAGCGGGGAGATGCGGGCGGCCTCTTTTCAGCCACGTTAGGGTCCCGTGGCTTCCCTGTATTTACCGGTGAAGCTGTTGCCGGGGAGGCCGCTGTGATGAGTTCCCGACAGGCTTTACACGGGCGGCACCATTCTTTTGCGGCCTTGTGGGGGGAGACTAGCCACAGTCTCATGTAGATGAGCACGCCCGTCTAGTAGCGACCTGCTGGGCAGCCCACGTGTGCAGGGGTCCCAACGTGGCATGCAGGGTCCAAACAGGGAGAAATCTCCATCAGAGCTGCAAACCACCTTTATGTAAACATGGAGGTAATTGGGAGCCCTTCAGATGACTGCAACCGGAGATTTGTGCCTGGAGAGGGGAGCCTCGGACAGAGCTCTACCCAGGCACGTCTGCTGTCATTGCCATCCTAGCCACGCCCCATGCTAATTCCTAACTATAACGTACCTGAAACCTATGTTTTTTTCAGTCAATGTGTATATATATATATATATATATATATATATATATATATATATATATATATATATATATATATATATATATATATATATATATATATATATATATGTAGGTTATTTAATTTCGTTTTTATTTTCAGGAAAACAGCGTTGTTATGATGAGAACAGAGTCCATGCTATTTACAAGCCTGACGCGTTTCATGCTCCCCTGAGCATTTCTTCAGAGGCTTCTGTAAACTCTGTGTGAAGCTTTCAGAGTCTTTCAATGATTAGCACCTGCTCCAGTGGGCATTGACGCCCCAGGGGCCTGCTGGTGCTAGTAGTTCAATAAATCAAGCTGCAGTGAGCTGCTCCCAGAGTGAAATAATACATCCTGAAAAACGACCTTGCCTGCCAATTCCTGCTGTATGCCATGTGACTGCAGCTTGGACCACTTCCATGTAGTAAGGGCTCTTCTCCGACCGGGACTGACCGGTAAATAAATCCAACAAAAAGGTTGTCCCACCTTAAAGAGCCAGCATTCAGGTAGGTTATTTAATTTCGTTTTTATTTTCAGGAAAACAGCGTGGTATGATGAGAACAGAGTCCATGCTATTTACAAGCCTGACGCGTTTCATGCTCCCCTGAGCATTTCTTCAGAGGCTTCTGTAAACTCTGTGTGAAGCTTTCAGAGTCTTTCAATGATTAGCACCTGCTCCAGTGGGTGTTGGCGCCCCCGGGGCCTGCTGGTGCTAGTAGTTCAATAAATATATATACACACATATATGTATATATATTTCTATATAAACATGTACATAAATGTGTATTTATTGATGTGCATTTGTGTGTGCATGCATATACTTCATATATGAATATACATATATTTTTTCATTTTTTATTACACTGTGTATTGCAATAACTGTGAGTGGCCATTTGTAATGATAAGGTTACTACAAGGCTGGGCCTGGATCCCCCTCCTAATTCAAAATATCTTAATATCTTAGGCCATTTTTGGAAACCATCAAGAAACATGATATTATATATCAATCATATGCTTGTGACACACATATTTGGTTAGTCCAGGGGAAAATATTAAATATGTTAACATAATCAGCATCATGTCAGCTGTTGTGCAAAATGGTTGTTACACAAAATGTCATAACTCATGCCATTCCATCGCTTTGCGTAATTCCGCCGCCATGCATAGCAGAATTATAAGGTGAGAACAAGAACAACCTGAATGCAAGAGCCTCGCTGCACTTTTGATTTTTTTTATCCACAATAGCGTTCTGACAGCAAAAGTTGATGCAAGAACGATTTCCAAACTAAACAAGCATTGGCATAGCCAATAGGTCTCGCCTTTGGGGTCTTGTAAGTGTTTAGGCAGAGCTATTGGCTTTGTCAGTGTCTTTAAGCTATGTTGTTGTGCCGCATGAGTGCTGTGCAACATGTTGAAAATGTATAATAAAAACGTATATTAAGCATTTTTGTTACCTTTTATATAACCAATAAGATATTTTATAAACTTTGATCACATTTTTCGAATCATTGTTTTTGTACATCTATACTACTATTATAAAGGAAGAACTTTGAGGCTTTGAGGCGGGTAAACTCTGGAACCACAGCGCCAATCCACACACCCGATACATCGTTGGAATCCTCAGGGTGTGCAGATGGACATAGGCTATATAAATTAAAAAAATACGTTATATTAAAAAAATTTACATTTAAAAAAAAGTAGTCCCCTCGAAGTAGAACCGGCCGCGACCTGCGTGCTGGCGTCGTCCAGGACCGCGAGGAACGAGAGGAGGAGCGGCGGACATGGCGTGGGGGAGTAGCACTGATGAGCGGCACACAGGCGGTGAGCAGCAGCAGACCGGCGGAGCGGCGAGGAGCACTGAACTGAGGAGCGGGGGCTGAGCGGCGGACATGGCGCGGGGAGGAGCACTGACGAGCGGCACACAGGCGGTGAGCAGCAGCGGAGCGGCAAGGAGCACTGAACTGAGGAGCGGCAGCTGAGGTAAGGCTCCGGGGGACAATGTCGGGGGACGCGGGGAACGGGGAGTTACAACAAAATGGCTCCGGGGAACAATGTCAGGGCAGGCGGGGGTCGGGACAGGCGGGGGACCCTCTGGCATATTTGTGCTCAAGCTCCCAACTCCCGCCGGCCGCTCCATACTCTGTGAACTCCTACTCTTATCCCTGCAACCTCTGCTCATCCTCGCCTCCCTGCAAATAGAGCGCCAGAGCCCCACTTACCCAGAAAGCTCCCCAGTGCCTCAGGCGCTGATGCTGGCCACCACTGCAACACTGGGCCTCAGGCATAATTGTGTGAGGTAAGCCTCCGGAGGACAATGTCAGGGCAGGCGGGGGTCGGGGCAGCCGGGGGACGGGGCGGACGGGGGCCCGGGCTGACGGCCAATGTCGGGGCAGGCGGGGGTCGCGGAAGCCTGATTGCTTCCGGACAAGGTCGGGACGGGCTGCTAGTGTTTAAATAATTCTTCAAAATAAATTATTTTCATAATTTCATATTTAAAACTTCTAATGTGTTGATGCTTGGTAGTGTGTTTAGAAGCTTAAGTGGCATGTAGTGCTTCCCGTCCAGTGCATGGCAAGGCGTGGAAGTAAACACGAGCATATTGGAATGATAATCTATTTCTGCAGACCAACCCCCATCAGCTATTCCTTGAAGTTTTTGGTCACTCTGTTTCTTTCCGTACCTTCTGATTTTGCACTTGTTACCTCACTGAATACACAAGGGAAACACTTCAGGCAGCATGACCAATTGAAGTGTTAGTGGCATGAAGAAGGAAGGCTAGTCTGTTGTAGGCTTGTTACTCCCTTTGTATTTGTGTGTCCTTGCCTTGATTAGCTCATGTCCATAGGCTTTCAAAAAACTCATTATTCTTCGAATTTTAGTATCTGTTTTCAGAGAAGCCAGTTCACATTTAATACAAACACAACAGGTATAATGCATGTTAATAAAGCATGAAAACAAAGGATGTTTCGAAATGCATTATTCGCAGACTACAGAAAATAGTTGTTTTTCTTCTGTTTGGGACCAGCACCATACATAGTTTTTGTTAACTGATGGAGGGTGATTGTGTTTTGTTTATAACGTTAGTTTGCTACGAAAATGTTCAAGACATGCAGGAAGTTTTTTTAAATATTGGGGTGTTATGTTTCATTGTCTGTCTCTCACTAAAAATTGCAAAATTATTACGATGTAAGGCATACAATCAGGTTTTTTGGAAATGCTCTGCTGTGCTGTGCACTCGATCTACGGTAGTGAGTCATGCATGCATTGCGTCCCGTCCCCTGCATGTCAAGGAATGGTGCTCTGCTGTGCGGTGTGCAGACGCATCGAAGAAGCGTTCCTTGAAGTTGTGCCTGCAGATGCACGCTATGGCCCCTGTGCAGGCTGTGTACCCTCTGTTTACAAAATATACAAACTGTTCAACCTGACCAACAGCCAGACTACTTTCACTAGTAACACCCTTGAATAAACAAACAGCAAGAATCATTTTCAATGTACTGTCAATCAATCAATCAGGAGTTTGTTAAAGCGCAACTACTCACTTGTAAGGGTCTCAAGGCGCTAGGGGTGGGGGGGGGGTGCAGGTTCCATTCCATCAAGGAGGGGGTCTGTCGAAGAGCCAGGCTTTGAGGTTTCTTGCGAAGATGGGGAGAGATGTTGTCTGTCTGAGGTGGAGCGGAAGGGCGTTCCCTGCTTTGGCCGCGAGGAAGGAGAAGGAACGGCCTCCCGATCTGGTCTTTCTGGTGCGGGAGACCTCAGCGTAGGAGAGCTGGGCTGATCGGCGGGTCCTTTGGGGTGCGTGGAATTTGAGCCGGCTGTTCAGGTATGCTGGTCCGGTGCCGTGGAGGGCCTTGTGTGCGTGGGTGAGCATCTTAAAGGTGATTTTCCCCTCGACGGGGAGCCAGTGGAGTGTGCGCAGGTGCTGGGAGATGTGGCAGTGTTTTGGCAGGTTGAGGACCAGTCTTGCGGCGGCGTTCTGGATGTTCTGTAGCTTGCGGATAAGGTTTTTGTTTCTTCCGGCATACAGTGCGTTGCCGTAGTCGAGTAGTGAGTGGCTGTCTTTCGGTGTTCGAGGGGGATCCATTTGAAGGTTTTATGAAGGAGGCGGAGGGTGTGGAAGCAGGAAGATGAGACAGAGTTGATCTGGCGGTCCATTTTGAGGTCGGAGTCCAGGATGATTCCCAGGATGCGTGCGCGGTCTGTGGGGGTTGACGGGTTTCCGGGGGCGGTGGGCCACCAGGTGTCGCTCCAGGCGTCGGGGTTTGGGCCCATGATGATTACTTCTGTTTTGTTGGTGTTTAGTTGTAGGCAGCTGTTTTTCATCCATTTGGCGACAGCTTCCATGCCTTCTCGAAAGTTGCGTCTGGCGGTGTTTGGCTGGTTGGATAGGGAGAGGATGAGCTGGGTGTCGTCTGCGTATGACACGATGTTGAGTCCGTAGGTTCTGACGATGGGGGCAAGTGGATCTATGTAGACATTGAAGAACGTCGGGCTGAGGGAGGAGCCCTGGGGGACTCCACAGGTGGTAGGTGTGGGGTCTGACAGGAAAGGGGGGAGTCTGACCCGTTGCGTCCTGCCGGAGACACTGTCAGACTTGGTTGCTGCCAAGATGGCTAGATCACATGTGTGTAAACCCTTGACGAACCACAATGGTAGGGCCCCCTCTACCCAGCCAAATAATGGTAAAAAGACTGTGCTTCATTTAAAATGAATGTACCCTCAACTAAAGAACTGCTTCGCGAAGTAGTCCCTGTATAAGAATTTATAAAATAAATACGGGATGAGCCCATTGCGCCCAACCATATCAGAATACGGTCAGTCTTATGACCTTGAAAACAAAAAGAACCATTGAGTATCATTAACAAATTCATAAAGTATTCTCACCTGCGCACGGGGGCAAGATGAAACATTTCCCCAATGTAAATAGATGGAATACGTTTCAAAAGAAAATGTGCACCTTGACACCGGCACCCCAAACATTTTAATGTGTGAATCTATTTAAGTATGCAGAGAAAATGATAAAAAGCGGCGATGAGAGAAGGAAGTTAGAAAGTGTTTTTCACAAGGCTGCAATATCCTTAATTACACATGCGACGCGGCATCTGTGCCATGTTAAAACGCGGCATCTGATTAGGAGAGGGTGAACGCAAAATAATGACCGCCATTTTCAATGCTATTATAAGATGCAGTTAAAGTGAGACATTCCTCAGGGTGAGTCACACTGCAAGCGCCAGGCATGCAGAGTTTACATCAAGAACCTTATAGACAACAAGCATTGGTCGCGCGGCCGTAAAATTAAAGCTGCACGGCTGCGAAATGAAATAAAAAAATAAAAAAACACGAATGGTGACGCAAGTGGTGCGCACGCGCGTCACCGCAAGTGCTACCTAGCCGGCCACCAGCTTGCTATTGTGCGCATGCGCGCGGGCTCTTGTGCGCTTGATACTAAGCTGGTCGCCGGAAAAGTAGCACTTTTCAAAGCAGTTACTAAATGTCTCGGCCAGGTCAGGGAATGCGCTGGCTCTGGCCAAGACCTAAAAGGCACTAACTTATAGATTTGCATATCACAAATCATGTGTAGTTTTGTGTAACTTTAGCCAAATTTCGCATAATTACATGAAAGCAAAATACGCAGATTTTGCACACCCATAACTTTATTAAAGCTAGATCAAAATAAGTCTCAACCTGAGAGTCTCTTTTCTGAATTACAATTTATTTTGCTTAATGGGAGCAAAACTAAGAAATTACTTATGGGGAGCAGGAACAGCTGTATTTAACGTCAATTTATCTGTAAGCTATTGTTGTGATCTTTTCAGTTTTTAAGGCCGATGTCTAAAAACTAGGGGGCTTATCTACAAGCCTCTTGCGCCGCTGGTGCGTCACTTTTAATATGAAAAAAAAAGTGACATACCGGTGGCGCAAGAGGCTTGTAAATAAGCCCCTAGGAGTGCTATCAAATATAATTCCACAAGCACAATTTTGTACAATTGAAGTGAAGCAGCAAAGTGAGTTACTTTTCTACAACTTTGCCTTCGAGAAATTTTCTTAAGAAAGTTTGGCTTGTGTCATTTTTAGGTCTCAGCCTCATCCAGCGCATGCGCTGTCCTTGGCTGAGACATTTTGGGGCTCTCAGAAATGCTACTTTGCGGGTGATCAGCTTGTTAGAACGCGCACAAGAGCACGCGCGCATGCGCGTTCAAGGAAGCTTATCGCTCGCAAAGTAGCATTTCAGTGACGCACATGCACACCACGCACGTCACCACTCGCGTTTTTTTTCTTGTTCGAGACTGGAGCTGTTCCACAGGAGTGCCAAGTGGCAAAGATAACTGAGACAGCAAGTAGGATGCAATAATGATAGAGGGGTAACTGGTAGCATAGTAATGAAATGGATGATGCTTCTTTACCCTGGTCGCATCATATGTTTAGATCCTCCCTATCAGGGATTGGGATGTTATTTAAATTAGGAGCATTATTTATGACTAGAAAACTCAATTGTACTAGTGCGAGTGATGAATACAGTTTTCTCAAATTTTGATTCGACAATATTACTATGATGAACCAATGTTCTTCTGGTGCCCTGCAGGTGAAAATGTGATATACATAGTTGACCTTATTTTGGATTAAGTGCGTTCTAGCGGACTTTTGTAGTTATCTATTGGGCTGGTTAATTATACAGTATCATTTTAAGCTTGATTATTATCGCTTTATTACTTGAAGTTAAATAACTTACCCCAGTGTCCGCTTTTAAACAGTTCTCCAACTGTTAATTGTAATGGTTTCTCTTCATTTCCAGAGATTACATGGCTTTCTGGTTTGTCTTTCCATATAATCAGTGCAACAGCAAGTTGCAGATGTATTTTCTTTCTTTAAAAGTAGTTTTTTACTTTAATCTTTTAAAACTGCAACCAGAATAATTAAACAGCAAAGGACAGTTACTGCTAATGTGGATGCACTAATCACTTACTTCTTGAGCATCAGTGATACCGCTTGAATAATCAACAACTTATCACCAGACCCACACGTGGAGCAACTTAATGAAGTTGCTAGTCCTTTAAGATCTCCACATGCCACTCTTTTTTAAAAGTAGGCCTAAGAAGTACTATTGAGTAAATATGATGTCCTGTACTTCAATTGATGGCTATCTAACCCAGATGTTTGCACCCTTCATTTTTATCATGTATAGCAGTATGGCCTATCTTAGTCAGCCAATTGTTGGGGGTATCATACATTCTTCCATTACAGGGACCAGATTTTCAGAGGGAAAAGTGCCATTTATCTAACTTTTCCAGAAGCTGCGAGCAATGCTGACAGGATTGCTGTGCAAAGACCATGGCCACACATTGCATGCCACCACAGGTAAGTCCCATCACAAGGCACTCAAGACAAGGGTACAGGCCCAATTTACCTGCCCTGTGCCCAGTGCTTGCTGAGCCACCCACAGATTGAACTCAAATGCAGGGTTCTGGGAATAGGACCAGGAACAGCAAGCCCTCTGATCAGAGATACTGCGTACAGCGATTGGCCCTTGGCCTGGGCAGTATTTACAAGTAAATCATATCAGTCATTCAATCTGAGGTAGAAGGCACTCTAAGAAAATTCCGTCATAATGCAACACTCTATCTATCTGTCTATCGCCCTCACTCTATCTATCTATCTATCTATCTATCTATCTATCTATCTATCTATCTATCTATCTATCTATCTATCTATCTATCTATCTATCTATCTATCTATCTATCTTATCTATCTATCTATCTATCTATCTATCTATCATCCTCGCTCTATCTATCTATCTATCTATCTATCTATCTATCTATCTATCTATCTATCTATCTATCTATCTATCTATCTATCTATCTATCTATCTATCTATCTATCTATCTATCTATCTATCTATCGCCCTCACTCTACCTTCTATCTATCTATCTATCTATCTATCTATCTATCTATCTATCTATCTATCTATCTATCTATCTATCTATCTATCTATCTATCGCCCTCACTCTATCTATCTATCTATCTATCTATCTATCTATCTATCTATCTATCTATCTATCTATCTTTCTATCTATCTATCTTCCTCGCTCTATCTATCTATCTATCTATCTATCTATCTATCTATCTATCTATCTATCTATCTATCTATCTATCTATCTATCTATCTATCTATCTATCTAGCTATCTATCTATTCGTCTATCTATCTATCTATCTATCTATCTATCTATCTATCTATCTATTCGCCCTCACTCTATCTATCTATCTATCTATCTATCTATCTATCTATCTATCTATCTATCTATCTATCTATCTATCTATCTATCTATCTATCTATCTATCTATCTATCTTTCTATCTATCTTACGGCCTCACTCTATCTATCTATCTATTGATGGAGCAAGGATTCTCACATGAAGCGACTTGCTTGTATTCATGAACCTCGAATAACGTTAAATACACTAATCAATATGTTTGTCTTATTAATATTACATTACACAACTCAAATGGGTGTCCGAGAGAAGCTTGCTTATGTGTTTTACTAACCGTAATACACTTGCAACTAAAATGGCTGCTGCAACGCAGGATTTCCTAATGCGCATTTGTCTGTCATACTCACGTGACATGACGTATCTTTCGCTTGGGGGGAAACTTTCACTTCTGCGCACTAGAATTAAAATGGCTTCTTTGCGTAACCGCATGCATGAGGCTTGCACTGCTGCTTTTGCTAAGCTGTTCGTACTGCTTAGCCATAACGCAATAGTTAAAAATAAAGTAATGGGAATAGAGTAGAAATAAGTGGTATACAGTACAATCATTTGTTCTGTGTTCTAAAATTGTTTCTTTTCTACTTTTCATGCATCAACATCTTTGGGCCTGGGAGGTGTTGTTACTCCATCTTGAAAATTTTACTGCGCATGTGATACTCCAGAGGTTGCCGAAGCCATTTGTCATTGAACCACAGCCAAAGACAGTCACACCCAAGATTCGCCTGGGAAGATCAACTAATGACCCCACGAGAGGAAGACCAACTGTACCCATGTTAAATACATTGTATTCAATATTAAATTCTCCATTGTTGGGTGGAATAAAGATGTCATAAGAAAAATAAATTGATGGGCGGGACAATAATTTAAATATGATATTCAAAAGGTTTCCAAATCGTATGGTGTGATGACCTCTCCTGACTCTTTGTCCAATCGAGATTGGGGATTCTTACACTTGCAACATTGGGGGGTGGTACACTGACCTGGAAAATAGTATAACTAGGCTTAGTTAGTTAATTTGTCCGACTTGTCTGAATAGCTGACCTGTCACTGACCCAATGCACTCAATAGGTGATCGAGAGCAGAGGTGCTGCGAAGCACTCGGTCAGAAGATTCGCTGACCCAATCGGGGTCTGGGAAGCTGAAGTGCAGGTGAAGCACTTTGTCGGTGAAATCGATAACCCAATCGGAGTTCTGGCTATTAGCTGCAGAGAGGGAGTAGCACAGGCATTGCAACTGAACTGCGGGTGCTGGTCTTGACCTTTGGTGAACCTGTCTTGATCCAAATCTGATTCTGATCTGCACCTGCTGGCCTACTGGCGACTGCAACTTTTGGGTTTTTTTCTGTCCTTTAACTGACCCGTGGCCAGGGTTGGTCTTCACACCATTCTAGATAAATATAAGTCTGTTTGGGTTTCCTCATTGTATTTTTGTTCCTTCTCTTTACCCCTCCCTAATCGTTAAAAGCTTTGATTACACATGTTCTTTGTTTTCTTACCTTCCCTTTACTGCTTGAAATCATTTTGATTGTATGATATGTTCCTTTTCTTACCCTCCCTTTGATAAATGCTCAAATTTGTGTTTCGATTAAATAGCATGTTCCCTTTTCGTACCTTCCCTTATTGCTAAATGATTAGTGTAATATATCTTTTGCATAGTTATATATTAATTCTCATCTTCATTATTGAAAGTCTTTTGGTGTTTAATCTTTGGATAATCACCATTTAAGAAATTAGATAAAGAGTTTAAAACTTCTCGAGTCTGTGGTTATTATATGAGTGCAAATGGTGTATTCCTATTTATGCTAACTCCCTGATCCATCAGGTTATATAGGTACCAGTGACAAGGATTGGTAAGTCAATGGCATAGGACCTAGTAGGTAAAAAAATAACTGGTAGTAGAGCGAAGGTTACGTGATTAAGAAATGAGTTATTGATTATGGGCCCAGGTGAGTATGGTAAATTTATAGTCGGGTGACCTGCGTGCTCTATCACTATCGCCCTCACTCTATCTATCTATCTATCTATCTATCTATCTATCTATCTATCTATCTATCTATCTATCTATCTATCTATCTATCTATCTATCTATCTATCTATCTATCTATCTATCTATCTATCTATCTATCTATCTGTCTGTCTGTCTGTCTGTCTGTCTGTCTATCTATCTATCTATCTATCTATCTATCTATCTATCTATCTATCTATCTATCTATCTATCTGTCTGTCTGTCTGTCTGTCTGTCTGTCTGTCTATCTATCTATCTATCTATCTATCTATCTATCTATCTATCTATCTATCTATCTATCTTTCTATCTATCTATCGCCCTCACTCTATCTATCTTCCATCATACTGCAACTCTCTATCTATCTGTCTATTGCCCTCACTCTATCTATCTATCTATCTATCTATCTATCTATCTATCTATCTATCTATCTATCTATCTATCTATCTATCTATCTATCTATCTATCTATCTATCTATCTATCTGTCTATCTGTCTGTCTGTCTGTCTGTCTGTCTGTCTGTCTGTCTGTCTGTCTGTCTGTCTGTCTGTCTATCTATCTATCTATCGCCCTCACTCTATCTATCTGTCACCCTCACTCTATCTATCTATCTATCTATCTATCTATCTATCTATCTATCTATCTATTTATCTATCTATCTATCTATCTATCTATCTATCTATCTATCTGTCTGCCCATCTATCGCCCTCACTCTATCTATCTATCTATCTATCTATCTATCTATCTATCTATCTATCTATCTATCTATCTATCTATCTATCTATCTATCTGCCCATCTATTGCCCTCACTCTATCTATCTATCTATCTATCTATCTATCTATCTATCTATCTATCTATCTATCTATCTATCTATCTATCTATCTATCTATCTATCTATCTATCTATCTATCTATCTATCTATCTATCTATCTATCTATCTATCTATCTATCTATCTATCTATCTATGTATCTATCTATCTATCTATCTATCTATCTATCTATCTATCTATCTATCTATCTATCTATCTATCTATCTATCTATCTATCTAGCTAGCTATCTATCGTCCTCACTCTATCTAATTATCTATCGCCCTCACTCTATCTATCGCATCACCACAGCACCACTCAGCACCACCACAGCATCACTCAGGGGCACCACAACATCACTATGTGCTACCACAGCATCACTGAACGCCACAGCATCACTCGTCGCCAACACAACATCACTCAGCGCCACCACAGCATCAATCTGTGCAACCATTCACAACAACTGGCTCAAATATGTTCTCTCAATGTTTCAAGCTTTATTACAAATGTCACAAAAAGATGTTAATGTTTCACTTCTGTTCTTGGATTTTCATCACAATAAAATACACTTAACATAATCTTCACAAAAGTTATTTACAAAAGTTTAAGTTATTGCCATCATAAATAACAATAACTTTTATCTAAGTATTAATTATTTGAAAAAATTAAAAGCCATTGTTATTTGTAATATCAATATATCTAAGTCACGTAAATACAACACATATTGCATTACAAATGCTATAGGTGTCACATTTGCGAAAGTTATAACTATTGGCATTGTAAATGACAAAGCTATTAATTTAGCTATTTTAAAAAACAACACATAAATAAAAAAATTGTAATTTACATTACGAATAGCTCAAACTTTCCTAATGCGAGACCTATTGCATTGCAAATGCTTGTTAGCCTTATTTCCAAGAAAGTTTGGAAGGTATTATTTTTCTTTTTTCCATAATTTGACGTCACGATTTAAAGTGTATGCGCGGCATCATTTTTGGTTAATATTATGAAGGTGATAAAACTTCATATACAATTAACAATACTCCCTAACAAAGTATTTTTGAGCGTTAATCCTCAATGGATACAGGACTTTTTCCCTCCGAGTAATTGCTGGTTATGTTATAAGCATTTACAAAGCGCACGTACACCAGATGGTTTCTTAGCGCAGGATTTACAGAACAACAGCACAGCATCAGCAGTTTTAGATGTAAGTGTGTTTAAAAGCCCATGTTTTCAATGGCTGTCTAGCCCTGATGGAGCAGGGTCTCATCCTAATTTCTACTGGCAGTGGGAGGGCGGGATTTTTGATCTCTTGTTTACCACTCCAGATCTAAACCCCGTTCAGGTCGACTGAATCTTTATTGCCTGTCATTGAGGAAAGAAGGTGCATCCAATACCAGGTTAGCTTGACTAATAATGGGCTCGACTCTGAAAAACCACATACTACTTCTAAGTTTCAAAGGTTTATTATAGAGTCAATGATAACTGCAAATACAGGCATCTCAAAACGAGATTCAAAAGATATAGAGGCACTAATACATACATATGTTCTCTAAAAGCTCTTAGGCGACCAAAGAAGAACACCAAAACTAATTCCAGAATCATCAGGGTTGCAAGAATAGACACAAATTGTAATCTATCCGTCATTTACAAAGGAAGGAAGGAATCAGGTTAGGCTGTCCCTACTCTGTACTGGATGGTATCCCTATTTAACAAAATCCCAACCTATCAAAGGTGTCAGCTGTGAATGACTTCCTAAGAAGTTCACCCACTCTTAGTCTTAGGTGAAAACCTATGATCTCCAGTCATGACCCCTCTCTGCCTACCCTTCCGCTCTCTGAAAGGTCCTCAGGCATCTGCTCTCTCTCCACCCAGGGGTGCTGTCCCTAATACAAAATCACAATTACAGTTGAAACGCCCCTCAAGAGACGCCCCTCACGTGGTGTCGGTTCCGGCTTTTTCCATGATGATCTTCTTTTGGGCCTCGTGTTTAGCGTTGACCTTGCTTCCCAGGCTTCTTCTCCAGCGCTGATACCCCCGAAACATTCCTGAACCCTCCTCCATGTCTGTACCAGTCTCCTCGAACAGAGCTCTATTCATCTAACTTTAATTGGAACCCCCCTCGCACCTGCAGACAGACATCCGCAACTTGGATCCCAATTCTCATAGACTTCTAACAGAAGTTTGCAACTTATTTCTCGACACAACTCGGCATGTACCAGCACGTGCAAATCAGAAAACCTTTTTATCTCTTCAGGCCTACAACCATTCTCGCAGAGGTTTTATTCCCTTCAAATCCTTTCGTTAATTAAAATAACATGTTAACACCTTATTCTTTGATTATGAGAAACACTTCTATGGAATATAAATCTAACGAATAAACAGAATTACTAAATAACATTAGTGCAATCCATGTCATGTATAAGTGTACATTTCCAATCCTCTCTGCCCTGGCCATGAGGCCTGTTCCCTTCTATGCTTTGCAGCATGACATTCCTCCGTTAGCAGCTACATAACATGGATCATGATTAATCACGTCTAATAAGACTAAATACTTTCCACACGTTTCTGCGTCAGTCCCACTTCTATATAAAATTTCTATGTTAACTACACAAGTCTAAGTATAGGTGAAAGTAATTTCAACACTTACAAGCACTTCTATTATGATTGTGCGACCGACTTGTACTTATGGTGCACTCGTGCATTTTGTTCAGTTTGCGCTCTCTCAGTTCCCCCCTTTGATGACCTCTCGTGGTCATCATCAAAATTTAAACTGAACTAGTTGCAATCCCCCCTCGTTTCAGTATTTCTAGAGCCCTCAGACTCCTGTACTGATTGTCCTGCATTGCAGCTAATCTCCGTTCCTGTTCTCTCCTGGATCTCTCCAACCTATTTGATCTGTACCATTGGTACGACCTCACCAATCCCCACAATATGATCACACAGATCACTATTATGATGATAGGCTTCAGTATGTACCATACAAAGCTCTTCCCTATTTTGGCGAACCAACCTCCAACTTCACCCATTCCATGACCCACTTTTTCCCAAACATTTACTCTAGTTAGGTCTTCGATCTCTTTGTGAATGTTAGTTATGTTCATAATGACTTTCTCAAGAGGTTTTGAATTGTCTGGAATGTAAGTGCATCATTCCTGGACCTTCAAAGCCTTACAGACTCCGCCCTCTTTGGCTAGCAGAACGTCTAACGCAAGACGGTTCTGAAGCACCATGGCCCTTATCGACTGCATCTCTCCTTCCACCAGCATTAAGGATCTAGCAGTACTGGCAGACAATCTGTCTACGACTGTTGCCAGTCTCCTAATTTTGACATCATTGAGGATCAGTCCTAAAAGAGGAAATGCAGCTCCAAATACATCTCCAACTATTTCCGCATCCCCTAGGTCTCTTCTCCCTCTTGTTGAGACCTTGCCCTCTATGATCTCTAAGTCTTGGGCATGGTATATTTTGGGGAAGACAATTGCCAAATAACATGATCCGTACCAGTTATCAGGTAGTCTCACGTAGGCATTTCTTCCACATACAAAATATACATTTGGAATCACTTGCATTCCTTTCAAAAAGTCCTTTGTGTAATATTCTAATCTAAAAGCATGTTCAAAACTGACCTCCCCATCGAATACATTTTCGTAGTACGTTTGACTTCTGTGAAGGCATAACTTCCCTTTCTGTGTTCGATCCAAAGCTATTGGACCACTACTACCCTTCCTTTTGTGTGCTTTCTCCTCCTCGGTCCAATCTGTCTTCCACTGTCCTGATTTTTTCAGAATCGTTTGCCTTCTATAACGATCATCCACTTGCCCTATAAACTTCTTCTCGACTTCTGACACTTTGCAAGTCAGGTTATTTCTGCGGGCATGTGAAGTATCTAAAGTATCCCAAGGAATGAAGAACTTTGCCAATCTGTCTTCACTCTTATAGTAGTCCCATTTATTCATTTGTTTGTAATTTGGGACTTCTGGTAACACTGAATCATAATTAGAAAAGTAGTATTCAAAACTATCTCGTCCGTAAAATATGCTAAGCAATAAGCTACATGTAATGCCATAAGTCAGTGGGAGGTGATGATATCTAATGCCTTCATCCACAGACGCAGGCAGTTGCATACATACATAACAGTCCTTGACCTCCATGGCATCAACATATTCATATAAAAGTTTGGCATAAGCATTTGACCTATAGTCGCCCTGGGACTCATCCATATGTAACCTACGGGTTTCTGCTGCTAATAACGCTTTCTCCTGTATGGTTTCCCCTTTCTTACCAGCAGCAGTGGGTTTTGGTGTCACTACAGATTTTGCGTCTGGTACCCTTGCCTCACTCTCGTGTCCCATCACATATGATACAGTAACTACTAAAGCTATAAGAAATATCACTCCCACTATTAGTGTGCCTATTATACATTTGGCTCTGCGGTTCGGATTACCGGCCTCCATGTTCTTCAGACAGTATGATTCCTTTCTCCTATTCAACACAAAGTTCTTTCTCTTTGAGTTCCTTTACAGTCTCTCTTGATCCTTCAGTCTTTAGAACCACACAATCGGAAGCTGGCAATCTCTTTTTGCAAAGTCTTTTTGAACTTTAACACAGACAACCCTAGCCCTTCTCCGTCAACTTAAAGGAAAAGTCCCTAAGTTTTCTCTCCTTCCACTAGGCGCTAGGTTATCTTCTCACTCTCGTTTATTTACAAAGTCTTTAAGCATCTACAATGAGGCTTGAACCAGCGGCTTGGATAGCGTAGTTCAATATTTCCAAACGAAGCATGTGCTCTTCATGACTTGTTATCGTTGTTCCTAAGTCGGGGAATTGTAATTCGGTGAAGAACATGTGCTTTAACTTGCTTAGGTAGGGAGGGTTGGGGATTTTGAACGTTAGTGACCCTTCTGTTTCGACTCCAGGCACCAACAGCTGTACTTCTACTGTGATGATGGGTTCAGTGCTGGTCACTATCACCGCCCTTATTCTCCCTGTAACTCGTTCCCAAGACATCTGTCGCCAGGTATGTCCACTCAGGAGTGGCGTATCTTTTGTTAGGCACACGTACTCTCCTTGACCTTCTTGGATCTGTTGCTTCAGAGCCCAGAGCGCCTTCGTCCAGATCTGAGTCTTCGGATATTGGAGCAAGGGGTCTCTCTGGAGTTGACCTCAGACTTGACCTTCTCCTTTGCGGCCAGCTGGCCTCTCCACGCCTTGCCCTCCTGCTCCTTGACCTTCTGCTTTGCTCGTGCTCACTTTCAGCTTGGCCAGCGTCTGATTCATACTCCCAGCTACTTCCTCCTTCTGTAGCGTCGTCGGTTTCACTATTGTACTGACCGTCCTCGGCCTGGTCAGACACGTTCCCAGCTTCTTCTGGCACCTCTACAGCTTGGCTGGCCCCCTCTATGGCTTCTCTGTCCACAGCTGGACTTACATCAGAGAGAGGAGCTGTTTCTTCCAGAGGTGCTGGAACTCTCCGCGTATGGGACGCGTTGATCCAGTTGGGCAGCCCTCCCACTTTCACAGCAGTATTCGATGTTAGGATGATCTGGTAGGGCCCACGCCACCGGACATCTAGGCAGCTTCTTCTGACGTGCTTTTTGACCAGTACCCAGTCTCCAGGGCACAGGTCATGACACAAGTCCTGGCACGACGGGACCTCGGCAGCCTGCACCTGAAGGGACACAGAATGAATGGCATCAGACAGACCCTTACAATAGTCCAGGATCATATCATCTGTGATATTCAACAATGCTGCAGTTGGTACTGATGGCAATCTCATTGCCCTCCCCATTAACACCTCGTGTGGTGATAGTCCCGTTCTTCTGTCTGGGGTACTACGGATGCTCATAAGAACTAGTGGCAGGGCATCAGGCCAACTCAGAGACGTTGATGAACACATTTTGGCAATTCAGGACTTTATGGTGCCGTTTATCTGCTCCACAATTCCCGAAGCTTCTGGTCGATAGCTACAATGCAATTTCTGGTCTATGTTCAGGGCTGCACAAATCATCTTCACTAGTTCGCTGTTAAAATGTGTTCCCCTATCTGATTCCAAAGAGGCCGGTACCCCGAAGCGCGGGATGAGTTCCCTAAGCAATAACTTGGCTACTGTGAGGGTGTCACACCTGCGTGTAGGGTATGCCTCGACCCATCTGGAAAATATGCAAACAACCACCAGGACGTATCGAAGGCGGTTGCATCTTGGCATTTCAATGAAGTCCAGTTGCATCCGATTGAACGGACCCCCAGACCTCCCTATGTGACTCAATGCAACTGGTGTTCTTTTTCCTATGTTCAGCTGCTGACAGGTCACACAACGCTGGCACACTGCTTCTGCTGCTACTCTAAACTTGGGGTTGCACCAAGTTTGTCTGAATACCCTCAACATAGCGTCTCTCCCTAGGTGTACTGGACCATGTATTTGTCTTGCCATTGGGCTCACCAACTCATTTGGCAACACTGCCCTTCCATCTGCTGAAACCCAAAAGTTTGTTTCGCCCATCACACATCCAGCAGTTTCCCATGTTCTTTTCTCAAAATCGGGTGCATTCTCTTGTATACATTTTAACTCGTCCCAAGTATCTACGGTTTCCAATACCATAGCTAATTCAGTCCTTACATTTATTCCACCCACTTCCACCTCCGTGAAAGAGTACCCTTGTTCGGCACAATAACGTGCAACTTCGTCAGCATATCTATTGCCCTGTGACACAAAGTCGGTGTTTCTGGTATGAGCTGTACATTTCACAACGGCAATAGCTGCCGGACATTGCAAGGCTTCCAACAATAAGCGTACAAACTCCCCATTTCGAATGGGTGAACCTGAAGAGGTCATGTAACCCCTTTGAGACCACAATTGCCCGTAATCATGAACTACCCCGAAACCATATTGGCTATCGGTGTATATGGTGACTCGAATTTGGTTGCTTGCCAGGCAGGCACGCGTCAATGCAACAATTTCAGCTACCTGAGCGGAGTGTACTCCTTCCAGGCATGCGGCTTCCACAACTCCAGTAATTGTACAAACAGCATAAGCTGCTCTCAACTGACCAACATCGTCTCTTACACATGAGCCATCAACAAAGAAAATTTCATCAGGGTCAGTCAGTGACTCATCCACGATGTCGGGTCTCGGTTTGGTGCATAGTTCAGTCACATCAAGGCAATCGTGATCTGTACATACATCGTCCTCAATGTCACCTGGGAGTGGCATCAATGTAGCAGGGTTCAAAACAGAGCATCTCTTGAGGGTCACGTTCTCTGCAGCAAGAATGACTTGCTCGTAGCGCGTGAGCCTGCTATTGGTCAGATGCTGTGTTTTGGTCCTGGTCATCAACAGTTCAACAGAATGTGGCACATACACCTCTAACTGGTGTCCCATTACTATATTTTCGCACCTCTCAATGCTGACACCCGTTGCAGCAACGGATTTGAGACATCCGGGCAACGCTGCGGCTACTGGGTCTAAGGTAGCCGCAAAATAGGCGACTGGTCTACGGGCATTCCCATGGATTTGGACCAGGACTGACAAAGCACAACCCTCTCTTTCACAACAGTAAAGCAAGAATGTTTTGTCGTAATCTGGCATTCCCAGAGCAGGAGCACGACACAGGTCCTCTCTCAGCTGCAGGAACGCCATCAAACAATCTTTGTCCCATGGCACCGGATCACTCACCTCCTTGTGCGTCAGTTTTTGCAAGGGTTTTGCTTTCAGTGAAAAGTTCGCTATCCACTGTCGGCAATAACCCACCATCCCTAGGAACATCCTGACCTCTCTCTGTGTTTTAGGTGCGTTCATTTTCATGATCGCCTCTATTCTGTCTGGTGACACCTTCCGTTTTCCTTTTTCAATTCTGTGCCCCAAATACTGCACTTCCGTCAGGCAGTACTGCAATTTGCTCGGAGACACCTTGTGCCCGTTTGCAGCTAGGTGATTTAGCAAAGCAATGGAGTCCTCCTTACAAGCTTCTTCAGTTTCTGACGCAACAAGTAGGTCGTCTATGTACTGGACCAGAACCGAATTCTGGGGCAGCACTAGACTTTCAAGATTTTTCTTCAAAAGCTGGTTAAAAATTGATGGGCTCTCTGTATACCCCTGTGGGATACGACACCATGTTAATACGCGACCTTCCAGCTTAAAAGCGAAAAGAAAGTGGCTATCCTCGTCCAAAGGGATCGAGAAGAAAGCCTGGCAAAGGTCTATCACTGTGAACCATTCGGCTTGGAATGGTATCTGAAACAATATCACTGATGGATTCGGTACCACTGGACAACATGAGACAACTATGTTATTGATTTTTCGAAGGTCCTGCACTATTTTGAATTTCCCACTTGGTTTCTGCAAACCCATAATCGGGGAGTTACATGGACTACCCACGATTTCTGTTAGTATTCCCTGTTTAATCATGGACTCGATCACGGGTTTTATACCTGCAATCGTTTCTGGGGTCAATTTATATTGGGGTGTTCTCGGAAACTCAGCATTCGGTTTTACTATGATTTTCACTGGGTCCACTCCCTTGACTAGTCCAATCTCTTCCCCAGTGAAATCCCACACTTCTGGTGTCACAGTCTCCCTTAGATCCCACGGGAGCTCATCCACTGTCAAAGTGGGATACAGCTCCACATACGTTCTTGAGTTTGCGACCTTAAAGTCAGCGTCATTATCATTAGTCAGTACCTCCACTCCCTGCGGTGTGCAGTATATTGTACAATTTAACTTGCACAATAAATCCCTTCCCAATAGACATACAGGGCTAGAATCACAAACCACAAACTGATGCTCATCGCTGTATTTCCCTATTTTCACTAGCACTGGTTCGGTCAATGGGCTTGTTATTCTCCTGTTTGCGACCCCCACCACTTGAATCGTTTCTCCTGACATTGGCAGGCCTGGAACTACGGCTGATCTTATCGTGGATCGAGTGGCCCCTGTGTCTACTAAGAAAGTCGTGGGACACCCTGCCACTTCGGCCTCAACGTATGGTCCCCTTTGGTCCACCTCTAAGACTGCCCCGAGTGTACAGTCTTCTCTCTCCACTCTTTTGTCCCGATAGGGGATCAACGTAGTAACACTCTTCTCCTCCTACGAAAAGAGGCATCTGTCTATAGGTCTTTCCCCCTGTCCCTATTCTGGGTGGTTGAGGGAACTGGGCTCGAGGAGCTGGGGTCCCCCCTTTGACCACCTTCCCTTGGTATGCTGTTGCCCCTTTTCCTGGAGTGTTTTGAACCTCTTCCTCCTCTATCTCTAGTTCTCCAATTTCAACGTTGTAGGGACACTCGCGTTTCCAATGTCCCACCTCGTTACATTGATGGCACCGGGTCGTCTTTTTCAATGTCGCAATGTCTACCCTAGGTCTTGAGTTGGAGTTCTCCTCATTACCTTTGTTCTGGTTATTCTGTCTCCTGCCCACGGTCCCTGTTCCCTGTTGCTGTTGTCCACCCTTACCAGCTGACTGCATCTGTACCACCATCAGTTTTTCTTTTAGCTTTTTGGCTTTTGAATCTATCTCATCACTGCAGTACCTAGCATATCTCAGAATTTCGTCCAAAGGTTTATTTTGCCAACAAATCAAGTGTTGCTGAATCATTAAACAAATATCCGGTCTTAAGCCCAAAACAAATTTAGACACAAACTGCCCTATGTCTTTAGGATCCATTACGTCCAACCCGCTATACTGTTTAAACGCCTTCAGCAATCTCTCATAATATTCATGAACTGTCTCCTTGGGTTCCTGCCTAGTTCGATCTATTTTGACCCAATCTATGTCCTGCATTGGCACCTTTTCCTTCAGCCAAGTCATCACTCTCTCATATTTTGTCATTACTGTCTCGGACGGTCCATTAGTCCGTGCATCTCTCTCTGGTTCTGATGTGGGCCATTCAGCACTAACCTTACATGCTGACCACAAGTCTCCTGGTACCACAATGTCAAACAGGGTGTTCAGGTCAACCCAGAGTACTTTGGAGATTTTTACGAACCTCTCTACCTGCTTGTACCATTCCACTGGGTTCTCCCTCAATTTAGGAAAGGAATTGGTAAAGGCAGCTAAGTCCCCCCTACTCCAGGGCACATGCACGTAGCTCCCGTTTGCAACCTCACGCAAAGGGTATGCCTCTATCTTCTGCAGCCCTCCCTCTGGGGACATCCCAAGTATGCTTCTCCTGACGGTCCCTTTCTTGGACCATCTTTCTTCCCATTTATCCAGCGCTCTCCATGTTCTTATTCCAGTGATCAATTCCCTTATGTGTGTTTTTAATCCTATTGTTCTTCTCTCATCTAGGTCCTGATCTGAATAATGTAGCCTGTGGTTACCCTGTAATGCTTTGGTCCTTGACAAGTCTACCATGTATTTTCCTGCCAGTTCGACTAATTTCTCGTGTGCTGCTCTCGCTTTCCGAGTGATGTCCTTTGCCATGAACAGTACTTCATCCTGCTCGTACATGTCCATTCTCTCCAAAGGCAAAGTACCATCTACCATGTCATCCAGATCTGATTTTAAACTGGCGACATCAAGTCTCTTTGCTTTTATCTCGGCTCGCAGTATGTCTTTCTTAGGGTGTTCATTGATATCTCTCCCATCCCAGCTCCGAGTCCTACGCCTAGGCTCAGGGGTGTTAAGGAGAATCCTCCCTTGTTCCCATCTTTCTAAATCCCATGCTCGGCCGTCTTCCCTTGGAGGGTGGTGAAACACTGCCCTGTTTCCCCCAATTTCATTTTGTCCATTCTGCCTGTTTTCCCTAGCCCCTTGATAGGATTCTCTGCTGTTCTCCACACTGTCACTATTCCCTCGTTGCCTAGTGTCACTCAGTACTTGGTAAGCTCCTTCTCGGCTCCCCATGTCCCCGGGATTCCGTTCATGTCCGCGATCACAGGGGTCATGGCGAGACCTCTCGCAACTCTCGTTTTGTCCACTATTGCCAGACGCATAGTGGGTGCACTTAAAGCTGTCTCTGTATTCCTGCGTTCTCCTATCCCCTTCGCTGTGAACGGGGCGGGACACCCCCCCACACTCAGGGCTCCTGTTTTCCAGTACTGGTCTACCTCCACTCCTGGTATGACGAGTATCTCCTCTACTTTCCTGACCCTTCCCGTCCCACTCCGGACTGCTTTTGTCAGCCCCGCAGTGAGTCCGGATCCTGCTATCTTGGCTTTCCCTCTCAGCTTCCGCTGCTATCAGGCTCTTGTGAGCCTCTACTGCCGCATCCCATTCCTTCATGTACTCTCTTAGCTCCTGGAAGGATTTCGGCTCTGATCCCCTCAGATCCATCGGCCATCTCGGGCCCCCCTGATCTCCTGTGGGATCTACTGCTGTATGTACTGGGGTGCTCCAGTCCCTTGGTCCTGGCAGCTGTCTTGGGGAATTGATTGTATCGTTCCTCCTCGCCATTTCTGCTCTCTCCCTGTCCAATCGTACCTGTTCCTCCCCTCTGGCTCTCTCTGGGTCATAAATCGATACTATAGGACCTATAGTAACAGGTACTTGCAGGGCGTCTGGTAGTGCATAGGATGTGGCACGTTCCGTTTCTGACACCTTTTGTACCACATACCTTCAGACTACCTTCTGCACCGGACTAGGTTGAGGCAATTCTTTACTTGCAGTGGGATCCCAATCTGTGCTAGGAAGCGGTCTATACTCCCCTATGCCAGCCCCCCCTTCTCTGCTGGGCTCGGCATTTTCTGTCTCTCTATTGTACGGGGGTGGCCTATCTGTTAGCAACCTATTTATCAGGCTGTCCTCTGTCTCGCTCTCATCATCTTCCTCTAATGGGCTCCTGTTTTCCGCCACCTCTATCACTGGGTACAATTTGTTTACTTCAAGGTTATGCACTCTCCATCTTTTAGCAACCGCATCCCATTTGGCATCCTGCACTGCTCTTACCGATCGTTTCACCCTTTCTTGACGCCTATTCTGGTTCCTATCGTGCGCCGCCCTAATCCATGCATTAAGGGCTTCAAACTGGGTCGGTCTAGGCAGAGGTCTCATTGAGGTCATAACTGCTTTTAACTGATGTAATACCTCTAATCTAAACGTCCCATACTTTGGAAACGTCAGTTCCTCATTCCCTTCCGTAATCTTACACCAATTTGAAATCCACAATATAGTATGCAACCCAACATTCGTCGCCATATAATTAGCCGGCGTACCCTCCGGCGGAGCCTCTTCCCCATCATAAGATCTCCGCCTCTCTCTCTTAAACATCGCTCTTAACCATTTAAGACACTTCATGATCAGATGTACAATTTCCTGCTTCGCTATTCTGTTTACTTCCTGGTGACAATCCGCCAATCCTAGCGCGGCTTTGCTAGCAGGCCTATCACAGCGCGGTCTCACCCTTACCGGCCAATCCCAGCGCGGCACTTTCTGACGTCACTCGTCTCCCCTTCGCAGCAGTTCCCCTCCTTTCTCAGCTCATCTCCCGGTCACGCATGCGTCCCATTCATACACTGAAAGGTGATTACTTCCGACCAAGCGATCACTTCTCTTGCCTGTGCGTCCACAGTTTATCTGTAATTGTCACCACAACTGACGAAATGCCTTTCCAGGCAATCGTCTCTCCGATAGGTTGCTTACACACAGTAACTTCCGTCCAGCGTCCGTTACTCACACACTCACTCTTACGTTCCCCCTATCACGGTCCTGCGGGCGATCAATGGTACCCCCTTCACACTGGTTGACAATTACTCTGGATGTCCGATACACCTGAACCACTTAAGCTCTCTTCTGAACTTAAGATTTGCACCGGTTGCGCGTGCTCACAACCTGTTCCACAGTCACTCTACAGACATTCAACTCCGCAAGACATTACAACATAGATACAACACAAAACCGCAATCTGACACGCATGACCCTTTATACTCACTCTCGACCGATACTGCTGCTTTTCTGTCTCGCGCCGTCAGCACCCTCTTCGGCGGGCGGTTCTTCTGATCATCGATCTCTAGGGGCCTTGGGGTAATCTAACCTGGCCTAGATCACCTTCCTCAAGAAGGCAACCATTCTCTATAGCTACCAACTGGGAGGGCGGGATTTTTGATCTCTTGTTTACCACTCCAGATCTAAACCCCGTTCAGGTCGACTGAATCTTTATTGCCTGTCATTGAGGAAAGAAGGTGCATCCAATACCAGGTTAGCTTGACTAATAATGGGCTCGACTCTGAAAAACCACATACTACTTCTAAGTTTCAAAGGTTTATTATAGAGTCAAGGATAACTGCAAATACAGGCATCTCAAAACGAGATTCAAAAGATATATGGGCACTAATACATACATATGTTCTCTAAAAGCTCTTAGGCGACCAAAGAAGAACACCAAAACTAATTCCAGAATCATCAGGGTTGCAAGAATAGACACAAATTGTAATCTATCCGTCATTTACAAAGGAAGGAAGGAATCAGGTTAGGCTGTCCCTACTCTGTACTGGATGGTATCCCTACTTAACAAAATCCCAACCTATCAAAGGTGTCAGCTGTGAATGACTTCCTAAGAAGTTCACCCACTCTTAGTCTTAGGTGAAAACCTATGATCTCCAGTCATGACCTCTCTCTGCCTACCCATCCGCTCTCTGAAAGGTCCTCAGGCATCTGCTCTCTCTCCACCCAGGGGTGCTGTCCCTAATACAAAATCACAATTACAGTTGAAACGCCCCTCAAGAGACGCCCCTCACGTGGTGTCGGTTCTGGCTTTTTCCATGATGATCTTCTTTTGGGCCTCGTGTTTAGCGTTGACCTTGCTTCCCAGGCTTCTTCTCCAGCGCTGATACCCCCGAAACATTCCTGAACCCTCCTCCATGTCTGTACCAGTCTCCTCGAACAGAGCTCTATTCATCTAACTTTAATTGGAACCCCCCTCGCACCTGCAGACAGACATCCGCAACTTGGATCCCAATTCTCATAGACTTCTAACAGAAGTTTGCAACTTATTTCTCGACACAACTCGACATGTACCAGCACGTGCAAATCAGAAAACCTTTTTATCTCTTCAGGCCTACAACCATTCTCGCAGAGGTTTTATTCCCTTCAAATCCTTTCGTTAATTAAAATAACATGTTAACACCTTATTCTTTGATTATGAGAAACACTTCTATGGAATATAAATCTAACGAATAAACAGAATTACTAAATAACATTAGTGCAATCCATGTCATGTATAAGTGTACATTTCCAATCCTCTCTGCCCTGGCCATGAGGCCTGTTCCCTTCTATGCTTTGCAGCATGACATTCCTCCGTTAGCAGCTACATAACATGGATCATGATTAATCACGTCTAATAAGACTAAATACTTTTCACACGTTTCTGCGTCAGTCCCACTTCTATATAAAATTTCTATGTTAACTACACAAGTCTAAGTATAGGTGAAAATATTTTCAACACTTACAAGCACTTCTATTATGATTGTGCGACCGACTTGTACTTATGGTGCACTCGTGCATTTTGTTCAGTTTGCGCTCTCTCAGCAGTTTGTTTCATGTTCGGGGGGAGGGGAAGTATGGGTACCCTTTATCTGCCTAGTCCCCTCTTTTTAAATGAGGTAATAGTAGGAAGGTTCAAGAGAGAGGATCTTACATTGTGGGTGGGTGTGCATTTTTGGAGGCGAGCCGAAATAAATACTGGGCTGTTGCTATGTAGGGATTTAAACACGATGCAGCTAGTCCTGAATTCCATGTGCTGGTTTCTCCGGTAGCCAGTGCGGTTCCTTCCACAGTGGGTTGAGATGGCATTTCCTAGATTGGATCGATCAACCTGGCTGCCTGGTTTTGTACCAGTTGCAGCCTGCTGTTGAGACCCTCAGGGACGACCAGCTAGAGAGAGTTTGCTTAATCCAACCTAGCTATCACTAATGCAGTCATTATTTTTCGTATTTTGCGCAATTGTATAAAGCCAGATAGTACAGCCCCCTCTTGAGGTTTCATGGACAAGGCATTGTCAGTGAGGACCCCGAGACCCTCCCCTGAGCTCTTGAGCTGGGGGGGAGGGGGGGCATTTCTGCTGCCCAGATTTTTGCTGGGGTTCGATGGCTCAAGCAGGCTGCTGGTAATGACAATTTCTGTCTTTAGATTTCAGTGAGTTGTTGATAGTGAAGAGCAATGTCAGGCAGATCATCTGCATATTTGTACATCTTCGCCTCCATCTTTACCACAGAGTGTAGAAGGGCATGTATGTATAGATCGAAGAGATGATGAGACAGAGGGGGCCCCTGGGGCACTCCACAGGAAAGCTAGACCTTAGGGGAGCTGATTGGGGATAGGAGGACTGACTGACAAAGGGCAAAGCACAAACAAACTGTAAATTGTGGGTACTGAGCGAGCCCCACAAGGGAGATTTGGGGGCAGCCAAGCCGCGAGGTCTGCCCCCCGGGCAGTTTTGAGAGGGGGAAGGGGGGAAACAGGGAGCGGCCATTTTGTCGCTGTTTGGGCTGCCTGGGGATAGCCCAAAGGCAGCCCAATCGTGGGATAGGCAGCCCAATGGCTATATAGGTGGGGTCCGCTTTTTCCCAGCCACCATTTTAGTGGCAGGGAGCGGCAGTTAGTTTTTGTGTAGTTTGAGTAGTGAGGAAGGTTTGCAGCTTACTTGATGGCGGTTGCGGAAGATGTCAGGGTGTTGGAGGCCATCCGCCTGCTGAGCGAGACGGGCGGATGGACCTCTTAGTGGGGCCACAGGCAGCGCGGCTGGTGCGGCGGGCCTCCTTTGGTGTGGCGGCGGTGGTGCTGACCTGCTCGCCGCCGCGGAAGGCAGCGCGGCTGCAGGTGAGTCACCAGGGACGCTCCGATGCCAGGAGCGCGGCCCTGGTTGACGAGAGGAGAGGTCTGGGGGGAAGCGGGCGAGGCGCCTTACCAGGGGCGCCTCGCCGCGCTCCTCTGTAGTGTCTGTGGGCCAGGCAGAGGGCGGGGCGGCTGTCGGGAGGCCACGTGTGGGAGCGGAGCGACCGCACGCGGAGCCACGCGGCCGCTTAGACAGTGTTGGTGGGGGGGCTGGGGCGGGGAGCGAGGCATTGGGCGCATCTGCGAGGCGGAGGGGGAAAGGGAGCGAATGAGCAGGGGAGGTGCGGGGCGGGGGAGAATGCCGCGAGAGCGGGTTCTGGCCAGGGTGGGGTGTTTGAGGTGGGAAGGGGCAGGAGCAGAGGCAAGAGGGGTGCAAGGGGGGGCACGGGGAGGGGCAGGCTCGGTGGGCAGGGGGCTGGGGGAGGGGGGTTGGCCCTGGGAGAGCGGGCAGGAGGGGTGGCAGAGCTGGAGGAAGAGCAGGGGCGGGCGGGGGGGTCTGCCCGTTATTGATTGAGCCGGAGGGCAGTGACAGGGAGTGGGAGGGTTTGGATGTGTTTGCATCATGGGAGGAGGGGTTGCGAGAGGCGCGGACAGCGGCAGAGGTTGTGGCGAAACGGGGGGAGGACGAGGCGGTCTCTCGGGCGGGGGGGGATGGGGACGGTCGGGGTGGCGGCAGGGAGGTGGGAGGATCGGGTTGGCCGTTGGATTTTGTCGGTTGAAGGGGGTGCGGGGTGGGGGGGCTTAATTGGAGTGAGGATGAGGACGAGGGTGGGGCAGGGGCGGCTGGGGGGCGGGACGGCTGGGGGGAGGAGGGTCAGTTGGGCGGGGGCACGCAGCTTCAGGGACCCGGCACACCAGCGGTACCTTTTTTCTTGCAGGGTGAAGGCCGGCGCGGGGGAGCGGACTTGGTAAGGCTTTGGGCAGCCCAACGACACAAGGAGAAGGGAGGGCGGAGCTTCCTGCGGCGAGCCTGGAATCCACGAGGGATCACGGAGCGGCTGGGTCACGAAGGCCCCTGGCAGGCTCGCCGGCCCCCCCACCCACAGGGCCCCAGCGGCTTGGGGATCAGCAGAGATCCTGGAGCACCAGCACATAGGACTGTTATATTTTGAGTGGGGGGAGAGGCGGAATGTGGGCCTCTGGCAGGGTTCAGTCGGCGCCGCCGCCGGTGCGCCGGAGATATATGTAGGGAGGAGTGGAGTTGACGGAAGGAGATGAGGACAGTCTGGAGGAAGGGGAGTTGAGGGATGGAATGGGCGGATGGGGGTCCGGTAATGTTGTAAGTTCTTTTTTGCAGGTGTCACAGAGCTTGGGTGCTGCGGCAGCCTGGACACAGTCGGGGGACAGGTCGGCGTCGGAGTGGAGAGGCGAGGATCGGCGAAGGGATACTTTGGTCACAGTTAAAGGCAAGGCAAGGCGCGAATGGTGTCAGTGGGAGTTGGGGGAGAAGGGGAGGTGGGGGGGGACCGGCTATGGAAAGGAAGGTATGTGGTGGACCTGGGTGTGGGTCTGGATGAGAACGCGCTGGCGCTTGGAGGGAAGGCTGCAGAGGGTGCTGGGGGAGTGGGCTCGGAGAGCGGTCAGATGGCGGGCAAGGTAGCGAAGCCCGAGGCCGAGGGGGGCGCAGGCAGCGGGGCAGCGGAGGGGAGTGGCGCGGCGAAGCCAGATAGCAAGGAGCTGAGGTTTAAGTGGCTCCCGTACATGGGGGTCACGAAGCCGCTGGGGGCGCATTTAATGGCGTCTACTAAGGAGAAGATTTGGAAGGGAGAGTATGTGGAATAGTTGAAGTTTTTGCACCGCGAGGTTCGGTCGAAGGAAGGGTCAAAGGAAGAGGAGTATGAGCTGCAGAAGCGCCCGAGGGTGCCGCTGACAATAGAAACTGGACGGCGGCCTTTTTGATATTTGCAAGTGTGTATTATGAAAAACTCTCGGATAGATTGGTGTCCATTTTTAAATACATGGACGTCACCCGGAAGGCGCAGATCACGGGGGAGGGGGTTATGCGTGGGTGCAGTACGACGAGGAGTTCAGGGCAAGGATGGCGTGGGACTCCGAGGCGAAGTTGAGCGAGTTGGACTGAGATCTCTGGCAGCACACGATGGGGCTGGCGGGGTCAGGCAAGACCATTTTTACCGCAAGCGGCCTCCCGATAATCTATCAGCCCTTTCAAGGTCGTCCCACCCGAGGGGGGGAGGGAGCCGGAGCTAGGAGCCAGACCGGTACCATGGGCCCATGCTGGGACTTTAATAAGGGGGCATGCGCCAGAGAGCATTGTCGCTTTCGACATGAGTGCTCCGGGTGCGGCAAGTATGGGCACCCAGTGCTCCGTTGTTGGGACCCTACAGGGCAACAACACGGGGGACCGCAGGCGTCAGCTGGAGCGGGGCAGCCCAGGGCCAGTCAACCATCAGGCAGCGGCCGAGGGGGAAAAGAGCCTGGGACAAAGGGCTCGTAAGCCGGTTAGGCTGGACCATTTGACAGTGGCCCTTCGCAATTACCCGGATGCGGGGGCTGCGGATCAGTTGCAGACCGGGTTTCGGGACGGGTTTTGGTTGGGATACGAGGGGCCTCGGCGGGGGCGTTGGGCGGACAACTTGCGGTCGGCTAGGGAGTACCCGGACGTGGTGCAGAGTAAGCTGGACAAGGAAGTGCAGGAAGGCCGCATGGCAGGTCCTTTCGTAGATTGGCCGCTGGAGGAATTGATAGTGTCTCCAATAGGCGTGGTACCCAAGAAGGAGGCGGGCAGTTCCGCCTCATACAGCATTTGTCATGGCCGGACGGCAGATCGGTAAATGACTATATCGATGAGAGCGAGGCCGCGGTGTCGTACTCCTCGGTGGAGGCGGCCATGGCCTTGGTGGTGGCAGCGGGACCGGGCGCGGTCATGTAAATGTGAATGTGTTGTACTTGTATAGCGCACAGCTACCCCGGACCGGGGTCACCCGGTGCTTGTACTCATACCGCTCAGGAACCCATCCTGGCTTTCCTTGTGAAGTGTCCACTCCTGGGCACCCCCATGGTAAAACCAGGCATCCCTCGCGCTGTTGGGGCCATTGTGGAGATTAAGCAAGCTATTGCCCAGAGTTGCAGCATGGGACCCATGATTAGAATAGGCACTAAGGCGAGAATATCCGGTCAGAGGAATTTATGAGCCCGAGACCCGCTGAGGCGGGAATCGAACCGGGAAATGAACCCTGGTCCCTGGCCAGAACTCTGCATCAAGGTCTGCCGCTCTACCCATTGAGCCCCACTCCTCCACGGTCATGGCCAAGTGTGACATCAAGTCGCCTTTCCGGCTGCTGCCTGTTCACCCAGACGACTGGGGCCTGCTAGGGATCCAGTTTCACGGCTGCTGGTATGTGGACAAGGCTTTGCCGATGGGCTGCTCAATGTCCTGTGCGCTGTTTGAATGTTTTAGTATGTTCCTGCAGTGGTTTTTTACGGAACGCATGGGTCACCAAGGAGTTACGCACTACCTGGATTACTTTTTCTTGGTTGGGGCCCCGGACTCCACAAACTGCCAGGTGGCACTGGACAGTTTTCAGGAGCTCATGGAGGACCTTGGGGTTCCGTTGGCACCAGAGAAGACAGTGGAGCCAGGCACGGCACTGTCATTTTAGGGTATTGAGCTTGACTTGATGTTGATGGAGGAACGATTGCCGGCGGACAAGCAGCAGCAGATGCTGGGGCTACTGGAGGTGATGATGGCCATGCATAAGGGGACAGTGTTGGAAGTGCAGGTGCTGTTGGGGCATCTCAACTTTATGTGCAGGGTGGTACGCTTCAGGCGGACATTTTGTAGGAGGTTGGGCCGCGCATTGGCCGGGCAGAGGCCCCTGCACCATCATGTGCGTGTGTCGGCGGGTGCACGGGAGGATTTGCGGATGTGGCGGTTTTTCCTGAACCAGTTCAACGGAGTGTGCTTACAGTGGGACGAGGACTTGGTTTGGGATGTGCAGATCTTCTCGGACGCGATGGGTTTGGCCTTTACTGGAAGGGAAGTGGTGTGCAGAGAGGTGGCCCCCCCGAGTGGCGAGGGGGCAGGAGGAGCATTGCATTCCTGGAGCTTTTTCTTTTGGTGGTGGCGATTTGGCTGTGGGGCAAGGTGCTGGCCCACCGGAGGGTGACTTTCAACGTGGACAACATGGCGGTGGTACAGGTGGTGAACCGCCAGTCCGCCAGGGATGAGCAAGTGCTGAAGTTGTTGAGAGTGTTTGTGTTTTATGTTGTTTGCGCCAAGACATTGCTTTTCGGGCGGTGCATGTACCAGGAATTGGCAATGACGTCTCATTCGCAGTGGGGGAGATTCCGTGGGTTAGCCGAGGACGTGGAGCGGGACCCGACACCAATGCTGCCGCGGATGTGGCAAATAGGCAACACCGGATGTTGCAGCTGGTTCTAGGATCCTTGGCAGAATCAACCAGAACAACGTATGTGGCGGCCTGGGGGGAGTTTGTGGCGGCCGGGGCGCGTTGGTGGCCACCGGGCAGGGACAGGCAGGAAGTTGTGGTGCAGTTCATGCTGTCCCTGATAGGCAAGGGTTTGTCGAGAGTGACCATAGCGGGTAAGCTGGCGGGGATAGATTTCATGGGGAAGATGTTTTGGGGATATGCCCTGCCCGCAGGTGAGCTCGGGACTAGGCTGCTGGAGGGTTGGGCTCTGGAGTGTGGGCAGGGGGGGGGGTGGGTGGTCCTGCAAAGGGTGGAGGAAGGAGTGGAGTGCTCGGTGCAATGGGGATGGAAAGGTGAATGGAGGGCGAGTGGTTTGGTGTTTCAGCATGCGAATGGAAAGGGGGCAACGGGGTCACAGCTGTTGGGAGTGTTGCAGAAGGCATTGCCCAGACTGGGGGTGGAGTGGAGTCAGTTTGGCACGCACTCTTTCTGGATCGGGGTGGCGTCGGAGGCGCATCGACAGGGGTGTGGGAGGGGGGCCATTATGCGCTTGGGGAGGTGGTCCTCTAATTGTTATCGGCGGTATGTGCGCAGCACAGAGTTGGCCTGAATGCGCGAGGTGAGGTTGGGGGAACATTTTTGATTGACATTTGTTTCTCATTTCAGGTTCGGTGGCGGGTCCCATGGCCCGGGACATGTTGGTTTGGATTGTGGGCCATTCCTTTGTGAAGAGGGCGAAGTTGCAGGCCCAACATAGTTATTTTGGGGACAACCTGGGTTTCAATCCGGCTTTGTTTCAGGTGGTTTGGTCAGGGAGGGGGGCATTAGATGAAAGGAATTGATCACAACGTTAAACGGTCTGGTGCAAGGGGGGCGTTGCCCAGACGTGTTGGTGCTCCATCTGGGGGAGAACGATATGGTGCAGGAGACGGGTTTGGTACTGATGAGAGCGATGCGGAGGGATTTGGCTGAGATACGGAGGATATGGGCAGGTTGGACGGTAGTATAGCCAGAGTTGGTACCGCGTAGAGTGTAGCGGGGGGCAGTGAAGCCGCAGGCAGTAGACAAGGCAAGGTGGAAATTGAATGTGGAGATGGTGCGTTTCTGTCGGCATTTGGGCTTTTCATGCATTTGGCACAGGGACATTAAGTACGATGCACCTGAGATGTTCAGGGGGGACGGGGTCCACCTCTCCCGCATGGGAATGGACTTGTATCTATTAGAGCTTCGGGAAGTGTTTGCTAGTTTGTTAGGGGTTCGCCGGGATTAAGGGGCCGCGTTGGACGGTCGGTTCTGCACGGGGCTGGGGGGTGGAGGCAGGGAAAGGGGGGAGGTGGTGTATTCCCCTAACCCCACTTTCCCTGGGTGGCGAAGTTGTTTCTGATGTTGGCCAAGTTTGGCTGGAGTTCGATTCTTTATCGTTATGTTTGGGGAGTTGGGGAACGGGAGCAGAGAAAGGGTAAACAGTTTTGGAGTTACATTAGAGGGTACTTAGTTACAGTTGCAAGAAGGCAGATAGGTCTGTAGGTCTTGGCAGGTTTTGGAGTTAGGATGTAGGGAAGAAAATTGGATACTACGAGGATGTAATTGAATTGCATATTTGTATATTACAGGGTGGGGGGATTTTATCATGTGGGGATCGTAGGGGTGGGGGAGAGAAAAACATAAGGGGTCAGGTAACTCGATGTTTAGAGAGGTTTTAGTTTTGTGAGGCGGTTGCCAGTTTAATAAATGTGATGTGCACCTGTTTCAATAAAGCGGCCTTTTACACACACAAAAGGGTAGTCGGTCTTGCTTGCCCCCCTTCTTCCCTCCCAAGGGGGATTTGGGGGGAAGCCACGCCACGAGGTCTGCCCCCCGGGCAGATTTGGGAGGGGAAAGGGGGGAAACAGGGAGCGGCCATTTTGTCGCTGTTTGGGCTGCCTGGGGATAGCCCAAAGGCAGCCCAATCGTGAGGTAGGCAGCCCAGTGGCTATATAGGTGGGGTCTGCTTTTTCCCAGCCACCATTTTAGGTATTGAAACCTGGTAGCTGGGAGTGGCAGTTAGTTTTTGTCCCGCCCACCCTCCCTGGGCTTTGGATTTTTGAGGGAGGTTTTTAGTTAGGTATAATTTTGTTGGGGAGGCCGTGTTTTAGACAGGTGCACAGGGGGGTATTGATGTAGTTTGTCGCTTGGAACAGGTGCTGGCGGAGTTGTTTTTGATGTTGGCCAAGTTTGGCTGGAGTTCGGTTCTTTATCGTTATGTTTGGGGAGTTGGGGAGCGGGGAAAGGGTAAACAGTTTTGGAGTTACATTAGAGGGTACTTAGTTACAGTTGCAACAAGGCAGATAGGTCTGTAGGTCTTGGCAGGTTTTGGAGTTAGGATGTAGGGGAGAAAATTGGATACTATGAGGATGTAATTGAATTGTATATTTGTATATTGCAGGGTGGGGGATTTTATCATGTGGGGATCGTAGGGGTGGGGGAGAGAAAAACATAAGGGGTCAGGTAACTCGATGTTTAGAGAGGTTTTAGTTTTGTGAGGCGGTTGCCAGTTTAATAAATGTGATGTGCACCTGCTTCAATAAAGCGGCCTTTTACACACACAAAATGGTAGTCGGTCTTGCTTGCCCCCCTTCTTCCCTCCCAATGAGGTCAGAGCAGCAGAGCCGGTGCCAGTGTCAATCATGGCGGCATCTCTGTCCCACAGCACGAGGAACCCGCGGCTGATGCCAAGCAGTGTCTGCAAAGATGGACACCCTGACTGCAAAGTGTGGGCACCCAGCGGGGCCCACACCGAGGCCAGAGCAGCAGAGACGGTTGCCATTGTCAGACGGGGGCGGTGCACCGTCTAAGTTACAGGAAACTGGGTGATTCGGGACTGGGTGCCACTAAGTGCGCTAGAGGCGGAAGGGACGCTATGGGAGAGGCTAAATGTGAAGTGCACTCCGGGATGAATGCACACTTGAGACAAATATTTTCTTGAAGGTAGCGCTTTCACCGCAAGATCTCGCCACAAGTTTGATGTTCGTGCCCAATTAGCTATTTAAAATGACAAGTCTAGTCTGTAATCTGGTTTATTACCTACCAATTGAACTTGTAAATTTTAGAACTCACTCTCATTTTAACTGTCCACAGTTATGCATCACAGGCCTGTTTCCGAAATAAAGAGCTAAACTGCGTTAGAGGGGCGTTGATTGGCTTGCAGCATGTTTGCTTTTAACTTTGGAAATTGCTTCTGTTTACACACAGGTATTTATTGAATTACCCTGGCTCTGAGGCATGGGCGGACGCCCTCACACAGGCAGACAAACAAGCGCAGGCAGGCAGGCTGCAGGGCGCAGGAGTACTAAGGCAGATGAAAGGAGGTCAGCCTGGACAGACGCAGGGAGTAGATGGACACAGTGAGTCGTTACAGACAGACAGACACACAGAGACACATCTCCTCAGAGACACGCTTGTAGGCATTAAGGCAGAGACATACAGCATAGCGTTTGGCTTCAGCACCATAAGAAACTTTCGGGACACATGATAATTCTTTATATTAACTCTTATAAACTGCCATTACGGACTATAATGAACCAACTTACAGCACTGGAGGGATGGAGAGAGAGAGTCACAAGCATGTGGACCACAGCCATGTAAGGGGAGCCCACGGGCAGATTTTGAAGGGGGAAGGGCGGAGAAGGAAAGAGCGGCCATTTTGACACGTTGGGCTGCCTGGGGATAGCCCAAAGGCAGCCCAAAGTAGCCTAACAGCCCAAGGTGTTTAAAATTGGAGCCCGCGTTTTCCCAGCCACCATTGTAGGTACTGAGACCTGGTGGCTGGGAACGTGGTAGATAGGAGCTTTTTTGTCCCCGCCCACCCTCCCTGGGCTTTGGGTTTTTCGGAAGGTTTTTAAGGCCGGGGTTTTTTGGTTTGGTTTAGGGAGGTGTTGTTTGGACAGGTGCACAGGGGAGTTTTATATGTAAGTTGTCACTTGGAACAGGTGCTCGCGGAGTTGTTTTTGATGTTGGCCAAGTTTGGCTGGAGTTCGGTACTTTATCGTTAAGTTTGGAGAGTTGGGGAACGGGAGCGGGGAAAGGGTAACCAGTTTGGGGGCTACATTAGAGGGTAGTTAGTTACAGTTGCAAAAAGGCAAATAGGACTGTAGGGCTTGGGACGTTTTGGAGTTAGGATGTAGGGGATACAATTGGATATGATTATGATGTAATTGTGTTATATATTTGTGTACTGCAGGGTGGGGGATTTTATCATGTGGGGATCGTAGGGGTGGAGGGAGAAAAACAAAAGGGGTCAGGTAACTCGATGTTTAGAGAGGTTTTAATTTTGTAAGGCGGTTTGCCAGTTCTTAATAAATGTGATGTGCACCTGTTTCAATAAAGCGGCCTTTTACACACAAAAAATGGTAGTCAGTCGTGCTTGCCCCCCTTCTTCCCTCCCAATTTCCACTTCTCTGGCATCGGTTTATATTACAGATCCATTCTGAAGCAACTGGTTCTGTCGAAGCTTTTTTGACCAGCTATATCTGACAGTTTTTCCTGAATGAATTAACAGTGTAAGTGTAAGAGAGTAAAAACGTGTGAACGAGACAGCATTGACCTGGTCTTGAAAGAAAAAACCGGAATCCAGCATAGATAATTATGGTTTGACTTGACTTTATGGAGGAGGGCTTCTTCCATGGTCTTGGGCCAGCGAGATTTGACCGGTAAATGCACTTTCACATTAGGATGTGACAGGCCAATTTCAACCATTTTGTACATCCACTTTCACTTCTTTTTAACCTTGCCTTAGTTCTCCACCAATAAATTTAGTTGGGATAAGTAAAGACAATTTTAACCTTCCACTTTCACTGATTGCACTTCTCAAAAAAAGCCGCTTGGCTGTGATCAGGCGTCGTGGAACACCCAAGAGACATTCGGCCACTCGGGTGGGATCCTAATGATGAAGCATGTCACCAACTAGGTTGGTGAGTAAGGGATCTTCTTAAAAATAGGCACAACTCCTCGTGCAAACGCTCTTAGTTGGGAATCACTCTTCTGTTGATTGTTAATTTATTTGTTACTAGGGGACCAAGTTTGGCTCCATAAGTATTTCCTTTTTAGGTATCTCCTAGCGACGCAGCGCATGCGCTGCTCGCCTTGGTGAAATCTATTATTGTCAACTTGGTTGACGAAGAGGGACAGAACATGTGCACGCGTGCGGAGGACAGGAGTTGTGCACATCTCCTGTCCGCGCTCGCGGCGTTTGAGCAGAACACATTCATTGCGCTCTTTCAATCTCAAGGCGACAGCTTCTTCTTAATTGTAAGTAGTTTGATTTCGTTTTTTGTGAGTCCTGAAGTTTCACATCCTCTCTCCTGGAACTGCAATCCCACGACAGTTATAAGATAGAAAAGATAGCTCTGCCGGTTAGTCACAGATTTGTGGCTGGAAGAGTCAATCTTCTCCATGGCCAGCACAAGCCGCGATCACTTATCCCTGCACAGCCCCTACTTTCACATAATATATTAGGCACTAGGAACCCCAGTCTTTCACCTCGGCCCACGCACTTCTGGAGATGCTAATGGCCTTATGGCCACGTGCTCATGCAGCGCCAAACTTCAAGCTATTGAGGCGATTGTGCACCGTGTGAAGGGACTTACCCCAGGTCTACTTAACAGTAAACCCAACATTGTCGACAGCGCAGAATCCCTTGGTGTCATATCCGACAAAAAACTCAGTCTAATCTCCCACATCAATTCCATTGCAAAGTCTGCTCGATACCAACTGCGCCTTCTCTGGGGAATTCGTAGCTTCTTCCCAGAGCAAGACCTTAAAACACTGGTCCAATCACTGATTCTCTCCAGACTTGACTACTGCAACTCTTTTCTTACTGGCCTCCCCAAATCCCATCTGTCCCCCCCTTAAATCTGTTCTCCATTCAGCAGCTCGTTTCATTTTTGGAGCCAAAAGAAGCGATCACATCAGACCCATGTTATCCACCTTCCGCTGGCTGCCCATCGATGCAAGATCTATTTACAAGACTGCCTGTATCACCCACAAAGCCTTGCATTCCTCCTCTCCTCGCTACCTGGCAAATAAACTGAAACTCTCTGGAGGCTCTAGCCCATCACGTAATACAGAAAATTTACCGCTCGTACCTCCCACTTTCAAGAAGGAAAGATCGATGGCCCAATCCAAACGGTGAGAATCTGGAACTCACTTCGCTCCGGACCACCACCTCCTTCCAGGCCTTCAAAACTGACCTCAAGGTTCTCCTCCTTAAAAGACACTTCCAAATTTAATTTACGCCCTCTCTATTACCTGAAGGAAGACCTTCCATTACAGAAAATTCTATTCTCTATGACAATAGAAGTGCCTTCCCAGTGTGTTCTTGTGGTCTGAGTGTCTGCCAAGTATTGCAGCATTATCCTTCTACTTGTGTTTGATACTCTTTTGTTGCTTGCACACCTCACTTTTCTCTTGTAACACACTGTTTGCACATTTTGTTTGCTTTAGATACCTTCACAAGTGCCACCATTGCCTAGGTAACAATTGTTCTTGTGTTTGAGTGTCCTCCGTTTAGTGCATTATTATATCGCTACTTGTACTTTGTTTACCTTTGTAATTGCACACATGTTACTTTTTCCTCCTATAATGTACCGTTTGCTACCTCTTGTATATTGTTTGCTCACATTTCTCACTTTCACCTCATGTAACTTAATGTTTGCTGTTGTAATTTGTTCACTTGTAAGTTTCTCCTCATGTACCATTACTGTTCCTTTTGTGAAGCGCTCTGACACCTTCGGGTAAAGTCAGCGCTATATAAAAATGCATAAATAAATAAATAAAAAATACTGGCTAAAGCCTCGCAGCCTGCTATTCCTGTGGGTGTTCCTTAAGGGGTCTTGTAGGACAAATGTGTAGAGGCGGGGGGAGGGGGGGGGAGGGGGGGATTTCAATGGCCGACTTTAGTTTGACGTAGTGGCTCCCTGAATAAACTGTAATATGAGGCATGAGTGGTCCTGTTTACGTTACGCAACCCGACGCCTGCCTAAGAACGTGCCGTCCTCTGTCTGCATTCCTCTTGTCCATGGTGCTGAAACAAGGACTGGCAAAGACAATAGTTGAGAAGGTTCTATGTGTGCCATTGGCCTTACTTATGCCTATATGTGTACTAAGCAGTGAACGAAGACAAAAGCATCTGAAAAAGAACGCGGGTACAGGAAAAAGTGTTTTCCTTCCAGTTGCATCCATTTTTTCCGAGACACTCTTTGTCAGTGCGTCCTCATTAATGCTTCCAGGCTGCTTGCTGACTGAAAGACAGTTCATCGTGCATTACAGTGGTTGTTGAATGACATCCGATAGAAAACGCATTTTCAACGCACTAGGACGCCCAATTTCGAGATTTTAAGCTATTGGCATTTGTGATTTTTAAAACAGTACAAAAATAAACAAGCATTTGCAATGCAATAGGTCTCGGATTTACGCAAGTTTGAGCTCTTGACATTGCAAATAACAATGCCTTTTTTTTTTAAACATAAATAAAAGGCATTGTCATTTACAATGCCAATAGCTTAAACACGCGTAAATGCGAGACCTATTGCTTTGCAAATGCTTGTTCTCCCGTTGATTTGATTTATCCAATGAGATTTTTGCCATCGCTTCATAGTGTCACTATCTCCATCTCGCCAGCATTGAGTTTAAGGAAATTAGATGCCCTCCATTACTGGGCTAGTCGGGCAGTTTTTCAATGAAGTTGAGTTGGGAGCCTGATGGCCAAGGTGCGTATCATCGGCAAGAGAGATCCTGCTGCATCCAATGGATCTCATCAGGTTTGTTTAAGGACGAATGTAGATGTGGAATGACATCAGTGGGAGAGAAGTGCACCGTAGGACCCCACGGTTAACAGGAAGTGGTAATGAGCCAGAAGGTGAAAGTGCCATCATATGGATCCCATAACCCCAGCTTCGAACAGAAAGCAGCTTAGCCCTGTTGACGTTCATGTTAATTTAAAAATGAAAGCCTACTTGAATTTTAAGAAGTCCTACTGCTTCTTATCTATCCCTCTCTTTTCCTAGCTGTATATTTTGTCTTTTCTGCTATTTTTCTTTACTTTTAAACTACTTTTTTAAACTCTTTTCTTTTCTTCTTCCCTATCCTATTCTTTCTTAATTTTCTACTTCTTCCTACCTTACCTGCCCAGACCATGGTCAAGCCAGGCGCCGTGAAGCTGCCCAGGCACTTGAGGGCCGCAGCGGCGGCGGGGAGTAGTGCTGGACCCAGTGCCAGGACAGCATGCGGGAGATTGAGGGGGGAGCAGGTGACGCGACGGGAGATATTCAGCCCGGAGGAAGTGGGCGCTCTGGTCTACTTCGTCCAGCGCCGCCTGCCCAGGACCATCGCGGGAGGCGGCAGGATCGCGGCCGGCGGCTACAACATGCAGGAGCGCCGGAAGCGGTGGGAGAAGGTGTGCTGGGCCATATCCCACCTCTACGGGGTCCAGCGCACCTACAGCCAGGTCACCCATCGCTGGACGGACCTCCTGGACCGCGAGCGCGACCTGCTGGACCAGCTCGGCTTGGAGATCCCTGGGCTTGGTGAGTAGTAGTAGCCATTTAATCACTCACTACTATGATGTTTTCTCCTGCTCTGTGTTGTTGTATTGCAAATATTTGTTTTTTACATGGAGCAAGCCAATAATGCCGCTGATGACGATTACATTGTAGTTAAATTATATTTCAAAATCTTCTGTGCATTTCAGGTGCACTGCTCTCCTTCTCAGTGGCGTTGCTACTATGCTTATTTGTTTTCTATTTCGTGGTCTCATTGGCCTGAGTAACTATTATGTATGAGTGTACTTTACAGAACTGCGTAATGCTAGACACTAGGGGGCAGATTACATTTACAAGCCCCTTGCGCCACGTTTACGTTGCCTTGCGTGACGCAACAGCGGCGTAAACGTGCCGCATCCCTGCGAGTCATTTACAGCATGACGCATCTAGGGAGATGCGTCACGTTATAAAGCCATGGGCCTGCACCACAATGGGTGCGCTCCTAGTACGCAGGGTGGGCGGTCCGGCGGCTGTGTGCCTTGCAAAATTGCCTGCGTGAAATCTACAAGATTTAACGCAGGCACTTCTGCGACGCTGCTACGTCAATTCAATTCCTTATGTCTGCTCGAAGCAGGCGAAAGGACTGACACAGCATGTTAAGTATTGGGTGGCCCTGAGCATTACTGGAGTTGCATTGCGTTGGCGACGTGACTCCAGCGATGCGCCGCTCTTACGTGACGAGATGCGTCACGCAAGTGCCTACCCTTGCGCCAGGGCGCGCCGCATTGTAAATGAGGCGCATCTGCCGTGTCGCAAGGGTAGTTTTGCGTGATGCATTTGATCTGGCGCATCTCTGGAGCTGCGCCAGAACACGTAAGTAAGTATGCCCCTAAGGGGCAGAATTGCAATTACCGTCGCATCCCTGCAAAGTAGCAGGGATGCGCCATTAATTGTGCGGCCCGCTACCACCACCAAACATGGTGCGCCGTATTTGCAATGCGGCGCACCATGGGCCCAAAACGTCACCGAAGCTTTACTGCTGGAGTTGCGTCGCAACGATGGCGCAGCTCCAGCAATGCTCTGGGGTACCCTATCTCCCCAATGCTGGGTCAAGCCGTACGTCTGCTTCAAGCAGGTGCAGGGTTTGTGTGACGCATCATTGTCCTAAAGGTGACTGATTGAAATTTTGTAGATTTCCCTCAGCCACTTTTAGGATGTGTTCCAGCGCAGGAATGCCCTCCCTTGCGCCGGAACGCCCCCTGATGGCGCAGGGCTTTATAACGGGATGCATCTCCCAAATGCGTCACGTTGTTATAATATTATACGCCGCACCATGGCGCCCTTTTTTGTTTAGCTGCTGCGTCACAAAAGTCACGCAAGAACGGCGCAAAAGAGCCGCAAGGGGCTTAAATCTGCCCCTTCCTTTGTACCCCTGACAATAAGAAAAATAGTGGCAGTGGATTGATAGTTTGACTATTTAAATGACTGGTAATGTAGCAGGCAACTGTTAGTGTTGTCACTGATCTGACTGAAATCACAATGGAGTTTGTCTGTCACTTTGCGTCTTGCCTGCGGACTGCTGCCTGCCAGTCCTAGGTGAACGTTTCAGTACTTTATTTAGTGAGTTACGTGACTTTCGAAGTCACAGGTCCGCAAATAAATGAAAACTAACCCTAATCAATATAATTTCGCGGAAATATTTTGTTATTGTTCTTTTGAAATGTTTGATTTGGTTGACATTGACAAGCAACAATCATCCATGTTTTCTGTTCTTTCTTTCATGTTGTACGTCAGCTCCCCCCAGGGGCGAGAGGAGGACACAGGAGCAGCAGGCGGCGGATGCTGTTCAACAGGGCCAGGATCGGGCAGGCGAGGGCTCCTCTGCTGGCCCCAGTAAGTTTTCATTTTAGACTAGTACCTATTTTTCCTAGCGTTCCTCATTTGACTTTTTTCAAAATTGTCTTTGATCTTCTTGTAGACTGTATCTAAATTCTTATCCTGCCTCTACTATGACTCCCTGTGGTATTACTAGATTATTCTTATTAGTCTGTCTGTGTAGCTAACTAAGATTGCACGGTTGGCGAAACTCCCATGATTCTAGTCAGCAATAGCTCTATCAACTTAGTGCAGTCCTCTGGGATTGTCCATAATGTCTTTTGAAGTGTTCTATCTGGACTCATGCTTGCAAAAATTGCAAAACCTTTCGCTCAGTCACTCTAGTCTGGACCAAAAAACACAGATTGTATTTAAGTTTAAAAGCTTTATTAAAAGTAAACACATTTATTAAAATGAAGTCATAATAAAACTAAACGTTTAACTGATAATGGAAAAGTGGTTAGTGCTGACGATTAATTGAAGACATTTCTTGTGGTCGAGCCGAGCTCTCACCTGGTTTCAACTTGATCTTGTTGTTAGAAGTCCATCTTCTGTCTGTGTGGAGAAAAATGGTGCGTGTTAAAAAAACAGCCTTCATCAGTTGTGCCAAAAAGTGCAGCAAGACAACCTTCCCTGGAAAAAGGGACATTTTTTTTAATTTTAAAGTAGACAGTCACAAATTACATTGTTTTCACATGTCTTCATTCCTAGACCAAAGACTAGTGAGTGCTTTATTCTAACATTCTTAAATGTACTTTGTAGGTGGAACATCTGGTGGCGGGGCCAGTGTGGAGGTGGTGGTGCTCGACACGGAGGCGGAGGGCGATTCTTCAGGGGAGGAGGCGGCGGCTGTGAGAGTTGAGACGGTGGTGGTGGCGGCCAGAGGTAAGCTCTTATATATTCCTTACTTATTGAGATTGAAGACTAGCTGGGAAGGCAAGAATATGAGATGCATGGCTGGGTGAATGATGAAGCAATGATGGGTGGAAGGACAACAGCCTGGGTGGGTGACACAGAAACTGTATGTCTCCATATACCTGGATCATGCTACTATCTGACTCTTAGATAGCATATGTATATCTAGAGCAGTGGTGGCCCGGCAAGCCTTCCTTGGCGGTGCGCAGACCTTGCAGACAATCACTGCTCCCCCGGCCCCCACAGAGCAGAGGCTTTTTTGTATTTCACCTGTTAGCGCCCCTGCATCTCCACTCTGACAATCACTGCTCCCCCGGCCCCCACAGAGCAGAGTGGAGATGCAAGGCCACAAAGAGGTGAAATAGAACAAAGCCTCTGCTCTGTGGGGCCGGGCAAGCAGTGATTGTCAGGGTGGAGAAGCAGGGGCGCTACAACAAACAAAGCCTCAATAATATGTTAATGGTCTTTTAAAGACCTGTTAAGTACTTTGGTGTTGTTGTCTGTGTGTGCGCGTTGAGGAAGCGGTCTCAACCCGGGCTGAAGGCTGACACAGATAGATACACACACAGTGAGATGACAGAGGGGGAGGGAGAGGGAGGGCAGGAGGGAGAGTGAGATGGAGAGGGAGGGCAGGAGGGAGAGCAGGAGGGAGAGAGATGTATGTAAATGCTGGGTCTGGTGGCTCAGTGGATGAGGGCATCTGCTGCAGGGACCTGTGTGCAACCTCATGGTCACAAGTTATCGTTTTGCTTTAGCCCCGCCCCCTCTGACTCCGCCCCCACCGGTGCGGCCCTCGGCCCCAAACTACACTGTAAATGTAGCCCCTGAGAGAAAGTTTGTGAGTACCCATGATCTAGAGAGAGTAGACGGTCAGTGGATGAACTAAGTGTAACTTTGAAGAGCATGTAACACTGCACCCGCACGTCCGTTCCAGTGTAGGAAAGGCAAGGAAAAGAAGTTTTAATTTTTTCCAAATACTACCATCAATAGTAGCAGTAGTTTGTATTGCAAGCACTGCATAGATCCGGTTATTACGGTGGCCACTCCCTACCTCTCTTAATAAGTTTAGTAGTACTCAGTCATTCATGTGTGGATGTATCACTGGTCACTCAATAAAAAGCAAAGCACCTAAAGTCATCCCATATATAAGCAAAAACATCCCATGTGAAGTGATAGATAATCAGATTATTTATCTTCTTCAATTTTCCATTTCTAGTACTCATTTCCACTGTAGGGTGAAAGTTAAATTAATTAAGCAGTAGCCCTTGAGTTGTAACAGAGTATTCTCAGTGCCACCCGTAATAGAAAAGTAAGAGCTTCACCACCTGCATGTACTGGAAGGGTACAGTAACGCAACGCAAGTCTAGGTCACTCCTCATGGCGTGCGTCTCTTTTTCTCGGGTGCAAGTTTACTGCGCTGGCATTATGCCGGCTTGCAGAAGATAACGTACCAATTTTCCTAAACAAGAGACAAGAAGAAGAATAAGACTGGTGTACTTTCATAGTCGACTCCAATGGAAGTCCATAGTGCTCGTAGAATTTGTTCCTTAAACTCCCACTAATGTTAGAGCAAGGATGAAGAAGTGTGAGGTTAGATAGCTACTGGCCTCAATAGTTATGTAATGCGTTTGCAAGTTGCTAGTTGTAGTGCAACACAAATTTCTGCTGAATGATTGAGTTAATCTTAAAGAGCATTGGTTACAGACTATGTCTTTCTTTCTTCATATAGGTTCTCCTTCCAAACGAACAAGGAGGAAGGAGCTGGCTAGAGCGGCCCGGCAACGGAGGATCGATGCCACTGTGGCCCAATATCGGCGGCTGGTGGCCCTGGAGGACGAAGAAAGTGTGCAGTCGACCACAACAACTACGTCGTCTGCATCGGCCTCCGTTCCCCCACGGGCTGCCAGTGCCACCCAGCACAGTGGTCCACCCAGACTGAGCCGGGCTGCCAAAGCCAAACGCCACCGCCGAGTAGCAAGGACAACAGCTTCCTCCTCTCACAGCCGTTGCACCTACAAGGCATTGAAGGCACGCCTGCGCCGCAGTACCCTGATGGTGTCCCACCTCCAGCAGGAGCTCCACCACTTTTCAAAGGAGTTGGAGGGGCTCCGCGTAGAGCACGCCTTGCTCCGCCAGGAGCATGATGCCCTGGCCCAAAAAGTTGACAGCATCCACCCATAGTGTCCCTTGCCCCTTTTTTAGAGACTTTTGGGGGGTGGGAATTGGGAGTTGGGTTTTTGGGGACTTTTGAAGGACAATCGTTGGGGTTAGGGAGGGTCTTGCGGGAGATTATTTTGTTAGGGATATAAATATACTTTTTCAAACTTTATCTGAGCATACCCGTTTCTTACTGCTTGCCTGGTGGGTGGGGGTTTAACAGTGACTTTGTTTTCCTGAAAGTTTAGTTCCATTTTCTTCCTTTAAGTGTAAATGCCCAAATGTTTTCAACACTAAGTGCCTCTCACAGACTAAGTGAAGTGAATCCAAGAGTCCTAGGACTTTAGTAGTACTACCTTCAGTCTCTCGTCTCTCCTACTAATACTCCATTATACCCCCAAACCACCAAACGCTTATCTTACCTGTAATTTGTGTTTGAAAGTAGGGCTAGACCCAGGGCTGGCTCCACGGGAAACAGCGAATAAGGTTGGCAATCTTGGTCGGATAAAATTTCCTCATAGCGGTGGTACTAGTGGTGTGACACAGTGGCAGTTGCATGCCTATGAAAAAAAAGAAAATGAAATCTGGTTTGTCCTCCTGAGCAATTCAACGGTACAACTGAGAATATAGCAGGTGACAGAAGTACAGTAGAACAGTGCCACATTGTAGCCTAACAAATGGTAAAGTATAACTACTAATTCGGTTGAAGTTCTTTCACATTAGCAATGGTTCTTTGTCAAGCAGAGTAAGAATATATCCTGGGATTTCTTCACCAGCCTGTTTCTATCACCTTATCCTCCCCAGCAAGTGTGTGGATGTATTGCTGTAATTTAGTCACACATCAATCAAAACCACACAGCCCGGGGGAAGAGGGTTAGGGTTTGAAAAATGGATGGGTACGGGGGTTTTTGGGAAAGGTTTTGGGAGACAAGAAAAAATAGCACAGCATAGACAAACAATTGTGAACATAAACAAATCTTTGGGTACAAACCTATCCATCAATCTTTGAAAGTGCATGCACTGCTGCATGCATGTCAGTGAAAAGTAAGTAGTACATTCGACAACTGTGGAAGAAAGAATGCGACAGTACAGGGCCTGTGTGGAATTATTGATAACGATATTCAACATAAGGTCTCTGTAGCCAGATACCCGAGAGCCTTGCTGGTCACTATAAATCCATTCACAACAACACTCAATGGGGTTGGTCTGGAAGGTATAGTAGATAGAAAAGGAGAAATTGTTTTTTTTCTAGGTGTCCCCTCACTCACCAGGGTTGCCCCTTGGTGACATGCTTCATCATTGGGGCCATCCCAGTCCTCTACGGCCTGGGGCGTGCTGCGACTTGCGAATTACGTAGGAGCACTTACAAATGACTATGTGTGGTGCAGATGTGATAGTGGAGTGGACTAAGTGATGTGTTATGGGATCAATTTAGAAGCAGAGAGAGATCCAAGAAATGCAGTCACAGTCAGAGAAAAAGGCAAGGGATACTGTATCTATGTGGTTGTAGTGGTCCTGTTGGAAGTGGTAAGTAAGTTGCCTGCAGAAAAAAAATCCTCCTATTAGCGGCACTCCTCCATTGCAGCCGACGCTTCGTCCATCGATGTTGGTCACCAGAAGACACCCTGTAAAAAAAAGCACAGCATAGACAAACAATTGAACATAAACAATTCTTTGGGTACAAACCTATTCATCAATCTTTGAAAGTGCATGCACTACTGCATGCATGTCAGTGAAAAGTAAGTAGTACATTCGACAACTGTGGAAGAAAGAATGCAACAGTACAGGGCCTGTGTGGAATTATTGATAACGATATTCAACATAAGGTCTCTGTAGCCAGATACCCGAGAGCCTTGCTGGTCACTATAAATCCATTCACAACAACACTCAGTGGGGTTGGTCTGGAAGGTATAGTAGATAGAAAAGGAGAAATTGTTTTTTTTCTAGGTGTCCCCTCACTCACCAGGGTTGCCCCTTGGTGACATGCTTCATCATTGGGGCCATCCCAGTCCTCTACGGCCTGGGGCGTGCTGCGACTTGCGAATTACGTAGGAGCACTTACAAATGACTATGTGTGGTGCAGATGTGATAGTGGAGTGGACTAAGTGATGTGTTAAGGGATCAATTTAGAAGCAGAGAGAGATCCAAGAAATGCAGTCACAGTCAGAGAAAAAGGCAAGGGATACTGTATCTATGTGGTTGTAGTGGTCCTGTTGGAAGTGGTAAGTAAGTTGCCTGCAGAAAAAAAATCCTCTTATTAGCGGCACTCCTCCATTGCAGCCGACGCTTCGTCCATCGATGTTGGTCACCAGAAGACACCCTGTCCACTGCCTGCCTGATGCTGAATTGTGGCTCGCTACTGTGAAGCCTGACTCCATCCTTTTTTCCCCATTGCAGAGACTGAAACCCGGCCTGTAATTATTCAACGAAAAACAGGAAGTGATACAATATTACAACACCACTGATAAATTAATATAAGGTATGTAGGCTGTGGAGTGCGAAAAGTCACAATTTGATTTTCCTAGTAGACAGTACAATATTTTGGAAAGTGCGTACTCTGAGTCACCTTTTGAAGGATAAATATGTATGGGCAAATTAATGTAGCGGATCTTTCCCCTCAAGCTAGGTGTACTGTAAACTGTGTTTTAGAACAAAATTAGATCTTCCTAGCAGTGCTCCCACCCAGACCCTTACTAAAGCCAGTCGCAAAAATGTAGAAGACCCCCAATCAAATCTCCAAAAACGAGGCCTAGCAGAAAACTGGTGACAAAACTTACTTTGAAAGTAAAAGTAGGCCGAAGTACCCCCTTCCTAATTACCCCTTACCCACCGTGGATTGCATTCAAACCACTTGCAAGCAACCAAGCAAAAGTAGCCATAGCCAGCATCGCTCCAAGACTCGAAATCCCCCCCACTCAAACACATGCAATAGAAATACTGCTAACCCTAACGAACCCTAAGTTAAGAATAGTGGCAAAGGCTTTCTTTAACTATGCCAAATCCCCCCTTTCCCACCATGGATTTTCTTCAAATGACTTGCAACCAAAATTACACATTCTCACGAGTGCTCTAAGACCCCAGAACTCAGTTGCAAAAATCTAGAAAACCCCGAAACACATGCAATCCTGCTGCTAGGGCTAACCCTAACGAACCCTAAGTTACAAAAAGTGCCAAAAGGTTTTTCCGCAAGGATTTTGTCCCAACCACTTCTACCCGGCGGTATTAGACCTTCCCAGGAATGCCCCAAGACCCGCCAACCCACCCGCCAAGAAGCATAACACCCCCAAACAGGCCAAAAGCAAAATCTCATACTTGCAATATTTCTCGGCCTTCGGTCCAAACGCGCTGCGTAGCTAGGCCATAAGTCGGGGTTGCCACGACGGATTTCCTGAAAAGCAAATGCAATCAAGATTAGAGTGTCCCAGCAGTGCTCCCAGACCACGAAACTCACCCACAAACACCAGGAAGCCCCTCAAACAGGCCCCCGAAAACGCTACATTGAGCAAAATGTCAGAAATAGCCAAAAAAAAATCGGCCTGGATTTTGTCCCAACCACTTCTACCCGGTATTAGACCTTCCCAGGAATGCCCCAAGACACGCCAACCCACCCGCCAAGAAGCATAACACCCGCAAACAGGCCAAAAGCAAAATCTCATACTTGCAATATTTCTCGGCCTTCGGTCCAAACGCGCTGCGTAGCTAGGCCATAAGTCGGGGTTGCCACAACGGATTTCCTGAAAAGCAAATGCAATCAAGATTAGAGTGTCCCAGCAGTGCTCCCAGACCACGAAACTCACCCACAATCAGACGGAACCCCCCCTAAGAGCACCTCAAAGGCAAGCAAGTCATCAAAAACACAAAAAAATTTCCGCCTGGGATTTGGTCCAAAACACTTTTATCCGGTATTAGAGCTTCCCAGCAATGGCCCCAGAGCCGTCAACCCAGGAGAAAACGAGTAGAAGACCCCCAAACAGCCAAAGAGCAAAAGTACAAAAATGGGGACTTAGTCAATTTTCCACAAATTTCCCAAATAACTCCGCGCGCGCTCTGCAGCTAGGCCCTAACTCCCCTTTGCCACCATGGATTTGCTTCAAACCTCTTGCAAAGTAAAGTATATGTAGCCAGCAGTGCGCCCAGACCCCGAAACCCACCCACAAACACCAGGAAGCCCCCCAAACAGGCCCCCGAAAACGCTACATTGAGCAAAATGTCAGAAATAGCCCAAAAAAAATCGGCCTGGATTTTGTCCCAACCACTTCTACCCGGTATTAGACCTTCCCAGGAATGCCCCAAGACACGCCAACCCACCCGCCAAGAAGCATAACACCCCCAAAATAGGCCAAAAGCAAAATCTCATACTTGCAATATTTCTCGGCCTTCGGTCCAAACGCGCTGCGTAGCTAGGCCATAAGTCGGGGTTGCCACGACGGATTTCCTGAAAAGCAAATGCAATCAAGATTAGAGTGTCCCAGCAGTGCTCCCAGACCACGAAACTCACCCACAATCAGACGGAACCCCCCCTAAGAGCACCTCAAAGGCAAGCAAGTCATCAAAAACACAAAAAAATTTCCGCCTGGGATTTGGTCCAAAACACTTTTATCCGGTATTAGAGCTTCCCAGCAATGGCCCCAGAGCCGTCAACCCAGGAGAAAACAAGTAGAAGACCCCCAAACAGCCAAAGAGCAAAAGTACAAAAATGGGGACTTAGTCAATTTTTCACAAATTTCCCAAATCACTCCGCGCGCGCTCTGCAGCTAGGCCCTAACTCCCCTCTGCCACCATGGATTTGCTTCAAACCTCTTGCAAAGTAAAGTATATGTAGCCAGCAGTGCGCCCAGACCCCGAAACCCACCCACAAACACCAGGAAGCCCCCAAACAGGCCCCCGAAAACGCTACATTGAGCAAAATGTCAGAAATAGCCAAAAAAAAATCGGCCTGGATTTTGTCCCAACCACTTCTACCCGGTATTAGACCTTCCCAGGAATGCCCCAAGACATGCCAACCCACCCGCCAAGAAGCATAACACCCCCAAACAGGCCAAAAGCAAAATCTCATACTTGCAATATTTCTCGGCCTTCGGTCCAAACGCGCTGCGTGGCTAGGCCGTAAGTCGGGGTTGCCACCACGGATTTCCTGAAAAGCAAATGCAATCAAGATTAGAGTGTCCCAGCAGTGCTCCCAGACCACGAAACTCACCCACAAACAGAGGGAACCCCCCCATAAGAGCACCTCAAAGGCAAGCAAGTCATCAAAAACACAAAAAAAATTCCGCCTGGGATTTGGTCCAAACTACTTTCATCCGGTATTAGAGCTTCCCAACAATGGTCCCAGAGCCGTCAACTCACCTGCAAAGAGGTACAACAACACCCCCACAAGTGCTGAGTCTTTCTTCATTGGGCGTAAACCAGCCCTCTGGTTTGATGGAAATAGGAGTCTGGAGGAGGAGGATAGAGGAGCATGTTCTTCTGAACTTGTGAACCTGAGGAATGCAGACTGCGGCAACTTCAAATCAATTAGCAAACCAGTGAAGATAGTTCTGCTGATGGGCTTGTTTTTGTGATTATCTGATTAAAGTTTGAAATATATTAACTGTGCACAACAAAGAAAGACAGACACACAGGAATAAAAGTGAATAAGGACGAAAAAGAAAGTTATTGATTCGTTGTCTCATTTTCAGGGCTCGGTATCACGTTCCAGGAATGAGAATAAGGCTTCGTCATCATACTCTGCGAATTCAGGCAAGGAGAGCTCAGTGTCACCTGACAGAGTAGAAATTCCCTCATCTATGTTGCTGGCCACCTCCTCTTCATCCGGCACGCTCTCTCGTACTCTGAAATCTGGTGGTATGAGGTGCTGATTCATCTTGATCATTGTTAACCTCTCCACATTTTTGGGCGAGAGGCGGCTCCGTTTGGGAGTTACAATGCCACCAGCCGCACTGAAAACCCGTTCAGAAGACACGCTTGCGAGTGGGCAAGACAAGTAGTTTAAAGCCAGGTTGGTGAGCTGTGGCCACAATTCTTTTTTCCCATGCCAATACGCCAATGGGTCAGAATTAACATAGACCTCTGTTGAGTCATTCAGATAGTCCTTCACCATCGACTCAAGGTCCTCATCCAAGGTTCCTCCACTTTGCTTAGCTCTTGCTGTGCCTCTGACCTTTTGAGAACCAAACCCACGCAGAGCTAGCCAATCCTCTTCAGCCTCCAATGTTTCTGTTGTGTTTCGTGCAGATGATCCGGTTGCCGGTGTCTTTAACGGCTGAGAGGTCACTTGTGCCACAGCCACAGGTGCAGAAGTGGATTGTTTTGACTGGGGATGGCCTGCTGATGTACTGCCATTTCCTTCAATTTCCAGCCGTTCTGTTTCAAACCTCTTGGCTGACAAGGCTAGCCAACGTTTGTACTTTGGAACATGTTCATCATCAAAAGGAAAGAATGCTTGGCCTGCCAGCGCCTTTTTGTAGCGTGGATCCAGAATAGTAGCACAAATGTAATGCTGTTCTGAGTGGATCTTTTTAAGACGTTCATCACCTTGTAGGAGCTCTAATAATTGCTCAGCCAGAAGCAAAGAGTCTTGGTTTTTGTCATCTTTTTCAAACACAGAACACACCTCCTTCAGTTGGTCCTCCAGCATGTACAACAATGGGATAGCTTTTCCCAAATTAGAGTCCTCCTTGCTGACTGCACGTGTGAAGAACTCAAAAGGACGAAGCATGCGTGTCAGGCTTTGAACTATGTTCCATTGCGGCCCACCCATCCTCAGCTCCTCTGTACCCTCTGTAAGGAAATATTGATCGAGTTCCGTATACTGCTCATACAGACGCTCAAGCATGTAGAAGGTTGAGTTCCAACGTGTTACCACCTCCTGGATGAGTGCTTTCACTGGCATTTTACGTTGATATAGCAGGCTCCTCAGCTGCTTCCGGGCCTTAAAAGAATGGCTGAAATGCTTGCACATTTTTCGGCAGGTGTCCAATACACTGTACGCTGCACTGGCATTATTAGCCAAGAATTTTTGGACAACCAGGTTTATACAGTGTGCCAAACACGGCACTCTGAAATAGTAACCGTCCCTCATGGCCTTAACTATAATGGCGCCATTGTCCGTGGAAACATAACCAACCCGGCGTTTTAGTGGGGACAGCCAGTTAAGGACCTTTGTGTTAAAGACATCCAAAATGTTTTCTGCTGTGTGACGTTTCTCCAAACCAAACATGGCTAGTGTTGCATGTTTCCGAGCAGCTTTAAAAACAATGTTCGTGTCAACACCTGTGTTTAGCTTTGCTTTAGCCCCTGAAAAAGAGACCCAGTGTGCAGTGATGCACATGTAATCAGCGCCTGCGCCACTGGTCCACATGTCTGTTGTCAGATGTATAGTGTGAACAGCACTCTTCTGCAAAGCTGCCCCAATCACCTTCAGAACATCTTCATGTAGTGCTGGAACCGCAACTCGGGCAAAATAGAACCGGCTAGGAACCTTCCATTTAGGGCAGAGTGCTGCCACTAATTCTAGAAAACCAACCCCTTCTACAAAAGAAAAAGGGAGAAGGTCCAGAGCTAGCATTTTAGCCAGCTTAGTGTTATACAGACGCGTCATTGGGTGGTTGCGTTCATATTGCGCTTCTGTAAACAACATCTTTTTAATGTTGCCCTGGACCAAGGATTTACGGGATGATGATGATATCTTCGACCCAGTTACGCTCGCTGATGAACTTTTCCGCATTGATGTCTCACTCTCTCCCACACTCTTAGTGTGGCTCACATGGGGTGTGCTGCTGACAGGGGTACTGGGTGTAAGTGAAGTGTTTGAATCGTCTTCTTCCTCCTCGTCATCATCAGATGAAACAGCATTACGTGCAATTCCGGCTTCCTCGATCGCCTGTAGGTGCGCAAACCATTTGACAGCATGCTTTCTTTCAAGATGACCTCTCTGGCCTCCGGTACCATAGTTGGAACCCAACTTACCACGACTAACTCGAAGCTTACACATGCTACAAATGGCTACGGTTTCATTTTTTGGGCAAACACTAAAGAAGTCCCAAACTGCAGACTTGAAATGTCTTTGGGGGCCGGAGGAGGCGGCGATACTGGTGGTGGTGGTCCTGCTGCTAATGCCAGATGAAGTGGAGGATGTGGATTGCCGAACTTCAGTACGTTTTGCACTTTCACCACCACGAATTGAGGTCGAGGTGGATGTAGGTCCCTTCTTGCGAGTTAGAAATATGGAAGCGGTAGGTGTTGGAGTACTACTTAACTCCAAATCTAATGATTGTTGTGTTTCCTTCATGCATGTTGCTGCTGTAGTTAACTAAATAAACAGCCAAAAAGAAGCAATAAAGTGACCAGCCGTGTGGGTAATCACCCATGCATTACACAGATAGGGTCTCGGAGTGGCGCTGGATAAACAAATACTTTGTAGGGGGCGAGGCACCTGGGACGGGGAGCTCCCCTCCTTGCATTCATCCTATTTCTAAATATGTAAGAGGGAAAGGTGCTGCATGTCATTTAAAAAGGATATTTATTTTGGGTTTTCTCAAGCGAGAAAGTCGCGGTATAAACATAGATGTCGTAGTAATAACCGTGTTGTTTGTCCAAACGGGAGGAGATTACCTGGGTTTACAATGTTTTTGTGCTGTACACGTCTCTGGTGAAGCTTTGTGAAAGCACTTTTTCTATGCGCACACATTTTATGCTGGTAGTGGGAATAAAAGGCAGTCGATCTTCTATCGCCTTTTAACATACTTTTTTTCACAGAAGTATTCTGATACTTCTAAACTGGCCTCCAACATTGATTTTCCTTTGTGTGGTTAACGCCTCACTTTGTAATTGCAGGTTATCATGTCTCGATGCCTGGCCTGCTCTGTTAAAAACTCATCCTTTTCCCACACCCTCGTCTTTCACATGGTCATTCTTTTTCAGGTCTGGTTTAAAAGGCAACTTTAGCTGTCTTGCCGGATGTGTGATCATAAATGACACAGTGCTAAAATATGAATAGATAGAGAGGGTCAGCCACTTTCAGCCATTGCTTACCTGAAGTGTCACTCCCATTGTAGTTCCGCCCACATTTAGAATACTTAGAAAGGCAAAGGACAGGTCACCCCCTTCAGCCATTGGCTTTGTTTCCTCTGCTATTCACGTTTTGGATAATTCCACAGGAAAGCATTTTGTTTTCTAGTGTGAAGAATTGTAATTATCTAGCCGCTTTACCTCTGAATGGAAGTGGAAAGGACGAGTACCAAAAGTCAAAGAAATTCCTCTAATATGGGCTGGTTACAGTGCTGTCTCTCTGTGGTGTTGTGCTTCTCACCCCAATCGATGAAATGACGGTCTCAACCCATTGATACATATGTTTAATTTGAAGGGGACCCACCCCTTCCAAATATCGATTTGATATCCATTTCTAAACTTATTTAGAGTTTTGGAAGACTTTTCTCTGAGTAGCTAAATGTGTTATGCATAATAAAACACACAAATGGCTGATTTTACACTAGACTTATAGCCTACTCCCAGGGGATATACCATTTGTTAAAGGCCCTAAACCTAACCAGGGAGAGGGCTTTTAACAACTGATAAAGCCTGAGGCAGAAGGTCTATAAGGCCATGAGAGCATTCCTCCCACTAAGGGTGGAATGTTCTAAATTCAAAAGAAAATTCAAAATGGAAACAGAAAGAAACATTGGCATGTTGGAGCAGAAGGTCTGTGCTAGCCTTTACTAGGCCTCAGCCACTTCTTTGTCTTTAATAGAGCTCTCAACATTCCAATGCTTTCATTTCTGTTTGCAAATTAGAACAAGCATTGATATAGCCAGTAGGTCTCGCCTTTGGGACCTTATAAGTCTTTAGTTATCCAGCACAATATTCTTGGTGCAACAACATCAAGTGTTGCAAGGCTAAACACGTATAAGGTCCCAAAGGCGAGACCTATTGGCTATGGAAATGCTTGTTTTAAAAGGGCTATGTGAATTTCTTTTGTTTGCTTGTTTCTCAGAAAGCCTACTTTTGTAATATTTGTCATGCACTATTTCTCTGAAAAGCCTTTAAAAAGAAACTACAACTTTGACATAATTTCCACGTACTTTTTGTACACTTGCATTAACACCTGTAGAGAAACTTACACGTGGGTGTTTTCAGACTGCCTTCTCTCTGAACTGTTCTGGACTGAGTGCAAGCTCTAAAAGGCATCAGTGGTACAAAGCTGGAGGTTTTTGTCTCACTTCCCCTTAGGGCTGCATCACTGTGTACAATGTAGCGCGCTCCCCTCCCAGTGATGAACTTGGCAGATATAATCCGCTTCATCGCCTGCTTGGACCGCACTGATGCTCAAAGACATGGTGGCCCCGGAGACGGAGCCAGAGAAGCGGGCAGGGATCCCAGCGGGTCTGTTGTTGGCATTACTGGCACTGCCACCATTACTGTAGATAAGTAGCACCGGGGCACTGCCCTCTTTCTGCTGGTACCAGGCTGGGTACTTACTCTCAATGGAAGGTAAACCACTCACGGTGCAGGAGAGAGTCACTGTCCCTCCAGGGGCCACAGACACCGAAGGGGCCCGAGGAGTCAGCGCGAACTGCGCAATGGAACCTGGGAACAAAAAAGAGAAAATACATTAGTGGCTCTGCTTCTTGGTCACTACCATGAATATATATAGATATATATTGGTCCCTCACATGCACAGAGAGTGCTGAGCACGAGGAGGAGAGGAGCCCAGGACATGGTGCAGCGTCAGCAGGGCTCTGATCTCTGATGCAGACAGACGCCTGGGTGGGACCCCACAGCTTCCTCTTAAGCCCCTCAGGAGGAGGGAACTGCCCATCGAAGCAAATCTCTTTGAAGCTCATTGGCTGCGGCCAGAAACATCAATGGCTTAGTGGCCTTTTTGTACACACAAGCTTGGTGTCACTATAGAAACACCAGTCAGGAGCCCACTGCATCCTACATCACCCATTGCCACTGTCATCGGTGGCAATGACATTACGAACACATCTACAAACCATCACACCCCTACAAGTAAAACAATTCAGATCATCCTAAACTCCCAAAGCTATATGAATGGCTTGGGCGGCAGTTATTGGTCATTTTTAGATGGCATTAATAGTCAAATGTTGTGCACATCTGTAAATCAGATAAACATTACCACCATGTGGCAGACTGTCATAAGTGCAGGTGTAGCCATTAAGGTTCTGGAGTCGAGCACTGGAAACCATCGCCTCAAATTCAGCACTGGCTTCAGCATGTTAAAAACCAGTTTATCAGACTTTTCTTTTTATTTACAGAAATATAAACATATTGTAGAGTTATTAAAACAGTTTCAAACGTGTGTTATTCAGCTTTTGTTTGCTCTGTGCACACTGTCCACTTCTTTAGATTTAATGTAGCCGCAGATCTAGCTCTTAATGGACTAGTGCAACATGCGTATTTGTGTATTCAGGAGAAAACCTAAAGTCCTTAATTTTTTAAACCAATATATGGAGTTAAAGTTATTTCTATGTTCAATGCACATAATCCCACTTTGGCTCTCTCTCTCTCTCTCTCTCTCTCTCTCTCTCTCCCTCTGTCTCCCTCCCTCTCTCTATCTCTGACTCCCTCCCTCTCCCTCTCTGTCTCTGTCTGTCCCTGTCTCTGCCTCTATCTGTCTGTCCCTGTCTCTGTCTGTCCCTGTCTCCCTATCTCTGTCTCCCTCTCCGTCTCTCTGTCTGTCTCTGCCTCTATCTGTCTGCCCCTATCATTGTCTCTGCCTCTATCTGTCTCTGTGTGTCCCTGTCTGTCTCTATCTCTGTCTCTCTGTCTCCCTCCCTCTCTCTGTCTCCCCACTCTCTCTCTCTCTCTCTCTCTCTCTCTCTCTCTCTCTCTCTCTCTCTCTGTCTCCCCACTCTCTCTCTCTCTCTCTCTCTCTCTCTCTCTCTCTCTCTCTCTGTCTCCCCTCTCTCTCTCTCTCTCTCTCTCTCTCTCTCTCTCTCTCTCACACACCTGGATAGCATCTACTGTCTGTCCACAATGCACTTACTTATGTTTGTTTCAGGATTTAGTCTGTGAGTGCCTCCTCTTATTTCTGAGGTGTGATATCTGCAATCCAAATGCAATAAAATAATGGGAAGATACCTCCTGCAGGAGCGGCGGCTGACCTGAATCTTGTCGCTCTTAAGATATGCATCAAGTTCACAGAGCATAAGTACTAATCAATCACTTGACAGAGCCACACTCTAAGATTCACATTACTATGTATCTTCATAGAAGAGTTTAAGTAATAGTGCATAGGGGAATATACTTATTGAAACATCCAAGAGAGGTCAGTCTAAGTAAATGACTGGACTGAGCATCTTTTAGGTCGTACCCGCACTAGAGAGGGCAGCAGGTTTACAGACACTCTGGCTGCTGTTGTAAGACAATACTCGTCTGCTGCCCTGCAGTGCTAGACTGCTTCCAGAAGCAATGATAAGAATCACATTGCTATGGGAGGGTGGTTGAACATGTCATGACTTTGGTCACAAATGTAACTATTTGGTGCTGCTTGCGGGGCTTTAGCTGGTGCTTCATGCAAGGTGGCATGAGAAGGTACCCGCTCCATTACTTAGGATGTCTCATCAGTGCTGTTACTACTGCTAAACCTGGACCATTAAGTTTTTGTGATGCAACACAAAGGTGGGGTGTCTCAGGTGGCCCCTGATGATTTACACTGATGGAGCAATGATCCCCACACAGTCAGACCAGGGCTCTTCTGTTGATAAATTGAACCACGGCCATGAGTTAATGATTAAGGTGCTCTGGCATTGCCAGCTTCCATTAGTTGGACTGTGGCTAGCCTTTGAACCTCTGCACTTCATACAGTGCTTGGATCAAGTCACACTGAGGACCAACATTCATTTCATCACAATGAAAAAAGTTACACGTCTGACTGTCAAGCACTTTAAATCTGAATATTTTAAGCACTTCAAAGTGTCATTAAAATATTTACGTTGTATATGGGCACGAAAAACAATGTATTTACTACTAAACCAGTAGAATAGGTATAAAACTCCTACCCCATAAGGAGTTAACTTCAGACTTACCAACAATAAGTATAGTTTCCAAAAACAACTTCCCGTGGGTTGCTCTAATAACTTCACTGGCACAGCTGCTCTTTTATGTGCCTTGGAAGGCGGCTGCATGAAATAATCTAGCACTCATTCACTTCCTTGTACCCTCCTTCCATCCTCTACTAACCGGTCGCCACACTCCTCAACTCCTACCTGGTGCAGTGAGCTGTTTCAGCTATATTTGAGACAAGCGGGTAGCACATCATTGAATTGTGATTATCATGGGGTTAAAAAAAAGTGTTTTCACTTTGACTACCACTTCTACCTTTATAATAGGGAGTATGAAAAGGAGGAGGAGGACAAGTATTTCCTCCATCTAAAACCCTTTTAAAGAAGTCTCTTGCCCACTGAAATATACTTTATGTTAAAAAATCAGTCATTAGTTGTGTGGCCTGCACGAGTAATGGGTTTACATTTCTGATCCACTGGTAACTAAAGGCCTCATTGCAGCACTTGTATCTCCTTGGGTAGCATTGCAGAACAGTCAAATACTTACCCAAGAGAGGTGGTGTGGGCTAGTATTCACCATTCACAAACAAACATTAATAACACTCAATAAATGATTGTGCAGTCTGTGCTTTTTCGTTTGAAAAAGTAAAAGTGCATTTGTAGCACACACAGCACTGGTATGTATTCAAATGCAGCACATGAGAGCAGTTTAGGGTGGAATCACTGGTAGTAAAGCATATATACTTTGCTCAAAAGTGGCTGTCAGTCTCATTACTTAAATAAAGCATTTACCAGAATAATGTAAATGCAAGTCAAATGTTGCCCCTGAATAGCATCACATTTATGATTACAAAATTATTCAATTATAGCTTAAATCCCTAGAGAGTGTTTGCAGCAACCTGAAAAACATCACTTTGGTAAAATAAACTTAATCAGGTTTAGGGATGGCCTAGGAACAATGGAGCAGAGTCTAAATTTAGCCATTTTTATCGGGAAATACACCTGGGTGAAAGGGGGCACACTGTTTTTAGCCTTTGTGGACCTCACTGCTGCTTTTGACTCCATGCAACATGATAAGCTTTGGAAGATTCTTGAAGCAACGGGGGTTGAAGCTCAAATAAACCTTTTTCTCAGGCGCCTTAATAACAACGCACAGGACAGAGTCAAATTTGGTGTAAACGAGGAATGTACTGCCCCATTTCCTATTAGGAGTGGGAGTCAGACAAGGCTGTGTTCCGGTCCCCTTTCTTTTTAACCTCTGTACTAATGGTCTGGAAGAGGCTCTGATTAAGGGTAGCCATGACTTCCCCCAGATACCTGGTCATCCTATTCCCGCTCTCCTGTATGCAGACAACGCAATTTTAATGTCTTGTTGCCAAAAGGTTTACAGAAGGTGCTAGATAACTTCTCTAACTTTATGAATGATCTTGGACTCAGGGTTAATATATCAAAGACTTTCATTATGAGGTGTGGTCAGGGAAGTCAAAGATGTAAGGACATGTTTGTGGAGGGACAAAAGATAGAGCCCACAAAGAGCTTCTCATATCTTGGGATACTCTTTGAGCAAAAAGATTTATGGACTCACACAATATTAGCCAAAAAATTCGCCTTTTCTAGAACTGCCACGGTTCTTGTCAATTTTTCGAGGAAACTGGGTAGGAGACCCCCGGAGGCGCTTATAAAGATATACAAAGTTAAAAGTGTCTCTACAGCCATGTCCGAAGCCGGGTTATGGGGTTTGCTAACACTAACCCTCTACAAATAGTAGAAAACACGTTCCTGAGATACATTCTATCTGTCCCGACCAGCACATCCTTGTTATGTTATGAGTGGTCTTATAAAGCGCTCAGCTACTCGAGCAGAGTGTCCCGGAGCTAAACAGACCTGCTGGGGCTGGGCAAGGAGAACACAAAGAACTACTGTCCAAACAACCAGGTCTTGAGCTCCTTCCTAAAGGAGAGCAGGTTGTCTAGCTTCCTGAGGGATAGTGGCAGTTTGTTCCACAATTGAGGCGCCAAAAGTCTGTATGAATGTCCCCCAATGCGAGCTCGTTTAGTTGCAGGGACAATAGCCAGCGCTTAAGAAGCGGAACGCAAGAGTCGAGAAGGAAAATAGAAACGCACCCTTCTCCTTATATAGAAGGCCTGGTGCCTTGAAGAGATTTAAACGCAGTGATGAGAGTCTTAAAGTAAATGCATTTGCGCACCGGGAGCCAATGGAGCGAGTTTAGAAGATCAGAGGTGTTGCACCTTCGGCTAAGGCCAAAAATGTCCCTTGCTGCCGAATTTTGAACGGATTGTAGATGGGTGAGAAGATATTCCGGAAGGCCTAGATAGAGTATGTTGGTATAGTCCAGCCGTGAGCCAATCAAGGCCTGTACAGTGATCCTTATATGGGCATGTGACAAAAAGGGAAGACATTTTCTAAGAGTTTTAAGAAGGCCATAGCATTGGCCAACTACACTGAGAATCTGGGGTTTGAAGGTCAGACCATTGTCAATTTTAACAAACAGGTTTTTCGCCATAGAAGTAGCAGACGATAGAGGATACATATCAGAGGGCCACCAGGATTTCCAGTTGGCGTCGGGGGGGCAGCTGAAACAGAGGACCTCTGATTTATCAGAGTTGCACCTAAGTTGATTCAGTTGGAACCACGAAAAAACAGCCGCGAGGCAGCTCATAATGTTGTCGCAGGCGAAGTCTGTGTTCTTATCACAAGTAAATAAAAGCTGCGTATCATCGGCATAGGAGAAAATCTGGGCTCCATAAGACTCGACCAAAGCAGCCAAGGGGGACATATATATATTAAAAAGAGTAGGACTCAAAATCGATCCCTGTGGGACCCCCACCTACAGCGGTGGAACTGAAGCTATGAATGGGGGAGCCCAGATTGATTGTTGGCAGCCAGATAAAAAGGACTCGAACCAACTGAATACCGTCCCTCTCATACCAATCTCCTGGTGTCTTAAAAGAAGACGGTTGTGAGGGACGGTATCAAATGCCGCCGAGAGGTCGAGTAAAACCAACATCGCCTTCCCTCCATTGTCCAAAACCTCCTTAATAGACTCAGTAACCTCCAACAGAGCCGTCTCGGTGCTCAAGTTAGAGCGAAACCCGGATTGAGTGTTATGGAGGTTATCATGGGTTTCAAGAAAATTCGAGGGGAAGTATGGACATGTTTTTCCACAATCTTAGCAAAAGCAGGGAGTAGCGAGATAGGTCTATAATTAGAATGGGCGAGGGGATCCAAATTAGGTTTTTTAAGTAAGGGAAGGATATGTGCCTTTTTCCAAGTACTGGGGACAGTACCAGTTTTAAGAGAGGAATTGAGGACAGGATTAATGATAGGATTAATAATGTGTGCTATCTTGGCAAGGAAATTCGCAGGACAGACTTAAGACACACTTAAAACAAAATCCTAACTTAAGTCTGTCTTATGTTTGTCTTCAGTCTGTCTTAAGTCTGTCTTAAGTCTGTCTTAAGTTTGTCTTAAAACAAACTTAAGACAAAATCCTAACTTCTGTGAATACCAAAAGTAGTAAGTTTAGGATTTTGTCTTAAGTTAGTTCTGTGAATCAGGCCCGTAAACATTTCGACGTTGTTGGTGTATGTTAGTGCAAATAATTTGGTGACCCTCCCTCCCATTTCTTATATATGAGGTCCTGTTTTGGTCAAAAAGGAACATTTTGGATGAATGTTGTATGAAACATAAAAACAATTGTCTGCAAAATGTCTGTAGTGTATTCCCACAAATGACACACATAAAAAATAAATGTAAGGAAAATGGTATTTAAAACCGTTAAGACTCTCTGCAGAACAGAGCTGGCTCTATCAGGGGCCCAGTGAAAGGCTGGGGCCCGGGGCCGGAGCCTACTTTGCCCATGCTTTAAACATCTCTGGTTACGGGGCGTAGCTTGCGTGCCGCTCTGAGATGGCGGTCGGCGCTTGAGCTCCGGGAGGATTGCGGTTGCCGGGACGTCTTTGGGATTCATACCGGCATCGCTTTTGAGCCCGAATGGTGCAAAATGTTTCGGAATGCGCCAGGAATGTCATGAGACGCATTTCCACCACTGCGGATAGCGGGAGCCTTTCTTTCAGCTCCTTTGAAGCTCTGCTTACTGCTTTTGCCGTGAAGCCGCCATTTTGTCTCCTGTGTGGCGTCGCTCGAGCATGATACCTCAGGTGCAGTGACACATTCTGGAAGCCGTTGATTTCTACTGCAGTGAGGTGATATTTCCTGATATTTTTATTATTCATTATTCTCATTTTTGACTTTGCGGTTTTTATACTGCTGGCAACTATTTTTCATGCTTTTACCTGCTTGATGTGCCTCATCTTTTTCTTACTGGACTTCCTAATGTTTTGCATATGTTTTCTGCCTAATATGGATTGAATGTCTGGTCAACCTGATTACGAGGTTACTGGATGTCTGGAAGTCAATATTTTTGAATATTTGGTGACTTCTTTTTTGTGGTACTTTTTTGCATCAGTCGTACCTCAGTCGCCATTTTGTGTTTTACTACTACGAATATTGCTTAACGGTGCTGCTCACACAGTTATTCCTAACAAGGAGCCCTTGAGTCTGATAGTACACCTGTTGAATCCTCTCTTTGCGCATATTTCTTCAGGCATAGTGTTGGTGTTTATCAACGTGGATTGTGCCTATGGGGGACAACATGGGTGTTCCTTCTAATGCCAAGGACTCTAAAGGGGCTCTTAAGAGGTTCAAGCAGCATTCTCCTACTCCGGAACCTTCCCAGAAGGATTCTACGGCCACATTGGATACTATTTTGTCGCGTCTCAATACAGTCCATGATATCGCTCAATCTACTAAAACTAATACTGACCTCTTACAAGCTGAGGTGGCCGCTCTCAGGAATGACTTTAAGACATTAGGTGTTAAGGTTACTACTGCTGAAACTCACATTAGTGGTGTGGAAGATACTACGCACCAACACTCACGGTGTCTTCAACAAATGGATTGTTCAATGGCGGCTTTGAGGAGAGACCTTATGGAGCAGGAAGATCATAACAGGAGAAGTAACCTGCAAATCTTTGGCCTTCCTGAAGATGCAGAGAAGTCAGCCTCTTCGATGATTGACTTTATCTCCCAATGGCTTCCTTCTACCTTGCAGATTTCATTTCTGAGAGACTTTGAGATTTAGAGAGCTCATCGTGTCCCCTCCTTCAGGTCTAAATCTTCTACAAGTCCTAGAGCGATAATCTTTAAGCCATTGCGTCACCAACATTCAGAACAAATTTTGGCGCATATGAGGAAGGTCAAATCTGTGACTTGGGAGGTTCATCGCATTTCTATTTTGCAGGATTTTGTGAGAGATTCTGTGATTCGTAGGAAGGGTTTCCTGAACCTGCGAAGCGTCTGTTGGACATGAACATCCCTTTCTCTTTTGCTGGCCCTTCCAAATTTTCGTATCACCTTCAAAGGCCGCTACAGAATTTTTGATGAACCTGCTGATCTTTCCTCTTTTCTTGATAATCAATCTGAATCACAGATGGATTCATCGCCTGTTCCAGTTACTTCTGGTTCTTAATTCTTTTTATGTTTTTTTCTTTGATTTTACATTTTTCCGTCTCACATGTGCCACTGTTTAGTGTCACATGTTGATTATGGCTCCCCCTGTAGTTTTCTCTGTAGTTTGGTCAGGAGTTTGCTGTTTATTTTGCATTTTGTGTTCGTTTGGTTTTCCTCTCCGCGTTATATTACTGCTTTGGCCTTTGTCGGTTCTTCTTCCCTGGTTGTTTTGATTGCGTTTTGTTTATCCAGCCTTTGTCATTGGTCCTTTGTTTACTTGTGTAATTAGTCTTTCTGTTTTCTCTTTTTCCATTTCTATTATTCTTCGGATTGAGGATGTTTCCTCCACCTCCTTTTCCCTTGTTGCTGATATATACCTTTCGTATGTCCTAATTACTTCTGCTTCGTTCGGTTTTCTTGTTTCCTGTACCACAACAGACTTTTATTGGTGCTCGATGTATGTCTATTGGTTGTTTTATTCTTCTTACTTAGCATGTTTTGTTCCATTGTCTTTTGTTAGTTTTACAGTGCATTGCTTTGGTCAGTTTTACCGCACTACTCTCATTCTTTCTGATACCTTTATGTATTATTCACTTTTGGCCATACTGTGTGCTTTTTCTCCATGCTTTACTCATTATCTCTGATGACCCTCTATGTTTTACTACTTATATTTCATATTGATTCATGCTCATTTGCTATTACATTCTGAATATTGCTATGTTTCTTATATTACTAATTGTTTATGCCTATATATGAAGTTTCAGTATATTTTTCCTTTTATGTATGATGTTTTCTCCTTTAATATTTCTCAGACTTCAAGTTTGCATATATTGTATGTTTGCTACTTATATGTGATGGTTATTTTATTCCTAAGGATATTTTGCTTGTTCACTTTGTTTATTGCATTTTCTTCGCACTTCTACTGTTCATAATTCTTCATTAGATCTTTAGCTTATTATATGATGCATCCTTATACTCCTGGATATGTTTTGGTTTAGAGGCTTGTTACAGCTTTTCTTTTCTTCTATCCCTCTCTGAGCTCTTCCATCGCTATGGTTCCTCATTCCCTTTTTGGCCTCTTTCTTTCTTTTCTGTCTGATTTAGCGTTGCTAATTTTTTAATTATATACGTCCCGGCATCCCTCTTCCCTCCCGCTTCCATGTCTCCCCAGGTATGAGTTTGGTCCTTTATAGACCTTCCCTGGTGGGTCCTTTTCTTTTTTTCTCTCTATTCCTTACTGGTACCTCTATTCCTTCTTCTCTTTTCCTTCCTTCTCTCTCTTTTCTCTTTCTGTATCTCTCTCTTCTTAAATCTTCCAATAGCTCTTTCATTTTTCTTCTTTCTCCCCTCTTACTTCTCTTCACGAATTTCTTGTTGGAGCTCTCCTCTTGTGTTGTCTGTCATACAACGTTGGTGGTCTTCTGTTGTCGTTAATCTCTCCTTCCTGTTATCTACGTACTATGATGTATCTTTTCTGGTAGGAATATGCCGGGCTTGAATCGTTGTACCTTAATGTTAGAGGATTGAACCATCCGGTGAAAAGATCAAAAATTCTGGACTACTGTAAATCCTTATCTTCAGATTTGATTATTTTACTAGAAACGAAAGTATCCTCCAAGGAGGCCTTGTTTTTGAGAAAGGATTGGGTTCTTGACGTTGTTTGTTCAGAGGCCTTGGGCAAAAAGAATGGGGCGATAACGTTAATTTCTAAGAATTCTGGTCTATCTGTGATATCTACTGAACATGATTCAGAGGGCTGATGGTTACTATCCAAGTTCTTGGATGGTACAGATGATCTTTATGTTATGAATATCTATGCTCCAAACATTGATGACCCCTCCTTTTGGCGAACAATTACTAAAACATTAGCTGACACACAGCATAAAGGTAATTTAATTGTCGGTGGGGATTTTAATTTACCAATGGATCCCTTGTTCGATAGAAGTTCTGCATTTACATTCCGTCCCCCTAAAGCTCATAAACAGATGACGAATATGTGTTCCTTGACTCATCTCCAAGATATTTGGTGTCTTCATAATCCTACTGGTAGTGATTTTTCCTTTTTTTCCTCTCCCCGTTCTAGCTTCTCTCGTATTGACTATCTTTTGGTTCATTCGTCTCTTGTGCAGTCTTCCTCTTCCCGCTACATTCATCCTATTCTTGTCTCTGATCATGCGGCTGTTTCCTTTACACTTTTGTCCTTTGCTCCTAAATCGCGTCCTCGCTCTTGGAAATTAAATACTGAGCTTTTACATGATGACTCTCAAATATTGGCCATTTCCAAAGAAATTGATACCTTTTTCACTGACAATGAAGGCTCTGTTTCTTCTCCAATAGTCTTGTGGGATGCTTTAAAATGCAATCTTCGTGGTCACATTATTAAGCGTATGGCGGCTAGGAATGCTACCATCAAAAAGGAACTTGCTGATTTAGCGGATGAAATCAAAAAGCAGGAATCTCTTTATCGCAACTCTAAAGACAACACCTATTTACAGTCCATTAAGAATTGAAAGTATTCCTACAACACTATTGTTACTAAAAGAGCTCATATAGTTGTACAGGCTCAGAAATCTAAACGGTTACTTTTAAAAAACCGAGCAGGCAAAATATTGGCGGCTACGTTGAAGTTTCAGGAGTCTTCTTTTCAATCCTTTCAGATTTCCTCTATCAATGATAGCTCGGGTATTAAAAAATTTCAGACCACAGAGATTCTGGATGTATTCCGAGATGTTTACAGTAAGCTCGTTACTCCCACTAATCAGGCATCTTTTTCCCAATGTCAAGAATTTTTTAAGACGATTCCTATTCAATCTATGTCTGTGGAGGATAGTGGCAAATTGGGTGGTTCGATTACCTCTGAGGAAATTATTGCTGCAATCAAAGCCACGAGATCTGGGAAAGCTCCCGGTCCGGATGGTTTCCCCATTTTGTTTTATAAGACATTTCTTCCCTCTGTTGTTCCTCATCTTAAGTCAGTTTTCGATACCTTAATTCAAGGTGGATCTGTTTCGGGTTCGGCAGCTGATGCCACTATTGTGGTGATCCCTAAAGAGATGGTAAAGATCATTCCGATCCCAAGAACTTTCGTCCTATTTCCCTTCTTAATATGGAGGCTAAGATTTTTGCCAAGATTTTAGCCAGACGCTTGGAGGCCTATATTCCTAAGCTTGTCCATCCTTCTCAGACAGGATTTGTCAAGGGTAGACTCGCCAGGGATAACATTCGTACCTTTTGTCATATTCTGAGTGCAGCTAAACGTTCTAACATTCCGGCTGCAGCTTTGGCCCTTGATGCCGAAAAGGCTTTTAATAAGGTCTCTTGGCCTTTTCTACGTGCTGTTCTATGTGCGCATAACCTTGGGGACTCTTTTGTTCACATGATTATGTCCCTCTATGCTCAACCTAGAGCCAACATTAGAGTTAATGGTGCTACATCGTCTTTTTTTAACCTTTGCCAAGGCACCAGACAAGGCTGTCCTTTATCCCCGCTTTTGTTTTTATTATCTATTGATCCGCTCCTCAGATTGATTGATCTCCACACAGACATTAAAGGCTTTAATTTCGGCTCCCACTGTATGAAGACTGCTGCCTATGCAGACAATGTCCTTATTTTTTCTGATTGCAAACAAAAGAGGTGATGGACCGAATGTGGATCAATGTCACACATTCAACCCAGTCAAAAGATCTGGGCCCAAATCCATCGTTTTTTTGCACTCCACACCACCCTGGGTTAGACAATGGCGATATGCAAATCAGCTCTGACCCTGTGCCCCATGGGAACAGTCCAGTCCGAACTACAAAAGCCATGTCCTTCCCAGAACGGAATCAAGCATCCGAGGACCGGACCGGTTTCGAGGTAACACCTCTCATCAGCCCGGCTAGCTTGACTACAGTGGTGTGGAGTGCCCTGGGACCCACGTCTGAGCATCCCTAGCACACTTATGGCGGCAATTGCAAACAAAACAGGTGATGGACCGAATGTGGATCAATGTCACACATTCAACCCAGTCAAAAGATCTGGGCCCAAATCCATCGTTTTTTTGCACTCCACACCACCCTGGGTTAGACAATGGCGATATGCAAATCAGCTCTGACCCTGTGCCCCATGGGAACAGTCCAGTCCGAACTACAAAAGCCATGTCCTTCCCAGAACGGAATCAAGCATCCGAGGACCGGACCGGTTTCGAGGTAACACCTCTCATCAGCCCGGCTAGCTTGACTACAGTGGTGTGGAGTGCCTGGGACCCACGTCTGAGCATCCCCAGCACACTTATGGCGGCAATTGCAAACAAAACAGGTGATGGACCGAATGTGGATCAATGTCACACATTCAACCCAGTCAAAAGATCTGGGCCCAAATCCATCGTTTTTTTGCACTCCACGCCACCCTGGGTTAGACAATGGCGATATGCAAATCAGCTCTGACCCTCTGCCCCATGGGAACAGTCCAGTCCGAACTACAAAAGCCATGTCCTTCCCAGAACGGAATCAAGCATCCGAGGACCGGACCGGTTTTGAGGTAACACCTCTCATCAGCCCAGCTAGCTTGACTACAGTGGTGTGGAGTGCCTGGGACCCACGTCTGAGCATCCCCAGCACACTTATGGCGGCAATGCAAACAAAACAGGTGATGGACCGAATGTGGATCAATGTCACACATTCAACCCAGTCAAAAGATCTGGGCCCAAATCCATCGTTTTTTTGCACTCCACACCACCCTGGGTTAGACAATGGCGATATGCAAATCAGCTCTGACCCTGTGCCCCATGGGAACAGTCCAGTCCGAACTACAAAAGCCATGTCCTTCCCAGAACGGAATCAAGCATCCGAGGACCGGACCGGTTTCGAGGTAACACCTCTCATCAGCCCGGCTAGCTTGACTACAGTGCTGTGGAGTGCCTGGGACCCACGTCTGCGCATCCCCAGCACACTTATGACGGCAAGAAAAATTATTTTTTCTGATGACATAGTTTTGGCCATTCCTGCCATTACCGCCACCATTTCTCCTTTTTCTAAATTTTAGGGGTATACTCTTAATAGAGACAAAACTGAGATGTTTCCCTTAAATGCATATTGCTTCCCAGCACACACGGGTTCTGCAGGCTTTAAGTGGCAATCTAAACAGCTTAAATATTTATAGGGATTTGGTTTTGTAGTACCCTTTATGATACTGTAGCGTATAATGAAGCCCAGAGTATAATTAAAGTGCGTCGTCTTCTGGACACCTGGTCTCCGAAACATATTTCGTGGTGGGGTCGTCTCCAAACTTTGAAAATGATGATAACACCTATCATTAATTTTGTATCACCTATGCTCCCGGTGAAATTATCCTCTTCTTTCTTTCATGAGATGGATGTCATTACTTCAAAATTTCTCTGGAATGACAAGCGTGCTAGAATTGCCTACAAATTCTTGAGAAAACCTTATGATATGGGGGGTTGTAATTTCCCCGAGTGGGAGAAATACCAAGTTGCTTTTTTAGCATCTCAAGGAGCTCTTTGGTTTTCTTTGGATCCTGATCATGTGCCCTCCTGGATGGTCATTGAACAAGAGCTTTCTGCTCCTTCGCCACCTTCTTCGTTTTTAACCACTTCTACTTTATCTATTCCGTTTTCTCGTTCTATCATTTTAGATACCATTGCAGCAGTCCGGTTGGTCGACAAAAGAGTTACTACTCCTCTTCACAAATCACGATGGTCCTCGATTTGGCGTAATTCTAAGATTAAAATTGTTATTGATCACAAGTTGATGTCTTATTGGGCTACTAAGGGAATATCACTTGTGCGTCATCTTTATGATGCAAATAATGATCCGTTACCCTTCTCCTCCTTAGCTCAACAATTTTCTCTCACTAACTTAGACTTCTACACATTTCTTAAAATTAAAGTTGCTCTTGCTAAATTACGATTGGTTCCCAATTCACCTACTGTTACCTTATTTCATTTATGGATTAGATCTGGTCATGTAGCTTCCAAAATCTATAAAATCTTATCTTCCACTTCTTCTGTTCAACATACGGTAACCCAACACAAATGGTTGAGCGATTTTCCTCCTGATCTTACAGAACATATTTCACCAGATTCTTGTCAGTTAATTGGGAAGATGTCTTTGCGTAACAAAATTGCTCCTTCTTTAATGCAGTCTAAGTTCTTTTCTATCAATATCCTTCATTGGACTCCAGTTCGATTATATTCCCTGTCTCTAAAAGATGGCGACCTATGCTGGAGTTGCGGTTTATCGGCTGGTACTTTTCCACATATGTTTTTTAAGTGTTCTCTTCTGCAATCATTTTGGGATTTGATACATAAACATCTTATGTTAATATTTGATGTTCAATTCAAACTTTCTTTTCCCATGATTATACTGGGTCCCTTGGCCTCTCCAATCCTGTTGCCTTTAGATTCCTTAGAATTACAACTCATGGATCTTTTATTAACTGTTGCTGTCAAAGTGATTCTTATGGAATGGAAGTCTTTTTCCTCAGTCTCATACCACACCTGATGGGCATGGGTTTCCTTTTTGAGAAGTGCACATACTTCGGTTGATGAGGCCCATCTCTCTCCTTCGATCTCTAGTAATGTCTGGAGAGCTTTAGATGCTTATATGGATTTAGCTTCGAAAGGTTTGGTTCCTCAATATCCTTTTGTGTTGCCTGATTAAGTGTGTCTTGTGGGTTTTGTTTTGTGGAGCCCTACAAGAGTTTGTTTCTCTATCCTTCGTTTCTCTATCCTTTCTTTCCTTTCTCTTCTTTCCCCGCTTTCTTCCTTTTTTCCTTTCTCTTCTCTTTCTCCTTTTCTCCTTTCTCTTGCTAGTAATCCTCTCTTTATTGCACAGTGATACTGTTGATGCTTTTTATTATTCCGGTCACTGACTCTTTGTTTTCTTTAATTTTTATGTGCAATTTATCCAATGAATTATTTGTAACTTAGCCTTCATGATATATTATTCTTTATTGACACTCATCACCTGTATCACTTTTTATTATGTTTAATTATTTATTTACTGCCTCAAATGCTAATAAATTCTTTTGAACTAAAAAAACATCTCTGCTTACAATATGACGACGTGCATTTTAGCGTTATATTTTTATAGTGATAGCACTGCTATGATCTGGGTGGTGTCGAAGCACATTGAAGCCCCATCACCACTGTATTTCTTGTTATAGCTTAGATTTTGTATCATACTCCTTAAAGCATTACACCCAATCGAATTCCAGGTACTACCAGTGCCATGAGTGTTGCAGGTTTGCAGTTTGCTAATTTCCCAACACAAGGTAATCACTCGTTGCTTCGAGGCGTTCCCAATATAGATACTAGAATATGAAGAAACAAACTTACACTTCATTTTCATAAAATATTCATCAGAGGGTGTTTTAGGTATCTCTGCATGATGCTTGAGGTAGCTCTGAAAGACCCTTCTTAGACTGAAGGGGTCGCGAGCTGGAAGCGCTATACCAATGCTACGATAAAATAAAATGCAAACAATGAATACTAATTGTTGGACCCGCACAAACAGGATGGTTATCCCGTTCTCCATCACTCACAGGGTACGGGGGCCTCGATAGCCCTCTGTTCTTAATACGGTGCAGCTATCAATAGCGCAGCAGGTGCAAGAGCACCGAGCCAAGGCCTAAGGGTCTGCATCCCACTCATAGCTGTCTTGTTTTTACCAAACCAGATGATCGAGGGATGTATTCCTTGCTTGCATTAGGGGCCTTGGCACCATTGCGGAAAATAGAGCTTTCTAATTCAATTGCACTCTTTATAGCGCATTTGGCACATCGTTTCACTCTAAGGTGCGTAATCGACTGCCTGGAAAAAGCTTGAGATCAGGCCCGGACTGGCCGTTGCGGGCACCGGGCAATCCCCCGGTGGCCCGCATGGTTGGGGGCCGGTTTTGGCCCCCTGGGGGCCGTTTTTGTTACAGGGTAGTTATGCTGCAAAAACGGCCCTGTAACAAAAACGGCCGAAAACCGGCCCTGGCACAGAGCGCGGCCACACCTCCCACTCCTCCTGGAGGGGGGGAGGGGGCCAGGCCCGGACTGGCTGTTGAGGGCACCGGGCAATCCCCCGGTGGGCCGCATGGTTGGGGGCCGGTTTTGGGCCCCTGGGGCCGTTTTTGTTACAGGGCCGTTATGCTGCAAAAACGGCCCTGTAACAAAAACGGCTGAAAACCGCACCTCTCCCCCCTCCCCTCTCCTCCCGGAAGGGGGAGGGGGGCCGGCCGAGCACTTTGCCAGGGCCGGTTCTGGTTCCCAGTCCGGCCCTGGAGGGGGCCGGCCGAGCACTTTGCCAGGGCCGGTTCTGGTTCCCAGTCCGGCCCTGCTTGAGATATTGAAGCTTCGTGGGGATATATACACTGTGCAAAGTACACTCAGACCAGGACCATTTTTCAAGTACATGCAAGAAGCTCTCTAGAGGTAGGCGGTGATCTAAACTTCTATTGGTGGCACAGTGTCCTGTATGTTATACGCATGCGTCATTTGTGCAAGACGCCCAATGTGGCCAAAACTCTCACTAAATGCTTTCTTTCATATATTCCGGGTTTGAGAAATGTAACACTATCAGAATTAGCAGAGAAAATTATTTTAAACATACCTTGCGACTTTATGCTTTAAGTAGCCTCAAATTACTAATAAAAATAACACACCCAGGCAGACAACCTAGATATACAGTGTGATGAGACCCAGACAACTGAAAATGACATGGAACAACAAAGTAGTATCTGTTTTTAGAACTACATCTATTTTTGACCAGCAGACTCGAGAGACGAGGAAAGACAATCCCTGCCTCACTCGGCTTCGTGTGATAGCAACCACATCTTCGGCAAGCTGACACGTCGCCTTTATCCACTAGCCGAGTTTTTTAATGCACCAGAACTTGAGCATATTCAGCTTCGTATAATAGCAGCCAGATCCTCGGCAAGCTGCAACGCTGCTTTTTAAACCAAGTCTGACTGTACTCGAAAGTGAATCTACTCAGCAATGCTTATTCATTTGGAATCATAAGACCAGATGTCCCATATCGTCAATATACCGGAGCATCTTTCTCACCATAGATATCCGGACCCTAAGTAACGGTTTTTCGATTGCCTGGTCAGACAGGCCTTTCGATATTCAGCCACTCCTCATCCCCGGTATACCACCTGCAGGGAGATCGTTTTTATAATCAGAAAGGAAGCCTCACGGTGCGGTCTCCAGTTAGAACACCACCTCCTGCAGGACTTGCACTGCCACAGAGCAATAAATACAGGGACCACTACCTACAAGACAACACATGTCAGTGATTGTTCTATAGCACCAGCGTTCGTACCCCTATCAGATTGTTTTAAAAATTCCTTGATGGTAATTTCCTGACGAAGACACTTGTTGTCAAAACGCGTAGAGAAGAATTCGTCATTACCTCATTTGCACCATTTTTTAATATAATTTTTTTTTAATGTAATTTGTTGTCCATGCAATGTACTTTTATAATGTTTAAACATCTTGTATGTAAAACATTTTATTCATATGTATATGATAATTATTAAAACGTTAAGAATTTTCTAAAAACTGATACTACTTTGTTGTTCCATGTCATTTTCGGTTGTCTGGGTCTCATCACACTGTATATCTAGGTTGTCTGCCTGGGTGTGTTATTTTTATTAGTCTATTTACCCTGACCCAGGAGCTTGATCCAATTTTCAGGGGGTACTTGTTACTTACAATAATTTCAGTAGCCTCAAAGCCATCAGTCAACTTCTGGGGTGGAAGTCCAAGACGGGAGACAGAACAAGCATTTTCAATGCAATAGGTCTCGCATTTAAGCACGCTTAAGCTATTGTAAATGACAATGCCTTTTATTTATGTTTAAAAAACTAAAACAAAAATAAATGGTATAGTTATTTGCAATGTCAATAGCTCAAACTCGCGTACATGCGAGACCTATTGCATTGAAAATGCTTGTTTTAGCAGTGAGCCCTCGCCACATTTCCTTTCCTCAGGGTGCTGAGTCCCACCCAGTCACCCCACATGCAGCCATTGTTGCAGGACAGCCTCGGGTGTCCAACCTGGGCTGCCCGAGCTGGCTCCTCATGCCCCAGCACACTGATGCGCTGCTGCAGGAGCAGGCCGCAGCATTCTTGTCTGCCCACTCCTGTAGGCAGACAGACATCATATGGTGGGCCTTCCTGCTCCCCCAAGACTCGTGCATAGGGAGCGGGGAAGGCAGACCACATGGAGGGGAGTGCGATGGCACTGAACTCTCCTCTTTTGTCCAAGGGGTGCAAGGATGGGGGCCAGAACCATTTCACGCACTCACAGGGGAGCAAGACAGCGCTCCCTTGCCATAGTCACTTCTCAGGGCCCAGGGTCAGGATCTTGGCCTGCCTTCTCTCCTCCAAGGGGGAGAGCAACTGCCCTCCCTCTTACAATAAATCTTCTTGGGGCCCAGGGATGGGGTCCTGGGCCCCTTTTATTGTGGGGGAGTGCAATAGCACCCCCTCACCTTGTTTGCTTCTTGGGGCCCCCGGGAAGGGGTCCTGGGCCCCTTCTCCTCTCACAGGCAGATCTCGACAGCACTTCCCCAGGTTCTCTGGGGCAGCCTCCAGGCCCTGCCAGAGGAGCTCCATGCACTCCGGCGAGGTAAAGGTCAAAGGTTCCCTAAACTAAAACATGCCATCTGTTAGGCACAATTGGGCCAACTTAGATGATTGTGATCTCGTTTTGCTCCGTGTAGTGAGCCCTAGCGATCTGGAGCACTTTCTTAAGGCCTCCTGGCCTTCTCGGTGGTAAGCCTTGTAGGGAGCTGGCTTCTCTGGCTCGCTGCACAAGCCTTTCATTTTGCTCTTCCTCTGGGCTTCTCTCCTTCTTGTCCTGCAGCCTAGTCGTTCCCCATTTGGTCTTTGAGGGATGTAAGAGGACCATTGTTCCTGGTCTTGGGGAAGTGCCCCAATGGTACTAGGGTCAATCAAAGGAATTTACTTAATCCAGGATAGGGGGTTCCTCTTTCCAATTGTCCATGGAATGAGCCTCCAGTCCCAGTGATCTGTAGAAAAGCACATCCATGAGAGAGCTCTCCTCCCTGCACCCTAAAGTGGGGTCGGGAGGTGCCATCATGGATGAACCTCTGGCCTATTTTGATGTGCCACATTACCTCTTGGCCTCTATTTCACCCTTCCTGAATGGCCTTCTGGGATACCTCAAGATGGCATCACCCAGGAGTCACTGCATCATATGCTCCGAGGGTCTCAGATTCACCCCTCACTGACATCACTACCAACACCAACCTCAGCAAAATTTCAAAGGAGCCCTCCTGCTGTCTTGGCTCCAGAGTCTGGGCTCCCTCCCTTTGTTCAGTGGGCTTGGTCAGGAGTTTCTCCTGGCACAGGATGACAGCTGGCTGACTGATGGCGAGCAGTCCAGCCCACCCCCACCTCCTCAGGAGCTGACCTAACCAAGGTCAATTGCTCTCTTTGTGGGGGGATGCCTCCGTTCAAGCTGCTGGAGGAAAAAGTATTTAACACTGTGTAGCAGAGTGACAACAGGCCTGATGATAGAGAAATCTGATATTCCTGGATGACCCATTAGCTGTACAGTTATGAATTTGAACTTTACTGGATTGTTTTTTTCAGACAGGTTATACTGTACATTGGCATGACTTCAGAGTCTCTAGACCCAAGGGGAGAGGAGCTGCACTCTAAGGCAGTCTTCCCCATAGTGTGTAATGGAGGGTCCCTGCAGACCAGACAGTAAAGCACACAGACTTTCCCTATCAGTGTACACCAACATTATAATGCCTATTACAGGTCAATACCAATCCCTGCAGAGTGCCTTTTGTGTCAGGCTACCGGTGCACAGTTCCTCTGCTGTACACAACAGCATTCTCCCATGTGCATCCCTTTACATGTGTACACACGTGTGCATGTCCACGTGTAACCAGCCAAGTGCCACTTAACATGGCTGTAAGATATTTGTGGTAGAGATGGGGCTAGTTTAAATTTGATTTCATCCAAAATTTATAATTTTATAGCAATTCTATCTTCACGTTACAGGATAGCATTAATAAGTAGAACTCTATCACCAGAGCATAGTTTTTGAAGATCAATTTTGTCCACAAATTGCTTTTGCCTAGTAGCAAGGCCTCTTTATAGTCATATAATGGTCATAGTATTTTTGGAACATTTATGTTATTGTATTAATTGCTAGGATAACTACACTAAAGGGCCTGATTTTGATGTTGGGGGTATTGCTTCCTCCCGACTTGGTCCTGGTGAGGTAATATGAATTTTTATAGTCAATTGTGTCCCCTAACGTGAACCCCACCGTCTCCATGTACGAGCTTAAAGTGCATGTAACTTCCCTCCTCGACCTGCTATGAAGACGCAAATACATTTGCGTCCAACGTTAACATGTCCTCTTTCAGATCCACCATGAATGGATCGATAATTCAGTTCCTAAGTATGCCTTGCCAACGTCTTTTCATGGTATACTTTCACGTTTTTCCTAGTCCTGCAGAGCTAGGCCCTGATTTCTGCCATCGAGCCCTTACTGTTCTCTGTCTCCTGAAAGCTGCAACGTGGGATGTCTCCCTGACCTCTGTCCTACTCCCTGCGCGGCGAGCGGTGCCCGGCTTGGCCTGCTTGCCTGCCAAAGACAGTATTTTACCTTCAAGTTATCAGTAAAGCCGAGTTCAGCTCCTCGAAAACACATTCCAGTCTAGCAGAATAGATAAACATTTCCCCGGCTGCAGAGCAAAGGGCCCGGCCTCTCTGTCTCCATGCAAGTAATTCATTGCTCCTGTTACCATGGTAGGCCCATGGCCCCTCGCATTACACGCAGACACGTAGTCACATATGCACGCATTAATAGTCAGTATAGAGTAGCCTCTGCCCGAGAGACCTTTCCTTCTAGATAATATGGTTCCCCAAACACAAGATATCAGATATGATTTAGGAACGAGTTGATCTGACATGCCAGACTTCTGTCTCTTTCCTCTAGTGTTAAATGTCAAGTCCCCTGCACCCTCCAGCCTCACGTCAGTCACACGTCATGCTGCTGCGCGCTCATCCTTGCCACAGATTTCTGCTGACACTGCAAGATTCCACTATGTATCCACCCACCTGTGACAATTTCATGTGACGTTTTCTAGCACACACCTCTGTGTACGCTCTAGTGCACGCCTTCTGATTACGTATTGCTACGCACATGTGTTCTTATCTCGTTTTTCTCAGCTGTTACGCCTTCTGTATTGATCACCATTCTATGCATTAACTATAAAAGTTATGTTCTGTCAATAAAGTATGCTCTATCCCTTCCTGATCCTTTATGGTGAAAGGAACATGATATCCTGGTTCGAACCATTCCATTTTATGGAATAAAACCCATTTTGAAACTCAGATGCCACGGACTTTGACTCTTTACTTTCGATTGAGTTATTTTTATTGAACTTTACCGCATAGAAATTCCGACGGTAAATTACTATTTACCACATTAATTTGGTGCCCGAATAGGGACCCCTCCCCCACCCCACGCGCCGGTAGGTGCGTTGCAGGCTTTTCCCCCTGCCCCAGCCAAGACGGACAATTACGCGTACCCGCAGGATTTCCTGTATCTCCCTCAGGCCTACGGAGGTGACAGAGACTGCGATCAGCACCCAGACGAGGCGGTGAGGAGTGCGGAGGATCCCGACCAGAGCCCAGCCAAAGAGAACAAGGTCCGAGGTATCTAGAGGCCCACCAGTTCCGAAGTATCTACGTCACGAGTCGAGTCCAGTCCGGTCCAGTCCAGTCGAGTTTCCGAGGCCTTCCGTTCCGTGCTTCCCGGTGAGTACCGTTGCTGGGGACGCATCTAGACGGGTGCATTTACTATGTATCCGGTAAAGACGGGTTTGGGTACACAGACCCGGTCTGCACTGTTTTAGCAGTGTATCTGTACTGTTTAGCAGTATATCAAGAAATTCAGACATTCAAGGGTTCGATTTTGTTCTCGTTTTAGAGTTCTAGGGTAGTCAATATGTGTTCAAAATGTTTTTATGTGATTAATGTCGTGGTATGAGTGACTGTTTGATGTACATTATCGTGTTTCTGTGTTGGACGTGTGTTCAGGTTCAAGTAAGTATCAAGTACCGAATATCAAGATGCCATTATTCAGCAAATTAAGACAGATAGGAACTAGGAAAGGGATACTAGAGGAAGCAATTCCTGTCCCACCCAGGGACACTCCCGGAAATTTTATGTACCATAAGCATGGCTTAGATGCCATACTGTACCTAGATCTATGGGCCGATTATACTAAGAACCTAGAAGAGAAATACAGATGGCCCGTTACAGGGACATGGGATGCTGATTGCATCATGAGAGTAGAAGAAGCGCTATGGAAAAAGAAAGCCAGACAATCTCAGAAAGACGCTATAGAATTGTGGCGTAAAGAATCGCATAAACGAACAGAAAAAGAATTCAGAAAAGCAGAGAAACATAGGGAGGATTCAGAAAAAGCCCGAGAAAATGAACTAGTTGAGGAAGGTATACGAGTCAAAGCAGAACAAATAGACCGACAGCGAAATACTCTTGCAAATGGTATGTATCCTCTTTTGGCCGAAGGTTTACCTAAGGCCACCCCGGAAGTGTCAAACGATCTGCCCCCTCCATTGGTTCCGACTAAAGTACGCCACAAGACCGCAAAGGACATATTCCTTTCTTCCTATTTAGACGACGTAGCTCCCGCATATACAAATCCACGTGTCCAAGCGCCACCTGCTGATGGCACCCCGCCCCGAAATGACCAACCACTTCTGCAACAACAAACTCCTCCTCCCGTTCCACATCCTGCACCTGTTCCCCCAGCCCGAGCCCTTCCTGCACCTATTATTCCTGGCATTAATCCACTAAATCCTTTCGGTCCTGGCACCTCAGGAGGTGCGGCCGGAGGTTTTCAAACGCCGCCACAAACACATAGACTGACTTATAGGGATTTAGCAAAACAACGGACACCTCAAACAACGAATTACAACATACTTAAAGAGCCTCTCACAGACTGTAGATATGATCCAGTACCCGGTAAAGACGACAGAATGATGCTAGCATCAGTACGTCTACGACGAGTTGCAAACTATTTAATGTTACTACCAGGAATGATTGACCATCTAGACAGAATATACCATTTTGTCCAAACGGGGGAAGGTCCTGAAAGTATTGGCCAGGCCATGGCATACCAGAAAGTTGACACTCAAAGTATGATATTACGCTTCTTCATAAACTGCTTGATAAGAGATCAAGATAGGCCTGGTGTAGACAAAGAAGAAATGAACGCACTTAACAAATGGGGTCAGAATATAGCAGACGGAAAGCATGATAAACAGAGTTGTATAGAAAACATGTACAAAAGGATCCGAAAAGCAGTAATTAAAATACACGAAAGAAGACAGCCTGAAATAGAAATAGATTCAGACAAGAATGAATCCTCGGGGGAAGAGGAGCAACCCGAGACAACAGCACAAACATTGCAATTACCAGCTAAAGAAATGATAGCATACGTAGGTAAGGGAAGACCCTTTAATAATATAATGCGTCCGGTACGTCCAGAAAGTAAGAGAGTTTTTCAAGCTGCCATGTCAAATCCGAGGACTCCTGAACATTTGTTTCAGGCTACCGATAAAATACTTCAAGACCGAATGGGGTACCATGTACTCAATTCTATGGATGAACAAGAACTAGCTCGGTCCGCCGTACAATGGGCCGACAATTCTAGTACGTATAATGATGATGCAGTAGCTCAGACGTTTTTGAGCCTTTCCCCTGATGAACAGAATTTAGCTAGTGTATACATGATTCAGCATCTCATTACGTTGTTTAAGTGCCAACATTCTGATCCAGGTCCCTTACCAGATATATTAATAGAACTGCTCTCTAATAGATGGAGAGGCTTAGGTACTGATTTAATTGAAGAAATTCTAGAACATAGACACAAGTATAGTATTTTTCTGAAACCACAGTTCATGTCAGCTCCACCACCCACAGAAAGAAAAATGTTTTACTTCGACAGACAGAATCCCTTACGAGAAGTACATCCAGTAAGAAAAGAAGATGACACATTAGAACGGGTATATGTATATACACCCCTCACTAAAATAGAATTGCTAGAAATGAAGAAACTAGTACCCTGTCACGATAAAGACCCTGCAGGTTTTCACCGAGAAATTAAAGATATGCTACTCATGGGTGACTACACGTACTCAGATATTATGAAAATGTTAAAAGTACTGTTGCCAGCTGGCATTTACGAGAAACTCAAAGAGAAAGAATGGGAGGTGGGAGATAAAAAGATTAATTGGACCGAAATAGAAGACGAGGAAAATGGTCGTACTCCAGGGTTAGGCCTTGGGGAAAAAGCTAAAGCATTACCAGGATTAATTGTACAGGTTTTGCCAAGATTATTGACAACGAAAAAGGAAGACTGGGATGCAATCTCAGCCTGTAAACAGAAACACGATGAAGACACTAGTGATTATTATTCTAGATTTGAGAAATGTTTTATTATTAATAGCGGCCTGAAACCAAGTAGCGAGTCATACCCGCACCTTTTTGTAACTAAATTAGTTGAGAATTCCCTGCCCCAGGTTAAGAACCGTGTATACAAGGTCGAAAGTACATGGCAAGCAAATACGCCATCCCAAATGTTACAAATGTTACACTACCACCAGAACAGAATTAGAGAAGAACAAGATCACGAACAAAGACGTATGAAAGACACGAAAATGAAAATGTTAGTTGCTCAGTCAGTCCCAGCTGACGGTCAGAAAAGGGGTATGACACAGTCTAATAATCCGGCAGCTCCCGTTAAAGGGACATGCAACTACTGTAAACAGCCAGGTCACTATGTAAATGAATGTACAGTCCTGAAACACAACATAGCCACAGGTAAAACTAAAGAGAGACCCCGTCAGCCTAGACAGGACAAGATCCAACATCGGGTCCAGCAACATGTTCCACAGAGCACCCAGCCAATGCATGCTCCACAACAGACAGTACAGACAGTAGCGGTACCACAGCCACAGCCTATTGCAGCGGCACAGCAAGTATCACAACAGATGTACCAGTATGCACAGTCCGATTACCCCGATTATCAGCGATACACATGAAACAGCCTAGAGAGGGAGGTTGGCTTGCCTCTTATTGAAATCCCTGTAGATCAAGAGGGTCCTTATGTACATAGTCAAGTATTAGGAAAGGATAGAAAGTTTCTGATTGACACAGGGGCAAGTCGAACAACGATAAGTCACAATGAGGTTCCAGGGGCACCCCTCTCAGGCACACAGAATGTTTCCCTTGGTTTTTCAGGACAGCCTTTTGTTAATGAAGTATCGAAACCTGTTCCCCTAGCAGTTGGACCGTTGTCACGCACTACAGACTTACTACTCACGAAGTCATGTCCAGAAAACTTGTTAGGTATCAAGACACTGAAGGCTCTAGGAGCAGTAATATGTTGTTCTCCGGAAGGAGTTAGACTATTTCTACGTGACTTTAAAGGTCACTATGTGTTACGAGATTTTGATGACAGATTGAAAAATGTACCAAAACATTTGTGGGCGAAAGGCCCAACTGATGTAGGTTGTATGCACATTACACCATATCGAGTTACACTCAAGCCAGGAGTTGTACTGCCCCGAATCAGACAATACAAGTTACCACCCGATGCTGTAGTGGCTTTACTGGAAATCATTGAAGAGCTCATTGCACAGGGAGTGGTTGTAGAAACCGACTCCAATCTATGTAATTCCCCTATCATTCCGATTCTTAAACGTACTGACCCGAATGCGCCACCAGGTTATCGGTTGGTGATTGATCTGCGAGAATTAAATAAATGCATTGTGCCACAGTACCCTGTGGTCCCCGACATCTCATCCTTATTGACTGCTATTGATTCAGAGGCGACGTTCTTTACTGTAATTGACCTCAAGAACGCCTTCTTCAGTGTCCCCATTGATCCGGAGAGCCAATATCTCTTCGGATTCTGTTTAAATGGCCGAAGCTTCAAATTTACACGCGCACCTCAAGGATTCACAGAAAGCCCCAGCATCTACAGCCAAGCATTGAAAAGACAACTTGACAGTATTCAAATGCCAGTTAACACTGCCCTACTACAGTACGTCGATGATCTGCTGATCACCGCTCGTAGCGAACCTGAATGTGAACATGCATCACTGACAGTCTTATATTTCCTGGCTGACAAAGGACACAAGGTTTCCCCTTCAAAGTTACAATTCTGTGTTCAGCAAGTGGTGTACCTTGGGCACTTGCTGTCCAAGAGGGGGAGACAGCTAACACCTGACCGCATCGAGTTAATTGCACACTTACCGCAACCCATGACACAAAAGGAGGTACGGGCCTTCATTGGCCTCACCTCTTACTGCAGGCAATGGATTCCCCAGTACGCATTTCTAGCCAAGCCACTTATACAGTTGACAACACAGGAGGCAGCGACTTCGACTGTCCTCCCTTGGACTCAGGAACACACACAGGCTTTTGAGGAATTAAAGAAAGCATTATGTCAAGCACCAGTTCTGGCAACACCATGTTACAGCAAACCTTTTACACTCTTTGTTACAGAACGTGATGGTACAGCGTTGTCTGTCCTCACACAAGATCAAGCGGGTTCACATAAGCCTTGTGCTTATTTTTCAAGTACATTAGACCCAGTAGCCCAGGCTCTGCCTGCGTGCTTAAAATCAGTTGCAGCAACAGCCCTAGCAATCCGACAAAGTGATTCCATAGTGTTAGGACACCCCCTGACAGTACAAGTTCCACACTCTGTGGAAGTTCTTCTAAACAGAACACAGACCCAACACTTTAATTAATAATTAATTGCAGGTTTATATATCGCTAGGATCGACTCCCGGAGGAGTATCTCCGCGCTTCGACCGCTGCGAAACCCTTCCTGGCTTCCCTGAGAGATGGTCCCTTAGTGGGTATCTCCAGGGTGAGACCAGGCATCCCCAGCGGTCTGGTGGGGCCGTTAGTGAAGATGAAGCAAGCTAATGCCCAGAGTTGCCGAGTGTGATCGCTGATCAGAGTGGGCACCGAGGCGAGAGAATTATCGAGTCCGCTGACCCTGGTCCAGAAACCTGCCGCGTCGGGAATCGAACCCTGGTCCCGGGCCGTCCTCTGCTCTCGGGTCTGCCGCCTCTAACCAGTGAGCCACACTACTTCACTTGACTATAGCACGGCTGACAGGTTATGAATTAACATTGTTCCAACCACACATAGAAATCAGATGCTGTAATATACTCAATCCTGCCACATTGTTACCTTCGAACATCACAGATCCAGTCCCACATGACTGTATAGAGATCATTAATGCAGTAACTAAGCCCAGACGAGACTTGACAGATGTTGCACTGACTAACCCAGACCTGACACTTTACGTGGATGGTTCATGTATGAGAACAAACACAGGCGAATTAGTGGCCGCATATGCAGTGACCACTGAAACTGAAGTCAAAGAAACACATCGCATTGATACACTGTCTGCTCAAGCTGCAGAGCTTATTGCTCTGACCCGAGCCTGTATAATAGCCAAAAACAGGAATGTTAACATATACACAGATTCACGTTATGCCTTTGGAGTCGTACACGATTTTGGAGTGCTCTGGCAGGAAAGAGGTTTCTTGACCTCTCACGGAGCCAAGATACAACATGGTCCCCTCATTCAAGCACTGTTAGAAGCAATACATCTGCCTTCAGCCATAGCCATCATGAAGTGTAAAGCACATACTAAAGTTATCGATACCATTTCCCAGGGTAACGACCTGGCAGATCGAACAGCAAAACACACAGCTCTGACTCATATACATGCAGCTGACATGACAAAGACAATAGTTCCGACGCCGACACATTGCATGACAGTTAAGGATCCCGCACTAGATGTAATTGACATACAGACACATGCTACTACAGATGAAATAAAGAAATGGACTGAACTAGGAGGGATCCAGACAGATCAGGGATGGATGACGAAGGGAAAAGCCACATGGTTTCTCCCCGACTCTATGGTTCAAGTTATGATCAACACTGCACATAGTCCAGCACACCTGGGAGAAAAAGCCATGTTAGACAGTTTACAGAATCTCTGGTACAACAAACATTTACGAGCAGCAGCAAAACAGAAAGTGCGTACTTGCATGATCTGCTGTCAGTTCAATCCAGGTAAAAGCATTCCCGTAGAGCAAGGTGGATTCAATCCTCCCGATTACCCTTTTGAAGTCCTCCAGATGGATTATATCCAGATGGAACGATGTTGAGGATTCAAATATGTCCTCGTAGTTGTTTGTGCACTTTCCCGTTGGACAGAAGGATATCCAGTCCCAGATTACACTGCTCCGACCACTGCCAAGCAGCTGGTTCGTGAATTCTTCCCACGGTACGGTTTGCCTCGTGTCGTGTACTCAGATAACGGCCAACCATTCTCGTCCGAATTAATGAAGCAGGTTTCACTCCTGCTAGGATATCAGTGGAAATTCCACTGCGTCCAACATCCCGAGGCAGCAGGTCTCGTGGAACGCCACAATCAGACACTGAAAACACGTCTTGCTAAAATTTGTGCCGAGAAAGGGGTCGACTGGATAGTCGCCTTGCCAGTTGCACTGTTTTACATGAGAATGGTTGCACACTCGAGAACAGGGCTATCCCCGTACGAGGTGGTCTTTGGTAGGCCACCGAATATGTGGGGGACGCCCGTGCCAAGAAAGTTAACTGATGTTGATAGTAACATGTTGACAGATTACCTTGCCTCCTTGATGTCTGCACTACAATCATGTCGTTCACAGGTAGCCGCAGCCTTTCCCGACAACACCGAGGTGAAGCCGCACGAGATCACACCGGGAACCTTCGTCTTTGTGCGCAATTTCGACAGGAAAAGTCAGCTGGAGCCCCGCTGGCAGGAGCCGAAGCTCGTCTTATTGACAACGAGGACGGCCGTGAAGCTTGAGGGTCGCAAAGGATGGGTCCATATGAGTCATGTTAAGAAGCTTTACGGATCACCGCCAGAGACTGACTCTTCCTCCCCCTCTAAGGACTGCCCAGATTTCAGTGACTCTAAACTCCCCCTGGTAGAGAAAACTCCTCAACAAGAGTATAAATCAAAGCTGAGGTCTAGCAAGTCAGACAGTTTAATTGTTTAAGTCCTCCCCTAGGTGAATCGGTTAGACAAGTTTCTGACATGTACCAGTTAGACCCCAATAGAGAGAGTGATAGACAGAAACAGCTCAAGAAACGAGAATATTGTAAATCTCTTCGTAGTCACTGTATTGTGACATTATTGATTTTGTTTTTCCTGAGTCTTACGATTATTGTTGCAAGTATCCTGCTCCACATGTATTTCCCTCTTTCCATGCATGCACATTTCTTTCCAAACGGCACTGTCGAGCATACTTTCAGTGAACTACCCCCTCATGAGTTGTCTTATCGACTTGCGCTGCGCAACAATACTTTTATCAGTATGTTACATCATTCTCATCAGACCAGCAATGCTACCAATTGTTGGATATGTGGTCGACTTCCTCCCTATCAGAAATACAAGGGAGTCTTGCCTCTCTTTCCGTATCCGTTCACACACAATGGTTCCTGTGGTGCCTGGTTTAGTTTAATAAATTCTTTAGACTCTGCGTCCATAGTCTACAAAGGCAGTTGGGTATGGGGAAATCTGAATACAGTTCTGCATAAAGCATGTTACCCTAACAAGGAGGGTCTTCCACAAAGGACAGGGACCGATCTAGAAAATGAAGTATATGGATTAGGTAATTATACACTCAACCTCATGATTCTAAATGTTCAGTCTGATACAGGCCCAGACTTGCCCTCTATGTCAGTATTACCCGTCAAAGGCGAATCATGTGTTAGAAAGAATGGTTCAGTACCTCTAGGTCATAGTAAATGTACTACTGTGATCGAATTCAGTGATAGAGGCAAGTCTACATTCAAAGCTACCCGCCATTCCTATTTCATTTGTGGTCATACAGCCTATATACGTTTGCCACTAGATTGGGATGGGACATGTTACATTGCATTCCTTCTACCACCTGTTTTTCTAGCTCCACCTGATTATCATAGGAACTCCCATCTAGTTCATAGACCCAAGAGAGATCTTCCGCTTGTCGACTATACCGAAACGGCATGGGAACGATACACAGATTTCAATAAAGGTTTCTTTCCCTATTTAGGTGCTGTCTTTAATAGTAAATCTACACGTCACTTAACCAGAACCCTCGAAGCAGTAGTGAATGAAACTACTTCCGCCCTAGGTAACTTGACCGAGGAACAATCTGCTATGAGACTTGTCGTTCTTCAAAATCGTCTCGTCCTTGACGTCATACTGGCCGATAGGGGCGGGGCCTGTAAAGTCCTCGGATCGAGCTGCTGTGTTTTCATTCCAAATAATGCACCGTCAGTATATAAAGCCATTACACGCCCCCATAAGATTGAAAGTCAGATACACCAGAATCCAGGAACCTGGACTTGGTCCGGTTGGTTCTGGAGCGTGTTGTCAGCCTGGGGATGGAAAGTCCTATCCTTCCTCGGAATAGCCCTTCTCATAGTATTCAGTTGTTGCCTATGTTTACAATGTGGGCCGGCGATTTGCGGCTTGTGCGCCACATCCTGTTTTCCTCATCCAAGTCCACGTTCTAAATCCCGCCTGAAAAAGGAAGAGCAAATGATGTTATACGAACAAGTAGATGGACTAATGAGGATAGATATATCATGAAGGGTCCGTAGGGGACAAGGAGGGAATGAGGTAATATGAATTTTTATAGTCAATTGTGTCCCCTAACGTGAACCCCACCGTCTCCATGTACGAGCTTAAAGTGCATGTAACTTCCCTCCTCGACCTGCTATGAAGACGCAAATACATTTGCGTCCAACGTTAACATGTCCTCTTTCAGATCCACCATGAATGGATCGATAATTCAGTTCCTAAGTATGCCTTGCCAACGTCTTTTCATGGTATACTTTCACGTTTTTCCTAGTCCTGCAGAGCTAGGCCCTGATTTCTGCCATCGAGCCCTTACTGTTCTCTGTCTCCTGAAAGCTGCAACGTGGGATGTCTCCCTGACCTCTGTCCTACTCCCTGCGCGGCGAGCGGTGCCCGGCTCGGCCTGCTTGCCTGCCAAAGACAGTATTTTACCTTCAAGTTATCAGTAAAGCCGAGTTCAGCTCCTCGAAAACACATTCCAGTCTAGCAGAATAGATAAACATTTCCCCGGCTGCAGAGCAAAGGGCCCGGACTCTCTGTCTCCATGCAAGTAATTCATTGCTCCTGTTACCATGGTAGGCCCATGGCCCCACGCATTACACGCAGACACGTAGTCACATATGCACGCATTAATAGTCAGTATAGAGTAGCCTCTGCCCGAGAGACCTTTCCTTCTAGATAATATAGTTCCCCAAACACAAGATATCAGATATGATTTAGGAACGAGTTGATCTGACATGCCAGACTTCTGTCTCTTTCCTCTAGTGTTAAATGTCAAGTCCCCTGCACCCTCCAGCCTCACATCAGTCACACGTCATGCTGCTGCGCGTGCATCCTTGCCACAGATTTCTGCTGACACTGCAAGATTCCACTATGTATCCACCCACCTGTGACAATTTCATGTGACGTTTTCTAGCACACACCTCTGTGTACGCTCTAGTGCACGCCTTCTGATTACGTATTGCTACGCACATGTGTTCTTATCTCGTTTTTCTCAGCTGTTACGCCTTCTGCATTGATCACCATTCTATGCATTAACCATAAAAGTTATGTTCTGTCAATAAAGTATGCTCTATCCCTTCCTGATCCTTTATGGTGAAAGGAACATGATATCCTGGTTCGAACCATTCCATTTTATGGAATAAAACCCATTTTGAAACTCAGATGCCACGGACTTTGACTCTTTACTTTCGATTGAGTTATTTTTATTGAACTTTACCGCATAGAAATTCCGACGGTAAATTACTATTTACCACACTGGGACCTAATGACACCTAGTCAGCGGTCCAAACAATCTCATTAGGATGCGACTGCACAGTTTGGTCATGAATCATTGAAAAGTGCAGGGAATGTGAATATTTATGAATGTCAGGGGAAAATTTAGAATTGTTACCTTAGCTACAATACAATGTATAACCCTTCATAATTCATCATCATCATCTACAGTTTCATTAGCACCCAATTTGGATCAATATGTCAAAGGCAACACTATGTCAAGTATTTAGAAAATGAATGTTGACAGGATAAAAAATAACTTGTCAATTTGAGAGAGAAGACTAGCGCATCATGTGCCGTATGTACTTCATCTATGACCGGCCCTTACTCATCATCATAAGATGACTCCCTAAGCACTCTTCCTCCACACCCAAAAATCAGTACGACCCACTCCATTTAGTTCCACTGTCTAAGGTGTTCGTTTCTCTCCCTTTTGTACCACTGCTTTACCTCCCACTCCATTCTCCTCTTCTCATTCCACTGATTCAAAGCTTAGACTTGATATCTCACAGGATCTTGAGTACTCACTGTAGTGTTTTGTGAGTTTGTAATGATAAAACCTTTGCAGCTCCTGACGGACTCTGTTGAACTATGACATAAGCATTAAAGTGTATTTAAGTGAATGTAGGTTTAGAATGTTGATTTTGCAGTTACACCCAGAGGAATAAAGATGTGTTATACTAAGATCCATGTGTGCAGTACTCATTGGTGAGAATCTGGGCTAAGGGGGATGCTACAATCGCAAGATTTGTCTGCCCTCCTGAGCCTAAAGACTATGCTTCAAGCATCTGACCCTTTCAAGGCTTTGCACTTGCCTGGGAGAAGTATCTCCCTTTTCTGACTCCTGAGGAAGCAGCACCTCAACAGCCCCAACGGAGCTCCAGACTTCCAGCACCCATGCTACTTCCCTCAGATGGACATTGCCTCAACAGCAAACACCTTCAAAAGGAAAGAAAGAAACAAATTACAAAGCACTCAAACTTCAGCACTTCACAACGATTACAATAAGGTCAGAGAAGCTTAAAACGAAAATCCAAAAATTTAATTGTCCAACATTTTTGATAAGTAAATAGAAGAAAAACTCCAAATGACCCAACTACCACATCCCCACCCTCTCTCCAACAAGTCCCACCCACCAAACAAAAGATTAAAAAAGGGGTAAGAGAGGCCTAGCAGTGAGCTAGGAGCTTTCTCTGCAATCAGTCAAAACGCTCCTCCATCCTGGCTTCCGGGTGCGCCATCCTCTGGAGCATGAGGCACTAAAAGGCACTATAGAGTCTATAGGGGGAGTAGCCATTGAATAAATAGCGGCAGGCAGCTACCTGACCACAGTGCTGGACACCAAAGGGGCTGGGGACTGCTGGGTCCTGGGGCATTTGAGGCTGCAGCTGCTGCTGCTGCTGCTGCCTCCTCCTCCTCCTGAACCAACAGCTGCAGATATTTACCATGATGGCCTCCAGCTTTCTTTGCCGGGTCCTGGGTGCTACCTCCTGCTTGGGTTGTTGTGAAGAAGATGATAGATTGGCAGGAGTAGCTTTATCAAGAAAGAAAAAAGTCAAATTGTAACCAATACTTTAAACAAAACAGTAATACAAAAGATTAGATAGTGGCACAGTAGCACTAGCAGTACATAACATTTGCTGGTATCCTTGATTTCTCGGCCCACTCGATTTTGATGTGATTAGAGTTTCACTGTACAAGTACTCTTCTTCTCTCTCTTGTTTAGCAAAATTAATGTAGACATTCCAGCTCTGCTTACAACCTAAACAGACATATTTGTGTTGCGGTACTTTGCTACTGTCTGCAGGTGGGGCAGCTGTACTAGAAAATTGTCTCTTTTCCTATCATAGCCATGCTCTGTTCAAAAATACCTCAATTTCACTTTAAGTACAACAAGGCAGATGAATAGTTACTAATATATGAATTATATACGTCACACTAGGTACTACTATTGTAACCATGAAGCTGATAGGTCACCCATGGCTGTCACTGGCAAAATGCCATGGGTAGGGACTCACAGGGAGGTGATGAATGATGATGAGTGGGTACATAGTATGTGTTGGGTTTGAAAAGTGCTGTGAGTCAAGGGAGTAGTCTGCAATGCGACCTCAAACTGTTGAATCAAAAAGCTTGATATTACTCTTCTTCCTAGGGATTTTTCCATTCATCATTGCATTGTTTTTTTAGTATTTTGTATTTTTCACCCTTAGTTTTGCTTCTAAGTCACTTATTTAAGTTTTCCATTCTCTTCCTCCAGTCTTCTTCACCTATAAATACCAACGATCCATCCATCCCCATATGGCTCCCATCTCAACAAACCTTTCATCATCATACATTTGTGATTTAACCACCCACACATACTTGCTTTGACCCATTAAACCCCCCGGAGGATTCTTTTCAACCATATACTTTCACCGACCCAGATCAGCATCCTTTCACCTCTCATCCATCCTTCAGCCACCTATGCATCCTATCAGTCACCTATAGTATATGCATCCATTCACCCATGCATCCTTTTCTACCTGTCATATTACATTTAACCCATCCTTCCTGCCTCAATGCTTCTTTCCCCTTTCCATCAACCCATCAATGTCTGACTCGTCAAAACTTATTTCTGCTTAGTTGAAGATAGAACAGGCCATTAGTTACTCAAATCCCGATGTATATGCTAAGTGAAGAGGGGTGTCTTCAACTGTTCACAAGTCTTAATAGTACAGTGTAGACACTTGCAGCAAGTATATAAATTTAAGCAAGCAATATGACTTACCACTGCCAGCCACTGCCAGCCACTGCCATTGGTTCATCCCCTGCAGCAGCTGCTTCTGCTTCTGGCACAGGCACTGGTGGTCGGTGCATCTAGAAAAAACATTTCACATTTTTTAAATGCCATGTACGCCTCCCCCCATTCATTTTTTTATACCAAAATTTAAAATATATACACCACACACATGACTACAATTCAGATACAGACAGTATGTTCTATTAAAAAATATCCGGTTGGGCATTTTGTTGATGCCAATTGTTGAAAAGCCTCTCAAGAAGACAACCTGTAAAGGACTAGACTGGGCAGCTTGAGCTTTTGATAAATCTGAGTTTTATGAAAAGAAATACAAGTGGTAAACTGGACCGACACAAGGTCTTCTTGGTTGGCAAATACAATGGGTCCATCCCCCTCATACTTCCTTCCAACCATGGTGCATGGTAATCAGTTCACCATCAGCTGCTGCTAATAATACTAGGCCTAGATAAGACGAAGACACAACTTTGGGGTGTCCAATGTGACCATTTTACTGATTGAGCAATGATGCCATGAGAAAGTAAAAGAAAGCCTTCTCATCTCAACAAACCTGCATAGAATATCTTATTAGACATACAGTCTGCATGGCAGAGTAGTAGTACTGGTACTAGTAGTAGTAAGTGACAAAGACCAATAGGTTCTATCATTGTGTCAGAACCACCACGAGGCAGTCAACAAAATATATAAAAGGAGAGGGAAAGCAGACTTAAAAACTGGAAGAATGGAAGCTACAGACATACTAGTACAGACAGAGACAGTTTGAGATAAAATACAGACATTAGAAATATAAAATTACTTAGTATATAGGATAATGCAAGGATAACAAGAATTTCGAAATGGATAGATTGAAGATTTGGGGAAAAAATAAAATTAGAAAATGGATAGAAATAAATAGTTTGAAATATGGAGTGGTAATTGTTAGAGAAATATATTAATATCAACAGGAGAACTGACTGGGGCCACCAGAGCCATTGCTTGAAGAGAGTTCTGCATGGGAGGCACCTTCAGCTCCTGCACCCGCCTCGGACAACCTCTTGCCCCTGGATGCTGATGTAAAGCATAATTAAAGAAACAAAAAATAATTGTTGGTAAATAAATAATCTTTCCCAAAAGATTTTTTGACAGGAAAAGACACTTGCAATAACCGTGAACTTTCCAAAACAAGATCAAATAGCAGTAGACTAGTATTGCGGTCATGGACCATCCTATCTATTTATTTACAAGGATTTGGAATTACTTATAAATTGCAACTTGCTTCTAAGTTCCAATCTTCTTCTCAATCATTCTCAACACCCTTTGATAGGCCAATAAAGTAAGACTGCAACTTTTCTTTAAATTAAGTATGGGCGAAAAATTTGTTCCGCTCGCGGAATGTGCACATTTTTGGCAATTTTGCGATCTGCGAATTGCGCGAAATTGCCCAAAAATCCGCAATTCGCGAGTTGGCGGATTTTTTTGTGTTGTTCGCGCTTCAAAAATACAATCTCGCGTGCGCGGCATTGACTTACCATGATTCGTTTTGCTGACGTTTGCGGATGAGTTTTCCTCCCTGTTCGCGTGCGCTGCGAGATTTTGGTAGCTGGCTGAGTGAAGCCGCGTTCGCGAACACGTCATTGCGACCCAAAACAGGAAATTGGGAACGCGAACACGTCATTGCGACCCGAAACAGAAAATTGCAAACGCGAACACGTCATTGCTACCTGAAACAGGAAAAGGGCATTGCGAGCAGGCTGGTTAAGTGGAAACAACATGTTTACGACCATTGCAACGGCATGCGCAAGTTCTCAATCCCGAACTGGTAAAAAAATCTTGCAAACTCGCAAAAAAACAAACACAAGCTCGCGGAATTTGGTGGATTTTTGCGAATCGCGATTACGAATTCGCAAATTCCGCCCATGCTTACTTTAAATGCATAAATTAATGTGTGCATACACCAAATTGTTTAGTTGCTTCCCACTGTATGAGCTACAAAAAAGGTTCAAAGAACTGATGTGAGAGAATGCGAGCCGCTAAATTACTAATGCTAGCTACCACTATCTTAGTGACAGGACAAAGAAAAGGTGTCTCTCTGTAGTCTGCATTACTTGAGTCCTTACATAAGCATCCCAAGGGAGCGCCAATTCGCAAACAAGTACGATTGGTTAGCCCTGAGCACGTGCCTAGTAATAACAATCACATAATGTAAGATTTGTAAACACCCTGGGCTGCAACCCTTCCTGGAGCCACCTTCCACAAGGAAGGCAACTCTTGATTCCTACCTTTTTCGGGGCACACTTATTTGCCATGATCCTCAGGGTGGGGGGCAGAAATTAAAATGTAGAAAGTATAAAAAAATAACAGGAGGAATAACGAAGGAAGTAAAAAAAATAGGAAGCAGGAGAGAGAAAAATAGTAAAAAACTCACTTAAACACACAAAAAAGTAAAATAAAATAAAAAATACGCACTTAGGAAGGTTAACGGAAAGATAATAAATATAAAAGTTCAGAAAAAAGTTTGGTAGAAAAGGATTGAAAGTATTAAGAAGGATTCCAAATGTAGGCCCCAGACACATAACAGAGAAACAAACAAGATGGGCGTGCCCATGTGCGACCGCGTGGTGCAGTTTGCCCGATATTTCAGCCCAAACACGCAATCCTCATTACTGTGCGGTGGGAACGTCATGCAAACGAGTGGGACAAGTAACTTCACCCTCTCGCAGAACTCCACCCAGGCTTAGATAAGACACAACGATAAACATTATCCAGTGGATGTCATTTCTTCGAAACCCACTTTCAGAATGAAAAATTGCTGAGAATGATACGGATTGATAATAGGGAACATGAATTGTGAAGATTGGAATCGAGGTACATTATAAATGTTGATAGCCTGACCCCTCAAGATCTAAATTCTAGTGAAGAACTGTCAGTATGTCTGGGTTGATTGAAATGATGAAGGTAATGAGATGATTGAATTTGCAGTTTTCTTAACTTTTCTGAGAAGGTAGTACTGTCTTTTTAATTGCTTTTATCTCATTTATAATTTGTCATGTATGTGTCTGCATTAGATGTGATATGCAGTAGATGCCCAAGAACCTCTCGTCAAAATGACAAGAACTTTGCATTTTGAGCATTGTTATGTAACTATATGTTGCATTAGCCCACTTGGGAAGAATTAGCTTTTTGTTCAGCAGCATGAATTTCAAGAATGCATGTACTATGAGTGTTTGTTTCATTCTTGAACTATTTAACACAATGCATGTAATGTTTGAATGTATTTATTTGTTCTTTTTGCATGGCTTAGTGGTGAAAACAATATGCACTGAATTTTTCAGAATTTTTAAAATATTTGGTTAAATTGATTAAAAAACTGTGGTCACAATGTATATGGAAGAAATGGGTGGAGGTGGAGGCACTTGTATGGCAAATTTGAGTTGCCGTAACAGAATTGAAATAATTTATTGCAATGCTCAATAATATCTTAATGAATTTCATTTAAAGAATCTATAATATAACTATGGATTTTGAAATTGTGATGTCCGTATTTTGAGGTATATTCACTTCAGATTGCATGTTTTTGAGTTTTACATTTAGTTATTTTTATGCAATTTATTCATCAATGAATTTTTATGTATTATTTTTATAAATATTTACATGTTATAGTGTAGAGTATGTGCAGAATTGTGTTCCCAGATATATGCTACTCTCTTCAAAATTACAATGTATTAAAAAATAATGTTTTAAACTTTGCAGATTGCCAAAACATGTCTTTTTAAAAAATGAAACATGAATTTATATGTGAAGAAATGTAAGTTATTTTTAGATAAATGTTTACAACAGTTATTTTAAAATTGTTATCTTTGTTATCATTAATGTATGTTTCAGCTGGAATATTTTATAATGTAAAACATTTCAAATGTTTTGATTACATGTAATATAACATATATTTTTTAAAGTCAAATTACAAAACGAATTTTATGATATGCACATTGTATTTTTAGATTACAATTAGGGCTCCAGATTTTATGGTATTTATTTTTTTGCCATTTCTATCTGTATTCATCCATTTTTATTTTTTGCTAATTGTAACTGTAAATATCCATATTTATTTTGGGTTTCTTGGGAAAATGAAGCTGAAATTAGTATATTTACATGTTTATTTAACCAATAAATATGCGCGTATGCTTGAATGTCTGCCAGGTGTCAGTGCTGTGAACACCCGCAGAAGATAAATCAGTGCATTCTATGAAAATATGTGAATTTCAGTATCAACCTGGTGCATATCTACTGCTGTTAAAGCCTCTAACCCCCCTACCTATCTATTGGCCTAGCAGACATAGATAACAGTGTTTAGAATTACTCAAAAAGCACCCAATTTCCGTTTTTATCCACATATGAAAATAAATACAGACACAAAAAAAATTTCTGTCTGTATTTATCTGTAAAAATCAGTAAAAACGGAAAACAGGGAGTCTTAATTACAATTTATTAAAAAATTTAAATCATTTTAAGTAAACTTATTTGTATTATAATATCAACATTTTGATACACACTATTTTTATTCTCAATATTTTCATGTATTCTAATGTTACTTTTAAAAGTCAATATTATTACACTCAATATTTTGGTTGTAGTTTTTTTTCTTACTTTCAATTTTTCTAGATCGTTATTTTGGAATTGATATTTATGTTATTTTACTTACAAGGACAAGATCACAATACTTAGTTTGCCAATATTTTGATATCAATATTATTGTGTCAGCATCTAAGTGGACACACCATAGTGAGGCCCAGAAGCTCATATCTGCAAGATTGTGTCGCGTCAAGGCATATTACCCATGCTTCATACCTAGAGAGACTACAGAGTGTTAATTGATGTGCCGCAGCTGCTGGAGAAGGCACACCTCTGCAGGTGTGGATCTGTCTGGAGTGTGGCCTAAGACAACTGGAGGTCAGAGTAAGAGATGAGCCAGGCTAGCTGCATGAGGTGGGTGGTGTGTGGCCACCGTAAAGTCTTAGTAATCGAATATGAGGTGGTGTGGTGGACTTGTGTTCTGGCTGGGTGAGGGACCCATCACGTTGAATGTCCTGGGCTATGTCGTTGGGTCAGGTTGGGGTATCACAGCCATAGGTTGAGCAGCACTTATTGCAGTGGCACCAAGCAGGCACTATGATAAAGGACCATTCTGGACTCTCCTCTGTCTCCCTAGGCTGTGCAGGGTCCTGATATATGATGTATGATGCACCCTTAATGAAGAGGTGGCAAGGAAAGGCCTCTGCTCTGTAGGGGGAAGGGTGTTGTGAAGAGGAGGTCCAAAGCATCCTAGTTAAATCACCCACACTGATAAATTTCCACTGAGGAATAAGATTTTCATCTTGTCCCTGTGAAGGCTAGGTATGCATAATGACTCTCTAATCATGTCCGAACTAGAGTTGGGTGTAAGCTGGGGCACAGCTGAGCTGGGAGGGGGTATCTGGCCCTTCTATCTAAGTTAAAAATAGTTCACATGGTGCACATGATGAGTATGCTGCTGGAGCATGTTTACTGTCCTGCATCATCACAACAAACTTCGCCCTTCTCACTTGGGGATTTGAATCAGGGTTGGGAGCTCCAATGAGGAGGGTAACATGAACACATATCCATAGCCTATAGGTGTGATCAAATGATCTTGTGGCAATTAAAGGGTGATGTTGGAACTTACTGTGGAAGTAAAGTTTGCAGCTCTGCCCTGGTACCAGAAAAAATACTAGTTTGCCAATACACCATTCTATGGTAATATGCGTACAAGACATTGCTCCTTTCTGTGTGCCATAAACCTACACCCACTCAGACTTCTATAACACTCATGTATATAGATAACAATAGGCAGTCCAAGCTTTCATTTGAATTACATTTAATGGGTAAGTTGACAGGACAAGTGTGAGGGGAGTAATGGGCCCAAATGAGGGGGCAGGCTTGTTGGAACCTGGCTATTTATGTAATTTACCAATATAGGGGTATACCATACAAATGTCCAGACTATGCCTATTGGTTTACAAGGCTTAAATGAAATATCCCAACTGCTCCATTTGTGGTAGTGTGATTGAGGCTTATCAGAGGGTAGTGTTCCCCATTTGTTGTACACACAGAGTCATAATAAATCCAACAGTGCGGATTTATTAACAAGAGGTGTTTGAAATAAATCACCATTATTTCAGTGAAGCCATTATGTAGCTGGATAACTCGGAATGACCACTGACCAGTATGTATGCTTAAGATGGTTTACTTATCAATTGCAACGTTGTAGCAATGGAGCCAGGCATCCCATGAGCATATACGCTCATACAGACATGTCCTCACATATAAGGTAATGTACACTTAGTACTGATGTTGTTTTTCTGAATTGCTATTACTTAGCAAGTTCTCCTTCATGACCACATTATAGAGTCCATCATAGTCTTGCACCTTACAGCCTTTTACCAGCCACCTAGTGTTTGGACTGAGAAGTTAACAAAATCATCCCAGGACTGACTCAAGGTTTTTTGAGTTAACCCTGAATTGAAATCTACATTCTTCAGTGGTGAGTGCAAAGCCCTCAATCAGGGTAGCTCTCATGAGGTCATAAGACTCAGTATCTACATCATACACTGCAAGGAGTGTACCTCTGTACTTTCCTGAGAATAGCCCCCAGAGAAGAGAGCCCTGGTGTCTCTGGTATACATTCATCATTTTACAAGCCCTTCAAATGCCATAGTTCACTATGTGATGTCATTACTCTCAACTTATTTGGGGACAACCCTTTGGGGATTTTGGGATCATAAGTTTCCTCTCCCAAATTAGTTTGTTGCTGCCACCACTCATGTATGCTATATCCATCTCATCCCTCTCTTTTTCTATAACCAGTATTTTGGCTTCAAACGATGCTCTTCTGGCTACTATCTCAGGATTTTCTTCTTCATCATCTAGATTTCCTTAGTCTTGAGTTGCCTGATCTGCTAGGGTGGATGTGAGAGAGTATCTCATCACCTTCTCTATTAAGTTAGGTGGACAGTCTCCTGAAGTACAGACCCCACTGTCATGAACACTTCCTTCTCCTCCTCTAGATGGGTGTCAGGATCTTCTGTTGAATTTGTTACATCAAACTCTGCAAGGATTAGCTGGAGCTGTATTTTTGTAGGGTTTGAACCAGTTTTGATTTTGCTGGCTGTCCAGAGGTTCCTCAACCTGCTTTCTATTAAGCTGCAGAAAAGGTGTAAGGTTGAGTTCCCAGACTATCTCCTCTGTGACGGACATGTTTAGAACAACTGGGACCTTTATAGAATTTCCACAACATTTCTAAAATACTTTTTAAGGCCTAAATAAATATCATACTTTTTTAATCTCTAATGCAATGGACTGGGGGACTACACACAAGTCCCTAACAATCTAAACTTTTTCCAAAAATGTTTTTTTACTAAAGTCAATCGTGGATTTCTTTGAGGAATCACCTATTGATCAAGTGGTATCAGCAAATTCAAAGTCTTGTACCCCACGGCCGATCCATCAATGGAGGAAGCTGGCTATTTATGCAGTGTACCAATGTAGAGGTACACCATGCAAATAGTCTGGACGACCTTAGCACCAATACTGTTTAACCTATAAACAGCAGGCATTTCTCTGGCATTAAAAAGCACCAATTTAATTCCCCCAAAAATAGGAACAACTCAGATCACGATATTGCATTCCCGGATGACATTTTCTTGCTTGAGAACTCAAAAAATTGAATCCAGAGAGCCCTAAACGCCCTTTACACATAAAACATGGCAAATAAGATGATAGTAAATGCCTCGAAAACAAAGGTGAAATAATTTGGAAGGGTAAGCATGCAAACAAATTGTAACTGGTCTCCTGGCACCTTAAAAATAATGGGAGTAAAATCCTACAACTATCTGGGCATATGGTCCTGGGCAAATGGTGAACCTAAACCACATTTGACTTACCTAAAGGATAAGGCTTCACTGATTACTACCAGACTCTGCCAACTGCACTCTGCCCTTGAAAGCCCCATTTCAGCCCCAGTTTGAAAAGTGATTAGGGCGATATCACCATCTGCAATCATTTACAGCATCAAGGCCTTCCCAGGTCAACTCATCAAAACAATGGAAAAACGGCATCTAAAAATCTACAGAGTGTTTAGGTTGCCTTATTACACCAGTGTATCTTTGGTGAGACTTGAATTTGGCCTGTAGGGCATAAAATGGGCCAGCATGGGGACCTTTCTAAAGTACTATTATAGATGGATCTCGGTCATGCCCTGCCACCTGAAATGCATCCTTCAGAACATACTCAAAACTAAAAATAGGCCTTGGTTTACATACTTATTGCCAGCAGCAGCCACTCTCCAAATAGATCAGACTGCACTAAATGCTATATCACTCACACACAAACAACAGTGAAAAGCATATAAAAAAAACAGATAAAATCCCCCTCGAAGATCACGGACATTGAAAACATCAAGTCCACACCTCCACTTAAGGCCCTGGTAGTCTCGTACAATGACGACTGCCATGCTGGCTTCCAGGCAATACCATATCTTGACTAAGGGTGGGCGGAGTTGACAATGTGGCACTATGGGGAGTTCCATAGAGTTGAAAAAACTCAGTGGGAATCAGCTCCACTCCGCCATACTAAAAACAAATTGAAATAATCCCTTACCTGCTCTGGGGTCACTGGGCTGTCCTCCTCACCGTGGTCTTTTCCTCGCCATCCTCAAGTCCTCGCCAGACGCAAACGTCTATGTTGTACGTCTTGCGTAGACTGCGCATGCGCAAATGCAAGGAGGACACAAGTAGGGCGAGGAGGAGAGACCACAGCGAGTAGGAGGGCTGCCCGGACGTGGGTCCCTTCCTCACTTTATTTAACAAGGAGGGGAACCTTGTATTGTATTGTATTGTAAGGGGTGCTTATAGAGCGCACTGACACCATGGGTTTCCTGGCGCTGGTTGGAAGCAGAGGGGACAGAGGGACTTAACTAGATTGGGGGAAGAGCCAGGTTTTTAAGGATTTACGAAAAAGAATCAAAGAATTGGAGGTTTTAAGAGGAAAAGGAAAAGAGTTCCAAAGCTTGGGGGCCAGGTATGCAAATCTCCGGCCTCCAGATCTGCAGAGCTTGTAAGAGCGGACGGTCAAGAAGTGAAGATGAGAGGATCTCAGGTTCCGGGATGGGCAATAAGGTCTAATGAGAGATTTCAAAAAGGCGGGACAGGGCCCAGCTAACGTCTTGAAGATGAGGCAGCCGATCTTAAAGGCCGCCCTTGAGGTGACAGGGAGCCAGTGCAGTTTGGCAAGGAGGGGCCTGGCGGATTGCCACTTCGAGATCCCCAGGGCCAGTCTCGCCGCTTGATTTTGAACAGCTTGCAGTCTAGCCAAAGATGTTTTAGGCAGACCGTGATAGATCGCGTTCGAAAAATCTAAGCGGGAGAGGACGAGGGCCATGATGACTTGCAGGAGGGCATCAGGTGTAAGGAGGTAAGCCACTTTCCTGATCCTGCGCAGCTGGTAAATGCAGGAAGATACCACCATCCCCACCTGCGGCCCAAGGGATAGACCGGAGTCAATTGTGACCCCCAGACTCTTCACCAAGGCCACGGGGGTGGGAGAGGGGCCAAGTTCCGCCGGCCAGTAGTGTGGCCCCCAGAAGGTGGCACTCCTACCGGGAAGGAGGAGCTCCGTCTTACCGGGGTTCAATTTTAGCTGGTTTTGGCCCATCCACTGGAGAATGTGGGACATGACTGCCTGAAAGTTAGGAATAGCAGAAGGGGAGTTGAGAGAGAAGATGAGTTGCAGGTCGTCCGCATAGTTGAAAACGGTGACGTCCCACTGCCTCAGAGAAAAAAGAAGGGGTCAAAGATAAAGATTGAAAAGAAGAGGGGATAAGGAGGAACCCTGGGGGACCCCACAGGGCGAATGCTCCCTAGGAGCCCTAAAAGTGCCCAGGCTGAGGGTCTGAGACCTGCCGGTCAGGAAGGATTTGACCCAGGCCAACGCCAGGCCTTGGATGCCAGCCTGCTCGACACGGTGGAGAAGGATGTTATGATCCACCGTGTCGAAGGCGGCTGACAGGTCTAATAATACCAAGGCCTGGGGGGTACCCTTGTCAACGCCGTCTCTCAGGGCGTCCAGCACGGCCAAGATCACTGTCTCCGTAGAGTGGCCGGGTCTAAAGCCGGCCTGGTTAGCCTCGAGAAAGTTGGAGCTCTCGATAAACTGTGAGAGACAGGTGGTGACGTGGGCTTCCAGGATTTTAGAAAAGAAAGGCAGGAGGGTGATGGGGCAGTAGTTCGCCGGGACGGCGGGGTCAGCCCCTGGCTTCTTCAAAAGAGGCACCAGCACGGCCTCCTTGAAGGAGCCAGGCACCGTACCGGAAGAAAGAGAAGAGTTTAGCAGGGGAAGAATGCAGTCGGGTAGAGAATGGCAGATGTCCCGGAGTATGGAAGGGGGACAGCAGTCGTCTGGGGATCCAGACTTAATGCGGGTGGCCAGGGTGGCCAGAGAAGTAGGGTCTAGAAGAGGGAGTTGTGTGAGCGAAGAAGTGTTGTAGGGGGGGGGGGGACAGATCCAGCGCCAGGAGGAGTGACTGGAATGGTGTCCTTGATCAATACAATTTTCTGAATAAAAAAAGTGCTGAGAGTGTTGCATGCTTCCTGTGTGGGGGCCTGAGTTGGGAGCGTCCTAGGATCGGAGGTGAATTCATTGAGGACTTTGAAAATTTCTTTGGACTTGCAGGGGGCTGATAGAATTTTTCCTGAAGCGTAAGCTTTTTTTGCTGCGAGGATGGCAAGTTTGTACCTATTGCGGGCGGCCACATAGGCATCTCTACTTAGAGAGCAGTAGTCTCTCCTCCACTTACGCTCAAGTTGACGAAGTTCTAAATGGAGGGTTTTAAGATGGGGGGTGAACCATTTATGGGAATTGCTGTGCCGAGATCGGGGGAACTTGGTTAGGGGAGCAAAGATGTTGCTGGCTGTCGTGAGCCAGTCTGCCACAAGCCCATGAAGCTCATTAGTACCAATGTGATTGGGAAGCAAGGGACAAGTTTGGGACAGGTGGGTCAGCAGTTTGGGGAGATCGGCAGCCTTCCACTTACGAGCAGTGCCACCCTCCCGCAGGGGGATCCTGATCTGGCCAACCGCCGAGATTGTGGTGCCGATCAGAGAATGATCTGACCACACACAAGGTGTTATTAGTGGGCAAGAGGACTTGACCCCATGAGTCCAAATATGATCGAGGATGTGGCCGCCCTTATGGGTGGCGGACCTGACTAGTTGAATAAAGTTCAGGCTCGAGAGACCCTTCGGTGGACAATTTTTAACGGGGTCCAGTGTGTGTGTCCAATTCACTAGCAACAAAGAAAGTACACACAGTTCCACAGGAGGACTGGATAGAAGGGAAAGAGAGTATGTGGTGTGGAGTAGAAGCAAAAAGCCAAGGGGGAAGGGAAAGGGGGAATTCCCTCTTGGGAACTAGAACCCTCACACACCCAGCAAGCTAGGTGTCATGCTTCATCATATAGGTCCTGCTCCTCGTCGGACTGGCGCTGCAATGTCCGACGGGCACCCTCGAAGGGGCTCTTTAGCGGAGATCTTTTGTTCCAGTCATATGGTGCATGCGTGTGAGAGGGTAGGTGAATGTGTAGTCGTGAATAAGTGGTGATTGATAAAGAAAGGTGAGTTAGTCCACAAGGGACTTTATTAACGTGGCTAACTCCCTTGATTAAAATGGTGGGAGGGGAGATAGATGCTACGGTTATATGTGGCAAAGATATCAGCAACCCTCAGTTTCTGAAACATGTTGACCCAATTCAGCTAGTCCAAATCCTTTCTCCAACTACAGAATCATACAGTGTGCACACAAGGCATTGTGCCTGGTGCTATTGTTCCATATGACTAGCTGCTGTTGGCAGGGTATAGCCTTTGAAAGTGAAAATTGTCTATACCTCCACACTTCTCTGTATAACTGAAGGACTGGTCACCTCATTTCATTTCTATTGTATGTCGTGTAATTTGTTGTATGTTACTGTCCTGTACACTTTTGGTTTTGCATTTGCAGATTGTCCTAATGTCAATTGTGTCACTGTCACTGATGCTTAATGTATTGTTTTGAATTTATTGTTTTTCTCAATGTTGACATGATTTAAAAGTTGAATGTTAATGTCATAATATGAAGAATTCATGATAGATGAATAAAAACTCAAAACTACTTCAATAGGTGTGGTGGTTGATGTACAAGTACTTTCTATTTGAATGGACACCTAGACACTTTTCTGTTTTGTAGCTTGATTGTTAAGGCACTGGACAGTCCTCCTCAGGCTTGAGAGGGTACACAGCTTTGGGAGGAGCTTGCTTGGTGCAATTGTCGAGGTACACCTGGCAAAGCAGGGTTTGGTGCCAAGTTCAGGATAAGTCCTCAATTATCACAGTGACTGTTCTCTTCTGTCCTTTGGTTAACAGGTAGTCAAATCTGAGTTTCTGGTGTCAGGGGGTCATTTAAAAACTGGATTTATGAGCATTAAGGAGAGTGTAAGGTAGTAGCGAATGGGCTACTTACCCCTGGGGTGACTAAAACCCCTATATGACGACATCCTGTGGAGAGTGGCATAAACCTAAATCAGAGTTATTAGTTTCACAAAAAACAAGATGGTGAAAACCTTCTTCAAGTGTCCACTTAGGGTTTGCCTAGCCTAATATTGCAAGATGCCTACTGACTGTCTAATTTTCCCACCTGCTCTGGTGCCAAAGGGCTCCCAGGGCAGGGGGTGGCATACTTCAGGTCTGTAGGAAGCTGGGGTCACATATCAAAGGTGGCAGAGGCTTTGAAGCCTCTTGCCTTGATATGCTAAATCACTAGCCATCCTGCTGGAGGAGATTTAAACACCTACTGCCAGAGCAGGCATTCTTTCTGACCTCTGAGAGTGAGGGCTGTGCTGAACAGTTGGTCAGAAACTCATCAGTGGTGTCAGGCTAGAAGAGTCCAGTCACCCAGCACACCAAATGACTGGTACATTTTAGGGGGTACCTCTCAGGTGCCCTCTGGGAGCATGTCATAATGAATCCAAAACTGGCATCCATGTTGGTGTTCCCCACCGGCTCCACCAGCTCAAATTAACCACTATCTGGAGAAAGTAGATATTACATGGTTTTTATTGGTGTCTAAAAGGGAAAAGGCAACACTTTGAACTCGAGGTTGGGTGCCTACCGACAAAGCATGGTTATGAGGCCTAATATATTGTAATGGACAATTAGAAATATTTGCAAAGCCCCTGCCTGTGTCTTCTTGTCGAGAACCATTTTGCTTTATTTATTAAGGCTCTATTTTCTTCTAGAGACACCTGATGCCAACGATGAGTGTTAACTACTTTAAATGTGGTAAAGTCCTTTTTGTTTAACTGTACCTTACACCAACTACACTTCAAAAAGGACTCCGTTGGGACTTTGAGATTGGGAATGCAGTTTTGTTGTAATGTTTCAGCAACTTGGAAAATTGTGGTGTGCACAATGTCGATTCCATGGTTTGCATTCCACTTTTTGCATTTAATCTATACTATAATTCCCTCGCCTAACATCGTAAGCAATGTGATGTCGATCTTACTAAGTTTGGCCATGTATGTTTTTGGAAAATCATTAAATACAATAAGAATCTAAATTATCCCTCACGTCCAAAACTAGACTAAAACCAAGTACAATTTCAAATGTATGTTAACCGCACTCAAATCACATGCGTCTTAATGGCAATAGTGATAATTAAGCAAGCATCCCAGAACATCTTTATTACACATTCCTTTGGATGAAAGCAAACTTTCTAAATGAATCGTAAAAGAGATTCTAATGATGAAAGGTCCTGACTTGGAGAAATATCTATTTGATATCAAGATATTTTACATCTCTGCATCAGAACATTAAATGAAACATTGGGCTAATCTCACAATATCCTGCCCATATTCTTTTATTGACAAACTAGCACCTAGTCTCACTGCACAGCTTTAAGTGACAGAGACATGGTGCCAGATTACTGAGAGTCCAGGGCATGGAAATCTGGAACACTTTGACTCCAGTACTAGGAGCCAAACCTAATCGCCTTCATTTAAAAAAACTCTTGAAAATGTAACTTTTTCTGATGGACAGCCTCTGCACCACACCCCAAGGAGCCGGGCAGCCCAGCTGCCGCAAGGTGACCACACACCCTGCACAGACCACACAGCAGAAAACACAAACCACAACAACTGACTCCCAGGACCCCTAAGAACATAACCTGGAAATCCAACAGGGTTGCCAGGTGGAGATGGCTGATCAGCTGCAGGTGGGTTTCGAGCTCGTGGCAACGAAACTCAAAGCCATACATGGGTGTCTGAGTCCCAACAGGGACCACTTACAGTCTCTAACGGACACCCACTGTTCTCACCATGCTCCCCAACAATCCTTGGCTGACATTGCGGGGGCTATTACTCGGATACAAGAACTGTCTAGTCAGAGAGACACCAGTGATGACAGCACAGAGTTGGCACAGATGCGCAGGACAATGAAAACCATGGAGCAGATGCCGGCTGGAAGTATTGCTACCACGGCTGAACACCAGCGAGATGCAGCTGGGATCTTCCATGACTTGCAGTTCTTCATCTTGCCATTGCTGCCACTGAGCCTGTCCCAGATAACTGCTGTGGTGTCAGTAGCACATAATGATGCAGCCATATCATCTTCGCACCCTGATGTGTCAGTGGCACACAGTAATACAGCCATATCACCTTCGCACCCTGATGTGTCAGTGGCACACTGTGATTGAGCCCTATCACCTTCGCACCCTGAGGTGTCAGTGGCACACAGTGATGTGGCCATTACACCACCACACACACTTACCGGACACAGAAGAAGTATCAAAGGAGTAAAATGTGGATGGTAAATACTGTATGAGGAAGGATGTAGTAGCATCCATCACCACCATATGGCCAGTCCCTGCCTAGTTTAGCACAATGCATCATGCCCTGGGACAGCACCTCTCACTGACCCCCGGAACACTCTGCAACATTCACCTGGACTCCAACATGGACTGCCATATCTTCACTGGTTGCCAATTACACATCAATCCTGCTGCGGACTGCACTCTCCCTCTTCCAATTTACTTTTCAATCCCCACAGGACTCTGGTTGGCCCACCACTGGGCTACCATGTAATGTGGGCTTGGCATGACTGTGTACAGCTCCAACTCCGGCATTCACCAGAATGTGAATAAAACATTTTAAATCACACATATGTGTCATGTCTATGTTCACTCAAGTATGAAAGTATGGATGGATGTAGTGAAATGGGGGCCGATTCACAGAACTAATTTATGACAAAATCCTAAACTTACTACTTTTGGTATTCACTGAAGGCATTTAGTAGTCTTAAGTTAGGATTTTTTCTTAAGTTAGGATTTTGTCTTAAATTAGGATGTTGTCTTAAGTTAGGATTAACTTGAGTTAGGATTAATTTAAGACAAAATCCTAAATCCCAACTTAAGCCAAAATCCAAATTTAGGACAACATTCTAATTTAAGCCAAAATCCTAACTTAAGACACAATCCTAATTTAGGACAAAATCCAAATTTAAAACAAACTCCTAATTTTAGGACAAAATCCTAATTTAAGACAAATTCCTAATTTAGGGCAAAATCCTAACTTAGGGCAAAATCCTAACTTAAGACAAAATGCCTTCTCTGAATAACAAAAGTAGTAAGTTTACGATTTTGCCATAAATTAGTTCTGTGAATCGGGCCCATTGATTGCACAAGAAGGTACACCCTGGTAAATTACATCAATGTGCATGTTTGACCCTGAGCCACATGGCCAATTAGATGACTGTGAAGGTGTTATCTAGCTGTGGCCTCATTGCACATGAACAACAATCTTGCAACCCCCCAACGTAGGCACACATCCATGTATTAAATAGGGCTGTGTGTAGAAATGAAAAAATCGGTAGCAAGCCAGAAGTGGTGCCCTTCATCACATATAACAACAGAACGTCACTACACATACCTACTCACACACATCTGTGTGGACACATTCTGTTTTCATGTATATCATTGCTCCACATGGCCAGAGTTTGGACACCATACTCACATTGCTGATGACACATAAGTGCACATGTCTGTCAGCAACTAGCCCAAACACAATGTCTGGCTCATAGAGGTAGAGCTGTCAAAAGAGACCCACCCCCATTGTACATGTGTCAGTCAGTCCCTCCCTGTGTAGGGACGATGCTCATTGTGACACACGATTTGTCAATCTAATCAACACTCATCACATTTAGACACCAGTGAAGTTGCATAGACTTTATTGGCATGTGCGTGTCAGTACAGACAAGGCAACGGCCACAACATGCAGGGAAATGCTTACGACACATACACGCAGCATGGGAACATGTTAAGGTGCAAAAAATGGGGAGGCAAAAATATACACAAAATCATTACGAATGCCAATGGTCTACGGCCCACCTTGCCTTGCTGGACAAGTCATGTGATGTTTGTTTTCTGCTCATTGCCCCGTGTAAGGGGACACGACTCACAGCCCATGGGATCTGCATAGTGCTGTACCACCGGACTGCACCGACCTGCTGCTCTGCTGACAGTGATCTTGTGAAAGGGTCCGACAAGATCACATGTCGTGCTACATTGCCATGTCTGTACTCTCCCCCCTGCAGTATGTCCGATTTGGGAACATTGCCAAACAATGCTGTGCTGCTCCGACCATGGAACTGCATCACCTTGCACAGGTGAGGGTACACACGTGTAGTTCCACTCACATGCATTCTGAGACCAGATGAAGGCGGACATGTCAACTGTTGTGGTGGGATATGTGAGCATTCCCCAAGGTGCAACAAGGTGTTGGGACCTGTACTGTGGGTGACAATTCGATGTGGCTGCAGGAACGTAGTGTGGGAGTCGTCAGAGGCTAGAATGGTATCTCATGCAAGTTGAGCCAGCCGCATTCAGGACCATGGTCGGCGCTTTGGTTGTCCTTCCACCTTGTGTATTGAGACAAAGGAGTTTTCATACCTAATTTTAGTCTGACTACTGCTTGCATTTCTTAAATGTGATTTGGCCTTCGCGCTGACATTGTTGCCAGGCCTGTGATTTGGGGTGCACCAATTACAAAACACATGCAGCAGTTGGCATGTTTGAATGAGCCTTGGGCCCGTTTGGCCTTGCGCTCCTTGTTCAGTCTCTCTCTTTCTTTGTCTCTCTCTTCCTCTCTTGCTCTGTCCTTTGATGAGTGCCTGCCACGAATGTCTGACAAAATGTCGAAAGACAAAATATCTACATGCAAAAATATCGGAACAAAAATATTGATGTCAACAATATCGACATCATATCCAAAAAGGTAAGTACAAAAATATTGAATGTCTAAAATATCGTAATTTAAAAATATAGTTCTTTTTTTAATAAAACAATAGATAAAATAAATTAAATAATACTTATAAATGTAATAAACATAGTTAAAATATGGTATTTAAAATTAATAGTTCATATATATAATTTAAACAAAAATAAATTAAACATATACATATAAAACATAATATATACTTACTTAATAATAACTTTTTATAATTATTTTAATAACTTATAAAAAATTACAAATATTAAAAATTACGAATACATCTAAAAACATAAAATAATAATATAAATAAAAATTAAATAAACATTTAAAACAAATTAAAAAAATAAGGAGAATGTTGGATAGCGTAAGGAAAAAAATTACTATTCCCACTCCAGAGAGTGCAAAAGTAGGGAAAGCGTTGGATAGCGTAGGGGTAAAAATTACTATTCCCACTCCAGAGAGTGCAACAGTAGGGAAAGGGTTGGATAGCGTAGGGGTAAAAATTACTATTCCAACTCCAGAGAGTGCAACAGTAGGGAAAGCGTTGGATAGCGTAGGGGTAAAAATTACTATTCCCACTCCAGAGAGTGCAACAGTAGGGAAAGTGTTGGATAGCATAGAAGTTAAAATATAGCAAACTTATAAATAAATTAATATTTAAAAATATATTAAAAATAATTATTAAATAAATGTAAACTATTTACAAATACAATACATAATTATTAAAAACATAATTACCAAATAATAAATAAGTAACAATAAATTAATATTAAATACCGATTAATAAAAGTTAATTACCAATGAATAATTAATTAACAATAATGTAATTAACAAAACAATTATTAAAAATAAATTATTACTTAATTACATGTAAATTACTTCCCACCCTATTCCCCTATAAAACAATAACCTGCTACAGAACATAATTATCAATGAATTAATTAATTAAAGTTAATTACCAAATAATACAATTTAATTACCAATTAATAATTAATTAACAATAACATAATTAGCAAAAACAATTAATTAAAATAAAGTATTACTTAATTACATTTAAATTACTTCCCACCCTATTCCCCTATAAACCCACAACCCGCTACAGAAAATAATTATCAATTAATTATTAAAATTAATTACCAATTATGAAAATGTAATTACCAATTAATTAAAATTAATTTATAATTCCTAAAAATTTAAAATAATTGAAATATAATTGAATTACTTCCCACCCTTTTCCCCTATAAACCCACAACCTGCTACGGTACTAAAATACTAAATTTACTAGAATTACATAAAAAAACACATATTAAATACCTAATAATATACATACAAATCATATAAAAATCGATATTAGTAACATCAATATTACTAAAATCGAAATTAGTAACATCAATATTACTAAAATCGATATTTACAAAAATTTATATTACTTACCTTTGAAATTCTTTACCTTCGATATTTAAACATCGATAGTATTATATATCGATATTTAAAAATCGATATTTTGTCTGCCTACCTCCTGGCACACCTTCTTATCTTGGATATTGTCTTGCAGGCTGTGACTCACAGATTGTCCAGGGATGCCCAGCCATGACTCTTCAAAATAGTTGTTTGGGGACAAATTTGAGTGTGGACTTTAAATAGTGTATGAATGAATCAGGTTTTCTGTACTCACATGTATGTTGTCATTGTGCGACATGAGGCGGGTGCTTTGTTCATGATTTTGTGCCGTTGATGTGCAATATCTTGGTCCTTGGGAGGTGGGAGGTGCCCGGGGTAGGGCCCAGGGGGGTGCATGGGGGTGGTCCTGGGGGTGGTAAGGGTGGGTGTTGTGGCCCTCTTGGTTGTCCGCCCTGCATGATTAGTGGCTCCATGGCATCTGTTGCCCTTTAGGTGTGGCTCTGGGCTTGGCTCCTTTTGTGGTGCAGGCTGTCATCTGACTTTACACCAGGGCAGAGCAGGTGTTACTTTCCTGCTGCTAACGCGCCTTATTGCATATTTTCTGCTCTTATCACTGATCTGGCTGTTCATTGAGAACGTCGCGGATTTTGGCACAGGAACGCCTACTCTGCATCTCATTAGCGTTAGTTGCCGGGGTCATCTGTGGCGATGTTTTTTTGCTGCTGCTATCGCGGGTAAACTGTTGATATGGGCTGTTAGCACCAGCTTGTGAATGGGGAGATACATTTATTGCAACTTTGGCTGCGATAAAGTGCCTATAACTCTGCGATATTTCCTTGAGAATGTGCCCCATTGTTTTTTAATTGGATTACGAATCCCCTTAACATTCCAAGAGATAATGCTCAGACCACTCATCGAAAAAACTTATTGCAGATTAAGCATTTAAAAATATTAAACTTAAAAAAAGTATAATAAGTGAAATGCAAAAAGTTAAGTAGCATTAAACAATGTAAATCCTGAATAGAAATAAAACAGAAAAAGAGAAGAGCAGATGTAGGCCGGAGACTAATGAAAAATAGAAGTTTAGAGATAGGAGTGGGAGAAGAAGAGGTAGTCAGATGTAGCAAAGTAAACATACAGGGGAGAATTATGAAAAACCACAGAAATGAGAATGTATTGACAGAGAAAAGCTGCAGCTAAGAGTAAGATAAAGAAGAAAAAAAAAGGTCATGACAGTAGGGGGATGAGGGGAATATGGGAGAGAAGCAAAAGGTGAACACCATCTCCCGTGAGTTATAACAAAAGAAGAGATGACAAAAAGCCAAAGGGCTTTAGTCATAATGATCACAAACAATAAGAACAATAATGTGGAGGGGGACGAAGGAGACGGAGGCCACCCACAAGAGGGACACCGAAGAGAACAAAGTTAATGACAACGGAGAGTCAGGGAAACTGTAATCTAAAAATGTAAACATAAGCTATACAGTGGAAGAGAATTTACCAGATTATGGGGAAGACAACGCAATGGGGTGAAGCAAACACAACACAACATGCGGATAGTGTGAATAAAGAGGTCAGCGTCGAACAAGATACGGAGGAGAAACCTATGGGGTAAAAGAAAGAAGATGTAAGACAACAATTAAGTTTTGCTCAGTTCCATAGCTTCTCCTTTGTGGATGTGGATGACATTTCTAAGCTCTGTAGGATCCTTAAAGGAAAAAGATCTGTCCTTGTAAGTTACTTTGAAGAAACACAGATGAATATGGCCATAGCGGGAATTCATGGATCTCAGCGTTGGTCTGAGGTTGGGGAATTCCTTGTGGAGATTAGCAGTTGGCTTAGAGACATCTTGACTGAAGAAGATTTTCTGACCAGAACAGAACATCTGTTTGTGTTATTTAGCTGCAGTAAGGATCGCCATAAGGTCAGAGTACAGCAGGAAATATGTGATAATTCCCCGCGGTTTATTTGAGGAAGATGCATTCTGAGGGCTAATTCTGTGTGCCCTTTGTATATTGAGGTCCGAAGTGTCACGAGTCAACTAAACCTGGCCACGATAGAAGAAACAAGCAAAGCTTTTGAAGTATAAATATTCTTTTGCTTCTGTCTTTAAATAAGTATACAGAGGCCGGCATCATGCATCATGTATTATGCCTAGTGAATCAGTGGATGTATCATAACCCAGAACCCTGTGATTGTTGAAACCAATGTTTGTTGAAAACTGTTAATGTTAAGCAGCTTCTCTTCTCACATGGCTTTCAGAACATTAGGCAAAAGAGCAATTATTTGCTGCATGCTTTCAACGTGAGAACATTTTAGGCAAATGAACAATTACATTGCTGCAGGCGTCTTGACACCTGAAAACGGTCTTAGTTTCTTACACGTGAAGTGATTAGGGCTCACGTTGTTTTCACGTGCACACACAAGGAAAAGCTGACCTTCAAAAACTATTTAAACCCATCCATGCTAAGCAACTCTGCCTTACAGTGGTAAGACGAATTACAAGCACACAGCGATTCCAGTAAGAATTAAAACATTGACATAAGCCACAACAGGATTACTGAACCTTCTTAAAGTTCAAGGAATGTTTAAAAGAGTTCCGTGAGCTTGCCAAAGGATAAATATCCAAAGGACAAAAAAGACTTGGCATAATACTTATAAATTAAGAGAAAGACTAGACAGAATACTTATTTTTGAAAAAATATAATATCATACATGTTGTTGTGCAAATCTGTGGGTCTGCCTAGAAGATTCAAAGGGACAGTTATTGTACTTATTGCATAGTTCATTGGTGACTACAGTAATATTATTGAAAACTGTGTTTTGGTCAAACAAGAGTGATCCTGCTGCTCTTTTGTTTCCTCCTTTGTTCTTTTCTTCATTCTTTTAGTTATAAGAACCCCTTTTTGATAGCAAGGTCAAAAGTGAATCAGGTATGTGAATTGCACCTAATCAAACATTGCAAAAGCAAAAGTAAGAAGTTTTGGCATCATTGAGTTAAAGCTGTATATCTTTAAAGTTTACAAAGGTATATGCAATAAGAAGAAAGCGACCTTAAAGAAGTAATCAAGGGGCTTTCTGGAAAACCGGGTACGTTGTAAATTCTGCAAAAGTGATAGTAATAATTAATCTTCAAGGTTGTGTTAACATAATAGGATTGTTATAAGATTGTTATTCTTCTCAATAGGTACTATAACTTGAACTGATAAGAATAGTAGCAGTAGCCCAGTTTACTTCATCTTAGACAGAGAGAGAGAGATAGACGCAGGCAATCAGCAGATATCCAGAGTTTCTTCTGTTTCTCTCTCTCATCCCAACTCCCAATCCACCGGGAGTCAATCGGGATGGCAGGTAAATTCTATTCTTGCCTTTCTGGTGGATTTCAGAGGGAGATAGGAACAGGCAGCATCAAAGATGTGGAACAAACTGCCTCACTCAATCAAGACCAGTACTTCCCTCTGGTCTTTCCGCAAAAATCTCAAAAGCTGGCTTTTTAATCAATGAACATCAGCTCCCCTTGTTGGCTAAACATTGCAGTAACCTAGCGCCGAGATGCCCGAGGGCCTTCGTTCGCGCTTTACAAATGTTGTTATAAATAAATAAATAAATAAAGAAGGAAAAACTGGAGTACAGGTGGGTGATTTCGTGACAGAAAGCAAAGCCAAAACTAAACCTCTGTTCCTTCTTTGATCCTGTAAAAATGTACTTGGGACAGCACGACATGGACTCATCTCAGTTGACCACTTTAGTTCATAAGTTTACTGAAGAAATGCAGGAAAATCAGGTTCTTAGACATGAATTGAGAGGACCAGAACAGGGTTTACTAATTGGAGAGATCCACAAGTAGGAGAATATAAACCCATCATTGCACCTGCCAACTTTTGTCCCACATCTTTTTGTTTCCCCTAGGGCATCAAGACCAAACGCAGAACAGAACCTACAAGTCACAGTGGTAGCTCCAACCCCAGTACCGTTAGCTAATCCGGAATGATTCACAGGAGATAGTAGTCATTTTACCACTTTCATTAGCCAATGCCAGTTGCAGTTCTAATGCAAACCACAGATATTCACCACTGACTTCTAAAGTAGCACTCATCATCTCATTTTTAGGAGGAGTAGCGGCCAACTGGGCTATTCCTCTGATAGACACTAATGATTCTTTGTTATACAATTTAGCTGCGTTCCAAACAGCAATGTCCAGCTTGTTTGCTAAGCATGTTTTTATTCAAGCTTCCTATAATGAGCTCCAAAATCTACGTCAGGGGTCTAAAGACCTATTAACCTATGTAACTAATTTCAACTGATTATTATCTGAAACACACAGGCCGAGGAGAAAAGAATATCTTTATTCTATCGAGGCCTTAGAGATGAATTAAAAGATTCTTTTGCACATATTGTTAATCTACCAGATGATTACGCAAAATTTCTAGATCTGGTGGATAAATTAGACCATAGCTTAGGTGAGCGAAAGAGTGAAAGACCCAGAGGTGATGTAAGAAATAGCATTTTAGAGTAGACAAGAAAGAAGTAGAAGATGAGAACGCACATGTGGAACCCATGCAGATAGGCAGCTTAAAAGGACCATTATCCACAAAGAAAAAGGAACGCAGAAGTAAAGGGAATTTGTGTCTGTACTGTTGCAGGACTGGTCACTTTGCAAAAGATTGTCTAAGTAAAGTAAACCAAACAAAAAGAAAACAATTGCAATAACAAAGAAGCCTTCAAGTGGGTTGGAAAACTAAAGATCTCAGAGAAAAAAGAGATAATTTCTTCGAAAACAGCTTCAGTACAGATCTCACAGTATGCCATTAATGTAAATATTCATACTCCGAAACACTTTACAATTAAGTTCACCTTTATCATAACATCTCAACAAAGATACAGTTTAGCTGTATTGATTGATTCCGGAGCCACTGGCAATTTCTTTGACTTAGAATTGGCCAGCAAATTAGAAATAACCCAAGTCCCAAAATCTGAACCATAGCCAGTCAGGGCTGTTGATGGCTCAGCCTTATCCTCAGGTATATTTAAGTTTCACACTAGACCCTTGACCATTGTCGGAGAAAATGGACATACAGAAGAAGCGGTGTTTGACCGGATCGACACACCTACGTTTGGTGTCATACTGGGAGTTCCTTTGTTGGAACTACATAATTCAAAAATAGATTGGATAGAGAGAACTGTCACTTTAGACTCCACCTATTGTAGAAATCATTGTTACTCTGAAACCCTGGATCCTGCAACTCCTTTGTTTTGTGCTGCTGCCGTGCAACAAGATTCACCATTGTTGCCCAGCGAATACCAATACTATGCTGATGTATTTGATCCAGTCCAAGCAACTAAGTTACCCCCACACAGAGTATATGACTGCAGTATAGACTTAATTCCTGGCGCAGCTTTACCCTGTTGCAGAATATACGCTCTAACTGAGCCCGAAAATCAATATTTAAGAACCTACCTGGGCAAACTGTTAGAGATTAGTTTTATAAGGCACTCTACCTCACCAGTCTCTTCGCCACTCTTTTTAGTGGTGTAGAAATCTGGCGAATTAAGTGTGTGCATAAACTACCGTGCAGTTAAAAAGGCTACGATTAAGAATCGCTACCCATTACCCCATATTCCAGTCTTGTTAAACCAAGTCAACGGATCAAGTATCTATACAAAAATAGATTTATGAGGCGCATACCATCTTGTCCTCATTAAGGAAGTTGACGAATGGAAGACTGCTTTTTGCACAAAATATGGTCTCATTGAATACACAGTAATGCCATTAAGTGTCTGTAAAGCCCAGCTGTGTTTCAGTATATCATTAATGAAGTCATTCATGACTTGCTTGATATCTGCGTCATTGTTTATGTTGATGATATACTGTTTTCATCCAAAACAGAGGAAGAACATACGACACACGTACGTTCAGTTTTACAAAGAATAAGAGACAATTTTTTATATGTCAAACTAGAAAAGTGTGTTTTGAGTTTTTAGGTTATTGGCTGTCTCCGAAAGGAATAACCATGGACCCAAAAAAGGTTGAATCAATTTTAAATTAGCCCACTCCCTCTTCAGTTAAAGACACTCGAAGAGTACTAGGTTTTGACAAATTTTATAGACGCTTCATATTTAAATTCTCAGAAATAGCCACACCTATCACTCAATTACTTCAAAAAGATCAGAAATTCCAATGGAAACAAGACACAGAACACGCCTTTATAAAATTAAAGCAAGCCTTTACTTCGGCACCTATTTTGATTCACTCAGATCCTGATAAAACATTCTTTGTTTGAGGCGGAAGCTTCCCAAACTGCATTGGGAGGCGTACTGATGCAAAAAGATGCCACAACTGGACATTTACATCCAATTGCCTTCTACTCACATAAACCTCTACCAGCTGAACCAAACTGCACTATTGCTGAGCGTGAGCTGTTAGTAATCAAGGCAGTTTTCCTCGAATGGAGACACCACCTACTGGCTGCCAAGCATACAATCAGTTTAGACTTTGTCACAGACCTACCCAAATCTCATAACTTCACAACCATTTTAGTCGTAGTGGACTTGCTGTCTAAAATGGGACATTTTTTTCCGTTATCAGAATTACTGACAGCTACAGAATTTAGTCAAATTTTTATCCAGCATATAGGAAAAATTGCATGGACTTCCAAGTAAAATAATTTCTTACAGGGGCCCCCAATTTGTCTCAAAATTTTGGAGTAAGGTGTCTAAACTGACTGACGGGTGCCCCGACCAAGCTTATGAAACGACTACAATGCATCCAAAATGCCTTGGCATGAATGATCCTCGACGTACCACGCCATGGCCACATCACCCCCCACCTGAGAAACCTGCAGTGGCTCCCCATCAACAAGAGGATATCCTTCAAGCTCCTCACCCACGCACACAAGGCACTCCACAAGACTGGCCCAGCCTACTTCAACAGATGACTCTCCTTCTACACCCCAAACCGCCAACTACGCTCCGCCGACCTCTCACTCGCCACCATCCCGCGCATCCGAAGAACAACCCCTGGTGGGAGATCCTTCTCCCACCTCGCCGCCAGGATATGGAACACCCTCCCACTGAGCCTACGGCAGACCCAAGACCTGCTGGCCTTCAGAAGGATAGTCAAGACCTGGCTGTTTGATCAGTAGCGCCCCCCCCAGCACCTTGAGACCCTCACGGGTATGAAGTGCGCTTTACAAATGATAGATTGATTGATTGATTGAACACTTAGGAATCGAAATTGCACTCTCCTCAGCCTTTCATCCTCGGACTGACCACCAGACTCAAAAAGTAAATCAATATCTTGAACAAATCTTACGATGCCCAACTGCCACAGTGTCAGCCCAATGGGATGAAGTTCTATCATTAGCAGAGTTTTCTTACAACAATAGTTATCACACAGCATTTGGTTGCTCTTCTTTCTTTTTTACTACTGGTTTAAATCCAAGATCTATTCCTGCCATTCTTCCGGACTTAATAGATACAATGCCTGCGGTTACTGAAAGATTAACCAAGCTACGAGAATTATAAGAACTAGCCAAGAGTAGCTTAGCAAGGAATAAACAAGAGGACACGTTATCAGTTGATAAACATAGAACACCAGTACCACCTTATAAAGTATGGGATCTCATCTGGTTGTCAACCAGAAATATCCAGATAGATGGCCTAAGAAACTAAAACCAAGATTCATTGGCCCTTTTTCCATTAACAAAATTTTGTATCCAGTTTCAATGAGATTAACCTTACCCACAGATTATGCCATTCACCCAGTATTTCATATATCCCTGATAAAACCTCATGAACCGTCCACACGAAGAGATAACCCACCCCCGTCAATAGTAGTTAGAGATCATGTCGAATATGAAGTTAATCATATTCATGACGCAAAACGTATAAAAGGCAAATTACATTATTTGATTGATTGGAAGGGTTATGATGCATCAGAAAGATCTTGGCAACCAGAAACACATGTTCATGCCCCAAGATTGGTCGGATCACCTTCCATTCTTTGCATCCTGAAAAACCCCGTCCCTTAAGAAGACTTTGGGGGGGACTATCACGAGTCGACTAAACCTGGCCATGATAGAAGCAACAAGCAAAGCTTTTGGGGTATAAATACTCTTTCTTTTCTGTCTCTGAATAAGTATACAGAGGCCTGCATCGTGCATCATATATTATACCTAGTGAATCAGTGGATGTATCATAACCCATAACCCTGTGATTGCTGTATCATAACCCATAACCCTGTGATTGTTGAAATCAATGCTTGTTGAAAACTGTTAATGTTAAGCAGCTTCTCTTCTCACACGCTTTTCAGAACATTAGGCAAATTAACAATTATTTGCTGCAGGCTTTCAACGTGAGAAAACATTAGGCAAATGAAAAATAACATTGCTGCAGGCGTCTTGACATGTAAAAACTGTCTTAGTTTCTTACCCGTGAAGTGATTAGGGCTCACCTTGTTTTCATGTGCACACACAAGGAAAAGCTGACTTTCAAAAACTATTTAAACCCATCCATGCTAAGCAACACTGCCTTCCAGTGGTAAGATGAATTACAAGCACACAGCGATTCCGGTGAGAATTAAAACATTGACATAAGCCACAACAGGATTACTGAACCTTTATAAAGGTCAAGGAATGAAACGAGTTCTGTGAGCTTGCAAAAGGATAAATCTCCAAAGTACAAGAAAGACTTGGCATAATACTTATTTTTGAGAAAGTATAATATCATACATGTTGTTTTGCAACTCTGTGGGTCTGTCTAGAAGATTCAAAGGGACAGTTATTGCACTTATAGCATAGTTCATTGGTGACTACAGCACTATTATTTAAAACTATGTTTTTGGTCAAACAAGAGTGCTCCTGCTGCTCTTTTGTTTCTTCTTTTGTTGTTTTCTTCTTTCTTTTAGTTTTAAGAACCCCTTTTTGAGAGCAAGGTCAAAAGTGAACCAGGTATGTGAATTGCACCTTAATCAAACATTGTCAAGAGCAAAAGTAAAAAGTTTTGGCATCATTGAGTTATTGTTGTACATCTTTAATGTTTACAAAAGTATATGCAATAAGAAGATAGCGACCTTAAAGAAGAAATCAAGGGGCTTTCTGGAAAATCGGGTATGTTTTAAATTCTGCAAAAGTGATAGTAATAAATAATCTTCAAGATTGTGTCCACATAATAGGATTGTTATAGGATTGTTATTCTTCTCAATAGGTACTATCACCTGAACTGATACGAATAGTAGCAGGAGCCCAGTTTACTTGATCTTAGAAAGAGAGACGCAAGTGATCCGCAGATATCTAGTGTTTCTTCTTTTTTTTCTCTCTCATCCCAATTCCCCCCTCCCCCGAGAGTCAATCGGGATGGCAGGTAAATTATATTATTGCCCTTCTGGTGGATTTTAGAGGGAGTTGGGAACAGGCAACATCAAAAAAGGAACAAACCGGAGTACAGGTGGATGATTTTGTGACACACAGATTTTGCCAAACCAACTATCTGCGGAATGTGGATCTTCAAGAAGGCGATTATATCCGAACCTTCAGACCTTCCGGAATTCCGTAAACTCGTAGGTTATTGCGCCTGTTTCGATTTTCTAAATCTTCTGTAGTTTTCTTCAGCTGTGCAACCTCGCGAAAAAGAAAGTCAATTTTAGCAACCACATCCTGTGCATCACAAATTTCAACATCCGAAAGCCTTCAGTCAAGACCCGACCATTTCTCTTCAATACGTTAAAGTGTTGCAGTGGTTTCAGACATAAAAGGTTGAATGTTGCGAAATTCGTCCATAATATCTTCCAAAGTCAGAAGAAGAGACACTTTTGTTGGAGATGGTGGGTCTTTTTTAATACGTTTGTTGGCATTACTAACTGAGTCTTTTGGACCATTAGTGATGGAACTAGCAGCCCCCTGGGGTTTATTTGGGTGTGTGGGATCCATATATGCGGAGAGAAAATTACGCACCAAAAGACCCACAGAAGACCTCTCTTAAGGTGCTGTACACTAAAGCTGCTCAAACTGCAGTATGATAAGAAGCTGAGTGAGCAAAACAGCTGGAGACTTAGTTGGACATATTGGCCAGAGTAGTCCTATGTAGAAATGAGGAGAAAGCGTAGGCACATGACAAGGAAAATAGTTGTCTTTTGTAAATATCCTCTCTAATTAGAAACAAATAGATAAAGCAGTAATGAAAAAGTCAATATGGGTAGAAAACATCAGCCACAAGGGAATCACCATTGCGCCGTAACCCATGAAAAATGCAGGAGGCAAGCACACAATATGGCAGCCGCAATGTGAGGCATCATGGAGGCACAGGGTAATGAGGAGAAAATGTCCAAAAAGACTGTTTTGGTCTAAAAAAACTTGCCTCAGCACTCCACACGACTTTCGACAGGGAAATCCATAATTATGGTGCCTCTCCGCTGACGAGAGAAAGCCCTTCAGCTCCGACCGATCCTAGGAGTCATGGAGCTCCTCTATAGGGTGACCATCTTGGATCACCGCCACCGTGTGATCCCCTTAATCCTGTATTAGAATGGTGTAGTGCTTTCAAGTAACCTCAAGGCAATAGATAGCTCTGTATAAAACTCACCAATACATAAAATAGCAAGAACTTAGAGATTTGGACTATTAAAGAACTCCAGATACATCAGAATAAATATAGGCTTGTGAGTTCCAATCGACCTTGGTTTTGTGCTAAAGATATCACGCGGCTGCAATGATTAATTTGGTAAGCAGCCTTCAGATATTTAAAATGGAAGATGGAATTAATCCTATCTGTAATATTCTATCTTCATGTTTCAATGACTTACAATACTGCATGGTACTTCCCTTCAACTTAATGTGAGCAAAACGGAGATCTATCTAGAGGGCAGCAAAAAAGTGCACTATGTAATTGTAACTTTACGTGTAAGTTTGTGCTTTAGAAGTGTTCAAAATGAAACTTCCACTATCAAAGTGTTACAAGGTTGAGAAAATTTGCAATATCGTAAATAATCAAATGTTTGTCGTCTTTATACAACTTTGCCTTCAAGCTAATGTTAATAAATCCCTAAATTGGCTCCCATTTGAAGCAAGGATACAACTAAAAGTTGCATTCATGTCCCACAAATCCTTACATTTCAACTTCCCAAAATATCTTGCACAAAAACTTGAGCTCTCTGGTGGCTCTAGATTCTCTAGAAGTGGCAGCACCTTCCTGCTCAAGCTAAAGAAATTCTATAAAAAGTAAATCTACAATTGAGGCTTTTTGGGCATTGCCCCTACAATCTGGAATTCTCTGCCCCTGAAATCAGTCTGAATCCCTCCACTGCCTTTTTCAAAAAGGAAGCTAAAGCGAAACTGATGAAGACATTTCTTCCCTACAACCCCAGCCTCCCAGGCATACTAAAACACACTTGTTTCTACTTGACTGTTATGATTGTATGTTGATCTGTTGGTTTATTGTTACCACTTCTTGTACCTTTCATGATTGCTCCTTTGTAAAGCACTCTGATACCCCAAAGGATCATGTTCGTGCTATATACAAGCTTTTTAAATAAATAAAAATAAATAAAATTAAAAAGTGAGTTATGTATGGAGCAAAAGATTGCTTGTGAAGAGAAATTGTCTAAAAAGAGTATGTTTTGTGATTTAATCCTTCTAAACATGCTTTCCATGGGCCTTTTGGCAACTATATTTTTTAAAAGAAATCTTCAAAATCGTGGTAAAGTTGATAACTTCTAAATCAAAATTCACAAAGTTGATGAATGCCAGATTCACATATTTTGAAGACCTTTAAAAAAAATTAAGACGATGAAACTAAATAAAGCTTCTTACCATGAGCATAAATATCTGAAAGTAAATTAGGGCTTTGAAGAATATGTGATTTGTACCTATATTTTTAATCTTGAATAGTTTTGATGAAAGTTAGCATTGGTGCCATTGTTGTGCACTTAATTTCCCAGCTAGTGCAGACACTAACACCTTTTGCACACTTGCATTGAGATGTGCAAAATCATTTCCACATGAGCACCCTTCATTATTTTGGTCCCATTGAGTTTTCAGATTGCCTTTTCCTGAGTTATTGTGTACTCAACTCTTGTTACATGTTACAAGAGGTGACAGTGCTCTGTTGCTAAAGTTTTTATTCTCACTTCCCCTTAGGGCTGCATCACTGTGTACAATGTAGGTGCTCCCTTCCCAGTGATGAACTTGGCAGACATAGTCAGCGTCATCGCCAGCTTGGACCACACTGATGGTCAAAGACATGGTGGCCCCGGAGACGGAGCCAGAGAAGCGGGCAGGGATCCCAGCGGGTCTGTTGTTGGCATGACTGGTACTACTGCTACTACTACTGTACACAAGTAGCATTGGGGCACTGCCCTCTTTCTGCTGGTACCAGTTTGGGTAGTTACCCTCAATGGAAGATAAACCACCCACAGTGCAGGAGAGAGTCGCTGTCCCTCCAAGGGCCACAGACACCGAAGGGGCCCGAGGAGTCAGTGTGAACTATGCAATGGAACCTGGGAACAAGAATGAGAGAAGACATGAGTTCATATCACTGCATTGGACTCTTAGTTACTATAAGGATAGTCTCAAACAATAAATTGCCCCCACATGAGCAGAAGGCGCCGAGCACGAGGAGGAGGCAGGGAGTCCAGGACATGGTGCAGTGTCAGCAGGACTCTGGTCTCTGGTGCAGACAGGTCTCTGGGTGGGACCCTCCAGCTCTTCCTTAAACCGCCTGCAGGGTTTGGGAGCACCCCCATCATGCAAATCTTGTCACGCCCTACTGGCTGCATCCAGGTCTATCTCTGGCTTTGTGGGAGTTTAAGTGCATAGATGCACAATCAATCAATCCGGTTTCTTGTACAGGGTGGCTAATCACTGGTGATGGTCTCAAGGCATGGGTGGGTGGGGGGTGTTCTGCAGTTCAGTCAAAGAGTCGGGTCTTGAGGTCCATCCTGAATTGAGGCAGTGACAGCGATTGTCTGAGATGCAGAGGCAGGGAGTTCCAGGTCTTTGCAGCCTGGTCGGAGACAGAGCTTCCTCCAGCCGAGGTCTTGTGGATGTGTGGAATGCTTGCTGTGACCACAGAAACAAGTCCTGCTTCAGTGGGTCAAATACCAAGTCAGACTGGGAAGTTTATATTCAGTACACATGATCCCACTTGTGCCTGCTGTACAATCTGGGAGGTTGTGTGTCTGTCTGTGAGCTCTAAGGTCAATTACCCTTTGGAGACTCTTTCTGTCTGTCTCATTTTAGGATTGGTTTTGGATACACCTGGATAGCATGTTTTTTCTATCTTCCAACTATATACTCACGTACCTAAAAAGGTGTGATATATGGACTCCAAACAAAATTAAATAAAATAACAGATGTATAATTCCTGCTGGACTTGCATCTTGATGCTTCGAATGTAGGCATCCATTCCAGAGGCTATCAGAACGAATCCGTTCTTGTTTAGCTCCCTACCACACTCCAGTGCTTACATCATCCGGTATAGTTGTAAGGCGCAGAGGGATCGGAGTACCACGTTCAGAGATAGCAGCAGGAGTGTGGGGCCCATGGTGCCCTCGCCTGCAGCCCATCTCTGTGCTCCTGACTGTGGGAGGCTCTACCAGAGGCGGTGGCTGCTCTGGTGAAGCTGCTCCCTGCAGCCTGTGATGCCAGGGCACCAAACACTGACCCATTGTACAGAAGGCTGTGAGACACTGTCCAGACGTGGGCATTAGAATGCCTCTATCTGTCCCATCTGCTGGATTGTGACATGTGAAGGCTGCTGCTCGGTTTCTTGAGATATTTGACCCCTGTTGTTAATCCTGGTAAGTCTGGAAATCTTGCTTATAAGTATTTGTTGTAACACACATGTACCCTACTGGTGTCAGACCTGGGTCTAATTCATCTCAATGAAGAAGGTATAACTATCTGTTTGTCTACCATACTAATAAATGTACAATTTTTAAATGACATATTGTATCCCAAATTACTTATCTTGGAAATGGACACGAAAAAGTATGCAAAACTAGTGGGATGGCTGTCTATGTTAAACTGTACAGTCTGTCAACATTAGACGTTTAAACTATCGACATCGTTTGCATATAAGAGAAGCAATTAAAAAAGATATGTCTATACAACCTGTGGGTTACACTCTGATAACTTCACAGAAGCAGATGCTCTTAGTGCCTGCTTGCTTCTAGTGTGGCTTCATGAAACTATCTGTCACACGTCACCCCCTTTGCACCCATCCTCCACTTCCTTCCTCTAGCAGGAGGCTTCCACGCTCCACTACACCTATTTGGTTCCATGAGTTGTGAGGTATGGCTGAGAAAAGGGAAGCAGTGCACTGATCGGTGGTCATTATTTTTGCTCCCGTTTACATTGGAATTTCATAAACTCTAAAAGAAGAAGAGGAGACGACAGGGACAATATTTCTTCTGTTGTAAACAATTTAAAAAAAATGAATATCCTCTGAGTAAGAACTCAATTTTCTGACAGTACAGCTCGGAAACAGTGAGCAATGCCAAATTTAGAAATGTTTGTCTGCCCGATGGACATTTTTACCATTCACAGGAACCACTGTCAATCTGGTTCCTGTAAATGTATTGGAACTTTGCCATGCAGCTCTGTCAAGTATGACATAATTGTAAGGCAAAGTTTTAAAAGTGTTTTTATAATCAAAACATAATCCCAAAGTGAGATAACTCCCATGGCAAGGGAGGGCATTTAAGTTTCTTTTACTGCTATTTTCAAACAGATGTTTCCTGGCAGTGTCGGGCAGTAAAAATCAGCTATATCTATGTCCGTCCTTCTAAATTGGGAGGCTGGATAGAGTAGTCTTCATCACTGCCAAACAATGCTCCGCCCGCATCTAAATTCCACAGGTAGACCATTTTGATAGCTCTTAGCCGTTGTGATGGAGTATGCTTACCGCCAACATGCCTTGATGCCTTCGGGTTATTGTTTGCGCGTTATAAATTTTATTCATACATTCATTCATTCAACATATCAATCAGGCTGTAAGACTGAAAAAGTGTTCCATCTGCATCTTACCATATATAAATATGTCTTCTGGAAGAAAGTTGATTCAGAAAAGGGGGTGGTGATGAACAGAGTGTCTGAATTAAGCAGACCACTCTTACCCAGTCCAAAGATCAGGGCTTGATCCATCACCGTTTTTTAGCTCACTGCACCATCCCAGCTCAGAACTTGGCTATATGCAAATTAGTCTGACCCTGGCCCAGTGCATCATGGGAACAGGGCAGACCAAACTACCAAGCCAATTCTTATACTGGGAAGGAAACAAGCTACCGGGAACAGGTTTCTGGCATTTCAGCCGTCTTCGGCCCGGCTTTCTTGAATCCTGATGGTGCAATGAGCAAGGGACTCACATCTGAGTATACCCTTCCACACTTATGGTGGACAAAAATGATTCAGAAAAGGGGGTGGTGATGAACAGAGTGTCTGAATTAAGCAGACCACTCTTACCCAGTCCAAAGATCAGGGCTTGATCCATCACCGTTTTTTAGCTCACTACACCATCCCAGCTCAGACTTGGCTATATGCAAATTAGTCCGACCCTGGCCCAGTGCATCATGGGAACAGGGCAGACCAAACTACCAAGCCAATTCTTATACTGGGAAGGAAACAAGCTACCGGGGACCGGTTTCTGGCATTTCAGCCGTCTTCGGCCCGGCTTTCTTGAATCCTGATGGTGCAATGAGCAAGGGGCTCACATCTGAGTATGCCCTTCCACGCTTATGGTGGACAAAAATGATTCAGAAAAGGGGGTGGTGATGAACAGAGTGTCTGAATTAAGCAGGCCACTCTTACCCAGTCCAAAGATCAGGGCTTCATCCATCACCGTTTTTTAGCTCACTGCACCATCCCAGCTCAGAACTTGGCTATATGCAAATTAGTCTGGCCCTGGCCCAGTGCATCATGGGAACAGGGCAGACCAAACTACCAAGCCAATTCTTATACTGGGAAGGAAACAAGCTACCGGGGACCGGTTTCTGGCATTTCAGCCGTCTTCGGCCCGGCTTTCTTGAATCCTGATGGTGCAATGAGCAAGGGACTCACATCTGAGTATACCCTTCCACGCTTATGGTGGACAAAAATGATTCAGAAAAGGGGGTGGTGATGAACAGAGTGTCTGAATTAAGCAGACCACTCTTACCCAGTCCAAAGATCAGGGCTTGATCCATCACCGTTTTTTAGCTCACTGCACCATCCCAGCTCAGAACTTGGCTATATGCAAATTAGTCTGACCCTGGCCCAGTGCATCATGGGAACAGGGCAGACCAAACTACCAAGCCAATTCTTATACTGGGAAGGAAACAAGCTACCAGGGACCGGTTTCCGGCATTTCAGCCGTCTTCGGCCCGGCTTTCTTGAATCCTGATGGTGCAATGAGCAAGGGACTCACATCTGAGTATACCCTTCCACGCTTATGGTGGACAAAAATGATTTAGAAACCGGTCCCCGGAAGCTTGTCTCCTTTCTGGTGAAGAATTGGCTTGGTAGTTTGGTCTGCCCTGTTCCCATGATGCACTGGGCCAGTGACAGACTAATTTGCATATAGCCAGGTTCTGAGCTGGGATGGTGCAGTGAGCTAAATAACGGTGATGGATCAAGCCCTGATCTTTGGACTGGGTAAGAGTGGTCTGCTTAATTCAGACACTCTGTTCATCACCACCCCCTTTTCTGAATCGTTTTTGGCCACTATAGGTGTGGCAAGGTATACTCAGACATGAGTCCCTTGCTCACTGCACCATCAGGATTCAAGCAAGCCGGGCCGACGATGGCTGAATTGCCAGAAACCGGTCCCCGGAAGCTTGTCTCCTTTCTGGTGAAGAATTGGCTTGGTAGTTTGGTCTGCCCTGTTCCCATGATGCACTGGGCCAGGGACAGACTAATTTGCATATAGCCAGGTTCTGAGCTGGGATGGTGCAGTGAGCTAAATAACGGTGAAGGATCAAGCCCTGATCTTTGGACTGGGTAAGAGGGGTCTGCTTAATTCAGACACTCTGTTCATCACCACCCCCTTTTCTGAATCGTTCTGGAAGAAAGTTGTCACACCTCATTCCCTCAAACATCTTTCGCTTAAACACTGCTGAGGCAGGACCCAGTCCAGCAGCTTATTCTTGTCCTGAAGTGAACCGAGTGGTGTCATCGATAGAGGGTGAAGGCACAATGCCTGGTGTAACTCAGTAAACATCCTTCACAACGCGGTCAAAACCACGACTTGCGCTGGAGGGTTCTCTAGACTAAGCAATAGTAGATTTACTATTCCAACACCTTCCCTACTGTACGTAGGCTGGAGTTGGAATAGTAAATCTTCTATTCCTAAGTCCAGCACCCTACAGCACAAGTCGTGGTAACGACTTGCGTTGTAAAAGATGCGTTGTGATGTACCGCGATCATCATACATCCGTGTAACTCTATTAGATGAAATGTGGACAACATTTTTATTGTGGAAAATATCTTAGGCTTTCAGAAGACGTTATCATTTCCTCTGTACTAGGTAAAGGGTGTCTGTTTGTACAGCTGTAGTGTAGTATTCTTTTGGTTGACACACAATCTTACTTTGTTGTACAGTTTGCACAATTATTTCGATAGCTCCCGCATGACATGATCTTTCCAGCTGATCCTCCAAATTCCCTGTGATACTAAGTGGATAGTTCCTACCTTTTGGAAACTTGAGATACTACTCTATGCTAACCAATTTTATTAACAAATCCATTTCCATTTATAAACTTTATTCCGGCCGTAAAAGACCATTAAAGTCACATAAGATGACATCACAAGGATAAAAATCCATTAAAAGTAACAATACATGAAAGATTAAAAAAATAATTATTTACAGACTACAACAACTAAAAGCAGCTCATTGCACAATTACAGTATTGTTTTCAACAACTTTTGACGCCTTTTCCACATTGAAAGAAGAAAGCGGGAAACAGCAAAGACCACAATAGTTTTTGTATCAGATCTTAAAATTTGATAAGAAGCAGTGTATTGAGAGAACCCCATATATTTACAAAGTGGGATGAGCCTGTATTTTCTTAATTATCTATACCCAGGACAAAAAAATAATACATGTATCAATGTCTCGGGGGGACCATTACAAGCTGGGTATATATTTACAGTTGTGTTTGCGTTTGCCCAGTTCTTTGTAAAATCAAATAAAGGAAGAGTGCCTAGCCTGATTTGGATATAAAGCTTCCTCGCCAGTGCGGGTTGGATTTCATCCATATAGGGTTCAAACAGGTATTGATCTTTATAGCTTAAAAAATCTATTGGAATTTGGCCAAAAGTGCTATTTTCCAGAAAACCTTAAGCCTGTACAATCTATAGGATTTCACCAGATCAAGAAGGGAAATCTGCGTGCAGTAAGCCTCTGGGCTAAACCAGAGGTCAGAATGACCAATTTTGGCACATAGATCTTTAATATATACAAGCCAAGGAAATTTCACTATCCCAGTTAGCTCCAGGATCGAGGAAAGCTCAGACCTGTGTAAGGCTAGCTCAGGTGTCAACCAGATTCTGTGCCAGAAATAGGTCTTATGCCCAGGTCAAAACGTGAAGGAACAAGGGGGGTGCTTAGCGGAAGAATCATCAGAGATCTCATATACTTATTCTCAGCTAAGATCAAGCCCTTCGTTGAACAGTGCCCCCAAAGCTCAGCCCCCTATAGTGCCGCACTTCTCACCTGCACTTTATATATCTCAGTAGCAGGGCCAGGGACCACAGTACTTAGGGACTTGGCAACTCTCATGACACCACCAGACAATTAAGCCAACCTTAAAACCGCATTTTCCATTTGCGGTCCCCAGGAAAAAGACTCAGAGAGAGTAACCCCAAGATAGTCAAAAAGTGACACCTTTTCTAATGGAGTGCCATTGAGTGTAGGGTTGGGGCGAGATGATTTTACTGGGTAAAACACCATAAACTTTGTCTTACTTGCGTTTATTTCCAGGCCCCTGTTAAGCAAAATAGGGCAAAGCTATCTAAAATTAACTGAATCCCCATTGGGGACTTAGATGGTATACAGTCAAAATATCGAGTTTTTAATTTCGAGTTACATTAATATCTAGTAGAAAATATAGAATGGACACAATATCGAATGGACAGAATATAGACTACAAAAATATCGAATAGAATAGCATAAATATCGAATTAAAAAATATAGAATGGAAAAAATATCGAATGGACAGAATATAGACAACAAAAATATAGAATGACAGAATATAGAACACAAAAATATAGAATGACAGAATATGTACAACAAAAATATAGAATGACAGAATATAGACAACAGAAATATAGCATGACAGAATATAGACAACAGAAATATCGAATTTGAGGTAAGTAAGGTAATAATAATTTTTTAAAGTATTTTTTATGCTAGTATATGTGTGAAAAGTGTATATTTATTTTATCATTTATTTAAATTAATTAATTGTATAGAATTTTTTTGCGTAATATAATTCTGTAGCGGGTTGTGGGTTTATAGGGGAATAGGGTGGGTAGTAATTTAATTATAAATAATTAAATGTGTTAATTTATTTATTTGTATTTATTTAGAATTAATAGTTACTTGATAATTAAATGGTAATTAATAAACATCTAATTGTTAATTATTTTAATTAATTGATTAATTGTTAATTATGTTAATTTTATTAATGTATTTTCTGTAGCGGGTTGTGCGTTTATAGGGGAATAGGGTGGGAAGTAATTTAATTATAAATAATTAAATATGTTAATTTCTTTATTTGTATTTATTTAGAATTAATTGTTAATTGATAAATCATTGGTAATTAATTAACATTTAATTGTTAATTATTTTAATTAATTGATTAATTTATAATTATGTTAATTTTATTAATGTATTTTATGTAGCGGGTTGTGGGTTTAAAGGGGAATAGGGTGGGAAGTAATTTAATTATAAATAATTAAATATGTTAATTTATCTATTTGCATTTATTTAGAATTAATATGTAATTGAAAATTAATTGGTAATTAATTAACATTTAATTGTTAATTATTGTAAATAATTGAATAATTGATAATCATGTTAATGTTATTAATGTTTTTTCTGTAGCGAGTTGTGGGTTTATAGGGGAATAGGCTGGGAAGTAATTTTATTATAAATAATTAAATATGTTAATTTATTTATTTGTATTTATTTAGAATTATTTGTTAATTGATAATTAATTGGTATTTAACATTTAATTGTTAATTATTTTTATTCATTGATTAATTGTTCATTATGTTAATTTTATTAATGTATTTTCTGTAGCGGGTTGTGGGTTAATAGGGGAATAGGGTGGGAAGTAATTTAATTATAAATAATTAAATATGTTATTTATTTATTTATTTGTATTTATTTAGAATTATTTGTTAATTGATAATTAATTGGTAATTAACATTTAATTGTTAATTATTTTTATTCATTGATTAATTGTTAATTATGTTAATTTTATTAATGTATTTTCTGTAGCGGGTTGTGGGTTAATAGGGGAATAGGGTGGGAAGTAATTTAATTATAAATAATTAAATATGTTATTTATTTATTTGTATTTATTTAGAATTATTTGTTAATTGGTAAATCATTGGTAATTAATTAACATATAATTGTTAATTATTTTAATTAATTGATTAATTTATAATTATGTTAATTTTATTAATGTATTTTCTGTAGAGGGTTGTGGGTTTATAGGGGAATAGGGTGGGAAGTAATTTAATTATAAATAATTAAATATGTTAATTTATTTATTTGCATTTATTTAGAATTAATATGTAATTGAAAATTAATTGGTAATTAATTAACATTTAATTGTTAATTATTGTAAATAATTGAATAATTGATAATTATGTTAATGTTATTAATGTATTTTCTGTAGCGGGTTGTGGGTTTATAGGGGAATAGGGTGGGAAGTTATTTAATTATAAAAAATAAAATATGTTAATTTATTTCTTTGTATTTATTGAGAATTAATAGTTAATTGATAATTAAATGGTAATTAATTAACATGTAATTGTTAATCATTTTAATTATTTGATTAATTGATAATTATGTTTATTTTATTAATGTATTTTCTGTAGCGGGTTGTGGGTTTATAGGGGAAATAGGGTGCGAAGTAATTTAATTGTGAATAAATACATATTGTTATTATTTATTGGTTTTGTTTTGTTGTAATTTTTAATCGATATTTAATTGTTAATTAATTAATTGGTAATTGGTAAGTAATTTTTATTAATAGGTAATGATTTGTAATACATATTTATTTAGTATATATTTTGATTAATTATATTATATAATTTTTGTATTACTTTTAATTAATTTGTATTTGCTATTAATATATATTTTATTTTTATTCATATATGAAGTATTTACTTTCTCTACTGTTGCACTCTTTGGAGTGGGAATAGTAATTTTAACCCCTACAATATCCAACGCTTTCCCTCCTGTTGCACTTTCTGGAGTGGGAATGATAATTTTTACCCCTACGCTATCCAATGCTTTCCCTACTGTTGTACTGTCTGGAGTGGGAATAGTAATTTTTACCCCTACGCCATCCGACGCTTTCCCTACTGTTGCACTCTCTGGAGTGGGAATAGTAATTTTTACCCCTACGCTATCCAACGCTTTCCCTACTGTTGCACTCTCTGGAGTGGGAATAGTGATTTTAACCCTCCTGATATCCAACGCTTTCCCTCCTGTTGCACTTTCTGGAGTGGGAATAGTAATTTTTACCCCTACGCTATCCAACGCTTTCCCTGCTGTTGTACTCTCTGGAGTGGAAATAGTAATTTTTACCCCGACGCCATCCAACGCTTTCGCTACTATTGTACTCTCTGGAGAGGGAATAGTAATTTTAACCCTCCCGCTATCCAATGCTTTCCCTACTGTTGCACTCTTTGGAGTGGGAATAGTAATTTTTACCCCTACGCTATCCAAAGCTTACCCTACTGTTGCACTCACTGGAGTGGGAATAGTAATTTTTACTCCTACGCTATCCAACGCTTTCCCTACTGGTGCACTCTCTGGAGTGGGAATAGTAATTTTAACCCTCCCGCTATCCAACACTTTCCCTACTGTTGCACTTTCTGGAGTGGGAATAGTAATTTTTACCCCTACGCTATCCAATGGTTTCTCTACTGTTGCACTCTTTGGAGTGAGAATAGTAATTTTTACCCCTACGCTATCCAACACTTTCCCTACTGTTGCACTCACTGGAGTGGGAATAGTAATTTTTACCCCTACGCTATCCAACGCTTTCCCTACTGTTGCACTTTCTGGAGTGGGAATAGTAATTTTAACTCTCCCGCTATCCAATGCTTTCCCTACTGTTGCACTCTTTGGAGTGGGAATAGTAATTTTTACCCCTACGCTATCCAACGCTTTCCCTACTGTTGCACTCACTGGAGTGGGAATAGTAATTTTTACCCCTACGCTATCCAATGCTTTCCCTACTGTTGCACTCTCTGGAGTGGTAATAGTAAATTAACCCTCTCGCTATCCAACACTTTCTCTACTGTTGAACTTTCTGGAGTTGGAATAGTAATGTTTACCCCTACGCTATCCAATGCTTTCTCTACTGTTGCACTCTTTGGAATGGGAATAGTAATTTTTACCCCTACACTATCCAACGCTTTCCTTACTGTTGAACTCACTGGAGTGGGAATAGTAATTTTTACCCCTACGCTATCCAACGCTTTCCCTACTGTTGCACTTTCTGGAGTGGGAATAGTAATTTTAACTCTCCCGCTATCCAACGCTTTCCCTACTGTTGCACTCTTTGGAGTGGGAATAGTAATTTTTACCCCTACGCTATCCAACGCTTTCTGTACTGTTGCACTCCCTGGAGTGGGAATAGTAATTTTTACCCCTACGCTATCCAACGCTTTCCCTACTGTTGCACTCACTGGAGTTGGAATAGTAATTTTTACCCCTACGCTATCCAACGCTTTCTCTACTGTTGCACTTAATGGAGTGATTATAGTAAATTTTACACTTTCCGCTATCCTACGGTAAAAATATTGTACATATTTTATTAATATTACGTTTATATATATATATATATATGTATATATATATATATATATATATATATATATATATATATATATATATATATATATATATATATATATATATATATATATATATATATATATATACATATATATATATATGTATTACCAAAATATTTAGATTTTTTTTAACTAACATTAATTATTTATTAATTTTCATGTTATTTAAGAAGTTTAAGTATGTTTAAGTTAATTATATTTATGATTTCATTAATTATTAATTAATTTAAAGCATTTTTTAAAAATTCAATATTTTTTTACATCGATATTTTTGATTCGATATTTTTGTACTTACCTGTTTGGAGATAGGAGGTCGATATTTTGGTATTCTATATTTTTGCCTCGATATTTTAGTAATTCGATATTCTTTACATCGATATTGTTTCAGTGATCTGACTTAGATAGCAACAAGGTGTCGTCCACAAACAACGTGCGGGCACCCTCCTTCGATCTAGTTTCAGAGCGCCACTGTGCGCACCCTGGCTTAATTCAGACACCAGGGCATTGATTTAAAGGAAAAACAGGGTGGGTGCAGGAACACAGCCCGGCCTTACCCCCCTGTCCACTGGAAAGCATGATGTCAATTCCCCTGATTTGCCAAATCTGACGAGGGCAAAATTCCAAGTATGTAGGCGAATAATCATATTTAATTTGTCTGCCGGAATTCCAAGTTCATTAAGGACTGCCCACAACTTGGCCCTGGGTACCTTGTCATGTTCTGATTTTAAGTCGACAAATATCAAATAGAGGCTGCCACCCTCTATTGATACTGTTTTCCAAAAAAGGAGTTGGAGCCTAAGAAGTTGGTCGAAGGTCGATACATTTTTCCTAAAACCAGCCTGGTAGTCACTGAGTGAGTATGTCACGATCTTCCATCCACATATGTAGACGATCAAACAAAATTCTCGAAAACAACTTCTGAGTGACGTCTATCAGACTGATTGGTCTATAGTTTGTGGGGAGGGCGGGAGCACCTTTTTTATATATCGGAAATATTTCTGCTCCAAGCCATGTATCTGGGATTTTCATCCCCGCACTATAGCGTTAAATACTATCCAAAGGTAGGGGCCCCAGATCGTTGGTTCTTCCCTGAAAAGATCCCCAGGGATCTTATCCAATCCTGGTGCTTTACCAAGGGGGAGTGACTTGATTGCACCTTGAACCTCTGCTAGAGTAATTGCCTCTAGAATTGGCAAAGATGCAGAAGATTGTTTAATTTCCATAGGTGATGATGACAGTTTACTAGCATAAAGGGATTTGAAATGCACTTCCCAGGCTGAGGCAGAAATATTCGGCTCTACCGGAGAACGTTCGACAGAATTATGGTTAGAAACTAGGTACCAGAAGCCCTTCATATCCCTATTGTGTAGGGCTACTCTAATATCTTCCCATCTAGCACACTCCCATAGATGTTTAGCTTGCTTAATCGTAGCATTATACAGTTGCCTTTTTATTCTTATTTGGGGTTTGTTCTCGCTCCGGATTGCCTCAATAAGAGCACCCTTGGCCGTCCGGCAGGATTTATCAAACCAAGAAATCTTGTAGGTCCTATTCACAAGGGGCTTAGAGGAAGGATTAAAAAATGTATTAAGGTCCACCCTTAGCTCGGCATGGGTTATTTCAACCACGTTCGTATCCCAGGTGGTAGGAAGTTGGTTTGTCTCTTCCATAAGTTTCTCAACAAAAGGGGTAGATAAAATATATAAAGCTGCCAGTTTTTCCAGTGTTAACCTGACCAGTTCCCACCTTATACTTCTTTTGATATTAGCCAAAACTAGATTGGTACAAGCATTAGGGATACTCCTCGCTGATATTTGATTGTCCGGGATCCGGAGTTCCAGGACTAAAGTATTATGATCACTATTGTGTCTCGAGAGAACCATAAAATCAACTACCCACAGCCAGGCACTGATTTCCACCAAAATATAGTCCAGAAGAGAAAACTGTGCAGATCTATTAAAGGTGGAATTCCCTAGTTGGTCGTACTTGCTGCGGCCATTACATGCCCTAAAAGAGTGCATTGCGATACAAAAGGGGATGATGGACGGAGTATTTGAGCAAATCAAACACTCACCCCCAGTCAACTGATCTGGGTTTAATCCATCATCATTCTTTAGCTCACTCAGTCACCCCAGTTCAGACATGGCCATATGCAAATCAGTCTGACCCTGTGCCTCATGGGAACAGTCCAGCCCGAACTGCCAAGCCATGTCTTCCCTGGACCGGAAACAAGCATCCTGGGACCGGTTTCGGATTCATAATCCTCATCAGCCAGGCTATCTTGAATCCAGTGGCCAAGTGAGCAAGGGACTCACGTCTGAGCATACCCTGCCAATTTAGGGCGAACAAAGCGATACAAAAGGGGATGATGGACGGAGCATTTGAGCAAATCAAACACTCACCCACTTCGCCCTAAGTTGGCAGGAATGGATAAACCAGGGCGTTCCCACCCTAGATTTTAACCCTTCCATCTGATAGAAAACATAATGCCAGCCCTACAGTTACCTTTGTGCTGGTTTGAAGAGATAATCTATGGCAGTTTAGCCAAAACAAATTAGCCTACCAGAGATGCCTGGAATCCTGCTCTCTGCTCCGGGCTGCTGTCGGGCAGTCTTTGACCTGTGCAGGACTCTGTTGTTCACGGCGCATCACCCTGGTGGGACTCGTTGTCGCAGGGTGCACCGCTACCTACTCATCGCCCACAGCTGCTGCATGGGGAGGCGTTGGCCACACTTTAAAGCGCTGCCCTGCCCCACGCAGCGCAGGAAGCCTGGAATCCTGCTCTCTGCTCTGGGCTATTGTGGTGCAGTCTTTAATTTGTGCGGGACTCTGTTGTGCTCGGCGCATCACCCTGGTGCGACTCGTGGTCCCAGGGTGCAACGCTACCTACTCATCGCCCACAGCTGCAGCTAGGGGAGGCGTCAGCACCGCGCTTTAAAGCGCCACCTTGCCCCACGCTTTTTTACCTGAAGGAGTTAGGTCCTTAAGCGGGACGGGGGGTAGGCTGGGCACTTGTAAATACCAAAACACAACAACAATGCCCACACCCTCCTTATTAGCTATATCTCTATTATTTCTATTGAGACCAAACGATACTTTATTACATCTGGTCAGGTACTTTTATTTATACCAGTCATTTCTGTTTTTTAGCGAAATTTCATATCTTTTTTAAGCAGAAAAGTGATACATATTTACAAACACTTTAATCACTTTTTACACATATATATACATTTTATACAACACAAACAAATACAAAAAAATATATATTCACAGTTCAAAACAATAACATCCAAATAACAATAGACATTTCAATTATCGTTTTCTCTACCGAAACTCTAATTCAAGATTATGCAAGACTACGACAAGTGACAGGAACATATAGGTGTGTGCCTATTTTCATTTTACACTTAATGTACTGATTTGTTCCTGATGGTGTGCCGACGCGTTTCAAGTTCGGGGAACAAGTTCCCAAACTCTCATCAGGGCCTTGTCAATAATCTGTAATTTGTGAGTCAGGAAGGGAATATTTTCATATTCCTTTTTGAAAAAGTACAGCGTTTTTATTTCTCCATCTGCACCGGGCGGTGTGGGGAGGACTTGTCGGAAACTGTTGTTCCTCGTGTGTGTAGACGTGACGCTTTCAATACACGGAATTCTCATTTATATGTGGACAGACATGTTTTTAAATTAACTCGGCATGTGTCTTCTGTCTTTGCTCGAATGAACGACTCATTTTTACTCAGACAAGGCAAGCGCTGTGTTTTCGCCAAGCCGTTTCTCAAGGTACGGGCTCAATGCTCAGTGACCTTCTTCCATGTAACGCCAGGAGCCGTCTGACTCACCTTGCCCCACGCAACACGGGACACGTGCAGGACACGAGCAGGCGGCGCGCAGGCAAGGCCCGGACCAAGGGCGGGCCAATTTGAGCCTCTTAGAGACCAGAAGAGGCGGGGCCAGGCTCCTCCTCTAACTCCCGCGGTCCAGCAGGTCTGTTGAAAATCCATCTTATGCAGTGTTTATTGGATACTAACATTTTGGGCTTTCTTGTGTTTGCTGCACTCAGCTTGAGATGAATACTCGTGATGGAAAGAGTAGATTTGCACCTTCGGGGGAAGCGTCGCAGGGATTCTGGACCGGTTTTTAAATAGGGCCAGTTCTGTTCTTGCACAAGAGATTGCTCTGACCGAGCGTCGTCTATCCTTAGATGTTTTACAAACTAAACGTCATCATTGGGCGACCTGACATCTGCACATACGCCTGAATCACTGCTCGGTCACAGGCTCTGACTCTTGTGGCTTAGTTAAAGGTGTTAGTCACTCTTTACATGCCTCGCTGGATTTATCGGCAATATTGGAGGTCCCAAATACTGCCCCTGCTGATGATTTGGCCCGTGAAGGTACATCTGCTGGCACCCTAACACATGCTGCTACAAGGACTGTGCCCAAATCCAAACCTCAAACTAAGGAACCAATGGTAACTATGCCGGAGCCATCCACAAAGAGCAACAGGGGAGGGGGGCCACAAAGGAAGAAAAGTGAAAAAGTGCAGAAGAGCAACAAGAACGGCGGGACAGTGATTATGACATCTCCTCTGACCGCAGAATCGCAGTTTACAACACCTATTAATGACACTGTGAACCTTGACTCATTGTTGGGTGTTCCTCCTGAAGCTCTTGAGGTTCTATGGTCAAAATGGGGGCCATCCTTGATAGGTTAACTCATATTGAAGAAAGATTGACTAATTTTGAATTGCATGTTGTGCCTAATCTTTATAGTATTCATGCCTCTCTGATAACAACTGGTTGCGCGATTTAAATTTCATCTAATGTACTGTGCAATCCTGTAATCCCAAAACCCCCTCCGCCGACTACCTCAATATCCAATACTAGGTTTCCATCTTTTAGTAGAATTGGCAGAGAGTGTTTAGCTCCTGTTACGGGGCTGGTTGCTCTAGGCAGTCAGGTGGATGAGGATGGGAACATTTCTAGTGAATTTGCCCAGTTAATACCGAGTACCCCAAGGGAGGTGGGTAATAGACCCCGGGGTAGTTCAGAAAGTAACATCACACACAATCACTCTAATCGTGGCATAGGCACTAAATTAATGCGGGCCAATGGACAGTGTGGCCGAAATCCTCTTCCCATGCATAATGGTCCGGCCCATAGCTCTGTCTAGGATGTTTTTAAGGCACTACACCTCCCACCAGCCGCTGCCCCTCTGGTAGTGGTCTTGAGGAATGTACCGACCTTGCGAGCCGGACAGCTGGAATCAACTTACCAGCTAATGGCCAAAACTATGCACTGGCTTACATCGCAAATGAAGATAGCCAGGGCTTGGGGCAGGGACATCTTCAATCAATTGATAATGGCAAGACGGGCTCTGTGGGTTGGACACTCTATGAAGGATGGGGGTGATTGCATACTTGCTAACTTTAATAACGAGCAGGTTGTTATATTTCTACTGGAACACCTAGGGAGTAGAAGGCAAGAGTGTCATTGTGGGGAAATCTTCCTCCTACCACTACGGTTTTTCTACAGACCCGGCCATCCATCTCTGCTAAGGGGGGGAGGTCGGGGTGTACCCCATAGACCCATGGGAAATTCTTCTGACCTAGAATTAGTTAATAGATTTGCCCCTTTGTCAGGTCTAGATGCCTGTGATTGACTGCTACCAGTAGCTGCTTCAGAGATAAAGGAAGCTATCAGTCAACCCGCTGTTTTTCCTCTGCCCAAGATAAGTCCACAGTTAGTGGTGAGTACAGGGACAGTTAGTCCCATTATACCTGAAGGTACTAACATTGCACTGTGGACTGCACTACTGTGCCATGTCCTATTGATTTGAATAGAGTTGAACGTGTTGGTGATTATACCCATAAATGCAGAATTATGATCTAGAATATTGCGGGTTTAAGATCTAAAAGAGATGATCCCAACTGGTTATCTTATATAAAACTTGGCTGAATCCTGATTTAACCCTGAACCACATGATTATACGGGACTGTGTTAAGTTAGATAAGCCCTCTAAAATAAAATGGCTGTCGTATGTTAAAAGCATGTTATCTAAAATAGGACGGTCAGAGCTTTATGAGGACCCTGATAAGATTTGGAATGAGGATGTGTTGTGGGTAAAATTGAATTTTAAGAATTTTTTGATGCTGGGGCGAGAAGAACAGGAGCTATGTAAACCTTTAGTTAGGGGTCATTACTTGTTAAAAACATCTATTAAGATGGAACCTTACTTGTCAATTGTTAACGAGCCTTATCATTGTTGGCTCCTAACTAGGCTCCATTTTAATTTGATTAATCTAACATTGGGCAATTATCAAGGATGGTGTAATCCTCATGATGCCAACCCCTGCCAATGTGATAATTTTTTATCCCAGGATACATTACATTTCATGATGTTCTGTGACTTTTAGTCCAATATTCGCATGAGATTTCTGGTACCTAGCCTGAGAGGAAGGGGTTTCTCTCAGGTTAGACCAGCGTTAGTTTTTCTACAGTCTTTGTGTAACCCTGGTGATATTTTTAATATTGCATCTTTTCTGGTAGCGGCAGTGAGAATTAAGAATAAGAGAATTTTGATGATGATTTCTTCCTAAATAAGAGTTTAAAGTCTACTGTTATTTTTTAAGACAAGGGGTTTGACTCGGTGATAGAGTTTTTATCTAAATGAATTGAAATATTGTGTATGTATTTAAAATGTTATGTTAAATGATTTGTTATTATTGTCTATGTCTGTGTTTTGTTGTTTGTACTTTTATGATTTTAACTAATCGAATAAAGTGGATTGACTGACTGACTGAATTAGCCTACCACTGATTGCTCATCACCAATGAACTGAGTGGGTCTGGCAAATCTTCAAGCCTAACCATACTTTATTAATCTGCAAATTCTCCTGTTAGGAATGTGAGTCTGTCTTATCTACAAGTAAAACGGTTACTGACCTGATAGGACAGCCAAACCACAGCAATTCCACACTTTTTATACTCATATGTACCACACCTCAGTATGTAGTAAACTGCTTACAAGAATGGTCTCTCTTGCACATAACTTCAGAGCCATAAATCTTGGGGATACTGAGACCCTGTTTCCTGCCCAGGCACACACACATACAGCACATACAGGAAAAAATGTTGAATGCTTTGAAGGAAGCTCTTAATTTACAATGAGCTAGGGTAATAGACCACTCAGTTGGACATAGAAGAAAAAGGCATTATCACAGCTATCGATAGATTTAGGGCCTAATTATGAGTCTAGCCGTCCATTGACCACCAGATTCCTGGGGGTATGAAGATGATGGTCTTCTGATTGCCTTATTATGACCAGGGCAGTCGGGCTGTCCTGGGACCACCGTAACGGCCAGGGATCAAAGAACCATGGCGGTGGTGCAACAGCGCGATGGTCTTGAGGCTGCAAAAATGCTTGGCGGGCTGCTGCGGCTCCGTCAAAAATACAACACGTTTTCAACACTTTTCATGGAGGTGAAACCACCATGAAAAGTGCTGCAATGAGGAAACAAAGGGGGCCCTGCAGGACCCCCTTGTGTCTCTGTGCCATAGGGTGCATGCAGGGGAACACATGTTGTGGCCCCCTATGTGCAAGCACCCCAGTTCCAGCACTGCATTGACTACAGAAGTGCATGCTGCGCAGGTACTGATTTTGCCATTCCCATGGCAGTGACTATTTCATAGGCGCCGCTGTGGGAACACCAAAGCACCGCCCGCCAGTCAGGAGAAAACTCTTAATAAGCAGGCGGTTCAACAACTGGTTTCATGGTGCAGGAGTGGGGTGGTCCCTTAGCAAAATATGTACAGTATAACAAATGAGTATCTGGCGTCACTAAAATCAATATATCTTGTCACACACTGAAAAAATACAAACTCACAAAAGTAGTCTAGAGGGAGTGTTTATCAGTACATTGAAGGTTTGTGTAGACTAGTGTGGATCCAGTTTTCTGAACTGACCCCCAAACCAGGGTGAGATCAAGAATCTCTACACAGAGTGGACTGACCAAAGGGTACACCATCGCCAGTCACCTACAGTTTTTAATTCCTTGTTTCTTATTTTTGCTGATGCCTCCTTCTCTGCATATCTTTAGATGTAGAAATGCAGTTTGATACAGTCTTCAAGCTCATACCTTACTATAGAGATGCTTGCTTGATCTTCACACGTGGTCCTTATAGGTTTGAGGTATTTATTACACCAAATAACGACTTATTCCGCAGGTTGCTGTATTTCGCAGGAGGTGTAAATACCACCAATTCTTAGTTTTCCTCATGAGCATAAGAAATGACATGAGTAATTGGGTGCTTCCTGCATCGAATTCCACTCGCTTTCTGCCCCAAATTCCGTCTGTATGGAATTTACTGGATTTCCATCTGCCGAAATTCACCAAGAAACGTTTACAGGGTGTGTAATATTCTTAAATATTGTAGTTCCACTTTTTGCTCAATAAGGGTTTAGACGGGGACTGGTATTAAACAGCCCACTTGAAATCAGGGACCTAAGTGTGAGAATGATCTCTGACAGCGCTTGCCCTTAGCTCTGTCCTACCCCATGCAGTCCGCCATACCTATGCCCAAGGTCTACATCAAGTCCCACCAGGAGACTTAGGTGCCAATTATAGTTTTGTGCTCAAATATGGCTCAACAGTTTACAGCTGTAATAACATTTTTGTCAGGTTCATTATTGAAAAACTTGCATTGATGACTGAAAACTGTTTTTGTGGCTCTCATGTGCCCTTTGGTACATGTTTGTATTCTGTTTTACCACCAGCACACGACTTTTTAATAAAATGGATCATAAAAATCAATTGATGAATCACTACCTTTGCTCAGCTCCAATCAGAAGAGGTTCACTGCTTATACCAGGGCGAATAGCATCTGCATCTAATGTTAGAAATGCACCTGGGTCAAAATGTGTCACATATATTATCATTTATTTCCAAAATCTCCTTTGGGAATTACTGTGTTTTATAATCATTTCATTTAAAAATAACACAAGTTTAATTTACTTAATACATTTTACTATTTTTCTCTATGTTTTATTTTGGCATTTACATAATTTGTCTCATCATTGCATCGTTGTTTAAATTGATGGTATACCACACATCATTCACATACGCCTGAAAAGCAGTCGTCGGTCTTAGGTAAACTGCCAAAAGGTGACCTAGCGGGTCCCAGTAGAGGGAAGCTTGGCTTGCCCAAGCAGGGCTCCCAGATTAGCTTTTGTGTGCGATCAATCGCAGCTTACACCAAGACTGGTATCTATAATACAAAGACTGACAGGTATGATACATAACAAAATGATTTGTTTGTGATGATAGTGTTGATGTAGTGTATACGCTGTGATCATACTGTCATTTGGATAATGTGAACTTGTGTTCCATGACCAATGTGCATGAAGTTTGGTAAGAATAGTGCTCTGAAATTTAAAACATCTACTAATAAAACATGGTTGGAAATCAACTCTGATGAATTTCACCTCGTTTTACTATGTTGGGGCCGATTGCAATGTGGTTCGGAAATCATTTTGACCGAATCGGTTTGGGACTGGTTTCTGACCGACTCGGATCAGGAGAGTCCAACCGACTGAGTACGATGCATCCGGATGCTTCCAGATACGATTCGGTCAGACTCCCATTGACTTTAACGGGAGCCTATGTTCCGACCAAATGCATAGTCTCCCATTGAAAAAAAGGGTGGCTGGAGAAAATCGGGCACCCTGTGGTGGGCACTCCTGGGGTGCCTGCCACTCTGTGCCTGGCTGGAAAGAAGGGACCAATGAGTACCCCCACGGGCCTGATTGGGAAGGCTCCGGATGCAAGGGGGCCGGCTACGAACCCCAAAGTCTCATTTTGACTGCTGATTTGAGTCTGATGGCATGATTCAGAAAGGTTTTTTCGAGTCCAGGATCATAATCGTCCGTTCGAAAAGGAGGCCCATAGAGATGCACGAGTCTGCTCCGTACCGCTTGGTCATTCCGAATGCCATCGGGTTCGGATTAGGATATTCCTAACGCCTAACTCGCATCGTAATCAGTTGGTTGGAAACCTTTCCAATTCGGTCAGAAAGACATGTTCCCAATCTGATTCGGACGGAACAAATGCTGTTAGGAGGCCTTCCAAACTGAATTGGAATCAGCCCCAGTGTTGTAGCAGCTTTGATGCGTCGTCATCGAAGGAGATGTGCCAGTTCCGAGTGGCACAATGCTAGCAAAATGTGGATTTTGGCAGTTGCAGCACACTATACCCAATTTCAAGAGCCCAAGACTGGATTGTCACCAGTTGACACAACAAGACTTTCAGATAGCAAACTCCAGATGCTGAGTGATTGGACGTTTTAATGTCCCTAAGACTTCTAACAGGAGGCAAGTCAGCAACCCTCAGAGTAACTTTGGTTCTGGGTGGGAGAGATGCAGGTATAGTCCTTCTCACTCACAGTCAAGGAGGGCAGCAGGCATCTGGTCAGCAGTACAGCAGTCCAGCAGATACCTGCAGAGTGACAGTTTTTTGCACCAGCACAGCAGTCCTTCTTCCTGGGAGAGTATTCACGTGCACTGAATTGTTGGTTTCAGAGTTCCAATACTTATACCCAGTTGTGCCTTTGAAGTGTGGGAGACTTCAAAGAGAGGTGTTTGAAGTGTGCAGAAGTCCTGTCCTTTCTGCCCTGGCTCCAGACTCTGCTCCAAGTATGACAGGTCTAACAATTGTGTTTTAATCATCATCTAACATAATGTAAACAAGAGCCATATTAGTTCAAAACACCAGACATAATCCAACGATCATATGGAGAATTACTCATCACCACTAAACACAGGAATGTGTACATACACCATCACTTGCATACATTGAAGTTATAGGGCTGTTCTCCATTGACAACATATCTCTGAGAAAAAAATAAAAAGGGATACATTTGTTCACAGAACAGGTTGAAGCTGGTGCTTGCTTGCACGTGTCAGTATAAAAAAACAAGTATTCATAAATGGGGGAATAAAAACATGTAACAAGAAAACACGTAATTCACAGAAGTCATTTTTTTGTGGGATCGTGCAATCAGTTACGTATACTCAAAACTAAAACAGTCAAACTAGGGGACCTCCATCTTCTCTTTCACCCTGTTCCCTACCTGCTTGTGTTGGCTCAGTCCTAGCAATATACAGCACCCATGCTCAAATTCTGCCAAACACCTAGAGGTGAAGGATTTCAATAAGCTCTGTTGTAAATATTTCTCCAATAAGTCAATATTTATTTGCTCTGACTGCATATCAAACAGGTGGTGGTTATGGAAAAGTCACTGAAGTCTCTAGGCAATGATCTCCAAAAATAGACAGTCAGATTGTGTAGTTTGTAATGGAGAAGTGAAGGAAATAGTCTGGCCCCAAGACTGTACGGAATGATCTTGGAGTGACTTGATCATTGGAAAATATTGAGCAAAGTGCAGGGGGAGACAAAACAAGCAGAGTGACTTGGAGCCACCCCACCTCCTCAGAATTGTATCTAAATTAGGGATGGGTGATACCGACAACATGAAAATTGTGATCTTTGGTTAGAGCCCTTCACTGTGGGACTCAAAGGGCCAATTCAGCTAGGACTGATATCAACCCACCAAGAACTTCTGGATTGGCATCAACAGCAAACTCGACATGAATGCACAAGTCAACGCCGTCAATGTCTAATGCTCATATCCTGAATATGCTGAGGAAGATTTTAAAATGGCTCCAGCACAACACCTAGAAAACTATCACATACACGCTGGTCACCAGCAAGCTGGACTACAGGACCACTCTATATGCCAAGATCAACACAAAACTCATCAGAAGGATGTAGACCATTTAGAAATCTGTGACCAGAATCACTCTGAAACACAGTCACATCACACCAAACCTGAAGGAGCTCCATTGTCACCCTAAACACAAACAAACAGAATTCAAAATCTTCAATTACACTTTCAAGGCACTTCCTAACACTGGCCCAGCATATCTCAACAATCATATTAGTTTTCACAAAATTTCCAGACACCTCCGCTCGTCCAGACTCCTACTTGCACACATCCCACACATATGGAAAAACTGGATCCGGTGGTCAAGTCTTTTCCCAAATTGTGGAATGACCTGCCACTACATAAAGTGCCTCCTCCTCACTTCTTGGATTCCACATTAATCTGAAGACCTTTTTGAGTAGTCTCACTAGGCCCTATGTTTGGCTAGACTCACATGCCCAAACCACAAGGATACTCTCCCAGGGGAAAATGTACTCTACATATCTGTATATCATAACAACATAACTTAACATGGCGTGCATATTCTTTAGTCACTGCCCCACCCCCCCAAAAAAAATGGTAAGTCCCACCAATGGAGGAGACCATGGTCCAAGACTGCCAGGAACTGGAAAACTGCATTGCATGGGCAGCAATGTAGACAGTAGTATGATTGTCATATATCTTCGCTCCCTGACTGTGACTCCGTAACAGGGATATTTGAGGGAGCATTAACTGTGGCGAGTGGGCTTTTCAAATTGCCTCCCATCTGTGTGGAACTTTCATGCCAAAGACATGACCACCCTACATTGGCTACCCAGAAAGAGGTACTAGGTAGAGGAGAATTTTACATATCCCTTCCTTCTTTGCCCCTAATGGTCTGTAGACAAAGTGATGTGCGAATACAAGGGGAGGGTGAGGAGAGGAAGGGAAAGAGAAGCAGAGGAAGAAACAGAAAGATCAGGACATGAGATAGAGTGAAAAATTAGACATACAAATGTGGGATACCAAGAAGAGGAGCAAGGCAAGACTTTTGGAGATTTTTTTTAAGTAGACCCCCTTGCACCCATGCTATGCCATGCTGCACATTTCCAGTCTTTGGTGTTTGGTTTAAAATTGATATCCTCAATTCCTTCTTTCTTCTCATATATTGTGGACCACAAAAATACAAAATAGTTTGCATCTATAGTGCTTTCCCTGGGCACATGGTCAATTATGTTCCCAGTATATTTGCAGTAACTCTACTTTCAGTTTCTATATCCTCTATATCACATCTTCTCAAGGGCTCGTGGTTCCTATCTATCCATGTGTCAGTGTTCCCCCATCCTGTTCCCCACAAACCCTCCTTGTGGCTCCAAACTGTGAATAGACCACAATGCAGAAATAAATACAATTTGCATGTAGATATACAGTTAGGTAATATAGTTATGAGATGTGTAGAGGTGTAACATAATTAGTAATTGGTCCTCTGTAAGAAACCTGGGTCACTAATTCAACCCATCAACAACTGGTCAGATGAGTTAGCATGGAACAGCAGCAGTTGGGGACATCACCTATTGTAGATCGTTAACCTAATAACAATAGGGTCCTACCCTTGCCAGGATTAAACAAAAAAGTGACCGTCTTCAAATTAAAATACTTTCTGTCAAAAATGGGAATAGGGGGATTGCTTCTCACAGAGCCCTAATTTGCATCCCACAAGTTAGCATACTCTAGATACTAGTCTTAAGAAAGGATGCTTGTAAAACGATTCTACTTAAAATGTATCTTGTGTTTCCTCTGGGACCATGAAAGATGACCATATGTCTAAAAAAGAGTGGCATCCTATCTTGTATTCAGCATACAAAGTTCTCATAAGGATCCATTCCTCATGAGGTAAAGTAGTAGAGGACCCTCCTGGGTACTGACAGAGAGGTAAATCACCCACAACCACCTTGGCCTCTATTCGCTGAAGGAGCATGGCGCACAGACGCACCTTCCACAAACTCTATGATCCGACTCTATGATTCAAACAATGGCGCTCTCTCTTCTCTGTCAAACTCTACTTTCCTAAGGGGACCCCACTCTGGTGGAACGCTGGCATCCGTAAGGGTGAAGTCTTACCTGACTGGCCCATGTGGCATCAAGACGTGTTACATTCTCATTTATTCATGTGTTTTCCTTTAAGTATCAGACCTGTCGCATGCACCTGCATGAACTCCTGCGTGAGCCATGGCATGAGACATGTTATTGCTTAAATAAGTTCCACATTCCAGTGGAGTTAGTTAGGTTCAGCACAGTGTTAACCTAGTCAGTTGAACTCTTGCCACTGCTCTGTTTGGACTTGTATTCCCGTGCTGCATTAAAATTCAACCTACATACTTCAAGCTTCTTTGAATGATTTTAACAAATTGGCGACGATTTAAACCACTCTGCAGCACGGAGTAAGAGTGGTATTTGGAAAAGGATATTCACATTTTGAAGAAATTCTGAAGTTTTCCTGGTATGTTTTATTTATTTATTTTAATGTACTTTTGATCGTACCAGCGGCTGTTGTTATTTCCTCTGTGCCCTGATCGCACCCGCGGCAGTATTTTCACGTTTAAGAAAATAGGGATATTTTCATGTTTTAAAGGAAATCATATGAAATATCCCGTTTATACCTGAAAGATCAAGATTTATCGTTTTCGCATTGTGATTTCCCTTTTAAAACCACAATTTTTCTTGTTTAACATCCGTTCAACTTTTCATTTTTATATAAAAAGGAACATCATACCGGATTTCTGTGGCATTCTTTCTCCCGATCATTGAGGCGTCTTGACGTAGTATTATACGAAGGTATCCACGCAAGTACGCTACGTCCTACGTCACGCGCTCAGCTACGCCCTACGTCATCGCGCTCACACTGTCAGCCATTTTTTTGGTGTTCCCTTGACAACGGATGTTATTGTTCTCGCTACGTGATGTCGGATAAATACATTTGGTATCAGTAAGTGCAAAACAACTTATTTCTTCACGAATTTCACTACTAATGGCACAAATGTTATAATTTAATTTTTCTTATTATTTCACCTACATTTTTGGGAACAATTTTCATTCATAGTGTAAAGTAAAATTCTTTTATCCATGTTTCATAGTCCAATGTAATTCGCTAAGATTTACAAGACAATTCTACTTCTTCAAACATTAAAGAAGAAGAATAAACTTTATTTTTTCATTGTTTTGGCATTAAGTTCCACAAAGTAAAATGCAATTTGACCCACCAGCTAAATTCCTTCAACTCAAAGGTGATCTACCCATGCCTTGGTCCAAATGGAAGGAAGAATTTCTGACTTACATGAAAGCAATTGATGGAGAGAGAATGGGTTCTGAAAGGAAAAAACGCATTTTGCTTCATTGCTTAGGATCCGAAGGCCAAGTCATTTTCAGATCACTACCTCAAATTGTTACACCTGCTGATGGTGGTGGTGACTCTTTAAATGTTTATTCTGAAGCATTAGCGAGACTTGAAAAAAGATTTAAACCTAATGTTAGCATTGCTTTAAATCGCTTCAAGTTTTATACGAGGAAACAAAAGGAGGATGAATCGTTTGATGATTTTTTAACTGCTCTCAGATCCCTTAGTGTTCACTTCAACTTTGGAACTATTTCTGATGAAATGCTACGAGATCAGATCATTGTCCATGTAAAGTGCAAAAAAATTCAGGATAAGTTCTGGGTCATGGGAAATCCAAATCTTAGTGAGACTATTGCTACCGCTAAGGCTCAGGAACAATCAAATTTGTGGATGGACACTGTCAGAAAAGATACAATTAAGAAAAGTCAAGGAGAGGAAGTTTGTGTACTAAAGAACAAGTTTGATGCAAAAAACTTTCAACAAATTACTCATCAAAATCTAATTATAATGGACCAAGATATTTTCAACAGCAACGTTCTAATTTTCAATCTATGTGTTTCAGATGTGGTAATAGGTCACACTATGCTTATTTTCCTGGTTGTCCAGCATAAAAAAAAGAGTGCAAAAACTGCAATAGAATTGGACACTTTAGTAACATGTGTAGGGATAAACGTCCTTTTTCACAAAATAGAGGCGCAGTTGCGTCCATGTCTGAAGAAAATGTAAATACTTTCTCTGATGTTGATGTGGGGGAGGGAGAAGGTTTTGTGGTATCAATTATAGATGGCCATGCAAATCTTGTTCTCAAATCCCCAAAATGTATTTTCCAAGTTCTTGAAATTAATTTATGCTTGATGGTAGATTCAGGTTCATCATGGACCATCATTTCACTTGACTATTTTAATGTAACTTTATCTAATAGTCTTTCTATGGTGGATCTCAAACAGCCCGATATTGATGCTAAAAGTTTTAGTGGTAATAAGATTGATTTCATTGGTTTTTTTCCACATAATTTTGCATTTCAAACACAGGAAAACTAACATAAAATTATATATTTCACAAAAAGGAGTGAATGTTTTGGGATGGTTAGACCAATGGAAATTGGGTATTACTCTGAATCCTCGTTCAAAGGAACAAGTTTCTTTATGTGATGACAGCTTGATGGAATCAACTTCATTAGTTGGAAACATTGCTGAATGTAACTCAACCAATTCTGAAAAGGCATGTAAGCTAATTAATCACTTTAAAGGAGTATTTTGTGATAAGTTAGGCACACTAAAAAATTTCTCACACAAGATTGTTTTAAAGAGTAACCATACACCTGTAGTGCAAAAACTTAGAGGTGTCACCATTAACATTAGAGAGGAACTTAATAGCATGTTAGATGAGCTTTTAAAAGATGATATCATAGAGCCAATTGAGTCCTCAGAATGGGTTTCTCCCATAGTTTTGGTGAGAAAACCTGATCAGAAGTTGAGAGTGTGTGTGGATTTAAGAGCTTTGAATACAAATATTGTTATTGATTGTTATCCTTTACCGAATATTAATGAGTTTGTCTCTTTATTTGATGGTGCACACATTTTCTCAACTCTGGATCTTCGGTCTGCATATCATCAGATCAGGTTAACAGAAGATTCCAAGAAACTCACGGCGTTTATAACACCACAGGGTTTATTCCAATATAAACGTATGCCATTTGGACTCGCTTCCGCTGCCTCTGTATTTCAGAGAATTATGTTCCAAATTTTCAGAGATGTTGATAATTTTGTAAAATGTTTCCAGGATGACATTTTAGTGTTCTCAAAAAATATTGTTGAGCATGAGCAACATTTACACATTGTGTGTACAAGGTTAGAACAAAGTGGGTTAAATCTAAAAGCTCACAAGTGTAACCTCTTTAAAGAATCAGTAGAGTATCTGGGACATACCCTTTCTGGTGAAGGTGTGATTCCTAAAAAATCGAATGTTGAGGCTATTATCAAGGCTCCAGCACCTGAGAATAAAGACCAGTTACTATCGTTTGCAGGTCTATGTGAATATTACAGCAAATTTGTGATCAATTTTGCTACTAAAATGGAGCCGCTAAGAAAATTACTTAGACAAGGTGAAAAGTATGAGTGGTTAGATGTGCAACAACGTGCATTTGAAGAAATCAAACATGACATCATAAATTCTCCCACACTTAAGCCATTTCGCAAGAACAAAGAATGTATGATAACAGTTGATGCTAGTCTTTATGGTTTGGGAAGTGTTCTTTCTCAAAGAGAAGGGGATGACGAGTGGAATGTCGCTTTTGCTTCAAGGACTCTCAGTGAATGCGAGCGTAAATACGCTGTCATGGAAAGAGAACTTCTTGCTTGTGTTTGGGCGATAGAGCATTTTAGGTTGTATGTGTGGGGTGCCAAGTTTACGCTTAGGACCGACCATAAACCTTTGGTAAACATTTTGTCTGTAGGTGGAGGATAGAATTCTACAGCTAGAATTGCCAGGTTAACATCTAATTTGCAAGAGTATAATTTTGTTACAATATATGTACCTGGAAAAAAAAATGTCACAGCGGATTGTTTATCGCGGTTACCTTGTAAACAAGATGAAGTTAGCGCAGTGTGTGATTTGGAATTTGTTTTAACTATTGGAGATGTTGTTAGTGAAAAATTTCAAGAAATTTCTGAATCATTTTGGGAAGAATGTGTGCAGAAAGATGATTGTTGGAAAGAGGTAAGAGAATTAGTTGAAAAAGGTTGGCCTAGGAAGGATAGAGTAAGGCCTGAAATGTTACCATTTTACAATGTGCCAGAAGATTTAGAGTTGGATAGTGGTTGTATCTTCAAGTCTGGGAAATGTATCCCTCCTGAGGGCATGTATGAGGTTATCTTGAATATTGCACATAAGACTCATCCCGGAATTTCTTCAATGAAAAGATTGGTGAGAGACTATTTTTGGTGGCCAGGTGTTGATAGGTTCATTGATAAAATTGTTAGGGAATGCACAGAGTGTTGTTCGAGTGAGAGAATGCTTAAAGTTCACAGTCCACCTTTGAAAGTAGTGAAATGGCCATCTCAACCCTGGGAGAAGATGGCGTTTGACATATCAGGTCCTTTTCACATGTTGCCTGAAGCATCACGCTATGCTCTAGTTATCATCGATTACCACTCTAAGTGGCCTGAAGTTAAGTTTGTTTCTAAAGCTTCCACTGAGGCGGTCATAAACTTTTTCAAGGATATATTTTCAAGAGAAGGTTGTCCATTGTGTCTAGTAACTGATAATGGAGTGCAGTTGACTTCATTAGAGATGAAATATTTTCTTAAAGAATGTAATATTGTTCACAGGCTTACATCTGTGTAGGAACCTCACGAAAATGGACAGGTGGAAAGGTTGAATAGGGTGCTGAAAAAGTTCATTGTGGATTCAGTTAAGTACGGTGTGAGTTGGGTAAGTGCTTTGAGAGAACGGTTATGGAATTATCGTATTACGCCACATTCAACTACTCAAGTAAGTCCTTTTAAGTTATTTAAGGGAAGGAACCCTGCGTCTAAAGTTTTACCATGGTGGTTAAAGGTAAAATCTTCTCACTTTACATGTGATGGAGTTTGTGTTGATGATGTTGCTAAATGTGTGGAGAACAAACAACTCAAAACTAAGAGGTGGTATGACAATAAATGGAAAGTCAAGACACAAACATTCCATATAGGAGATTGGGTTAGAGTTCTAAAACCTGGTTTAATGAGAAAAGGTTTTGATAAATACAGTGAGCCTATACCGTTTAAAAAAGTGTTTGATAACAGTGCCATGACACAAGATGGTAGAATATGGAATTTTTGTAGATTGGCAAAATGCCATCAACCCCATGATCCGGACAGGAAGGTGGTAGGAAGATATGTACAAAATGGTCTAAGTGATTCAATTGCACATAGAGTTAAAGTTTCTAAAAGAATTATTAAAGCTCCTACAAGGTTTACGGATGATATGTAACTTACAGCTCTTTGAGCTTATGCATAACATTACATTTTTGTTTATCTGTATTTATTGTTTACCAATGTTTCTTTTTATTCTATCTGTTTTGTTTTGTTAATAGGGAGATGTGTTACATTCTCATTTATTCATGTGTGTCTTCCTTTAAGTATCAGACTTGATACGCCAACTCACGAGGGCGAGGCGCGTCACGAGACACGCCCCCTCTGCTGGCCACGCCCCCTCACCAAGCGGTATAAATAGCGCGCCAAGTGCCCTGGCGTCGCATTTAACATCGGACTCCTGAGGCGGAAGCCGGGAGCGCGAGGATATTAATTTTAAACTTGTTGTGATACTGTGATTTTAAAAATACCTACTCACTTGCACTTTGGCCCCCTGAACAGCAGACTCACGCTGCAACGACACCCTTGACTTTGCTCGCCAATTCACGAGGGCGAGGCGCGTCACGAGACACGCCCCCTCTGCTGGCCACGCCCCCCCAACGCCCTGACCACCCACTATATATCATGTGTCCCGGTCGGAAGCGCAGCGGACGAGCGCAGCGGGCGCGACGTTTGCGCGCCGAAGGCGCGCCTAAGGCAAGCCCGTCTGCGCCCGTCCGCGACCAGACGGGGCCAGGGGCCATAAACCCTGGTCCCCACACTCTTCTGGTCAGGACTTATTCCTCGGCGGCCCTTCGTAGCATAGGTAGTGGAGTTGGTGCTCACTGTACCCATATCTACGCCCCTACAGAGCTTCCCACTCAATGCCTGTCCTGTAAATACTCCTTCCGCCACCCCTCTACATCTATTTCAGCACAAACATATCGCATGTTTGCGCTAAATTGCCGCTCCCTACCCAAACACAGCACGCAGATTGCTATGCTGCTAGAGGAACAAAAACCAGACGCACTTTTCCTGACGGAGACGTGGCTCACTGCGCATTCTGAGCCAGACGTAGTATCAGCCTTACCTACAGGGTATCATATTGTCCGGTTAGACAGATCGGAAGGGAGAGGGGGAGGTCTGGCGATCATATTGAAGACCCAGTACCAATGCCGCACCTCAACAGAAACCATTCCTGAGTGTGAGAGCATAGCATTCTGTATTGAGATGAATGCTAATAGCTCTTTTTCGGGCACCCTGATTTATCGCCCCCCAGAACAACCAAAAATGTTCCATAGATCTCTTCCAGAGATTATAGCAGAAAGAATTATGGCTTTGCCCAATCACACGGTCCTAGGGGACCTTAATTTCCACTTTAACTCCCCCTCAGACCAATTCGCTAAAGAACTAACAGAGGACCTTGGAGCTCTTCAATTGTCCCAGCTGGTGTTAGCTCCAACTCACGAAAAGGGCAATTTACTGGACCCTATATTCAGCAACTGCCCGTGTCTGACGGCCGACCTACCTATTCCCATCCCATGGTCGGACCACTTTCTGGTCCCGTTTACCTGGACCACACAAAAAGTCCCCCAGTTACCACCCCAAGCCACCACTAGAAGAAATTGGAAAAAGCTCCCTTTGGATGCCTGGTTACACAATCTGGATGCTACTCGTCCACTACCCTGCCCAGACCCTAATGTGGCAAATAGAAATTTTGTAGACTGGATTACAAATTCATTGGATCCGATCCTCCCTCTTCGCAGATCTTCCTCAAAGAAAATACACAAATCTGCACCCTGGTTCTCCGACTCCCTAAGGGAACTAAAACGCCTTTGCAGGCAACGAGAGAGAGCCTGGTGACTAAATTTCCTCCCGGACAAAAAGGCCGCCTAAAAAGAGGCGATTAAAGCTTACAAAAAAGGAATTAGGCTCGCCCAGGCAACCTACTACTCAGATAAAATTCTTGAAGCTAAATCTAAGCCGAAGGAAATCTTTAGTATAATAAAGCTATGCACCAGCCCCAATACTGCAACCCCGCCTAATAAAACCCAGGACCAATGTAACGAGCTTGCGAACTTTTTCCATGACAAAGTCGTAAAAATCTACTCTACATTCCCAACAGTAGCCACAAATCGGGACGCGACTACCTCACCCCTTCCTAGATCGCACCTTCACCCCGAGCAGCCCTCCCTTGAGCACTTCCTTCCTTTGGATCTCGACACCTTAGACAAGGTGGCACGCCAAGTTAAATCAGGCTCCCCATGTGACCCTGCCCCCCCAGATGTCCTGCTGCAGGCATCTATAACCATCCTGCCAATAATGCTGGAACTTCTCAATTCGTCCATCTCTGCATGCGTAGTCCCCACGACATGGAAGCAAGCCATGGTGCGGGCGCTGCTAAAAAAACCTAGCTTAGACCCCGATGATCATGCTAGCTACTGCCCCATCTCACTTCTCCCTTGGGTCAGCAAGGTTCTGGAGAAGTTTATAAACGCCCAACTCGTTCAGTTCCTAGAGAACCACTCTCTGCTACATACATCCCAGACAGGCTTCAGACCGAAGCACGGTACTGAAACCGCCTTGCTAGCAGTCACAGAAGAATCTCGAAGGGTACTGGATCAGGGGGGATCAGTGGCAGTGATCCTCCTTGATCTAAGTGCAGCATTCGATACGGTCAGCCATAACACCTTGCTGAACCGTCTCCATGACATCAGAGTATCTGGCGACGCACTAAGGTGGTTTGAGTCTTTCCTGTCTGAGAGATCCTTTCGGATCTTTGATGGCGAGACAAGGTCCTCTAGGAAAACCCTCAGCTGCGGAGTACCACAGGGCTCTTCCCTGAGCCCTGTGCTGTTCAACGTATACATGAGGCCGCTGGCGGGTGTCGTCGAACCGTATGGCATCAAAATTGTGTCATACGCCGACGACACTCAACTAGTGGTCTCATTGGCCGCTGGTAATAAGAGGCAATGCCCGGCAGATCTGCTAAAATGCTTAGAGGATGTCAAGGGATGGATGACCACCTCCTCCCTAAAACTGAACGGGGACAAGACGGAGCTAATGCTCCTAGGCCCAACCTCTCCAGTGCCTTTCACCTCCTTATGGCCCTGTACTCTGGGTCCCTCTCCCACCCCCAAGGAAAGTGTTAAGAGCCTGGGAGTGTGGCTGGATAACAAACTCTCGTTTTCCACCCAGGCCACTAAGTTGTCCGCCACATGCTTTGGCCTACTAAGAATTCTTAGAAAGATCCTTCCACTTCTACCGTTAGAAGCTAGAAAGGTGGCGGTACAAGGCCTCATTCAGTCCCGTCTGGATTCGAACAATGCCCTGTATGTTGGGGCTCCCGAAATGACCCTCCGGAAATTACAGATCATGCAGAACTGTGCAGCACGCACCCTGCTACAGATTCCACGATCTCAGTCAGCCAGACCTGCTCTGAAGAGTCTCCACTGGCTGCCAGTGAGGCAGAGAGTAGCATTCAAGGCGTTATGCATGGCACATCACGCCTTTTGGAAAACAGGCCCACCTATTAACAACGACCTTGTCATCCCCTACCACCCAAACAGGAATCTTAGGTCGATGGAAGCCTTCCTTGCTGTTGTTCCCAGAGTGAAGAGAGCCAGGTCGGGTGGCAGGCTGTTCTCTCTAAACACTGCCAAACTCTGGAATGCCCTTCCCCTCTCACTCCGATCTAATCCAAATCTGCTTTCATTCCGGAAAAACTTGAAGACACTACTGTTTGCTAAATCCTTCGTGTCTTAATTCTTCCGTTCTTGGTCACTCCGCCTCAGCACAACTCAGCGCTTGGACGCCCCCGGGCAGCAATCGCGCTCAATAAATTTATTTTCATTTCATTTCATTTCATTCATTCATTTCATTCATTTCACTTGTCGCATGCACCTGCATGACTCCTGCATGAGCCATGGCATGAGACATGTTATTGCTTAAATAAGTTCCACATTCCAGTGGAGTTAGTTAGGTTCAGCACAGTGTTAACCTAGTCAGTTGAACTCTTGCCAGTGCTCTGTTTGGACTTGTATTCCCGTGCTGCATTAAAATTCAACCTACATACTTAAAGCTTCTTTGAATGATTTTAACAAGACGGTATTGACTTTATCTTTCAGCCCTTTCCCATGGGTCTCTCAAATCATTTGAAGCACTGAGGGAGGAATCCCCGACCGAAACTGGTGATACCTCCAACCCTGCAATTGTCTATTCAGTAAGCTGGCAGCCCCCATGGGTTTCAGAGCCCTCCCCAGTTGCCTCCTATCTTCGCCTTTGGGGCTTCTAAAAGGGGTAATGTCTGGTCTTTATAATCTCTTAATATGATACAAGCAGTGGCGGTTCTTCCATGGGGGCGTTTGGGCACCGCCACCCCTGCTTTCTCGCCGTGCGAGAAGAAGGCAGAAACAAATGGTAGCTATTTATTGATAACTACCATTTGTTTCTGCCTGCCCTTCTCGCACGGCAAGAAAGCAGTCAGCAGAACTTCCTGGTTACTCGAGCCTCAGGGCAGGGGGGAGTGGCTTTGGGGAGTGGCTTGCCCACTGTTGTTAATACTGACTGTCTGGACAGCCTGAGAGGCTGTCCAAACAGACAGTATTAGCAACAGTGGGTAAGCCGCTCCCCCAAGCCACCTCCCACTCTTCGTTCTGCAGGATGCAGACTAGGAGAAATGACATGGTTAGGGCAGCCGGCCGAACCAATCAGCGTCGGCTGCCATGGAGGGGAGGGAGGCTGCCTGCAGCTTTCAGTGACGAGAGCCCACACCACGTCAGACGCAGCGGCTGCATTCAAAATCCAGGACAGTGGGAGTCTGCAGTCTCGAGTCGGGACTCGAGTCGGGGGCCAGCGCGGGAAGCCAAAGTAAGTTTTTAATATTTATTTTATTATTCTCTTGGGACATGCGTAAATGCACTGTGGCCAGTTGGACTTTGATTTTTAAATTGTACTGCCCGGCCACATAAGTAGCTGATTGGTTGGCTTAACATTCCTTTACGCTACAGATAGTAGGCACTCCACGAATGACGCTTTCATGTTTGCAGACACTGCTGTGCCTGTTCTATGTGTGATGAGTAACCTAAAGCATGCTCTCTGCTGCTTCCTGATCTGTACGCTTCCTGATCTGTACTGCTTCCTGATCTGTCCACTTCGGCTTAGCAATGTGTATCATATGGCTGAGGGACGTTTCAGCTGCAGTCTTTATGCTGAGTCTGTTAAGCTTGTACCCCTGCTTTATGTGCTGTCTTTTCCATGTGTGAGTGTGTGGGAAGTCTGCAGGACTGTTATCTCGTGTGGCGCATATTATGAAATCACCGGCCAACTTTTCTCTAACATTCTAATAGCCACTGGTGTTTGTTCCTGTATGGACTTTTCTCCACCGCCAATTTTACGCCTCACCAATTTCAACTGTCACCAGCCGCCACTGGATACAAGTACTCCCTGCCTTTGTGGCAGAGACCACAAACAGTGTGGCAAGAGAAACAACACATAGAGTATAGGGATTTTCAAGGACTGGGCCGAAGTCCTTGAAAATCTAGACTGTGGGTTACAGGAGTCGAGCATGAAGTTCTGCCTTTTTAGGGTGGGGCAAGATTGGTACTGGACCCACTCCAAACTGGAAAGTGTGGGACTCCTACAGGTGTGGAATCCATTCCTGGACAATGACTGCTGACACAAGACGGTGGACACTCTGATAAGCGTGGCTCAAATCCACCCGAGTGACTTACCGCACTCACCTATAGTAATTATATAGGAAGTCAGCCGGACAGTGGAGAAGAATAAACAAAGTCTTTATTAGGCCAAACAACACTCATATGAGAGGGCCCTGTCCGACCTCAGTCCTGGGAGTGCGAACGAGAGGACTGACTCTCTGCATCACAGCATTACATTATAATGCAATACAGTTCATTAGGGTACGCCCCTTCTGGAAAATTACTGAAACCCAGACCAGTGAACAATGCCATCATGCAGCAGGCATCTGCACCTGCAGAGGATATATCGCTATCTTTACTCAAGGCCATGGAGCCAGGCTTCAGCGTCTCGGAGGCATGAGAACATTACTGATAAAGAAACTTGTTAGTTTCGGCCACAGTAAGCTGAGAAACGAAAACTGCTGTCTTAGTGAAATTCTCTATTCCTACGGGAGGGGTAGATGAGCGAGTGAGGCTCGCAGGCACAGAGGGAAACACAAAATGGTGGCACACAAGCTAAGCTAAGGTACTAATATCGTCACACATATATATGAATATGAGATAGCAAACGAAAGTAATTGAACATGAGCATGTATAAGGTACTCCATTAGTTAGCCATATGATGCTAACTTACGTACCCTAATGAACTGTATTGCATTATAATGTACTGCTGTGATGCAGAGAGTCAGTCCTCTCGTTCGCACTCCCAGGACTGAGGTCGGACAGGGCCCTCTCATATGAGTGTTGTTTGGCCTAATAAAGACTTTGTTTATTCTTCTCCACTGTCCGGCTGACTTCCTATATAATTACTATAGGTGAGTGCGGTAAGTCACTCGGGTGGATTTGAGCCACGCTTATCAGATGGCGCCCGAATAGGGACCCCGCAATAAGGATCTTTCTCACCCGTAAGTGGGTAGCAGAAGACCGGGGACCCGCTGGTCGGCACGGTGGGCCCGGGTACCCATCTGATGCCGAGCTTGGTTCTCGCAGCGCTGCCCCACCCTGCTGATCAGGAGAGGTCCCGGTTCAGATCCTACGCCGGGGTCCAGAAGGCGGAACTTGAAGCTGACCGTGTTGGTCCTGGCAGCCGGAGGTGGAGAACGGTAGAGGTCGGTGCCGCCTACGGAAGGTGAGTGGTCCACCTGTGATTGTTTCAGGAACTGGAGTGTTCCGGGAGACTAGGGTGTCTCCAGTGGTTTGAGGAGCCGGTGTGCTCCTGGGGCTAGTGTGCTCCGGGGAACTCAGAGTGCGAGCAGGCACTCTGACAGACTTGACGAGGTTGGGGGGGACGTCTAGATATATTGTTTGTAGTGATCCGACCGGGTGGTACTGTGGTGAAGGCGTGGCTCATTGCGGGTGGGCTCCGGTGCTTACCCTGAACTCCTAGAGTGGTGGTTCAGTGGAGGTGAGACCTGGGTCCCCCGCGGTAAAGTGCGCAGTGATCCATAGTGCCGCACGGGGAGCGGATTTGTTCCCCCATCCTCAGAACAGTTAGTGTACCGTTCGGTCTGCGGTAGGGTCCAGGTTCCCCAGGACTTGGTCGACGGGCCTTGTCCCATTTGGTAACACGTGTTTGGAGGTATTGTATATGTGTGTGCGTGATTTTCCAGTGCATAATTATATGTGTGTGTGATCGAGCTCGAGCTAAGTGATTCAAGGTAACGAAGTTTGTTGACAGAGAAGTGTTTTAAAAATGCCGTGTTTTAGCAAGTTACGATGTTTTGGATGTTGTTGTCGACCCTCAGATACTAGCCTGGCCGAGAGCCAACCTGCACCCCCTGAGGGCACTCCAAGCTTTGATATGTACGTCAAGCATGGACTGGTCCCGCTTTTGTTTGGTACTTTGTGGCACCGGTACACTGCTGACAATGTGGATTTGCAATGGCCCTTGACGGGTTCTTTTGATGAAGCTAAGTTGGATTATTTACAGGACAAATTGTTTGCTAGGCGTAGCCGTCAAAGCATGTTTGATTCTTTAAGGGTGTGGCAGAAAGAAGCTAGGAAGAGAAAGATGAGAGACGAGAAAGAGGCTTTTAAAAAGTCCACGCAGACTATGGCACAGAAAGAGAGAGAACAGGTTGGGAATGAGAACGCGCTGCGTTTGGAGCGCGCAGATAGACTTTGCAGGTTGAAAGAAAATAAAAGTTATGTAGTACGAGAGGATGACCCAGACGAGATGGAAGACATTTTGAATACCTGACCCCCTCCCCCTTACGCCCCGCAGTCCTTGTATCCCTCCTTGCCAGTTCCGGCCTCCATTAGTGGGTTCCCAGGTCCATCAGCGAGTGCCCCTCAACCTAGCGCAGTTTCCTCGCCCCCGACACCGCTTGTTTCTTTACTCCAGGCCACTTCACCTGCACCCTCCCAATTCTCTTTAGCACTCCCTACTGTTTCAGCTAGTACCACCCCCAGTCAGGAGATGTTAACACCGAGCCGAGGCGCAGGGAGTGGACTGCTCACACAGGTACGGAAGTTGCTTACGCGTTCTACAGTTGGTTTGGATGAGAAGAGTATAGTGGCTAATCAGGCATGCCAGTGGGCAAGGAATAATATTTACTCGTTTGAAGATATTTGGTCCACAATGAAAGATTTTGAGCCTTTGATGCAACAGCACGCTTTGTGGCATATGTCGAATGTATTGATACCTCTATGGGAGCAGGGGTATGGGGGTGTGGCTCCGGCGACTTTGCGAGACATACAGAGCGGAGCTTTCAGAACGAATACTGGGGTGAAGGAGGTGATGCGTAGTTTAAAGGCTCTACTACAGTATAGAAATGAATTGCCTGCTGCAGGTACGCCCCATTTTCCAGGTATACATCCTATGCGTGAGGTACATCCTATTTTTCATCCCGAGATCCCAGAAATGGTAGATCCAGTTACGAAGGCTGTCACTAGGAATAGGATAGATGCACACTTCCAGGAACAATGTGTGTATACGCCATGGAAGAGAAGTGAGGTATTAGCATTAAAGGCACAGTTGCCAGACTCTAGGAAGAACCCTACTGCCTACTATAAAGAACTAACGGAAGCTGCGTCTTCCACTGTAATGACTCTGGCCGATGTTGAATTGTTTTTTGGGCTCTTGGTCCCAGTCGATGTATGGCGGCAGGTGAAAGGTACAGATCATTCGGAAGAATTAGGAGGTACGTGGCAGGAATTACAGGACTGGGATAAGGAACGTAAGCCAGGAGAAAAGCCGAAAGCTGAGATTTTGGCCTTGCCGGGGCGCATAATAAAATACATGCATTCTCTCATTCCCCCGAAGAAGGTAGATTGGGACAAGCTGAGGCTTGTAAGCAGAAAAAGGATGAGGCAGTCTCGGACTTCTTTACGAGGTTTGAAGAAAAGTTTATGGACTTTAGTGGGCAAGATGTGTCACAGGATGGAGGGTTGCGGCTTTTTGTCAATAGGTTTGTCACGAACTTATTGCCCGAAATTTCAGCGAGATTGCAAGCGTCGGAGAGCACGTGGACAACGTCCTCTCCTTCAGGTATCCTCAGTATGGCACAGTATTATGAGCACAGAGAAAATGAGAGTAAGGACAAGCAGGAGAAGAAGGCTAAGGATTTGAAGACTAGGGTTTTGTTGCAGCAAGTGGCTAGAGGCAGAGGAAGAGGTGCGGCGCTGAGTCGTGGTGGCGGCTTTGGGAGAGGTGAGAGTAGGGAAAGGCTGGGACCGAATAAGTGCGCGAAGTGCAAGCAGGAGGGGCATTGGTGGAGGGATTGCCCACTGCTTCAGTCAAATGCCGGTCCAGGGCGAGGACGAGGAAGAGGTAGTGGTGATTTTGGGAGACAGGCTGCACGGTCGGAAGGAGGCGGGAGACCGGGAGGTAATTACTTTGACAACAGCGCGAACAGACAACAGTTGCAGAGGGGCAGCGGTCAGTACTATAATGATGATTACTTAGTGGACGATCTGACAGGGTTCTCCCATAACTAGGACAGCGTAGGACAGAGCGAGGGACCAGTGCCTGTGGAAGTTGATCAAAGGGGACCCTATGTCGAAGCAGACTTATTGGGGTCTCAACAAAAATTTCTAGTGGATACGGGTGCAATGAAAAGTTCAGTGGCTCATTCCCGGGTCCCAGGGGCGGCTCTGTCTGGCAAGAATAACATCTCTGTGGGTTTTGCAGGTACCCCGGTGATTAGCCCCATTTCTAAACACCTCACGTTAACGATTGGTCCTTTTACTGTTGATTCACCGTTCCTATTGACTTCGAATTGTGGAGAAAATTTGTTGGGCTTAGATCTTTTGAAGAGGTTGCACGCCACTATCTATTGTTCCCCGGATGGTGTGTATCTTACGTTAGGCCCAAATGTCGCTCGCCCACTACAGTGTTTTTCCAAAGATGACCCATTACCACCTGAATTCCAAGGAATACCGACAGTCTCTGGGCTGTAAATGACACAGATGTAGGCAAAATGGATATAGCCCCGGTGACAATAAGAGTAAAGGTGGGAGCGAAATTGCCCCGGGTTCCACAATACAGGATTCCTAGGGAGAGAGAAAAGGCCCTGCTACAAATAATACAAGATTTGATTCGGTCTGGTGTAGTGGAAGAGACGGATTCGAACTTATGTAACAGCCCTATTTTACCTATCCTTAAAAGACGATCACCTGAAGCTACTGATAATACTCCTGATGTCTATAGGTTTGTGATCGATCTGCGCCACGTGAATAGAGTAGTGGAGCCACAATACCCAGTGGTCTCGGACATCACTACGATATTGACGATGATTCCCCCTTCTGCTGAATATTTCTCTGTCCTGGATTTGAAAAATGCTTTCTTCAGTATTCCTGTACACGAAGACAGCCGCTATCTATTCGGATTCTCATTGGCTGGCCGAAGCTTCCGGTTTAAGAGAATTCCTCAGGGGTACACTGAAAGTCCGAGCGTATATAGTCAGGCTCTGAAGGCAAAATTGGATGAACTGGAACTTCCACCTGGCAACGTCATGTTGCAGTATGTGGATGATATCCTGATAGCGTCGGACGACGAGACAGGTTGTCGGGATGCTACGGTCAAATTACTACACCATTTGGCAAAAAGGGGGCATAAAGTGTCCCTTCCAAAGTTTCAATACTGTCGAACGGAGGTCACCTACCTCGGTCACCTCCTTTCGAAAGTGGGGAGGAGATTGACAGAGAACTTGAGAGCTCTGAGCTAACTCTCCAAAACTCAGAGGTTGACTCAGAAGGACCAAACCTTCAACAAAACGGGTCACTACCAGATATCACTCGCGATAACTTCGACTCCAACACTAGAGACACCAATCTAACAGTTGGCCAGAACAACCAAACCGATAACACTGATGATTTAACCGTAAATGCGATGGCAACACCAGAGACTGAGAGAGAAAGGATAACGATGACCACCAACCTTGGAAACAAAGTGAAGAATAAGGTCCCAAGGATAGAGCCGGTGCCGCGAACGCACAAGGCCACTGCGCTGGAAGAATGCATCCTAGCTCCAAGCGAACCCCTCTATGAAGCCAACGAAATGAACAAAGTAGATGAGATCGACCCCTACTTTCCTTCCGCGAATACAAGACCAGAATCCCTCAGATCCACTAAAACACCCCTTACCAAGAAAAGATTAGTGGGATTGAGATCTGATCAGTTGCAGAGAAGAGCAAACTACATTGCTCATCCAGCCAGGTCTACCTCACACAAGAACTCATCCCGAACTCAGAAAGAAATCAAGGAGCTCCGAAAACTTGTAGGGGATCTAGCGCAAAACTCAATGAAAGTCTCACAGACAATTGGAAAAATCTGGGAGATGACGTTAAGCACGCACACCAAGGTCTCACACATCCAGAATCTGGTACTTAGACACAACAGACCTAACAGGACAAAGCCCTTGTCGATTGAAGAAACTCGAGCCTTACTCAGGTCCTATGAGCAACATGCCCGCAGTAAGGAGGAGAATATCAAAACTGTACCTATTGACTCTAACAGAACGACTAGAAAGAATGACAGGAAAGCAATCCACCAAAATCTTCAACATATTCAGCTTATCGCATCTGAAACGGATAATGGAAAACTCGTTAAATCACAGAAACCCTTGAACTGCCTTCTACTTAATTGTCGTTCGGCAACTAAACATGCAGCAGACATAGCCGCCCTCATCATCAATAAAGAAATTGACCTGGCCATCCTCACGGAAACATGGCTCAATGAATCCTCATCTCCTACCATGGATCTCTTAGTACCACCACAATATAACATCGTCAGGCTAGACAGACCAAGGAATGTGGGAGGAGGCATAGCTTGCATTCACCGGTCTGAGATCGAGGTTTGTCATTTCCAATCTGATCCCTTAGAATCCTGTGAATACCTTGGCATTAATGTGAGAACACCAAAGAATCAAAGCTGCAAACTGCATGCATTCTACCACCCACCAGGGGAGAACGCTAAGTTCACAGAACAACTGATGGAGATCATAACGACCAACTCTAACTCGGACGCCAATAATATATTCCTAGGCGACTTTAACCTCCATTGGAATGACGGCGGTGATAAATTGGTCAACGCGCTTAAAGACTTCCTCAATGAGCTAAAACTTGTACAAGCCTGCAACCAACCCACCCACTCACTAGGAGCGACCTTAGACTGGATCATCTCAAAAAAGGATGAGACCTCTATCCTTGCTATAGACCCATGTGACTGGTCTGACCACCACATTATATCATTCACGATACCTACATTGACAAAGGGCAGGACCGTGCAACCACGCAAGCTCGAGAAACTGATCCGAGACACAAAGGAGGCTAACACTGAATTACTGGTTAAAAGGTGTGAGAGAGACTTGAAGCCACTCAATAACAAGCAAAATGTCAATGAGCTGACCGATCATTACATAACCTCAATTGGTAATATCGTCAATGACACCATGCCTCTAAAAACGAAAAAAGTATCAGAGAAACCAAGAAATCCTTGGTTTAATGAATCATTGAATGAGGACCGGCGCAAACTGAGAATGGCCGAAAGGAGGTGGAGACAACATCCCTCCTCCCCGGAGCTGAAAGCGCTTAGAAAAACAAGAAAAGAATACAACAAAAAAATAATCAATTCCAAAAAAGAATTTTTCAGAGATGAATTGGACAGTGCCATAAACAGACCACGAAAACTCTTCGAGATCTTAAAACAACAGTCAAATAAACTAACCAAAACGGTTTTAGAGAATACAAAAACGCCCATAAGCTGCGAGGAATTCTCCTCATTTTTCACCGAAAAATCTAAATTGCTTGAAGATGACCTCACAATTGCAGTAACTAACCTTAAGGCACTACCTCAATCCAGTGATGAGTCCAATTTCTCTCCAGAGTGCCTCCAAACTAAAAATAAGGCAAAATGGGACACATTTGACCTATACGACCAGGAAAAAATCGCCAGAACGCTGGCGACACTTAGACCGAACAACCACTTTCAAGACCCATTACCAGGAAAGTGTGTAAGAGAAATCAGCCACACGCTAGTTCCGATCTGGACTGAGATAATAAACGCCTCACTTGCACAAGGAACTCTCCCCGACTGTCTAAAAACAGGGCAGGTGATGCCCATCCTTAAAAAACCGACAGCTGTTACCACAGACCCGAACAACTATCGACCAGTGACCAACATCCCTCTACTGGCTAAACTCATTGAGAAATGCGTGCAGGGCCAACTAAGTCAACACATCGCTAAATTCTCGCTACTGGATGATTGCCAATCAGGTTTCAGAACAGGGCACAGTACCGAAACTGCGATCCTGCACATTGTCGATGACGCCTTACAAGCCCTAGACCGAAATCAATCTTGTCTACTGATCCTCCTAGACCTATCATCAGCATTTGATACAGTAAAACACGAAGTGCTTATGACCAGACTACAAAACAGGATGGGTTTGTCTGGAAACGTGCTGAAATGGTTTAATTCTTTCCTACAGAACAGGACTCAGCGATTCCTGGTTAACCAAGCAATCTCTCCCCCGAGCCCCAACGCAATAGGGGTCCCGCAAGGCTCTACGCTATCCCCAGATCTATTCAACCTATACGTAGAACCTCTTACGGAGATCCTTCAAAAATCACAGGTATCCTATCACATGTATGCGGACGACACGCAATTATACATAAAGATCGCCTCCCTTGAGGACATCGACCTAATGAACAAGACATTAAAGAGTGCTCTGCGATGGCTAACAATGAACCATCTGAAACTAAACGCCCAGAAAACAGAATTCCTGCTAATCTCACCGACAAGGAGCCAACCTGAAGTTATAGAGTGGACTAAACTGGTGACTGCACTAAAATGCACCCCGACCCTAGTTAACTCAGCCAAATCACTAGGAATTACACTAGATAAGAACCTCGACATGAAAAACCATATTAACGCAATGGCCAAGAGCGCCCGCTTCCACCTGAACTATTTAAGAAAACTGAAACCCTTTATCACTGAGACAGATCTAAAACTGGCTATACAATCACTAGTCATCTCGAGGATCGAATATGGCTGCACCACATTGGCGGGCCTGCCAAAAACATCCACAGCACCACTAAAAGCCTGCCTCAACGCAGCGGCGAGACTCATTACGGGAACGAAGAAATTCGATCACATTTCTCCTCACCTGAAAGCACTACACTGGCTACCTTATGAAGCCAGAATTCAAATGAAAATGGCCTGTATCACGCACAAAGCGGTTCACTACAACACACCGAGATACCTAGCCAAGAAACTTAAGATCTCAGGAGGTAACAGAACAACGAGAAGCGCAAAAGATTTGCTATTACGTCCAGCCTTTTTCCACAAGAAAAAGACCTACAACAGAGCATTCTCCGGAGCTGCCCCCAGAATCTGGAACTCACTCCCTCCAAACATCAGGAAGATTCAAAATACAGTAACATTCAAACGAGAATTGAAGAGCCACTTGATGAGTAAATACCCTACTTAGAGTAACTTAAGGATCACTGAGATGATCAATGACGCCAACGGAGTGCTGCCCTCTCCATGGAAAATGGAAAGATCATCATCGAACAATGAACTGATACCGTGTGCAAGCCGAGGCTTGACACCTCACAGCTACCTCGTATACATGTGTGAATTTGAATTTGAACTATATCTCACAGTCATACTATTTAACTTCTTTCTCACTTGATTTATTTATCCATATATGTGGAACTTTTAACTATTTGTCTCAACCACTATATATAACTTCTACCTCACTTGATTTATTTATACCTACTATCCTTGATATGCACTGAATCGCCTTATAACCCTACCTCAACGAGCATGGTTTGTTACCATGACACAAGCCAAGCCTTGCTCTCCATATAATGACAATTGCACAATCATTATGAATATATATATGTAATCGCGTCCATTCAGTATATTGCCTTTCTACCTCACTATTCTCTTGTTGTTATTATTGCTTTATTATCTTTATATGCAATTCCTTCCTGTTAAGCGCTCTGATACCCACGGGTCTTGTCCGCGCTATACAAAACACTATAAATAAATAAATAAATAAATAAAAATTGACGCCAGAGCGCATAAAAGCTATCACTAACATGAAGGTGCCTAACACGCAGCCAGAGGTGCGCGCGTTTCTGGGCATAACATCGTATTGTCGCCAGTGGATACCTAACTATGCGTTACTAACGAAACCCCTATTGTATCTGACTACCAAAGAAGTGCGCGAACCCCTACCCTGGACCCCTGCATGTCAAGAAGCGTTTGATTTACTAAAAGATGCTTTATGTTCTGCGCCCGTTCTCGGAACACCTGATTACCAGAAGCCTTTTGTTCTTTACGTACATGAGGCGGAAGGTTGCACATTGTCTGTTCTAACTCAGTGTTTCGGGGGGAAACAGAGACCCTGTGCTTATTTCTCTGCAATGCTTGACAATGTGGCAAGAGCGCTGCCGAGCTGTCTGAGAGCCACGGCGGCTGCTGCGGTTTCTATAAGACAATCGGCAGGGCTCGTATTGGGATCAGATCTCACAGTAATGGTACCGCATGCTGTGGACATTTTGCTAAACAGAACACAGACGCAGCATTTAACTAGTGCTCGTCTTACTGGTTATGAGATGACCCTCTTTGCACCCCATGTGACGATAAAAAGGTGTGCTACACTGAATCCCGCCACATTGTTACCTATCCCCACAGATATAAAGGACGATGACACACATGACAGTCTGTACAGGACAGAAGAGGAGACAAAGGGGAGGGTGGATCTGACAGACAGGCCCATAGACGAACCGGACGGGGAGTTGTATGTAGATGGGTCTTGTTTCAAATTGCCGGATGGTACATCGACAGCAGCATATGCAATAACGACATTACATACAGTGGTGGAGACATCTAGGATACCTTATAATTCAGCCCAAGCTGCTGAGATTATAGCCCTACTAAGAGCATGTGAATTGAGCGAAGGACTGGACGTGAACATCTATACTGATAGCCAATACGCCTTTGGCGTGGCTCATAATTACGGGCGACTGTGGGCAGAACGGGGATTCTTGACTTCACATGGACAACGCATACAGCATGATATTACGACTGTTAACGGCACTGACGTTACCTAAGAGACTGGCTGTGATAAAGTGTAGCGCACACAAGACGATAGTGGATGATGTGGGACGAGGCAATGCCTTCGTGGACGAAACAGCAAAAGAGACTGCTCGGACAAAATTACCACGGATGTTTGTGGCAGGACCTGCTAGATGGGTCCCGGACGTTAACATGTTTGCAGATACTGTGCAGAGTGTAAAGAATATACAAGAAAAAGTGACTGCAGATGAATTAAGGGCATGGAAGGATGGTGAGGGACGATTGGATGCAGATGAATGCTGGACAGATGTGACCGATAAAAGACGATGGTTACTACCGAATGCGTATGTTCTTCCAGTGGTGACTATGGCGCATGGGCCTGCACATATTAGTGCAAAAGGCATATGTAAATTGTTGGACCCAGTGTGGAGCAATAAGAATATCTCCAAAGTGGCGACTCACTTGGTCCGACAGTGCATGGTGTGTTTGAGGCACAATCCTGGGAAGGGTACCCCTGTCCCAGCTGGAAATTTTGCACCTCCCTCTTTCCCTTTTGAGGTGATTCAGATGGACTATATTGAAATGGAGAGGGTCAACAACTTAAAATATGTTCTTGTGGTTGTATGTGCTTTTAGCAGATGGGTGGAGGCTTTTCCAACTAAAGACTGCACGGCCATTTCTACTGCAAAAATGTTGATAAAGGAGTATTTTTCTCGCTTCGGATTACCTAGGGTGATATGGAGTGATAACGGTACGTCCTTTAATGCAGAATTAGTTAAACAAATATGTAAAGGCTTACAGATTTCCCAAAAGTTCCACTCGGCCCTACACCCTCAGGCAGCGGGTCTTGTGGAACGGTTTAATGGAACGCTCAAATTGAAAATGGCCAAAATACAGGAGAGTACAGGTCTCCGTTGGCCAGATGCCCTCCCTTTAGCCTTACTTTCCACAAGAGTGACTGTTAATTCGAAGACGGGCATCTCCCCCGATGAAGTGATATTTGGCCGTCCGGCCAATGTCTGGGGAGTGCCCAGGCCTAAGTGCTTTTCCGAGATACAATACCCTTTGTTGACAGACCACTTGTATGCTTTGACTAAAGATCTTCGTTCTATTCATCAGCAGGTAGCAGACACCCTGAAGCCGCTGCCGGAGGGGCCTGGACACTCCATCAACCCAGGGGATTGGGTTGTCGTCAGAAGATATCAACGGAAGTCTTGTCTGGAGCCGAGGTGGTCGGAGCCGCGACAGGTGCTCCTCACCACCCGTACAGCGCTGCGAGTGGAAGGCAGGAAGGCGTGGACGCACGCCTCGCACGTGAAGAGGGTCCCGCTGCCGTTACCCTATGACCAATGGGTAAAGGAAGGCATTGCTGATGAGGAACATGAGCAAATACCCAGATATGTTCCCTTCTCGGATGCTTCACTGAGGGGAGAAGAGCAAAGTGTCAAGGAGAATTCACAGGCACGTGCAGAGAAAAGTGCTTCAGTGAGCTCTACTACTCCCGTTGCTACTAGTGGAGAGACATCAGAGAGTCCAGCATCTGCCATTGACACACCTTTTTTATTCACTGACCCCGAAGTGCGAGGGAGCACTCGTTATAATATGCGGCCCGAAGAAAATAAGAGAGAATGACAAATGTGATGGACTAAACACTGGAAGAAGGGCTTAGCAAATTTTCTGAATACGAAGATTTAGTGATAGGGATGGACTTGTAAGAGCCCTGGTGTTTAGCTGAAGATTGTGTTCTATGAGACTATAGAGTGGTGCGGGCCCAGATTAAGTGCTCCTCTGTTTCAATTGCTGTGCGTTGAGCGACGTGGGAATAAGGTATGGACGGTAAAAGCCTGCCTGTGAGGCTTTGAAGGACACAGGGAGAAGATCCCTTCTTTTAGGGTTGAAGACCCCCTCTGGCCGGTTTCACGGACTGTCTGGGACTATTTTTTTAGTAGAAGTGTTTTTCTTTTTTTCATTTTTTGATATATTTTGAACGCTTTTGAGAATGTATCCTTTTGGCCGCCCCATCCCTGATGAGGAGCAGCCTTTTGCGGCTCCTCCGAGATCCGTGCCTGATTCCCCTTGGTTGGCCCTTTCCCGGAAAGGAAAAATAGTGGTCATCATTGTTGTTCTAATTGCTTTTATAGTGACTCTTGGTATATTGTTCTTCCTGGATAAAGCCTATCCCGTTCATGTGTTTGCACCCACACCTACTGCCGTTCCTGAAAATAACATGATTACTGTGGATTATGGTGAAAGAATGTTGAGAAAGGGCTATAAAGAAAATGTTTTTATTAAGACTTTACACCATGCACATGCCACCACCAATTTGACTGACTGCTGGGTCTGTGGGCTCCTTCCTTCTGCTGCCTACAAGAAAGATAGATTCCTAGCACTTCCTTTGACTCCTGTGAATAGTTGCGTGGGGTGGTATACTCTCATAGGTCTTGTTAAATATTTTCAGCAGCCAGATTTCTGACTCCTAGACTGCAGAATAGGGGGTCGACAATGACAATGCGAGTGCGACCTCTGCCTCCATCTTCCCTTGGACGTATATATACTGACGGGCGTTTTGACCAGACATTTATAGAGACGTGTGAGAAAAAGTTGGGCCGGTTTTTGATACCAAATGATACTGACAAAGTTAGGGATAGCTTCCTGCAGCTGAATTCCTCCCTGTCTTACAGACACCCCCCAAAGGGAAATGACAGTGTCAAGTCTCTGATACCCCTGGCTGTGGTGGGTCCCTCGCCATTTTTCTGCATAGAGGGAAGGGGTCCCATTAAGGTTGGTAATAGTTCCTGTAACGTGACGGCATTGATACGTTTGCCTCTCAGCCCCTCTTTGGTTACACCCCCCAGCATCTATTTTGTGTGTGGAGATAATGGATACTTATGGTTGCCTGAGGGTTGGGGTGGGGTGTGTTACTTGGCCTATATGATTCCTCCCGTACATGTGGCCCCTTCTGACTATCACAGAACACATCGTAGATTTCCCGGTCCACAAGAGCAGCGTAAAAGGAGGGAGCTCCAGGTAGATGACGTTGACCAGACAGATACCTCGTACCAGCAATGGACTGATTTTTCTAAGGGCCTGCTACCTTTCTGGGGTCCGATATTTAACAGTAGGGCCATTCGACGACTGTCCAGGGTAATGGAAAAGGTAGTCCTTACTGAAGCTGACATTACGACTAACATATCCGTTGAGATTCAGGCTATGAGATTATTCACGATTCAAAATAGGATGGTGCTTGACGTCATCCTGGCAGATAGGGGCGGGGCCTGTCGCGTCATCGGGACGTCTTGTTGTGTGTATATTCCTGACTCAGCTCCGACTGTTAACTTGGCAGTACAGAAATTACATAGATTAGCGACAGAACTACATCAGGATAACGGGACATGGTCCTTACAGGGGTGGCTCTGGGGTGCCTTTTCCTCCTGGGGTTGGAAAATATTGAAGGGTTTGGTGGGCGTGGTGAGCGTCATACTGACATGTTGCCTTTGTGTATATTGACTCCCTCCATGTTGCTCCATGTGTGCTACGAATATGCGTCCACAAAACAAGGTGTCAGGTCAATATGCTACTTCGATGATTACTGAAATTCCTGATGCTAATTGTTTGATGTTTATTTCAGATGATGTTTTTGAATAAAGAGTACAGTTGCTCTGCCCCTAGAATGGATGTCGGCGCTACCTTTTGGCAAATAAATGTGGCCGCAGTTAGCCAATGATGCTAAAAGGAGGGTCTGATAGAATTCACTTTTTCGATGCCTCAACCACCTGCTTTGACATATGTAAGTTAGCATCATATGGCTAACTAATGGAGTACCTTATACATGCTCATGTTCAATTACTTTTGTTTGCTATCTCATATTCATATATATGTGTGACGATATTAGTACCTTAGCTTAGCTTGTGTGCCACCATTTTGTGTTTCCCTCTACCCCTCCCGTAGGAATAGAGAATTTCACTAAGACAGCAGTTTTCGTTTCTCAGCTTACTGTGGCCGAAACTAACAAGTTTCTTTATCAGTAATGTTCTCATGCCTCCGAGACGCTGAAGCCTGGCTCCATGGCCTTGAGTAAAGATAGCGATGTATCCTCTGCAGGTGCAGATGCCTGCTGCATGATGGCATTGTTCACTGGTCTGGGTTTCAGTAATTTTCCAGAAGGGGCGTACCCTAATGAACTGTATTGCATTATAATGTATTGCTGTGATGCAGAGAGTCAGTCCTCTTGTTCGCACTCCCAGGACTGAGATCGGACAGGGCCCTCCCATATGAGTGTTGTTTGGCCTAATAAAGACTTTGTTTATTCTTCTCCACTGTCCGGCTGACTTCCTATATAATTACTATAGGTGAGTGCGGTAAGTCACTCGGGTGGATTTGAGCCACGCTTATCAACTGGGAACCTTCTCCACCACCCCATTTGTTATCCCCTGACTGTTATTATAATTGTTGGTCCTGTCAGAACAGGATACTTGTGGCCGTGGACACCTCCACAGTGTTGTTACCATATCTAGTCATCTTTCATCGAACTTTTTTGATGTGTCTGTAGTGTGTGGCTTTGAAACTATGCATGAAACAACAACAAAAAAACAAATATGTATTTGTTCAAAATTAATTTTAAAAAGTGTGAATATAACTTTTAACATTTAAAAATATATGTACTATATTTATCATTATTTCCTATGGGGTGTTCTTTAAATTCTCTGCCTCTATTGGTTTGATGGATTGTGTTACAGTATCAGTGAGTGGCCATGTATGGTGCTGAACTTCCTCCAAGGCTGGGCTGGAGTACATTTACAACTGTTTTGGGTCCTTTTAGGCTGTAATAACTTTAGAAGTGCAGTTTATGACTAGAAATGGTCTTTTGTAGGAGGGTGGTTGCAATGGTGTAACGAAAGTTGAGGTGCCCCATTTGCAAGGTATACGGAGGTGCCCCTGCTCTGGATTTAATTCAGAGCACTCAGACCTGAGTGCCATGCTGCGGGGCCCCCTGCAACTCGGGGCCCCCCCGCACGGCTGGGGCTCCGGGGGGTCTGTGTTACACCACTGGGTAGTTGTATTTGCAAGTCTATGCCAACACCCCCTTAACCCTCCCCCAGCACCTTCTTACAACTTCCTAATCCCCTCCTATTTAGCAGAAAGCGTTCCTTATTTTCCAGCCTCTCCCAGGTCCTCCGTCATTTTCTACTAAAATGCATACCTACATGTGCAGGGACTTCTGAAACTGGCATGGAGATCTGTGAACAGAAAAGGGAGGAGAGGTGCAGTACCACACATCCAGTGTTTGATTAACACATTTTAATGTGGCAGTCCGCATCACCGCATTGAAATGCACTATCACGCATTTTTAACCTCATCGCTGCGAATTCCGCTGCAGTGCTGAAGATTCCAATTGCGGGCGTGGTCATGACGGCTCCCGGCTGTCATCAGCACACGCCCACCGTGACTCATGACGGCCGGGAGCCGTCATGAGCATGGGAGAGGTTAACAACTTGACCACCGGCAAGCCCCAGCCTGCATGAACAAAGGAAGAATATTGTGTTTTCATCTCGATACGTTGCTGCCACCTGCTGGATGTGTGGTGCAGAACAGAAGCTAATGGTTGTGATATTCTTGGACTGTCATTTTGTATCTGTCATTTCCAATCATATTCCGTGTATTGTTGTAATTTTTGTATGCCGAAATGTATTTCCGGAAAAGAACCAAGAGTTTTTGGTTGTTTACATTGACAGTCTGCACCATTTTTATTAGCTTTTCAAGCCCTGCTTCAGTGTGCTACCTCCAAATGTTGGTATAGCGATAAATTGCGTCTCTTGAACGGAGCATAAGTCTGTTTTAATTGTGTTCTTTCTTCCTATGTTGACTGGAACAGAGTTCTTCTGGTTTGACATACAACTTCCTTGTTTTGTGATTATCTCTCTATTATTAATTTATTTAAAAAAATCCTATCTCTTTCTATAGATATGAGTTAATAAATGGAGAATTACCTAAGTCACCAATCAACCCAAAACCAGGGGCGTCCGGCACAGCTCGTAGGTGGGTAGAGGACGAGCTTAAGGGGGTGCGGTCTGCATTGAAAAAAATTAAAAATAACACTTACCTTGCCGCCGGGTCCCGCACCTTCTCTTCTGTGCGCCTGTGTCCGACTACAGGTCAGAACTGGAAGCAGGCAGCCAGGCTCCCACCCCTAAGCCAATCCCAATGCTGCAATGCAGGGTTGTGATTGGTCTGAGCGCTGTGACACATTGCTCAGCGTGGGTCTGCAGGGGTGGGCATGTTCTCCATGCAGTTTTGGACAGCCCGAGAGGGACGACCAAACAGTCATTGCACACAGGAGTGTTCTACCACTCTTCTCTTTTAGCTCCGCCCCACCCCTCATGCACTGCTGCAGAAGAAGATGATAATAACATTCTGTTATTATCCTTTCATTTTTTCCTTTCTTCTGCTGTTTTCTGGCAGTGGGGCGACACTCCTCACCTTAGCGGAGGAGCTGCCACTGCCCAAAAATCTTGTGTTTTTCGTTCTAATTAGCTGTCAACATTTTATTTGTAAGTAACTTATTTCGGACTTGTCTCCATTTGAATTATTTATTGAACCTCGATGGGCTCTCAGAGTATACTGTTTTCCCTTGAATGAGTCGATATTTCCATTTGTTTGTGGTTGGTCCTTCGCCAGCCTGATACTTCTGTTGCACTCCTTTGATTGTAGAATGCCAACAGGTTAATAGTTCCCGGCATCTCAATGGTTTCAGAAACATTTACTCACTCCCTATGGTCAAGTCAAAAATAGCATTACATAACCGAGGAAGTCCCCGTTGGTAGTACCAGAGGATTCTCCATCCACCCTTTACACTGAGCGATCCATTGTGAAGTAGTGTGGCTCACAGGGTTCGATTCCCGGCGCGGCAGGTTTCTGGACCAGGGTCAGCGGACTCGATAATTCTCTCGCCTCGGTGCCCACTCTGATCAGCGATCACACTCGGCAACTCTGGGCATTAGCTTGCCTCATCTTCACTAACGGCCCCACCAGACCGCCGGGGATGCCTGGTCTCACCCTGGAGATACCCATTAAGGGACCATCTCCTAGGGAAGCCAGGAAGGGTTTCGCAGCGGTCGATGCGCCTTGGGACCCTACGGGTAAGTAGTGCGCTATATAAATGCCAATACATTTACATTGTGAGACACCTGCTGGCCCAGGTATCACATCTATGTCCATAGGTCTAACCCAACGAACATCAGACAGCCTTAATTGTTGGCTTATGAGGTGTGTCCTTTGTGATTTGCCCCATCCACCTTCCATGTTGTTAGGGTTGTTACTTGTCTAAGTCTCCATCAGACAGCCACTCGTGTCTCTTACTGTGAAGTATTTTGCTTGTTTAACCATGTCGGGATTTTTTGAGTATTTAGTCATTCTTTGCTGGACCTACACCCTGCACGTTTTTGCCCACAGCATTTATTTATAAGCACAGCATGCTTCACTCAACAGAAAACACCCCCTTACATAAGTCTTTAAATAAAATGTATGCTTCAGTTATTCTGCACTTCTAGTTATGTTCAAAAACGTATTTTAGAATTTCAGGCTTACGTCCGATCATTAAAAAACAGCCCCCAGAACAGTGTAAAAGGTTCGTATTTAGTATGTGCGTGTTGAAATTAGGAAACGCCTGCATTCCTGAGCAAGGTTGTGATCAGACTCTGCTGAGTCAGCCATGCCAGGTACCACGCATCAGGCATTAGACTAACACATTTTAATGTGGTGGTCCGCATCGCCACCTTAAAATGCATTATTATGCCTTTTTAGCGCCTTGAACACCTGCGCGTGCTGATCCTGGATGAACTAAAGCCGGTCGTTACCGCCCCTGTAGCACTGCGGTCCCACTGCAGCAGCGCAGTGTCGAAGACTCACCGTGAGAGTCAATGGCAGGCAAGCAGGGCTGGGGCAGAGCAGTGGCAGGGATGCAGAGGCAGCCAGCTACGAGTCCTATGGGACCTTGCACTGCTGACAGGGCGGCTCTGACAGGACTGAGGAGCATTCCAGTACAGTGTGTCTGCACACTGCAGTGACTTGAGCAGAGCCCTGGGAGTCGGCCCTGGGATCTGCAGGCTTCATATTTATTGCTGCTCCAGTCTCTCACCGGCAGTCTGCTCATGATCATCTTGCTGCGCTGGAGGGCACTGAAAGCCTTATGACCTGGTACTACCTATACCCCCTCCTCCCTTGTCAAGACCCAGACAATATCAATAACAAGAGTTTTCTTTGGAAAAGGGGGGGTCGTAGATAACCCCCCGACCGTATGTATTACCATAATTGAAATCAAACCTAGTATTTACAATATTTAAAAATTACGCAGAAAACTTATAATGAAATTGATAAGTACAGATGTCAGATGGCTATCCTTAACATAACTCTAATACAAGTTATTCCTATCAGAATCTAAACATATCATCATCAATAATCATAATAGCATTTACTTTTCTGCGATACCAATGTGAACCTATGGCAAGGTCAATAACTGGTGTCAGATCCTTATCAAATTAAGCCCACCCTCCCACTGGAGTGCACATGCGCAGAGGGCCCGTTCATCGTGAGAATACCCCCCCCCCCCCAGTTACCCCAATATGTTCTGTATACTATCTCCATAAGGGGACCTTGCAGATCTGCGCCCTTTAATGGCGCCATTGTGCACGTGTGGGGTGGCCAACCAGCCTAGGTAAAGCGTAACTCCCCACTCCCCCGCACCCTTCCAGCCACCAGCTGTAAATGCCCCTGGAGTTCTAGGAGAGACCTCTTGTCCCCCCCCCTTGGGCGACCCCATTCAAGAATGGCGCAGCCCTCTAAGGACCTTAAATTTACTGCTCACCAATCATGACCTTACCACCTGACTAAGGAATAGTACTAAATACGACTAAAGATGACCTGTAAAAGGAAAACACTTCACCTGGACATAAAGAAAAAAACTGAACAAAGCATATACCACAAACATTTTGCTTTAGGGGATGGTGGGTGGGGAAAAAGAATTACAGCCTCCTAGCGAGGCTGGTTTACAAGCTGAGGTGCAGGGAGCAAAATGGACGATTCCTCTGCTCCCCAGCCTTTTATGGGGTTCTATGACCAGGCCGGTTCTAACCAGCCTGGCGTCGTCTTCATGCTTGACTGATTCAAATCATTACCGGGTCACGCCCTGGACCCATGACCAATCGTGTCTGAGGCACGCCTGTTGCGTCATGACTGCGCACGACAGGCCTGCCTCTAGGGTCATCAGGGGCCGGCACGACCGCCATACTTTCAGCGTGTCCGATGCCGGCCCCGCCTTTTCTCTTGTAGTTGGCCCAGCACTGCCGCTCTCTGCACCCACCCAACCCCGCTGCCACACTGACAGACTTGCCTTTGCAACCACCTCTAGTGTGTACAGTATGGTCACAGGCAGTGTTACTGCGTTGCTCGCCTGTGCTTAGCTCTGTCTGCCTGCTGTTTTGAGCAGAGGCTCTCCGTTATAAAGTTCATTAATTTTAGCAGCTGCTGCAGTGCAGTACAACACATCTCAACGTTAATGGTCCATTTGGGAATATATTATACTGTTGAAGAACCGGGTTTTAGAACCCAACGGCGCCAGGGGCACGCCCAAAAATCTTCGGGTTCACCTGTCTTAGAATACAGAGACACGGGATCCTTCGTGGTGGCGTCAAAGATCGAATTTATTGACTGCAGCCAGTAACAGAAGTCCTAGAAATCATTCACGGTATGAGTTCTCAGGAGATTGCTCAATTTTACAAAGCAAGTCATCCCTTTTATGCAAAAAATCACATTCCAGACAAACACCCAATATTTACGAATTGTCCAATCACATGTATCCACACCAAAAGTATCGCATGACGGTAAAACCAACTTTTTCAGTTGTCCGGCCCATGGTCAATCATCGGACAAATCCAACATTCTTCTTTAGACAAGCCGGACAAACCCAAAATAAAGAGGCCACGACCCATATCATAAATAGACCATAAAGGAAGAAACAGGAACAGGTAGAAGTAGGATAAGGCATATTTGTGTGCAGTAAAACTTTACAATGTCCTGCGCTCTGATCCTTAGTCTTGATCAGCTAGCGGGCAAGACCTGGCTTAGCAAGGTCGGCTTCAGGCTACGAGGTCAGTTCACTTCGGGTCATGTAAAAGTCAGCACAAACTCGAGCTAAGGGGCACGAGTCCTAAAGACCTGTTCCGCCACAGTCATCGGCCTATGTGAGGGCAACCACAGAATGGCTGCCTTACATAAAATGAAAACTACGGTTCGGAACAAAATCTTCAAATACACAGTGAATCCATGTGTGTAACATGACGAAAACACTCGTACTTTACGAACTCGTTAGTTACGGTTCGCTGTTACCAAAATCGTAACGGAACCATGACATTTAAAACACGGGTTCAGAATACACAGAACCTCAGACCCTCCTTTTGCCCTTACTTGGGCAATCACTTAGTCTTTATCTGAGTCGATGTCAATTTTCATCAAATCAGTAAGGTGCTGTTGAAGCATCATCTTATTTCCCTGTGCTTCTCTCGAGACAGGCGGTCTCCTGACACACGTAGTAGCACAAAGGCCACATATGGCAGGACCACACTGTACACAAAGACAACATGAGAAAAGAATTGCTAAAGCCACACCAGACGAGCATGACGTCTAAAACCATACGATTCTGTAACATCATAAGGCGATCCACTTGAAGCTCAGCTGTCAAATTACTAAGGGCACCGGCAGTTTCGTTTATGGTGGATTCAACCACTCTCGTCAATTGCCGCAAGCCTCTACTGTTAGCCATAGGTCCCCAAAACGGTAAGAAACCCTTAAAGAAGTCTCCCACCTCCTGTCCAGCGGTATCTTCCTGATCGAAGACACCTCTAACAACTCTCGTCTTGTTGTAATCTGCAGCAGCAGTATACGTAGTTGGCAACAAATATCCAACATAGCACGTTCTCGAAAAATCAGAGGGTAACCATGTATATGCTCTGTTGTAACAAACAAAATACGTGCCCTTAGCTGCCAAAAACGGCGGGGAAGATTGAGATGTAAAAACATACGTCTGAGTACAACGCTCTTCCCCAACTGAGCTTTCAGATTCTTGCCATTACCTTGCAGACAAAAATGACCTTGGTGTGGTACGATCTAAATCGAAGGTGACCTCTTTCGTCTCTGCTTTTCACTCAGACTAACACTATATCCGGTCGTGTTCCAACCAATATAAGCCAATAACTCATCCTTGGGAATAGTCCTATATGTATTGATATCTCTGCTCATATTCGTAAATCCCTTCACCAAGGCTTAATTACTCGAGTTATCTCTCATGGAACGCAGGGGATAGACTTCGAGGGCATAAATGAACATCGTCTGGAAAGCCCATAAAAACCCATTCTGACTAAACGGTAAGATCAGATAGGGAATACCTCTATCTGTAGTATGTGGCATAAGACCACACACCCAACAATTAATGATGTTCACTACCAACTGATGTTTATGCAGAAGCTGTACGAATGAGTTATTTACAAATTCTGACCTTCTAATCTGCTCGTGTTCGGGTAAGATATGAAAAGAATGCAAAGAAGTAGTAGTAGAAAAAGTCGTAGGTTGGGAAATGGGTGCAGAAGTCAATTGGGTAGTAAAAACAATCCAACCTACCAAAGTTAACGTCATGCTAAAAAACATCAGAATACATGTAATCAGAAAACATTTGCTATGCATTATTCTACATAGTTTCATCTTAAAGTTCATTTTCTCAGCAGCTCTCTCGACCTCAAAAAACTCCATCCTCTAACCGTGCTGTTCGCTGCGGTTGGTTGTCTTCTGCTAGGGAGTGCGTCTGTCAGTGTAGGGAACGCTCTAAGACCAACCAGAACCATCGACCTTGTGTCTACACGGCTGCAATCCCAAGTCTTTACACCGCGACCCTACAGCTGAACCCGGATGACGGTTTGAAAAAGAAAAAATAGGTCAAAACAGTTTTCTTGGCTGAGAGAGTGCAGTTCTCAAAAACAAAAAGGAATTATTTGTTCTTTATTAGTCCATTGTCTCTAGGTCGTAAGTTATAACAGTTTTTACCAAGCTCTGTCTGGCTTCGAAATAACAGTTCAGGCTCGGTGGTGTCCAATCTCAAAGGTGAAGGCACAGCTGCTTGCAAGACATTGTCGTCTTCTTTCTCAGTCCCTCTCCACACCAACTCAGCGTCGCTAAACGGTGTGAACTTCGGCAACGTTTCAGTCTCAGTGTCTGCAATACCTTCACGGATCCACTGGTCGTATGGCAGAGGTAAAGGTACCCTCATACAGTGTACACCGTGGATCCAATTTCTCTTCCCAAAGACTTTCACAGATGTTCTCGTAGACAGTAACACCTGATGAGGGCCTGTCCAGCGACGCTGATCACTCTTGGTCCGCTGAAAATTTTTCACAAGGACCCAGTCACCAGAATTGATGGTGTGACCAGGGTCCACAGAGGCTGGAGGCAGGTTATCGTGAACCTGTTGATGCAAGACACGCAATTTAGCCGTCAAGTCATACAAATAGTACACCAACACAGGATAGTCAATATCACTAAATTTTGGTGGTCTCTGCACTCCCCACACATTTGCCGGTCGACCAAAAACAATTTCATATGGACTAAGTCCGATTCGGGAATGCACTGTAGTTCTAGTTGACAAAAGTGCCAACAGCAAAGCATCGGGCCATTGGAGACCAGAACTCGCCTGACTTCAACTTCAGAGTGCCATTGTAACATTCCACTAAACCAGCTGATTGGGGATGATTCGCAGCATGGAATTTCTGCTTTATGCCCAAATCCTCACACACTCTCTTCATGATCTTCCCCACAAACTCACTTCCGTTATCACTCCACACCATCCTTGGTAACCCGAACCTAGGGAAATATTCCTTGAGCAAGACTTTAGCTGTGGACAAGGCAGTATTATCTTTTAGGGGGTATGCCTCTACCCATCTAGAAAAGGCACAAACAACTACAAGGACGTATTTCAAATTGTTGCATCTTTCCATGTGGATAAAATCCAATTGCAAAACCTCGAATAGATACGTTGGAGGCGCAAAGTGACCAGCTGGAGTTGGAGTTCCCTTACCAGGATTATACATCAGACACACCATACAGTTCTTGACCACATTCTCCGCACATTTGGGAATTTCACCATTCTCCCACACTGGAGCCAACAACTTACAAATCCCTTTTGCACTAATGTGAGACATTCCATGTGCCATCGTAACCACCGCAAGTAATGTATGTGTTCTTGTAAAGCGTACTGCTGCCCTGATGCGTCGTGGCGCTGTAGACCGCTGGGGAACCCGTCCTGGCTATCCCTGTGAGATGGTCCCTACTGGGTATCTCCAAGGTGAAACCAGGCATCCCCGGCGAATGTGGGGGGCCGTTGTAGAGATGAGGCAAGCTAATGCTCAGAGTTGCCGAGTGTGATCCCTGGTTAGAGTAGGCACCGAGGTGAGAATTATCGAGTCCGCTGACCCTGGTCCACGACCCTGCCACGTCGGGAATTGAACCCTGGTCCCGGGCCGTTCTCTGCTTCCGGGTCTGCCGCCTCTAACCAGTGAGCCACACCACTCCACATACGCACTCCACATACGCATCAGGCAACATCCATCTTTGGTGTTCTGATTACTCAACCCAACAACTAGTCAAATCCAATCTACCCGTAGTTTCTCTCCACACACTCTTTTCACTTTCAGTAGCTTCAGCCTGAATCGATTTCACACTCTCAATCGTATCCTCACACATTCCACCTGCACCAATCCATCTCGCAGGGCCTGCAACATACATTCGACTCATCACATTTCTCGCTGTTTCTTTCGCAACTTCATCCGCGAACGCATTACCACGACCAACATCATCCGTAACTTTCCGGTGAGCACTACACTTCACAATCGCAACTTGCTTCGGCACAGTAAGTGACTCAAGAAGCTCATTCACCAACTGCCCATGTTGGATCTTAGTCCCATGCGACGTAAGAAATCCTCTTTCTTTCCATAAGGGTCCAAAACGGTGTGCTACACCAAATGCATACTGACTATCGGTATACACATTCACTCTCTTTCCCGCAGACAAAACACACGCTCTCGTTAATGCAATCAATTCCGCTGCTTGCGCCGAATTATAGCTCACTCGTGCAGTTTCAACAATCATACATAATGTCGTCACGGCATATGCTGCAGTCGTATCACCATTCGGAAGCTTGTAGCATGACCCATCAACTCAAAGCGTACCATCAGGATTCGAAAGGGGAGTATCTTTCAAATCAACTCTACCCTTCATTTCCTCTTCTGTCCTAAGAAAGCAATCATGCTGTTCCTGACCATCTGTATCCACAGAAATCGGCAACAATGTCGCTGGATTCAATACAATACACCGCTTGATGTGCACATGACTAGCCAAAAGCGTCAACTCATAACCCGACAACCTCACACTAGTAAGATGCTGAGTCTTTGCTCTGTTTAATAAAGTATCCACTGCATGTGGAACCATCACAACCAACGTATTATCCATCACCAATCCAGCAGACTTTCGGATAGAAACAGCCGCTGCCGCTGTAGCTCTCAAGCAACTTGGTCGACGAGAAATACGCACATGAACGCTGCTTATCACCGAATTGTTGCGTCAAAACTGACAATGCGTAACCCTCTCTCTCGTGGAAGTAGAGTGTAAAAGGCTTACTGTAGTCAGGAGTACCCAACACTGGAGCAGAACACAACGCATCACGCAATTCAGAAAAACTTTTCTGACAATCGTCAGACCAAGGAAGAGGGTTCGGTGTATCCTTGCAAGTCAATGCCAACAGAGGTTTTGCCAACAAAGAAAAATACGGAATCCACTGTCTACAATACGACGTGATACCCAAGAAAGCACGTACCTCTCTCTGAGTACTTGGCACAGTCATTTGAGCAATCGCTTGAATTCGTTCTGGGGTCAACCTTCTTCCCTCCTTCGACAAAAGATGACCTAAGTAGGTCACTTCTTGGCGACAATACTGCAACTTTGAAGGTGACACTTTATGATGCAAGTCAGACAAATGTCGCAACAAAGAAAGAGTAGCTTCTTTACAAGTTTCCTCATCATCAGCAGCCACTAACAAATCGTCAACATACTGAATAAGAGCAGCACCACAGGCAACACAAGAGTATCAAGCTGAGTTTTCAAAGCCTGACTATAAATGAAGGGACTCTCGCAATAGCCTTGAGGAGCGCGCTTAAACCGGAAGCTTCGGCCTCCTAAAGAAAAGCCAAAAATATCTCTACTTTCTTTGGCAATTGGAATACTAAAGAAAGCGTTCTTCAAGTCTATGACCGAAAACCAGGCAGCTGAAGCAGGAATCAAAGTCCACAAAGCAGTAATGTCCGGAACAACAGGATACTGTGTCACAACAATCTTATTAACCTCTCGAAGGTCGATCACAAACCTATACACAGGTGGCTGAGAAGAATCAGTCCACCTCAGGACAGGCAGAACAGGACTGTTACACATGTTACCTCTTGTTTCTTCAATCACACCTTTCTCAATTAAATCATAGATAATTGCTAAAAGCGCTCGTTCACCATCACTCGAAATCCGATATTGGGGAATACGTGGCAATTTAACTTATGATTTGAGCGTCACAACATATGATGGAATCTCCAAAAGACCCACGTCATTAGGACCAGTAGCCCAAAGAGTATCAGGGAGACAACGCAATTCCAGTGGAAGTCGATCTTTAGACAGATACATCGGAGAGATCACTTTCTTACCCAACGTAAGATGTACTCCCGAAGGAGAACAATACAATGTTGCATGCAATCTCTTTAACAAATCCAGACCCAACAAATTCTCACCACAACCTGTCGTTAGAATAAGTGGTGCTTCCAATTCACAAGGCCCATAGACAAAGACAAAGGGCTAGAAACTGGATTACCAACTAGGGCGCCAGAAAATCCTACTGAAACATTCGTTAAGCCAGACAAAGGTGCACAAGGGAGTTTAGAGTGCATGATAGAACTCTTCGCTGCACCAGTATCCAAGAGAAAAGGCTCTACCACACCCGATGTAACTACTGCAACATAAGGTCCATTCTGGTCTACTGGAACTGACACTATTCCCTCCCTTTGTCCTTGGCTGTCCTAGCAATCATTATAACTAGTACTCTCACTCTCAACATAGTAATCATCAGCATAATATTGCGGAGATCTGCCAGTCTGTACATTCTGCTGATCAAAATAATTCATCGAAGTCTGCGGGGGAAAAGAACGTTCGTCCTGAGGAAACGCACCACGTCCTCTACCCCTAGACACTTGCTGGAAACCACCACGACCTCTTGGGGCCGGCATACCACTTGCGTGCTGTCGTAAAACAGGGCACTCATTCTTATAATGACCTTCCTCCCTACAATACGCACACTGATTCAAACCCAAAGGCGGTCTTGGAGGAAAATACCCAGGTTTCTGTGGCAGTCTCTGAAACGGTGGAGGTTGCTGAAATTGTGGACGTTGCTGTGACTCTTGCTGATTCGAGCGAGGCGGATACGCCTGCTGCAGAAGAACCTTTGTCTTTAAGTCTTTTGTCTTTTTCTCTACTCTCTTTCTCGTCCTTATCCCTATTCTCATAGTACTGTGCAGTCGCCAATATCTGGGCCGAAGAAGAAACGGCCCAAGAACTCTCAGAATCTTTCAACTTATTACACATTTCAGGAAGTAAGTTAAAGACAAACTTATCCACGAACAATCTTTGGCCATCTTCCGTACTCATATCCTGACCATTATGATCTATAAATGTCTCTTCAAACCTAGTGAAGAAATCAGACACACTTTCGTCCTTCTTCTGCTTACATGCTGCCAACTTGTCCCAATTTACTCGTAACGCTGGCATCATCGTTTTCATAAGATCTATAATTCTGCCAGGTAGATTTGCCACTAAAGGCTCACGTTTAGAACCACCAACTTGTCTAGCATCCGCAGTAGCAATATTGGCCCATGAGTCACCTAATTCTATAGCATGATCCTCATGACAAATCTTCGCCCATAAAGGTTGAGGAACTACATTACCCAACAGCATATCTATGTCGGCTAAACTCATGATGCATGCGTCAATTGTCTGGGACAATTCTTTGTAATAGCCAGCTGGATTCTTACGGGGATCAGGTAAAGACTGTTTAAGGGCCAAAACCTCTACTCTCTTCCATGCTCGCTGAAAATGAGGCAGAACAGGTGGAACAGCGTTTGCGTCCCCTTCTCTCCAAACTGGGGGAACCTCTCTCATTGGATATTGTCGTACCTTTCTCCTAACTGCGGAATCAGGCTCAAACAGTCGCCGAGAAGGAAAATCGCTCCTAAACGCAAGTACCATCGCAACTGCTTTCTCAATTCCCGGACCCACTACCGTCCCTTTCGCAAACTCGGACTGTACATTTAGCAACTCCACTGGGACTGAACCCAAATCATTATCTTCCCATTTCTCACGGAGGAAAGTACACATTACATCAAACACATATCTTTGCTTGGGTGCTTCCCACTGCAGGAAGACATCCATAACTGACTCTAAATTATACCTCAAAACATTCAAAATCCATCTGCGAACCAGGAGATCCAACAATGCCCGCTCTTCGGGCCTAGGTAACTGACTACGCAGTTGTTTACGTGCAGAAACTGGGGTCATACTTGACGACCCAAAGAAAGGAGATAAAAGACCAGTAACAGTTTTAGTCATTCGTTGTCGAGCAGAAGGAGAAGCCGTCATAAGGACAGGAGACAAAGTATTTTGAGGCAAAGTAGCAGAAGTCAAAGGTAAAGGAGAGTAAGGCAAAGAAGGTCCAGGCAAAACTGATAGCAAAGTTGGCGGCCCCAGAAGAGGCTGGACTGTAGGAGGAAGGACCAGCTGAAGAGGAGCCGGTGGTTGAGCAGGACCAGGAGGTAGAACAACTGGAGGTTGAGGAGGTGCCGTAGCACTCTGTGCATAAGGGGGTGGTAATCTCAATAAATGTGACATTAAAAGGTCCTTTTCAGGGTCCTTTGTTGCCTTCTCAAAAAGAGGTGGCAATGCTGGATAACATTTATCGATAGCCATATTATGTTGCCTATCTGACACCTCAATTGCTTTATCTTCTTCGTCTTCTTTAAACTGCCTGGCAGTTTGCATTATCGATACACCCTTTTCTCTATTATCTCTTTTAGCTTGTTTAATTTCTCGTTGTCTGGCTTCTTTACCCCAAAGGCAAAAGGAGTCAAACATTGCCGTCCGGGCTTTCCTCCTAAATAATTTCGTTTCTAAATTATCTAAAATCTCTGTTTCAAAACTACCATGTTGGGGCCATCGTAAGATACCATCTTTCCTAGTATAGCGGACCCATACTTCATTGAACATAATGGGCCCCACGCCGTGTTTAGAATAGAGCTCATAAGTCGGGGTTCCAACTGGAGGTATCGGACATGAGTCCTCCAATCGGGAATCCCTGTTACAACCACAACAGAATATCTTCCTAATTTTGCTAAAACCAGGCATCTTCGCTCACTAATCTAGCTTCAGACTTCAAGGGATTATCTACAACGATAGTCTCGCAAATATACGAGTCCCTCGGCTTTGGAAATTGCAATACCCAAATCAAAGACCCAAGAACTAAGGATTCAAAGAAACAAAAACAAAGAACTGGGAGCGACCCACGTATACTTAACTAAGGTATCAGTCACATCACCAGAAGACCCGTCTATCGTCTCGCCTTACAAAGCTGCACAAAGGGGGGTCCAAGATAGGGCGACAGTCAGGGCAGCGGTCCTTCGTAGCCGTCTAGAAAGCGGGAAGCCTCGAAGCAAAGACCTTCAGTCCACGTTCGACATACCTGGGCCGATGGAGTGGGGGCCCTTCTTCCGGAATTTCCTCATGAAGCTCCTCACGATCTTCAGGCTTGGACCGGTACCGCTTGATGCCACCCAGCGAGGGGCGCCAACTGAAGAACCGGGTTGTAGAACCCAGCGGCGCCAGGGGCACGCCCAAAGTCTTCGGGTTCACCTGTCTTAGAATACAGAGACACAGGATCCTTCGTGGTGGCGTCAAAGATCGAATTTATTGACTGCAGCCAGTAACAGAAGTCCTAGAAATCATCACGGTATGAGTTCTCAGGAGACTGCTTAATTTTACAAAGCAAGTCATCCCTTTTTATGCAAAAAATCACATTCGAGACAAACACCCAATATTTACGAATTGTCCAATCACATGTATCCACACCAAAAGTATCGCATGACGGTAAAACCCACTTTTTCAGTTGTCCGGCCCATGGTCAATCATCGGACAAACCCAACATTCTTCTTTAGACAAGCCAGACAAACCCAAAATGAAGAGGCCACGACCCATATCATAAATAGACCATAAAGGAAGAAACAGAAACAGGTATAAGTAGGATAAGGCATATTTGTGTGCAGTAAAACTTTACGATGTCCTGCGCGCCGATCCTTAGTCTTGATCAGCTAGCGGGCAAGAACTGGCTTAGCAAGGTTAGCTTCAGGCAACGAGGTCAGTTCACTTCGGGTCATGTAAAAGTCAGCACAAACTCGAGCTAAGGGGCACGAGTCCTAAAGACCCGTTCGGCCGTAGTCATCGGCCTATGTGAGGGCAACCACAGAATGGCTGCCCTACATAAAATAAAAACTACGGTTTCGGAACGAAATCTTCAAATACACAGTGAATCCATGCGTGTAACATGACGAAAACACTCGTACTTGCCGAACTCGTTAGTTACGGTTCGCTGTTACCAAAATCGTAACGGAACCAAACCACGGGTTCAGAATTCACTGAAACTCACTGTGAATTTTTCAGTTGGTCAATGAGCCAGAGTCTGTCTGAGAGAGAGATAAATTGAATAAATGTGGTTGTGCATACCTCTCTGATATCCAATACTCCAATATATAGAACAAACTTAACTCTTAAGCGTTCACACCATGAAGAGTTTGCCTGCCCTTTAAATTGCGGAATGTAAACAAGTGACTCTTCACTCGATATCTGGTTGCACAGCGTGAATATAGCTCATCACATTGTCAAGGTCATACATCAAAATAAACAATGCATCACAACATATATGCTATTTTAGAATGACTCATTAATACATGTCCTCAGACATTTATTTGACCAATCAAAACCTAAAATTAAATAATGATAGACTCTTTTGACAATCTGTTACAAAGATTTATGCAACATCAACACACCAATATTCTTGGTTACAATTTTTTTTTAACATCCAAAATTCAACATTGCCCAATGCATTTCGGGATCATTAATCCCCTTTTCAGGGGCCTCTGTAAGAAAACAATGAAATCCTGTTGATAAAACACAATGATATCACATATTAATATGCAGGGATAGCTACCTAATCACCAAGAATGCACACAGACATGGCAAGGCTGAAACATAACTCGTGAAGATGAGGGCCATCCACCGAGAATAAACAATAGGAAACCTTTGCCTGCAAAGCTGTGACGAAAATTGAGATGAGATTGGTATGAAACTGTGACATGCTCACACAACCAAAACAGTCAAAACCAATAAGCCACCAGCGTGTATAAACCTAAAAGTGAATGCGCATATACAAAAAACGAAAGTCAGTGAAGTGACCAAAGAATACATGCCCACATCCTGTGTTGCCGAGAAAATACTGCATAGTGCTAAAATTGAAAGCTTACTGGATGTCTGCCAAAAGCCAACAATCACTGCAAAAATACTCTAGTTTCTCTATGTTGAATCTGCAAAATGCACAAAATGTCAAGACAGCATAAGTGCTTAATCCATGCTGCCTGTGGAAATAAACAAAGGAACCCCACAACCTCTTATCCATGCCTGTCTGTGTGTAGGGCCACATAAATTATGCGATACGCCCTCTTTCAAGCAACACCATGAACCTGCTAATGGAATCCCATCATATCAAGTAATGCAGGCGAAAGATGCTGAACAGAACACCTGGTTGAAAAGAGAACCAAAAATGAATCCTGGAATGTTGTACAAGTAACATGGGTTTAAATGGAGTGCCTATGTTTAGTTACCTGTCTGCCTGCTGTTTTGAGCAGAGGCCATCCGTTGTAAAGTTAATTCATTTTAGCAGCTACCGCAGAGCAGTGCAACCCATCTCGCGGCTAATGGGCAAACATTTGGGAATATATTGTACTGTGAATTAATGGGATGCTCAAGGATCCTGAGTCTGGCTGAGAGGGAGTGAATCACATGCCCTCTTTGATTCTCTCAGTGAAGTGCTTGTTAAATATAAAGATGTATCTGGATCCACAGCACCGGCAGAGACTGTGCCCTCATGTGGCTCCTGATGGGGCCCCTTGCTGTTGCTATTTTCCGACAAACTGCTTTCCCCCCTGTGTCCTGCAGTATCTCATGGCCTGACAGAGCAGCACTGATGTTTCCTTCCATTGCAGGCGCTTTGCAGCAGTTTTAAGAGCTTTGTAGAGTTGCTCAAATGGGTGAAATTTCTGACATTTATGTTCTTGTCTTCATTGCTTGATTTTGCTTGGGAGAAAGTGCCACTCATATTAGTTGAATGTCACTCATAATTACACCGAAAGTATGAAAATGTCACACATAAGTAATCTGAAACTTCAGCAGCTGTGGTTTGTCAGTAGCATTTTGAAGTACCTGACTAGTCCTACTGTGGTACTACTAAATGTACTACAAAGTACTGTTTGTGACTAGGCCCCTTTAGCACTGAAAGGAAGAAAACGTGTATATTGTTTGTCTGTCTGCTGCAACAACGCACCCACTGCTGTGTCAGGTGTCCCCATACTGCACTGCAGGCTGGCAGTTAGCTCATCTCCTGTCATTCTGCTTCAAAGTTTGTGCTGCACAGGAAAGCAACCACAGCCCACAGGCCTCACCTGTGCACATCCAGCCACTGCTTCTGGCGCTTAAGGTGGTATTTGGCAATGGGCATTCATAGGCGCATTCAGCATGTGTGCAACTACAGACAGGGCAGAGTTGGAGAGTGGAGAACTTGGGGAAGGTAAGTATGCAGCAGCCATGGTGGGTTGGATGGCAGATGATCTATTTTCAAACTATGACTGCACCACCTACCGGAGCCCACCCAGTATGACAACAGGCAGCTCCTTCCATACCATGAGAGACATTCACCCCACACTGCTGTGTGCCCACTGTAACTCACAGTCACCTGCAGAGTGCTGCCTGCTGGTGAGTTTCACCAGAATACCGTCACAGAATATCAGGCATAAACAGGGTGTCCTAACTATTGCCCACACAAATAACGCTCCACTTGAGTTAATAATAGAAAATCTACACCGAATCGGACAATATGTTTGTAGACAATATTGAGGACAAAATATTTATCTTAGGCAATGTTTATACTTATGATATTCTAACCTATAGACACCTGCTCCTGTAGCCTACTGATTTAATATAGATGTTCATAAGACTGGCCTACACACAGCTACCAAACTGACACAGCACACCACCAAACCGGCCCACACTCAGACACAGAAGCAGGCCACACAGACACACCCACCTGGCACCGGCAGATTGCCCTACAAGTCTCCCTGGGTGTGAGCTGGCGTCCCATTGGTAGATGGGCTGCCAGACTAGGGGTGTCCGCCTGCAGATTCAGACCAGGCTCAGCCAATACAAATGAGGCGGCCCCCCCTTCCTAAATAAAGCCAGGCAACTGCGACACTGGAGGGGCACAAGCATCGCTCCCCAACTCAAAATGACCCCCAACTCCTCACACATTCTTAGGCAATGTGGCTCTTTATTAGGCTGATGGTGCCATTACAGAGAATGCGCAAAGTTTATTAATTAGGTAAACTGTGTACATATTAAACCGGTATTGGCAAATCTAATATATCTGTTTTATCATGAAAATGTAAAACAGACCTACTGGCTTTGCCAATACATGCTATATAATGCTCCTAAAAGTGTCAAAGAAATGCACAAATGTCTTTCTGATTATTTGTTTTCATTGTCATCATTCGTAGAATAATTTGCACTTCCGCAATGCATAATTTGTTTTTTCTTGCCCCGTGCTTTAATCACCCCTGACCCAAAATGTAACCCTTCTCGGCTGCATAATTCTAGTGTGTCTCAACGCACCCTCGCTTATTGCACAATACCATGCTACACATTGCCTTATATTGCGTGACATAGAAAAGTGTGAAAAGTTCTTGTTTTGTGTCACTTTGTTCTGAAATGAACCTTGCAGCAGTGATTCTAAATGCGTGCTGAGTCCTTGTCTCCCCTATCGTCTGCGCCCTCTGCTGCCCCTGGCGAGTTCTGGTCTCAGTTCCTCGCGCGGCCGCAGCACCGTGCTACCCCACCGTGCTATCGAAGTACGCGGCACAGTAGTAGTCTGCCTCGTCCTCCGCCTGCACCCCGGTGATATCCAGATTCCAGAGTCGGGCGGCGGCGTCAGCCGAGACGGAGAACCGGCTGGGCATCCCTGGACCTGCGCCCGCGGTGTTACCAAACCGGAAATGGTAGGCGAGCCGAGGCGCCTTCCCCAGGTGCTGCTGGAGCCAGAGTACCCGGTAGATGTCAAAGGCCCCCCCGCTGCTCAGGGTGCAGGGGATTTTAACATTCTGCGCCGGGGACGCGTCCACCGAGGGGGGTTGGACCAGCACCGGCTGGGAGCTGGAACCTGCAAGATAACAAACACAAGGTGAACACATGCTCCGCGCAGTGACTGTGCCCCCAACAACACAACGCCCCATGTTTCATTTCATACATGAAGTCCAGCTCATGAGCAGGATAAAAACCGGGGTCCACAGCATTTTGCGAAGCCTGGTGGGTCACAGAAAATGTTCAAAAACTTCTCCTGTCTGGCACTTAAAGCATGAACAAGACCAACCCATGGCGAGTCCCCGCCTTTATGCAAATCACAGCTCCTCTCACTGGTTCCTTGAACCGCAACCAAAGGAAGCAGGTGGTGTAATGCCCTCCATCTCTGTGCCAGCACCACAAGCTGTGTTGTCTCTTGCTGCTTATTGTAAGCAATAGACATTGGAATTTCTCAAAACTTTAATTGTGATTGGGAACCGAGGTCTAGATTTACTAACACTTGTACAAGCTTTACATCACATTGTGAGTAACACAAACCAAGTACAAAGGAGGATATGTACTAGGAAGTGGTAGAGTATGTCGTTAGCCTTTTTGGCTCAACGACACGCTCCGCCACTTCTGAAACGCAAGGCTGCACAATATTTACAAGAATGCGGTGCAGCCTTGCGTTTCCCCCTGGGATGGCGCTAAGTTGTTAAACTTAGCGCCATCGCAGGGGGAAACGCAGGCACCAGAGTGCAAGGGTGTCTTGAGGTTCCGTGACAATTGTAAGTGGTGTTTTGGACTCGCACGAATATAGTCGAGTCTGGTATCTATGAACCGCAAATGACGAGTTTAGTGGGTGCACGCAGTTTCGCTGTGCTAACCTAAACCGTTCGTCTGTTACGTGGGTATTTCTATCTGTACCCACGGGTTCCATCTTAGATACGGCATCCATTTTGTCTCTTGCCCTCAAGTAGCCAGCGAACGGACGTTGTCCGCTTCGCGACCCTGGGACTCCCAAGATATTTGCGGAAGACACATGTCCTTTGTAAGTGTCTTTATGATTAGGGGAATGATACTGTAAGGCAGATGGCGCCGCTCGAGGCTCATCTTGCCGCACGGACTTATTGTCTCAGCCGTGCATCTCATTAGGCACGTCCCTTTGATGCCTGTATCTCGTGTTTCCCGATACCTCCCCTTTTACACCCTTTCCGATCTCCCCACTGTCTCCATCTTCCTCTGCACCTGTCCCTATTCCTATTTCGATCTGTTTTACTGCTGATTGGAATGCGCTAATGGTGGGAAGATGGGTTTTTACAGTTGGGAACCGCCAAATGTTTCCGCACTTATATTTCGGACCTTATGTGTATCAAAGTGACCAAAACGACCCCTCTGGGGGATAATTGTGGGAACCGGGTTGTAAACTTTTGTCTGCTATGCAAACTTATGGGAAAATCGTGTATAAAAGGAGCGACCCACAGAACCAATTTGAAGCAGTCTCCCCAAGTTGCACGTGTGTTGCTTGTCGTGACTTCTGTATTCCCTGCAGTAAATAAAGCTTGAATCTTTGACGTCGAAGGAAGTGTCCCGTGTCTCTGTCACTTGTACGCCGGAGCAGGTTACCCACAAAGGTTTCAGGTGTTGTGCCCTGGCACCGCTGGGTTCTAAATAACCCAGTCCTTCAGTTGGCGCCCAACGTGGGGCTGCATCAGTGGTACCGGTCCAAGCCCGACGATCGTGAGGAACTTCGTGTGAAATCTCCGAGGGAAGGTGCACCCCGCTTCATCGATCCTGTTGTCGAAATAAGTGGCCCGAAGACTTTCCCGCGAAGATTCCCGCCTCCTGACGGCTGCGACGGACTGCTGCCCTGACTGTAGACCTGTTTTGGCGCCTGGCGTAGACCTTTGTAGAGCGAGACGATAGACGGGCCTTCCTGGTGACGCCATCGATCTTTGAGTTAAGTATTTGTGGGTCGCTCCCAGAGTCCTTGGTTGTTGACACTTTAGCGAGTGTTTTTTGTTGTTGACGCTGTGAGAGTGTTTTTGTCGATGACACTTTGCTAGCGTATTTTTGTTGTGTTGTTTGACGACTGCAGCCGCCAAAAACCGAGGGTTTTTGCTTTTTGCTGGGACTTGGTAAATCCCATAACCCTTGAAGTTTGTGAAACTCGACTAGTGTGCAAGATGCCTGGTCGCAGTACTTTGTTTAGTTGTTTCAGACCTTGTGGTATGGATTCCCGACTGGAGGACTCGTGTCCGATACCTCCGGTTGGAACTCCCACTTATGAACTGTACAGTAAACATGGGCTAGGCCCGATTACTTTTAATGATTACTGGATCAAATACACGAAGAAGGACGGTGACCTTCGTTGGCCACCTCATGGTAGCTTCGAGGCCCCGATCTTAGATAATCTAGAGGTTAAATTGTTTGAAAGAAAGTCAAGGCCGGCCATGTTTGATGCCTTTCGGTTGTGGCGTAAAGAAGCCCGACAAAAAGAAATCAGACAGACTAAACGAAATCAGCGAGATAATGTTGCTACCATAGTGAAGAAAGCAGAGCAATTTCAGCGCGACAAGGAGGATAAGGATAAGGAAGTGTTTGATAGACTACAGCGTATGACCGTAGATAAATGTTATCCCACTTTGCCTGCGGAGTCGGACAAGAAGGAAGAGGCAGTTGAGGATTCTTTAATGTCTTATCTTATGAAGTCGCCACCTCCGTACGTACAGGGTACCACAGCTCCCGTGGTTCCTGTTGTACCTATTCCTCCACCTATTCTTCCTGTGCCTGTTCCTCAACCTGCACCCGCTCTTCCGACTGTTCCTGCTCCTTTGCCTACTGCTATCCCTACTGCTCCTCCGCTTCCACATACTCCTGCTCCCGCTACTGCACCTGCTCTGTTAACTCCTGTTGTTGCCTCTGTTTCTACTCCTTTACTTGTTAGTCCTGTGTCCTATACTTCTCCCTCTACTCGTAGTCGTAATTCTCCTCTTGCGGCTAGCTTCTTTCATTCGCTCGGACCTGTTCTTGGGTCTGCTGGTTCAGATGGTCCTCAGAGACGTAGTCAGCTTCCTGGTAACAGGGAACGCGCTTCGCTATATAATATGGCGATGGGTTGGATGGCAAATCCTCTTAGAAATCCACCCCGTGTTGTACTCGACACATTTTGTCAATTCAATATACCAACCCAGAGATATGTGTTCGAGGAAATGTGTAAGGTCCTTCGCGATCAGATATCGGCCGATGCACCTGACGAGGTGCTGACCGCCCTGTCTGATCTTCAGCTTCAGTTCTCGAACGGACTGATAGTGGATACCAACGTTCGACGTGCTGTTGAGCGGTTGCTATCTTTTCGTCCCACTCCAATACCCCAAGCCTTGTTTGTTGAGGATATTGAAAGACTGCCAGATGAGTCTGGTCAATTTCCTATGCGCGAAGTCCCACCGGTATGGATGCCAGCTGACCCTAATGCTCATCCTCCGACATTGGCGCATTTCCAGAGAGTGTGGATACATCTCCCATGGAAACGCTCGGAAGTGTTACAGGTGAAGCAATCTTTGCCTGACCCTCGCAAAAATCCTACAGGGTATTACAAAGAGTTATCGCAGCTCGTAGATGCTACGATAATGAATCTTGCCGATATTGATATGCTGTTCGGCAATGTCGTACCACAACCGGTATGGGCTAAGATTCGGCAGGAAAACCATCCCAATGAATTAGGTGGTGATTGGGCGGCCATTATAGCGGCTGATGGGTTACAAACTGGTGGTGCTAAACCCGACCAGTTGATTGCTGCTCTCCCTCAAAGAATAATAACGTTAATGAAAACTCTTATGCCAGCTATGAGGGTGAACTGGGACAAATTATCAGCTTGTAAGCAAAAGAAGGACGAGAGTGTTTCCGACTTCTTTACGAGGTTCGAGGAAGCATTCATTGACCATAGTGGACAGGATATGGGTACCGAGGGTGGTCAGCGATTGTTTGTGGATAAATTTGTTTCGAACTTATTGCCCGATTTGAGCAATAAATTAAAGAATTCAGAAAGTGCATGGGCCGTTTCTACCTCAGCTCAGATATTGGCTACAGCACAATATTATGAGAATAGAGAGAAAGAGGAGAACGACCGTGCTGATAAAAAGACGAAAGAGCTAAAAACTAAAGTGCTGCTGCAACAGGCGTATCCTCCGCGTTCAAATCAGAATGCACCCCAACAGAATAGATCGCAGTCACAATCGAATCGATCTCAGCCGCGTAATGATTTCTCTTCCCAAAGATCATCGTTAGGGTATAATCAATGTGCTTATTGTAGACAGGAGGGACACATTAAATTCAATTGCCCTGTTCTGAATGATCGCAATAGTGGTAATTCGTCCAAAGGAGGTCGTGGTGGTTCACATCAGGTATCACGCGGTAGGGGTCGTGGTGCTCAGAATGATCGTTCTGATAACTCATCTAATTCTAATAACTGTTTCGATCAACGTGGATCATCGCAAGGACGATCTGCGCAGTACAATGTAGATGATTATTACGTCGATCAGGGAACTGACGACAGTAATTACTAGGACAGCCAAAGACAAGGAGAGGGAGTGGTATCAGTTCCGGTTGATCAGAGAGGGCCTTACGTCGCAGTTGCTACATCGGGCGTCGTTGAGCCTTTTCTGTTGGACACTGGTGCAGCGAAAAGTTCTATCATGCATTCGAAACTCCCTGGCGCACCTTTGTCTGGCTTAACAAATGTGTCCGTTGGATTATCTGGCGCCCCCGTTAGCAATCCAGTTTCGCGCCCTTTGCCCCTTACAATTGGGCCACGTGAGCTTCAAGCTCCGTTGATTTTGACTACTGGTTGTGGTGAAAATCTTTTGGGCCTGGACTTGCTTAAACGTCTGTATGCAACTTTGTATTGTTCTCCTGCGGGTGTAAAGCTTACGTTAGGAGAGAGGGTTGTCTCTCCTATGTACTTGTCTCTCGATAAGCTTCCACCGGAATTGAATTCTCTTCCTGCGTCTTTGTGGGCGACAGGTCCCAATGATGTGGGCCTGCTTGACATCTCCCCTTATGTTGTTCAGTTGAAATCTAATGTGCGATTGCCACGTATTCCCCAGTATCGTATCTCTCTTGATGGTGAACGAGCATTGTTAGCGATCATTTATGATTTGATCGAAAAAGACGTTATTGAAGAGACTCGGGGAAACGTGTGCAACAGCCCTGTACTGCCCATTCTTAAACGTACTGATCCTTCGAAACCGCCTGTTTATCGCTTTGTTATCGATTTGCGGGAGGTGAATAAAATTGTGGTCCCTCAATTCCCCGTTGTGCCTGACATCACGGCGCTACTGACTCTGATTCCAGCTTCTGCATCGTGGTTCTCGGTGATTGACTTGAAGAATGCGTTCTTCAGCATCCCGATTGCCGAGGAGAGTAGAGACCTTTTCGGTTTCTCTCTCGGTGGACGCAGCTTCCGGTTTAAACGCGCTCCTCAGGGCTACTGTGAAAGTCCATCGATTTACAGTCAAGCCTTGAAGGGTCAACTGGATGCGTTTAGGTTGCCGGCTGGTGCGGCTTTAATCCAATACGTCGATGACTTATTGGTGGCTGCTGATTCTCAGGACATTTGCAAAATTGCTACGGTGTCGTTGCTACAACATCCCTGTGAGTTGAATCACAAGGTGTCCCCTTCTAAACTCCAATATTGTTGTCAAGAAGTAACCTATCTAGGTCACTTATTGTCAAAGGAGGGAAGGCGGTTGACCCCAGAGAGAATTGCAGCAATTGCGCGAATGACTGTGCCAACGACTCAAAGAGATGTGCGTGCCTTTTTAGGTATCACGTCGTATTGCAGGCAATGGATTCCAAATTTTTCATTGCTAGCGAAACCATTGGTGGCTCTTACGTGTAAGGATGTTTCAACTCCTTTACCATGGACGGAAGAATGTCAGAAGAGTTTTTCTGAATTGCGTGATTCATTGTGTTCGGCTCCTGTGTTAGGTACTCCTGACTACAGTAAGCCGTTCACATTATACGTTCACGAGAGGGAAGGTTGTGCTTTGAGTGTCTTAACGCAACCTTTTGGTGGTAAGCAACGTCCATGTGCATATTTTTCCTCGACCTTGGACCCGGTAGCTAGAGCATTGCCGAGTTGCTTGAGAGCAACAGCGGCAGCTGCGGTCTCCATCCGACAATCAGCAGGATTGGTCATGGATAATATGCTTACGGTGATGGTTCCGCATGCAGTCGACACTCTTTTGAATCGTACGAAAACCCAGCACTTGACGAGTGCGAGATTGTCTGGGTACGAGTTGACACTGTTGGCAAGTCACATTCAAATAAAACGTTGCAATGTTTTGAACCCGGCAACTTTGTTACCAATTAGCTCAGAGTCAGATGAAGTAGCAGAACATGATTGTTACTTGAGGACAGAAGAAGAAACAAAAGGTCGAGTGGACCTTAAAAACACCCCATTGGAAGAACCAGATGGAACACTGTATGTGGATGGGTCATGTTTTAAGTTGCCGAATGGCGATGTGACTACTGCTTACGCTGTTGTAACGTTGAATACTGTTGTTGAGACTGCAAGGTTGAATCAGAATTCTGCCCAAGCTGCAGAGCTGATCGCTCTCACAAGAGCGTGTGTGTTAGCGAAAGGGAAACGTGTGAATGTTTTTACCGATAGCCAATACGCGTTTGGTGTTGCACATAGCTTCGGACGATTGTGGAGAGAGAGAGGTTTCTTGACGTCGCATGGTACGAAGATTCAGCATGGCCAGCTTGTGAACGATCTTTTGGATGCACTGACGTTGCCTAAGCAGGTAGCGATTGTTAAATGTAGTGCGCATCGTAAGGTGACGGATGATGTTGGTCGTGGTAATGCGTTTGCGGATGAGATTGCTAAGGAGACTGCCCGGAACCTTAGCACTCGAATGTATGTGACGAGTTCGGTTAGGTGGCCTACAGAGTCGAGCATGTGTGAAGACACTATTGAAAGTGTGAAAGAAATTCAGAATGAGGCCACCGAGACTGAGAAGACGAAGTGGAAAGAAAGTACGGGAAAGTTGGATGCGAATGGTTGTTGGATTGATTTGTCGGATCAGAAAAGATGGTTGTTGCCCGATGCGTATGTGCTGGCCGTTGTGACAATGGCGCATGGGTTAGCACATATTAGCGCGAAAGGTATTTGTAAGTTGTTGTCCCCCGTGTGGAAGAATGATGGTATTACGAAATGTGCTGAACGTCTGGTGAAGAATTGTATGGTGTGTATGATGTACAATCCTGGCAAAGGAACCCCAACTCCTCCTGGCAGTTTTGCTCCCCCTTCATGTCCATTTGAAGTGATCCAATTGGACTTCATCCATATGGAGCGATGCAATAACCTGAAATACGTTTTAGTTGTGGTTTGCGCATTCTCCCGATGGATTGAGGCCTATCCTCTCAAAGACAATACTGCTTTGTCTACCGCGAAAATCCTACTGAAGGAATATTTTCCTCGGTATGGAATGCCTAGAGTCGTGTGGTCAGATAACGGAAGTGAGTTTGTGGGAAGTGTGATGAAGAGTGTGTGTAAGGGCCTTGGAATTAATCAGAAATTCCACAGTGCCAATCATCCCCAGTCAGCTGGTTTGGTTGAAGGGTATAATGGTACCCTTAAACTGAAACTAGCAAAGATTCAGGCTACGACTGGTCTTTCGTGGCCTGACGCTTTACCTTTAGCATTACTGTCAACTAGGGCGACTGTACACTCTCGAGTAGGGCTTAGTCCCTATGAAATAGTGTTCGGTCGCCCTGCGAATGTTTGGGGGGTTCCTAGGCCAGGTATGTTCTGTGATCTTGAGTATCCAATGCTGATTGATTATCTTCATGACTTGACTGCTAAACTGAGGTTAATTCACCAACAGGTTCACGACGCACTGCCGACGCAGACGGAGGGTCCAGGCCACCAGCTCCAGCCCGGAGATTGGGTGGTGACGCGGAACTTTTCACGCAAGAATAACTTGGATCCGAGGTTCACTGGACCCTACCAGGTTCTCCTTGCCACGAGGACTGCTGTTCGTCTTGAGGGACGGAAAAATTGGGTGCACGCCACCCACACCAAAAAGGTCCCTATCCCTTTGCCGGCAGACCCGTGGGTGAGGAGAGGCATTGCATCAACTGAAACCGAAGGATTGCCGGCGTTTGTACCTTTTAGCGACGCACAACCTGTTGGAGAATCCTCAGCGCAGCAGAAAGACACTGTTGAACAATTGTCATCAAAAGACTCAAGACCAGAGCACTCAACTGATCAGCAGGACGCTGTCTCTTCAACGGATCCTTTGTTTGACGAACAGACACGTCCTGGGAAAACTCGATATTTTTTTCGATCTCGTACTAAAGACTAATAAAAGATCCTGCTTTGCTGTATTGACAACTGCATTATCTCGTTTTCCGTGATCAGTTTGAACATTCATATTATTGTGATTATTCCTGTGTATATATACATTGAGCTTCGTTCCTTATACTTTTTGCTTCCACAGCCGAGAGACATTGTTTTTTTTTGCCTACATATATATATATTGTGAAATAAAGGCCGTAGGGCCGCGCGCGTACTTCCTTCTGCATAGTAGGTCTTGACGCTAGGTTAAAGACCGTCGGTTCCTGGGAACTCCTAGGAATTGACTACTTGCTACACAGAACGAAGTGCGTCAAGAAACGTTGCGGACGGTCATAGGGAATGGCATTTTCGAAACTGATGGACTCGGAAGAAGCTCAGATACAAAGATTCAAGCTGCAACAACTTAGTCGTACGAAATGTTTTATATTCCAAGTGTTTGTATTATTCTTGACTGTTTCTGCATTCTTGGCGGGTGGGGTGTATTATATGATCTCTGGTTTTCTATCTCCTGTTTTACCTACTCCTACACCTGATCCTAAACTTACTACTGTTGCTTCTCCCCATTCTTTTCATGTCCTACCCGAACACGAGCAGGCTAGACGTGCAGAATTCCGCAATAATTCCTTTATTCAGCTCCTTCATCAGCATCAGTTAGTGGTTAACACTACTAATTGTTGGGTGTGTGGGTTGATGCCACATACTACGGATAAGGGAATTCCATATCTGGTGTTACCGTATAGTTCCCAAGGGTCAGCTCGAGCATTTCAAACAATGTTTCGAAGCGCACTAGGTTTCCACCCCATTCGAGAACCACGCTCCCCCTACTCTGGTCCTACCTCGTATCAAAAACCTTTGTCGATAGCAATCGAGGACTTAGACAGCGATATCTATGATCCCTCGCTTATTCCCGAAGAAGAGGTACAAGCTTACAGGGTCCTGAGTAGAGGCGAGTATAGTGTGTTATTCCTGATAATGCTCCGACTGTCTATCAAGCCATCTCTAAGTTGCATAAGATCTCTGAATCCATACACGTGGATGTAGGGGATTGGACGCTACTTGGGTGGTTTTGGGGCCTGATGTCGACTTGGGGTTGGAAGATTCTGATGATTATCGGAGTTGTTGTGGCGTTCCTGTTCACGTGTTGCCTTTGCGTACAGTGCGGTCCTGCCTTATGTGGCCTTTGTGCTACAACGTGTATCAGACAGCCGCCTGTTACCAATGGAACTCGGTTGGACAGAGCTATGCTACAGCAACATCTAGATGGTCTGATGAATATCGAGTATGATTCCGACTAGTGCTTGCCTACATGAGGGCAAAAGGAGCGTCTGAGGTTCCGTGACAATTGTAAGTGGTGTTTTGGACTCGCACGAATATAGTCGAGTCTGGTATCTATGAACCGCAAATGACGAGTTTAGTGGGTGCACGCAGTTTCGCTGTGCTAACCTAAACCGTTCGTCTGTTACGTGGGTATTTCTATCTGTACCCACGGGTTCCATCTTAGATACGGCATCCATTTTGTCTCTTGCCCTCAAGTAGCCAGCGAACGGACGTTGTCCGCTTCGCAACCCTGGGACTCCCAAGATATTTGCGGAAGACACATGTCCTTTGTAAGTGTCTTTATGATTAGGGGAATGATACTGTAAGGCAGATGGCGCCGCTCGAGGCTCATCTTGCCGCACGGACTTATTGTCTCAGCCGTGCATCTCATTAGGCACGTCCCTTTGATGCCTGTATCTCGTGTTTCCCGATACCTCCCCTTTTACACCCTTTCCGATCTCCCCACTGTCTCCATCTTCCTCTGCACCTGTCCCTATTCCTATTTCGATCTGTTTTACTGCTGATTGGAATGCGCTAATGGTGGGAAGATGGGTTTTTACAGTTGGGAACCGCCAAATGTTTCCGCACTTATATTTCGGACCTTATGTGTATCAAAGTGACCAAAACGACCCCTCTGGGGGATAATTGTGGGAACCGGGTTGTAAACTTTTGTCTGCTATGCAAACTTATGGGAAAATCGTGTATAAAAGGAGCGACCCACAGAACCAATTTGAAGCAGTCTCCCCAAGTTGCACGTGTGTTGCTTGTCGTGACTTCTGTATTCCCTGCAGTAAATAAAGCTTGAATCTTTGACGTCGAAGGAAGTGTCCCGTGTCTCTGTCACTTGTACGCCGGAGCAGGTTACCCACGAAGGTTTCAGGTGTTGTGCCCTGGCACCGCTGGGTTCTAAATAACCCAGTCCTTCAGTCTGTGTGCAGGGGAGGATGTTATGTGTAGGAAATTGTCCCTTCCTGCACATAAACAATCCTAAAATGCCATTTTGGAACTTTCATGTGTACTGCTTCATGCAGCACACATGAAAGTTAGAAAAAAGCCTTTTTTTTTTAAAAAAAAAGGTTTGTTTAAGTACAGGAAGGGACACCTTCCTTTATATAACCCCTTCGCTGCGGGGGTTATTCCCCCGCTGTGCTGGGGGGAGGGGGGTGCGCACAGCGCCCCCATGCTCATGACGAGCTGAGCTCGTCATGAGCTACGGCGCTCCTGTGCTCATGACGAGCTCAGCTCGTCACAGGTGTATTGTCTCCCGTGGAACGCTCAGCACAGCAGGGGAATTCTCCCCGCACCTGAGCTTTCCACGGGCCATGACGAGCTGAGCTCGTCATGAGCACCAGAGCGCCTTGGCTCATGACGAGCTCAGCTCGTCATGAGCATCGAAGGATGTGGAGAAGTATGGCTCACTGGTTAGAGGAGGCAGACCCTGAAGCAGAGGTCAGACCTGGGACCAGGGTTCAATTTCTGATGCGGCAGGGTCTTGAGCCCAAATGTCCACGGACTCGAAAATTCTCGCTTCGGTGCCTACTCGAATCACGGGTTCACACTCTGCAACTATGGGCATTAGCTTGCTTAATCTCCACTATGGCCCCCCTGCGGCGGGATGCCTGGCTTTCACCTTGGGGATGCCCAGTACGGGTTATCTCACAGGGAAAAAGCCAGGACGGGGATCCCAAAGGAAGCGCCGAGATGCCTCACGGTGATTCGAGCGCTATATAAGAAGACAGAAACATAACATAACATAACAAGGAGATAAACAAACAATGGCATTTTGCTTTTTCCATGTGTGCTGCACAAGGCAGTACATATGGAAACTGTAAAAACGAGGAGAAATAATGTGTTTCTCCTTGTTTTGCCAACTTAAGACCAGGATTGTCCTAGTTTTAATTTTGGAGCTGCCTCCTACGTATGCCACCCTTGTACATAGGAGGCAGCGTCAAATACAATGGGTTTCGCAGTGCAAGGCCCACCACAACACCCAATGCACGCCCCTTTCACGCTAACTATAGAGTGAAAGGGTGCCTTATGGACAAGGCAGCGCAAAGCCACCTTTAGTGGCTTAACGCTGCCTGGTACATAAAGCAAGGCCCCTATCGACACAGGTACGTCAAAAAAAGTTTTGTTCCCGTGGCGGTAGGAGCTTGTACATATGCTCCAAAGTGTTTTGATACTATTTACTTTCCAACGCAAATCAGGAGTTGCTCAGCAAATTAGCCCAAAGTCTCAGAAAGTAGCACTATGGGACACTTTACCATACTTTGCGTCAGGTTGGCTTACCGATGTATCCACTCATGGGTTTTTCCGAAATTCCTTGTCTAATTACAATTATCGACAGGTATTTGTGCCAACAACTCGAGGCAGGTGTAATTGCAGAATACGTTTTAAAACTCTCCACATTTTTCCAAGGTTGTATTTGTGCTGCAGTGCACCGCCACATACAAAGAGGAAAGAGTTTTAAAGTATAGATTTTGTACTGCAAGGGTTTTCTTTCCATACAAAACCTATGCTTAATAGAACACACATACCCTTGCACTAAGTAAAATGGTGTGTGCATTGGCACATGGCAGCCTAAAGGCTATCAATTCAGGGATAGGAGTAAATAGTGCCACATCTTTGTAGACACAGCGCTGTTCTGCTCTCTCCCATTAAAGCAGTGCAGCAACTTTGGTTGCTGCTTTTCGTTGCTTGAAATGTTAGTAAATCCACCCCCAACTTTTCGAATTCATTGTAAGTTGGTTTTGCATTTGTAAATGGATTTACTCCCATAAAGATTTATTTGTGAGTATTGCAAAGTGAGTGGGCTTTACAAGGTGTGTACACCCCTTATGTTGTCACTTTCTGACTTACACATTTGTGTGTATTCACAACATCATCTTCCACCCCTTTACACCCTAGAAAAGTGGAGATTTACTGCTCCTAAAAAAAGGAGAACCTCCGTTTTTTATTTTAATCTAAAGATATGTTGCACCAAAACTTTAAAATTCACGAATCTACCAAACACCATCATGTCTCAAGTTCCGAATTCACATTCAGAGAAGTTTACAGATTCAATTTTATAATACAGTTCATATATCATGTTATAACAACTTTGTAACCTCAGAAATTCTCCCACACATTCTTGGTAGCAAGTTGCTCTTTTCATTTTCAAACTTTCATTGCCCGCTCTACACAAGAACAAATCAGTCAATCAATCAATCAATCAATCAATCAATCAATCTGGATCTTGTATAGCGCGACTACTCACCAATGAAGGTCTCAAGGGGAAGGTGGCTGCTGGTCAGACTGGGTGGAGAGTCATTCGATGAGCCAGGTCTTGAGGTCATTCTTGAATTGGGTCAGTGACGCGGATTGCCTGAGGTTCCAGGTCTTGGAGGCGAGATGGGTGAATGACCTTCCTCCAGTTCTGGTCTTGTGGATCCTGTGGACAGAGGCAAGGGTGAGTTGGGAGGATCGGAGTTGTTTGATGGGTTTGTGAAATGTGAGGCAGTTGTTCTGGTACGCTGGTCCTTAGTCATGTAGAGCTTTGTAGGCATGAATGAGGAGGGGAACAGCCATCACAATGCGGATTTTACTCCACGTACCATTACATCGCATGCGTTACAACGCATTCGATGTAACTACGCGTAGCCATTACTATGCATACTATTACATCGTATGCGCTGTTACAATGTATGCGATGTAATGCCGATCCACCTTGTTGTGAGGAAACTGGGGCTTTTCCGTTTCCTCAAAACAACGTGCACAACCCCTGGAAACAGGAAGCAGGATCCAGTTGCAGTGACGGAGATGCTGGAACCATGAGGAAAGAGGTAAGGGTGATCGTGCTTGGGGTGGGAGTAGTTTCGGTAATGGGTCATTTAGGGTAGTGTTGTAGTGTCGTAGTGTTTTAGGGTTAGGGGTAGTGTAGGGGTGGGAGTAATGTGGGTAGTGGGTGGTTTAGGGTAGTGTTGTAGTGTTTTAGGGTTAGGGGTAGTGTAGAGGTGGAAGTAGTGAGAGCAGTGGGTGGTTTAGGGTAGTATTGTAGTGTTGTAGTGTTTTAGGGTTTGGAGTAGTGTAGGGGTGGGAGTAGTGTGGGTCGTGGGTGGTTTAGGGTAGTTTTGTAGTGTCACAGTGTTTTAGGCTTAGGGGTAGTGTAGGGGTGGGAGTAATGTGGGTAGTGGCTTGGGGTAGTGTTGTAGTGTTTTTGTAGTGTAGAGTTTTATGGTTTATGGTAGTGTTGTAGTGTTTGTATAGTGTTTCAGGTTTCAGGGTAGTGTTGTAGAGTTTGTGTAGTGTTGTGCTTTAGCGTTTAGGGTAGTGTTGTAGTGTAGTGTTTTAGGGTTTAGGGTAGTGTTGTAGTGTTTGTGTAATGTAGTGTTTTAGTGTGTGTAGTGTTTTAGGGTTTAGGGTAGTGTTGTAGTGTTTGTGTAGTGTAGTGTTTTAGGGTTTAGGGTAGTGTAGTGTTTTAGGGTTTAAGGTAGTGTTGTGTAGTGTAGTCTTTTAGGGGACTTTTGGGCGGTCATGCAGGGTAGTGTAGTGTTATTGTAGGGATTGGACTGGGGGTCGGGGAGGGTTGTGCAGGGGTACTATATTAGTGTTTAGTGTAGGGTAGGGTAGACTCACTTGCCTGGTAAACATTAACCATTTAAATGTGTGCACTTGAGTAGTCACACAGTGTGAATGGGCTGTCATTGTCAGTAGTGTTGATGTGGGTGTGCCCCTGTAATGCCAACTACACACATGTGTGACCCAGGTAATGACTGCCTGTTTTTTACATTGTCAGACATGTGCTTCAGATTGTGGGCACATGTAGGAGTTATAGGTTGAGCACTGTGCAGTGTGTCAGTGTGTCTTTGTGCTCCTGGGGCACACCTACTTATTGTTGCTGCCAATTGTGAGTATGCAGAGTATCTGACTGCAAACTCTGTATTTTGTTGATCAGCCATGTGCCTTGTTACTGTTTATGCTCACTGTGCAGACCTGCTCAGGCACACTGACATTACTTGTGAGTTTTCTCATGCATTGCTGTCACTTAACCTGCTTTTGGCTACTTTATGGTATGTGGAGTCATGCCATACCCTATAGATGCTTCGGATGCCTACACATTGTTAGTGACTCCTCTGTATGTTAATGTACAGTTCCCTCCCCACCTGTCCACTACTGATGTACACACCACTTCAATATCATGTCTTCCACCCCTTGGCTTGCCAGTGTGTGAGCTTCCCCACCACTTCATTTGTTACACTATGCTTTGTGATGCTGAACTGTGTACAGGACCAATGTGCCACTCAGGACAGTTTCCCATTTAGTTATGTGTTATTAGCTTTAAATGATTCACTGTCATGGTTAGTCATGTGCAATGCATATGCTTGGGCAGCACAGTCCTCTACTCTGGTGGTTTGCCCCTGCGTTTCCCTTAGTTGTGCATCTATGGGTGTTGGGTAACCAGTATGTGTGCTTGCTGAGGTACTGCTACCCTTCCTGAGTGTGATGTTCTCTGTATGTTGTGATGATTTGTGTTGTGGGAGTTCATGGAGGGCACTCAGATGTGTGTACTACTGATTTGGTTGGTGTGCACACACCACTTGGTGTGCATGCAGTGTTGTCAGTGTATGTTGCCTTGTACTTGCTTGGTGTGCGTCCCCCTGATGTCCAGCTGAGTTTGCAATGTGATGGATTAGTACGTGCATCTTATGTGTTTGTGTTGTGGGTGTATGCAGTGTTTGGCCTGTGCTGGCTCTTTCTACTGACAGCTGCTATGTTTGTGTGATATTCAATTTGAATGACGTAGTGTGTGAGTAGTTGTTGCTGTGTGATACATTCAGATGTGTGTTGCAGGTGTAGAGTGCATTACATGTGTGTCTGTCACATGGATCAAGGTGCATTCTTGTTACTGGGCTTGTTTTGAGTGCACATTGATGGTTTGTCCTCCTATTTTTGACCTGTCTCTTGTCAGGCTTGTGCATGTGCATGCTTGTGGCACATTATTTGTGAGCTTTGTGTTTGGCTATTATTTCTGTGTCTGCATTGGTTCAGGCATCCCTGAGTGTGAGTGTGATGATTGTGGATACACCACAGGGAATGTGATTGGTTGCCATTGAACTCACAGGACACCATTTTGACCATTATGTGTGTTTCTCACAGGTGTTTAGTGTTGCAGGTGCAAGGTGGGTAGAGGATGGGTATGTGTGAAGATCCTACTTGTGTTTGACAGTCAAAGAGTGTGACAATAGGCCATGTGTGTTGTACTGATGACATACACATGTCAAGTGAGACAGATGTGTGGCTGGTCACTGTATGACTTCAGACAATTCCTATAATTTCTGTGCCTATTCATGGCTTGTCTTGACGTATCCTTGCGTTGTTGCACAGAGGTCACTGTGGTTTACTTTTACTCACTGTGCCACCCAGGTCTGATTTGATGGCCTGAGAGTGGTGTGATATTGTCCTTCTCTTGAATGTAATGTACAGATGCTATGTGCCGTGCTCCATGGTTTTCCAGCACTGTCCACTTCCCATTTGGCTGGCCCATTTCTTGTTCTCCATTGCTGCTCTCCTATGGCATGATTATGTGTCTGGGTGTCAGCGTTGGTTGTTTTTAACTGTGACTTGACAGGCAGTGTGAACAGTTCAGTGGATGTCCATAGGCAGTGTGAGTCTTCATTTTGTGATCATACTCAGTTTGGTTCACATGAACGGGAGGTAGGTGTGAGGGAGAGGGTTGCCCAGCCCCTCAGCTTCTGTGCAGAGTGTTTCTCTTCACCCCCACCTTCCAAGTCTGGCTCCCTTGTCCTTAGCTGTATGAGGTGCAAGGTCTGGCCACACCTGGCAGGTTAATTGTGCAGGGGGGCGCAGGAGGTTCACATAGCATGTTCCCAAATGAGTGTGGGAAGCGTAGTGTTGGAAGGGTGGAGTTGGAGCCCTGAAAATCTTTGTGGACTGCCCATGCCTGGCCCTGCCTACTACAGTGTTTGCAGGTTTAAACATGTCTTCACCGCTGCAGTGATGTGACCGGGAGACTGCAGTGATTTCATGGCTGATGGGTGACCTGGATGCGAAGATGTGACTTTCTGACAGGTAGGACATGTGTGGCTACACTGGGGGATATGTTCCTGTCCCCACTAGAGTGTCTGATGGGGACAGGAACCGTATGTCAGCACAGGAGTTGTGTGTTGTGGTGGTGTGCTGGGTTGTCTTTTTGCGTACCTTTGGCGTTGTCCGCGAAGGAGCATTACTTACTGGTATTGGATGAGATACAGCAGCCGAATGGCTTGAAGAGCTGGATCCATAGTGGACAGGACTGGGTGGAGGGGACTGGGAGTCTGGTTTCGCACTCCGTTGTCGTGCTTCTGCCGTCTTTGGGTGGGTGGATTCTCCGCTGCTGTGTGATGGGTTGCTTGCGGAATTGTGATTTGTACAGTGGATGGGACATCATTCCGCACGGCAGTGGGTCTCTATTGGCTCCCTCTGCCGTGGTGACGGGTGCAAATTTCTGGCAGTTAATTTTCTGTAGGAAGGTGGCTACCTGACTATGGTTACCCCGGATTTTTTCCTGTGTTTAGCTGGTTTTCGACTTAGTTGGCCTGGTTCCCTGCTAATCAGGGCCCCAGGCTATCTGCTCTCTCTTTAAAATGGATTCCATGTACCCTAGGTGCATAACTAAAATGGCTTGGGACACCTTATCAGCCCCTGTATAGTGCACTATAGGTGCCCAGGGCATAGGTGCCACCCAAGGCCTACCAGGGGCTGCAGCATATCTTTTGCCACCCCTGGCTGGCTATCCAAAATTGACACAACTGGCTGATCAATCAGCTGGGGCAAGGTGGTGTAATCACCCCTTGCTTAGATATAGTATGCCTATATCTAAACCTATCTGGACACATATAAACCTGTGAGTCACTATAATGGAAGCCCTTATCAATCCTGGAGGCAGAGTGCGTGGTTTAATGTGAGATGGAGCTCTGGCATGAGCTGAGCCTATCTGCAGCTGTCGGGAACAACTCCCTAAGCTGTTCCGGGATAATGCCATACCATATACTATTAAGTGCCTTATAATCCTCGCGGTTATATAGCAACTTTGGTTTGGCTTTATCAAAATATGTCGTGTAAGGTGTCATACGAATTGGAATACTACCCCCTCGCCAGTTCTGGCGACTGGGGTAGCATTCCACCCCTCTAGAGGGAGAAGACATGTTACTTTACTGAAACGCGGTTGATTTTAAAAAGCCTCAGATTCACAAAATGGATGCCTCTGCCACAGACACGGGTCTGGCCTCCTGCTGCTGACCGAAACTCAGCAGATGGTGGCCTTAGCCACAAAGACTTGGGTGCCTTGTGCACTGCAAGCGGGCTAAAGAAGGGCAGAGGCCCTACCATTCCTTCCCTGATAGCCATGCTGGAAAAGGATGAATTAGATAAGGTGAGTCAGGCTCCCTTAGAGACAGGAGAGGGGGTGAACTCCCCTGAGAATGAGATTTCTCCAGAAGAGGAAGAAGAGGAGGAGGAAGAAGGCTCAGAGATAGAGGAGCCTGAGAATCAGGATCAGAGGGTGACCCAGGCACAGGTTGGCAGGCTTAACCAGACCAACTTGGACCTACTAGGGAATGGAGAGGGCCAGCACCTCCCCAGATCCCATAACCTAATTCTCCCAGGCAACAGAAGGGTGAGATCTCCATCAGGGGACTCTCATGTTTCTAGTGTCTCAAGAGAATCTCAAAGGGGAATGACTTCCCCCCAGAGGAAAGAGCATAGGGCCAGGATGAGGGCTGTCGAACCCCAGATAGAGAGGGAAGAGATAGCCTTGGCTCAAGCTAAACTTGCTTTAGCAAGAAAAAGAACATTGTGTGGATTAGATTCCACTGGTGGCAGCAATATTCCTAAAGAGAAACCCAGGTCCTATGATAGTAGAAACCTGACAAAGATTGTGCCCCCCTACAAGGAAGGGGGTGACATCCACAAATGGATGACTGCTCTGGAGAGAGCCTGCATGGTACAGCAGGTTCCTGAGGAACAGTGGGCAGCAATCTTATGGTACTCCTTTTCAGAGAAAGGGAGAGATAGGCTCCTCACTGTCAGACATGAGGATGCCAACAATTACAAAGTCCTGAAGAGTGTTCTAATAGATGGGTTTGGCTTAACTACTGAGCAATACAGGTTGAAGTTCAGAGACACCCAGAAGACACAGACACAGGACTGGACTGATTTTGTTGATTGTGCAACTAAGGCTCTGGAGGGTTGGCTAAATGGCAGCAAAGTACATGACTTCACAGGATTGTATAATTTGATTATGAGGGAGCAGATCCTTAGTAATTGTCAGAACCAGCTCTTACACCAGCACCTGGTGGACTCAGATTTGACCCCTCCCCAAGAATTGGGAAAGAGGGCAGATAAATGGTTCAGAACCAGGATTAGGCCTAAGAATCAGGACAGTAACCAGAAGAAGGAGTCTACCAAGCCTCAAGATAAGGGTGGGGATAAAAGTAAAGAAAAGACTTCCCCAGGGCCCAAAACTCCAAGAATGGGGGTGGGTCCCAAGACACTTCATCAACTGAGAAAAAGCCTTATTGTCATGCCTGTAAACAGGTTGGGCATTACAAAACAGACAACTGTTGTCTCAAGAATGGCAATAAAGACAACATACCTCCAAAGCCAGCTCCAACACCTCCTGTTACTGTCAGCAGTAATCCCCCAGGAAGTGGGAGCACACCCAGGAATCTGGGTGGGTTTACATTTGGAGCCCAGGTGGACCCTGGCCTATCCAGGTCCCCATCCCCAAATGATCTTGTTTATGAGACTGGCATGGGGTTTGCCAACTTCTCTGATTGCCCCAATACCTTGAGCAAATATAGACAAGAACCCATCATCAATGGTTTGAAAGTTGAAGCCTTTAGAGACACAGGGGCTAGCATCACCATGGTGGCTGACTGTATAGTCCCCTCTGAGCAACTTTTACCAGGTGCCACATACCAGGTAACAAATATTGATGGCATCCAGACAAATAATCCCATGGCAGTAGTAAGTCTCAGCTGGGGAGGTGTCATTGGCCCAAAGAGAGTGGCAGTGTCACCAAAATTGCCTGTAGACTGTCTACTGGGTAATGATTTAGAAATCTCAGCCTGGGCTGAGGTTGAACAGGAAATCCATTCTAGAATGGTAAACTCCAACGGAAAGGTTAGTGGGGCTGTATTGGCTATAGCCCCAACCCAAGATGTCCTTCCTGAAAAGGTTGGTAGGGCTGAGCAGCTCTCTGCCCCATATTTACCAGAAGCTCTTCCAAAACAGAATAGCAAAGCTGTTATGATAACAGCAGAAACCCAAACTGAGTCTCCTCCTGAAAAGGTTGGTTGGGCTGTGATGGCCACAGCCCAAACTCAAACAGATATGTGTGTTGTGAAGCCTGAAATGATGGATCACTCCACCCAAACTGAGAGCATGGAGGAGGAAGAGAAATCTTCTCCTCACCAGACATTAGGACAGGATCAGCCTCCTCAGGGAACTGATCTTACCCCGATGAAGGAACTGCCCCAGAGGTTATTAGGCCTGGCCTGACAGAGCCTCTGATGGCAGTGGACCCTTCTCAAGTGGGACCCAGTCTGGAGCAGGTAACCTGCCCCTCTCTACCTTGCCTTAGTCAGCCCAGGGCTGCAGAGGACAAGAAGGACAGTGAGACCCAGAGGGCCCCCTGTCAAATAAAGCACCCCCATCAACAGATTAGGGGCACCAAAACTAGTAGCCCTAGTAAGGTGAAAACTTTAAAAACTCCTGAGGGAGCCCCCTTAAAAACAGTTAGGGACCTCCCACAGATGGATTCTGTTGGGCACAGCGAAACCTGGGACCAAAAGGGCCCAAACCTGAACTGTCCCTCCAGCAAGCCAAACAGAGGGACCCAGCCTCCAGCTTTAGGTAGCCAGAGGTTGACCCTGAGAGCTAGGTGCAACTCAGTTGAAGAAAGAAAGGCACACATGGTGGAAGATAATTGGAGGAAGTTGAGCCCAAAATTAGTGGAGCCTCACTTCAATACTCCATATCCAAACCAGCCTTTAACTTTGCATAAACACACCCAAGGTAGTGATTCCCTATGGTGGAGACCCTCTAATACCCCTAGGGTGAGGGACTGCTTAGTGGACCATGAGACAGGGGGTACCCATGCTAGTGCAGGTACTTCCTTATATGGCCACTCAGGCAATATAGGCTTACCTGGCCAAGGATAGCCTTATCTCCTTTCGTTTGTGGGGGGGGGGGGGGGGTTGTGTAGGAAGGTGGCTACCTGACTATGGTTACCCCAGATATTTTGCCTGTGTTTAGCTGGTTTTCGACTTAGTTGGCCTGGTTCCCTGCTAATCAGGGCCCCAGGCTATCTGCTCTCTCTGTAAAATGGATTCCATGTACCCTAGGTGCATAACTAAATTGGCTTGGGTCACCTTATCAGCCCCTGTATAGTGCACTATAGGTGCCCAGGGCATAGGTGCCACCCAAGGCCTACCAGGGGCTGCAGCATATCTTTTGCCACTCCTGGCTGGCTATCCAAAATTGACACAACTGGCTGATCACTCAGCTGGGGCAAGGTGGTGTAATCACCCCTTGCTTAGATATAGTATGCCTATATCTAAACCTATCTGGACACATATACACCTGTGAGTCACTCCTATGGAAGGCCTTATCAATCCTGGAGGCAGAGTGCGTGGTTTAATGTAAGATGGAGCTCTGGCATGAGCTGAGCCTATCTGCAGCTGTCGGGAACAACTCCCTAAGCTGTTCCGGGATAATGCCATGCCATATACTATTAAGTGCCTTATAATCCTCGCGGTTATATTGCAACTTTGGTTTGGCTTTATCAAAACATGTCGTGTAAGGTGTCATACGAATTGGAATACTACCCCCTCGCCAGTTCTGGCGACGGGGGTAGCATTCCACCCCTCTAGAGGGAGAAGACATGTTACTTTACTGAAACGCGGTTGATTTAAAAAGAGCCTCAGATCCACAAAATGGATGCCTCTGCCACAGACACGGGTCTGGCCTCCTGCTGCTGACCAAAACTCAGCAGATGGTGGCCTGGACAAAGGGTTTCCTGTCGCAGGGCGGTGTTACACCACCCCAGACAGGAGATAGTGGATTGTAGCAGGGAGGTTTCAAAGAAACCAGACACTGCCTGGGGAGCACAAGGCTGCCCCTTGCATAATCCGGCCAAACCAGTTCTGGGGCACACCAGCCCCAGTCCCAGTGCAGCCTGGATCAAAGGAAAGGGGTGTATCCACCCCCTTCCTGGGTCCCACCCATAGGAGGGGACCTAGCAGGTAATCCAGCCCACCAGATTCGAATAAGAGTGGGAGCAGTGCCAATGCAACTCAGATTATCCTGAAGAAACATAAGAAACAAAACTCTGGACCCTTCGGCATTCTACTCAACGTAGAAGACTGAAGAATCTCCCTTGTGGTCAAGGAGTGACCACCCTGTGCAAACAGGTACCATCCAGCACCTTGACCCTTGCTTTGTTGCAGTTCCTGCCGGAACTCAAGCAACAGAGATCGACGAGATTAAGCTTGCCTGCCTTCCTCCAGCTCGATCCACAGTCCCTGCAGAGCTGAGACCCGTGGAGGCAACCGGAAGCGTGGGGCACGCCATCTTGGAAAGGCCTTGAGACGCTGACCGTGCAGCCCACGAGTGACCCTCGAAGCTGTACACTGGAGTTTGAGAAGCCCCAACCCTGAGCTGCTCTTGCACTGAAGCTCACCCCTCCACACTCGACGAGTGCTGTGTGGGGCCCTTCTGCTTGTGTTGGCTTGGCGCATTGGCCTGGTCACTTGCCAGCTGGCTTGTGGCCCCTGTGCCAATGAAAACCTTAAACCGACTTGCTTTTCTGGTTGCTCCAGATTTGCACCAGCTCCTGTGAAAAGGAGCGCCCGCTCTGACCCTCCTGGTTCGAGTGAGAAGCAATCTCCTGGTTCCGCGTGGATTGCTTTTGCCAAGTGTTGTTTGCTCCAATCTTGAAGCCGATGGCGCTGACGGCGAGAGCCAGCATGGGACAGATCGTGACCTGCTCCTGGACTTCCCAGATGCCCCAGAGCCCACGTGACAGCGGAGAGAAGCTCCTCAACAACCATCTGATTGCGCCCGACATTGCCTGGTTCCGTCCTGGTTCCACCCTGGTCACTGCTGAGTGACCCAGACTCTGTCCCCTCTGCTTTCATATACTTCTTGACTTCGATCCACCCTTGGATCACACCGGACACTTCTGCTTCCCATCGCCTGCAGCATCTTCAGCTCCAAGCACCAAGAGCCTGCGTGTCAAAACCCGACGCCACTTCGACCCTATGCACCCGCTTCCTGTGGGTGAGGTAACATTGCAACGCCGGTGTTCCCACACTGGTACACACCTCTAGGGTCTGTGTCTTAAGTTTTGTTCCTCTAGGTTCAGCGGAAGTATCTTTAAACTCTCTTTGTGTAACTTTTACGCACCATTGACATTGCATTGGTGCAAGCCGCACTTTACGTGATGCACCCGAATCCCGCGGGCTTTTCCTGACTTCAGCATTGCTAGTCCAGACTGCTCCCAGCGATTCCCTAGGCCCTAGGCCTAACAACTGTCCGATTGGTATCTCTTATACCACTTTTTTAATATATGGTTTTAGTGGCCACCCGCCCTCATCCATAATTATGCAACTTTGTATGTTATATTGTGCTTTTGATTTAACGCTTGTGCCCCTTTGCTCATAAAGAGTACTGGGGATTATTTTAGAAATAAACACATATATTTTTATAATATATACTTGTGTGGTGTCCTTTCATTTGGTATTACAGGATTGGATGTGGTAAAACAGCTCGCTTAACACGACCTCTTAAGTTAAGCCTTTAAGGCTGCTTAGTCCATGCTACCCCTAGGATAGCTTGTCTAACAAGGTTGACTTACAACCAGACACCATAAGGGATTGTTTGGACTGATACAAGGTGGTTCCAGAATTGGAAAAATCACATATCAGGCCAACTTCTCACAATTTCACTCAGCAGCGGACGGAAAATGGGCTATGTTTCCCATTGTAATTTGGGGGATGCGAGGACCGCTGCTGGAGTGCGGAAAATGACATTTTCCGCCAGCACCGCGGATGTGCCTCCACCCGCCATCCTAATGAGCTCCTAAGTTCTTTGTGGCAAAGTTTCTGGCTCAGCTGCTATGGTTATTATAGTTGTGATTCCGAAGGTTGGTAAAGATCATTTTGATCCTAAAAATCTTGGCCAATTTCATTTTTAAATATGGAAGCTAAAATCTTTGCAAAGATTTTGGCTAGGCGCTTAGAGGATCATATTCCCAACCTCATTCGTGATTCTCAAACTGGTTTTGTTAAGGGTAGACTCGCTAGAGACAATATTCAGACCTTTTTGTCATATTTTTGAAAAAGGAAAACTTTTGGTATTACCATCAGCGGCTATCGCCCTTGAATCTGAAAAGGCTTTTGACAAAGTCTCTTGGCCTTTTTTACAAGCAGTATTAGAATTCCATAACCTTGGTGATTTCTTTATTAATATAGTAATGTCTCTCTATGTGCAACCAAAAGCAAATATCAGAACTAATGATACTACCTCTTCCTTTTGTAATCTTTGTCAGGGCACTAGACAAGGTTGTCCTCGCTCACCCCTTTTTTTTCTCTTGGCTATAGGCCCACTCCTTTGTCTACTAAATTTGAACCAGCGTATTAAAGGTTTCCAATTTGGATCGTATATGCTTAAAACAGCAGCTTCTACTGATGACGTCCTTATTTTTCAGAGGATATTGCAACAGTGATTCCTGTTATTTCTAACATCATTAAAGATTTTTTGTTTGTTTCCCGGTACACTCTTAAAAAAGAAAAAACAGAAATGTTCCACCTCAACTCGTTGTGCTTTTCCTCTCACGTGGGTGACTCAGATTTTAAATGGCTGTTGACTCGTATTAAATACTTAGGGATCTGGTTCTGTAAGGACGTTTCAGATACTATCTCGTATAATGAATCCCATATCATAGCTAAAGTTGGAGATCTTTTATCTTCCTGGTCTCCTAAATATATTTCTTGGTGGAGAAGATTACAAACTCCTAAAATGATGATAACCCCGATTATTAATTTCTTATCCTCCAAGTTACCTATAAAGCTTTCTTCTACCCTCTTCCATGAGATTGATTCAATCTCTTCAAAATTTGTATGGAATAATAAGAGAGCTAGAATTGCTTATAAGCACCTTAGAAAGCCTTCTGCCCTGGTGGCTGCAACCTTACAGATTGGAATTTGTATCAAATTGCCTTCCTAGCATCTCAAGGCGCACTTTGGTTTTTACTGATTTCCCAACATTTACATCCTTGGATTTATATTGAACGTGACCTCTGCGCTCCTTTTTCCACTTCTTCCTTTCTCACAGCTTCTAATCTTGTCTTTAATCATTCTCGTCGTATTATATTAGGCACGATTAATGCACTAAAATATATTGATAAAATCAATCTAATCCTATCCATAAGTCAAGATGGTCCTTTTTATAGTACAATCCTAAGCTTTTTACTGATATTGATCCTAGTACGTCCTCTTTGTGGGCTTCCAAGGGTATCAGATTGTGAAAAATCTTTATAATTCTAATCATGACCCCCTTCCCTTCTCTTTTTTAGCTAGAAAACGTAATCTTAGCAACATGGACTTTTATTCTTTTTTTAAACTAAAGGTTAAACTTTCTAAAATATCCCTTTCTACAGATTCAGCTACTGTTTTGCTTCTTTTCCCAGTGGTTACGCTCAGGTCATACTGCTTCTAAAATCTATATATTTGTATTGGCTCCACTGCCTTCACAGTCTACAATTACTTATGATAAATGGTCCCATCATTTTGAAGATGACATTTTTAAACATATTTCACAAGATACCTAGTAAATGTTTGGGAAGTTATCCCTACGTAATAAAATTGCTCCTTCACTTATTCAATCGAAATTATTGACATTAAATCTCCTTCATTGGGCCCCTGCTTGTTTACACAAGTTGAAACTACGGGATAGTGATCTCTGTTGGAATTGTAACTTAGTACCAGGCACACATCAACATATGTTTTTTGAATGTGCATTATTGCACTCTTTCTAGGGCCCGATACAGAAACACTTATCTTTAATCTTTAACATCGCTATAGAATTCTCTTTACCTATGATATTATTGGGTCCATGGGCTACAGATATTCCTTTAATCCTTGACAATACAGATCTGGAGCTATAAGATTTACTCTTATCAATTGCTGTTAAAATTATAATAACAGAATGGAAATATTTTCATCTTCTATCATATCATACCAGGTGGGCATTAGACTCATATGTTTGTGGAGCTCATACCTTTGTTAAGGAAAAACATTTCTCACCTTCCATTTCTAGTAATGTTTGACAATCTTTGGACAAATATATGAATTTGTCCTCTCAGGGGTTGGTAGCTCAGTATCCTTTTGATTCCATTTCCTAATGCATTTTCTTCCATTGGATCAGATGTCCCCTCACATCTCTTTGATTCCTTTCTTTTCTTCTTTCTGTCTTTTCCCCATTCTTCTTTTTACCTTTACTTTCCCCTTTTTCCCTGTGCTGATAATTTCGATGTATTAAACAATACAACTGCTATGTGTTTTTGACATTATATATGTAGTTGCTTTGCTTGATCCATATATATGTCTGGGATTTTTACTATTATTTGATTAACTTTATCACAGATACTACGCCTCACATATTTATTTGCACACCTTTTTAAATAACGATATGTCTCCAATTCTTTTTATCCCAGTCAATTGACTCTTGTTATGGAATCTCTTCTTTTTACTCTTATAATTCTTGGGTACTAATTTACTATATATTTTATTCTGGTCTATTGTATTACCAATGTATTTCTCTTTTAAATATGCAATAAAGATATTTGAAAAAAAAAAAGAAATTGGTTTACAGGTTCAGGGGGTGGAACCCTACTCAATCAACCATCACAACCCTTGCCGATGTGAAGTCACCTGTGCTCAACCCTCTGGTAGTTTTACACAGAGAAGTCATACTTAACTTAGAGGTAGACGTGGGCATAGTTCACGGACTTCCGTGACTAAAAGATTCTGCTCACTACACGGAGTTCCGTAAGCTGCAGAATGTGTTTGGTCACACCGCTTGCATTGTTTTCAGCGCTGTGAGATTGTCCTGCGCTGTAAAATCAGCATGAAAGGCACCATACGCAGCACAAGAGGGTGCAACTTATTTTCTCCCACGCAAGAGGATTTTCTACTCAAGCGGCAGATTTCTCAACACGAACAGAAGGTTCTTCAACGCGAGCGGTCGTGATCATCCGCACCACCCACATTGAGAAATCTGACCGCCAGCGTTGAGAAATCTCATTGGGAGGTAGATTTTCCTCACTCACACTCGCCAACTTGACGTTGGCAAGCCACAAACTCCACAAACAAAGCACAGTTTACCGCTGTGGCTATTGTAAAGGTAATGTGTAAAGTATCTATGCAGCATTTCAAACAGTAATAAAGTGAAAGCATAACATAAGAAAAGTCCCACACCAATTTAGAGAACTAGAGTCAAATGTAATAAATAATCTATCACCAAAATGACAAAATCCAATCAATAGTAGTGGATTTGGGAATTTTTAAAGATTTAAGTGAAAATAACGCCAAAAAGTCCAAAAAAGCCCAAAGCGCTACTTTGGCCATCTGGTAATGCAAGACATGGTGAAAGTCACAAGTTCAGGTTAACTGCGATGGGCTCGGATAAAGGGTCTAGCTTGGTCTAGCTGAAAGAGTTACCTTCTCAGTACAGCACCAAGAGTTCCAATGGCTGTGAAAGGGGCCGTAGAGAGCAAGGAAAGAGTTGCGGGTTTCCATCGATGTAGAGAAACGAGCAGGCTGGGAGTTGCTGTAGCGCAATGATGCTGTTAACATGACAGACTATTAGGGCCGGACTTTAGATTTGGTGGTAACTGTGGCGGTTGATGCTGTAGTGTGCAGAATTGGTATGCCTGGTGATTGGTGTGAGCGGCAATGTTTGGTCACCAACTGGCCCTTTCACTGTTGCAAAGTGGCCAAAAGCTTTAGGAGAGTTCAGCTGAGGCCAGGCCAAAGGTCCTGGACTGAAAACAGACTCTTCAGCAGATGGCAGAAAGTCTCAGGTAGGTCCAGTTGAAGGTCCAGGCAGCAGTTCAATAGGTAGTTTCAGGGAACCTCTGGAGTTTCTTATGTCCCTGTAGCTCAGTACAGGAGGCCAGCTGTCTGACCCTTGGAGGCACTTTAGCCTGGGATGGAGAGTGCATTTCTATCTTTCTTTTTTAGAAATCAGGGTAGTAAGTAGCAAACCAACAGAGTAGAAGGGCAGCAGAGTGGCAGTCCTTCTGGCAGCAAAGCAGCACAACAGTCCTTCTTCTGTAGCATCCATAGGTCCAGCAGTTTACTGAAAAGTTGGTGTCCGAGGTCCAAAAGTAATACCTGGTGCCTAGTTTGAAGTGTGAGAAGCTTCTAAAGGTTTCCTTTTGAAGAGCATGGGTTTCCTGCCATCCTTGCTCCGGTTCCAGACTAATTGCAGGGGGTATGCAATCCTTTGTGGGAAGGCAATGCATGGCCTATTCAGGTGTAAAATTCAGCTGTATCTAACTCCACTCACCCATCCTGCTAGTAATGTCCTATCCAGGCACATCTAAGTACTTTGCTGTGTGTGACTTTCCCAGATAAATACACAAAGACCAACTGTAAACTACACCCAGTCATATGACCCTGAGACAGGCTGCAAGCACTAAATGCTAAGGTAGGAAAATGGCAACTTTCTAAAAGTATAATTTTCAAAATTGTAATCAAAAACCCAACTTCACAATAAAAGAGGGTTTTTCATTACAATTCAAAAGACACTAAACATGAACTATGTACCTGTTCCCATTTGGAAGTTGCTGCTGATTAAACATAATATGGCAATTTAAATGTTAGCTTTTCACTATTAGGACATGAAAAACGTAAAGGTACATGTCCTCCTTTTTAAATACATTGCATCCTGCTCTCTGGGAGGTCTGGAGCCTATCCCAAGGGTGAGTTTTATGTTTTAAAAAGAAAGGGGACAGGCAAAAAGCTTATTTTGCTAGGTCAAAATGTCATTGCAAGACTGCATACACAGGCTGCAAGGAAAGGCCTGAAACATGTTTACAGGGCTACTCAAGTCAATGGCACAAAAAGTGCTGAAGGTCCACGAGTAGCATTTAATTTACAGGCCCTGAGTACATGTGATACCACTTTACTAAGGACTATTAAGTGAATTAAATATGTCAAATGGGTGTAAGCCAATTCTACCATGTTTAGAGGAGAAAGCACACACACTTTAGACCAGGTTAGTTATGGTAACTTGTACAGAGTCCTAAGGCCAGCAAAAACAAATTCATCAAAAAAGTGGAGGGTAAAGGCAAAAGGGTTTGCGATGACCCTGCTGAGAGGGGCAGGTCCCAAAATAAACTAGTAATTGTGAATGGTAAACAGACATTAAAGTCAATGTCCTGGGCTGTAAACACTACTTTATTATGTGTTATGTGTTATATTTTGTATGTTTTTATTCATCATTTCAGCCCCAGGTCTCTTATTACTGAAATGGTTTATTGTCTCATACTTTTAACTGTTTCATAATTATAAAATCTCTTAGACGTGGCTGTACATTCACTTTTTATTGTGATAGTAAGAATTGTATTCTACTAAAGCTCAACTCAACTCTACCTTGCTTACTTTGTCTGGGACGTGATTCCATAAATCCCGGGGGAGCCACAGCAAATGGCAGCAGCCAGGTCCCTTCACAACTGGTCTCTATGTGCTAGAGAAAAACCCAATAGAAAAAATGGCCAATCCATTCCTGCTTATGGTGAGAAAACATTCTAAAAGTATGAGAATGTACTTGCAATCATTGAATGGAAATGTAACCCACTTATAGCAAATGTTCTCCTATTGTTTGGGGTTTGTGGGATTATTAAAGTGATAAGTAGGGTGCCGGTGAAAATTATCAAATGGTTTATGCAGTATTTTATTTTCCTTTTTCTTTTACTAAACCATTTGTTTCTCTGTTTAAAATGCTGGGAAATAGGAAAGAACTTATGTATCCGACATTTAAAGATACATGAGAGGCGTGGCCAAGATGGCGGGGTGAGCGGACGCTTCCTCCCATAGCTCCTCCGGCCCGGCTCAGCTCGAGCCCCGATTCCTGCGCTTCTCTCCCCCCGCGGTCGCACTGCGGGCGAGAGAACTGTGCCGGAGTTCTTGGGGCACGTTTTGATACCACTTTGACTTCTGTTGCCCCGGGGGAAGTCCCCTAAAAGTTTGTTCAACGATCGAACCGAGAAAGGGAGCCTGGGTCGCCCCGAGGAGAAGGGCCTGGAGGCGGAGCATACTGCGGCGCTGTCCGCGCGCCTCGGCGGAGTCGAGTGCTGAAAGCTGGAGATCCCGGGGGACGGACTCGACGGACTTCGCGGAGTGTGGAGGCTTCCTGACCGGCGCCCTGGTGGTCGGGACCATCGCTAGATGACAGACCCCTGCCCTGCGATGACGATCTACTCCCCCGCCATGGGTATCGGAGTGTGACGCCTTGCGGACCCCGAGCCTGGAGGAGTGGAACGGTGAAGTCTGAGCGGAGCCCGGGCCGGGCGTCTTGGCCGATGGTACTGGGAGACATTGGGTTCACACTTCCCCGACCCGTGGCCATTTGAGGGTCGCCCATAGACTGGCTGGTCTGGGCTGGCATCCTGGGTTCTACCCTCCCGCCATCTTGTCTTTGCCAAACTAATGCTGGTGACCCTCGCCCGCGCCCTGGTCATACGGGCGCCTGGGTTTCTCTTGGCACCTACACATCTGCTGTCCTCCCTGGGGGCACACGGCTGAAGGCCTCCGACTCGGACATTGCTGACCGCCCTGCCTGGCCCGGTGGTCGTCTCGCCCTGACCCGGGCCGCCATTTTGTCTCCTGTGACGCACTACCCTTGTCCTCGGTGAGGACTTCGCATCTGGTGCCCACGAGCGCCTGGGCGCGTCTACAACGGCCGGCTCTGGGCCTCGACTACCGCGGAGGCCAGGATGGCCGGAAGACGAGGCGCAACACGGGGAGATCGCACTTTGCCGGACATGCTCGGCAGGGCCCAGCAACTACGCGACAGGGCGCAGCCATCCCCGGGGTCCTCCCGAGCCTCAACGGATGCCACCGGGGGCGAACCGCCTGTCACGAGGTCCTTCATGGAGGACTTATTCAGCTCCCTCAAGGAGGAATTTCAGACTCTCAAGACCGAGGTGGCGGGAGAGGTCCGTGAAGTGCGGAGAGAAATCGAAGGCCTGGGCGAACGAGTTGACACGGTGGAAACGGCGGCCCAGCGCCGCGACGAGGAGATAGTTCATCTCCAGCAGGACGTCCTCCGCCTACGGGAGCAGTGTGTCGAGCTCCAGGCCCACTCGGAGGACCTCGAGAACAGATCCAGGCGGAATAATATCCGGGTGCGGGGCGTTCCGTCCGCGGATGAGGGTGCGGACCTAGTGGCCTATTTGCAGGACCTGTTCCGCGACATCTTGGGAGAAGGAGCGGACTTCCCGATCCGCATAGACAGAGCACACAGAGTGGGCCGCCAGCGCCAATCATCGGCACCCCCACCTGATATCCTGGCATTCCTGCCGGATTTTCCCCTAAAGGAGCGCATTATGACAGAGGCCCGCAGGAAGCAGCCGCTGTCCTTCTGAGAACGACCCGTGGCGCTCTATCAAGACCTGTCCGCCATCACACTGCAGAAGCGCAGGTCTTTCCGCATGGCTACAGACTTTCTGCGAGAGCATGAGACGAACTACTCCTGGGGTCACCCCTTCCGTCTTATTTTCCCATGGAATGGGGTGCTACATCAGCTGCGCTCCTTACAAGATGTCTGTGGGGTGCTGGGACTCACAGCTACAGAGGAAGAAGGGGCGACACCCGCATGGAGGCGCCCCGAGCGGCGAGGCCGACGGAGATCGAGGAGGCGCCAATCGTCAGCACCAGCGAGTCGCCCTGACTCCCCTACCATCAGGGCGGATATGGCGGAGGCCCTGAGGACTGCGGCCAGGAACTTGCCTGAATCTAATGGCGTGGCCCAGACGGCCTAACTTTTCTCCGGGGGGAGAGACTCTTAGCTTCTTCGATGCTGGGTTGGGGCTGGGGGTTGGGGGGGTGAGGTTGGAGGTGTGTGGCTGAACGTCCACTTGACTGTTTTCTGCAGACTCGCCCATTTGGGCTGGACTGAGACTATGGGGTGTTTTTTCTTGTTTTTGGTTTTGGCTGGTTGCCATGGGTTGGTTTTGGGGGGGTTTCGAAGCTGGTTTGGTGTTGGGGGGGTCCCGTCCGATACTGTCCGAACATATGCGGAGCCGATTCTGGCCTTCCCTGCGCCCCTGCCCCGCGCGCCCCTTCCACTGATCCCGAGCTTGCTGCACAGCGCTTTGCTTCCCTGGGAGTGATGCCGCCCCTGAAAGTAGTGACCCTTAATGTTAAGGGTCTGAACAACCCTGTGAAGCGTAGGGCAATTCTTTCCCTGCTAGAAGGGTCGCAGGCGGATATCTGCCTCCTGCAGGAAACCCATTTACTCTCTAAAGATTGCCATAGGCTGCGCTCTGCCAAGTTTCCCACGCAACTCTTTTCCTCGGCGGCGACTAAGACTGCAGGGGTGGCCATTCTTCTAGCCAGCTCCTTCCGAGGTGAGGTGCTATATAAACATGCCGAGCAGAAGGGGAGGCTCCTAGTGTATCGCATGCGTCTGGGGGGTGTTGCCTTTACGGTTGGTTCCGTATACAGCCCAAATGACCACCAGGATCGCTTCCTGGAATCTGTGTTGGTAGACGTTACTGCCTCGCCCGACCGCCACGTCATCTTGGGGGGAGACCTGAACATGGTCTTTGACTCCACCTTAGATAGGTCGGCCCAGCGCTTTCCGCAGACGGGGGAGCTTTCTAGAGTGGTACAGGACCAGATCGCAGAGATGGATCTGCATGATCTCTGGCGCATCATGCACCCCGCCGATAGGGACTACTCATATTTCTCCCACGCACACCGCACTTACTCGCGGTTGGATTACCTCTTGGTGAGTGGCCCGCTCCGCTTCGCCGCCACGGCGGCTGACATCGGGGTTTTGTCCCTGTCCGACCATGCGCCGGTTTCTGGAGTTTTTGCCTGGCCGGCGGCCCCCCCCTCCAGAGGGATGTGGCGGCTTCGGGACACGCTTCTCCATAAGAAATCGGTGGTGAAGCGAGTGGAGGAGGTTATTCAAGAGTACCTGATCCACAACAGCAACCCCGATACGTCCCTGGCAACGCAGTGGGCAGCTCTGAAAGCGGTCATCAGAGGGGAGTTTATCTCCATCTCCTCGGCGGAGAACAAGGAGCGTCAACGCAAGAGGGAGGAATAAACGGCGCAGGTCAGGGAACTTGAGCAAGTTCACCGCCGGACGGGGGCGCCTCGTGTTTGGAGGCAGCTGAAGGCGGCGCGGAAACTTCTCTCTGCGTTGGACCTGGACCGGGCGGAGTATGCGGCGTTGCGCCTGAAACATGCCTTTTACACCGGCGGAGATAGGTGCGGTAAGCTCCTGGCCCACCGGCTCAGGGCTGCGCAGCAACGCAACGTCGTGAAGGAGCTAGTGGGAGCAGATGGGGTCCCGGTTTCCGGTGACGCGGAGGTGGCGGACTCCTTCCGTGCCTTTTACGAGGCGCTGTACGCTGCAGAGCCCTCCCCACCGGGAGAGGCTGAGGCCTATCTGGAATCAGTGACCCTCCCGGCCTTGGACCCCGCCCAGGCGACCCACCTGGAGAGGGATATTCACGTGGAGGAAGTCATCTCCGCTATTGCACGGCTGAAACACGGCAAGGCCCCGGGCCCGGACGGCTATACGGCCTTGTTCTACAAGACCTTCTGTCCCACTGTCGCGCCTCTCCTAGCTCGTTTATTCAACTCCTTCTCCGAACCGGGAGCCATCCCGCCAGACCTTCTTTCGGCGACCGTGTCGGTTATCCCGAAACCGGGAAAAGACCGGACTCTATGCGGCTCGTATCGGCCCATCTCGCTTCTAAATGTGGACCTCAAGCTGTACACGGGGATCTTGGCGGCCAGACTGGGTCTATATCTACCAGGTTTGGTGGAGGCGGACCAGACCGGCTTTTTACCCGGTAGGCAGACGGTCGACAACACCAAGAGGGTGACGCACGTGCTAGAAAAGGCCTCACGCGTCCCGGGGGAGCGAATGCTGCTATCGGTGGACGCGAAGAAGGCCTTTGATAGGGTTCATTGGCCGTACCTCGAGCTGGTTCTTGGGAAACTGGGGATTGGCGAGAAGTTCCGCACTATGATCTTTAATTGCTATAAGAGACCATCAGCATCGGTGCGTGTAAACGGACACAGCTCCGGCAGCTTTGCCATTGAGCGTGGCACGAGACAGGGTTGCCCCCTTTCACCGCTCCTGTTTGCCCTCTATATGGAGCCGTTTGCCCAGAGGATTCACGATAACCCGGACGCTATCGGAGTGAGGATGGGGCAATACACGCATACTGTCAGCCTGTATGCGGACGATGTCTTGCTGACCCTAGATGACCCTAGGCGGTCGCTCCCTGCCTGCGTCCAGGAACTGAATTCCTTTGCCCGTGTGGCAGGCTTCAAAATTAATATGTCTAAGTCGGCCGCCCTGGACGTGTCCCTCTCTGTTGACACCAGGCGGGACCTCCAGCGTCTTTTTCCTCTGCAATGGTCCTCCTCCACGGTGCCTTACCTGGGGATTTTGCTTGCGCCTTCCCTGCCTGCAATGGTCGCTGCTAACTATTCCTCTCTGGGCAAAAAGATCAAAGAGGAACTCGGCCGATGGAACAAGGGCCTGCTCTCGTGGCTGGGCCGTATCGCAGCGGTGAAGATGACGATACTGCCTCAGATCCTGTATCTTTTTCGCGCCCTACCTCTCCAGCCCCCTGTAGGTTGGATACGACAGGCGCAGGCAGACATCTCCCGCTTTGTGTGGCAGGGCCGTAAGCCTCGGATGAAGCGGGTCCTCTCCATGCTTGCCCCGGAGGCGGGGGGTCTCGGGGTCCCGGACCTCTGGAAGTACTTCCAGGCGGCACAACTTCGGTATCTGGTGGAGTGGAGCCGGTGGGAATCGGACAAGCACTGGCTCTTTCAAGACCAGGCAGTTGCGGGCCGTACGCTCCAGGAAGTCCCGTTCCTGCGGCGCACTCACCGCCCGCCAAACCTCTACGCCTCTTTTATCACCCGGGTTCCGCTGAGAGCGTGGGACGCGGTGTGCGAGCTTCGCGAGCTCACCACTTTTCCATCGCCGTTCACCCCCATTGCTGGCAATCCGGACTTCACTCCGGGCCTGGAACCGGGAGCCTTTTCCCACTGAGTGAGCGCGGGCTGCAGGGCGCTTTTCCAGATCTACGGGCCGGAGGGCGTACTCCCCTTCCAGCAGCTCCGACAGGAGTTTGGCCTGACGGAGGGGGACAGACTGCGTTATATGCAAGTCCGCCACTGGGCTCTACAACCCCCAGTGCGCGACGTCGCTGCCCGCTCGATTACGCCCTATGAGCGTTGGCTGGTTACCCGGACCTCGGATGCCAAGCTTATCACCGACTTGTACAAGTTTCTCCAACCCCCGCCGTTTCATTACCATAACCCAGGGAGGGAGCGCTGGCACAGGGAATTGGGCAGGACCTTGAGCCACCAAAAGTGGGACAGGATTGCGTATCGGGCGAGGCACTCGGCGTACCACACTGGGCTGACGGAGACCTTTACTAAGGTGTCCACCTATTGGTATTACACCCCGGAGCGGCTTTACGAGATGCGCAAAATCGGCGATAGAGGTTGCTGGCGCGGCTGCGGACAGGAGGGTACCCTCACGCACATTCTCTGGGAGTGCCCGGTGCTGTCGGCCTATTGGAAAGAGGTCTTGGATGAGGTGGACAGGCATTTTGAGATTGAGCTCCCGCGCTTCCCTGCGTATGTCTTGCTAGGCCTCCCCAATGACCTGATGTACCCGCTGAAGTCCCGCAGGGGTAGGCAGATTGCGATTGCGCTGGGCTCCGCGGTTCAAAACATCCTGGTACTCTGGCGTACCCCCACTGCCCCCTCTGTCACTGGTTGGTTACACAGGCTCTGGCAGGTACTGGGCATGGAGAAGATGTCGCTGACGGTGGCTGGGAATGTTGACCAGTTTGAAGAACTCTGGCACCCCTTTTTGGCACTGCTATCCACGGAATTCCGCGAGCTCACATGCCCACGGTACCTGCGACTTCTTAGGCTGACGCCGCCGGCGGCTCCAGCGGAGTGAATGTGCGGGGTCAGGGGTTTGGGGCGGGGTTATATGCTTCTAATGCTGACCTTCGGACGGGGATGTTGGGGTATTGTTTTCTTCCTTTTCTTCCTTTGCTTCTCTTTCTCCTAATTTTCCGGGGTTGGGGGGCTGGAGGGATGGTGTGTTTTTTTACTGTGTTGCGGGACGCTATTTCAGCTCGGCCTTGCTAAGAGAATGGGGGTCTCCTGGGGGGTCATTCGCGATGCCTTATTGCCTTAAGACTTATGCCTTGTTACCCTCTGGGGCTTCCTGTCTCCCTACTTTCCTTCTGAACCGCTGCAACATCTCGCTTTTTGTACTGTATGTTCGCTTGACCTCCTATTCCCTTCCCCATGTTTTTTATACCTTAATAATAAAATACTTTAAACCTAAAGATACATGAAAAATGGCATTTCACATGGATAAATAAAAGAAGATTGAAGAACTTAATAAAGACACATCTTGAAGAAAATCAAATCAAAAGTTATTTATCTATTTTATGTATTGCACTCTTCCCTATGGTCATTAACAAATACTAGCAACACAACAACTTTCGTTTTGGGGTGGGGGCAATGTTGCAAAATCATCCAATGTCCTCGGCACCCCCATTTGGTGCAGTTTGGTTCTGGTGGTAACTGACTCTAAGTGTCCCTGGGCTCTGCCTAAGCAGGACCAGTGCTATGATTAAAACACTGTGAAAACACACACATACATGAGGGTACACTAATTATTAGGGTACACTTATAATTGTCATGACCTACCCTATCAGTCCCTAGTACATAATAGGGTGGGGGATTAAAACTAACTTTAAGTTCCCACTTTATAATATGGCATTACAGTTTAGAGGCCAGTGCCCTTTCTGCACTTCCATGTGTGCACTGCTGAGAGCCTGAGGTCAGTTTAAAAGCACACCTCAGGAATGGGGGACACTCAGTGTTGTACAAAATACCCCTCACACACCAACAGGCCCCTTGGTGTCATGCTTCATCATCGGGGTCTTCGCATCCCGCTAGAGGGATGCGGCGTGCTGCGACCAGCAACTACGCGGGAGCACTGTCGAGGTTAACTATGTGTGGTGTGTGTTAAGTGCAAGTGATGGGATATTGAAGGATGTGAGTGAAGGGTGTGGTGAGAAATTAAAAAGTACCTGGCTAGTGGGTTCTATGAAAAAACTTTATTCGGGACCCCTAGCTGGTGCTATTAAAAAGAAGTGCAAAGTGAGGTCAGTTGTCTTTATTATGGACACTACCTCTGGTGTGCGTCGACATGTTTCGGAACTGGTGTTCCTTCTTCAGGACGGGGGCACAACTTCCCAACCCTACTCATGTATTTTTAAGAAAAAAGTGTTTTCTCTTAAAGTAAAAAAGAAAAAGGTGAAACTATTTATAGTGAAGGAAAGAGGCTACAGTGTGCCTACAGCGGTTTTTTCGGGTCATGCAGTTGCATGTCTCATAATGACTGTTTCGTCCTGCCTCATGAGCATATCCAGAACGCCAGGGTGGGTCGGTGGATTCGTAATAAAATCCACCAGAGTCGGCCTCCTTCTACCACCCTACGCTGCTCCGCTGGTCATTATGAGACATGCAACTGCATGACCCGAAAAAACCGCTGTAGGCACACTGTAGCCTCTTTCCTTCACTATAAATAGTTTCACCTTTTTCTTTTTTACTTTAAGAGAAAACACTTTTTTCTTAAAAATACATGAGTAGGGTTGGGAAGTTGTGCCCCCGTCCAGAAGAAGGAACACAAGTTCCGAAACATGTCGACGCACACCAGAGGTAGTGTCCATAATAAAGACAACTGACCTCACTTTGCACTTCTTTTTAATAGCACCAGCTAGGGGTCCCGAATAAAGTTTTTTCATAGAACCCACTAGCCAGGTACTTTTTAATTTCTCACCACACCCTTCACTCACATCCTTCAATATCCCATCACTTGCACTTAACACACACCACACATAGTCAACCTCGACAGTGCTCCCGCGTAGTTGCTGGTCGCAGCACGCCGCATCCCTCTAGCAGGATGCGAAGACCCCGATGATGAAGCATGACACCAAGGGGCCTGTTGGTGTGTGAGGGGTATTTTTTACAACACTGAGTGTCCCCCATTCCTGAGGTGTGCACTCTGAGTAGGATTCTTCTTCTTTAATTATCAGTGCCCGTGGAGTGAGAATCCTATCTCTATACTCTACCTCCCCCCATTGTTACTTTCAGTTTAAAAGCAGCCATGTGTTGCAGCAATGCTTTTAAACGTGCATTGTGCCCAAATTCTATTTTGGCATATTATGTACCCCTAGGGTCTCCTCTAGGTGTCCCAGGGGTGGGAGGTCAGGTATCTATAAGGAGGGTCCGTATACAAGATTTTTTATATGCCCTGGGGATAGAGAAAGTGCACATTTCACTTCCCCATCGTAGTAAAGTGATTCTCAAAATTGACTTTAGTTCTAGGAGCACAGTGGAGTGAGGATCTACAGTACTTTTGCATATTCAGACCCCTAAAGTCTCCATTACGTGTCCCAGTGGTGAGGGCCATGTAGCTATAAGTAGGATCCTTATAAAGATGTTTTATAAGCCCTGGTGTTGGAGAAATTGTACATTTTTCAACACTGCAATATTGTTGAATTCATCCTAAAGCATACAGAAAAGAAGTTATAAGACTTTATGTTTTAATTTTTTTTATTTAGAAGAGCACATGTAAAAAAATAATACATGAACATTTTATCTGCAATGTCAGGATTGGTCTGAATTTTACACCAAGGAATATAAGAAGGTACTGAGTGACCAGGCAGTGGCTATCATATGTGTTTCAAAAGAAGGCAACACAAATCAGAATAAAAGTCAGATACTGCGTATTTCCTTAAATAATTCATGACATCTATCACAGAACTTGTCCCAGGCAGGATCAAATATTGCACATTTACCCAAATAACCGTAAATTAGAGAGCCAATATTTAGTTTCAAAAGAAGAAGAAAAAAAATGACTTTCTTGTCTGTAATTCAAAATCCGGCCTTCCTGTGTCTCCCTGATGGATCAGAGTTAAGAGGATTAGCCAGGTTACTTTGATAAGGTGGTAAGTTGCTCACCCAGGGAGAGGCTATCTCTTACAGAGTGCTTTGCTACACAGGAATTCTATTTCAGAGGGATGGGCATTAACATGGAGCCTCAAAGGGGTATAGGAGAGGCAGGGAATGCCAAGCCCATCTACCCACCAGCTCCCCTGACCCAGACAGATGGCAGGGGCTGAATCCAGGAATTGGTAGATGGTCGGGGAAGGAGATCTATGAAAATGACCCATACTGGAGGCTGATGTTTTGAGTTCTTGCTCCTCTTCTGCAAGTTGAGCCATACTGATTTTTGGTAGAATGGTGCTTTGTGGGAGAAGATTATGCTAGGAACTGGTCATGCACTGGGGTGTTGCCCTGAACCTCATTAGACAGGAGTGCTCTCCTGATTTTCACCAGAGAACACTGAATAAATATGTGAGAGATGAGCAGCATCTCATATCTACTGCTTGAAACTAAGAGAAGAAGACGGATTACCAAAGCTGGAAACTTGATTTTTACCGGATCACTGAAAAAATATCGAGGGTCAAAATATCGAGTTTGTATCTACAAACAGGTAAGTACAAAAATATTGAGTACAAAATATCGTTTACAATAATATAGTTATAAAAAATATCGACTTTGTTAAAAACAGTGTTTAATTAAATTAATATTAAAATTTAATTACTAAAATATACTTAAAAATACTTAAATTAAATTATAATAATTAAATAATAAATGAAATTAATAAAAATAATTTTTTACAATCATATTTGTAAAAACATATATATATAATAACATACTATAATTAAATAAGATACTATTATATTACCGTACAATACCAGAAGTGTAAAAAATACTATTCCCACTCCAAAGAGTATCGACGGTCACATTATCGACTTGCAAAAATATCGTTTAAAAACTGAAAACTGACCCTGAACCCTAAAAATACCCCTTTACCCAAAAACCCAAAACTGACCCTGAACCCTAAAAATACCCCTTTACCCAAAAACTGAAAACTGACCCTGAACCCTAAAAATGCCCCTTTGCCCAAAAACTGAAAACTGACCCTGAACCTTAAAAATACCCCTTTACCCAAGAACTGAAAACTGACCCTGAACCCTAAAAATACCCCTTTACCCATGAACTGAAAACTGACCCTGAACCCTAAAAATACCCCTTTACCCTAAAACTGAAAACTGACCCTGAACCCTAAAAATGCTCCTTTACCCAAAATGTATCAATATTATTTAATTACCAATTAATTATTAATTAACAATAACAATAAAGTAAATATATTAGCACATTAGCTGCAATTATTTTAATAATTAATATTATTTTTCCCCAATTAATTACTTAACAATAACACAAAATTATATATATTAAAAATGTACTCTAATTAATGTAATTAACTAATTACAATTAATTAATTACCAATTAATTACTAATACAAAATATGTACAAAATTATATTAATTAATTAACTAATTAATATTAATTAATTATCAATTAATTATTAATTAAAAATATTAACAAACATATATTAATTAATTATTATTAAATTACTTCCCACCCTATTCCCCTATTAACCCGCAACCCGCTACAGAATTACATTACGCAATTATTATAAAAACAAAATTAATTTAATAAAATATTTTATAACATTAATACACACTTTTCACACATATTATTACATAAAAATACACTATAAAATATTACATATTATTAAAAATTCGATATTTTTGCTATCTATATTTTTTACAGTCGATATTACTTCACTTACCTGAAAAACGATATTTTTGTAGTCGATATTATGTCCAGTCGATATTTTGTCCAGTCTATATTTAAAACTCGATATTATGTCCAGTCGATATTTTGGAGTCGATATTTTGTCTGTGCACCATTTTTACCATCAAGCCCTTTATTCTGACTGACCGCACCTGCTGCATTATCTAGTACTGCAGCTCTTTGGATATACATTGCTTCAAGAGAAATAAAAAGTGGACTTCATGCAAGCTGCAGGTTAGCAGAGCTCACCTGGATCATCACCAGCAAGAATCCCGAGCCTGGAATGCATCCAATGGATCTGTAAGGGTTTTGTCCAAGTGGATTGTGAGACCTGAAGTCACAAACATTCAAGGACCATCTTTGAGATTCCAGACCTTTTGGTTGTGTTTTGGATTCTTTGGACCCCCAAGATGAGCTTCAGGAAGATGTTCCAGAAGTTTGGAGAAATTTGGAGCAACTTTTAGAAAAGATCTACAGAAGGGGACCGACTCAAACGTTAGAGCTTAGCCAGTGACCTTCAACCACAAGCCGGCCGGCCTGCCCTGCTGGTTTGTCCTGCTGAAAAGCCCTGGCTGTTTGACGTCCAGAATTTGACTGGGAGCTCCCTGGAAAGGAAGCCTGTGAACCTTCACAGAATCCATCCTGCTGAAAAGCTTTGAGGGAGCCCGGCAGAAAAAGCTCCAGAAAAGTTTCCAAGTCCCAAGGGGTATCCGAGCAGAGCTCCAGCGCAGTTAGCCTGAAAGTTTGACTTTGCCCACGGCAAGCATGACCAGATGTCTGTAGGAGGCTCTATAGGTTTCTAAGTGCTATATATTGCAAGATTTAAAAAAAATCATATCTCAGGATTTTTGTGGCAAACTGTTGGAACACTGTGACCTTAACCATGAGTGTTCCAACTCCACAAGCTAAACCATGCTTGTCTTAACCATTTGCGTGGTTAAGGAAATGCGCAGTCTAGCTGCTGGCTGCTGCGGAAAGAACCAGGAAGTCCTTGCAGGAAGCGGTGAGGTAAGTGGAGAAGGGTATAGTCTGGTCTGGGGTTGGCTGGGGGTTGTTTTGTGGTAGTTTAGTAGGCTGGGCGGTCAGGTAGTTTTATGAGCTGGGGTGCGTCGTGTTTGTTTTGTGGGCTGGGGATGGAGGTTGTTTTGTGGTATTTAAGTAGGCGTGGTGGTCGGGGTAGTTTTTTGTATTGGGGTGGGTCGGGGTTGTTTTGTGGGCTGGGGTAGTTGTGTCCTGGCTGGGGGTGGGTTGGGGTAGTTTTGTGGGATGGGTGGTGGGTCGGGATAGTTTTCTGGGCTGGGGTAGGTCGAGGGAAGTTTTTTGGGCAGGCTGGGGGTGGGTCAGGGGTGGGTTTGTGGGCTGGGTGTGTGTCTGGTTGTTTTTAGGGCTGGGGAGTTGGAGGTCGTTTTCAGGGATGAAGGGATTCAAGCTAGTTTTCAGGGATGGGGCGGTCAGGGTAGTTTTCAGAGATGGGGGTTGTGGAAGTTTTCAGGGCTGGAAGGTTGGAGGGATTTTTCAGGGCTGGGGTTAGGGTCTATTGGGGTAAACATGTGAGCATGTGAGTGGTTGTACATGTGCTGTTTTTGTTTTTGTTCTTTGTGGAAAGTATTTCCATGCCATGCATGATGTCTGCCTAATCTTGATTATCTTGCTCTGGCACACAGCGTTTAGCAGTGTGAAGGATGAAGAAGTGTATGAAAGAGAGGGACACAGTTTATAGTTTTCAGTAACCTGGCAGCTTTGAGCAGCTCTCTTTATGGTATTATGATATGATCAATCTTTCTTTCACTTTCTTTTATATGTCTATGTCTATGCTTTTTCAAGGCTGGGGGTAGTTTTTAGGGCGGGGGGGTCAGGGTAGTTTTCTTTATTAGGGGTTAGGATTTTAGGCCTAAGGGCAGGGGGAGGGGAATGGATAGTCAGGGTAATTATTAGGGCTTTAGGGGAGGGTGGCGTAATTTTTAGGGCTGGGTCAGGGCTGGGCTGGGTGGGGTTAAGGAACAGGATTAAGGGACAGAGTTTTAGGTCTCAGGGCAGAGGGAAGGGAATGGGTAGTCGGGCAGTTTGTAGGGCTTAAGGTAGGGCTGTGTCGTTTTTAGGGCTGGAAAGGTCGGGTACTTTTTTAAAATAGGGGTTTGCCTAAGGGTAGTGGAAGGGGTTGAGGTAGTTGTAGGGGCAGCGCAAGTGGATGGGAGGGGTCGAGGTAGTATTTAAGAGTTAGGGACAGAGTGGTGGTTGGGACAAGGTAGGGGTATCTGGACCTCAGGGGTTGGAGGCGGCCAGGGGTGGAGTTTGTAGCATAGGGTGGGGGGGTGGGGGGGGTCATGAACATAGCCACACATACCCCTCTACCATTCATGCGTTTACTACAAAATTATGTGGTAAAGGCATGCATGGTAAAGGAATGTGTTGTTAAGACGCATTCGTTGTTTAGGTTGCGTGGTCGAGACCTGCGTGGTGTATCCCCTTGCGGTTCTATTATACAATCGATTTTTTTTGTTTTGGTGTCATTTTAACCCCTTGCAAGCTCATGACGGCTAGGAGCCATCACACTTCACTGTGGCCGTGTGCGGAGGACGGCCCCCGGCCGTTGGGATCCCGGACACTTATTAAAATCCCTGCACAGCACGAACATTCGCACCGCATGCAGGGGGTTAAAGATAAAAATATTTACTCCTTTTATAAATTGATTTTGGATTTTTATTGTGTGCTGTGTCTTAAGTATTTACTGAATTGTTGTTTTTAAATGCTTTACATACCTGTCTCTTAAGTTAAGCCTGTCGGCTCGCGGCCAAGCTAACAAGGGTTGAGCACTGGAATAATTTATTGAGGCCTATTCTGAGCCCTACACTCTGTCAGTATCCTTATTGCCAGTTGTAGATGCATATTTACCACTACCAATAACCAACTTTCCAACATTTGCACGCAAACATATCTAAGCAAGCATTCAATCAACCCCTCTTTGGAGCATCAGGTAAAACAAAATTAATAAATAAAGATACTGCATGATAGAGCTATGCTGTAAAACACTGTAACATTTATATTTCAATCCAATTAATTTAATGTGAGTGATAAATTAAAATGTGAAATTACAGAATGAGATTTGTGATCATGCTGTCTTAATGTTAATGTTAGTGATCTAAAACCTCCTCCCAACTGCTTGACCACTATATGAAAATAAAAAATAGAATAACTATTACCACAGAGAAAAAATACATACGAACGCTTAGATCTCTTTTCAGATATTGTTTTTCCCATGTATCTGTATTTGCTTTCACATGTAAAAGACACACGAACTGGGAAACAACTCAAAGATAGTCACGTTGTTTTAGGTAGCACATTTAAAAGAGGAGAGGCCTAACGGCTAGGGCGGTCGACCTCAAATCTGTGGAACATTGATTTGAGTCTCGGGAACGATGCTGAACATCCTGTGATTCTGGGCAAATCATTTAATCTCCCCTTGCCTAACAAAAAAAATTAATGTGTCCGCGTGTAACACAACTGGTGCTATGTAAAGAGCTCTGATACCCGATACGTTCAGGTCAAGTTTGCGCTATATAAAACTTAAAAAATTAAAATATGCACTTTCTCAGGGATCCCATAAATATGTAGTTTGTATGTTTTTAAAGAGGTGTTGGTTTCATTCTAATGCCCAGGTAATAGGACAACATTCCATAATCACACTGCTTACTTCATTTAACACCTTCACACGTTGTTTCAGACTCAAGGGCAACAGTACAATTAGATTTAAATTAATGGGTTCAATTGGATGAAAGGGGTTTGCTGACCCAGGCAAATGTGTATGTGTCCCAGGTTGTTGTGAGCAGCTGCACGCTATTTTTGTTTTGCTCTGCTTTTTCCTCCCAGTGGACTATGAGCCACTGAGGTAAATGGATCAAGGGTGCCATCTGCTGGAAAAGAATAGAAAGACTACACGCTAAAAAATAGGTCATAACTCTATCACTAGACCTTGTGAAAAATTTGAGCTAGCCTTTGAATACTTATTCAGACAGATGGAATAGAAAGTAAGAATAAAAAGAAAAAGAAGAGTGAAGAAAAAGCATAGACATAGACATATAAAAGAAAGTAAAAGAACGATTGATCATAATATAATACCATAAAGAGACCTGTAGAGCTGCTCAAAGCTGCCAGGTTACTGAAAACTATAAATGTGTTCCTATCTCTCATACAATTCTTCATCCTTCACACTGCTAAACACTGTGTGCCAGAACACGATAATCAAGCTTAGGCAGACATCATGCATGGCATGGAAATACTTTCCACAAAGAACTAAAACAAAAACAGCACATGTACAACCACTCACATGCTCACACGTTTAACCTAAGTAACACCAATTCACTAAAATAGGTCAGCAAAATAAATTTTTCGGTCTAAGGGGAGTGCTCCAACTGGACAAGATAATTTTTTGTGTGGAGAACAGAAAATCCATCCCAAACATATAAACTTGCGACATTTAAGTATTTAGAGGGAAACATCCATTACAACACAGTCATTACATCACACTGCTTTTACAATGCAACTGTTACAACGCAACTGCCTTTACATTGCATGCTATTAGAAAACAATGTAGAGGAGAGGAGTTGGCCTAACGGCTAAGGTCATCTACCTCAAATCTGGGGAACTGGGTTCGAGTCTCGGCAATGACGTTGAACATCCTGTGATTCTGGGCAAATCACATAATCCTTCCGTGCCTAATAAAACTGAATGTGTCCTCGTGTAATGCAACTGGTGCTATGTAAAGCACTCTGATACCCGATCCCTTCGGGTCAAGTTTGAGCTATACAAAACTCTGTAAAATAAAAAACACATGCCATTATAACACATACCATTACAACGCATTATAAGGAAAATAATAGAGATTTTTTAGTTTTGGGGTAGATGGGAATAGTAATTTTTACCCCTACACTATCCAACACTTTCCATACTGTTGCACTCACTGGAGTGGGAATATTAATGTCAACCCCTACACTATCCAACACTTACCCTACTGTTGCCCTGAAAGTATTATGCATTGTAAAGGTATGTTTTGCAATGATATGCATCGTAATGGAATGCATTGTAATGGTATGCGTAGTAATAAATTTTTTTTTAAAAGCGTTGTAATGGAATGTGTTTAAAACCCTGTGATGTATGATAGTTGCGATATAAAAACCGCGTTGTGAAAGCATGCATTGTAATTGTTTGTGTTGTAACATCATACATCTGTTCTATTTCAACAACGGAAGCACTTGGAAACTGACGGTGTGTGTCAGCGCAAGCGTACCCTGCAGACCGGCTCCACTTCTCGCCGCACCCGCTCCGCGGGTGCCGCTTCGGCTTGGTGTGCACAGCGGGCATTGAGGAGGTTTCCCAAGGCGGTCCGGATGAGAGGCTCGGCGGGGCTGCGAGCGTGCAGGGACTCCAGTGACCAGGAGTCCCTGCGAGACCGGGAAACAGCTGACGGTCCGCTCTCCCTGCTGGCCCGCCCCCCGCCCATCGCAGCTGAATAAAGGCGCACTCTACCCTTCACCTGTGGGACATCTGTTCTATTTCAACAACGGAGGCACTTGGAAACTGACGGTGTGTGTCAGCGCAAGCGTACCCTGCAGACCGGCTCCACTTCTCGCCGCACCCGCTCCGCGGGTGCCGCTTCGGCTTGGTGTGCACAGCGGCCATTGAGGAGGTTTCCCAAGGCGGTCCGGGTGAGAGGCTCGGCGGGGCTGCGAGCGTGCAGGGACTCCAGTGACCAGGAGTCCCTGTGAGACCGGGAAACAGCTGGAGGTCCGCTCTCCCTGCTGGCCCGCCCCCCGCCCATCGCAGCTGAATAAAGGCGCACTCTACCCTTCACCTGTGGGACATCTGTTCTATTTCAACAACGGAGGCACTTGGAAACTGACGGTGTGTCAGCGCAAGCGTACCCTGCAGACCGGCTCCACTTCTCGCAGCACCCGCTCCGCGGGTGCCGCTTCGGCTTGGTGTGCACAGCGGGCATTGAGGAGGTTTCCCAAGGCGGTCCGGGTGAGAGGCTCGGCGGGGCTGCGAGCGTGCAGGGACTCCAGTGACCAGGAGTCCCTGCGAGACCGGGAAACAGCTGACGGTCCGCTCTCCCTGCTGGCCCGCCCCCCGCCCATCGCAGCTGAATAAAGGCGCACTCTACCCTTCACCTGTGGGACATCTGTTCTATTTCAACAACGGAGGCACTTGGAAACTGACGGTGTGTGTCAGCGCAAGCGTACCCTGCAGACCGGCTCCATTTCTCGCCGCACCCGCTCTGCGGGTGCCGCTTCGGCTTGGTGTGCACAGCGGGCACTGAGGAGGTTTCCCAAGGCGGTCCGGGTGAGAGGCTCGGCGGGGCTGCGAGCGTGCAGGGACTCCAGTGACCAGGAGTCCCTGCGAGACCGGGAAACAGCTGACGGTCCGCTCTCCCTGCTGGCCCGCCCCCGCCTAACACTCCCCCTACATAACAGACGCAAACTCCCGCAGCGCGGGACGCAGCTCGGGGCGAAGAGCGGGCAAAGAGCGGGCCGTTTGAGGCCGTTCGAGGACAGAGAGGACTGGACTGGCCCACCCCCTTTCGCTCGATATCCCTCAAACTACTTCAATAACATAAAGGTAAACACCTATCTTCGTCCCCGCGCCCCAAGCGCTATGAATACAAGGGTAACTCGTAGTAAGACCTCTAAAGGTGGATCACAAATCAGTGGCCCCATGGATGACTTCATTACCCGCACCAACATAGCCATAGACGAAGAGATATCTAAACTCCAAACCCGGGTCTCGTTAGAACTAGAAGCTGCCAGAAGAGTGTCCCAAGTCATCGCACTTTCCAAAAAATCCTCTTTGGGCCATATAGCTACTTCATTTACTCCTGAGCGACCGGCCCGCCCTCATTGTATAGTTACTCAGGTCGACGTCCATCACTCCCCGATCCCTGCTATTTTCCCTCCAGCTCTAGAAAACATAGATGAGGGAACCCTATCCACATCTCTCAGTGCGCACAATTCTATCCCTATTATATCCCCTCAGACAACTTCGATTTCCATCAATACTAGTGGCAAGCAACCAAAGAGGAAGCGCCATTCTCGCTCTGCCTACTTTCGCAAAAAAGAAAAATTGCTGTTCCCAAAGACTTGTCGATGACTAATGCCACAGCAACTAATGCTGGCGCAGAGCGTACTCTTAGCACACAGCCACCAAGTGAGGGTCAGGGAAGGGGTTCAGTTATTCCCCCCATTAATACCCCAGAGGTTGAGGGCCCAGAGGTAGATGGGTTAGGTAAAAACAACAAAGAATTTATAGAGGTGGTTTGGGAAACACTTAAAAAACTTTTATCACCCCTAGACCTTAGATTATCAAGGATAGAAAATAACCTCCTTGAAATGGAGAAGAGCATTATTGCTCTGGCCACTGTTGGGTTGAAAAGTCTTGAAAACCAGGGCATTATAGTAGCTGACTCAACGCCACAAGCTCCCGTATCCCAAACCTACCAAACCCCCCTCCCAGTATTACCCACTACAAAGCCTGTCCCCAAACCAAGAACTGTCACGGTGGAGCAAGCTCGCGCTAAACCAAAGGCTCCACCGCGGGGCTCCACGAGACACCCAGCACACTCTAAATCTGAAACGCCTTATGGACCCACTCCCAGTGAAACCCAGGGCCCCCCAGTTAAGGACAACTTTAGAGGGGGCTATATTGACCTCCCCCAGAGGCCAACGACTATGTGGTTGTGCTGACGGGTGTTCCTACGATCGGCAGTGACCAATTTGATAACCATTGGGCGTTGAAAAACAAGATAATGCATTGGTTAAACGTAAACAGACCGATCCCTAATGGCAGAAGAAGTCGTGTCCTGATGGTTCGTAGAACTCCTTGGGTAGGTCCAACGAAGAAATCCAGTCCCGGGGATTGCATAGTGGTGACCTTTGAGGACCCACACACGGCGCACCACATCTGCTCTTGGCCCGGTAATGATGACTCTGCAGTCGTACCTAGACCATTATCCTTCTTCTACCCTCCTCGACCAAGACGCAACCAGGTGGATAATTGGTCATTGGTACAGCACCATTCATGGTTGAACAATTCCCGGAGCCATAAGGAAACCCTCCTACACTGGAATGGTCTCTCTACCTACAATAGATTTGGTAGCTTAGAGGAGGTGGATTGACTTCCTGTGCAATTGGCCAAACAACTCCGGAGGGAAATATTGCCATCGCTGGGGCAACGTCACAACGCATGTCCTGCTCCTGAGCTCACTGCATGCCGAGTAGGAAGATTAAACAGCCTACCGCCTGATGGGGAGTCATCTATACTCAACACACCAGAAAACTGTGGCAAGGAAGACTGGACATTCTTACCCCGTATGACCCCTCCTTTACCCACCACTACCGTAATATCAGGGTCTACCTGTCCTGGCCCTTATGTGACCTCTAATAACCAACAAACTGAGTTACCTGCGAGGTCTTCCAACCCGGTGGCCATGACAGATCCTCCCTTGCTTACTGTTCCTTCCAAGGTTTCTCCGCCCGGTGATCCCGTCCTAAAAATCCTATGTTGGAATACGGCTGGGCTTGGTCGTAACTTTGACATCCCCGAATGGAATGCTTTTCTGAAACCTTTTCATATTTGTCTTTTCCAGGAAACCTGGTGTCTAGAACCAAGACACAGAGTGGGTTTTTCAACCTTCTTCATCCCCGCCGTCCAGCAACAAGGATCTAAAGGTCGCCCTTCTGGCGGCCTTATCATATGGGTCAGTATTGCACTAGGTTTCAGTGTAAAACAAAGGACTACCCAGTCACCAGATCTCCAGTGGATAACAATAAACCACAAAGGGGGAAGAAACATGGAAGTATTCAATATTTACCTAATGGGTGCTAAAGGCGGTGTATCTCATCTACCCTCTACAGGCTTAAGCCGCAATCTAGCCGCCTGCAGTGCTGACTCCTATGTACTTCTTGCAGGCGACTTCAATTGCTGTTTCAAGCCACTGGCTAGAGAAGACATTTTGGATACCTTCGAGGAGGACTCCCGGAGAGGTATCCCGATTCTGAACCTTGACCCGATCCCTAAATGGTCACAAAGTGCAATAGAGATCAATGCTCTTTGCATGGAGCGCAACTTGAGATCAACAAACGGCCGATCTAAATCTGACTGTACGGGTGCTCACACATACAACAGACCGGGCCATTCCTCTAGAATCGATTTCATCATGCTCAATTACAACCTCTGGTCACACCACCAAGACATGGAGGTGATAGTGTCGGGTGACAGTGATCATAACCCCCTTTCGCTAACCATTACCTCTCCTTGGCAGGCTGGAAATCATGGCACATCTGATCACAAGTGGAAATCTTCCCATGAACTAGCTCCCACAAACTGTAGCTGGCGCCTGAAGTGGGCCAAAGTCTCAGCAGACGAAATAAGGATGGCGCAAGCCGGGACTATTTTGGCAGGAGTGGAGCCTCGGTTGGACACCTTAAGTCCCACCAGTAAAAAGGTTCTACCACTTTTCACTGAGACTATAGTGGCACTGAGTGACTTGTTTATCGTGCCCCAATCCACCCGTAGGGGTCCTTCGAAATCTCTCCCTAAAGCGACAGATAAGTGGTACACTGCTAAATGTCGTACAGCCAAGAGGGAACTTGTTGCCACATTAAAGTCTAAAGATTCAACTAATATTAGGGCAGCGAGAAAATTTTATAAAAAAACCATAATTGAAGCCAAGCAGGATTACGATTCCAATTTTTGGGGGGACCTAGTAGAGGCAAGCAATGGGAAGGATGCTAAGAGGTTCTGGGACCTACTAAGAGCTAGGGAAAAACCTACTGACCAGCAGTTGACTTGCAATATCCCCGGTGATGTATGGCATGCCCATTTTTTGAAATTGTACTCCGCTCCTCCGGGTGCATCTCATTTACCTTGCCCACCTATGGGTCCACTGCCCAATCCTATAATCGACCTCCCATGTCATGATGGTCTATTTACTAGCCTGGAAGTAGAGAGAGCAATCCGGTGTATTGTCTTAAATAAAGCGGCAGGTCCCGATGGAATTCCAGGAGACCTAATCAAGAATCACCCTCCTTTTTGGAGCAGGCTAATTGCCTCTCTTTTGAACGAGGTATTGTTGGGTGGGGTATTTCCTGACTCATGGAGGGGCGCTGAAGTCGTACCTATTTTTAAAAAAGGCTCCAGGGACGACCCAGCGAATTATCGACCCATTAGTTTATTGGATTCATCCCAAAAGGTAGCAGGAAAGGTGGTATTGGGAAGGATTATCCAGTGGGCCGATGAAAATCGGATTCTGTCAGATTTTCAAGCAGGCTTCAGAACAGGAACAGGTACAATCGAGCAGACGTTCCGCCTTCTAATGATCTATTGGAAAGTGGTGGTGCTGGGAGGGGGCAGTTTATACTTAGTCTTTATTGACTTACGGAAAGCCTTCGACCTGGTACCACGAACACTACTATGGAACGTCCTCGATGGGCTAGGCCTCCCCCCGTATTTGTTGTCCTTGCTGGTAAAATTCCATGACAGCAATTTCGCCCAAATTAGATGGGGTGCACAGGGAGAAAAAACACCATGTATCCCTGTGGATAGGGGCGTCCGCCAAAGGTGTGTGCTTGCCCCCACTCTGTTTTCTCTTTATATTAACGGAGTGGTGGAGCACCTTCTCCAGTACCCATCAGATGCACCCACCCTGGCTGGAAGGAAAATCCCAACGCTCCTATTCGCAGACGATACACTCCTAATTTCGAAAACACCGATGGGCATCCAATCATTGCTCTCCAGCTTCAAGGCCTTCTGTGATATAAGGGGATTGGCTATAAACATAGGTAAAACCAAGTTCTTAGTCCTTAACCCGCCCAAAAAATCTGTTATTCCACCGGCCCTTGATTCTGTTCCGCTTGATCGAGTCAAAGAATTTGACTACCTGGGTATACGCATCAGTGACACCATGAGCTGGAAGGCACACCACCAAAAGGTGTTTCTGACTCACAAGAGGGTGGCAGGTGCACTGCTCAAGGAACAGCGCGCCTCATCCCTAAAACCAATTGGGGCTCCCTTAGATATTTATAGGGCAAGGGTTGTGAGTGCGGCACTATATGGTGCTGAACTGTGGGGCACTCATAGAGCTGATACTCTGGCTCATCTTGAGAATAACTTCCACAAAGACCTCATGGGCTTGCCCCACAGTACACCAACAATTCCATTGCTGCTAGATGCAGGTACCCGGCCAATATGCGATCAAGCCAAATTGCGCCCGCTTCTCCTATGGTCCAGAATCTGGAATGTGCAAGAACTTAGCAGTTATGCAGAAGCCTTAAGTGACATTATGTCCCTACCGGGCTCCCATAAGATCATTTGGCTTAGGGAGGTCAAAAGGCTGCTTTACAAACTAGGTCTAGGAGAGGCTTGGGCTAACAAATCTGCACCTTCAAAACAACTACTAAAGAAGGCTTATTGGTTATGGGTAGATAACGAGAGGGTTTGTAGCACAAATCATTGCAAATCCGTAGCCCTGTTTCTGTTAATCAAAGAGACCCCGTATAGGGAACCTTATTTGGACATTATCCAGAGTTCATGGGACAGATCATTGTACATTAAGTTTAGGGTGGGGGTGCTTCCATTGTGCCAGTTTACCTCTACCTGGAAACCGCCCGCCCAAACCGTACCTTACTGCCCCTTTTGTGATCTAAGGGTTGAGTCTGTGTCCCACCTGTTGTTTGAGTGCAGTGTCTACGCAGCCCCCAGACGGAGGTGGTTGAAGCCCCTCTGCAGGAGTTTGGGAACTCGTTCTCATCTGGAAGCCCTACGCATATTACGTACAGATGCTAGACCCCTCTTTGCCTCCTGTATGGCAAAATTCTTAGGCTGGGCCTGGCGTTTAAGAACTGCAAAAAAACTACTAATTCAGTGAATGAGTCCCCCTGCTTAAATGCTATCCTAAAGCTGCTCTGTCTATAAAATGTTTTTATGTTGATGAATGATGAAAAATTGTTTTTATGATGTAACATGTGCTTTTATGATATGTTTTTTATCGAATAAAGCTATTACTACTACATATTCTTTTTAAATCCTTATACATTCGAGGCTCATGGAAGGTTAAAATTGTGAAAAATCCAAACAATACTGCTGGACTCCTGAAAAGTTGGACATTTACCAAAATGTAAATTTCAGCCTTCCCTTTTTTATGTTCTGTAACTCAAGCTTCTGATTCATGCAATGAGGAATTGTTGACTTGGCCCTTTTTGCAGGGTCATCCCTGAACTTTTTGCCTTCCTCCTGTATTGTTTCTGACCTGTTTTTGTTGGTTTTAGGACTTTGGGCACTTTGCCACTGCTGATCAGTGTCAAAGTGCAAGTGCTCCCTGTATTAAGTGTTATGGTAATTGGATGTCCATAATTGGTATGTTTGTCATACTAGTAAAGTCCCTAGTAAAGTGCACTATGTGTGCCAGAGCTGGTAATGCAAATGCTACTATTGGGCCTGCATCACTAATTGTGCCACCCACACCAGGAGCCCTAAAAAGAGATCTAAGGCCTGCCACTGCAGTGCCTGCATGTAGTTTGTAAACTGCCTTGTTGTCCTGACAAGTGCACCCACTTGCCAGGCCTTACCTTCCCTTTGTATGTACACCAGACAGCCCTATAATAGGCCCAAGGTACCCCCCTGGGCAGGGTGAGGTGTATGTGAAAAGTAGGACATGTACTGAGGTGTGCACAGGGCCGGACTGTGGACCAAAACCGGCCCTGGCAAAGTCCTCAGCCGCCCGCGCCCCACCGCCACTGAGCTCTTTGCTGGGGCCGGTTTTAGGCTGATTTTGTTGCAGGGCCGATTTTGCAGCTATGCTGCAAAAATGGCTCTGTAACAAAAACGGCCCCCAGGGGCCCCAAACCAGCCCCCCACCGTGCGGCGCACCGGGGGATTGCCCGGTGACCGCTACGGCCAGTCCGGCCCTGGGTGTGCAACATGTCCTAACAGTGAAATATTGCCAAATTCATTTTTCACTGTTGCAGGGCCATCTTGCCGATAGAACAGAATGAGGAATGCTGTGCCCCATGTTTTCAGCATATCTTCCCATAGGCATAAGATGGAGTGTAGTGATAGCTGAACTCAGAATTTAATAACACATCTTTTTGTGAAGATAGTTTTTGAATTGTGTGTTTAGAAACCACGCTTTTAGAAGCGGCTGGTTTCTTGCTGTAAACAATCCTGTGTGCATCTGCCTGATTGAATATTGCCTGCCTGGGTTTGGATGTGGTACAAAAGGGGGTGGTGATGGACGGAGCATCTGAATCAATCAAACACTCACACCCATTCAAAAGATCTGGGTTTAATCCATCACCGTTCTTTAGCCCACTCTGCCACCCCAGTTCAGACATGGCTATATGCAAATCAGTCTGACCCTGTGCCTCATGGGAACAGTCCAGCCCGAACTGCCAAGCCATGTCTTCCCTGGACCGGAAAACAAGCTCCTGAGGACCGGTTTCTGGCATTCCAGCCGTCTTCAGCCCGGCTTGCTTGAATCCAGTGGCAAAGCGAGCAAACTGTTCAAAAGGGGTTGGTGATGGACGGGCTGGACTGTTCCCATGAGGCACAGGATCAGACTGATTTGCATATAGGCATGTGTGAACTGGGGTGGCAGAGTGGGCTAAAGAACGGTGATGGAT